>NC_064616.1:398973093-400223093 GCF_023898315.1 Schistocerca nitens
TATATGTATGCAATAGTACTGGCCAATAAAGATATTATTTGAATAGAACAGGGACTAAAATTGCGTGCTGGTGAAAAGTCATGTAATCCATAAAACAATCATTGACACATTATCTTATTAGAGTGTTGCAATCTAACAGTCATGTGCACGAGAGGGAGGAAGCCTGCATGTTTAAGCATAACGCATGCAACGGTACTGGAACCTGAAAAATTACTATGCTTCTTATTGGTCTTCTTTGCTTCAGTGCGCGGGGTCGGGCGGGACTTCGTAACGGTGTCATTAAAGGTGCATAGGTGGAGTAAGTAATGATAACAACAAATATATAAGGTGGCTTTAACTGCTATATGTTTATAACTCCATTAACAGAATATCCATAACAGAGGCATCCCCAGTCACTAGTTTCCCTGTTTACAAATTGCTCAGCCCACGCTCCACCGACTTTCACCTCTCCATTGGCACGCAGCTGTGCACAATCGAGCACCTCTTAAGCGGCTAGTACACTTAACAAAAGTTCGTTGGCTACAGTCTTAACCTGGCTACTGGGGCGGTATCATCCAGCAGGACGTGTCTACGTCACTAAGGAGCCTCACGAGACGCGGTGTCGACCCGCGTGAAATCCGCCCGGCATTGACGGGGAACGGGCAATGGAAATGCCGTCTGGTGGCTGAATGCAGCGGGGAAGACTCGGGGCAGGGGAGGTAGTCTCCCCCTCTTTAAAAATGTGAGTCGCTCTCACGTGCTCGCAGCGGGACAGCTGGATGTCGCAACGTGGCCTGTGACCCACGTGCTCGTAGCACTGCTTTTTGGTGGTATTATCTGAGATGTAAAGTGCCCTTGGACGCCAAGAGTATCAGTAAAGTCAGATGGTATGATATGCAAGCACTCCATAGAAACGCATCTGCTAGGTATAAGCCACGGGGCAGTGGCGGTAGGCTCCGCTTCTTTCAAAATGTGAGTCGCGGGCACGTGTTGCACGTGCTCGAAACGTGACGGCTGGATGTCGTATCTCAGCAGGTGACGCACATACTAAAATGGTTCAAATGGCTCCGAGCACTATGGGACTCAACTGCTGTGGTCATAAGTCCCCTAGAACTCAGAACTACTTAAACCTAACTAACCTAAGGACAGCACACAACACCCAGCCATCACGAGGCAGAGAAAATCCCTGACCCCGCCGGGAATCGAACCCGGGAACCCGGGCGTGGGAAGCGAGAACGCTACCGCACGACCACGAGATGCGGGCGACGCACATACTCATAATACTTCTTTTCTCTGGCATTATCTGAAATGTTAAATGTCATTGGGCATCTAGAATATCAATAAATTCAAATGACATGACATGCAAGCACTCCTTAGGGTGTACTAAATACAGAAACCCCCAAGAGGTAACATAACACTACGCCGACCCGATATTTATTAGACCATATTTTTTGGAGTATTTAAAGTTTCTAATTTTTAGTTTCGCATCATTATCCGAATTTCTGCGGTACATCCACGATGTCAGTAATGTGACAGAATGTGCGTGACGAATTACTCTAAGCTCTATCGGGAGACAGCCTCGAGGGAACTAAAGGCAGGCAGCCACAACTCCATGGTATTTTGAAGCCACATATCATTATTTCGGGGCAACAGGAAGATGTCGTACCATAGGAAAGACTGTAAACAAGCTTCTGGAATCTATCGCCAGCTCAGGCACAAATACGTGAACCTATTAGACAACTGGTCTTCAAACAATTGTCACGTGGAAATAAAAAGTCTTAAGACCATAAATAATATCAAGGTAAGGGGCGGGAACCTCTACTTCACCTACTCCGCATATAAAATTAAGGCTGAAACTAAAAGTAAACAAAGGTTTAACCCTCGAAATACCAGTGGGGTCGGGAAGGGCGTACTTTATGCCCAAGTTTCTAAAGTACTGTAATATGGTCATGTTCTTAATGTTTCAAAATTTTGAAAAAATATTTATTGTTTTCTAATGACTTCTTATACTAGATTCCGTAATTGTTCTGAATTTCTCAGTTTAAGGTAACCCAACGAACTAAGTCTTAGTAGTGAACGCGAATTTTCTCCCCAAATGTCGTAATCATATTTTCAAATTCAGGGCCCTTCTTGTATGTGTCTTTAAAAAGTATATTGTGAATAAAACTCAACGACAGTTATCGAAATCTGTATTTTTTAAAGTTTTTAGTAGTGATCATAAAGTACTCCTCACATCTGTGCACACATTGCCGAAAAATGGCTTTGTATTGTTATGACTGTGCTACAAGATATTTTCAAGTTCTGGACCATACTTAACAGTGGTACCTATGGTCCGCCTCCTTAGCTGCGTGGTCAGGTCGTCTGGCTGCCATGCAGCTCGATTCGGGGCTGGGTCAGAGATTTCCTTCGCTCGGGGCCTGGTTGTTGTGTTGTGCTCACCATCAATTCCTCATCATCGACGCTCTAGTCGCCCAATGTGGCTGCGGACGAAAAGACTAGAAACTCAGCGGACGAACTTTCCCAGGTAGGGAATCCGGCCTTCAATGTCATGCGATCATTTCATTTCAGTACCTATTTAAAACGTTGTAGTTAATAAAAGTTAACAACACTTAAGAATATTAGCTTCTTAATTTCTTAGTGGTACGCATTTAGTAATCGTTAGGGAAAATGTGTCGGTTTTGCTAGGTTTAAACAGTTCATATGTGGCAAGTGAGCAGCGCATTGCCGCATACTCATGTACTTAATCGATTGTATCACTTTTATGTAAGTCTGATGTTTCCTATGAATACTGTATATGTATTACAATGTTCAAATGGTTCAAATGGCTCTTAGCACTATGGGACTCAACTGCTGAGGTCATTAGTCCCCTAGAACTTAGAACTAGTTAAACCTAACTAACCTAAGGACATCACAAACATCCATGCCCGAGGCAGGATTCGAACCTGCGACCGTAGCGGTCTTGCGGTTCCAGACTGCAGCGCCTTTAACCGCACGGCCACTTCGGCCGGCATTACAATGTTCCTCGACGCAATACATAGTGAAACAGTTATTCATATTTCTGTGAGATTATGTTGACAGAATTACTTTGTGAATCAATTTTTTAAAGCTGTGTTGTTTAATAATGCAAATGTGTTTAAGTGTTATATATACAGGGTGAGTCACCTAACGTTACCGCTGGATATATTTCGTAAACCACATCAAATACTGACGAACCGATTCCACAGACCGAACGTGATGAGAGGGGCTAGTGTAATTGTTTAATACAAACAATAAAAAAATGCACGGAAGTATGTTTTTTAACACAAACCTACGTTTTTTTAAATGGAACCACGTTAGTTTTGTTAGCACATCTGAACATATAAACAAATACGTAATCAGTGCCGTTTGTTGCATTGTAAAATGTTAATTACATCCGGAGATATTGAACCTAAAGTTGACGCTTGAGTACCACTCTTCCGCTGTTCGATCGTGTGTATCGGAGAGCACTGCAACATACATCGCGTTTCTACAGAATAATCTGCCAACGTTGCTCAAAAATGTCCCACTGGAAACGCGTCGACGTATATGGTATCAGCATGATGGTGCACCTGCACGTTCCGCAATTAACATTAGGCTGACCCTTGACAGTATGTTCGACGGGCGTTTCGTAGGACGTGGAGAACGCATAAATTGGCCAGCCCGTTCTCCTGATCTTACACCTCTGGACTTCTTTCTGTAGGGTACGTTAAAGGAGAATGTGTACCGTACTGTGCCTACAACCCCAGAGGATATGAAACAACGTATTGTGGCAGCCTGCGGCGACATTACACCAGATGTACTGCGGCGTGTACGACATTAATTACGCCAGAGATTGCAATTGTGTGCAGCAAATGATGGCCACCACATTGAACATCTATTGGCCTGACATGTCGGGACATACTCTATTCGACTCCGTAATTGAAAACGGAAACCACGTGTGTACGTGTACCTCACCCCTCATGGTAATGTACATGTGCGTCAGTGAAAAAGACCAATAGAAAGGTGTTAGCATGCGGACGTAATGTGCTGTTCTAGTCTCTTCTGTACATAAGGTCCATCACCGTTCCCTTTGGATCCCTACGTAATTCGGTGCTCTCCGATTCACACGATCGAACAGCGGAGGAGTGGTACTCAAGCGTCAACTTTAGGTTACAATATCTCCGGATGTAATTAACATTTTTCAATGCAACAAACGGCACTGATTACGTATTTGTTTATATGTTCAGATGTGCTAACAAAACTAACGGGGTTCCATTTAAAAAAACGTAGGTTTGTGTTAAAAAACATACTTCCTTGCATTTTTTATGGTTTGTATTAACCAATTACACTAGCCCCTCTCCTCACGTTCGGTCTGTGGAATCGGTTCGTCAGTATTTGATGTGGTTTACGAAATATATCCAGCGGTAACGTTAGGTGACTCACCCTGTATGTATATAACCAATTCTTACATAGGCAATGTAGGATTGCCTGAAATGTAGGATCCTAAGGGAGGTCCCTCCACAGTAAAAAGCTTTAGGCAGGAATGTAAAACGTGGCTCGGTGCGAATTAGTGCACGGTTTCTTTGTGGCAGAGAAGAGGTATCTGTTGAGAGACCTGGCAAACGTGTGGTTCCTGAAGAGGGGCAGCAGCTTTTTCAGTAGTTGGAGGGGCAACAGGCTGGATGATTGACTGATGTGGCCTTGTAACATCAGCCAAAACGGCCTTGCTGTGCTGGTACTGCGAACGGCTGAAAGCAACGGGAAACTACAGCCGTAATATTTCTCGAGGGCATGCAGCTTTACTGTATGGTTAAATGATTATGACGTCCTCTTGGGTAAAATATTCCGGAGGTAAAATAGTCCCCCATTCAGATCTTCGAGTGGGGACTACTCAGGAGGACATCGGGACATCGCTATCAGGAGAAAGATAACTGGCATTCCACGGATCGGAGCGTGGAATGTCAGATCCCTTAATCGGACAGTAGGTTAGAAAATTTAAAAATGGAAATGGATAGGTTAAAGCTAGATATAATGGGAATGAGTGAAGTTCGATGTCAGGAGGAACAAGAATTCTTATCAGGTACATACAAAGCTATAAATACAAAATCAGATAGGGGTAACGGAGGAGTAGGTTTAATAATGAATAAAAAAGTAGGAGCGCGGGTAAGATACAACGAACAGCATAGTGATCGCATTATTGTAGCAAAGATACACACGAAGCCCACGCCTACCACAGTAGTACAAGATTATATGCCGCCTAGCTCCGCAGATGACGAAGAGATTGAAGAAATGTATGATGAGATAAATGAAATTATTCAAATACTGAAGGGAGATGAAAATTTAATAGTCATGGTGGACTGGAATTGGATAGTAGGAAACGGAAGAATAGGAAAAGCAGTAGGTGAATATGGACAGGGGGTCAGGAATGAAAGATGAAGTCGCCTGGTAGAATTTGGCACAGAGCGTAACTTAATCATACCTAACATTTGGTTTAAGTATCATGAAAGAACGTTGTATACGTGGAACAGACCTGGAGACACTAGAGGGTTTCAGGTAGATTATATAATGGTTATGAAGTGTATATTAAAACTGAAGAAACTGCAGAAGGGGGGAACTAAAGGGGATGAGACCTGGATAAACTGAAAGAACCTGAGGTTGTTGAGAGTTTCAAAGAGAGCATTAGGAAATGACTGACAAGAACGGGGGAAAGAAATTCAGCGGAAGAAGAATGGGTACGAGTAGCTTTGAGAGATGAAATAGTGAAGGCAGCAGAGGATCAAGTAGGTAAAAAGACGAGGGCTGTAAGAAATCCTTGGGTAGCAGAAGAGGTATCGAATTTAATTGGCGAAAGTAGAAAATATAAAAATGCAGTAAATGAAGTAGGCAAAAAGGAATACAAACGTCTCACAAATGAGATCGACAGGAAGTGCAAAATTGCTAAGCAGGGATGACTAGAGGATATATTTATAGATGTAGAGGCATATATCACGTGGGTAAGATAGATACTGCCTACAAGAAAATTAAAGAGACCTTGGGAGAGAAGAGAACCACTTGTATGAATATCAAGAGCTCAGGAGGAAAACCAGTTATGCGCAAAGAAGGGAAGGCAGAAAAGTGGAAGGAGTATATAGAGGGTCTATACGGGGACGATGTAGTTGAGTGCTATATTACGGAAAATAAATAGGATGTAGCTGAAGATGAAATGGCTGATATGATACTACGTGAAGAGTCTCACAGACCACTGAAAGATCAAAGTCTAAACAAGGCCCCGGGAGAAGACAACATTCCATTAGAATTACTGATGGCCTTGGGAGAGCCAGCCCTGACAAAACTCTACCGTCCGGTGAGCAAGATGTATGAGACATGCGAAATATCCTCAGAATTCAAGAAGAGAATAATTCCAATCGCAAAGAAAGCAAGTGTTGTCAGGTGTGAAAATTACCCAACTATCAGTTTAGTAAGTTACGGCTGCAAAATGCTGACACGAATTCTTTACAGAACAATGGAAAAACTGGTAGAAGGCGACCTCGGGGAAGATCGGTTTGGATTCCGTAGAAATGTTGGAACACGTGAGGCAATACTGACTCTACGACTTATCTTAAAAGGTAGGCTACGGAAAGGCAAACATATGTTTCTAGCATTTTCAGACTTGGAGGATGCTTTTGAGTATGTTGACTGGAATACTCTCTTTCAAATTCTGAAGGTGGCAGGGGTCAAATACAGGGAGCGGAGGCTATTTACAATTTGTACAGAAACCATGTGGCAGTTATTACAGTCAAGGGGCATGAAAGGGAAGCAGTGGTTGAGAAGAGAGTAAGACGTGGTTGTAGCCTATCCCTGATGTTATTCAATCTGTATATTGAGGAAGCAGTAAAAAAATTTGGAGTAGGAACTAAAATCCATGAAGAAGAAATAAAAATTTTGAGATTTGCCAATGACACTGAAATCCTGTCAGAGACAGCAAACGACCTAGAAGAGCAATTGAACGGAATGGACAGTGTTTTGAAACGAGGATATAAGATGAACATCAACAAAACTAAAACGACGATAATGGAATGTAGTCGAAATAAATCAGGTGATGCTGAGGGAATTATAGTAGGAAATGAGACACTTGAAGTAGCAGATGAGTTTTGCTATCTGGAAAGCGAAATAACTGATGATGGTCGAAATAGAGAGGATATAAAATTTTGACTGGCTATGGCAAGGAAAGCCTTTCCGAAGAAGAGTAAATTTGTTAACATCTAGTATAGATTTAAGTGTCAGGAAGTCTTTTCTGAAAGTATTTGTATGTAGCGCAGCCATGTATGGACCTGAAAAATTGACGATAAATCATTTAGACAAGAAGGGAATAGTAGCTTTCGAAATGTGGTGCTGCAGAAGCATGCTGAAGATTAGGTGGGTAGATCACGCAACTAATGAGGAGTTACTGAACAGAATCGGCGAGAAGAGGGATCTGTGGCACAACTTGCCTAGAAGAAGGTATAGTTTCGTAGGATACGTTCTGAGGCATCAGGGGATCATCAATTTGGTATTGGAGTGAAGTGCGGAGGGTAAAAATCGTCGAGGGAGACCAAGGCATGGTTACACTAAACAGATTCAGAACTATGTGCGTTGCAGTAGTTACTCAGAGTTGAAGAAGCTTGCACAGAATGGAGTAGCATGGAGAACTGCATCAAACCAGTCTCTGGACTGAAGACCACAACAACGAATGAAACAAGTTGCAATGACCTTATTTTTTGACAATAAAATGAATATTTAACATTGGCAACATGTGAAACATCAACCACATCAGATCATAGACAATTAAGAAGTAGAATGGCAACTTGCAGCAGCTTTACCCTAGTACCCTTGGTATATCTTATATAGGGGTTTGGGTCAAACCCAATAATCTCACAAGATATTTTTTATAATCGTGGGATGACTAGTGATTTTCGTAAGATTCGTAGAAGCTTCAAATAGTAGGATTACGACGGAATGAGCCTAATTTACCTACACCTACATCATTGCTGCGACAAGATCTCACCACTGTATTGCAGATGATGGTCCATGTAGCTGCAGAATCCATCATCGGTCCAAATTAGTATTGGCTGAGGCTCTCCAACAGCTCTCAGCGTCCATGTCACATGGTGGGGGCTCCGGATCTAGATCTTTATCTTACAGCTCTAGTTTACGATCTAATTTCCAGTGGAATGTGAAGTAAGAGGAAACCTCACATTGCTGCGTTTTCCATCTCTCACAGTACTTGATTGCCTTGGCTCTGAATCTTCCAAGCGCCAACCGATCCTTAGCCCGCATCTCGTGGTCGTGCGGTAGCGTTCTCGCTACCCACGCCCGGGTTCCCGGGTTCGATTCCCGGCGGGGTCAGGGATTTTCTCTGCCTCGTGATGGCTGGGTGTTGTGTGTGATGTCCTTAGGTTAGTTAGGATTAAGTAGTTCTAAGTTCTAGGGGACTGATGACCATAGATGTTAAGTCCCATAGTGCTCAGAGCCATTTGAGCCATTTTTGAGCCAACCGATCAAATTGCTCGTTACAATAACTCGTCCCCTTCCCAGGACTGGTTAACCAAAGGATTGTGTCCTAGTACACTGTTCCGAAAAAGCTGGCGTCACTCTCTCTCTCTGACTCTTTCCTCGCCCAATGAGGTGCTCTGTCTCGCTACCATCCGGTGTCTCCCTCTCACTTAGAGTTTGTTTGCGTTAGCCTATAGTGGAAGATTTCACATGAAATAAACATGGTTTTTCTGCAAAGTCGAAGTGTTCGGCAGGCACCCGTAATTTCATAGACCCAGGACCGAATGTCCCCTATCCACCATTGAGGTGTTCATTTTTCTGTGTTTTTCTATCGGAACGGTCAACTTCCGAAATCTTATGTACAAAGGTCCATTCCTGCTACACAGAGCTAGTTCTCATTCCATTTTCTTCTCGTAAAACGTTTTTGGCAGGCGTTTCTGTATGGGAGATGCTATCTGCGTTCCTATATAGTTGCCCAACGCCTTTGCATAGCAACAGCCACTGCCTGGTGGCCAGTGACCCCTCAGACCACCTCTGGGTGCCTTGTCAAGAACTTGTCCCCTGCTACGGCTTCGGTTGGTGCGCGCCCGTGCTCGTCACCCCACGGTGCTTCCAATATTTTCCACTGCTTCACCGCAAGCAAATATGAAATGAAAGTAGACCAGCACGACTGGATCAGTTATCTACTGATATCGCTAGTACTGTGTTATACCATTTTTACTGATGTAAATTAAGTATTCAGATTAAATGAGAGTTTCGGTACTGATTTGCATACTTGGCGAGACTGTTTTCGAAATCTATCCCATCGCATCACCCCTCCCTTCTGGTTCTAAATTTATGGTGAGGTATCTGTGCTCAGAACTTGTTAAAGTACAAGAGCATCCAAGAAATTTTGATCCTATGTTGAGTTGGGATTTTGTGCTGAACTGAATCACTGTTTTAGAAGTGCATAGTGCCAAAGTAACACAATTCAAATTTTGTTATATCTTCCCTACTTAATACAGCAAACAATCTTAAGTCATTCTTCAAGTTGCTGGTTATAGAATTCTTACCTTCCATCATAGCTGAGCTTAGTCATTCATGCATTCTCAAAATTTCCTTTACAATTAGTTCTTAACTACTCCACATTCACAACTAAATCTTCATAAACCATTTAAAATTATTATGTCTTCTCTCACATTGGATGGTATGAGACATACACGCTTATACTATCTTCATGGAGGATAATTAACTTCCACGCTTACTCCAGACAATTAGTACTGATTCCACTCTCGCACTCACAACAACAACCTGTAATACGTAAACCAAAGACAAACATTTAAGGCTTTACACAATACATGAGAAATATGTAAATTACATAAGACAAAATTTTAAGTACAGACTACGTGGAAACTCAGCGCAAATCATCAATACATAAATCACAAACTCATCAAGCTTATCATATGATATGCAGAAGAACACACACAAATCATAATATCGAACTGGTATTACAGAACATGTAAATAAGTAAAAAAAGCGTCAGAAAACTGATCATAATATCAAATTGGCATTTAGAATAATATTTGTGCAGAGTATTCTTTACCAGTAGTTACTCAAGAAAGTAATGTTTCTTCTTATCTCTAAAGTTAACCATCACTCCTTACAAAAATACCCTAGTGTTACAGGATATGAAACAGAGTACCAACGTGTAAATACAGCACAAACTAATTAAAGTTACAGTAAATTGATTAAATATAATAAACCTTGTTTTCCCTCAAAAACATTACGCATAAAAAAATGTATACTGATTCGAGGCACACTTAGTTCGTCACTCGGGAAGCACAGTGTAATAGTCTGAGTACAAGAGGTAGACGATTATGGTCGATGATCACCGTTCATTCACTGTTCGTGGGAATTCTGCTCCTGTTATAGCGGCAGATATGGGCTGTTTATTGACGTGACCTTTCAGAGTTACGTGAATGGCACTGGTGTCGCTGGTCGCTGGCCCAGTTGTGGCGGTGGAGCTGCAACGTCTCCTGCGTCGACTGTAGTGGTGTGGGGCTCCCTTCGCGTGCCTCACCAGTGGCCCATTGTGGTGGGCGTAGGACACGGGTGTGTATGTAGCAGCTCCTGTGACGCGCGGCGCCATTGACGTGCCGTAACAGCTGCTACTCACAACAGTCACGTGGCTGACCTAGATTCATTGAGGAGCAGCCCGTGCCCGCTTGTGTTGCAACGCCCATCTCCTAATCTGTACGGTCTCTCGGTCTCGTGCGATTGTGTGACCTCAAACAAATTTAGAGAGAGTATTATAAACAAAATGTATACATGCCCAAACATATATAGACGTACAACTCATAACTACGCTCTATATATTTCACTTTACTTCTTATTAACATGTTGAAATACTTTATATTACATTCTCAGAATTTTTTTTATGTTTTCTCAAGTTGTACCAAGATATAATTATAATCAAATTATTACTTTACAACGTACGTGAAACACTTAAAGATACCACCACATTTATCTGCATTGTTATACACATCTCCACATCGTCTTTTGATACAATGAAATTAACAGTTACTCAAGTTTTAAATGTTTATTCATTGAAATGCTACTACATCAGACAATCACACAATATCGTTCGTAATTGTTTTCTTTAGAGTTAGTATTAGATTCAGCAGGTTGGGAACTCGGACAGGATGTGTTAATACTTGTGTCTCTCATGCAATTGCTCTTTATTTTTCAAAAAATGACTCTGAGCACTATGGGACTTAACTGCTGTGGTCATCAGTCCCCTAGAACTTAGAACTACTTAAACTTAAGTAACCTAAGGACATCACTCACATCCATGCCCGAGGCAGGATTCGAACCTGCGACCATAGCGGTCGCGCGGTTCCAGACTGTAGCGCCTAGAACGGCTCGGCCACACCGGCCGGCTTTATTTTTCAGGCCATACATCATACTAGAGAGATCACCGTTAATTAGTGGTTATCTCCCAATTATCCGTGCTTGCTGTCAATGCGCTCGCCACTAACTACTGTAGTCACATAAAACAATTAATTTAACCCCTGTCTGTTTCCTATTCCGATATTCACTCAATCCATTCGTTATCTCGTCCTAGAAATTTGGAAAATTTGTGGAAGTTCCTGAGGGACCAAACTGTTGAAGTCATCGGTCCTACACTTACATACTACTTAATCTAACTTAAACTAACTTACGCTAAGGACAAAACACACACACACACGCCCGAGGGAGGACTCGAACCTCTGATGGGGAGAGCCGCTCGAACCGTGGCAAGGCGCCTATGACCGCGTTGCTAGAAATTTACTAAGCACTCTTTTATGCTGTTGTATCCTTCCTTGTTCATTCGTGGGATATTGTCACAATTAATATTGCAGTCCGTAGAAAAGAATCACAAGAGTTATTTGATTTTTGTCACATACAAAATTTTTATTCTACGTCAACTCAGCTTACGTTTTACGTAATTAGAGTACCTGTTCTTTTACCTTACCTTCATTACATTTTTACTTTCCCTAAAACCACCCCCAGCGTTATTCGATATCTGTCGTCATTTTTTGTGGTACATCCTGATATTTTATAAACATATCCCTTCCAACATTGGTTGTCACTGATTTCCCTCATGTCTGTTTTATGTTATTTTACGTGGTTATGTTTTACTCAGCTTTGCGTTACATCAACAATACCTGGAGATACATCAAGTTGTTACATTATACTTTTATCAACTCACAGCATACTCATCTAAATGGGTGTATCGAATTAACATAACTCATCCATATAAGATCACTCACATATGGGAAATGACTCCCTACGTCTGCTTAATTTCAACCGTACAGCGTCCCTCGCAGAAATCTAACTTGGCAGCGTTCCTAAACGTCTACTAAAAATTCATTAAGCAACTGCTTCTTGCACATTGACCATCGCATTTGGCATCACCACAGAATCTATCAAGCTTCAGCACGCATTCCACCATCATGGCAACTACAGCCAATGACCCACCCTGTGCTCCATATTTTGGTATTTTTTGCGAAGTCTCCTTTCTTAGCATACTCTCTCTTACCTCTCTTCTGTAATCATATGTTCACTTTTAATCAGTAGGAGCTCGTCTTGTTAATATCGTTATTACGTCTTCCTCACGACAGACAGGAGACTAACTATTACGTCTCATTTCACAGTTCTAATATATCATATTCGTTAAATCGTTTTCCGTGTGAAGTATGATGATTCTCTATTGACTTTTGACTCCGTAATATTTGTAATTCCAAGACGATGTGCTGAACAATTCTTCTTCCCAGATCATGTACGCAAAATAGATCGAAAAACTTCTTATTTAATTTATTTATTTAGATAGCTGGATTGTGACTAAAAATAGGAGGAAAACAGCTGCAAAAGTTAACAGAGTGGTGCATTAGCGAACCCTGTCAGCACCAAAGCAACACGAAGGGAGCTACATAAATAGAAGATTGCAGGGCGAACTAGAATTCCAAAATCACTCACATTGACACAAATGGGATAACAGGAAAACGTGGTGCAGAAGGCACAAAGCCTGGCACGTGTCATTCTGTCGAATAAGTCTTGTTGTACATTATTTTCAACTTCCGGACGATGTCACATCCTAAAGTGAAAGATGGCCATGGTTCGGTGATGATTTGGGCAGCCATATCATAGCAAGGTCGCATCACTGCCAAGATTTATGTGACCATTTTGGCTGATGAGACCCATCACATGGTACATATTTGTTTCTCAGTAGTGAGGTGTTGTTCTAAGACGACACGTCCGCTGTTCACACAGCTCGCATCGTCCAGGACTGCGTTTGTGAGCACGTGGTTGAATTGTGGCATCCCCCCTGGTCACCACAGTCGCCGGATCTCAGTATTATTGAACCTTTTTCGGTGTACTTTCTAGAGACGGGTGGGTGATCGCTATCAACCTCCACGATTGTTATCTGAAGTTTCCCATCCTGGAAGGAAGAATGGTATAGGATTCCCTCGAAAAAGATGCCTCCCAGACGACTGCAAGATTTTTTTAATGCAATCAGTTTTGCTACACTATGTTAGACATGTGTTCTGTATTTGCTGTTTTCATTTTTTGCCCACTCCCTTAATTGCTTGTGCCTTATTGTTACCTTATTTTACATATCAAATAAAAAATTCCACCACCAACTTCACTGTATTTTATATTTGCCGTTGATACTCGTATCACGTTGTAGAAGAACGTGGACACTACTTTCGCTAAGCTCGAAAGTACCACCTCTGCGTAAGATATGACTCACTAATAGCCACAAGGGGCCTCCAGAAATATAAAAAAAATGTGAACAGATGTTTGTTCGAAGTAAGGCTGCCGTTAATTCGGGAAAAGCTACCTACGTATTTTCAAGAAACAATATTCTCGGAAAAGCACAAGAACTAACGCACCTACCTACATATGGTTCCCGTAGGAGCCGTGAGGGTAATTTTAGGCTAATTACTCCTCGCGATAAGATATACTAGCTGCCCTTCTTCCCACGCACTTTCCTAGGGAGGGACGGAAAGATAAGTCAGTTTAATAGCATTACCGGATGTACCGCTGTTTATACATTTCAGATTTGTTGTAAAGATCCAAATGTGTAATCGTTAAAGATGCTCAACTTTTGTACAACTGTATGTGCCCCGATCATCATAGCAGCTACAGTTCTGTTCATTCGTTTGAAGTTTGCTTTCAGAAAGAGATCATCTATATCAAATAATTTTTTTTTTTAATTTCTCCTGATATTTCGTATAAATCGATGCGTTATTATATAAGCCAAGTTGCAAACGAGATCGTTTGTTACTGTTTGTTAACCAAACGGCTGAGCAAAATGTGAGGAAAAATTAAAAAGTTATCAAACGTCGCTAGCATTCATTGTCGACGGAAAAATTTGAGATGTAAGACAAGAACACATTAGCATTAAGATCACAACAAAGAGCGTATGCCTCAACCAGACTACACTTCGGAATGCATTAAATCCTATCACGTTAGAAATAAATTGGTCTTGGTCCCTTTTTGGTATTAATTGGAACAAAGTAAATTGATTTGCAACGCGAAGAAAACGACTGGCAAACCCTAACCAACAACATACTACGAGTAAACTGCCTGTACCAGAAAGCAGAATAGTAACAGAGATGGGTGAATGAGCTGAAACGCAGACCTTCCTGTTGGTACAGCATCCCTAAGTCCATCCAAAAATACTCGACTTGTTAACCATAACCTGTCCAATACTGTTATATTGTGCGGCATCTGCGCCACGTGGAACTTAAGACCGCAACGTCAGGATAGTTTCGGACCAGCTGGCAATAAGTAATACGATATTCTCCAAGACACTGAATGATCTAAACCCAACATCATGACCAGATCCTCATCAGTGACGATATAGTCATAGCAGTGAATCGGTAAACAACTACGTAGTCCACGTTATCTCACTTTTGACATGTGTTGGAGTGACGGTTGTTGCACATCATAAGTTTTGTACATTATCAATCATTTTCTAAGTCTGTCCAGATTCTTGCAATCAAAATATTCTATATCAACACCAATCAGAATCACTTCCTACGTGACTGAATTTGACTGACATTGTTAACTCGATATGGGCAGAAACATGACTTATTATGCCACAGAGTGGAGATGCCTTCCGATGCAAGTCCTGTCTCACCTAACAAACGCCAACTTTTTTCTGAACACTGCTTCGTCACTCTCACAGTGGACTCTTCTGATGTCACAAAAACCACTTTATGAATATGAATCATTCTCATAAGATAATGGCCTAACTCGTTTGCTCCAGTGGAGACACTCTCAGAATGCTACTTGAAATAATTTTCCCTACCTCCTAACTCTAACAATACGCAATTATAGGATGGACTCATTTTACTTTCTCTGCTGCACTAGCTTAGACTGCTCCAACTGGCCGTAGTTGACGGGGTATCTGCTCCTGCAAACTGCTCTACATTTTTATTTTTGCCCCTGTTGGTATTCTTACGCCAGTCGTCCAAACTTCCCAGCGCACGCACGGAATTCCCTCCATGATGACCAACGCTTTTTGTGGATGTGTTCTCCCGAGTGTGCAACAATGGCTTCTAGTAGTCGCTCCCACTTACCTCAGTTCTTATTCTTAGACTTAGTCAAAGTTCCAATATCTCCTGATGCCAAGCTCGGATCACGATCCAATTTTCATCAATCTCACTTTCATAAAAATTCACATGCCCCTATGTACGTTTCCGCCAGCTTCCTTATCTTAATCATTATTATAATTTGCGAACATAATAACACAAATTAGAGTGCACAGTGCGATGACATACCACTGACATGTCTCAACTTGAGCTATGTGTGTATGTTAGTTCAAAATGGTTCAAATGGCTCTGAGCACTATGGGACTTTACATCTATGGTCATCAGTCCCCTAGAACTTAGAACTACTTAAACCTAACTAACCTAAGGACATCACACATCACCCAGCCATCACGAGGCAGAGAAAATCCCTGACCCCGCCGGGAATCGAACCCGGGAACCCGGGCGTGGGAAGCGAGAACGCTACCGCACGACCACGAGTTGCGGGCTGTATGTTAGTGTTCCCTGTTAGTTATTCATTGCAACTTCTTATCACGCCTTCTGGTCCCATTTCCACAGCACTGATCTTTCAGACATGGTCAACAGGCTGCTAAGTAGAACATCTGTGTGTACACTTATATTAACTCACCGGTAAATAAACGAGATGACTATCAGGTATCATGAAATAGTCTTGAGTGATAAATATAACGAAACACAGCATGATGAACGAGCGTATGCATTAAAGTTAAACTGGTATTAAGATACTATAGATGCGATGAACATGATGGATCTGGAATAAAAACAAACTTGAATTGAAGAAGAGGATTCCATATATGAAAATGTCAGAGTCTTGTTAACTGAAAAATATTCTAATAGTTATAAAAGCAATGTACCATGTCAAATGAATCTTCATTGAAGCAGAAAATAAGAAAGCAAGGGAAGAAAATTAGCGCTTATTGCCTTACTAATGACGTGTTAATTAAAGTCAGAGTATAATGTCGAATTGTGAAAGGATAAGGAAGGAATTTAGCCAACATATGTTCAAAGCAACCAGTCAGTTATTTAAGATAACCACGAAAAACGTGCATTGTTATACAGATGGAAATTCCAACAACTGTCCTTTGGATTTGTGGCCCAGTTGTAAGACGGCCATTTTTCTCTGATAATGTCCACTAACATATTTCAGAAGTTGATAGGCCAATTCCCTTGATCAGGAACTTGTTTATTACACAGGTTTGTAATTATAGATTTGGATTAACATTGCCAGTGGATGTTTTCGCTTCATTGTTCGTTCTTTTGCTTTTATTATGTAGCTCATGGAGGTTTCTTAAACCTGAACGCTCATAAGCTGCATTTGCGAGATAAGGGTGCTTTTAAGAAGAATTTTCCACTGTACAACGGTTGTACTCTGGGCAAGGCGCCCGTCCACGTGTAGCGAGGCTGGGCTTGGCATTCCATCAGCTCACGCTGCAAGTGCTTTGTGAGACACGCGTTCATCTGTCAAAAGAAACATGGGAATCCTCCCAGAAGCTGTTTTTGCTAGATAAAAAATCTCAAGGCAGGTGTGGCTTCTTTCAAGGCGTGTCAATGTTCGTTACGGTGCTTCGGAGTAATGTCCAGTTTAAACTTCCAGAATACCGCCTTCTCACAGCGTCATTCTGTACTTTAAGGGAGAGCCCGTGCTTTCGCACTTTGCTGTGAAGCGAGGAGGTTGGAGGATATGTTTTCAAGGCTACTCTAAACCCCCAGGGGGCTCGCCACTCTTTGGCCGCTCGTGCTCGACTACCACTGGGCCCCACGCTTTGCAGCATCTTTTCTCATCCGTGCTGCATGTCTATCCTCCTTCTATTTTTCCCCTCCCTTGGGGAACATGTTGGGGGTTTTATTGGGAATGTTCAGCATTGTCTGTTGCTGACTTAAGAAAGTCTGACTACTGTTTTCCGTTCCCTTTTCCTTTCTCGGTTTCCCATCTCACCACATTCCTCCGCTTCGGCGTTTGAGGTTCCTCTTTTTCTTCTTTCTCCCTGTGCGCTCCTGAAGGCCGGCCCAAGTGTCTGACGCGTAACAGGTGACTTCCGAAATTGCCAATTGGACCCTCAGTCAGGTGTTCAGGAGGTGTAACCTGAGGGGTAAACAATCACCTAAGGCGGGTGCGCCCCCTTGTGAAGCCCCCCCCCCCCCCCAGTTGGAAGGAGCACGCCGTCGGAGATGCTGGCAGTCATGGGAGATTTTCTCGCAATGAGCCAATCACCTTCACAATCAAAGTCTACGAAACATAAACGAAATGAGGCTAACGATTCAAATAGCCTTCCAGCTGTAACAACTAGAACGGCTTCTGATACCAAATGTAACAATTGTGTTACTAATGTGACACTTCTGTCACTAAATGTAACTGGGTTTTCTCTTTTGATGCTGTCAATTGTCAGGATGAGCATTCTAAAGCATTCTGTCAGGGTGAAAATATTAAATAATTTAACTTTTCTCTCTTAACAACATGTGGGCAGGGTGGGTTCTTCCTTGGCTCGGGTATGAGGTCGAATGAAACATCATTTTTACATAAGATAACTTTTATTGAAGATTTGTACAACTGTATCTTACGGGATGTTCTGGTTCGGAGAGCGGCAGCTGTGTCGTTTGTGAAGTCTTCTGCTGCGGCAGCGGCGGCGGCGGCGGCGGCGGCGGCGGCGGCGGCGTCTGATTACGCGTAGCGGTGTGTATCTCGTGTCG
The DNA here is from genome assembly GCF_023898315.1 of Schistocerca nitens. Taxonomy (NCBI): domain Eukaryota; kingdom Metazoa; phylum Arthropoda; class Insecta; order Orthoptera; family Acrididae; genus Schistocerca; species Schistocerca nitens. The sequence continues at coordinate 398,991,366 of NC_064616.1, forward strand.
CCGTCTCGCCCAGCTGACTGGAGACGGGCAGCGCGAGGTGGCCCGTTTAATTATTGCGAGCGAAGTCGTGCATCGGATGATGCCTTGGGTGTCGCGTCCCAATGTTTCTCTTCTCTAAGCGGCCGCGTGTGTTCTGCGTCGACCAGCGGAGCGGCGCGGCGGGGGAAGGCCAGTGTGGCGGACTCGAACCACGGACTCCCGCCTGCCAGTCCTCGGCTGTCCGGTCTTCATCCCAGCTCACAGGTGACTACTAATGTGAGGCCGTCTCCTTCCCGTCCTCACGAGTCACCCGGGTATGTAAAAATCCGACTTCAAATACCTTTTAACTTCTGTCTTCTGGCGCCGCGGCTGCTGCTTGCTATTCCATTACAGCGGCGGACTTGGTGCGTCTGTGCATGATGCAGTCTCTTCTTGCATGACGGTCTTCAGCACCGAAACTGACTGAAAACTTCTTCGTCTTCTTCGTCTCTTATCTCCGTCTCCGTCTCCGTCTTCGTCTCCGTCTCCGTCTCCGTCTTCATCTGACTTCATCTGTCTGGCCCACTGCGTCTCGCGTATTTATTCACTTCAGTTTACTGGAGGTGAACGACTTCACGGTCATTGCCTCGTCTGTCACGTTGAAAAGCTTCTCGAAGAATCTTCTTAACGTCGGTCGTTGGCTCTTGGAATGTAGGTGAGGGCCTTTGATCACATGTGACGACTGAGAAACACGTGAGCCGGTCATTGCCTCTTCTGTCACGTTGAAAAGCTTCTCGAAGAATCTTCTTAACGTCGGTCATTGGCTCTTGGGATGTAGGCGAGGGCCTTTGCTCACATACGACAACTGAGAAACACGTGAGCCGGTCGGGCGATGCCCTGACGGCTGAATCGACAGCGCCCGCTTATGTGGAACTTGCTGACTTCATGGTCATTGTCTCTTCTGTTCTGCTGTTGTGCCCGCTGAATGCCAGTATGTAACTCTCTAAACTAAACCAAGTTTTTCATTTATATCCTAATTTCTAGTTCACTTTGATTTCACTGATTTATTTACTTAAGTACCACTCAACATTCCTCCACCCTTCGGAGAAATTCGCCCTCGAATTTACCACTCAACATTCCTCCACTCTTCACACGGCAAAAGCACTAACATAAGCAATGAAAACTATCGACTTAGAAGATTACACACGCTTCACATTAAGTATGTTGAAAATACTTTAGCACTTTACTAAAGCACTGTACGCTCATGAATCACATAGTTCACACATAAATGGTTATAATAAGTGTAACAAATCTTGATGACAATGAATAAACAAAAAATAGATTATTCACTTAGAAATTTACATAGCAACACCTGTTTAAGCAACCCTATATGAATGCAAGAATATTTATTCTACAGTATTTTTTACTTTAACATAAGACTGTTTAGTAAAGAGTGAAGTACAATAAACAAAATTAATACACTAATGCTCAAAAATAACCACTGAAGCACACCATTTAAGAGTGTGGTATCCAGTTAACAGGGATTTGATGAAGTGGTATATTATTATTTGGCTTATTTTTTCGTCTTAGATAAAAGAAAACTGCACAAAGTAGAAACACCAACACAGAGGTTCCAGATATACCCGTTCCTAGCATTATAATTTTAGTTTTGTGTTCACCTTTTATTTTTAAAACATGTTGCATCATAACATTGGCATGAATTTTGCCTTGCTGTGAGTTTATGGACGTATCCAGTGACTTCAGAAGGGAACTGTCAAGGGAGTCATTGAGGTAGGATAGGTTTTGTGTAGAAAATGCTTTGCATGGCGTTTTCTGGAAAGAGCAAACAACATGGTTATGAACCTACCAACCTAGTAAAAACAAAAACAAAGAAAAGAAGGAATACATTGTTAACTACAAGATCTACAAGTCTCTACGTTCAACTTTTCTTTCTTAAAAAATAAACCATTATCATTTATTAATTATTTACATATGTATACTACAGTCTACTAAGATTCAACTAGGACATTCGCACTCTTGATCGAAGATTGTATGGTGCCATGTCTGTATGTTGTGCTGGCGTGTCCACTCTTTTTCCTTTACGGGAACTTCCTCCACCCTTCGGAAAAGCAGACACTATTGTGGAAGGAATTACATCTGGAGCGCCCTTAAAAGGTTTTAAACGACTTGCATGGACAATGGTAGTTCGGGTGGGCAGTTGCAGTTTAACGTTGACTGGTGACGTGATCTCAATAATTTGATAAGGACCTCTGTAGTTTGTTACAAATTTCTTCGTTTTTCCTTTAGCAATGTAAGGAGTTGAAAGCATAACCCACTGACCGATTTTGTAATTTGGATATTTAGCTTGGGTATTACCTAATCTTTCCTGTCGTTCCAAAGCCTTTGTATTAGATTTTTCAACCTTTTTCCATACATCCTTCATCATTCGACTGAAATCTCTTACTGTTTCTCCGTCTTTTCCGTTTTTCTGCCTGATTACATCAAAAGGGGACGGCATTTTTCTGCCATAGACCACTTCATAAGGTGACATGCCAGTTGCTTCATGCGTTTTGGCGTTGTATACCGACACGATTATTGGTAAATACGTATCCCAATTAGAATGTTGTTCGTTAATATAATAACTAAGCATCTTGCCAATTGTCCGATGAACTCTTTCTGTGCGCCCGTTGCACTGAGGGTGTAACGGAGTTGTGCGTAATTTACGTATTTTTAGTAAGTGGCATAGCTGTTTCATTAATTCCGACATAAAATTAGATCCCTGATCTGTGATAATAGCTTCAGGTACGCCAAATTTGAGTATCCAGTTGTTAACTAAAGCTTGGGCAACTGTATTTGCTTGCTGATCTGGGAGACTCACCGTAGCTAGATAGCGTGAAAAGTGATCTATAATTGTAAGGACATACTTATTACCAGCAGGTGTTTTATGAAATGGCCCGTAGAGATCCACTCCGCAGATTTGATATGGACATGAAGCCTCGGGGAGCCTCTGTAAGGGTATTTTTTAACGAGAAAGTTCAGCTCGTTGTGCGCACGCAATGCAATTACGAACGTACTGCGCAACATCCTGCTTTCTGGTTTGCCACCAAAATCGCTCTGCTACACGTCTTTCGGTTGTCCGCTGTCCACCGTGTCCTGCAAGGATATGATCATGGGCCTCTGCCATTATTTCTTGTCTAAGGTGTAGGGGAACAACAATTCGCGGTCCAAGTTTTGTTTTACGGCATAATACACCATCTTCAAAGCAAAATTGTTTTTGAGTTGCGTATTTTTTGCATTCTGTATCCTCATCTTGTGCCTTTCTCCAGTCCTCAGTATCTCGGCCTGTTGCTTCCAAAAGTGCTATTTTCCGACTTAGGCAATCTGCATTCGTGCGTTTTTTGCCTGGTTTATGGATAACTTCGAAATCCATTTCGGAAAGACATAGGGCCCAACGGGTAAGACGACTAGATGGTTCCTTTAATCCAAGCAACCATTTTAAAGCTGCGTGGTCTGTAATGACCTTGAATTTCCTACCGTACAAGTAGCATTTAAAGTATTTGATGCCATAAATAACACTTAACAATTCTTTCTCCGTTGTGGAACAATTTCTTTCTGCCGTTGTTAGTTGTCTCGAAGCGTAGGCTATGGGGTGTTCCGCGCCATTAATGTTCTGACTCAAAACAACTCCTACTGAATGACCACTTGCGTCACAGGATAAAATAAATTCTTTCTTATAATCTGGGTAGGCTAATACTGGACTGTGTGTTAACTTATCTTTAAGGGTTCGAAATGCTGATTCACAATCTTCAGACCAATGAAATTTTGCACCCTTTTTTAATAATTGGGTTAAGGGTCGGGCAATTTCAGCAAAATTTTGAACATATTTCCGGTAGTACGATGCGAGACCAATGAAACTTTGTACTTCCTTAACGCGTTGTGGTGTTGGGAAGTCCTTAACTGCCGAAATTAATCGAGGATCTGTTTTAATTCCTTTTTCACTAATGACATGCCCTAGGTATGTAACCTCTGTCAATGCAAAAGTACATTTTTCCATATTTAATGTTAATTTAGCTTTTCTAAGTCTCTGGAAAACATTACGAAGACGCACAGCATGTTCATTAATGTCTTTGGAGAATACAATAATATCGTCTAGGTATACACAACATTGCTTAGTTTTGAGTCCTCGCAATACTCCATCGAGTAGTCTTTGAAATGTTGCTGGTGCATTTTTCAAACCGAAAGGCATTCTTTTAAATTGCCAATGGCCTCCAGGGGTGGAAAATGCTGTTTTATGCCTATCTTCAGGTGCAACTTCCAATTGATGATATCCGCTATGTAGATCGATTGTTGAAAAGTATTTACTGTTACCCAAACTGTCAATGATATCTGTAATGTTTGGAAGAGGATAAACATCTGAGATAGTTTGTTTGTTAAGGTGTCTGTAGTCACAACAGAATCTATATCATTTCGTACCGTCGGGAGACTTCTTTGGAATAATTACGATATTTGAATTATAAGGCGAATCAGAATATTCTATAATTCCATCTTTTAGATGCTGTTCTATAAATTCATCCAGTACTGGCTGTAAGTGATGCGGAACTCTATAAGGCTTCCTATAAACTGGGGGGCTATTTCCTGTTGGGATCCTATGCTGGGTGATATCTGTTGCTGGCAGTGGACCTTCTGCATTAAATAAATCTTGAAACTCAACTAAAACTGCTTCTATCGTGTCTCTATCATTTCCTTTCAAATGCTCAATCTTCTGGCGTAATGCGGTTTTATAGGCGTCTGGTTTCTGACCATCGTTAATATCTGACCAAATGAAATCTTCTTCAAAAGTACTGACTGTAGCTACTAATATTCCCTTATGCAACTCTTTGTCCTCCACTCCGAAATTGTCAATATGTACCGGTACTTTTCTTTCTCCCTCAACGTCTTGAACCCGTACAACACTTCTACGTACAAAACAATGTGATACATCTAATTCCTCATTTTCCTCTAAAGGCTCTATTAGACACACTGTATCTGTAGGTACTTCGGGGTCAACGGTCATCCAGAAAAGTTTTCCTGAGCCAGATGGTATCTGATCCCGCGAATCAACCTTCAAGGACGTTGCACGCAGTATAGTTGATTTCGCCTTCCGGTTGGGGATATCTTGCGGCAGCGGGCCCTTTGCAGCGGTGTCACCTAGCTGAAACACTATTCCGCAAAGTTCTACAGTTTGCTTTCTGAGGTCGATTTTAGCGTGATGTTTATTCAGGAAATCCAACCCTAGGATCACGTCGTACCCGTCAGTTACTTTTGTTACCACTTCTATATCTTCCTTAAATTGTACACCGTGAATATAGAAAATCAGTGATGTACATCCTAATGACTTCACTGTACCTCCTCCTACTCCACTCAATCTATACCTTGGAGGGTCATATTTCTTTTCTCCAATACATTCATTACTTACTATTGATACGTTTGCGCCTGTATCCACTAGTATCCTTGCCTCTTTATCCTGTATGGTAGCAGATAACCAGCATTCCGCCTTCACATTCGCCTTAATGGCATGAAATTTTATTGGGAACGCCTGGCGGCGGCTCCGACATTCCCGTTTGAGTTTAACTGATTCCTATTTCCAAAAACTTTCTTAGACCTACATTCCTTGAATGTATGACCTATTCTTTGACAATTAGTGCACTGAGGTTGTCTGCAGTTTTTTGCTATATGTCCCTGTCGATCGCACCTAAAACATCGTACTCCTGCTGAAAATACATTTCGCTTCTCCTTGTATCTGGTGGCAATGTCTATTTCTTCGAAAGCCGTCGCCACAGATACGGCTTCTGCTAAATTTTTAGGAAACTCTGCCCTGACACGACGGGACGTTTCAGGAGGTAACCCACGTAAAAATGTATCCAGAGCTCTATTTTCTGCCTCTTGTAAAATAACTTTATTTGCTTCATCACTAGTTGTCAACTGATAGGTGTTAATATTAACTTTTCTAATCCTATCTACAAAACTTTCTAACGACTCGTTTTGCCTCTGAGTGATAGTGTTTAACTGTTCCCTATAAAATCTACAGCTGTTCTGTTTTTGAAAACGTTTAAACAATCCTTTCTTCAATTCCTCAAATGTTGGAGCATTCCGTAATTCTTCATAGTATAATACGTGTGCTTTAGCCTCTCCTAGCAATCTTATCTTTGTCATTTGTAAGAGCTGTTCATCTGGCCATGATCCTAACTTTGCAGCTGCTACTAAATCATCAAAAAAGGCTGTTATGTCCTCGCCAGGTTTACCTGAAAAAGGAGTTACTAAGGCTGCTGCTGAGGAACCTAGGGTGGGAGGGATTGAACTGGTTTGCCTAACCTCACTCAACTGTTTAAACAATATATTATTATCATTTTTAAGCTCTGCTATCTGATTAACTAAGATCTGAATAGCTTCATCAGTAGAAACCGCTTGTGGTGCTGACTCTGACTTTGTACGATTTCGTGTCATCATATTACAAACTATTAGTTACACAATGTTACTACACTGAATGAAAAGGATGTTTAAATATTTTCGACAAACTCTTAAAATTATGAGAGAGAATACACTTCTAAATAAAGAAAATATTACGACTGCTATGCAAACCTCTATCCTTTCACACATTAAACAATACTAACTGTGGACCTTTAGTGACTGTCATTCACACCTCATATTGAGCCAAGGGTTTTTTCTCTGACACCAAATGTAACAACTAGAACGGCTTCTGATACCAAATGTAACAATTGTGTTACTAATGTGACACTTCTGTCACTAAATGTAACTGGGTTTTCTCTTTTGATGCTGTCAATTGTCAGGATGAGCATTCTAAAGCATTCTGTCAGGGTGAAAATATTAAATAATTTAACTTTTCTCTCTTAACAACATGTGGGCAGGGTGGGTTCTTCCTTGGCTCGGGTATGAGGTCGAATGAAACATCATTTTTACATAAGATAACTTTTATTGAAGATTTGTACAACTGTATCTTACGGGATGTTCTGGTTCGGAGAGCGGCAGCTGTGTCGTTTGTGAAGTCTTCTGCTGCGGCAGCGGCGGCGGCGGCGGCGGCGGCGTCTGATTACGCGTAGCGGTGTGTATCTCGTGTCGCCGTCTCGCCCAGCTGACTGGAGACGGGCAGCGCGAGGTGGCCCGTTTAATTATTGCGAGCGAAGTCGTGCATCGGATGATGCCTTGGGTGTCGCGTCCCAATGTTTCTCTTCCCTAAGCGGCCGCGTGTGTTCTGCGTCGACCAGCGGAGCGGCGCGGCGGGGGAAGGCCAGTGTGGCGGACTCGAACCACGGACTCCCGCCTGCCAGTCCTCGGCTGTCCGGTCTTCATCCCAGCTCACAGGTGACTACTAATGTGAGGCCGTCTCCTTCCCGTCCTCACGAGTCACCCGGGTATGTAAAAATCCGACTTCAAATACCTTTTAACTGCTGTCTTCTGGCGCCGCGGCTGCTGCTTGCTATTCCATTACAGCGGCGGACTTGGTGCGTCTGTGCATAATGCAGTCTTTTCTTGCATGACGGTCTTCAGCACCGAAACTGACTGAAAACTTCTTCGTCTTCTTCGTCTCTTCTCTCCGTCTCCGTCTCCGTCTTCATCTGACTTCATCTGTCTGGCCCACTGCGTCTCGCGTATTTATTCACTTCAGTTTACTGGAGGTGAACGACTTCACGGTCATTGCCTCGTCTGTCACGTTGAAAAGCTTCTCAAAGAATCTTCTTAACGTCGGTCACTGGCTCTTGGGATGTAGGCGAGGGCCTTTGCTCACATACGACAACTGAGAAACACGTGAGCCGGTCGGGCGATGCCCTGACGGCTGAATCGACAGCGCCCGCTTATGTGGAACTTGCTGACTTCATGGTCATTGTCTCTTCTGTTCTGCTGTTTTGCCCGCTGAATGCCAGTATGTAACTCTCTAAACTAAACCAAGTTTTTCATTTATATCCTAATTTCTAGTTCACTTTGATTTCACTGATTTATTTACTTAAGTACCACTCAACACAGCTGCACCTCAGTTCCTCGTGGTCTCATCCTCTGAAGACGGTCAGTCCTTCGCCACGGAAAATCCGTTTATCATTCAGAAAGGTGTTGATGCAATTGCCGGCCCTGCTAAATCCTGCTCTCGTTTACGGAATGGCACTTTGCTTTTGGAGACTACTTCTGATTCTCAAGCACAACAACTGCTTGCCATCTCGCTTCTCCATGGCTACCCCGTTCATGTCGAGGCCCATTGAACTCCGCATACTTCACCATGGTGTTATTTAGACTAGGCAGCTCGACGGTCTGCCCAAGGCCGAAATCCAATCTTACCTCTCTGATCGGGGTGTCACTGCCGTCCATCGGGTGATGTAGAAGATAGATTCATCCTTAGTGCCCACCCACACTCTTTTTCTCACCTTTGACATAGAAGTGCTTCCATCCAAGACTAAAGCAGGCTATGAAATTATCACAGTCCGATTGTACATTCCGAACATGATGTGCTGCTACCAGTATCATCGTTTCCAACACACTATAACATCTTGTCGACACCCAGCCAAATGTGTAACCTGTGGTTGGAATGCGCACGAGGGCGATTGTCCTCCTCCTTCTCCCAGCGGTATCAACTGTAATGGCGGCCATGCTACCTCCTCTCGGGATTGTCCCGCGTATCTTGATGAGCGAGCTGTCCAAGAGATCCGGGTAATGGAAAAAGTGCCTTACTGGTTAGTCGCAAACCCTGTATGTTCCTGTCTGGCACCTATAGTCCTGTTCTTGTGACCCCTCGCTCCATGAAGGACATGGCCACGCAGACATGTGACCTCAGATTCAGCTCTGAGATTGTGAAATCGCCAAATGTCAAGGTAGCATCGCTATCCCCCCCCCCCCCCCCCCCTCCAGCTGTGCAACAAGCCAATAGACTGTTGCCTCAAAGGGCGAAGCCACCAACTACATAACTGGTAGGCGGGAAAGGACAGAAGGAATACTGCCATGGAGACTTCCATCGTCCCCCCAGCCAAACAACACCCGAGTCTTCCTATGATAACAGGAAAGGTTTTAAGAAGTCCACCAAAGGCAAATGGTCTTCTCCTTCACCGACTTGAAGATCCTCTTCAACGGTGTTGCCAAGTGATACCTTAGCCTGGGCAGCCTTCGAGTCGCCTGTGCGCACCACCAAACTTTTTTCTGCGTGGGACGCCACAGACCAACAGGACAAGCAAGTCGATGCTTCTGTGGACCCCATGGAGCAGGATCCTCCTGCTTCTGTGCCCTGTAGCAGCGACTCTTCGCAGGCTGTACTCAGCAGCCGCCGAGGTGACACCCCTTCATCTCTCCCTCATCATGACTCTCCTCTAATGGAACGTTCGTGGCCTTCGGTCCCACAAAGATGATTTACGGATGCTTTCAGCATCACAGTGTTCCATGTACTCTGTATTTAGGAAATGAAACTGCGTCCTCACGACCGCTTTGAGCTTCCACAATTCTTCTCGGTTCGTTTTGATCTTCCCCCTGAGGACGGCATTCCATCTCATGGGGGTGTCATGCTTCTCACACGGGATCACATTCATAGCCAACCCAGCTCCCTAAATACCCATCTCAAAGCTGTTGCAGTTCGCCTTTTTCTTCACCACCTGACTTTTTCCCTCTGCACCATTTATGTCCCTCTGCCATTAGATGTCACCAGGGCAGACTTCCTTCAGCTTATTGGGCAGCTATCTCCCCCATTTCTGATACTATGTGCCTTTAATGCGCATCATCCCCTATCGGAGAGGTGCCCTCTTGGTTGATCTTCTTAATCAACTAAACCTCTTCTGCCTTAAAACTGGAGCGCTCACATTCCATTCTGACACCTCGCACACCTATTTCCATTTGGACCTAACCTTTTGCACCGCCCTGCTAGTCCATCATCTTGAGTGGTCAGTTCTTTTTGACATCTACTCGAGCGACCATTTCTCGTTATCTAACTTCTACCCCACCTGCGTGCACCCCCAAATGGCAGCTTACTAAGGCTGACTGGCAGCTTTACTCCTCTCTGACGACCTTCGAAGAACAGGATTTCCCCAGTTGTGATGACCAGGTGGAATATCTCCTAACTGCTGCAGAACGTTCCATTCCTCGCCGTGTCCCGGTCCCTTGGTGGACTGAGGCATGCCACGACGCAATTCGCGCACGGAGACGTGCTCTCCGTGTTTTTAACCGTCATCCTCTGATGGCGAACTGCATTGATTATAAACAAACGCGTGCAAAGTTTCGTCGCGTTCTTCGGGATAGCAAGAAAGCTAGCTGGGTTTCATTCACTAGTTCTTTTAACATTTACACACCTTCCTCTGTCTAGTGGGCAAACTTTCGACGGCTCTCTGGAACCACGATGCGTTCGCCAGCTTCCGTCAGACAGTAGCAGACGATGTTATCATGGACCGTATTGCTATCTCCAACACCTTGGTCCGCCATTTTGCTGAAATTTGGAGCTCTTAACACTATCACCCTTCCTTCTTCCACCGAAAACGAACGGAGGAGGTTCGGGCGATACCCGTCTCTTCTCACAATCGTGAGTGCTACAATGCTGCCTTTACTATGAGGGAGCTAGATCATGCTCTAAGTTCATCCCGATCCTCTGCTCCAGGGCCAGGCGCTGACCACATTCAGATGTTGCAGCAGCTTTCTCTTGTGGTCAAACACTTTCTGCTTAAGTAATACAACCGTATCTGGGCAGAGGGCACATTTCCCAGACGTTGATATGAAGCCACCATCATACCCTTACCTAAGCCGGGTAAGAACAAAAGCCTTCCTTCTAGATACCGCCCCATCTCTCTCACTAGTTGCGTTTGCAAGGTGATGGAACATATGATTCATGCCTGGCTGGTATGGTGGCTCTAGTCTCGCAATTTACTAACGACCGCACAGTGTGGACTTCGAGCGCGGCGTTCTGCAGTTGACCATCTCGTTACTTTGTCCATCCATGTCATGAATGGTTTTCTGCGGAAATCCCAGACTGTGGCCGTGTTTTTCGATTAGGAAAAGGCCTACGACATTTGCCGGGGAACTGGTATCTTCCGTACTCTTTGCCCGTGGGACTTCCGTGGCCGCCTGCCCTCTTTCATTCAGGAATTTTTAAAAGACCGAGATTTCAAGGTGTGTCAAGGTTCTGCTTTGTCGGACACCTTTATCGAAGAAAACGGTGTGCCTCGGGGTTTAGCCCTGAGCGTCGTCCTTATTGCTATCCCCATTAACCCTATAATGGCCTGTGGCACCTCCGGCTCCCTTTTTGTTGATGGTTTTGCCATCTATTGCAGTTCTCCACGGACCTGTCTTACTGAGCGGCGTCTTCAGCGATGCCTTGATCGTCTTTACTCCTGGAGCATCGATAATGGCTTTCGTTTTTCTGCTGACGAAACCATCTGTATGAATTTCTGGTGGGGCAAATGGTTTCTCTCATCATCTTTACATCTTGGGCCATTTTCCCTTGCGTTCGTTGAAACTACGAAATTCCTGCAGCTCATGCTTGATAGGAAACGCTCTTGGTCCTCCCATATGTCTTACCAGGCAGCCCACTGTACATGGACCCTCGATGTCCTACGTATCGTCAATGGTACTTCCTGCGGTGCCGATCGAACCACCATCCTCCGTTTGTACAGGTCCCTTGTCGGTTCGAAACTCGCCTAAGGGTGCTTTGTTTATGCGTTTGCACGTCCATCCCTCTCACGCTGTCTCAAAACTATCCACTATCGTGACATCCTTTGGCCACTGGCGCATTTTACACGAGTCCAGTTGAGTGTCTCTATGCTGAAGCTGCTGAACTACCACTGTCCTACCGCTGTGACTTACTCTTCAGCAGGTATGTATGCTTTTTGTCTGCCATAAGTGGCCACCCATCCTATACCTCCTTCTTCGATGACTCCTTTGATCGTCAGCATGGGGTGCGTCCCTCTTCTCTGTTACTTCCCAGAGTCTGCTTTCGATGCTTGCTTCGGCAGCTTAACTTCACATTACCTGCAACTTTCCCGGTGGGTGTGAACCCTTCACCACCTTGGCTTCGTGAAGTGCCCCGTGATAACCTTGGCCTACTTTCGCATCCTAAGGACACTACGCCAGCCTCGCTCTATCGCCTTCAGATTCACGACCTTCACATGGAATTTCGCGATAGTACCTTTGTGTACATTGATGGCTCTCAGATTGACGGTGGTGTCGGGTGTGCCTTCGTCTATGGCGGCCAATGTGCTGCAAGCCGATATCTAAAGCCAAGCTCTTCACCCTGTATCAGGCGACGGAGTACATCCAGCGACACCGACTTTTCAATTGTGTCCTCTGCCCAGACTCTCTCAGCGTCCTTCATAGCCTATGTGCGCTGTACACCGCTCATCCCTTATTGCAACGGCTCCAGAAAAACTGCCAGTTGCTCAGTCTTGGTGGAGCCATTGTGCAGCTTATGTGGGTTCCTGGTCATATCCGTCTGCCAGGAAACGAGGCTGCTGACGCTGCTCAAAAATGGTTCAAATGGCTCTGAGCACTATGGGACCAAACTTCTAAGATCATCAGTCCCCTATAATTTAGAAATAATTAAACCTAACTAACCTAAGGACATCACACAAATCCATGCCCGAGGCAGGATTTGAACCTGTGACCGTAGTGGTCGCGCGGTTCCAGAGTGTAGCGCCTAGAACCGCTCGGTCACTCTGGCCGGCTGCTGACGCTGCTGCAAAAGCTGCAGACCTCGTACCTCAGCCCACTAGTTCCTATATCCCTTCCAATGATCTCTGTGTTGCTGTCTGTCAGGAGGGGGTTTCCCTTTGGCATTGCCATTGGTCCTCCCTTCATGAGAGTAAGCTCTGGATTATTTAGCCTCTCCCAGCTCCTTGGATGACTTCTTCTCGGCCCTCCCGCCGGGAAGAGGTCATTTTAACTAGGTTGCGTATTGGGTACTGCCTTTTTAGCCATCGTCAGTTGATAAGTGGTGCTCCCCCACCACTTTGTACACATCGCGCCCAAGTTTTAACTGTCCGCCACTTCCTGACGAAATGTCAATTTTTTCACCATTTACATTCGCGCTTGGGTTTGCCGTCTGTGTTATCGGCCTTTTTAGCAAATGACGCGCGGGCTGTCGACCGCGCTCTACTTTTTATCCATCAAAGCACTATGGTGAAGGTAACTTAACTTTTCGTTTTGGACCTTCGTTTCTGTATGGTGTCTTTAGTAGCCCTTTCTCGCGTCCCTGTTTTTATCTGTCTTCCTGTGTATGAATTCGGACTGACGTTTAGTCGACTTTTAACTCCAATAGTTATATAGTTTTGACGTGATCGCGCATGAGTCCAGTTGTTTTTGCAACCTAAAACACAATGAAACCAAACAAAACGAAGTTACTTCAAAAAGCGGAAAAGAAAACAGGTGTGTTAGGAAAAATGTCAGGGAGTATGTATCAAATTGTGTATGTTCTACGGCTGCAGTACATACGCTACCACATTGGCGTAAGAGGACTTGGTTTGATGCGGGGGGGGGGGGGAATGGGGGACGATCGAATTTAAAAACAGTATTCAGGACTACTAATGACAATGAATCCGAGAACTGAGTAGCACCATGGGGAGGATAGACGAAGACACGAAGAGTACCAAAGCAGCAATACAATGGCATACTACACACTTGCCAAATTTGGAACAGGGTGAGGTAAACATTACACGCGGATTACGGAAGTTAACGACCGAGTCAATGGAATATTCAGTGACAAGAATGAATTACATGAACTGAGATCTGAGGCGTACACGGATCCAGCAAGATGCATCGAACACAAAAGTGGCGATCGCAGGTCTGTTACAATCGGTAGCCCAGTAGCCCAGTCGAAAGCATATGGGATACAATGGTAGTAATGTCAGCTTTACAGGAGGCCATTCACCATGCAGTGCACCTTCAGCTACGTCCAGCACTACTAACGCTGAAGCAGTAATTCCAGAAGGTGCAGAAGCAGTTACCACCGGAGGTAGGATTCACTGAAAAAAAAGAAAAAGAAAAAGACGGAATCTTCTTCTGTACTACAATATAGCAACAGTATAAGCTAGGACAGATGGTTCAAATGGTTCAAATGGCTCTAAGCACTATGGGACTTAACATCTGAGGTCATCAGTCCCTTGGACTTAGAACTACTTAAACCTAACTAACCTAAGGACATCACACACATCCATGCCGGCCGGAGTGGCCGAGCGGTTCTAGGCGCTTCAGTCTGGAACCGCGCAACCGCTACGGTCGCAGGTTCGAATCCTGCCTCGGGAATGGATGTGTGTGATGTCCTTAGGTTAGTTAGGTTTAAGTAGTTCTAAGTTCTAAGGGACTGATGGCCTCAGATGTTAAGTCCCATAGTGCTCAGAGCCATTTTGAACACACATCTATGCCCGAGGCAGGATTCGAACCTGCGACCGTAGCAGCCGCGTGGTTCCGGACTGAAACGCCTAGAACCGCTCGACCACAGCGACCGGCTAAGCTAGGACAGACACAACACAGCTCTATGTGCTAGTTTAGTTCCCGATTTCAGACGATCACACTCAGTTTAAGGGTTACACCACTTACCCTTACCCGTTGAACGACGGCAAGCCATTTGGCTTCTCCTTTTTAATTCAATAACGACGCAAGTCAATTAGAGGATAATGAGGAGGCAAGATCTATGTAGAGGAAACTTAATTACACTGACTATACGTGCTGACTTCTTGGTAACTTCTTATCGTAATTAGCGTTTTCATATTTAACAAGATGAGGGTCTGTTCTTTGCTTTTTTGAGAGAGTTTGAGGATTGCACAAACGATGCACTCTGTACAGTGGTTTCAGGGCCCGGCAGAAAATGTGGAAGACTGGTATACAGCAGAGGCTCAGGCAACTGCCGAAACAATACTGGGCCAAGCCGCAGGTAGGGAGCCGTGCGTTGTCAGAATGGAAGCTGCATCGACGTGTGGCTCCCAGAGGACGGTAGAGACCAGAAATGGGCTTCGATGCACGCTTTAAATTCAGTAGCGCGTCCTATGATGTCTTCTCCAAACTCGGAATCTCTGTGTTCTCGTAGACACGTCTTGTGAGTCTCTTCTGCTGTCCACTTTGTCACTTGAGTCTGTTTTCAGGAACAAGAGATCCTGACTCAGAATAGAGAGCGAGTACTCGAGTTCGGAAGTGTACCTGCAGACTCGCATATGCATCCTTCCTGCAAGAAACTTCTACCATTGAACTATAAATTCCTATTCATTTATTTCACACAATCATGATTTCCATTCTCAAACTCAGGTTGAAATGCCAGAAATTGTCCGATGTGCCTAAATGACATAAGCAACCATTGGGCATAATGATTATTATACACCAATATAATGACTGTTCGGATGGCAGTGAATATTTTTAGCCGGCCGGAGTGGCCGAGCCGTTCTAGGCGCTTCAGTCTGGAACCGCGCGACAGCTACGAGTGCAGGTTCGAATCCTGCTTCGGGCATGGGTGTGTGTGATGTCCTTAGGTTAGTTAGGTTTAAGTAGTTCTAAGTTCTAGGGGACTGATGACCTCAGATGTTAAGTCCCATAGTGCTCAGAGCCATTTGAATCATTTTGAATATTATTAAAATGATTAAATATAGTTCAGTATTTATTATCCAGGTTTCTCTGGACAGCCACAAGTTTCACTCAGTAGGTTTTATTGACGGGTTTCGCAGTATAATACTAAAAGAACATCATCAGAATCTCTGGAATTTACTTAGTGAAAAATAAATTTTGACAATACGGAAACTTACACTGACATTAAAGAAAATATACCATTTCTGCCATGCTAACTTACAACTGCGCCACTTGCTGTTAGCCCACAAACGCCAGTTGCCATATCAAAAGAATACAGAAATGAAGCACTTTTTTTTTGTCGCAGGCATACAATAGCGACGTTTCTCTGCACCCAGTTTACGTTTGACGCAGCACATATGTTTTCTTCTGGTGAAGGTGGAAGAAACCACAATACAACTATTTTGTTTGCATTGGACGAAATTTATATGTTTCTGGTCTGAAACGTGGACTATAGCATGAAATATATTCCAAACATCGCTCCTCCTCTAATGGGACACATTTGCTATTGTGTACACTGCATCAGTTAATTTTCGTCTTATACCTTCCACAGTCTCACAAAATACAGCCTTCGTTAAAGGCCGAGTAAAAATCTCTCGGTGTACATGCCGCGTCAAATCAGGATAAAACTCCAAGCTTTCGACCACTACCTCCATGGTCGTCGTCAGGGCTAAAACTGACTGTCGTGAACTAGCGAGGTTCCCACTTTTGTATGCAAAGGACGGCTTCTGATTGGCTGGAATACGTCAGCGATATGGCGCGTAGTGAAGTGGTGCCCTCTACTTCCATAGATGTAGTTGCTATCCCGCGTTGCTTGCAGCACCATCCCTTGAGTCAGGAGGTAAAGTGCGAGAAGTTTTTCTCTGCGATTTTTCTTTATCCAGTGCACTCTTCCAAGTGTTGCTAAGTGCATAGCCGTTGTCTGTATTAAAGTTATTATCGCTAAGTCTAATTTCGACTGCTTCCCGGATCACAGAGTCCCAGTAATTCGATGTGTGGGCTATTACTCTGGTTTCTTCAAATAAAATCTTATGCTTGTTAAGCAGGCTATGTTCAGCCACCGCTGATTTTTCGAAATACCTGTATTTCAGGTGGCGTTGGTGCTCGATGCAGCGGTCGGCAACGGTTCTTACAGACTGGCCCACGTAATTCTTGCCGCATTCGCAAGGAATAGTATAAATTCCCGGCACTCTTAAGCCGAGACTATCTTTGACTGGTCTCAACATTTCCTTAATTTTCCTAGGTGGTCGGAAAACTGGTTTTATTCCGTGCCTCTTCAGGACTCTGGCTATCTTGCTCGTTGTAGCACCGCAAAAAGGAAGCCGCGCTAAGTGTTGGTCCTCTTCTTGTATGTGGCCGGCATCGTGTCTTACTTACTTGGACAATACTGATTTAATTTCACCGGCAGAATAACCATTCCTCTTGAAAACAGTCGTCAAATGGTTAATCTCGGGACCGAGGTGGTCCTTGTCGGAAATAGTCCTGGCTCTGTGTACTAAAGTATTCAGCATAGCTCTCTTCTGAGACGGATGATGGAAGCTATGGCTATGCAGATATAAGTCTGTATGGGTTGCCTTCCTGTACACAGAATGGCCCAGTCGTCCATCCGGCTTTCGCTCTACCAACGCATCTAAAAAAGGTAACTTCCCTTCCTTCTCTACCTCCAATATAAATTTTATGTTTGGATGTACACCATTCAGATGTTCGACGAACTGCTGCAGCGTGTCGCTGCCGTGTGGCCAGATTAAAAAAAGTATCGTCGACGTATCTGTAGAAGCATGATGGGCGGAGGTGAGCACTGCTCAGGGCTCGTTCTTCGAAGTCCTCCATGAAAAAATTCGCTATTGCTGGTGACAGTGGCGAACCCATGGCTGTTCCATCCGTCATTTCATAATAATTTCCACTGTATAAAAAATAAGTGGTCGTCAAGGTATGCCGGAACAACTTCAAAATTTCTGAGGAGAAATGAGCAGCCAACAGTTGTAATGTGTCACTGCCCACATCATATTAAAAATTCAAAAATGTTTGTTGATATCATAAAACAGATGAAGATAGGCCCAAGTGATATCATGGTCAGCCTCGACGTGGTTTCTCTGTTCACCAAAGTACGTGTGGATGACACATTACAACTGTTGGCTGCTCATTTCTGACATCTGACATCTGCACTGGGGGGGGGGGGGGGGGGCACTTGTTTGGGACCAGGTTATAGAAGCTGCTCGCCTTCTTTTGCTGGTGCCGACGTTCTAATGTTGCACGACTTAACTTGCAAGGAGGAGTTGCACTTCTGAGAGCTGATATCCCTTGATCCCTTGTAAGAATTACAGCAGACCTCCGCACCGCTGGCACGCCTCGCAGCAAAAAGTCGCGCCGTGCATAGCTGGTGCAGATCCCTCTGCGTGGATTTCGGGTGTCCATTCCTCGAAACGCTTACGTCACAGCTGGCCTTGGCCGCCTGCTGCCTCAGAGATCCTTCGCATGCTGTCCTCTCGACGCGGCTAAGAGGAGTACGGTCACCGCAGATCTGTGCTACAACTATTGTAGCTTGAGTTAGAATAAAACGTTTGATTATCGATGCTGTTTTCATGTGTTATCTATAACTTACCTACAATGACCCACCGCCTCATCCAATTTTGTCACCACAGATGCAATCCGCTCTTGGATACTACACAATGTTACACGCTAATTATCAAGAAAGTCTCGTAATATTCCTAGTTGAAGAATCCGGTTAAACATTAAGGGAAATTATGGAACTTTATGTTAATATGAATATAAGTAATAGCTGTTATGCAGGAACGCATTAAAATTACGGAATGTGATTCGAGACAAGTATCTGGTGATAAATGCTGATTGAAAGAACGGTATTTACGGCCTGAAATAGTCTATTATAACTGGTTTGTTCTCATAAAATGACCACAAGATCCGTTTGTCTAGTTATCATTTTTACTAAGATCCATCAAACATCGAAAACACTTCATTTCCTAGCAACCTGAACTATGTGGAAATATTTGAGAGAAACGATGAAAATGTTAATATGTATGCTATTCAACACTCGCAGCACGAGTGGATGGTTACGGGAAAGACAAAATAGGACGAAGGAAAAGAGTTCAACGTGGCTACACTGTATGTCTAAAAACATCATAATTGTGAAAAACACTTGAATCTGTTACTGTTGCCGGTAAAAGCTATGGAAATTAACCATTTCCGAAACATAAACAGACTTTCGGGGCTAGCATATAGTAGCATTACTGCTTCTCATCGTTAAGTAGTAGTTTTTGAGAGCCGAAGGCGCCATTTTCGTTCTAAAGCAAAGTTAACTGCACTTTCACTTGATTTCATGGAAGTCAGTCAATAGCGCCATTCCCTAAGCGGAGAAACAGAACATAAAAGTCAAGAAGTATAGCAAGAATTTAAACCTGTCATCTGCCGTACTAACAGACATACACTCCTGGAAATTGAAATAAGAACACCGTGAATTCATTGTCCCAGGAAGGGGAAACTTTATTGACACATTCCTGGGGTCAGATACATCACATGATCACACTGACAGAACCACAGGCACATAGACACAGGCAACAGAGCATGCACAATGTCGGCACTAGTACAGTGTATATCCACCTTTCGCAGCAATGCAGGCTGCTATTCTCCCATGGAGACGATCGTAGAGATGCTGGATGTAGTCCTGTGGAACGGCTTGCCATGCCATTTCCACCTGGCGCCTCAGTTGGACCAGCGTTCGTGCTGGACGTGCAGACCGCGTGAGACGACGCTTCATCCAGTCCCAAACATGCTCAATGGGGGACAGATCCGGAGATCTTGCTGGCCAGGGTAGTTGACTTACACCTTCTAGAGCACGTTGGGTGGCACGGGATACATGCGGACGTGCATTGTCCTGTTGGAACAGCAAGTTCCCTTGCCGGTCTAGGAATGGTAGAACGATGGGTTCGATGACGGTTTGGATGTACCGTGCACTATTCAGTGTCCCCTCGACGATCACCAGTGGTGTACGGCCAGTGTAGGAGATCGCTCCCCACACCATGATGCCGGGTGTTGGCCCTGTGTGCCTCGGTCGTATGCAGTCCTGATTGTGGTGCTCACCTGCACGGCGCCAAACACGCATACGACCATCATTGGCACCAAGGCAGAAGCGACTCTCATCGCTGAAGACGACACGTCTCCATTCGTCCCTCCATTCACGCCTGTTGCGACACCACTGGAGGCGGGCTGCACGATGTTGGGGCGTGAGCGGAAGACGGCCTAACGGTGTGCGGGACCGTAGCCCAGCTTCATGGAGACGGTTGCGAATGGTCCTCGCCGATACCCCAGGAGCAACAGTGTCCCTAATTTGCTGGGAAGTGGCGGTGCGGTCCCCTACGGCACTGCGTAGGATCCTACGGTCTTGGCGTGCATCCGTGCGTCGCTGCGGTCCGGTCCCAGGTCGACGGGCACGTGCACCTTCCGCCGACCACTGGCGACAACATCGATGTACTGTGGAGACCCCACGCCCCACGTGTTGAGCAATTCGGCGGTACGTCCACCCGGCCTCCCGCATGCCCACTATACGCCCTCGCTCAAAGTCCGTCAACTGCACATACGGTTCACGTCCACGCTGTCGCGGCATGCTACCAGTGTTAAAGACTGCGATGGAGCTCCGTATGCCACGGCAAACTGGCTGACACTGACGGCGGCGGTGCACAAATGGTGCGCAGCTAGCGCCATTCGACGGCCAACACCGCGGTTCCTGGTGTGTCCGCTGTGCCGTGCGTGTGATCATTGCTTGTACAGCCCTCTCGCAGTGTCCGGAGCAAGTATGGTGGGTCTGACACACCGGTGTCAATGTGTTCTTTTTTCCGTTTCCAGGAGTGTAGAATACTTGCTACAAAATAGTGTTACTGATGAGATTCATGTGCACATATCGCATAGATTTCTTTCTTCATAGACTGCAGTTACAGGGAGGACTGTTTGAAGTTTCAGTTTTACCGAGGTGTTGACTGTGCAATGGTTTAGGAAAGTGCTTCAGCTGATTGTTGTGCACATAAAACATTACTTATTGCAAAACAAGCACATGAATACGAGCCTTGTTGAGAAAGAAGCGTTTCGAACAGCAGAATTTACTCACATCTGCAAGGAACATTTCCATCAGTCTGATTTGATACATAGTGATCTTGTCATTTTACATGCAGATTT
The DNA here is from genome assembly GCF_023898315.1 of Schistocerca nitens. Lineage (NCBI taxonomy): Eukaryota > Metazoa > Arthropoda > Insecta > Orthoptera > Acrididae > Schistocerca > Schistocerca nitens. The sequence goes on from NC_064616.1 coordinate 399,012,066, forward strand.
CGAGAAGCTGCTCATGCTAGCTCAAATTGAAACCACATACCAAATTTTAAAATGCCAGTAGCTTTAGGTAATCTGACGAATTAAGAATCTCGTTTGATGATTATGCACTAATGTAAAAGAGTAGCACAATAACAAAGTGAAAATAAAGCCAGGTCATGTTTCTGTGATTGCTACACGAATAGAAAGAAAATGAAACATTCACCTAAACTACCATATAAAATATCGATTTATAGATTACGCGTGGACTACGGTGTATAGTAACCGAAACTGGTGTGTGCAATAGCCAACCTGAAACTTTGATAGTCTGTCTCTCTAAAAGTCATAAATGGTCGATCATGCAGCGTCGCTTTCAAGTCGAGTACTCCTCAAGCTTTTACATACCAGATAGAAGTCTGCCTGCTTACCTGAGTGGTAACATGCTTGCATCCGTGCAGCGAGTCCGGGCTCGAATCCCGCTCGTGGACTGGGAGTTGTGTTGTGCTCATTATCATTTCATGCTCATCACCGACGTGCAAGTCGCCTAATGAATCGTCGACAGAAATAAGACTCGGACTTGGCGCCGAACTTCCCCGGATGGGGCCTCCCGGCTAACAATGCCATACGTTCATTTCCGTTTATTACCAGATAGAAAAAAATAGAAAATAAGTTAATTTGTCTAATAAAATAAAAAACTAAATGTATGTGAAATACATGGAAAAATCTCTCTGAAAAATAATGTAGGCTAATCAGAGAGTTTCAAGTTCAAATTAAAGCATTTTTAATATCTCTGGTTCGCACGTATGAGAACGGTGCCATCACAACAATTGCATTTTCAATTAAATTAAATAGTCAATCAATAATTAATTATTGAGTGGAAAGGGTTTAGTTGTGTAGCGCGAGCAGAGAATTAAAATTCATTAGTATGTGCCAATAAAGTTAATATAACAGCACAGTAACTCTCTAAACCAGCTGCACATACAGTTCTAAACTGCAAATTCCTATATACAGTTGTAATGTTGTTGCATTAATTTGTTCTGAAAGCGGTGCTGATATTCAAGACAATAAAAGCGGGTTAAAAGCTGTGAGCTATCTGGGGAAGTTAACCTTGCATTACTGAGCAACTATTTCACCAGGTATCCAGTCTAGCTTACCAAATTCACAACCAGACTAACATTAATTATAATCTTTTAGTAGTCATCTTACGATAACCGGTGATATATATATATATGAAAAGACAATTTAAATAAAAAGAAATAAATCAGTTTATATTTGGACATTTATTTTAACATTGAACATCGTTCCGTTAAAATTTCAGCATATTAAACTTGATTCATAACTAAACTGGTGCCTTATTTAGGATTGTAAAAATGTAAGTTTGTAATCTTACGGAACACATCAAATATGGAGCCAAGATTGGGAGACTGCATATAACACTGCATTCATAAAATAACACACGAAGAACGTTGAAACATATGCAAGAGGAAATTAACCACAACCAACCGATTCAATTTTCACCAAAGAAGTTACGTTCGTAGCACAATCCTGTCCGTCATGAAATTACCACACACTCGTATACTAAATTCATACTAACTCTCTGTGAAATCTTCCCTAAAAGAATAGCTGAGGGCTACTTTGATGGTTACACTACATGCTTCACGTGGTCAACTTGGTTTACGCAAAGAGTGTAGCTCCACAATAATTTTGATAATTAAAATAAATTACATCAAAACACAAATTACAAAAGAAAAATCTCGAACTGGTTACTATCGTCTTACTATTAACCTGATGGGTCAAGCAATTGTATAAGCACGTGGTACTGGTCTCACAAAGTACACCCCACGTGGGTTGAACATAAAGAAACGTTGCTATATTGAAAAATATTGTCAAGACGAGACATTATAATCTCACGCACATTCGCATTTAAGATTGATGATCTTAGTTAGAGTTACGGATCATCCACATGTGGTTCCACTTTACTCACAAAGTATTGACAAAGCAAGTACTGGAAGATATTCTGAACTACACACTCGAATTACACTGCGTTGGAATTTAAGATAACGTTAGATATTTAGATCTAAACCTGAAATAGAGGTGATTAAATTTTCAGTTAGGCTGAACTTAAGAAATCCATTGTCCTACGCACTTAGCAGAGAGGCGCTTAGCCAGAGATCTTACCACTTCAGACGCTCGCCGCAGACCGACTGCCTGGGCCCCTACCGAGGATGCTTAACAGATAAAAACGGAAGTGACCAGAGAGGCAGCTTCCTATACCAACATGACAAGGACGGACAGGACCATACTAAGAATAGAAACCTCTTTGCTTTTAGAAAGGGTAGCTACCTGTTCCGACGTTGGTCCTACTGTTCTCTAGCAGACAGGCTTGTCTGCTACCATCAAGCATGCAACTAGAAATACATTTGCTCAATCATCCTTTCACAAAGAAGGGAAGGAGGATGACAGTATCTTATCATATACAGTATATAAAAGAAAGCGGATGTAGGTTCTGTATGAGACTGTGTGACATGAATTACATATAAACTGTGTTTTAAAGTGTAGTAGTGTGACAGATCGTTCTTTATTATGTGTAAAAGTAACACGTTCCACTGCTCAGTCTCCTCCCAGATGGAGTCAGAAACACCACAGTAAATTCAGAAGTGGAATGTATGCCGTAAATGACAACAGTTTTAAGAAATTTACATGAAAGGAATCCAACAGAGACCTTTCACAGTCTCTAGGAAAATAAAAGTTCGTTCATCACGGTAGCTGTTGTGGCAAGATATGTATTGAATTCCTCAAACACTAATATAAATAATAAATGCAGCGAAATGTTGCAGATCACCAGTACCTCAATTACTCGTCCTCACAATACAATAGTCTCAAAATCGACAAAACAACTACATGTCCCAACACAATTTAACGTCCGGGACTCACGCTCAATAAATTATTCTAGGTCCTGTGAAATTGTAAGGTAACCAACTCGTACGCTGAAGAAATTTTCCAAGTGCAACAAGCGCTAACCCAGGGGATACGGGGTCATGCAGCTTTAAAGTTTCTTACAAGTCCACACAATACAATACAACTAGATAAACTTTGCAAGTGAACTACTTTTTTACCAGTAGGATATTGGGCTACCAAGGGAAGTAGTACCTCTAAACCCTGATTTAGTGAAACTATGCATTCTTACCAACAAATACATGATCCAATAAACAATTTTGTAACACAGAGTTTGAAAAAGAGTCAGAATTTAACTCAGTAGCTCATACTAATCAATGTGAAAATCACTTTTAAGATCATATAAATGTTACAAAAAGTGCAATAGCTACCATCTTATAGTTAAACAATGGAGATCTTGACCTCTTGTTCTTCATTACATTACTTAGATATGTAAATAACCAACTGCTTATAATATTTCTTCAGGTTATTTGGATGATGACGTGCATCAAAAGAACTGAATATACGTCAGCTATTACGTTATGTTGACCACGTGAAACAATCTGTAAACTGGCTTATAGTTTTCTACCATAACACTGGTGATTCCTTGGCAGTCTTCTCATTGCACACAGATGTCATGGTTTAAAATCAGGTAGGCCTACATCTGCATCTTGTTAAATATCCGGGTGAAATATTGCGTTGTGACCAGATCCATAACGTAATAGTGGTCTACAGCCTTCAGGCGGCCGTCTCGGCACATTAGGCTGCTGGAAAACAAGCACGAGACTTCACGCACACAGCCGAATAACATACCCATATTACCGCCCGACAAACGGAAATCACTGTACAACACGGCGGCGCCAGTATTACTCCAGACAGCGTCACAATAAGTGACGTATTTCCTACGCTGGTCACGTGCCATCTGGAAACCGGTCGTGTATCCTTCCTTCGGGCGTGCACTCAAACAGCCGTCTGGCCCACAGCCGGCCAGTAGTTCCGCGAATTTCCCCGCAGATCGTTCTGCACGCTCCAATACGTGCCGTCTCTGCCAGCAGCCAATCTACAGCACCTACATTCAAACCCAGGAAAGACTTTTCTATCAGCACTCTCCCGAATCGCGACGCCACCGCCCCGAGTGGTCATCGTGAATCCAGCGTCTTACGCTACACGAGCCGCTACGGGGTCACTGCGGAACCGCCGCTCACACACTAACCACGGCCACGCTGGACGCCGTCTACCTTATGTCCTAGACCTGCTCAGTTGTCACCAGCTACTGCCATCGCTCACTACTGACCCCTGCCCCGTGGGACTCAGCAGCTACGAACACATCAGAAATTCTTCCTCCGGTGATTAAACCTGAACTCTCGACGTTCTTACTGGTGGATACAGAGCAACTTTTTCTGTTATTGCCACTTTCTCGAGCAATGACTCTTTAGTTTTCTGTTATTCATGTTCCATGTTAACCGACTCAATAAAATATTGCTCATCATTACCAGAGGCAACTCAGCAATTGTTCTCCCCTTGTGGTCACAGGCATAAAATTGACCATCAGGATAAAAGTTACGTAATATGTGTGACGCTGATTGTATGTTTTCTCAGTGCAGTGCTCTTCTCCGTGAATTTCATGGACCATGTTTTAAGTCAACGCGGGGAACAAGTGTGGATCTCACAGCAGGATGTGCTTCAGAGGTTGAGAAGGCAGACCGCGAAGTTCTGTGCTGCTCTGTGGAGACGTTTCTTCCTCTGCTGCCTCTGCCGCCCACCATGGCTCCTCTCAGCACGAGCCATTGCGCACACTAATGCATGTACAGGGTGACAATTATTGAACTATATGAAAAAACTAAAATTACTTACAAACTACGGCACGCACACACTTTATTCAATATGTAAACGTCACTACAGGTATTCGGTTTTAGGTTATGTCATGTTCGATATGCCTGCAATCATTGGCGATGATGTGGCGCCGACGAATAGCTAAATTCTGCATGACGCGCTGAAGTGTCGGTACATCGGAACATCGATGCTGTCGATGACCTCCTGAATGGCTGTTTTCAGCGCAGCATTGGTTTTGGGGATATTGCGGTACACCTTGTCTGTAATATAGGCCCACAAAAATGAGTAAAATGTGTTCAGATCCGGAGACTATGGCGACCAATTGAAGCCAATGGCAGTGGCCTCTGGGTACGCCGGAGCCAGAATGCGGTCCCTAGAGCGCTCCTCCAGGACATCAAACATACTCCTACTTCGATGTAATCGAGCTGTGTCCTGCATGAACCACATCTTGTCGAAATGAGGATCACTTTGGATAATGGGGATGAAATTATCTTCCAAAACCTTCACGTAGCGTTCGGTTGTCACTGTGCCATCAAGGAATATCGCACGGATTATTGCGTGACTGGACATTGCACGTCACCTGTTGAGGGTGAAGAGACTTCTCGATCGCGAAATGCAGATTCTCAGTCCTCCAAATGCGCCAATTTTGCTTATTGACGAACACATCCAAATGAAAGTGGGCTTCGTCGCTAAACCAAACCATAAAGCGCATACTAATTCCCATCATTCCCGGCGGTCAATAGTGCAGTTCGAACGTCCTAACGCAAACCATTCAGAATTTATGACGATTTTATTTCATATAGTTTAATAATTGTCACCCTGAACTTCTGCACGTACTCCCTCTTCTACCGTACGGTCGAATTTATTTCGTCACTGATGCACATCTCTGTCTCTTGTGCTCCCTTCCTCTTTCAGGAGCCGGCCGATGTGGCCGAGCGGTTCTAAGCGCTACAGTCTGGAACTGCGCGACCGCTACGGTCGCAGGTTCGAATCCTGCCTCGGGCATGGATGTGTGTGATGTCCTTAGGTTAGTTAGGTTTCAGTAGTTCTAAGTTCTAGGGGACTGATGACCTCAGATGTTAAGTCCCATAGTGCTCAGAGCCATTTGAACCTCTTTCAGCATTTCTCCAGTTCCTACTCAATCATTGCCATTCCCAAAATCTTTCCCAGTTCTTCCGCCTTCTGCACACATTCTCATCCTTCCGTTCCATTTTAGGCACGAGTCAGCCACTCTGGTGGCTCCTCTTATTGGAGCTCTCACTGGCTGCTGGCTCATGGCTGCCAGCCTAGCTGGACTGTCTCGCATCGCTCCACTGGTACCTACCATGGATCAAGCCATGTCTGATGTCCCAGAGGTGCCTTTCTTTTTGAGGCCACACTCACAGCAGCTCCACGTCTTGTCTACTGCCTGGCGGCCACCCTTCTCCTGTCATGCTCAACACTTCTCACATCCAATACAAACATGGTCAGCATCTTCCCGACGGTGCTGTTCCTCCAGACCTCCTTCCGGTACAGGACTTTCGTTCCATTTCTTTCTGTTTCATTCCTTATCTGCTCTGCGGCCTCCACTCTCATACGACCTTCAGTCCTTGTGTGTTCCTAGGCTTTACCATCCTCCAGCAGTAAATGACGTGGCGTCCCATCCTCTGTGCAGCAACCACAGCCGCCTCTTTTGCGAGAAGTTCAGTCGCTCCTGGCTAGGCGCTGGGGGCACCGATGCCCCACATTCTTCAAGCAGTCGCCTTCTCAGTCACACTGGGCCCTGCTCATACCCACACCATTCCACTTCCTGAGGCCCTGTCTCTTCTGTCTCACGCTTCTGGTCACAATCCTGCCACGAGCGCAGCATTGGCCAGGCTACTACATCTGATGTTTCATGCATCTGTAATGTTTTCAGGAAGAAGACTGTGCACAGTGCTGTCTTCTGTCTGTAGTTCTCCATCTGGCGGCTCTCCTCTTCGGCCACCTTCTCCACCCACCACTGACACGGCCACCTACTTTGGCTGTGCCCAATGCCGCTCATCCGCCTTTGTGGGATAGCCATGGCCAGCCATTCTCCTAGTGGCATTGCACCACGCCCTCACCACAGCATTAGTCTGTACGCTGCCGCTCCCTTGCCTCCTAGCTTCGCTTCCTCAAGGTGGCTTTGCCATCTCTCCTTTAAGGTGGGACAGGTATCCTAGTTCGGAACCCCTGCACAGTTCAGCTGTACCGCACCATATACATCCTTCAAGTGACCGTCTTACCACAACTCCATTACTGGAAAACGAACAAGAAACCTCACGCTAGCGGCCGGTGAACGTAAGCACATTACCGGTCAACCTACGGAGAGCATTGCGCAACACCGCGTCGCCAGTATTACGCCAGGCAATGCCACAATCACGGACCTATTTCGTTCGCTGGTCACGTACCACCTGGAAACTGCTCACGTATACTTCCGCAGGGCAGATACTTAACCAGCTGGCCGGCCCACAGCCGGCCAAAATTTCCGCAAGTTTCAACGTGAGCTATTCTCCAAGCTCTGATACCTGCCATCTCTGTGAGCAGCCAAATCTGCAGCACTACCATTTGCAACCAGCAAGGACTTCGCTAGCAGCATTCTTCCGAGTCATCACGTCGTCACCCAAAGTGGTCGTCATCCTGCCACCGGCCAGAGCCTCGCGAGTCCAGTGCCTTTGTGGGACTCGGCAGTTACAAACGCAAAAGGCAATCTTACTTCAGTGATTAAACCCAGACCCTTTTTATGAGTATCATGCAGTTTCCTATTGTTCATGTTCCATTTTTACTGACTTAATAAACTGTTGTTAATCACTACTGGTGGCACCTCTGTAAGTGTTCTTCCCATGTGGCCACAGACATAATAGGTTACTTATCGCAATACAAATATATTATTACATATCTCTGATAGCAAAAGAAAATAATATTTCTAATCTTTTTACCACAGTCTAAATTTTCCATACTAATTTGTCAAAGAAGCTCATCTGAGTTATATGTTAAAACCTATACTAGTGTCATTCATGCATTATAGTGAACGTTCATGCTAAGGTAACTTCTGACATCAATAGCTGGTTGGCATTATCTTGTTTTTTACTTCCGTTATTTTATACAGTTGCCTGGTTGGGATATATTGTTGGCTTGGGAGAGATAATTCGCATAAAATAGACACCACCATCATAGTTCAATAAATTTCCTCCATATGTCGGTATTTGGTACGTAGAGTACAAAAAAAAAAAAAAAAAAAAAGCCACACACGTATTGCCTGTCGTTATACACATGTGTGATTACAAACATCTGAACGCAAATAAGAAAATTCAATCCTTTGTCCTAAGATTGAAACTGTCTATATTATACATAAAAAAATGAATATTCTGAATATAAAGTACATATGTAGCACTACTGCTGTAGCTCTCAATTATTGCGCAGCAATGGAAAAATACACGTGTCTCAAATATTGACACTATGGGGAAGTGGATGACAGTATGTATACAATGGTAATCGTAATGTATGCAGTCTCTGACGTATATTTGCTACATCTTGTAAGTGCTCTGATAACAAAAAACGATATTTCCGCGACATACAGCCATACACATTAGTTTACATAATACTTCAGACATGAGAAACTACAGGGAGATTTACGATTAGCTAATCATCTTACTAGTCTTATAAAATACCGCGATACACGTCTTTCTATCTAAGCAGCGTGCTATTAAGCTGTGATTTATCACCCTCTAGTGGTGCTAGGCATTCTTTCTATTAACAAGCAGTGTTTCGTTCTGAGCTCTGCGAATATCCATTGGAGATATAAGAATAAACAGTATGCATCTGTTAGCTGAAAAGCAGTTTACCAAGTTTATATATTAATGGCCGTTTGTTTTGATAAAGTGCTTAACTCACATGTAAGCCTCATGTAAATAGGTTACACAGACTCCAACACTCTTTACGATTCAGTAGCCAATTTAACCAATTTATAAAGTGCCTTGAAAAAAGTAAAAGATATTATATCTCCACAACTTATTGCTACAGTGTCTGATGCTACACGAAGAAACATTAATAGAGTTGAAAGAAGTGAGAGATACGGCTCATGGGCATGAGATCTAAAACCGGGACCCTCTGTTCCATAGTCTACAACATCATTGTAACGTTGTCAGCGCCACAGTAGCTAGCAGCGATTAACATCCACGTATCAGTGCGATCGGTATGCTGGCGTTCCAGATTTGGTGTAGACATACACTACAGCTTTCGTGGAACAATGGTCACGGTAATGGAATGTGAATACGGTAGGCGTTCCGTCTGATATATGGTAAAGAAGTAGGTTCCGTGCTAGTGGTGAGGGTTTCTCTCTAGGCGGGAATCACTCTCGCATCAGGTAGGGGTGGCAACCTCAGTGGATCTATGGTTCCTTGGACGTTGCAGTAATTTTCCTACTCACATGGGGACAGGGTCTGAGTGGATGCAAGTTGCTTATCATAATATGCAAGACTGCCAGGGATTTAATGAAGGTAGTACTCTCCACCACCTACCGTAACTTTACATGTGAGTGTCACGCTTCTGGTTTTCGGTATAGTACGCGTGTGCATCGAATGCGGAAAGGTTTACGGATTGCAGGTAAAAAGCTGCGTGGCTCTCTACGGAGTCATCAGTATACTTCGCCGCTCACTTACTGATTCTGGCGTGGGATCACACAGTTGAGAACATGGCAGATAGGGAGAAGTTTGGCAGTATGTATCACTTTACTGTGCAAGGATACAATGAACGTGTCAATTTGTGATATAAACCTCCCTTTAATATACATAAACCGTTAAATTTCCTTCCCAGGTAGGTGTTTTGCGGTGGGAAGTAACGGTATGTGCACAAAGTACGTGCAGTTTGCTTATCATGACACGCAACAATGGTTACAGATCTTTTCATTGCGGATGATATCAACAAATCTTTGGAAGTCAACTGCAGAATTATTGAGTCATGTTGCCTCTATACCTGTCCATAATTGCGAAGGGTTTTGTGCGCCAGCTGACTTCACAACGGGTCGAACGGTACTTTTCTGTCTTCAGAGAAAAACAGTGTCTCTAAATTGTCGATATCAACGTTCAGTGCTGTGTTTACATCGCATATCTTTTCCTTAATTCCTTTTGAATGCTCGCTGTACTGCTGTAACAGATAAACATCTCGCACATTCCATGTAACAAAAGTCTTATCTTGCTTTGTCACAATTTTGCCAAGGCGCTGCACTCGTAATGCCGGTTGGTAGGCACAACGCGAACTCAGTGAGTTTATGGTTCTATTCATGCATTAGTCATATTTGTATATGTAATACCTCGAAAAATATAGACTTTTGAAGAGGAATGAATAATTTATAATAGTCTTGTATTACTTCATCCCATACACCTCTCGCAAAATGACCACGAAGAGAAAATCCGAGGAATTAGAGCTAAAACGGTTTTTTGACTGACACTCATTCTCTCCTCATGCCATTCGCAAATGGAGGAGAAACGGAGGTAGCGTGATGCGTGTAGCAGAAGTTCCATCTCCGAACCGAAAGGTAAGTAACGGATTTCTTTATGAAACAACTTTTTTCTGCTGCCAGTCTTGATTTTCTTTTTGCCTATGGACTTCAGAGCAGTGACTGGTTCACGATTTTGTCTAAAATTAAATACGTGAATTTCAACATCTTTCTTTAAAATGGAGTCATTACTGCTTTTATAATCAGAGGAATCAGTAGTAGCATGGTGGTGGATAACATATTTCACGGGTTAGTAAGTAAATATAATTATTGCTATAGGATCCAGAAAGAGAAAATTGGCTTCGTCTCAGAAATGCAGCCACTTCCAAACAGATGTCATACAAACCTGCTAATTTCGTACCTGTGCATGGAGTTTACCACTGTAGAAATAACAAAGGATTAGTACACTGTCGGATGATTACCATATTGTGATGTAATATTTGCAGAGAAAGAAGTTAAAAGAGAAGTACTGATAACAATAAGCAAATTGCATCTGGAAATCACGAAGACGAAAGCTGGAGATGCACACACTGTTTAACTTGAAAACTGCAGTTTTAATGGAACATTTATTAATGGCGAGAATATAAGGGCTGGCAACATCACCCAACAGTGCTGTAAAACGGGGTTGACAGGTGTAGTGTAGGTGATATCTTTCAGTATAAACACGGACGGAAATAAAATCGCAACACAAAAACATTATTGGCTAGTAATGAAATTTTGAGAATACATTTGTCTAGGCAACACATGAAGGCCGTTCGGAAAGTAAGGTCCGATCGGTCTCGAAATGGAAACACAGTGAAAATAAAAAAAAATCATTAGCAACAGTTAGCCACGCCTTCCAGCTACCTCTCTAAATAGTCTCCACTCCGACTTAGACGTATGTCTTGGTGTTCTACAAACTTTCCAGTGTCCTTGTCACAGAAAGCAGCTGCATGTGCTTTCTGCCAATTCTCTGTGCTGGTCTGCCTTTCGTTGTTTGTGTCAAAATGTTGTCTATGTAGGCAGCGGTTCATGCGAGTGGAGATGAACATCGGAAGGAGCCAATTGAGGGCTGTATTGTGGGTGATCAAACATTTTCCATCGAAAACGTTCAGGAGCCTCTTCATGGTCCCTGCAGAATTCGGCTGAGAATTGTCTTGAAGAAAGAAAAGCTTGACATTTATATTATGTGGGCTGCATAGCTTCAGGCGAAATCTATTACCAGGTCAACATACTTGGCGGAAGACTGTTGTTGTAGGCATCTCAGCGTGATCACTATGCGCTCAGAAGTGAAAATAGCAGCGTCACGCGATCGATTGGCATTCTAGAGACACTGCCCAACACATCTTCGCAGAGCTTCATCAGATTTTCACAGTGGTTTCCATTTCGTGACTAATCGGACCTTATTTCCCGAATTTAAGTGATTAACATTGCAAGATCACCGTTTAATTTAAGCGCGAGATAAATCCTTCCATATGTGAAGTTCTGGTACATTAATAATCGGTGTAGCCGACAGAATGTCGAATGGAAGCATGCAACTGTGCATGAATTGTGTTGTACAGGTGCAGGGTGTCAGTCCGTGGGATGGAGTTCCATGCCTCTTGCATTTGATCCGTCAACACAGGAACGGTTAATGCAGTTTGTGGAGACGCTGGAGTTGCCGTCCAACGATATTCTATTTGTACTCGATTCGGGACATATATGGCGATTGAACAGGCCAAGGCGACATGGCAACACACTGTAGACAATGACAAACTGCCTATTGGCTTCTGTCTCGGGTTCTTCGGCCGACGTTCATCTAATGATTTTTCTGACGTTTCGCCAGCACGAGTGGCTGGCATTGTCAAAGCTTCACCCTCCATTGCCGGTGGTGAACTGGAGGCGAGCTCGCGGCCGCAGACTATATGTACCTGGCGCGCCAACGTCCGAGGGCTTCTCCGCGGTCATTTCCGGTGCGGTTCTCCTCTTGCTACCTGCGACGGTCGTTCGCTGCAGTACGGGAAGCCAGGATCCGTTTACCTTAAGGCTTTCCTCTTTCTTGTTGAAACTGTTCGCGTGTTTTTGGATTTCTACAGCTTCTCTGAACAAGCGCGTGTGATAGTGCTTCTCTACAGCCAGAACTTCCGTGTCGGCGAATTTTATTACGTGGTCGGTCTCATTCAGTGCGTGTTCTGCCACGGCCGATTTCTCCACCTGCCCCAACCTGCAATGTCGCTTATGCTCTTTGATCCTGGTGTTAATGGATCGTCCAGTCATTCCGACATAAACTTTTCCGCATGTGCAAGGTATACGGTATATTCCCGACATTGCAAGTGGGTCTCTTTTCTCCTTCGCCGATCTAAGACACTCTTTGATCTTCCTTGTCGGTTTGAAAATCGTCTTTACGCCGTGTTTGCGCAATATACGGCCGATTCTGTCCGTCACTCTGGGAATGTATGGCAGAAAGGCCGTACCCGACATTTCTTTTTCTGGTTCCTTACTTCGCCGAGTGTTTGGCTCTGTTACACTTCTAATGTAATTTGTGGAGTACCCATTGCTCCTCAGAACAGTTTCCAGGTGTTGCATTTCTCGTTTGAGGTGTTGAGGCTCACATATTCGTCCTGCTCTCGTTACGAGCGTACTAATCATGCCTCTTTTCTGGCTCGGGTGGTGGTTTGACAGTTTGTGGAGGTATCGGTCCGTGTGTGTCGGTTTTCGATACACGCTGTGTCCCAGGTTTTCGCCGTCCCTTGTGACCAGCACATCTAGAAATGGCAGTTTCCTGTCCTTTTCTACCTCCATGGTAAATGTTATGTTGGCATGGAGGCTGTTCAAGTGTCTCAGGGATTCACCGAGCTGTTCTTCACCATGGCTCCACACCACGAAAGTATCATCGACGTACCTGTACCACACCTTAGGTTTGCAAGTCGCCGAGTCCAGTGCCTGTGCTTCGAATTGTTCCATGAAGAAGTTGGCCACCACTGGACTGAGAGGACTACTCATGGCGACGCCTTCCAGCTGTTCGTAGAAATCGCCATTCCACGTGAAATAGCTCGTGGTGAGACATGCATGGAAGAGCTTTTTGATGTCTTGCGGGAACATGGAACCGATGTACTCCAGAGCGTCGCTGAGTGGCACTTTCGTAAATAACGAAACAACATCAAAACTGACCAGGATGTCGTTTGGCGCAAGTTTCAGTTTCTTCAGCTTCTCAATGAAATGTCCTGAGTCCTTAATGTATGTGTCGGTCTTTCCCACGTGTGGCTGTAGCAGAGAGGCCAAGTGTTTCGCCAGTTTATACGTTGGTGAGCCAGGAGCGCTAACGATCGGTCTCAGTGGAACGTTGTTCTTATGGATCTTGGGTAATCCATACAGCCGAGGTGGTAGGGCTTCTGTGTTGCGCAGGTTTCTCTGTATGTCCGCCGACAGAGAAGACGCCTTGATTAATCGATTCGTATTCCGAGTGATACGCTGTGTCGGATCTGCGCTTAGTTTTCGGTACGTCGTCGGATCTAATAGGTCTCGGATCTTTGCTCATAATCTTCGGTCTTCATTACGACGGTCGCATTCCCCTTATCGGCAGGCAGTACCAATATACTCTTGTCGGCGTTGAGATTCTTAATGGCTTGTTCCTCTTCTTTCTTCAGGTTGCAAGGTGGTGGTTTTGCTCGGCGCAGTATCCTGGCTGTTTCAGTGCGTATTTCCTCTGCCCTTTCACAAGGAAGGGTCCGAATGGCTGCTTCGGTGTTGGCAATGATGTCCTCCATAGGTATAGTTCTCGGGATGAAAGCGAAATTCCCTCCCTTTTGAAGGACTGACGCTTCCTCTTCGGTCAATTGTCGTTCAGTGAGGTTGACCACTGTGTGTGACATGTCGGGAATCGCCTTGTCGGTCTGCTTCCGGCATCTTTCAAACTTTTTCTTTTGCCGACGACGTACCGAAAACTAAGCGCAGATCCGACGCAGCGTATCACTCGGAATACGAATCGATTAATCAAGGCGTCTTCTCTGCCGGCGGACATACAGAGAAACCTGCGCAACACAGAAGCCCTACCACCTCGGCTGTATGGATTACCCAAGATCCATAAGAATAACGTTCCACTGAGACCGACCGTTAGCGCTCCTGGCTCACCAACGTATAAACTGGCGAAACACTTGGCCTCTCTGCTACAGCCACACGTGGGAAAGACCGACACATACATTAAGGACTCAGGACATTTCATTGAGAAGCTGAAGAAACTGAAACTTGCGCCAAACGACATCCTGGTCAGTTTTGATGTTGTTTCGTTATTTACGAAAGTGCCACTCAGCGACGCTCTGGAGTACATCGGTTCCATGTTCCCGCAAGACATCAAAAAGCTCTTCCATGCATGTCTCACCACGAGCTATTTCACGTGGAATGGCGATTTCTACGAACAGCTGGAAGGCGTCGCCATGGGTAGTCCTCTCAGTCCAGTGGTGGCCAACTTCTTCATGGAACAATTCGAAGCACAGGCACTGGACTCGGCGACTTGCAAACCTAAGGTGTGGTACAGGTACGTCGATGATACTTTCGTGGTGTGGAGCCATGGTGAAGAACAGCTCGGTGGGCCGGCCGAAGTGGCCGTGCGGTTAAAGGCGCTGCAGTCTGGAACCGCAAGACCGCTACGGTCGCAGGTTCGAATCCTGCCTCGGGCATGGATGTTTGTGATGTCCTTAGGTTAGTTAGGTTTAACTAGTTCTAAGTTCTAGGGGACTAATGACCTCAGCAGTTGAGTCCCATAGTGCTCAGAGCCATTTGAACCATTTGAACAGCTCGGTGAATTCCTGAGACACTTGAACAGCCTCCATGCCAACATAACATTTACCATGGAGGTAGAAAAGGACAGGAAACTGCCATTTCTAGATGTGCTGGTCACAAGGGACGGCGAAAACCTGGGACACAGCGTGTATCGAAAACCGACACACACGGACCGATACCTCCACAAACTGTCAAACCACCACCCGAGCCAGAAAAGAGGCATGATTAGTACGCTCGTAACGAGAGCAGGACGAATATGTGAGCCTCAACACCTCAAACGAGAAATGCAACACCTGGAAACTGTTCTGAGGAGCAATGGGTACTCCACAAATTACATTAGAAGTGTAACAGAGCCGAACACCCGGCGAAGTAAGGAACCAGAAAAAGAAATGTCGGGTACGGCCTTTCTGCCATACATTCCCAGAGTGACGGACAGAATCGGCCGTATATTGCGCAAACACGGCGTAAAGACGATTTTCAAACCGACAAGGAAGATCAAAGAGTGTCTTAGATCGGCGAAGGAGAAAAGAGACCCACTTGCAATGTCGGGAATATACCGTATACCTTGCACATGCGGAAAAGTTTATGTCGGAATGACTGGACGATCCATTAACACCAGGATCAAAGAGCATAAGCGACATTGCAGGTTGGGGCAGGTGGAGAAATCGGCCGTGGCAGAACACGCACTGAATGAGACCGACCACGTAATAAAATTCGCCGACACGGAAGTTCTGGCTGTAGAGAAGCACTATCACACGCGCTTGTTCAGAGAAGCTGTAGAAATCCAAAAACACGCGAACAGTTTCAACAAGAAAGAGGAAAGCCTTAAGGTAAACGGATCCTGGCTTCCCGTACTGCAGCGAACGACCGTCGCAGGTAGCAAGAGGAGAACCGCACCGGAAATGACCGCGGAGAAGCCCTCGGACGTTGGCGCGCCAGGTACATATAGTCTGCGGCCGCGAGCTCGCCTCCAGTTCACCACCGGCAATGGAGGGTGAAGCTTTGACAATGCCAGCCACTCGTGCTGGCGAAACGTCAGAAAAATCATTAGATGAACGTCGGCCGAAGAACCCGAGACAGAAGCCAATAGGCAGTTTGTGAACAAGTGGCCACGAAAGCCTTAACAATACTGTAGACAATGCTGGGATACAACAGTTGTATGTGAGCGTGCGTTATCCTGTTGGTAAACAACCCCTGGAATGCTGTTCGCGTATGGCAACACAGCAGACCGAATCACCAAATTGACGTAGAAATTTACAGTCGTGGTGCGTTCGGTAAGCACGAGAGTGCTCCTGCTGTTATGCGAAGTCGTACCCAAGCCCATAATCCCAGATGTAGGTCCAGTGTGTCTAGCATGCAGATTAGTTGACTGTAGGCCTTCAACTAGCCTCCTCCTAACCAACACACGGCCATGTCTGGCGCCGAGGTAGAATCAGTTTTCATAGGAAAACACAACAGACTTCCACCCTGTCTTCCAGTGAGCTCCCGCGTGACATCACTGAATTCGCAGATGGCGAGGTTTTGGAATCAGTGGACTGCAGGCTACAGGGCGTCAGGCTCGGAGGTGTCCATGAAGTAAAGGATTTGTAACAATTAATTGTGTCACTGTGATGCCAAATGCTGCTTAAATTGCTGCTGCAGATGCAGTACGATGCGCCACATTCTCGTGACCACCGCAGCCAGCAATCATGTACAGTGGCTATATTCTTGCCTAGTCTTTCTGGAGTATCGCAGAAGGAACATCCAACTTCCAGTAGCGCTATTACACGTCCTCGTTCAAACTCAGTGATGTGTTGATAATGGTGTCTTTGTGGCTTTAAAGACGTTATTGATTAACACCAACTCATCACGTCGAATCTCAAAGCTAATTAACGCTCAGGACCGTTACAGTGTGTAGTTAAAGCAAATCTGATTTGCCTACTCATAGTGGCGCTACTAGCACCACTCTCATGCGACTGGCGCGAAGTTTCAATAGATATCATCTTTCAGACTTAGAAACACACCTACCAACTTTCGTTTATGCCGCACAACTCCTTCTTGGTGTTGGGCCTTTTTCCCGTCGGTGAATTTGCCGAATGTCGTATATGTTCGGGAAACAGCATGTATTCATTGGCTCACCCTTCCACGAGACCTTACGACTGTACGAGGTAATCACGTTACTTTTTGTGTGTACGTATAGATGTTATTTAGAAACGCATAATTATTCCTAACATAAATCGGGAAGATTAATATACAGTGCAGTGTTGATGAAATTATGCAGTCTTCATGTAACAGTGAAAACGACTTTTACACAACTGATTTTTAATATCATTTTCGTACACAGGGTGGTCCATCTGAAGTTTCGGATGAGATTATCTCGAAAACTATACATCGGGTAAAAATAGTGCGTAAGACAAGTTGGTAAGCTCAAAGGGGGATATCAAATGATACTACACGCTTCAGTCCGGAACCGCGCTACTGCTAGGTCGCAGGTTCGAATTCTGCCTCGGGCATGGATGTGTGTGATGTCCTTAGGTTAGTTAGCTTCAAGTAGTTCTAAGTTCAAGGGGACTGATGACCTCAGATGTTAAGTCCCATAGTGCTCAGTGCCATTTGAACCATTTTCTTACCGTTCTCGCCTGTGTTCAACTGGATCCCGAAATGAGTAGTCGTGTGATTCAGAGACAAATACCGGAATCCACTGTTTTGAGGATTTTGAAGGCACATAAATATCATGCGTGTCATATCACACTGACACAGATATTAACGCCGGAAGATATGGAGATACGCGTGCTTTTCTGCCAATGGGCCTCGGAAATGATAAGAGATGACAATGATTTTTATTTAGATACGTTATGTTCACCGATGAAGCCACATTCAAAAACAATGGTTAATTTAATAGTCATGATTGTCATTATTGGTCCCCTGTCAATCCGCACTGGCACAGACCAGTTGACAATCAATACAAATGGTCGTTAATGGTCTGGTGTGCAATTTTAAACGGTCACTTGGTAGGACCGTATATTTTTGACCGAAATGTTACTGATGAATCTTATTTACTACTTCACCGCGATTATTTGTTGGAGCTAATGGAAGATGTTGATTTAGAAACTAGGCAACGAATGTGGTTCTAACAGGGCAGAGCAGCTTCTCATTATGCTAAAAATGTGCGGAACGTTTTAAATTAACGGTACCCTGGCCGGTGGATAGGACGCGGCGGACCAATTCAGTGGCCTCCACGTTCACCAGACCTAACATCTAATGATTTTTTCTTGTGGGGTTATTTAAAAAATGTTGTTTAAGAAAGACAGCCCACAACCAGAAACGATATGCAGCAACGCATTCGAAGAGCGAGTGCAGCCATACCACGGGATGTGCTGCTCAAAACTGTGGACAACTTTTGCAGACGATTGACTTTATGCATTGAAGCAAATGGTGATAATTTTGAACAATTTCTTCGTGGCTAATTTCATTAATTAAGCACCCCAAATTGTGAGAGACAAGGGGCTAACACTAATGAAGCACCCAATGGAACAACATTCTACTACTTCCATGTCGTTGTTCCGGGGTAACGCTAAAAGTAGGATACAGTATATTTTGTAGAAAAATAGCGTAATTTGGCGTAACGAAAGAATACGTGCACACTTTTATCGATTTGATGCGTCTTTCTCGGATAATTCTAAATAAATCAGAGTTCTCCCACAATTTTACTTTTTTCTGGATGTCAGCGCCATCTGTCAATGGTTTAAAAATGTTTCAGACAAAACTTGATTACTTTTTTTTATAGAGAATCCGAATCTGCAATAAAAATGGGGGTCTCCCATTTAAGGTTTAAACGTTGCCTCCCGCCCCACCCAAGGGGTCGGGGGCTGGAGGTCACGTGTAGTATCATCTGATGTCCTCCTTTTAGCTTACCAACTTGTCTTACGCACTATTTTTACCCGATTTCGAGATAATCTCATCCGAAACTTCAGATGGGCCACCCTGTAGACCATAGCATTATTTGTATACGCTGTATAGAGCTTTCATTGTAATAATATGCATATTTTTTAGTTTCTCATTGCCACAAATTATATATTACAGGAATTATTTCGTGGCTGTAAATTTTGTACCTAATTTTAGTAGTTCATTTTCTCCTTGTACTAATGACAAGTTGGGATCGAGACTGTTTCTGTGTAATAAAATGGTACTGTTGCATCGTGATATTCCTCCAGGAGAAAATTATGCCACACTTCTGTGAAAACCAAACGCTTAAAACACACACAGTACCAATTATAATGCAGAGATGAGAAGCTGTGATGGACTTAGGAGTGTAGTGGCTGGCGTGCCTTATCTGCAGATGCTGTGAGAGGGGAATATTAATTTGCTTTCTCAGGTACGCTGGCGACAGGTAATGGCATGCAGGGGTCGGTGGTGTGAGAGTTATTAATAGACTCTTAGCCTTGTAGTGCAGGGGAGCTGGCAGCAACATTATTAAAACCATTACAGACTGGAGCTTCGACTGGAGCAGACGCGGCAGCGTAAGCGTAGCGCTGTGTGGCGGCACTGGCTGCAGCCGACAATAAGGACTGTCACCCCGCTGCATAGTGGGAGTGGCTTTGATCTACAGCATAGGCATGGCATGAGCAGGTGCACCTAGGAATACACCACGTGGACTACAGAAATTACCTCCTGCATTCTGCTTTTTTTCAAATAAAGAGGTTTTTCTTCATCTCGTGCCTGAGTGGCGTTGACAGCTCCACAGTATAATGTTAGTACACTACTGGCCATTAAAATTGCTACACCATGAGGATGACGTGATACAGACATGCAATTTAACCGGCAGGAAGAAGATGCTGTCATATGCAAATGATTAGATTTTCAGAGCATTCACACAAGGTTGGCGCCGGTGGCGACACCTACAACGTGCTGACATGAGGAAAGTTTCCAACCGATTTCTCATACACAAACAGCAGTTGACCGGCGCTGCCTGGTCAAACGTTGTTGTGATGCCTCGTGTAAGGAGGAGAAATGTGCACCATCACGTTTCCGACTTTGATAAAGGTCGTATTGTAGCCTATAGCAATTGCGGTTTATCGTATCGCCACATTGCTGCTCACGTTGGTCGACATCCAATGACTGTTAGCAGAATATGGAATCGGTGGGTTCAGGAGGGTAATACGGAACGCCGTGCTGGATCCCAACAGCCTCGTATCACTAACAGTCGAGATGACAGGCATCTTATCCGAATGGCTGTAACGGATCGTGCAGCCACGTCTCGATCTCTGAGTCAACATATGGGAACGTTTGCAAGACAACAACCATCTGCACGAACAGTTCCATGACGTTTTCAGCAGCATGGACTATCAGCTCGGAGACCATGGCTGCGGTTACCCTTGACGTTGCATCACAGACAGGAGCGCCTGTGATGGTGTACTCAACAACGAACCTGGGTGCACGGATGGCAAAACGTCATTTTTTTCGGATGAATCCAGGTTCTGTTTACAGCATTATGATGGTCGCATCCGTGTTTGGCGACATCACGGTGAACGCACATTGGAAGCGTGTATTCGTCATCGCCATACTCGCGTATCACCCGGCGTGATGGTATGGGGTGCCACTGGTTACACGTCTCGGTCACCTCTTGTTCGCATTGACGGCACTCTGAACAGTGGACGTTACATTTCAGATGGGTTACGACCTGTGGCTCTACCTTCATTCGATCCCTGCGAAACCCTACATTTCAACAGGATAATGCACGACCGCATGTTGCAGGTCGTGTACGGGCCTTTCTGGATACAGAAAATGTTCGACTGCTGCCCTGGCCAGCACATTCTCCTGACCTCTCACCAACTGAAAACGTCTGGTCAATGGTGGCCGAGCAACTGGCTCGTCACAATACGCCAGTCACTACTGTTTATGAACTGTGGTATATTGTTGAAGGTGCATGGACAGCTGTACCTGTACACGCCATCCAAGCTGCGTTTGACTCAATGCCCAGGCGTATGAAGGCCGTTATTACGGCGAGAGATGGTTGTTCTGGGTACTGATTTCTCAGGATCTATGAACCAAAATTGCGTGAAAACGTAATCACATGTCAGTTCTAGTATAATATATTTGTCCAATGAATACCCGTTTATCATCTGCATTTCTTCTTGGTGTAGCAATTTTAATTATACTAATTAAGATGGAGTGAGTCATAAATTATAGTTATGACACTGGTGATGTAAATATATGAGTACTATGGCTGCCATGTTTTGATAATGGCATACTTATTGGGACATGAGCTATACTAATTGTGATAAGTTTGTATATATAAAGCTGACAGTTTAGTGTCATAAATTATAACGGTCAAGACAAGTTTGACATAAATACACATGTGGCCATTTTGGTAGTAATACGGTTATTAATTGGGTAGTAAATTACATCGTAAATAAATACTATCATCTACTATGATGAGACTGAGGGTCATGTATTAGATTTTAAATATCACAAGTGGCCTACTGGTCATAGTAATTGTAACTTCTTGAGGCTGCTTCCTTCGGTTCGTTATAGTTGCCCCTGAGGTAGGTAAACCGCACGATGCAGCACTCCGACGCAGTCAGCCTCCGTACTACAGCGTACATAAAATCAATTCAGCTCTTTTCAGAAAATACAAACTCCAATCCAGTAAGTAACTCAGCGTTATCAAATAACGACCTTTCTTCCGTTCGCTTAAGTATGCAACTATGTGAACAGGAAAGTTAACATTTTCACGCATCACGAATTCTTTCAGTTTATGGCAACAAAACTTTTTATACAGCTATGTCCATTGTGTTGTCATAGAGACAGGTTCTCTTGCGTACCTCAGTTTGCAGCTGCACTTAACAGTATTTTCACTGTCGATTGTTGATAAAAGACAGATTTCTGGGTGTAACCGGCGAAAACTGATATGGGCCCATAACTATAGATTCATATCAACAAGTCACATACTTGAGGAAATAACGAAGAATAAATTTTACCATGTAAGATATTTTAGATTTATACGTACACTGCTTAACATTAACTGTTCCAGATGCAGTGTAACTAGCATTCCTCCATAAAATGTTTAAACTTCGATGGTTTGTTCACGATGATTCAGCACTTCGTATTGTTGGGTCGTCGGTAGCTACATTGGCGTGTACAACGTATCTCTTGGCATGACAGTTTCTCTGGAAAAGTGAAGATAACAATGGATAGGAAATGAGAGCTAAACGCATCCGTACAACCGGTATCAGCTGCGCAGGAAAGGCAGGGAGGGTAACCCACGCGCATGCAAAAACAATAAAGGAGAACAAAAATTGGATACAGAGTCCGAAAATTAATCACAAGAAGTGCTGTCATCCTGTGACTCATAACCCACCCATACAACTCAGTAACCTGTTTAACTTATGGACACTACTGCTCTGTCTGCAGAGGATTCTCACATGTTTTGAACACATGATAAAGAAGATCCAGTGTTGCATTGTAATACAGCAAACATATAGCGGTCCCGCAATGTATTTAAATCGAGTTAAAAGTTAAGCTCGTCAGCCTTCATGAATATCTGCACGTAATGGGTACAGCAGTAATTATTTGCCAAGTGTTCATCACGTCGAAAGTTGTGTTCGTTGTTACAAATGAACAGTCAGATATACCATGTCGAAACCTGCTGGGAGTTTTTATTCTTTTATTTGCCAATCGGAGGTAGCGACACTTGTTATTTACAAGCCAAATTCAGGCTCTCGATACGCACTAGAAATTACCTAAGCAAACCTTAGTTCCCCGACTTGCTGGCTGTAACTCAGATATGGATGCCGTTGCATATCGCACAGCGCACGTGCTGCGCATGATCGAAGAACTGAGGCATCTTGTTATTGGCGCAGCGCTCATTGATGAGGTAAGTAGCTTCACGGGTTTCTTAAAAACAAGAAGCTAATTTTTGTTTTTAAGTACCTCCTTTAAATTCTTTTAAAATTTGTAACCACGTCGCTCTAACCATATTTTGAGCTCCAAAATGTATTTTGTGGGTTCATGTTCGCCATGAAGGTGACTTGAATCCTGTGAATGATCCCTCCTTACTATCAAAGATATAAAACAGACGCCAACTAAGCCATCAACAGAATACACCTGAAGAATATAGCACGTGCAAAATGGTGAATGAACTCTCAGACTAAGCATTAAATGGTGTAGACATATGGTTAGAGATGACTGAAGAACTATATGTTACAGACTGTAAATCCGGCCCTGCTGAAAAAACCAAATGTAGTTATACTCCTGAAGATTCTGTAAGTGACAATGCCCCTTTAAGCAAATTTATCTCAAAGGGAATAGTCAGAAACTAAAATTACTTCATCAAACAAAGATAAAGCGGCGGTATATTGGAGAAACTAAGGTAGTTCATCCGGATGCAAAGAATACGATCACTCGTTTCAATGAATCCTGCACGTAAACTGCAACTTAGTCTCATTTTGAAAATGAAATTCCGGATAAAAGAGCTGAAACAACACGCAGAGGTCCATACGGAGTTCATGTCTGTATCTGCACAGTCATACACAATAATGCCTCGGGTCGGTCTGGTTCTTTCATTATTACGTGTGTTACAAGTTCAGCAACCTTTGCTTTATCCCAACTCTCTACACTGGTAAGCAGCTCGTTATCTGTATGAAAATGTTTTCCTCATACACAGTGGTTCATGAGAGCGAAGAGATGAAAATCAGAGGGCGCCAAGAACGGGCTACATCGTGGGTGAGCAAACACTTCGCATAGAAATCGCTGCTGGTGTGTATTTCTTGCTGTGCAGTGTGTGGCCGAGAATTGTCTTGGAGAAGGGCATTGTCTAATGACAAAGCCGGTCGGAGTGGCCGTGCGGTTCTAGGCGCTACAGTCTGGAGCCGAGCGACCGCTACCGTCGCAGGTTCGAATCCTGCCTCGGGCATGGATGTGTGTGATGTCCTTAGGTTAGCTAGGTTTCATTAGTTCTAAGTTCTAGGCGACTGATGACCTCAGAAGTTAAGTCGCATAGTGCTCAGAGCCATTTTATAATGACAACATTCCTCTTCACGTATTCTTAATAGTCTTTCGCAGACGATTTTTTCGAATGGTCTGATCCACTCACTGAACAACGTCACTCGTTGACACTCGCTCCCTTCCCTGGCCGTCTGCATCATGACCGTCTGAAGTTCTTGCACCATTGCCGCACTATAATGTCGCGCATGACAGCTGAAGGATTTCGTCTGATTTCACGCAGCCCACGTTATGTGGACTACGTGAAATCAGACGAAACCCTTCAGCATGAAGAAATCGAGTGACAGCACCCTTGGCGGGAGACTATTGTTCTAGGCATTTTTACATGCTCACTGCGCTCTAGGAACTGAAAAATGCGACGTGACGCGATAGGCGGGCGTACAAGAAATACTTTGCAACACATCTGCACAAAGCTTCACCGGATTTTCACTACCTTTTCAGTTTAGTTACCGATCGGCCCTTGAAAACAATTGTTTGCCTTGAAGAGTCGACTGAAAATTTTGAACCATCTGTGAAACGATAAGTACTCTGCACAGAAAGTCTTCCGGCAGACACGTCAAGGTCCGCGAAAATGGAAAAAGAAAAATGCTACATTTTTCATGAGTCATGACTTTGTTCCATTTTTTGAAAACAAATTCCTTCTCCTTCAAAATTTTTGGCCAGGTCTTATAAAACTCTAAGTCGGTTTCAGCCATATTCTTAACTCACAATGACAAAGATACAGAGATACTTTCTATTCTACCTGCTTCGACGAGTGATCTTCAATAGCTGGGTCGTGTATTTTTCAGTCAGTGGAATCAATTTTACAGAACATTAATAGAGCAAATTATGATGCACAGATCACTGTACTTTTCAATCTGGCCACGAGACATTATTCATAAGTTCCAATAACTATTAGACTATTTTTTCTCTTCTAACTTTCAAAATACTCATATGATTACATACGCAGATCACACCTCAAAGTTTTCCGATATCAGGCAAGACTCTTTCCAAACCCCGACCCACTTTCCTATAAAAACGTCGAAGTCTGTCTGCGTCTCACAGAGCTGTCAATTGTCGAACTCAATTTATGTTTAAAGTGCACAAAGTGTATGTTTGTAACAAATCATCAATATTTCACGTTTGCTATATTTACAAGAAATAAAATTAAAGTAGACACGCTGGAAAGTTACTACTTATGTCTATTTACTCCACACCAATTCGGAAAGAACAGAATAGATAAAATCTAAGCTGTATTTTCCATGAATATTTAAGCATCTTTTGGACGCTTGCAACCATCGGCACAGCAATCGTATCGCAGAAGCAGTGGAAGCAGTGACAAGAGAGTGGCGCATCACGTTGCTTGAGAATTCAAGGCTGCAGACCAAGCAGTTTCGGGCGCGGAAACCAGGCGAAACATGTCAGTTCATGTAGGCAGCTTAATTGCTGGGTACGAAATTTTTTCTAAGTTCGCTAACACTGGGAACAAAATTAACACAAGTTTCAACATAGCAAGTCTGACCATAGTATTTCTGTCTATTATTCGTAATTAGCAAAAGTAATAGTAATATTAGACAAGCAAGGTAACGTTAAGACAATTTTCTTTTCTGATGGAGCCTAACATCTCAGCTATGGTACCTTCTTACGGACCCTCAGGATCTCAACATTAAGCAAAGAGAATTTTATCACGGCGACGTGTCGAAATTATTCAGTACCTTGCTAATCATATTTTGGGGAGATTTGCATTACTTCAAATGGCTCTAAGCACTATGGGACTTAGCATCGGAGGTCATCAGTCCCCTAGACTCAGAACTACTTAAACCTAACTTACCTAAGGACATCACACACATCCATGCCCGAGGCTGGATTGGAACCTGCGACCGTAGCAGCCTCGTGGTTCCGGATTGAAGTGCCTAGAACCGCTCGGCCACAGCGGCCGGCTGAATTACTTCCTCACGAGAGAAGAAAAGATACCTGTTGCGATCAACATCTTACTATGACACGAGAAATAAGCCTAGAGGTGTCCTTGCAGATGCTGTGGCTGAACAATGTACCTATTACCAAAGCAGCACTGTGACATCCTCTGACATCACGTTTTATAGAAGTATACAACAAAATTTCAAATCTGAATATGGACAAGTCAGCTTCTAAGACCATATCGGAGATCTCTCGACTGTGGCAACCAACTATGTGTTTCATCAAACACAGGAACCAAGAATCTCACTAAATATTTAAAATTTAAAATGACATTCCTCATTGTAATTTGCAGACTATTGAAATACGTCTAGAAATGCTAAGAAAATCACACATAAATTTTTCAATACACAATTTAAGAATGATATTGTCCTATTTCTCCAGCTTCTGAAAAATTGCTTGCGGAGGGTATATGATTAATGAAAGGGTAGAAGAAAAGTAATATTTCAAATTATACTCGGATAAGGAATAGTGTTTGGGACTCCTTCTCCTGGACGCAATGGCGTTAATGCTTACAAAACTATGAATCACACTTAAACCACTAACCTGAAAGATCGTATTCTCTTGAGTAAAGCAATCTGGTAGGACGTTAGCACTGTCGGCAGTGATATGCATAGCACTAATAGATGAACGTCTCTGATATCACAACTTTGTCATTCATGTGTATTCTCCGCTCTAACTGAAATAAAGTAATACGCCTTGTGATGTGCTACAGTCTCTTCTCTATTGATCTCTCATAAAATTTGTGTGCCAAACCCAAGAATATATCAAGGAAATTAGACCACGCTAACATCGAAAAGGACTGCACGCTGACAGACACTTCGAGCTACTGAAGTCTCGCAACACTTAACACGTACGCAATAAGCTGTCACAACGCTACGTCTGTTGGTTGTTTATTGAGACTCTAAGAGTACTCAAGAAATAACTTGTAATTTAATAGTGCACACAAGCACTGTGTTATTATGGAATGCCTAAAATCTCGTATTGCCGAGTAGAGCCTACCACGCTAAACGTATGACACAAAGGCTAAAATATTGTAAGAGAGCACCAGTTTGGACGTAGCGCAATTTCTGTTGTTTGATTGTTTGCCTTCGGTATAAAATCCTTGTTACTATCGGCGAAATTAGTGACTGCCGGGGACACTTGTTTGTCTACACTATGCAGCACACCATAACTGATTCTGTAGTGGACTGACAAGGCAGCCAGTCCACAGTGAAGTAGCCGAAAGGGCACGCGTCAACTCACGCCGTCTGGCGTTAAGTCTGGAACAGGATTCGTAATGAATGTGATAAAGAAAAGAACGTAGCTACTAGAACACTTAACTTTTATATTGTCCTTTGGTATACAACATTCTGGATGATACAAGTGAGACTCTATCTTGAGGTACATGCAACGTTACAAATGGTTAATGGCGCCTTGCTAGGTCGTAGCCATTAACTTAGCTGAAGGCTATTCTAACTGTCTCTCGGCAAAAAAGAGAAAGGCTTCGTCAGTGTAGTCGCTAGCAACGTCGTCGTACAACTGGGCCGAGTGCTAATACGTCTCTCGAGACCTGCCTTGTGGTGGCGCTCGGTCTGCGATCCTGACAGTGGCGACACGCGGGTCCGACATGTACTAATGGACCGCGGCCGATTTAAGCTACCACCTAGCAAGTGTGGTGTCTAGCGGTGACACCACAGATTCTTTCAAATTTAAGGCGTAGGACGAACCAGTCAGTATTTGAATTCCTCTCTTTTTATTCACGGACTAAATACATTCTATGTTTTCAGATCGATAGATGAAACTGGGTATACTCAGGAACTTTTGCAAGACAATTAGCTAAATTTTAATGCATTAAACAATTAAACTTAAGGCTTACTTGAAGGCACAGAATACGGAGCCGAGACTATCGCTTATAAGGAGCACAATCACGCACGCAAGCGGGCTGTTTGCGGGCCTGTGGGTCTCTTAGCAGAAGGTTGATGCGACGATTATATCAATTTTATACGCGTCTTGACACCAGTATCAAGCCAGGTATTGCAGCTATGTTTTTGGTAACATCTAAGCTACGTCTGTGGGGACACTTTGACAATCTAGAGTGGTCAACAGTTAATAAACACGCGTTTCTGCGTGGTTATTTAGACAGGGATCCTAAGAAGTTTGTGGGTGTCAATTCGGGTACTGGCGTTAGGGTTGATCAGAACGTAAAAATTCTTGTTTATGAGTATGAGAATAGGAACACTGTTATATGAAGCCATCTTAATTTCTTTTGGTTGAAAACGAATCCACGGACTCAGAACGTACAGGAAAGTTGTAGATCCTTATGGACTGATGTGACTCCCCACGCTACTCTATTGTTTGCAGGACTCTTCATCTTTGGATAATTGCTACAACCACCATCCTTTTGAACCTGCGTGCTGTATTCATCTCTTGATCTCCATTTACAGGTTTTACCCCCTCCCCCCTCCACACACACACACACTTCCCAGCAACACTAAAATGGCGCCGGCCAGAGTGGCCGAGCGGTTCTAGGCGCTACAGTCCGGAACCGCGCGACCGCTACGGTCGCAGGTTCGAATCCTGCCTCGGGCATGGATGTGTGTGATATCCTTAGGTTCGTTCGGTTTAAGTAGTTCTAAGTTCTAGGGGGCTGATGACCTCAGCAGTTAAGTCCCATATTGCTCAGAGCCATTTGAACCATTTTTTTGACCTGTTTACCGTCCACGTTTGACTTCCATAAATGGCTACATTCCAAAAGCCTTATGAAAAGGCTTCCTATCAATATATCCTAATACGATGGTAACAAATTTCTCTTCGTCTGAAACTCATTTCTTCCCACTGACAGTCTACGTTTTATGTTACTTCTACTTCGGCCACCATCAGTTATTTTACTGTCTAAAGAGCAAAACTCAGTTACTGCTTTTACTGTCTCGTTTCTAATCTAATTCCCTCAGATTAGCCTGATTTAATTGCTGCTCCTGCTCCTAAACTGCTACATTGTTTTCCCGAAGGAATCTGCATGCGTAGTATTATTTATTGTTAATTGACAAAATATTGCCGGCCGAAGTGGCCGTGCGGTTAAAGGCGCTGCAGTCTGGAACCGCAAGACCGCTACGGTCGCAGGTTCGAGTCCTGCCTCGGGCATGGATGTTTGTGATGTCCTTAGGTTAGTTAGGTTTAACTAGTTCTAAGTTCTAGGGGACTAATGACCTCAGCAGTTGAGTCCCATAGTGCTCAGAGCCATTTGAACCATTTTTGACAAAATATTCCGGAGGGAAGCCTCACCCGCTTACAAAATTTCTTCAATGAAAAGTGGAGGGAGCTTTTAATACACATATGTGAGGAGATATTCCTCCTATGGAAGTGCCATTGCCCGCAACTTTCGCATTTCAACTGAAGGCTACGATGAAACAGAGAGGAACACAAGTGTCAGAGATTTTCTGCATACACTGTGAACAATAGGTGCACAGAGACCAGGAGTGCAGACAGATAGTAAATTCGCAGATTAGGAAGTATAGATATCCCTTGTTGCTCAACGGCCTGGTGTAATTCTTTCACTTGAACACCACTTCGGCGACTTACGTGCTCCTAACTTATCCACTAATCCTACCATAGAAAGGGAGTTACAGTTTAGCGTGGAATCAGAACCACTTGTTGATCGTCGCAAATCTTCATGTGGGTGAGAGATGAAGGTTAAGCAGAGGAAAATTTCCGTCGTTCACACAAGCTTCGATCCCACGACTTCCTGGCACGCGATTTACCACTACACCACCAGGCCTAACGTTAGGAAAAATAAACTGAAGGAGATGAACAGTTGATTAGTATGAGTTATATGTGATGATCACAAATATCAAAGTTTCGTACGAGAAAAGGGAATTCGTTTCAAACTCAAAGCGAACGTCATTTCTCAATGTGTTATCGTAATAACACCGTCTTAAGTAACATTCAGAGTACAAAACTATTCTACGGAACCAACAAATACTGAGTTGTTTTTCAGCCTTTTATCACAAGGACCTAAGTTCTTATCGCTGAATGTTCCTTAGAAACAGGCCCTCATTACCTCTACGATATTTTTTTACATCTTATTGTGATTTCTCAAACTTTCCAAAGTTGTTCTTAACTATGATATGAACTAAGCCTACTTACTGTTAAGTCTAGATAATTAAGACTGAGCCGCGCGGAGTGGCCGAGCGGTTTGAGGCGCCATGTCACGGACTGCGAGGCTCCTCCCGTCGGAGGTTCGAGTCCTCCGTCGGTGAGTGTGTTGCCACTTAGTGTAAGTTAGTTTAAGTTAAATTAAGTAGTGTGTAGGATTAGAGACCGATGTCCCCAGCAGTTTGGTCCCGTAAGATCTTACCACAAATTTCCAAATTTTCAGAAAAAGTAATTATTAATAACTTAAAATATTAGTATTAGAGTCCTACAATATGGATATAAAAGTAATGATCTTTTGAAAATAATTTAGTGTCGTGACTGAAACGGAATCGAAGAATCAAGCTTTTGCCCCTAAGGAAATTCTTTTCGCGCAAAAGATTTTACGACTAAATCTACGACTTAGATTTTGGTAGACGACTGTGATACCGACCTGTATTTCTCCTTCATGGACTACAGTACATTGTATAGCATCGCTAACGAAACAGTTACTAAGAGGAGAATTCTCCGATAGCTGAAGTCATATGGGCACATTCAGCTACTCATGCTCCTTGTAGATGCCTAGAGAGGGGAGAATTCCGATGAATCATCTGTCATCGAATCCCTTTTATCGATGTGTATTCAGTGCTATACTGAAATAAAGCGCTATTTCTTGTGATGCTTTATCTCATGTCTTGTATTGATCTTTCACAAACATTATATGAAAGAGGTCTGATTCGATGAATATAGTACATAAGAGTGATTACATAAGTTCTGTGCACTAATTAATTAGTCGTGCATTCTAAAAAGGTTGACGTTGTCTTGCTTATTACTACAGTAGAATTTTTAAAAATCACACGATAATTTAATTGTTAAAGTGTGCTACTTGCCTTATCAAAATTCTGTGCATTGCTATGTGGCACAACGTACATATAATTATCAGAATCCACAGTACAATGAGCGAATAGTATCTTTGCTCAATACAATATACTTCTAATATTATTCTGACATCTATCGTAAATTAAGTAATAGATGTTTCCACCACAGTGAAGCTTTTTACTACCTGGTGAGTCTTTACTTGCACGCTGCACAAAAAAAAAAAAAAAGTTGCAGACACCTGCCCATGGCTTGAGACCAAGGAAGGGTGAATCGACTGATTGTGAAGTTGTTGAAGCATGTTTTTCGTTGCTTCCTGACGAAATATTTTGTTTAGAGTGGGTACTCTTTCCAAACGACGTATGGAGACCCACAAGAGAAAATTTATCACTCATTATTTGAGAATTCAAGTCAAGATCGATTAGTTCAACCTCAAGGATTTTCTGAACAGGTTAATTCATCTCCTGGTCTTTTTTATGATATAAGGACCGTCAGCTGACAGAATCACTATACAGCCATCTGGTTGTTCGAACTGATGATGCAGCTTCCCGACTTACCATAGGGGACAGATCAATATTTCCATCATTTCGAAATGGAGAGCCTTTTGTTACTTCTCACAAGAGTACCTCAGATCTGCCATCTGTTTCACGAATCTGAGAAGTTGGCTGTCAATGTGATGGCGTCTAAAGAGTCGTGTAAGACAGTTTCCTGCTTGCTGATTATTTTCACTTGCAGTTAAATCTTTGAGTGGAAGATAGTTGTTTTTAAGAAATCTTCCTCTCGAACATTTTCTTCTCTTTGGTAAATGAACTGCGAAGGAACAGACATATTTCATAGATTTACCTGAAACAGTCCTTTGAAGCATGAACTAAACACTGAAAGCATAATTTTATATGACGGAACAAATTCTTCTTCGAGTGCAAGAGTAATATCTACCAGTCCAGCTTCTTGTCGGATGACATATAAGCCTGAGAGGAGATTGCTGTGAAAGTTGTTCTATCTCAAAGAGAATTTCTCAACATCACAACCTTCCATTTTCTAACTTCTGATGAAGGGTACTGATACTCGAACTGCCACTGTAACTCTTCAGTGTAACGAATCTGAAAGAGCCTACTTTGCACCAGACTTCCACCACAAAAATTGTAAAATAGCAGTAACGAAGAGGATATAAAATAACTCAAAAAACAACGCTTTATTCCAGTTAGATCAGGGAATACACAGTAATAACAGATACATCGTGTCTCAGACGGTCCTCTTGGCACCTTCCTAAGATACAGTCTCTGCTCCTTCCAATCTGACTGTGGAAGCGTAGACCAGACGTGTCTTGACTTTAAAGAAATGGTTTCGACGGCAACTGAGAGTTATATACCAAATAAATTAATAATAGAGTTTACTGGTCCTCCATGATACACAAAACTGGTCAGAACACTGTTGCAGAAGCAACGAAACAATTATGCCAAGTTTAAAAGAACGAAAGACTCCCAAGATTGACGAAGTTTTACAGAATGTCGAAATTTAGCGGGAACTTCAACGCGAGATGTTTTTAATAGCTTTCACAATGACACTCTGTATGGAAATCTGATGCCGGCCTGTGTGACCGAGCGGTTCTAGGCGCTACAATCTTGAACCGCGTGACCGCTACGGTCGCAGGTTCGAATCCTGCCTCGGGCATGGATGTGTGTGATGTCCTTAGGTTAGTTAGGTTTAAGTAGTTCTAAGTTCTAGGGGACTGATGGCCTCAGAAGTTAAGTCCCATAGTGCTCAGAGCCATTTGAACCATCTTCTGGAAATCTGGTAGAAAAGTCAAGCAACTTCTGGTCGTATGTAAAGTACACCAGCAGCAAGACGCTATCAGTACTTCCTCTGCGTGATAACAACAGTGTTACTAACGCAAGTTACCAAGCACCATTTTCGGAAATTCCTTCACCGAGTAAGACGAAGTAAATATTCCAGAATTCGAATGAAGAGCAACTGCCAACATCATTAACTCAAAAGTAGATATTCTCTGTGTAGTGAAGCAGATTAAGTCACTTAATAAAGGCAAGACCTCTAGTCCAGATTTTACATCAGTCAGGTTCCTTTCAGAGTATGCTGATACAATTTAGAAATCATATAGAAGCGCTAGCTCATAGAAAGATCCGTACCTAAAAACTGGAAGGCTCTGCAATTCACACCAATACCCTGAAAGGAAACTGGAGTAATACACTGACTATCAGATCCATATCACTGACGTCGATCTGTAGTAGGAATTTGCATCATATACTGTATTGGAACATTACGAATTCCCTCAAAGAAAACAATTTGTTGGAAAACAGCCGACACGGATTCAGAATATATCGGTGTTGTGGAACACAAGTAGCCCTTTATTTTCACGAAGTAGTGATTATTATCGACAAGGAAAGTCAAATTGATTCCATATTTTTCGATTTCCACGACACCGCTCCTCAGAGGCATTGTGTGCCTGTGGACTATCGCTTCTGCTGTGCTACTGGATTCGTGATTTTCTGTCAGAAAGATCATAGTTCGTAGTAACTGGCAGAAAGTCATCAAGTAAAACAAAAGTAATGTCTGGCATTCCCCAAGGAAATGTTATAGGTCTTCTGCTGTTCCTGATCTACGTAAATGATTTAGTTGATAATCTGAGTAGCCATCTTAGATTGTTTGCAGATGATGACGACATTTAGCGTCTTGTGAAATCATCAGATGTTCAAAACCAATTGCAAAATGACTTAGAGAAGATGCCTGTATGTTGCGGAAAGTGGCGATTGACTTTAAATAGCCGCCCGGGGTGACCGAGCGGTTCTAGGCGCTACAGTCTGGAACCACTCGACCGCTACGGTCGCAGGTTCGAATCCTGCCTCGGGCATGGATGTATGTGATGTCCTTACGTTAGTTAGGTTCAAGTAGTTCTAAGTTCTACAGGACTGATGACATCAGAATTTAAGTCCCATAGTGCTCAGAGCCATTTGAACCATTTGACTTTAATTAAACGTATGAAGTCTGGAGTAAGGAGTAGGAAAAGAAATCCGCTGAATTTCGGTTACGCGATGAATCACACAAATCCTAAGGCTGTAAATTTAACTAAATGCTTATGATTACCGTTACGAAAAACTTAAACTGGGACAACCACATTGGTAATGTTGTGGGGAAAGCAAACCATTGACTGCGATTTATTGGCAGAAAACTTAGAAAATGCAACAGGTGTACTAAAGAGACTGCTTACACTGTGCATGTCCACCGTCTTCTGGAACACTGCTGTGCGGTGTGGGATCCACATCAAATAGGACGGAGCATATCGGGGAAGTTCAGAGAATCTCAGCTCGTTTTGCGTTACCGCCGTGCCGAGGCTGTGGTACGCGAATTGGAATTGCAATCATTAAAACAAAGACGTTTTTCATGGCGGCAGGAACTGCCCGTGAAACTGTTTGAGAGTGGAACGGTAGAGAAATAGCTTTAAGGTAGGTAAATGAATCCTCTACCAGGCGCTTCATTGTGAATTGCAGAGCAGTCATGTAGATGTGTCGATATTCTTGGTAGTCCCCGACAACCCCTTTGATATTGAAAATAATGTGGAGACAGGGAGGATCGTATCAAAACTGGAAGTTGTACCCGAAAGCCTCATACGTGAAGTTGGTCAATGAGATTACGTATGGTTTATTTTTATTATGGAGAGTAAAAAGAATTTTCGCCGTGCTGAAATGCGTGTTTTGTGCCATGTACAGAAGTCACACGTCACAGATGAGGAAATGGATAAGAAGCTATGTGGTAAGGTTAGAGAAATTCTCTTGCTTAAAAGGTTTAGGGGGAAGAGGCAGGCCAATGAATTTACTATAACCTGTACATACACTGTAACAACACGTGCGTGTAGACTGATGTTGATAGAGACAGGCAAGGAGTGAAATTCATCAGCTACCAAGATGGCTATTGTTGTGACTTGGCAAGACAGCCAAGCCACTAGGAGATAGCCGAAAGGCACACGTTTAAGCTCACGCAGGCTGGCGTGAGGTCTGGAACAGTTAAAGGAATTGAGTCTAGTAAAAAAAGTACGGAGCTTGTGGAATACTTAACTTTAATCCATAATTGGTGAACATCGGTCTGACGGTACATGCATCACAAGATAAATAGCAAATGATAATGGCGCCTTGCTAGGTCGTAGCTAATGACGTAGCTGAATGCTATGCTAACTATCGTCTCGGCAAATGAGAGCGTAATTTGTCAGTGAACCATCGCTAGCAAAGTCGGCTGTACAACTGGGGCGAGTGCTAGGAAGTCTCTCTAGACCTGCCGTGTGACGGCGCTCGGTCTGCAATCACTGATAGTGGCGACACGCGGGTCCGACGCATACAAACGGACCGCGGCCGATTTAAAGGCTACCACCTAGAAAGTGTGGTGTCTGGCGGTGACACCACATTCCTCCCCCGCAAATCGGCGGACGGTTGTGGTATAAGGCTTCCGCCCGCTGTGGAGAGGACCCCATGTCGTCGTATGCGACGAGGTGGGGAGCCTAACAACAGGCGAGGCTGTGCCACCCGCACCCTGCCATTCGGTCCGAGGGGAGCTAGGAAACGCCTGAAAACCTAGTCCAGGGTGCACGCCAACATGCGGTGTATGCGCCCTTAGAGAGACAGTAGGGGCCGATGGGTCGACCTCCATCGAGCCGGGGCACCCGACGGGCGAAGACGACATATGGTCCGGAGGGGGCAAGAGTACCATGGCGTAGGACAACTGGTCATGGGAAGCGATCGGCGGCGCGTGACCCAGGGATGCGCCCGGCGGTTGCAGCGACGCGTCCACTGCGGGCGTCGCCGGCGGGAGAACAGGCGGCGGCGCGTCGCCATGGGGCAAAATGGAAGGCAGCGTCGGTAACACCTGGGGCTGAGGCGAGCCAGTAGATGGGTCCCCTGGGCGCTGACCGGACGGCACCGTCGCTGAAAGCAGACGGGGAGCGGCAGATCCCGTGCGACGACAGAGGCGCAGCTGATTGAGATGCTGACGCACCTCACCAGAGGCCCCCAAAACCAGATACATAGCGCTGCCGAGGCAGCGAAGAATGCGTCCGTTGAGCCAACGCCGTGAACATCGAAAGGTGCGATAGTATACAACGTCGCCTGGGGCAAAAGCAGGTGTCTGCCGCTGCACAGGAACCTGATGCGGCGGATGTAGCAAAGACATCAAGGTGCGATGAGGGCGACCGTGAAGCAACTCAGCCGGCGAGCGACAATCTCGAGGCTGAGAGCGATACGAGGACAAAAAGAGCAATAACGCGTCCTCCCGAGAATGCGACTCTTTCAACTTCAACATCTGGGACTTGAAAGTCCTGACCAAACGTTCAGCGGCACCGTTTGACTGTGGCGAAAACGGCGCGGACGTCAGATGTTGAATACCATTGGCCTTGCAGAATGACTGAAATTCTGCGGACATGAATTGCGGGCCGGTGTCGGAAACAATAGTCTGTGGAAGACCTTCAATGCAAAAGATAGCAGATAACGCTTGGATGGTGGCAGATGACGTCGTGGAAGACATCCGGACAACAAAAGGAAAATTACTGAATGAATCTACCACAACCAACCATCGAGAATGCCAGAATACACCAGCAAAATCGATGTGTAAGCGTTGCCAAGGGGAAGTGGCTTTTGGCCATGCAAAGAATTTCCGCGGTGGTGCGGATTGTTGTACGGCACACACCATGCAAGAAGAGCACATATTCGTAATCGCAGCATCGATTCCGACCCAAGTACAGTATTGACGAGCAAGTTGTTTCGTTCTCACTATACCCCAATGACCTTGGTGGAGAAGCCGTAAGACAGAGGACTGTAACGAATGTGGGACCACGACCCTGGACTGATCATTATCAGAACGCAACAGCAAAACACCACGTCGTACAAAAAGTCTCTCCTTGTGAGCAAAAAATCGGCGAACCAACGGATCCTCGATCCGTGACTTTGACAAGGGCCATTGCGTAGCAACAAAACGCAGAACGGTAGCAAGGACAGGGTCGGCTGCTGTGGATGTAGCTACACGACGAAAATCAATCGGAAACGATTCGACCACGTCATCGGTTTCCGAATCAAAGAACATGCAAGCAAGTTCGAAGGAATCGAATACTCTATCCTCAGCAACAGGCAAACGGGACAACGCATCGGCGTTTCCGTGCTTAGCAGTGGACCGATACAAGATATCGTAGTGGTACTGCGAGAGGAAAATAGACCAGCGAGTGAATTTCTGCGCTGTACGTGGACGTAGAGGCTTGGTCGGATGAAAAAGTGATGTCAAATGTTTGTGGTCTGTGATGATGGTAAAGTGACGACCATACAAGAAATCATGAAACTTTGTAACACCAAATACGAGAGCCAATGCTTCTTTCTCGATCTGTGAATAATTTCTTTGCGCATACGAGAGCAATTTGGATGCAAAGGCAATAGGGCGATCGTGCGAACCATCTTTGTGCGCAAGCACAGCACCGATCCCGAAATCCGATGCATCCACCATCAACAAAAGGGGGTCCTGGGATCGAATGGCGTAAGGCAAGTATTGGAAAGCAACGCCGATTTCAACTGGCGAAAGGCGCGTTCGCATTCCGTCGTCCAGACGAACGGAACACCTTTACGGCGTAAGCGATGAAGCGGAGCTGAAATGGAAGAGGCGTGGCGCACATATTTATGGTAGTAATTGATTTTTCCCAGCACACTCTGTAGCTGCTTCAAATTCTGCGGCGAAGGCAAGTCGTGTATGGCACGGTGGTGCTCTGGACTGGGATGTATGCCTTGGGCATTGAGTACATGGCCCAGATAGGGTAAGTCCCGAGCAAAAAACACACCTTTGTCCTTCCGCAAGCGAAGACCATTTTGTCGCAAGACCTGAAATAATGATCTGGGATTGACTAAATGTTCTTCTTCCGTCTTTCCGGAGATCACAATATCGTCCAGATAGTTGGCTGCAGTAGGGACCGACGCACAAACAGTTTGTAGATATTGCTGAAACAATGCAGGGGCGGATGCACACCCGAATGGCAGTCGTTTGAATGGGTACAAACCAAGATGCATGTTAACCACCAAAACGCGCTGGGAGTCTTCGTCCACCGGTATTTGCAAGTACGCATCTGCTAGGTCCAACATCGAAAAATGTTTACCCGGGCACAGTTTGTCAAAAAGATCTTCCGGGCGGGGTAAAGGAAAAGTTGCAGTCCCGAGTTGGGGATTCACTGTCGCCTTGAAGTCCACACAAAGTCTCAATTATCCGGAAGGTTTTTGCAAAATTACCAAGGGTTTTGCCCAGAGAGAAGCCTGCACACGTTCAATTACACATTGTGATTCCAAATCGTTTAATTTTCTTGCGACCTCGTCACGCAATGCGTGGGGAACATTCCACGCTCTGAAAAATTTCGGTTGCGCGTTTACTTTCAGTTCCAAATGTGCGTTATACTTCTTAGCGCAACCAAGGCGCAGTGCAAAAATGTCTGCAAATTCTTCACATAGACGAGAAACACTGGCTGAAGGCACAGTCTGGTTCACTGATAGGACCTGATTGACTATAGACAAGTTAAACTACTGAAACAAATCGAAACCAAACAAGTTCACTGCAGAAGAAGAACGAAGGACATACAATAACACAAGTTTTGTTTGTCCCTTGTATGTTGCAAGAAGGCTGCACCGTCCTAACACAGGGAGCCCGTGACCTGAATATGTAGTTAGATTTAAACATTTGTGGCATGGAACGGAGGTGTGCCCAGCTGTTTGTATGTGTCGTGATTGATCAGTGAAACTGCAGCTCCGGTATCGAGCTGGAAAGGTATCACGTTGCCGTTTATGTCCAAATCTACAAAAAGTTTATTGTCCTGCTGACGACAAGAGCGACTGTCTCGTGCAACGTGAACTGACACTGGTACAGAATCACTTGCGACTTGACGTGATTTCCGGCGACGTCGACGCACACTGTTTGTGGGACGAACACAGTCACCGTTAGAGAGAGTGGCACTGGGCGGAGTGGAATGTGTGGTGTCACCGCCAGACACCACACTTGCTAGGTGGTAGCTTAAATCGGCCGTGGTCCATTAGTACATGTCGGACCCGCGTGTCGCCACTGTCAGGATCACAGACCGAGCGCCACCACAAGGCAGGTCTCGAGAGACTTACTAGCACTCGACCCAGTTGTACGACGACTTTGCTAGCGACTACACTGACGAAGCCTTTCTCTCATTTGTCGAGAGACAGTTAGAATAGCCTTCAGCTAAGTCCATGGCTACGACCTAGCAAGGCGCCATTAGTTACTTCATGAATCTAAAGAGTCTCACTTGTATCATCAAGAATGCTGTATACCAAAGGACGATATAAAAGTTAAGTGTTCTAGTAGCTACGTTCTTTTCTTTATCACATTCATCACGTATCCTGTTCCAGACTTCGCGCCAGTCGGCGTGTGTGTACGTGTGCCCTTTCGGCTACCCGTCTCTGTGGACTGGCTGCCTTGTCAGTCCACTACAGAATGAACTATATGAATTTCCATGGGCGACGGTTCACGAGCTGGAGTATCCTTGGTTCGATTCCGATTCCGGCGCGAAGCAAAGGGCCTGGAATGGTTTTGAGCGTCCGATCGGAGCTTTTTCTGGCAAACACTTTGAACATGTCCTTTTTATTACAGAAAAAGCAAATAGCCTGGCGTGACGGGCAATTCTCATGCGAATGTCTAGTAGAACACGGCGGGCATGATTTTAGCACTGCATTTGCTTGCCGACGCGGGACACATGGCGGAGAGCCAGGCGGCTTTGGCGCGGCCGGGCGCGAGGACTGTTTACTGTTCTGTGCAGCTCGCCCGGCGGGCCGGTTAACATGACACACGGGTGGCGAAGTTTCAAATGATCCCTGAGCAAAGTCAAGTGTGTCCTGCCGATCCAATATGTCTATCACTTGTTGAAGGGAGGGATTGACTAGTTTCAAAATCTGTTCCCGTATACGAACATCAGAAACGTTGTGTGCAGTAGCATCACGTACCATAGTATCTGAATAAGGGAGGCCACATTGACACTGAAAAGCACAATCCCTAGTAAGGCCTTGCAAGGTTGCAACCCACTCCCGATTAGTCTGTCCTGCCGTACGTTTGGTACGAAAGAAGGTATACCTTTTTGCAACTACATTGACTGATTCTTTGAAATATGCATCTAATGCAGACAAAATTTCATCGTAGGACAGAGTTGCTACGTCGTGTTGGGGAAATAATTTCACTATCACACGGTACGTTTGGACGCCTACAGCGGAAAGGAGAAAAGGCTGCCGCTCATTACCTTGAATTCTGTAGGCGGCGAGATGGAATCCAAATTGGCGTGACCACTCTGTCCAGCTTTCCAGTGCCGCATCAAAAGGATGAAAAGGTGGTGCAACTGCGTGTTGTGACTGCGGGAGCGGTGGAGCGGCGGCTGCCGCATCGTTTTGCATTGCACGTTGACCCTGGACGAGGTGTCCAAGAGCATCCAGTAAGGCCTGCGTCTGCTGATTCTGTAAGCGATAAAATTCGGACAGTGCATCTGGAGATTGTGGCAAAGCCATTACACAAGTAAATCAGTCTGTATTGGTACAAACGCGAATTGGCTCGTCGCCAATCCTCGGCGCCAAACTGTTGTGACTTGGCAAGACAGCCAAGCAAGTAGGAGATAGCCGAAAGGCACGTGTTTAAGCTCACGCAGGCTGGCGTGAGGTCTGGAACAGTTAAAGGAATTGAGTCTAGTAAAAAAAGTACGGAGCTTCTGGAATACTTAACTTTAATCCATAATTGGTGAACATCGGTCTGACGGTACATGCATCACAAGATATATAGCAAATGATAATAGCGCCTTGCTAGGTCGTAGCTAATGACGTAGCTGAATGCTATGCTAACTATCGTCTCGGCAGATGAGAGCGTAATTTGTCAGTGAACCATCGTTAGCAAAGTCAGCTGTACAACTGGGGCGAGTGCTAGGAAGTCTCTCTAGACCTGCCGTGTTGCGGCGCCCGGTCTGCAATCACTGATAGTGGCGACACGCGGGTCCGACGTATACTAACGGACCGCGGCCGATTTAAAGGCTACCACCTAGCAAGTGTGGTGTCTGGCGGTGACACCACAGTTATCACTCATTTCGTTTCCCTCCCTACCTATGTTGTTGTTGTTGTTGTTGTTGTTGTGGTCTTCAGTCCTGAGACTGGTTTGATGCAGCTCTCCATGCTACTCTATCCTGTGCAAGCTTCTTCATCTCCCAGTACCTACTGTAACCTACATCCTCATCTCTTGGTCTCCCCCTACGATTTTTACCCTCCACGCTGCCCTCCAATACTAAATTGGTGATCCCTTGATGCCTCAGAACATGTCCTACCAACCGATCCCTTCTTCTGGTCAAGTTGTGCCACAAACTCCTCTTCTCCCCAGTCCGATTCAGTACCTCCTCATTAGTTATGTGATCTACCCATCTAATCTTCAGCATTCTTCTGTAGCACCACATTTCGAAAGCTTCTATTCTCTTCTTGTCCAAACTATTTACCGTCCATGTTTCACTTCCATACATGGCTACACTCCATACAAACACTTTCAGAAATAACTTCCTGACACTTAAATCTATACTCGATGGTAACAAATTTCTCTTCTTCAGAAACGCTTTCCTTGCCATTGCCAGTTTACATTTTATATACTCTCTACTTCGACCATCATCAGTTATTTTGCTCCCTAAATAGCAAAACTGCTTTACTACTTTAAGTGTCTCATTTCCTAATCTAATCCCCTCAGCATCACCAGATTTAATTTGACTACATTCCATTATCCTCGTTTTGCTTTTGTTGATGGTCATCTTACATTCTCCCTTCAAGACACCATCCATTCCGTTCAACTGCTCTTCCAAGTCCTTTGCTGTCTCTGACAGAATCACAATGTCATCGGCGAACCTCAACGTTTTTATTTCTTATCCATGGATTTTAATACCTACTCCGAATTTTTCTTTTGTTTCCTTTACTGCTTGCTCAATATACAGATTGAATAACATCGGGGAGAGGCTACAACCCTGTCTTACTCCCTTCCCAATCACTGCCTCCCTTTCATGTCCCTCGACTCCTATAACTGCCATCTGGTTTCTGTACAAATTGTAAATAGCCTTTCACTCCCTGTATTTTACCCCTGCCACCTTTAGAATTTGAAAGAGAGTATTCCAGTCAACATTGTCAAAAGCTTTCTCTAAGTCTACAAATGCTAGAAATGTAGGTTTGCCTTTTCTTAATCTTTCTTCTAAGATAAGTCGTAAGGTCAGTATTGCCTCACGTGTTCCAGTATTTCTACGGAATCCAAACTGATCTTCCCCGAGGTCGGCTTCTACTAGTTTTTCCATTCGTCTGTAAAGAATTCGTGTTAGTATTTTGCAGCTGTGGTTTATTAAACTGATTGTTCGGTAATTCTCACATCTGTCAACACCTGCTTTCTTTGGGATTGGAATTATTATATTCTTCTTGAAGTCTGAGGGTATTTCGCCTGTTTCATACATCTTGCTCACCAGACGGTAGAGTTTTGTCAGGACTGGCTCTCCCAAGGCCGCCAGTAGTTTCAATGGAATGTTGTCTACTCCGGGGGCCTTGTTTCGACTCAGGTCTTTCAGTGCTCTGTCAAAATCTTCACGCAGTATCGTATCTCCCATTTCATCTTCGTCTACATCCTCTTCCATTTCCATAATATTGTCCTCAAGTACATCGCCCTTGTATAGACCCTCTATATACTCCTTCCACCTTTCTGCTTTCCCTTCTTTGCTTAGAACTGGGTTTCCATCTGAGCTCTTGATGTTCATACAAGTGGTTCTCTTATCTACAAAGGTCTCTTTAATTTTCCTGTAGGCAGTATCTATCTTACCCCTAGTACGATAAGCCTCTACAGCCTTACATTTGTCCTGTAGCCGTCCCTGCTTAGCCATTTTGCACTTCCTGTCGATCTCATTTTTGAGACGTTTGTATTCCTTTTTGCCTGCTTCATTTACTGCATTTTTATATTTTCTCCTTTCATCAATTAATTTCAATATTTCTTCTGTTACCCAAGGATTTCTACTAGCCCTCGTCTTTTTACCTACTTGATCCTCTGCTGCCTTCACTACTTCATCCCTCAAAGCTACCCATTCTTCTTCTACTGTATTTCTTTCCCCCATTCCTGTCAATTGTTCCCTTATGCTCTCCCTGAAACTCTGTACAACCTCTGGTTCTTTCAGTTTATCCAGGTTCCATCTCCTTAAATTCCCACCTTTTTGCAGTTTCTTCAGTTTTAATCTACAGGTCATAACCAATAGATTGTGGTCAGAGTCCACATCTGCCCCGGGAAATGTCTTACAATTTAAAACCTGGTTCCTAAATCTCTGTCTTACCATTATATAATCTATCTGATACCTTTTAGTATCTCCAGGGTTCTTCCATGTATACAACCTTCTATCATGATTCTTAAACCAAGTGTTAGCTATGATTAAGTTGTGCTCTGTGCAAAATTCTACCAGGCGGCTTCCTCTTTCATTTCTTAGCCCCAATCCATATTCACCTACTACGTTTCCTTCTCTCCCTTTTCCTACACTCGAATTCCAGTCACCCATGACTATTAAATTTTCGTCTCCACTATCTGAATAATTTCTTTTATTTCATCATACATTTATTCAATTTCTTCGTCATCTGCAGAGCTAGTTGGCATATAAACTTGTACTACTGTAGTAGGGGTGGGCTTCGTATCTATCTTGGCCACAATAATGCGTCCACTAAGCTGTTTGTAGTAGCTTACCCGCGTTCCTATTTTCCTATTCATTATTAAACCTACTCCTGCATTACCCCTATTTGACTTTGTGTTTATAACCCTGTAGTCACCTGACCAGAAGTCTTGTTCCTCCTGCCACCGAACTTCACTAATTCCCACTATATCTAACTTTAACCTATCCATTTCCCTTTTCAAATTTTCTAACCTACCTGCCCGATTAAGGGACCTGACATTCCGCGCTCCGATCCGTAGAACGCCAGTTTTCTTTCTCCTGATAACGACATCCTCTTGAGTAGTCCCCGCCCGGAGATCCGAATGGGGGACTATTTTACCTCCGGAATATTTTACCCAAGAGGACGCCATCATCATTTAATCATACAGTAAAGCTGCATGCCCTCGGGAAAAATTACGGCCGTAGTTTCCCCTTGCTTTCAGCCGTTCGCAGTACCAGCACAGCAAGGCCGTTTTGGTTATTGTTACAAGGCCAGATCAGTCAATCATCCAGACTGTTGCCCTTGCAACTACTGAAAAAGCTGTTGCCCCTCTTCAGAAACCACACGTTTGTCTGGCCTCTCAACAGATACCCCTCCGTTGTGGTTGTACCTACGGTACGGCTATCTGTATCGCTGAGGCACGCAAGCCTCCCCACCAACGGCAAGGTCCATGGTTCATGGGGGGTCCCTACCTATATCATTCTTTAATTGAAGACTATAAGCCCTTGGCAAAGACGTCTTTCGTAATTTATGGTGTGCTTGTCGTAAACGTAAGTTCAGAGATCTGTCCTATGCTACATGTTTTACTAGTCTTCGACCACATGCAGGGTACGCAGTAGCTTGTTCCATAGTCATGTAACAGAGCTGGATAAAGTGAAGGAAATATATTTTGAGTTCTGTTAAGCGACAGCCAAGACACTGGACATATTACAGTTGGTATTACAGTACGGAAAGATAATATGGAACACGTGATGATAAGTACTGCCGAGGTCGCAAAATGAGAAACCGATGTAGAAGACCTAGTACGCGAATGTAGCGTTGATTATATAGTCATAGCCTACTTAAATGCGACTAACATCATCCATATAACCAAATACTGTTC
The DNA here is from genome assembly GCF_023898315.1 of Schistocerca nitens. Classification (NCBI taxonomy): domain Eukaryota; kingdom Metazoa; phylum Arthropoda; class Insecta; order Orthoptera; family Acrididae; genus Schistocerca; species Schistocerca nitens. Next base: position 399,056,782 of record NC_064616.1, read on the forward strand.
GTATATCATCTGCCGGCATTAATCGCTGTTATCGTCTGTAGTTCAGTGCTTACGGCATGCTTTAAATTTGATAAAAAAAAACCACACATAATTTTTGAAGTGCATGTAAACCAAGGAGACTGAATCATTAGACAGTGACAAGCATGTATACAGACGGCAGTAGTGTCGCTTACACAACGTATAAAAGGTAGTGCATTGGCGGAGCTGTCGTTTCTACTGAGGTGATTCTTGTGAAAAGGTTTCCGACGTGATAATGGGAGCCTGACGGAAAATAACAGTCTTTGAATCCGCGATAGTAGTTGGAGCTACGCGCATGGGTCATTTCATTTCGGAAATCCTTAGGGAATTTAATATTCTGATATCCACAGTGCCAATAGTGTGCCTAGACTACAAAATTTCAGGTCTTACCTCTCACCACTGATAACGCAGTGGCCGACAACCTTCACTTAACGACCGAGAGCAACGGCATTTAGGCAGAGTTTTCAGTGCTAACACACAAGCAACACTGCTTGAATTAATATCAGAAATCAATGTGGGACGTACGATGAACGTATGCGTTAGAGCAGTGAGGCCGAACTTGGTATTAATGGGCTATGGCAGCAGACGACCGACGCCAAGGCCTTTTCTAACAGCACGACATCACCAGCAGCGCTTCTCTTGGGCTCGTGACCGTGTCGGTTGGATCCTAGACGACTGGAAAAGCGTGACCTGGTCAAATGAGTCCTGATTTCAGTTGGTAAGAACTGATGGTAGGATTCGAGTGTGGCGCAGATCCCACGAAGGCATGGACCCAAATTGTCAACAAGGCACTGTGCAAGCTGGTGGTGGTTCCAAAATGGTGTGGGCTGTGTTTACAATGAATGGACTGCGTCCTCTGGTCCAAATGAACCGATCATTGACTGAAAACAGTTATGTACGGCTAGCTCGAGACTATTTGCAGCCATTCATGGACGTCATGTTGCCAGACAACAATGGAAATTATTTGGATGACAATGCCCCGTTTTACCGAGCGATAACTGTTCGTGATTGGTTTGATGAACATTCTGGACACTTCGAGCGAACAGTTTGGCCACCGATCTCACCCGACGTGAATCTCATCGAACATTTATGAAACATAATCGAGATGTCAGTCGGTGCATAAAATCCTACATCGTGAACACATTTGCAGTTATGGGCGGCTACAGAGATAGCGTGGAGCAGTATTTCTGCAAGAGACTTCCAGTGACCTTCCGAGTCCATGCCACGTCGAGTTGTTGCAGTATGCCGGTGAAAGAGGTCCGTCAAGATGTTAGGAGGTATCCCATGACTTTGTCACCTCAGTATACGGCAGACAAATATTTCTTACACAATGTGACCCAGTGATCTGCGAAAGTAAGAAGATCGTCTTGGTTTATGCCGAGATATGGTACTAATTTCTGACAACGTAATCAGGAACTGTGGTGTTACTTCATGGAAACGTTTACTTAGTAGCTAAGAGTTAATTTCAGGATCATCAGTGACTTTTCATGGTTCAGTTTAAGATTCACAAATTTTAACCCTGTTCATACTCAATTCATAGTTCATAGCTAAGAAGGCAGGCGAGTTAATCTTAGGTCTGGCAATTGAAAATTGTTAGAATTCTTCTACATGCAATTGCTACAGGAAGGTAACATGGATTGTGTTGATATGCAAGGAAAAAGACATCAGGCCAATCGCTGATATCTAAGAGAATTGCCAGAGTAGACTTTTCTCTAGCTGTCTTACTGCTCGTCCATGTGAGGCCAATTGAGGAGCTGACAACGGCCGGTAGAGCGTTGTGCGGATCACATGCCCCTCCATATCCGCATGCAGTGTCGCCTGTCTGTTGAGGGTGACACGGCAGTCGGTGGGTATCGTTGGGCCTTTCGAGGCCTATTCGGACGGAATCTGTTTCATTTTTAATGACGGTTTTTCGGGAAATTACTGAAATCAATTAATTGTTGAAAAACTGAACTCTTCCATCTTTTAAAGAGAGCGATCAAGTTCTGTCTAAACTCTGATTTTAAGTGGTGCTTCGTGCCTATCCAAGACATACCTTAGGTATTCGATGATTTTCAGTAATGCAGTTATTGTGTAAGTCGTGTTTCTGAATCTCTATTAATGTTTATGGATGACAGTCAGCTCATCATGAACTATGTACACGAACAGATTTGAGCTGCGGAAAAAATTTTGGCAGGCTAAAATTGCGTGGTTCAAATGGTTCAAATGGCTCTGAGCACTATGGGACTTAACACCGATGGTCATCAGGAAATTGCTTGGTCTTAATAGCTGTCGTTATTAGTCGAATTAAATTAAACTATTTATACGTACTAACATATGTGCCGCTAATGAAACAGTAACTGAAGAAATCGGTAGGAACTGGAGAATTAGTTCTAGCCCTGTCTTTTTTATCAAGATCGTATTTCGTCTGTGATAGTATAACTAAAGAAATTTGGATGATGAAAGATTTTTATATGACACCGAGAAGTACTGTTTTGACATCTGTGGTAATAACAGAAAAAATTTAGGCTATATATATATAGAATTTCTTGCGGTGACGTAAAAAATACTTAATCATGCCAATTGATCAATCTAGAAAGACTACATTGAGTTTGATACCAAATATTGTTCTCTGTGTTGTTATCACAACGTCCATGAAGAAACTGAGTATGCATCATTATTCTGTACGGTATATTTTTTCTGTTAGATCACAAAATGAAAATTTTTAGCAGAAGAAACTCGAATTGTGCAGAACGGGACCCACTAACAGTGCCGGATCAAGCTACCTTGAGACCCGTAGCAAATGCTACGACGTGGCCCTTGGTTTGCTGTTGACCTAACGTTTTACGATGTAACATAAAATAGAACCTTTCAAAAGAACTTATCTCTATGTAAAGTGGGCAAATTTAGAGGTAATGCAAGTCAAATCAGTGTCTCTAAGCGAAACGCGTTCTATGTTCATCTAGGTGAGGTCGTTTAGACGTTCTTGTCCGATGGTGTTTCTTAACTCATCATCAGTGGGCTTTAATGTTGAAGAAGAACGTTCTCTGTTACATTGGTGATGATCAAAGACAAGTAAATGCCTAAGACTATTTCTACATTTGGGAAAAATCGTCGTTTTGAATTTTTCACGAAAAGTTTATAAACAGGCACTTCCAGAGGCTTGTGCTTTATGCTGTCAATAACAGCAATCACATCTGGTTCTAGTAGCTCAGCAAACTCCATAAGTTCGTCACCTAAGCTGTCTTCAAATCGTGTGAGTAGGCACTGACGATAACCACAATTGTATCCAAGACCTCTTCTGCTACTAAAGATTTAAATGGCCGAAGCATTCCAAATACGATTTTTGCTTGATAGTACGCTCCCATGCGAAAATTATCAGTTATGCCAAAAAACATATCAACTTCAAAATGTTGATAGGTGTTTGATTTTACGCAACTTCATCGAGAATAGTAGAGGTGCTGAAATAATCGTTCTTGGTATTTCGTTTGTGTTGCCTTGATGTCTGTTGCTTATATTCTTCACAACTGGTCAGCACTTTGGCTTTTGCTTCAGTATTTTAAAATGTAAATGTGGTCAGCATTTCTTGTAAATACGATAAAGGTAGTATAAAATGTTAGGATCTTGATCAGACGACTGTAGCGAAGAGATAGTCGCTTGCAAGTGTTATAGGAATTCGTTCCAAGTGATAGTCATTATTTCCGTTTCCAGCTCACCCAACTTCGAAACCGGTCCGTTAGCATGACTACGATTCTCTGTCTTTTGATCCATGTCATTAGATATGTCATCCAATACTTGCTTGATAGTGGTAAAGATATACACAAGTGTATTCGTAGGATCTACTCGGGCCGACCTCCCACTGTCCGATTACTTTTTCACAATCAGAATTTTTGAACTAATTTCTGTCAGAGGTTTCAAAAAACGACCCGACTGGTGGGTAGAAGCGGAAAGAATGCATAGAGACTCTCCACGAAAGCGAAGGAAACATGTTTCTATACAGCTTTCCGCATTGCACTTGACAACCAAATTTAGTGTTTGCGCAAAGCAGGGAATGAATTCTGCGTATTTCTTTATCTTCTGAATTCTTGCTTCTAAGGCGCTGTACTTCTCACTCATGTATGTGTCATTGTCATAGCTTAGCCCACGACAGTCATTGATATCAGTGTCATTCTCATTTAAAAATCTAGTAAGGTTTGGGCGAGATGCTCAGCAGTGTGGCCTTCCACGTTCAAGAACCTTACAAATCTCTCCACTAGTCCAGATGGCAAGAATAAAGTCGTGGTTTATTTTCTTTGTCGTCCATTTTCCTTGAACACAAAAAATTACTGTTCATATGTTGCACTTCGCTATTTCCCTTTGAAATCCAATAATCTCTATCAAAGATTCCCGGCGTTCAACGACATCAATGGAGTACAATTCACTTTCCTTTCGTTTTTTATTTGTAGAGCATGTAATAACATCAGAAGCTTTGGCTTGATGAAGACGTCTCGGGGCAGAGAGTACTTGCCGTCTTCCATCGGAAGACGATGTAGCTGAACTGGGACGACTTGCTCTCAGTATCACTTGTAGAAAATGCGGCTGCATTAGAAAGAGTTTCATATCACAATAAATATTTTACAATGGACCTATGCCACTATCTGTAAAATGAGGCACAACTTCTACATTTTTTGCTTCAATCTCTTTTAGATTCAGCAACGTCAATCTGAACATAAAAAAATTCTGACAGCTTATGTATTTTAATATAACACTTTTTTCATTTTCATCGTTTGCTTTACATATTGCAGTTCCGGATGCGCAGTGTCGGCCCCTATCTCTAATATCTCTAACCCAGATGTGCATTTTGGTTACCTTGACCTGCGAAGAAGCTAAAATAAATTCAAGAACGGAAATGGGATTATACTATTTAATCGTATGATGTTACAAATCGGTATAGTAATTTACATCCATTTTGTACAGAAGCCAGTTCCAGCTCGCTGCGTCAAGTGTAAGAGCCAATAATTTCTTACATGGGTATTCCCAAGGGGTGAAACAGCCTTTCCTAAACCAGCTATACAGTAATGAAAGGTCGGGTCCCAGGTTAGCAAAAAAAATTAGGAAAAGGAATTTACTGTGGTAGTGGACCCTCGAAAATATCGTTGATTGCATAAGTAATGCCGTAGTCTCGCCGTACACTGACAGTGAAATGAAATGAAATGATGGTAGGGCACTGATGGCCGGGAGCCCCCACCTGGGGATGTTCGGCCGCCGAGTTGATACCACATTGGGCGACCTGCGTGTCGATCACGATGAAATGGTGTCGAGCACGGCAGAACACTCAGTCGCCATGAAGAGAAAATCTCCGACCTGCCCGGAAATCTAACCTGGGGCCGCTGCATGCAATCAGACGTGCAGTTCACTGAATTAAGGAGGCGGACTACACAGGCAGTAACGGAACACTCTGAATGTACAGCGACAAAGCCCGTACTCAGTCAAAAGAGGACGCAGCGACACGAGCGCAGACACATAAGCTCTCTCATCCCGAGTTGACAATGTACTGCGTTTAACTACCAGAAAATAAAACTCGTTGAACAACGTCCTCGCAAAGAAACGAGATACACCCAGTCACTCACGGGTACAAATACCAACAAAATTCTCGACAGGAGAGCAATTCTCTCGTGGTTTTTTCTGTGTTCTTTTACGTGTAGAAAAAAAGGTAACTGACTCTTCGCCATGTTCTACTACAGCTGTGTCTGCGTTGACATGTATCAAAAAACGTGTACTGTACGTAAAACACAGTGGTAACATCTGTTTATACTTTACAATTTGTCCACAATCTCCATTTTCGTCGTTTGTAGTAGCTATGCGCCGGGAATATAAAATACTAAACAGCGATTGTGGATGAACCATTTAAGATAAATATTGGCTATCAAGGTGTTTTGTGTACATATTTGTGACATTTCCACTTCAATACAACATGATTTTGATGCAACTCTTAAGGTTTAGCAAACATATTGGAAAAAAATTTTTCCGAATTCATTCGTTTACATCGACACTGTTCATTCGTTACGTTCCCTAAGGTACTAAAATGTATATATTTATGTTGCAAGATTCACACAGTCATCATTTTTCTGTTTGATAGTTATGTGACTTACCAAATTTGTAACGCGTGTGTCGTAGAATTTTATTTTAAGAAGTGACCAGAGCTGTTGGATAACAAACAGCAGATTGTGGGCCGAATTCCAATTGTGTGCTAATTTTTTAATAATCAATGTAGATGACTATGAACTTTTTTTATCCGTATAATTTTGTTTTAGATATAGTTATTTTTTATTTAATTTCAAATTCTTATGCGCGTCATATTTATCATCGTATAGAGTTGTTTTTTTTTCATTTTCCTCTAATTTTTTCTTCCTTTAATTCTTTTTTGCTTGAAATCATTGCTTATTATAATTGCGGCATTTTTATTTATCTACCGTAATATTTAAATTTTTAAAAGTTACAGTGTGTAAAAGTTTAAGTAAGCCTTGCCCAGTGTCGTATGCGGCTAGAGGAGTAATAGTACATAAACTTGGCAGCTGCGGAGAGAGGGGAGATTAAAGCTGGGGAGAAGCAGTTGGGTCAGGACTGAGAACATACGTTTCATGATGATCATCTACAATTATGCTAGAGATGTCATACGGAAGTTACAAATTTTCGTAAAAGCCCATTATAAAAACGCTCACGTTTAAATGTGGTGCTTATTTATTGTAAAGCATATGAAACTAAATTGAACGTTTTTATGCATTAGTTACGCAAAACTGGCACCAGTGAGAAGTGACACAACGTCAATCGAATTCTTTCGGCATCTAACAAACGGAACTAGAGCGGCGAAGCTCACCAAAAGTTTTACAGACTGTATAATGGCATGCAGTGATCCCAAAACGATATGTGAATTTTGTTTGATTGTTATTGTCATACCAACATTTACAATATAAATTATTTTCCCACCATGAGGAAATATAAACACTACCTTACTGCAACCACAGTTTTTATACAAATCCAGTTCATCAATTTTTTACAAAATAATGGAATTAATACCACGATTGAAATGAGCCATTCAAAGATAAGACATCAGATTTAAGAAAAGCATGATATTTCAAACCTAATAAAATGAATAAAATTAAAGGACACAATGATTTTGATAAGGACTTTAAAAAAATCCTTCCTGTAAGGATTTAACAGCCAACAGGCAACCATTGTGCTATGTAGCTACTGGGTAAACTCATCCTCGTTTTAATGGTTTAGTGTCTCACGAGGTGTTATTTTCGCACATTTTCCCAAACGAGGATCCCATACGATGGATGGCTGCACGGTGAGAAACCTGGCACCCTATCGTACACCACTGTATATATGATTTCAAAACGTCGATCCCCCCACCCCAGTGTCCCAGTGGCAAATAAATCTTTGCTGGAGTTGTCGGTAAAAGAATTATAATGATAACATTTCATTACTATATAAAACAGAGATAACTTTTTTTAACATCGTAGTGTGCAAAACGATAAGCTACTGTTATTCTTCAGTGCTTCTCGTTTTCCTGTCGGCAAATTTCGCAATCACTAGATAAAATTATATTTCACTCCCTTAGTACCTCCTATTGTTGTTAAACTGTAATATGGCATCTCATTAGCACACAGCGACCGGCGAAGAAACACCGACACAAAAGAAACTCAGGAACCGCGAAGCTACCGCATGTTATACACAATAATCCACCAATAAGAAAGCAACCTTCAATATAGACGGCTCGTATCAAAAGTACTGTGAGAAAAGTAAATACACCGTAGAAGGAATGAACCACTGTAGGTCTAATGCGGTATCCATTAATTACTTTCTTAGTCAATCAATACAACCATATTCTAAGTGATAGGGTTATTGATATTAGCTCGGGCAATATTAGGAAATACACTTGTAATCTTGCGATGTTGTCCACTTACGACACACAATGTATCTTGTGGCCAGTGCTCACTTTTAAAAATGAGCTAAAATTGTTTCTACTAATTGTAGATCTGGACACCGCCGTCTACACTCTTGATACCATTCGTATCCAACTAGATAGATTTCTTACACCCAGCTGCAGGGCCCCCCAATGCGCGGGGTCTGTAGCATTTGCTAACTCCTGCGGCGTGACTAATCCGGCACTGCCCATTAGTCACGAGAGGAGGAGACCTGGGGTCGCCAGTACGCAAGTAATTGAGGCACAGGCGGTGAAAGGCGCAGCGTGGGAAGCGCGCAGCGACGCCTGGTGCGCGCGCCACAACTACTCTGCAAAGTAGTTGCCACACCTCCGCACAGCGGCGCCACTATCCGGCACCGGTGACGTCACGCACGTGGTCGAGGGCCGGATCAATGGTGGTTGAAGATTTGCGCTAAGTTGGCTCCATTCACAAAAGCGCAGAGCGCAGTCTGCTATCGAATCGGGTCACGCGCCCATTCAGCCGAAAGTTAGTGAATGGCGCCGGCCGCCGTTCATGAAAACCGTTACTAGCGCACCTCTGACCCATATATTATTTAAAGAGAATTGTTACACGCCGCTCCGTGTGAGCTGTTCTCGAACTAGAAACACACTATACTGTTAATCTACGGAGATCGTCAGCTGATTAGGGTTATTCTGGTCAACTTCATACCATTCCAAATGCTTGACAGCAAATGTGACTACATTCGACACAGTTGATTCTGATGTCTTTACTGATCAAGCAGTTCACATCATTCTGTATCGAAAAGGCAGTTGTTGAAAAATCGACAGAGCTGTTTGCATTAATGTGACTTTCAGCAGTCGGTCTATGCTCCTTAACCTAACAGAATCGCACCAGGGCAAATTATATTGAAACGGTAAACGAACAGAAATTTTCCAGGCAGGGCTGTTCTACAGTCAGGCATTAACTTTAATTCATTTGATACGTTATGTTGTACGTAGATCCATCTTTTTGTTGGGAATAGCCCTGATTAACATTGCTGTAATTTTCACAAGAGAAACAAACACTAGGAAGGGAATGTCCCAGAACTGGTCTCCCTTAACGTTATAACGCCCATATAGTGTTAAGAACCGAAATTTATTTGAAACCGGAGTGAATAGCAACGAAATCCTAGGTTCAGATCGGAATAATTATTATCGTAAGGATAGATGTCGTCGTATTTATAGCAGTACAGGAAACGATAGTACCTAGTGAGCTTATGACCGACTCCGAATGTGAATTAATCTGGGTGAAGGTAAGCAGCAAAGATCGGTCAAAATTGTAATCGGAAGCTTTTATGTACCACCTTGGTCATGAACTGTAGTGGTAGAGTGCTTCAGAGAGAATTTGCAGAATATCGTTCATAATTTTCCTAATGATGCCGTTGTAACGAGGTAAGATTTCAGTTGCCAGTTATATTCTGAGAGAGTCTGGTGCTAGAGATAGGGATTCGTGTGACATTAATCTGAATGTCTACTATGAAAATTACTTCGAGCACATAGTCAGAGAACCGACTCATGAAGGTAATGTCTTTAGGCCTCCTATCAACAGCAAGACCTGAACTTATCGAATCATTTAACCTAGAGGAAGGTATCAGTTATCATAAGACTGTGATAGCAGCTATGACTACGGGTTTTACGAGGAATGTTAAAAAGGGTAGGAAGATTTTTGGCTTATCAAGAGTGACAGGATACAAACTGAAGAGTATCTGAATACGCAGCATCAACTATTCAGTGATGATAACGAAGATGTGGAGCAGAAGTGGAAAAACTTCTAAATCATCGTTCAATATGGCTTAGACAAGTACGTTCCAAGCAAGATCTTACGGAAGGGGAAAGACCCACTGCGGTTTAACAGCCGTGTTAGAAAACTGCTACGTAAAGAAAGACAACTTCATTACATATACAAGAGAAATCAAAAACTAGCTGACACACAACAGCTGCACGAAGCAAAATTGAGCAATGAGAATGATTCTGAAAGTAAAATTTTGTTAAACGGTTTGAGTCAAAACCCTAAGAGGTTGTGTAAAATCAGTAAGCCATTCTAAATCCTTAGTTCTTTCACTGAGTGACCGTGTGACCATCGCGGAACCGAAACGGAAAAAAACCAGAAAGAAGGCCGAAATACTTAATTCAGTTTTCCGCGATTGTTTCACAGCGGAAGATCGTAACACGGTCCCTTCTTTGGTCATGGCACGAACGTCGATATAACAGGTTTGGGATAATCGATCGTCGAACAGAAAAACAACTACAACCAATTAATTGTAGAAAGGCATAAGGACCAGATGGCGTACCTATAAGATTCTATAAAGGTTATGCGAGAGAACTGGCTCCCCTCCAAGCAGCAGTTTAGCGTGTATCGCTGGAGAAAAAAGCGGAGCTGTTTTCCGTTTTCAAGAAGTGCCGTAGGACAATGCATATAATTGTAGACCTATGTCGTTGACGTCAAACTCTTGTAGAATTGTGGAATATGTTTTATGTTCAATAATCATGACGTTTTTGGAGAGCGAAATTTTCCTCTATAAAATCAGCATGGATTCTGGAAACAGAGCTCTTGCGAAAATCAGTTCGCTCTGTTTCTCAATGAGATTCAGAGTACTGTAGACAAAGGCTCTCGGGCTGATGCAATGTTCCTTGACTTCAAGAAGGCATTTGACTTCGTTCCGCATTGCACGTTAGTGAAAAAATACGAGCTTATCGAGTGTAGGACCATATCTGCTATTGGATTCAAGACTTCCTTGCAGACAGAGGTCAACACATCGCTCTTGACTGAACAAAATCGACAGATGTAAAGGCAATTTCAGGAGTACCTCAAGGATGTGTGATAGGACCACTATTGTTTATAATGTGTGTAAATGATAAATGATCTAGAAGAAAGCGTCGGTAACACAGTTCTATGCTAACGCGGTTGTTTACAAGAAAGTAGCAACGCCAGAAGGCATAATAGATTTGCAGAGTGGCCTGCAAAGGATTTATGAATGGTGCAGACTCTGGTAGATGACCCTGAACGTAAATAAATATAAAATATTGCACATAAACGGGAAAATAAATCCACTGCTGTACAACTGCACTATTGCTGACAAACTGCTGGAAACAGTGTCTACCGTAAAACATGTGGCAGTAGCTATGCAGATCGACCTTAGGAGGAATGATAACATAAAACAAATAGTAGGAAAACAAATTCCTGACTGAGATTAATAGAAAAAATCTTAAGGAAATGTAAATCATCCACGAATGAGGTGGCTTACAAGCTTGTTCGACTGATTCCTGAGTATTATTCATCAATATGGGATCGTTACGAGGTAGGACTGATACAAGTGACTGAGAAGATTCAACGAAAAGTGGCGCGTTTTGTCAAGGGATCGTTTAGTTGGCGCGAGAGCGTTACAGAAATGCTCAACAAACTCCAGTGGCAAACGTTACAAGAGAGGTGTTGTGAATCACGGAAAGATTTACTGATGAAATTTCTAGAGAGCACTTTCCGGGAAGAATCGGACGACATATTACTTCCTCCCACATACATCTCATGAAATGACGAAAATTCGAGAAATTAAAGCTAATACAGAGGCTTACAGACAATCGTTCTTCCCACGCACCATTAGCGAGTGGAACGGGATAGAGGGGATCAGTTAGTGGTACCAGAAGTACCCTTTACCACACACCGTTAGGTAGATTGCGGAGTATGTTCTAGATGTAGATCTACATGTCTTCTCAGTACGGTACGATAACTTCATGCTTCCTCTACAGTATTAGTCAGAGAACCGTTATTCTTGCGCAAGGAGACAAAATTTAGCATATATTCTACCAATATAAACACAATTCAAGCAGTCACCTGTATTAAACAAGGAACACTTTTGCATATATTTCACAAATCTCGTTGACAGTTAGTTACCTAGGTTTTGTGTTCTGAGCCTATTTTCTTGTGTTACATGTATGTGAGTAAAGCAGTCTGATATCTTACCAAGCAATGAATCTCCAATTTTTAACGATTTCATTACCACAACATTGTAAGTACTTCGGAATCTGGAAGTATACTCATAATTTACGTGGTGATATATAGCTGAAGTATTAGGTGCATAGGTGCTAACATTACAGTGACAATGGAATACCTTTTACATAGAACACAACATGTTTGAAAGCATCAGGCGTTTTAGTTATTCTTATCGTTTTTAGGTTGGTAGTTTTAAAAGTATTTAATCGTGAAGTGGTAGTGTTAACTGAAAAAGTACACACATTCAAGAAACATCCAGCGTTCTCTCTTAATATTTTGGTACATCCCATACGTAGAGGTGGTGGGTTAGGTAACTCTGTTTGGTCATTCTGTAGTTGCTGAGGAAGCACCGTAGGGTGTTCTTTTCTACCTCTGTTGTTTCTCGCTATTTTCTACTCTGGTCTGCTCTGAGAGCAGCATTTTAACACTTATAGCAAATTTAAGTCTTATTTGTAAATAATTCAGTGCGGAGACGGAGATATTCTCCAGATATTCCTGGTATGTATGAAGTTCCTTTGATCTGATACAGTCTGATCCCATTGTTCGTTCCTTTATGTAGTGTTAGCTACAACTTGTATGTGATCTTGTGCACTAAACTTTTATTTAAGTGCATCTATCTATCTTTGTAGTGGAATATACTTTGACTTTTATGTACTTACAAGGGAGGCCACGACGTTCTGATCACGATGTACTTAGTCCTTCGTACGCTTTTAGTTGTCCATTAGGACAACGTAATGTGCAAGTAGTAAGGCATGCTACGTAGGCGATTCCGATAAAATCGCAAGAAGTTTTACGCGTCCATGACGTAACTGTGCGTTTTGCGACTGTGACCAACGATACGTGTAGTTAGCGTTCAAGCTCGGTAATCAGTGGATCGCTGGATCTAGTTGCCCTCATATTCTTTTTCTTAATTTATATTTTTCCAGCACTAGTCATGTTACTTCGTATATATCACATATGAACAGTAATGTGATGAAAAGACGCGTGTATTTGCATGAACGTTTATTGAATTTCTACTATCATTTCGTTTGTTGCCAATTTATACTATCACAACAAACATTACACTTAAATATCGTTAAGTAAACGACCAAACGCAAAAAGTTTTCCTGAAAATTTATAGCTGTCGTGATTTCCGAAATCCCCTATACCTGCAGCGGGATAAGGTACCGAGAACTGCTTTCCATCTGGACGTTTCGATCTGCAGACACAGGTTTCAAGCACGAGCAACAGGTTTGGAAAGTCCAAGTCAGACAACAATAAATAAAGGTGTAAATAACCTTATTCAATATTACAATGAGTTATAACGTAGCAGAATATGAGGATAACGGAAGATTAATCGGCGGATGTGGTTTTCATACAGACACGAAACACATCAATTAAAATGGCATCTACTACGTCGAATGGATGCAGTGTTTCCGCCTGCACTAATCTTCAGAGTTTCTAAGGAAAATAAAAGCTCTCTGACGCTTTGAAAAATTTCTCTTTCTTCCGTCAGTTCGGATGCAAATCACGAATGAAACAACATTTTTGTAAATATCGGTGCTAAAAGCTGACGATGTACGAGAGAATGGATTTTAATAATATCTTTAAGTAAACAATTTCTCGTTCTCTGTCAATCGAATACGAACAATTTACAAGTTGCTTGACAAAGTTTTTAACTTGCATATTGAAATTATAGTCGCAAAATATTTGTTATGATGATAAAAATTAGTAACAAGTAAAATAACGTTGGGAAGTGAATAAAAGTTCATGCAAATATACTTGAGTTTTCATTAAGCTTCCTTTCAAATGTAATATATATAGAATAATATGACTAGTGTTGAAAGAAATATAAAAGAAACGAATAAAGTCAGCGGGACTTGATCCAGAGATCCATCGTTTATGGAACTTGAACACTAACCACATAACCGCTGGAGGCTGCAACGTACCTTTACATCATTGACCATAAAAATTCTCTTGCGATTTTCTCGAAATCACCCACATAGTACGCCGTAATACTTGCACGTTATGTTGTCCTAATAGACTATTAAAAGTGTGCAAAGGTTGAAGTAAATTCGTGGTCGTCATAACCTCCCCTAGTTAGTTAGGGAACGTCGTGCATTCCCTACCCCTTAAGGTTTTTTACTATCAGTAAGCAGTTAATCGATATTAAAAAGAACACTTTATTTATCTAATAAAAATAGATACACTAAAAACTAATTCCTAAAATACTGATTGCTCGGGAAGGCCATTCATTGAAAGTTTAGTGGACGATACCCGTCGCTTCTTCAACGCTGGTTGCTTGGTTGAATGGTTGGGTGATTTTGGGGAGGGGACCAAACAGTGAGGTCATTGGTCCTATCGGATTAGGGAAGGAAGTCCGCCGTGCCCTTTAAATAAAACCATCCCGGCATTTTCCTGAAGCGATTTAGGGAAATTACGTAAAACGTAAATCAGGGTGGCCGGGCGAGTGTTTGAACCGTCATCCTCCCGAGTGCGAGTCCAGTGTGCCAACCACTGCACCACCTCGCTCGGTTCCAACGTTGCCGAAGTCATTGTCATAAGTGTCAGTTGTCTGCGAAATACTAGCACATCCTTCATGTGCCCACATTTTCCATGATGTTCGATCGATCCAGTGTTCGTCAAGTGTTGCTTCACAAAAAACACAAGTGGTTTTCAATTCTTGGTCTCTTGATGGAGTCGTCGTCTGCTTTTGCCACCCCTCCCTTGTTTTCAAGTTTCCCTGACAGCCAATGTTTTCCATGCAGTATATTCCTGGCTGCCCTCTCAAGTTCCTCATTCGCCCTGTCCCCCAAATGTTTCCTGTGTGGACTGGAGGTCAATCGCATTTTTCTCATTTTTCTCAAGTTTTCGACGTCCGTTAGCTTCTGGTCTTTTGCTGTCGTCAACGTCTGAGCCATGTTGCTTCAGCATCTTCTCTGTCACCCCTACGTGAAGAATTAGGTCATTAGGAACAGTAGTGCTACTGTCATGATGTGAACAATTGGCCTCGAAGATATTTTTTATCGTAGAAAATTCAACTCTTGGATTGACTATACGCAATGTGTTTTTACTTGTTGTCTTCTTCGTATTGGAATTTAACAGTCTTTCTTCATCAGAGTCCATTACAATGTCTGTTATCTTTAACAGAAAGGAATCCAGATGCGCGAAACAATTTGGATTAAGGAGCTGTATACTGAATGTCTTTGATAACAATCGTGGCCCACGA
The DNA here is from genome assembly GCF_023898315.1 of Schistocerca nitens. Taxonomy (NCBI): domain Eukaryota; kingdom Metazoa; phylum Arthropoda; class Insecta; order Orthoptera; family Acrididae; genus Schistocerca; species Schistocerca nitens. The sequence goes on from NC_064616.1 coordinate 399,071,944, forward strand.
AATTCTCGTAAAAGCATCCCTTATGAGACCTGCTACCTTATATCCAGTTATCCTTGCTGCTGGATTATGTCTCACTCAGAATCCACAAGCTTAGTAGTAAGCATCCTGAAATAGTTACGTAATGACACTGTTCTTAGAATGAAGATTGTGGATCGTATATGGTAGAGTGATAGTCATATGAATGTTGTGATTTCGAGAATAGTTGATAACCTCCGTAAGTCTTTATGACTTACATGCTCGCGGAGTATTAATAGAACAGGATTCACAGCAATGGGATGTCCAAATTGTACAAGGTGTTATATCCGTTTCAAGAACTTCCGGAATGTCATTCAGCTACCTGGTAGGGCCTCTCTTACACTGTCTTTAGGAGTATGAATGAGGAGTCTTTCATTCATACGCTATTGGGGAAATAAAAAGAATAGTGTAATAAATTGATCTCCAGTACTCACACTGAAGACGTGCTCACATTTGCTCCCCTTTCAGCTAAAGCAAGTGTACCCATTTTATTGGTCTGTTTCAGTGAAATGACGTTGTCACTTTTCTGTACTAGTTTCTTCATGAAAGTTGTAAGACTCCCTCAGAATCTACTGACTTTTATCTTGTTTAATCCAACTCTGTTTATGACCCTAGTGAATTCAGAAACTCTGAGAGAACGTTTATAGCACCTTTCCACAGGGATTTTTACGGGCTGTTTTTCTTTCCTTCGGTTGGACTGGTGTGGTGTGTTAATGGCTCACGAACTTGGAAAGCTGATTTCAGAAACTCTTTCTTTGTTAATGGCAGTATCTATCTGACAGGTCTTTGACGTAATCCAGAAAAATGTCTTCGAATTCTGAAGTGACAGTGGGCTTGAACTGGCCAAATGTAGGAGTGAACCTAATTTCCTTATCTTGAAACGCGATCAATTAAAGTGTTCTTAAGTACTGTGTAGATATTGACAGATCTCCACATTGAAAGATCTCCTGTTAATACCAACTCAAGAGCCTAATTCATGGCTTCTCTAATCCACATGATGAAACATACGTGCCGCCATTCCACATATTTTCTGAGAAACAGTACCCTACAGGTAAATGACGGGGATCGACGCTGCCCGACCTCCTCCTACTTAACGTGGTAAAATAAATTTTTATACATAGTAAGATCGTGTACTACGCAAAATTGCCGAATAATGTTTTAGAGCATAGATTATCAGCTTAGTAAAATATGAGAGCGCATAAACCACAGCTTTGCAACACTTAATCACTAAGAAATGGTCTGAATATTGGAAACCAACGTAGAGTGAAATGAAAATTTGTGAAACATGGAAAAGTTATTGTTCTCTTCCTTAATCGTTGCAGCGTATATCTAATGACACAGTGAAAAATCAGTTCTAATCGAGTTATATATAACGTAGTCCTACAATTAAAGGATTCGCTATTGTTTTACATTAAAGAGAGAGACGTATTTAGCAAAAGGCCCTTGAGAAAAACCGTAAAATACTATTATAGGATCCTAAAGCCTATATGAATTTTTTTGCTATTGGAAATCACCCACAATGGATTCTCGTCAGGGATGGTCTTTACTGCGTCTGGGATTCACAAAATACATTAACACAGTAAAAAGGGAATGTTTATTTGCATTTGAGGAAAGAGTGAAGACGACATTCTTCTCTTTTCTATCAAAGATTGTCAAATTATTGAGCACATTTAATTATTGAAACTTCTACACCAACAAGCAGCTGTAAGTTTCCAGTAACCTGGAAGTTGCATTTTGATCTGCTCTGAAGTGCCACGACCGGAAGTGATATCTTAGCTGCCACACTTTATTTACGAATGCGCAATGAGTATCATTGAAATAGGAACGAAAATGGTAAAAGATTTGAACATGTTAAAAACACATTGTATCGTAAGATCGTATAGACTGTGAAAGTATTTTTTTGAACCAGTTGAATGTATTGTGGGAACGCATCATGCTGGATTACAGAGCCATAATATTGCCACTTACGTCTATGGGCAAGTTACAGCGGGCGGAAGTGGATTCCTAAATGGAACCAAGTGGATTAGGATAAATTACCACCAATTATGAACCAGGTACATCAAACACAGCTTGTGGCACCACTTTCGTTGCGGGCCATACGCTGTAGTTTTGCACCATACTACTCTTCTTTGCCGCTAACGCGCTCTGTGAAATTTTTCTATCGCTCTGTGGCCAGCGAGTCCATTATATGCTTTTTCATTGAGTACGATGCCCCAGACGTTGAAACGCTACATTCTAGTGCACTAAGAGTAGCGTTCAAATCCACGTCCGGTCTTCCAGAAAGAGAATGCCGAGATGGTTCATTTACTCTATGCCCACCCACATGAGTTCATGCATCGGATTTAAGTACCACGACTTTAAACTGTAACTGTACTCCGTCTTTTTATTTTGTCACACAGTGAGCACATTCAACTATGAAGACTACGCGTAAATAAAAAATTGTAACCGATTTTGAAATACTTGTGTCATTAGAGGTGGACAGGTAGTATTTTAAATTTGCATATGCTTCTAAAGAAGAACAGTAAGTACTGTTTAATTTTATTACTTACATTTCGACAGCTCATAGGATTTCTGTGCTATGGGTTGCCAATACAAATCCGAACACCAGAAAATACTTGTTACTTAGTACCTATTTTTCCTGGAAGTTTCTTGAAATGTCATACATTTGTATATTGTGGAATATTCTGTTTCTCTGCATTAAGAAATATTCTATGTTCAGCTCCATTCTCCGTTCTGGAGGTCAGTTTTGTTCTGGATGTACACTGATGTTATTAACAAACGTGTTTCCAGTTCCACCTGTTGTACTTGATTGATGAGTCTGCTTTTAAATTTGGACTTTATAGTGGTTTCGACGTGATGTTGTTTGGTGGAGACGCTGGGTACTTCAAAACATATCCATCATCGTGGCTCCAATTATGCAACGTAAAAGCTGTAGCCTACACACGACAGAAGCGGAATACTATCAAAAAAAAAAAAAAAAGGTCAAATGGCTCAGAGCACTATGGGACTTAACATCTGAGGTCACCAGTCCCCTAGAACTTAGAACTATTTAAACCTAACTAACCAAAGGACATCACACACATCCATGCCCGAGGCAGGATTCGAACCTGCGACCGTAGCAGTTGCGCGGTTCCGGGCTACAGCGCCTACAACCACTCGGCCACCGCGGCCGGGTGCAATACTAGCAGTACATCGTTTCTAAGACCTGTATATTGACGAAGCAGATGGATTCCAAAACAGCAGAAAGACAGCTGCATATCAGGCATCCATCGGTGTTTTCCGGAGGCACTGGTCAGGACTCGACGAAATGGCTGAAAGGATCTGACCGAGTCACCAAACACAACACGTGGGATGTCGTGATGTCTTTGGTAAATGAAAACTGTTACTTGGACAGGACAGCCCAACAATGGTTCGAGAATAACGAAGAGACACTCAGTAGCTGGTAAAAATTACATGCTGAACTGAAGAAAATCATTGGTGACAATCAAAAGCAAATCCGCTTAGCAGAAGAACATGTGAAGAATAGGACCTAGTGTTCTGGCGAAACGACGCAGACATACATGCATAATGTTTTGTCGCTTTGTGACCCCATAAACGAGGAGGTAACAGAGAATTCAGAAGAAGAAATGTATTGATCGTTAGCAGCATTCTCCACCATTAGTCGAACGCGCCAGGAAGAATGGTCTCGGCGGACTCGTTATTACGCCGCCATCGTCAGACGACAACCCAGCATCCGTTCGTCGCAGGTACAACAACTCCTCCACCAAGCAAAACGCCACACGGAAGAAGAAACATTTGGAGGACAGCACGCCAATCTGTTTTCATGGCCGATGCCCCGTATACGTTGTGCGCTATTGATGAGAAAGAAGATGAATGATCGACAACTATTACGTCGCAAGACGTCAACCATCTCAATAGTCCTATTTACGACAGTAAGCTGCAGATGATTATGGTCGTCCTGTTGGACGAAGCTCATCGCTGCACCTTGGACGAGATCGCTCCCCAACACGCAATGGCCGTTTCCTGTTGCTGTGAGTTGGTCCGAGCCGCTCTCCTAGCCACCGAATTCAGAGCAACTAAGGAGAGGTGACAATCTATGGAGCTGAAGCTGCCACATATTAAAATCCACCATCGACGACAGCTCTTAAGATGACAGGAAATCTCATCGACGTCATGATTAACGTTCTATCAGTCTGGGCGTTAGTCGACTCTGAGGTCTCCTTTTCTGTAATGTCGAATGCCTATAATCATTATCTAAAGAAGGCTATGTTCCGTGATACGAAATCTATTGCGCTGAATATCGCATATCGGAAATTGAAAGAATAACAATCAATGACAAAAAGGCAGGAAGGAGAACTAGTTGTATCACATGTCTGGTCTCGCAAGGACTGTAAATTCTTTTTTGGAAAATGGTGTGGTTTCAGTTTAGCCATCCTGTTCTACCAATGGCGGTGGCGTCCTTGTGGTAGCAAGTAGTCCACAACCTGCTATCTATTAATGACCGCATATTTCGTATTGGACTTAGTATCACAAATCAGTGCAGTCACTGTCCCGCTACAGACATGTGACAACATAGATCTATCTATCATGGTCACGAAGCTAGCTGGCACTGGCTTAAAAGGCAATTAGCGTTTCTAATTTGATCGGTTGAGACTCCCTTTTTGGCGGATATTGTGTTGCATCCAGACTGAGCCTACTTTCCGAGAGCAAAATAAAATATGATATCATGGTTGTTGGGCAACTATGTTCATTAAATTGTAGATGGCCGGGGCGATACGGACCAATTCGCCTTCCACCAATATACAGCCACTGCATACTGGAAGTGTTTGTGCTTGCACGGTATCGCGACTTATTCGCCCATACGTTGAACCACGCATTTCGTCGCCAAGGAATCAGTTGAGTCAGCCAGTAATTATGGCTTTCCTGAGGTGGGTCTTCCTCCTTTATACTGTTTTGCAGTTTATTTTATTTTTGTGGTCCTGTCGGTCTTGCTTAAAAAATGACAGCGGTCAGGTGATTAGCGTTCGAGCTCTGTGGTCGGTCGGTCACTGGCTCGAGTCCCGTTTGTTTTTTGTTTAGTTTTTCAAATGTATAATTTTCTAACACTAGTCACATTTTCATAAATGTGCCGTCTGAGAGGTAATATAATGGAAAGCAGGTTGAGATGCATGTGCTTTAGTGAGACAAAAGTGGCTATGTGCGTGCTGAGAAAGTGAGAGATCTAAATAAAAAATGTGGTAAAGCTTGTGCCTGAAAGGCGAGAGATCGCGGAATAGAATCCCAGGCGGGCCATGAATTTTTCTTTCTGAGTTTTAAACGAGCCTTCACCTTTGAAAAATGTGAGGAATCACCAGAAACGACACGTGTTTCGGATTTCACGTGAAACCGTGGATCCCATTTTCCCCGAAGGGGCGTCCAGTTGAGAAACCTAGACTAGCACCTGACCATGTGATATCATTATCGTTACTGGTATTATTATTATTATTATTATTATTATTATTAAACACTATCTTGTCAATTAATACTCATTTCCCCTAACTGTTGTAAGATACTCCGTTCATACTTGCAATAATTTCGGAGACATTTAAAATTACCAAAAAATTAAAAATAAACTGACAGTACAGTCAACTTTAAGACATTTTAATGTGTTTTTATAAATGCATCGGAAGATGACTGATTCACTAAAATACACTCATGTTCAGAAAAAACAGAACACCATGAACAACTGGAGGTAGGACGGTCATATTCACAGGACCTGTAAATTAGTTTGATCTCCAGAAATGATTAGCATTTGAACCATGTCGGCCCGCTGTTTCAAGGTCAACATCGATGTCGTGGCGCAACACCACCTGCCGGTTAAATGTGTCTGCAACTTTCTTTGTCGCTATAAACGAATGATAATGCATCAGTGTGACTTGAGCAGACGTGTAGGATGCCTCGCAGACGTATACGTGAACCGTACCGTCAAATCAGCGAGTCTGAAAGAGGGCGCATTACTGGCATGAGAGAACCTGATGCGTCCGTCCGGGAAATTGCTACTTGTGTGAGACGATGTGTTTCGACAGTGCAACGGGTGTGTGCAGAATTGTTCAAGGAAGGCCGTAGAACACGACGAGATGGGTCAGCTTGCACCATTCAGATCACCGTCAAGAAGATCGACATCTCATCAGAAGGGCATTGCTGGAAAGATCTGCATCCTCCTGGGACTGGCACCACAGTCTAACATATACGCTATCAGGGTTGACAGTCCGTCGCCGTTCTTTCCACCATGGGCTACGTGCGCGTTGTCCATTTCTCCGCCTACCTTTGACGATTGTGCAGAAACATGCTAAAAAGCAATGGTGTATGGAACGACGTCACTGGGGACAGATATGGCGTCACGTAGTTTTTACGGACGAATCCAGGTTCTGTTTGTTTGAAAATTACGGTTGCACTTTGGTTCCCAACAGACAGGGGGAGTTTCATCACAGTGACCTCATTCGCACAAGACATGCAACGCCAACTCAAGTCCTTATGATGTGGGGTGCTACTGGGTAGAGCCACAGATCACAAATGGTGGCCGGCCGAAGTGGCCGTGCGGTTAAAGGCGCTGCAGTCTGGAACCGCAAGACCGCTACGGTCGCGGGTTCGAATCCTGCCTCGGGAATGGATGTGTGTGATGTCTTTAGGTTAGTTAGGTTTAACTAGTTCTAAGTTCTAGGGGACTAATGACCTCAGCAGTTGAGTCCCATAGTGCTCAGAGCCATTTGAACCATTTGAACCACAAATGGTGCCTGTCCAGGGCATAGTAACTAGTGAGACCTTTGTGAATGACATCCTGCAATCTGTAGCCATACCCTTTCTACACAACGCCCAAGGCGTCGTTTTTCAGCAAGACAATGCACGGCCCCATGTTACTGGACGAAACACATGCCTTCTTGGTGTCACAGTATATCAGTCTTTTGCCCTGGCCCGCCAGATCACCAGACTTGTTGCCATATCGAAAATGTTGGGATATGGTGGAACGGCAGGATGCAGTGCTGTTGTCCAGTGCCAGCCACCACAGATGAACTTTACTACCAGGTGAATGGAGCATGGAAGACTATACCACAGGACACCATTCAAGCCTTATACGCATCGATGTCATCACGTGTGTAACAAGTTATAAGGGCCCATGGCGGACCCGTGCCTACTAGGTAACAGGACACATGCTGAACCAAAGTGACTGAAACGCTAATAATTTATGTGCTGAACATACTAATGTACGTCTCCTGTAAGTACGAACGTCCAATCGGCATTCGTTCAAGGTGTTCTGTTTGTTCTGAACATGAGTGCTGTTAGTTGAATAATATTTCGTTTAACGGTATAAGTTACGTATTGTACTTAGCTTTCAAAAAGGTAATTATTTTTCAGTGTGTTTGTCATTACGATTTTGGTTTGTTATGCTGTGAGGTGAATTAGGGGGTGAATGCCGCATGGATGTCATGTATGATCTTGAAATATTTTATAATCTGTGATGAATGAGTCTATGAATCATTCTGTGAAATTAAGCAGTGAGTCACATACTTGGTAAGATGGCTTAATATACAGTAGCCAGTGCAGAAGCAAAATCTTTATTTAAGAACTTTCAGCATTGCAGCGCGTCAGCAATCGTAAGTATCGAAATAATTATGAAAAATCCGCCTCGATTGCACAAACTACCTGGTGTTTACCTAGGTTTCAGCGTGGGTAACCACGCCCTCTTCAGAACAAATATAAAACAGCGTGCCTAACTAGGCACAGTCAAAGGCTAAAATCAACACCTACAGCGGCAAGACCCCATAAATTTTTTTTACAAATACACGGTACATATGTACCAGGTCAGTAATATTACTTATCTCAACCCTGTGTGTGCTGGCTCGCCACAGCCAACGTACGATGGTCACAGGCTCTCCACCGAACTGAGGCACCGCAGGCTGCTGACATGAGCGGCTATCGAAATCACTACGCATGCGCGCGGCCAGGAAACGCTATTCTTATGCATGGGAGCGGGATTACAAAGTTAACACTCATCGGGACCTAGCTGATCGCCAAAAGTTGTCGCACAAACAGCAAGTTGAGCAAATGATAAAAGCGATGATGCGGGAACTGAGACATATTTAATAGCAACGCACGCTTAGTATTATGGCGATGTAGCGACTATGGTTGTTTCTGCTGTAGATATTATTAGTGAGGTTTTATCCGTTAACAACAACGTCCTTAGCATAGCTATCTTTTTAGTTTAATTGTAGTTTCTACTTAATTCTAGGGCCTCCATATCAGCTTGTGGCTGGTTTACCATCCATGCACAAAGTTTGTTGTGCGTTGCTATTAAATATGTCGTAATTCCCGCATCATCACTTTTATCATTTGCTCAGTATGCTATTTGTGAGACAACTTTTGGCAATCAGTTAGGTCTCGATCCGTGTTAACTTTGTAATCCCGCTCCCACGCATAAGAAGAGCGTTTCGTGGCCGCGCGCATGCGCAGTGATTTCGATAGCCGCGCATGTCAGTCTGCGGTGCCTCAATTCGGTGGAGAGCTTGTGACCATCGTACGTTGGCTGGGGCGAGGCAGCACAAATGGTTCAAATGACTCTGACAAGGGAACCTCCCCATCGCACGCCCCTCAGATTTAGTTGTAAGTTGGCACAGTGGATAGATCTTAAAAAACTGAACACAGATCAATAGAGAAAACAGGAAGAAGTTGTGTGGAAGTATGAAAAAAATAAGCAAAATATACAAACTGAGTGGTCCATGCGCCAGATAGGCAACATCAAGGCTGATGTGAGCTCAGGAGCGCCGTGGTCCCGTGGGATGCGTGAACAGCTGCGGAACGAGAGGTACTTGGTTCAAGTCTTCCCTCGAGCGAAAAGTTTACTTTTCTTTCGCAAAGTTATGATCTGTTCGTTCGTTCATTGACATCTCTGTTCACTGTAATAAGTTTACTGTCTGTGTTTTGCGACCGCACCGCAAAACCGTGCGATTAGTAGACGAAAGGACGTGCCTCTCCAACGGGAACCGAAAACATTTTATCGCAAGGTCATAGGTCAACCGATTCCCCCACAGGAAAACACGTCTGAGGTATTCTATTCGACACTGGTGACGGCATGTGTGTCACATGACAGGAATATGTTGTCGACCCACCTAACTTGTACACTTGGCAAATGGGTAAAAAGATTCTTCTACCTTGCCCGATTTAGGTTTTCTTATGGACGTGATAATCAATCCCAAAAAAAGTGATCGCAGCGGACGGATAGATAATAATTGTCTGAAAATAAAAAATTAGACTTTTCACTCGGGGGAAGACTTGAACCAAGGACCTCTCTTTCGGCATCTGCTCACGCTAACCACGGGACGACGGTGTTCCTGAGCTCACGCTACCCTTAATATTGCCTGTCCAGTGCATGGACTACTCAGTTAGTATATTTTGCTTTTTTTTCATAGTTCCACACAACTTCTTCCTGTTTTCTCGATTGATTTGTGTTTAGTTTTTCAAGGCCTGTCCACTGTGCCAACCCATAACTAAATCTGAGGGGGGTGCGATGGGGAGGTTCCCTTGTGAGCACTATGGGACTTAACATCTATGGTCATCAGTCCCCTAGAACTTGGAACTACTTAAACCTAACTAACCTAAGGACATCACACAGCACCCAGTCATCACGAGGCAGAGAAAATCCCTGACCCCGCCGGGAATCGAACCCGGGATCCCGGGCGCGGGAAGTAAGAACGCTACCGCACGACCACGAGCTGCGGACGAGGCAGCACACACAGGGTTTAGATAAGTAATATTATTGACCTGGTACATATATACCGTGTATTTGTAAAAATTTTTTAAGGGGTCTTGCCGCTGTAGGTGTTGATTTTAGCCTTTGACTATGCCTAGTTAGGCAAGCTGTTTTATATTTGTTCTGAAGATGGCGTGGTTACCCACGCTGAAACCTAGGTAAACAGGTAGTTTGTGCAATCGAGGAGGATTTTTCATAATTATTTAAAATCTTTATTTCTGACGTTGTGGTAAGTAGAAATGATAACATTTTCGGCTGATTTACTTTCCGGCAAACGCAAACTCTGGGATTTGATTGAAGTAAATTCGATTTGAATATTAGTCAAGGAGTACAATATTGGCTTGTACTCGAATAACTGTAAACCTGATTGGCCACAGTATGTTCCAGGTAGTTGTAAGTGAGGACCTTCGCGCCCTCTGAAGAAGATAGAAATTTACGTCCTCTCGTTGCGGAGAGTCTAGGTCAGTTTTCGTAGCGTGCGTGGCAGTAAAAAGTTGTAACTTACTTCCGTTAAGATTAAGAGTGTTTGAATTTTACTACATTCTTCCGATGAGTTTAAAAATTCCGCGTGGCGTTCCATGCAGTCAACTACAACCATAAGCTTACTGAATGTTGGTGAACTGCGTAGTATTGAGCAAGCACACGAGAACTGAAAACCGTCCTTGTGCTTTCATAAGGTTTGTTGATTGTTAAAAGTGGTGGTACTTTACACAGCAGGTTATGATCGCTAAACCTATACTAACTACTGCGGAGAGAATGTGATATGTCCGTGGATGGGTTCATACCAGTTTCGAGAAAATATGTGTTTTACACCAAGAACGGGTATGTTAGGGCTGACTTGGTAGCAGTTTATGTATTATTAAAATGACGGTACAGGACAAATATTTTGTCATGTACTTGTTTCATCCAGTAGCATCAGTTAGACCTGTGGTAAAAAAACCGTCTTTTATGCAGCAGGGAACAGAAAGTTTTATGCTCGCTGCTGACACCTATCCTGCAGCCTGCCTTTTAACTGGTTTCCCATGCGCAGCCAGATTATGCGTCGCTTCACACCAGGCCGTGATCAATATCTTCCATACATAGTGTTTACCGAATGATAAGGTCCGTATAATTTTCAACTTTGTATAAGCCGAGTTAGTAGCATAATCCCAAGATGGCGAGTATGTTGAAAAGACAGATCCTCGCAGTTACATTCAAACTCGGTTCACCTTAACGTTTAGGCCGAATGAGACAGTGATTTTGCGAGAGGTCATGTTTAGTGTCTTTTCGGAATGAGCAACTTGAAAGCTGCGAGGATAGTCCTCAATATTTGTCTGTCCAGTGCTGGAGACACAGCTCAGCCCCCCCCCCCCCTTCCACCCCAAGTCAGGTTCGCAGTATAGCGACTCTAGCGTGTCATCCCCGAGGCGATAAAACTGGGAGACGCAAGCTCCGAAGCTCAACTCTGAAGCACGTCTCGGTCGCGATAGATCAGTTACAGTTTATCCTAAGATTTTCATGTAAGCCAGCAGCCATCTTAGTCGAAACATTTTCTGAAAATCACAACTTTGAAGCCATACGTCTTCGGTGAAGACGCGAGTAGAATACGATTGCCGGCCGGGGTGGCCGAGCGGTTCTAGGCGCTACAGTCTGGAACCGCATGACCGCTACGGTTGCAGGTTCGAATCCTGCCTCAGGCATGGATGTGTGTGATTTCCTTAGGTTAGTTAGGTTTAAGTAGTTCTAAGCTGTAGGGGACTGATGACCTCAGAACTTAAGTCCCATAGTGCTCAGAGCCATTTGAACCAGAATGCGATTACATTTCTCCATATCACACGCTAGGGTCGCGTTAGTAGCAACTACACGCATTTGTTGCTGGACCCGCGGACGGTTAGCCGATTTGTGTACAAGGCACTAACGGAAAGTAGAACGTTGACGCGAGCGTGTTCTCCATTCCTCGTCTAAATCTCATGGTTCGTTGATCATCTGTGCGTCTTTCCTCATTGGTTTCTTCTAAATACCATGTGTGTTTTTATTGAAAGGATGGACGAACTCATTCCGTTATTTACTTATATAATTTATGCACTATTTTTCCGCCGACACTTTGCTGTTTCATTTCTAGTGTATCCTTTACTATTCCCATTTTGTGAAGGCTGCCTCATCTTTTTATATTCTTCTTGGAGCATTACACTGATTTTAATTCAATTTGCAGTATCTCAATCACTTCTGCGCGTTTCCATTGTCCTGTAGTCATCTTAACCATGCTGCAACTGAACCATCAATTTCCATTTGCGAGATCTGATGCTACTGATCATGGCTACAGACAGTGGTACAGATAAAGTCTGATCGGTCTGTGGAATTACAACAAGAAATAACCTAGCTGCATCTGCATTTTGTGCCAGTCATATCTCACTTTTTCTCTTAATTAACCTCCTAGTGAAGAGTGACAATTCCTTCCAAGGTTTCACAAGCCTGGAACATCTTAAGCATTTGGTGCAACTCCACAGGTGTTACAGCACTAACGTTAGTCAGATATTCCAGTGAACTCTGTATAAATTGTACGCCTTAGCTGAGTCTTTTGTCCCCGCTAGTTCAAAACAAACAGCTTGATATTCTGATGACATTTGAGCCTGTCATGTTATCATCGGACAACAATCTCTGTTTTACGATGTTAGTGCCAGCCTCCATTTTCGTAGGGGAATTACCACACATCATCAGTTCTTATTTTGTCTTTTAAAGAGCAGTGAAGAACTGTTTCTTTTTAAAAGTACGGTACTGCGATGACATCAAATCATCAACCACCGTTTAATCTGATAGGAGAGAAACTTCATGAAAATTGTGTGTCGGTCATCGATAGATGTATTTTTCAAATTTAAGGCCCTTCAAAGTACCAAGCGATTCTTCAGCTAACATAATTGTTGTAGGTAATACAAAAATCACTCGTATAACCTGTTGTATCTTAGAAATAAACTTATCTCCCGCTCTCAGCTATGATTATCTCCAACCTCACGACGTTCATGCTGTAGTGCTCAATGCTGCATGTTCCCAGTGCTCCACTGATGAACATCCTGCAATAGGAAATCCCTCATCCTATTACGTTCAGATGACAGCTTGAGCCGTATTACGATAACTCCCTACATATGCAACATTAACTATATATAATTATATGAATAAAAGTAAAATTTTAATGTATAATATGCTCTGAAATGGGGCTAGAAAGTTCAAAATAATTTCTCCTAGATCCATCAGCTCGAGCCGCAAATCGTTCTTTGATGTCTTCAGCGACTTACTGAATACATAGTTTCGTATTCTTCTCTCTTCCTTGTAACTATATTTCGCCTCCTTTCTTTCCCCTTTATTCTCCTTTCATTTCTCCCCCATTCTGTTTGTGTATTTAACTATATGTATAATGTCTGCAACAAGTCGTTGGTTGTCTTTCAAATGGTTCAAAATGGTTCAAATGGCTATGAGCACTATGGGACTCAACTGCTGAGGTCATTAGTCCCCTAGAACTTAGAACTAGTTAAACCTAACTAACCTAAGGACATCACAAACATCCATGCCCGAGGCAGGATTCGAACCTGCGACCGTAGCGGCCTCGCGGTTCCAGGCTGCAGCGCCTTTAACCGCACGGCCACTTCGGCCGGCGGTTGTCTTTCAGTATGTTATTCTGTTTACTGCTACTCTCCCTCCACACCTTCCAACCCCTCTCTTCCTATTTTCTACCATTTGCCTGGGTACTTCCACAATGACCTTATGTCACTTATATTTTCATTTGTATTCTCCCTGTATTTTTTAAACGAATTAAGAAATAAAATTTTTGCATTAGTTTTATCTCTTTAGATGACTGATGCAATCTTTATAACTGGAATTTTTCTAATGTCGATTTCATTCTTTTTGCAAGGATCGGTTTAAAGTTTCGTCGTTTTGAGAATTTCTTATATTTCTTACACATGTACAGACTAATTCTTGTTTGCAGTGCCCGATGGCGCTGTGGCGCTTACTCTTTTCTTTCTATTATGTCGGCACTACATGTATATTAATTTCATGCAAAAACTTTTACTGTTATGAAGCTCATGTTTTCCTATCTTATTCTTTGACTTTCTTGTACCTTTTGCATACAAGCATGTCAGTACCGATTAGCATTGCCAAACAGCGCTGCAGAGGCTATGTTCATGTATGATAATTACTTAACTATTGCGTTAAATGTCGCCTGTATTTTCTGCCTGTTGGTTAGTGTAGCCACACTGGCATTTTTTTAAATCACTTTCCTGTCGGAAGATGTTAGGGATTCTACTTTTCGTAATACTCTATATTACACCTTTTGTCTGAACGCCACATCTGTTTTTGCATCTCATCATCATTTATTAGATTCGATTCTGTTTGTAAATTAAATGTTATTTGCTCTTGGCACTGTTGTTGTTGAGGTCTTCAGTCCTGAAACTGGTTTGATGCAGCTCTCCATGCTACTCTATCCTGTGCAAGCTTCTTCATCTCACAGTACCTACTGCAACCTACATCCTTCTGAATCTGCTTAGTGTATTCATCTCTTGGTCTCCCTCTACGATTTTTACCCTCCACGCTGCCCTCCAATGCTAAATTTGTGATCCCTTGATGCCTCAAAACATGTCCTACCAACCGATCCCTTCTTCTAGTCAAGTTGTGCCACAAACTTCTCTTCTCCCCAATCCTATTCAATACCTCCTCATTAGTTACGTGATCTACCCACCTCATCTTCAGCATTCTTCTGTAGCACCACATTTCGAAAGCTTCTATTCTCTTCTTGTCCAAACTGGTTATCGTCCATGTTTCACTTCCATACATGGCTACACTCCATACAAATACTTTCAGAAACGACTTCCTGACACTTAAATCTATACTCGATGTTAACAAATTTCTCTTCTTGAGAAACGCTTTCCTTGCCATTGCCAGTCTACATTTTATATCCTCTCTACTTCGACCATCATCAGTTATTTTACTCCCTAAATAGCAAAACTCCTTTACTACTTTAAGTGTCTCATTTCCTAATCTAATCCCCTCAGCATCACCAGATTTAATTTGACTACATTCCATTATCCTCGTTTTGCTTTTGTTGATGTTCATCTTATATCCTCCTTTCAAGACACTGTCCATTCCGTTCAACTGCTCTTCCAAGTCCTTTTCTGTCTCTGACAGAATTACAATGTCATCGGCGAACCTCAAAGTTTTTACTTCTTCTCCATGAATTTTAATACCTACTCCGAATTTTTCTTTTGTTTCCTTTACTGCTTTCTCAATATACAGATTGAATAACATCGGGGAGAGGCTACAACCCTGTCTCACTCCTTTCCCAACTACTGCTTCCCTTTCATGCCCCTCGACTCTTATAACTGCCATCTGGTTTCTGTACAAATTGTAAATAGCCTTTCGCTCCCTGTATTTTACCCCTGCCACCTTCAGAATTTGAAAGAGAGTATTCCAGTTAACGTTGTCAAAAGCTTTCTCTAAGTCTAAAAATGCTAGAAACGTAGGTTTGCCTTTTCTTAATCTTTCTTCTAAGATAAGTCGTAAGTTCAGTATTGCCTCACGTGTTCCAACATTTCTACGGAATCCAAACTGATCTTCCCCGAGCTCCGCTTCTACCAGTCTTTCCATTCGTCTGTAAAGAATTCGCGTTAGTATTTTGCAGCTGTGACTTATTAAACTGATAGTTCGGTAATTTTCACATCTGTCAACACCTGCTTTCTTTGGTATTGGAATTATTATATTCTTCTTGAAGTCTGTGGGTATTTCGCCTGTCTCATACATCTTGTTCACCAGATGGTAGAGTTTTGTCATGACTGGCTCTCCCAAGGCCATCAGTAGTTCTAATGGAATGTTGTCTACTCCCGGGGCCTTGTTTCGACTCAGGTCTTTCAGTGCTCTGTCAAACTCTTCACGCAGTATCTTATCTCCCATTTCATCTTCATCTACATCCTCTTCCATTTCCATAATATTGTCCTCAAGTACATCGCCCTTGTATAGGCCCTCTATATACTCCTTCCACCTTTCTGCCTTCCCTTCTTTGCTTAGAACTGGGTTGCCATCTGAGCTCTTGATATTGATACAAGTGGTTCTCTTCTCTCCAAAGGTCTCTTTAATTTTCCTGTAGGCAGTATCTATCTTACCTCTAGTGAGACAAGCCTCTACATCCCTACATTTGTCCTCTAGCCATCCCTGCTTAGCCATTTTGCACTTTCTGTCGATCTCATTTTTGAGACGTTTGTATTCCCTTTTGCGTGCTTCATTTACTGCATTTTTATATTTTCTCCTTTCATCAATTAAATTCAATATTTCTTCTGTTACCCAAGGATTTTTATTAGCCCTCGTCTTTTTACCTACTTGATCCTCTGCTGCCTTCACTACTTCATCCCTCAGAGCTACCCATTCTTCTTCTACTGTATTTCTTTCCCCCATTCCTGTCAATTGTTCCCTTATGCTCTCCCTGAAACTCTCTACAACCTCTGGTTCTTTCAGTTTATCCAGGTCCCATCTCCTTAAATTCCCACCTTTTTTCAGTTTCTTCAGTTTCAATCTGCAGTTCATAACCAATAGATTGTGGTCAGAATCCACATCTGCCCCTGGAAATGTCTTACAATTTAAAACCTAGTTCCTAAATCTCTGTCTTACCATTATATAATCTACCTGATACCTATTAGTATCTCCAGGATTCTTCCAGGTATACAACCTTCTTGCCACTATAAAGGGCAATTGTCACCACATCAACGACATCTGGTGTTGAAAATTTGTATCTTAATATGACAATCATCAACCTTTCATCATTCTGTTTATGATCGTTTCTACTAAAAACGTAACTCCTGTATCTATGTGCAACAAGATGTTCCAGGATATGAGCTTTCTAACGAACTGTACTATACTTTTTGTGTGGTCGATTATCTCGGTTTTGTAGCTGATTTTTATTTTATACATACTTTAGTAATTTTATCTTGTTTTCTGCAGATATCTGATGATGGCAATGTCCGAAATGCATAATATTCAAATGATTGTTAGCTTGCATCCATTCAACGGCATTTTCCTAGGCAACCTATTCAGCAGTTTTCAGACTGCACGTATTTTTCTACACAGTCGCGTATCTCCTTCGTTAAATCATGTTGCCTACAATATTACTATTTTATTGTTGCTAACTATTGCGAATCGAACCTAACAAGGCTTTGGAATGACACAAAGAACCAGTACAGATTGGCCAACAGGACGGGGACCGTCAGAACCGGTCAGCCAAGTGTGAACAGGTGTACAACAAGAAGAGGAAAACGGACAATACAGACAGAATAACGAATTTCAGACGAGTAATCAGAGAGCAATAACCTAAGGCATAGCGCAGTTTGAGACAAAATCAATGGTATGCAATGAGAATAATAGGAGACTGCAGCGAGTACACAACTAAAGACATAGCCATGGCGCGCCTACGTCTATACCGCGGCGGCGAGCGCTAATTAACCAGCAAGGTGGGCGTAGCCCTGCGGCGCCGCGATGTCAACTCTGCAGAGGCGATACGAGCGCTCGCAGAAATAGCAGTGCTGTCTAGTGGCCGTTACGGAGTTCTGTGCGTACCGCCTGGAACGTATTCCGACACTACCCGCACAACACGCCGGTACTGCTAGGCAGATGACATGTCAGGCGTTATCAAACCTTTTCACCCTCACCCCGACCCCTAATGGAGCTAGGTGGATCAGACAGACCAGAACGTCAGTTAACATTACATTGTCGCCTAGTTTTGAGCTATGTTTAAAATTTCAAGTCTCTGGCTCATTGGGAGGTTAGTTTGGAATCAGCTGCAAAATTTGTATCGAACAGACAGACACACAAGAAAGCTATCTATTAACAACGTGTTAAAGAAACAAGATCTGTTAAATTTTACAGAAAAACGAAATATTGCTGTACAGTTCTTCAAAATCTGCATTTATACTCTGGAAGCTCTTTCAGTGGTATGGAATAATATATGTCTGTTATTACAATCAATTCCCCCTATCTGGTTCCATCTGCAAATTGTGAATCAGAAGGAGGACAATGAGTAAGATTCTGTATGAGCTGTAATTTCTCTCACTATCCTGCCATGGTCATTTTGCTCACATATAGGGAAAGATAGTATACTTCCAGAATTTAAACAGCGAATATCTCCTTGTTACAGAGAGCCTGTGTTACAGCGTCTGGCACTACAGTCTGCTGACCATTTATGTGAAGTTCTCTCGCATACTAAATAAAGCCCTGCATTTCGTTGCAGTTTTCTGGGATTTCAGCTTTCTTCTACAGGATGGGCAGAACCAATCTGATAGCTTCTAAGGGTATTGCAGGGTAGACTGCACTGAGGAATAATTGTTAAGCATAAATTCGTTACTTTGGGCCGTTGTCGAGTTAATTAGCACTGAAGTTAAACAATCAGCCTGTTGCGCTCGCAAATTCAAGTGGTCCGCCAGATATAATTACTGTAAGTTGTTCTCGTAGCTTAAATGACAGCACACGAGACTGCACAGCCTTTGGCTTGGGTTCGATCGTTCCTACCACCCCATGTTCACTTTTTGCATCGCTCCCTTGTTCGGTTTTAGGAAACAAACCGAACACGTTTTGGCGACAATGTCTCTGGCAGGCCGTTTGAATTTGCGCGCGCAACGATCTGATTGGCTAAGTGCAATGTTTATGAACACGGAAACGGCGCAACGGATTGAATATTTTTTGAACAATTATTTCTTAGCAGAATCTACACTGCAAAACCCTTAAAAGCTCTTCAGACTGTCTCTGACTACCTTGTATACGAGACCATCGTGACTCAATTCTGAACGCAAAAACAGACGATCTAGTTTGTCTACTAAGCAATAATGCGGAACTGTATCGAATGCATTCCGTAAAGCCTGTTTTACATGAGCGACTTTCGGATCAAAGCTGACTACTCGAAGTGACTGCGCCTCTCATGCCTGCTTGTAAATCAACTGCCAACCACGTCGCAAGTGTGTCTACGATTTCAATGAATCATAGCTTGTGCCGGGTGTGGAGCTTTAAATTTCCATGTATGCTACACACTGCGCATTTGCAGGAAAAGAGGACAGTGCGTCGTGAGCCAACATTCGAAGTCATACTATTCTGGCCAAGTTCACTCTAGTTATAGAACTGGACACACAGGATCATTGAAAACAGCGCACCAAGAGGGGGACTACCAGATCGAAATAGAATGTATCAGACATAATCATAGAGATGACAGTCATTTAATCCCAAAATCAAGGCAAGTAAATAAATACACTGTTTAAAAGTAGACAAATATAGTGGAACATCCATAGCGTGTTGTATCACCTTTTGCTGCAATACATGCCGCAGTATGGTCTACAATCGAGTTCACTGGACGTCTAATGTTATGCTGAGGCGGGCTGGCCTACAAATCTTGAATAGCCACCTCCAAATCATGTACAGACTTTTGTAAATTGAAACTGGAGGAGGGAGAAAGGAAAGGAAAGAGAAGGAACTAATGATATCACCTGCATCGGGACATTTTGCGGAACCAGTGGCGATGAGTGAAAAAGTGTTCCGAAATGGGAATCGAACCAGAGAATTCCTCCTTACTAAGCAGATGCAT
This sequence comes from Schistocerca nitens, assembly GCF_023898315.1. Taxonomy (NCBI): domain Eukaryota; kingdom Metazoa; phylum Arthropoda; class Insecta; order Orthoptera; family Acrididae; genus Schistocerca; species Schistocerca nitens. The sequence goes on from NC_064616.1 coordinate 399,091,323, forward strand.
TAAGCATTGTGTGACCCGGACACAGGGTTTATCATAAATGCGCAGACGATTTTGTCGGTCTCCTCGGCCTATCACGTTTCCACCTAGCGCTACCTACACTATTGGCCATTAAAATTGCTACACCACGAAGATGACGTGCTACAGACGCGAAATTTAACCGACAGGAAGAAGATGCTGTGATATGCAAATGTTTAGATTTTCAGAGCATTCACACAAGGTTGGCGCCAATGGTGACACCTACAACGTGCTGACATGAGGAAAGTTTCCAACCGATTTCTCATACACAAACAGCATTTGAGCAGCATTGCCTGGTGAAACGTTGTTGTGATGCCTCGTGTAAGGAGGAGAAATGCGTACCATCACGTTTCCGACTTTGATAAAGGTCGGATCGTAGCCTATCACGATTGCTGTTTATCGTATCGCGACATTGCTGATCGCGTTGGTCGAGATCCAATGACTGTTAGCAGAATATGGAATCGATGGGTTCAGGAGGGTTATACGGAACGCCGTGCTGGATCCCAACGGCCTCGTATCACTAGCAGTCGAGATGACAGGCATCTTATCCGCATGGCTGTAATGGATCGTGCAGCCACGTCTCGATCCCTGAGTCAACAGATGGGGACGTTTGCAAGACAACAACCGTCTGCACGAACAGTTCGTCGGCGTTTGCATCAGCATGGAATATCAGTTCGGAGACCATGGCTGCGGTTACACTTGACGCTGCATCACAGACAGGAGCGCCTGCGATTGTGTACTCAACGACGAACCTGGGTGCACAAACGGCAAAACGTCATTTTTTCGAATGAATCCAGGTTCTGTTTACAGCATCATGATGGTCGCATCCGTGATTAGCGGCATCGCGGTGAACTCACATTGGAAGTGTGTATTCGTCATCGCCATACTGGCGTATCACCTGGCGTGATGGTATGGGGTGCCATTGGTTACACGTCTCGGTCACCTCTTGTTCGCATTGACGTCACTTTGAACAGTAGACGTTACATTTCAGATGTGTTACGACCCGTGGCTCTACCCTTCACTCGATCCCTGCGAAACCCTACATTTCAGCAGGATAATGCACGACCGGATGTTGCAGGTACTGTACATGCCTTTCTGGATACAAAAAAATGCTCGAATGCTGCCCTGACCAGCACATTCTCCAGATCTCTCACCAACTGAAATCATCTGGTCAATGGTGGCCGAGCAACTGGCTCATCACAATACGCCAATCACTCCTCTTGATGAACTGTGGTATCATGGTGAAGCTGCATGGGCAGCTGTACGTGTACACGCCATCCAAGCTCTGCTTGACTCAATGCCCAGGCGTATCAAGGCCGTTATTACGGCCAGAGGAGGTTGTTCTGGGTACTGATTTCTCAGGATCTATGCACCCAAATTGCGTGATAATGGAATCACATGTCAGTTCTCGTATAACATTTTTGTCCAATGAATACCCGTTTATGATCTGCATTTCTTCTTGGTGTAGCAATTTTAATGGCCAGTAGTGTATCCGCAGTCCCTATCCATGTCCTCCGTACTCACTAATTTGAAATTCCTCCGTCGAAGTCGAACGTAAATGTGCATCCACACAGAATGTTGTGGATTAATTACCCATTATATCAATTATATACGGATGTGTGGTGTCCGTTATGTCATTCGTGTGTCATGTACTGAGTGACTCGGCGGCATCTGGCGTTTCAGCTGGTCCCACACTTACTCTATAGGGATAATTCCGGGGAGCAGGCGCATCATGGTAGTGTCGGAACATGACGTAAGATGTCTTCAGCTACCCGAGCTGTGTGCGGAAGAGCATTATCTTGTTGGAAAAATGTCACTGGCAGACCACGTAGAAAAGATCCCACATGGGGCTGAAGAATGTCATCTGCGTAACGATGGCCCATTAAGGTTCTACTTAGCACAAAAGAGGGGATCGGCTATCGTAGGCTATGAGTGCCCGGATCATTATGCCCGCTGTGTGGTCGATATGGCGCGCGGCAATGTGCGTGGGACTGTAGTGCTCGCCAGGCTGCCTCCACATCCTTACGCGGTTGTCATCTGTCCCAACAACCAATCGGGACTCATCACTAAACACAAAATTTTTCTAATTTGTGGCAGTCCACGTTTCTGGCGACGGGGTCACCGACGTCTCGGTGTTGACGGTGTTAAACGACAGGTAGGCCCCTCTCAAACTGACTTAACAGTGAGAAATGTCGTCTAACACGTCTACCGGACATTCTGCGTCTACTAACGTCCACCTCGAGCTGGGATGTGATCATCACGTGTATGACTCGTCCGCTATGGGCTGTTGAAGTAGGGCCCTCTGCCCGATTGTAGCGCTACTGCAGCGTCTGTGAGCATGTGTATTGGTACCAAACTTGGATCATTTGCATATCGGGTCTGATGTACTTATTTGTAAAGTTTCACGTTTGTATCTTTCTTCTTTCTGGGTGCACTATTTCAGTGTTCCTTAGCTTATCTTGTGCTTTCGTGTCACCTTAATCTTCATTGTGTTGTTTGCTTTATTTTCGTTACACATATAAAAGGTTGCACGAGGTCCTAGTAATTTTGCTACTAGTATTCAATTAGAGAGACGAAATATCTGAAAGGAAAAAGGTATTTACATTTTACAGGGAATAAGATTACGCTATGAATAAATAATAACATAAACAGACACAGGTTTTTTTTAACGAAAATTAGTTCTACAGTGAAAAAGTGAAAATTATTTGATGAGAAAAATAATTTTCGACATTACTGGCCATTAGCAAGAAAACGAGATACAAAGGATAAAAAAAGTGCTATTTACTGCGTTATTGACATTGTTTGATGTGTTTGCAAGTACGAGTACATATTTATTCGAGCAAATAAATGCGAAAATTACTGCTAGAGACAGCTGTGACACAGTACAGGAATGAAACGCCAGGGGCGCTGCCATAGCCTCCCTCGTCTCGAGTAATCATTTGAGACAAGAAAATCGACCGGGTAAAGGTGGCTACAGTCAGTGAACACGGTATCAATCCGGACACTGCTGTCCGAGGCACTCTGGGTCACATGGACGAACCAAGCCGAGTTTCCCAAAACTTCTCTTTGCTAAATGCATCTGTATCCACTTAGGGGAAATTTCCTTTCTTCAGAAAGGTCGTGACATATGATCGTCAAGGATGTTCCCTAATTCAACAACATACTGAAATCAGCAACACAGGCCTTTAATTACTTACGTCGGACTGACATTCCTCCTTAAATAGGCGTATATCCTGCGTTTTTTCCAATAGTTTGGTATCCAACGGTGCTCCTTTAGCCACAAGGGGTGCACGTTAGTCCACATTTTTTTGTATTGAATTGTACTAGTGTCTAATGAGGTCAAGATGTCCTTTATCTGTCGAAAAATTTACGGATTTTCTATTCCGCTAACACTTACTCGATATCTGCAATAGTGTCCTAAGAGCGGTGATTGAAGTGAGAAATCGTTTTCGAAGACTTAATTACTTACTTCGGGCTTTAATCTTCCATCTTTGCTTTATGTGTGTGTATGATCACTGACAGACTGGATAGTTTTAATTACAGAAGTTTCTTTTCTGATCGGGCAGCACCACGCATTAGGACGATGAAGGACGTAGTAAATCGCCTTTCATGTTTCTACTGTACAGCGACTTTAATAAGTCGTTATTTATCCACGAGGATTCTCGCTTCGGCTATTGTGCCATTTTCCAGTGATTCTTCTATATTAATGATGGTAAACGTTAGTATAAGATTATACAAGTATATATTGAATGGCCAACGACTATGTTGGCAGATACTTGGCTTACGTTTTAGATGTTACAATACAGCGTCCTGGAGAACTTTGCTCTGATTGCTTTTCAGTTTTTATACTGTTGGAATTCGTCAGGCTTGCACTTATATTAGTTTAGGAAACATTACTCCACCGATACATATACGTTTGCATTCGCAGTAAATCAATGATAACAGCTACTTTACAAAGATCATACTGCTATAGTTTTCTGTGTATTGTGCAAAGATATTTGTTGGTTAAGTATTCTGCTGTCTGTAACTTATTTCACGGTGTCCTGAAACACTGAAATTTGTCCTTTCATTTCTCTTAGGATGTCAGTATAGTTTTCAAAAGATTGTTTGAGTTTTAGTTCTCTCTGATCATTAAGCTTTCCGTCTGGGTACACTCTCGTGTGGATATAAATTTCGAGCCCTTCCAGGATATCCACTGTAGTTCCTTTGGGAAAACAATGTAGAATTTTCATTGCCATTTCTATTCGTTCTGCTTTGTATTTTTGGTCACGTAACTGCATGTAAAATGTAGAGTGATTACTTTTACTGTCCAGCTTGTGCTCTTTGAACGTAACTGCAAAATTCCTACCTTTTTCCCCGATGTTCAATTGGTCACGATCGTCACGTAAGGTTTTAGACACACCTGGATTCGAGAAAATTTGGCTTTAGCTTTTTCTATTTGTTGTTTTTTTGTATCTGAAGTGTCATTGGTACGAAATGCCATCCTAATAGATTATTGAGTTTTATTGAAATCTGGTCAGTGTGTGTTGTTGTGACGTGAGTAGGTTTTATGTGTGATTTTTTTCTTATCTTTCCAGCTTTATTTCTATATTTATGTTTTGTTTTTTTCGGTTTTGAGCATTGATCGTATAGTTTGAGTACTATTGCACGGTGGAAATCATTATGCTGTGCTACGTATCATAATGTTTCTATTTATTTTTGCATTGTGTCAGTGCCATTTAGTACGTTCATGATTCGGTTGATTACTGAGCTAAATACGACGACCCCAATGCCAAGCATGGAACACAGCAGGAAGTCACGTCACCATTTAAATTTTACGAATGTGTAAGGAACCTCACTTACATTCAGTTCACAGATGTTCAAATAGAACTGCTCAGCAAAGGTCGGAAATATAACCTTTCTAACAACAAATACCTAACATTTGCAACTAGACGTAGAAGAATATCAATACCAGAAGAGAAGGACCTTACAGCAAAAAATAGCAAAACTTATAGAACAAGAAATACAAAACAAAATGTTTCAATAGAATTACACTAAATGAATATTACACTCCTAAAAATATAAATAATAATCTAAAAACCCATTATGAAATAGAACTGGAAGCAGATACGGGTAATAACGGTAACATAAAACATGGAAAGAATGTAAAAAAAAGTATTGGACACCTTCCAAAATAACAATATCAAAACTGTAAAGCACAACCAGACTAACAGTTCAACACAAAGATGAAACAAAAAATAAACAAATATAAAGCAAAAGTAATATTAACGCCAACATAGTCAGTCCCAATCCAGATAAAAAAGGAGGGGGGGAGGAGTAACTCCTCACTAAAAAACCTTGGTTCACCTGGCCCAGGCGATAGTACCTCTTGAGGGCCCCTTGCCACGGTAACAGTGAAGAACTCAACGGTAGTAAAGTCGGAGATTTAGATTAACGGTATAGGGGAACTGGTGGAAGAGGCAATCCTGCAACATAACGTTCATGTTGTAGGGCTTGGGCAGCAGTCGAACTTGGTGGGCTTCTACTAGGCTGCAGGGGACAACAGTATCGACTTGAAACACAGAGTAAATGACGATTTAGATGGATCAAGATGTAAGACTCATGGGCGATGCTAATCATAGTGTGATTATTAGACCGTAATACTTCGATGTGGAAAGGAAATTGAAATACTACCACATTACTAATCTCCTGAACGTCAGAAGACGGAAAATTATGATGGCAGTTATTGGAGTAAAAATTTCCGTTCAGATCTCCGGGTAGGGAGTACTTCAGTGGGTTCCATCAAAAGAGATAACCATTTTAATTTCAGCATCGAGACATGGAAAGTAAGAACGTTTCTAAGAGCTTGAAAACTGGAAAATGTTAAGAGAGAAATGGACAAATGCGAACTGAACATATAGGGCTTATGTGAAATGAAGTGGGAAGATAGTGGTGAAACTGTCAGTTAATTACACAATATTCTATTCCGGTGGAAAAATTTTTAAGATGGTGTACCAATAGTGATGGTGTAACACCCCACCCTTCACTTACCTGGTTTTGGAGTGTGTTCACCACAGGTAATTGACTAACAGAACAACATAGAGTGCAAAACTGCCTCAATGTCGGATAACGCAAAGAAAGTAATAAGGCGCTGCGACTCCTGATTGAATTGCGGTGGCAGTGTTGACATTAATTGATTCAGAATTGATCCCTTTTAATTAAAAAGGAGTGCACATTGGTTTTATATTCAGCTATTGAACACCAGATGCAAATGTTGAACATGAAATTAATTAAGAAAGTGACTTGGGATTTCAACTACTTCATTGAAAACAGATACAGTCGATTAGCACAAATTTATTTTAACTTTCGACCTTCAATCATCACATTACATGACTCCCGTAAGAGGCAGTGGCAATAAATTGCGTTTGCGTTGAGTAAAGTACGATAACTCAAAAGTAATTCCTATCGACTGACCAAGGCGTAATGCGAAGTGTGAGAAGAATTCTACAATACGCGGCCCATGAAACCTTCGTGGAAACTTTGCCGACGTGATCCAACAAATTAATCAGTGGCCTAACTCAAGCCGGAGTGGGCGCAATATCACCGAATTAAGCGTGGCTGGACGTCGTCGTTGAGCAGACATCGGCCGACCTCGTGGTGCTGCAAGGCTGCGCTCGTCTATTCACTCCTAGCTATCTTGCTCAGTACATAGCTGAACGAAAACTTTCTATCTCCAAGCTCAATCGTTCCATTTGCTAAGTCCTAAACTGCAGAGATGCTCACTCCCTCAGGCAAGCTGAGTAAAGAACGCCGCGTCCACACTGTAGGCAAGCTGGGAACGGAAGACCTCTACGAAGACTTCTGCCAGTCCGCTCTTTGCCTCGGTTTCCCCTCTAGCAAAATCATGTACGCCAATTGCAGCGCGAGTCGCGTTAATTGTGCGTTGCTTCCCAGCGCCGACCGATGCCTGCTCTGGGAAGTGAACAAATTCCCACAAAATTTCCCTTCCTCTCAACTTCTGCTATTTAGCTCCTCCCAGGCTACCCATCAAGGTTAGCGTCTGCACAAAACACCAATTTTTCTGGAATTCTGACTCCCAGGAGAGTACTTCAAATTCCTTGGTCCTAAGTTCCCATCGGAGGCCGGCGTATTTCATTCTGTCGCTGTTCACCTGATTTACTTCAGACTCTGCCGACCGTGAATTCTGCGTCAAGTTGCTATAGTCACAAACACACTTATTTGGGCCTCTGTTGACCGCTCCACTGTAGCTTTGTGCAGCTTTCTCGCATCTACATCTACATGACTACTCTGCAATTCACATTTAAGTGCTTGGCAGAGGGTTCATCGAACCACAATCATACTATCTCTCTACCATTCCACTCCCGAACAGCGCGTGGGAAAAACCAACACCTAAACCTTTCTGTTCGAGCTCTGATTTCTCTTATTTTAGTTTGGTGATCATTCCTACCTATGTAGGTTAGGCTCAACAAAATATTTTCGCATTCGGAAGAGAAAGTTGGTCACTGAAACTTCGTAAATAGATCTCGCCGCGACGAAAAACGTCTTTGGTTTAACGACTTCCATCCCAATTTGCGTATCATATCTGCCACACTCTCTCCCCTATTACGTGATAATACAAAACGAGCTGCCCTTTTTTGCACCCTTTCGATGTCCTCCGTCAATCCCACCTGGTAAGGATCCCACACCGCGCAGCAATATTCTAACAGAGGACGAACGAGTGTAGTGTAAGCTGTCTCTTTAGTGGACTTGTTTCACTGGACTTGTTTCACTGAAAACGGGATGACGGACATTCATCAACAGGCGTAGAAGTTCTCCATCTCCATCCCGGTACACCAGCATGGGGTCAACCACCTCCCTCACTGTCACTCATCTTAAGGCAGCTGGAGGCCGCGCCCCGTTACCACTTTCTCAGAGTTTGAGCTGTCCTAAGCTGCCTATTGTCGCTTCTCTTCGCCGCTCCCCAGCCCAGCCGCGGTCAACTCTGAATACTTCCTTGGGATAAAGTATCCTCCAATAAATCGACGCGTTTCCACAAAGTTTTCAAGTTGCGTGAATTACTTTAAAACCATCACCCAACAATAATTATTCCAATACGTCCATACTATACCCTCTAAAAGATGTATTGTGCCTTGTCAGTCAGTTTTGTTCAGCCCTACTGTTCACTCAACATGAGTTTGGTGATCTTTAATGACTTCATGCAAGGGGCATAGTTCTTGCCATCATACAATGGAAAACAAAATAGTTCACAGTGTGACTTAAAGGATGTGCCATAGTAATCGTTTGATGTTAGTGAAAATAAGTGCAGAACCAGTGTATAATTCAAGTGCACATGCCAACATCATACCATGATGCGAAAAAATGAAGAAAATGTACGATGAAATAGAAGACATCATATACTCTGAAGGCACAGGAAGAGTAAACACCATAACCATAGACAACTGGAATAGGATGATTGCACAAGGTAGTGAAGAAAACATCGTGAAACAATATGGATTAGGAAGCAGAAATGGCGGAGGAGCTATGCTAGTGGAATTCTGTCAGCGAAACAAATTTTTTGTGCTGAACACTTGTTTCAGGAAAAAGAACAGTAAATTGTGTACATGGAAGAGCCCAGGAGAAAATCGCAACAACAAAAAATAATCAATAGAGAATAATGAAATTTCGGTAATATATTTGTCAAGGTAACACACGTAAGTGATTTAAATCGCAAGATCCCAGGTTAATGTGAGTGCCAGATAAGCTATTGGAAATGGAAAATGCTAGTACATGAACAACCTGTGTAACCGCCAGAATGTTGAATACAAGCGTGGAAACATGCATGCACTGTGTTATGAAGGTGCCGGATGTCAGTTTGTGAGACAGAGGTCCACGACTGTTGGACTTAGTCGGTCAATACAGGGACGATTAATGCTGGTTTGGATAACACTGGAGTAGTCGTCCGATGATGTCCCACATGTGCTCGATTGGAAACATATCTGGTGAACGCACAGGCCAAGGCAACATGTCGACACACTGTTGACAATGCTGTGTTACAAAAGCGGTATGTGGGCGAGCGTTATCCTGTTAGAAAACACTACCTGGAATGCTGTTCATGAATGGCAGCACAATAGGTCGAATCACCTGACTGATGTACAATTTTTCAGTCAGGGAGCGAGGGATAACCACGAGAGTGCTCCTGCTGTCATACGATATCGCACCCCAGAACATAGCTGCAGGTGTAGGTCGCTACAGTCTGGAACCGCGCGACCGCTACGGTCGCAGGTTCGAATCCTGCCTCAGGCATGGATGTGTGTGATGTCCTTAGGTTAGTTAGGTTTAAGTAGTTCTAAGTTCTAGGGGACTGATGACCTCAGCAGTTAAGTCCCATAGTGCTCAGAGCCATATTTTTGCAGGTGTAGGTCCAGTGTATCTAGCACGCAGAATGAATGGCTGCCTACCCTCAACTGACCTCCACGGAACCAACACACGACAATCACTGGCACCGAGGCCGAACCAGCTTTCATCAGAAAACACAAGAGACCTCCACCCTGTCCCCCAATGAGTCCTAGCTTGACACCACTGAAATCCCAAATGGCGGTGGTCTGGGGTCAGTGGAATACAGCCTACAGATCGTGTGGCTCGGAGCTGTCTTGAAGTAACCGATTTGTAACAGTTCGTTGTGTCGCTATGGTGCCAGTTGCTGCTCAAATTGCTGCTGCAGGTGCAGTACTATACACTAGAGCCATACACCGAACAAGATAATTTTCCCTCTCGGTTGTGCCACGTGGATATCCAGAGTCCTGTCTTTGCTACCATACATTCTTGTGACCATCGCTGCCAGCAGTCATTTACAGTGCCTAAATTCCTGCCAGTTATTTCTGCAGTATCGCAGAAGAAACACCCAGCTTCTCGCAGCCCTATTACATGTCCTCGTTCCAACTCAGTGAGATGTTGATAATTGTGTCTTTGTCGCTTTAAAGGCTTTCTTGACTAACCATTACTCGGCAAGTCCAACCTCAAAGGTAGCTAACACTCAGGACCGTCACAGCACATATTTGAAGCGAACTTGGTTTGCATCTTCATAGTGGCACTACAAGCACCGCTCTTTAGCGACTGGAACGAAGTCTGAATAGACACCCTCTTTCAAATGTAGAAACACGTCCACCAACTTTCGCTTATGTTGCACAACTCACTCTTGGTGTTGCGTTTTTTTTCCGTCAGTGTAGACGTCAGACAGACTACATACGCGTCAAACAGAGGTTTAGGGGCATCGTGAAAGACGCCCAGACTATGTCGGCTCCCGATGTCGACTCGGATCACAATCTTTGCGGCAATAGATATCAGTACATGGTTTGAAGAGGATCCAACAGCATGGAATGAGAAAGCAGAGATGGAACCTGGAAAACCTAAAAGAGAACAATGAGGCAGTAAGAGAACCCTTGAAGCAACAATTTAGTGCAGTGAAGGGTCAAATTGCAGGTACAGAAGTGCGGTAGTGAAATGTTAAATCGTTCTTTTGAATATTTTGAAGTATGAAGTTGGGAGGGAAGCGAAGACAGCTAGGAAGCACTGGATTAACAATGAGATGCTGGGGAAGAAGAACGAAAGGAGGAAGTGTAAACATGTTATTGAAGAAGAACACAGAAGACAATACAATGCACTCAGCAGAGAAACAGCAAAGCGAAGTAAAAATACGTAGACGAAATGTGCGACTAAATACAGGAAGTACAAGGAAAAGGAACGTATGACTTCAAGTACCAGAAAACGAAGGAACTGAGAGGCAGAGACAACAAAGGAGAAGACTATAGAGGAAAAACTGTTTCTGAACAGGCAGAGGTGTTGAAAATATGGGGTAGAATACGTAAAGGAACTCTACGATAAAAAAACATCATCCGCAAGACATCGAAATTAAGACAGAGGAGGCGAAGACGAGAAAGAGCCCAGCATACTTACAATGGAAGCAGAGAAGGCGATTAAGGATATTAAAAGAAGGAAAGCTACAGGAAATGATGTCATACCGGTGGATTTGATGAGTGAAATAGGATGCGGAAATTTTAAAGAGATGAACCGACTCATCAACAAAATTTATGAAACTGGAGAAAGTCCTAGGAACTTTCTAGATATCACAATAGTTGCTTTTGAGAAGATACGACAAGCCAAAAAATTTAGTGATTACAGAACAGTTAGTCTGATCGCACGCGCAGCAAAGTTCATTGCAAGAATACTCAACCCAAGGCTAGGACACAAAGTGGAAGAAGTAATAGGAGTGGACCAGTTTGGATTTAGGAAAGGTAAAGCAACCAGAGACACCATCGAGAATTTTGTCGGGGAGGATTTTGGCTGTTGAAGCAGTTTGCACTTGTTTCATAGACTGGCGGAAGGATTTCGATAGCGTGAACTGGACAAAGTTGATGAACAACCGTAAGGAGGTAGGAATCAACTGGAGAGACCGCAGACTAATTCTCAACTTGTACCTGGGATACAAAGAAAACGTACGACTGAATCACTGAGATTCTTTTTACTTCATTTGCTGCCATTTACAGTTGAACTCTCACCTAGTTACTAAAACAGGTCGTTTTATTACAATATGAAATTGTACATCTACAAAATGTACATGTACATATTCACTTGTAATATAGATTGACAACGTTGAAGCTTTAAATACTTATAGACTTAAAAGTAATTAAGTAATAAAAATCTTAAAATCAACTATTATGAAGAGAATATATCACTTTAGGAAGACAGAAAACAGGTTATGACATATTACGAATTTATGACATTATTAATTGAGAATGGAGATTCTTTTTACTTCATTTGCTGCCATTTACAATTGACCTCTCACCTAGTTACTAAAACAGGTAGTTTTATCACAATATGAAAATGTACATGTACATATTCACTTGTAATATAGATTGACAACGTTGAAGCTTTAACTACTTATAGACTTAAAAGTAATTAAGTAATGAAAATTTTAAAATGAACTATTTATGAAGAGAATATATCACTTTAGGAAGACAGGAAACAGTTTATGACATATTACAAATTTATGACATTATTAATTGAGAATATCTTTCTAATATAACAAGATTCTTGCATTTAAGAAGGAGAAATAAAATATAATAGGAAAGTAAACAGATTTGTATTAAAGATTCCTCCACCGAGCTATTTCCTGTGAGATGGCCCGGCAAATTATCGAGCCTGTGACATTTGAGTTAGCGTACAAAATATATCTGTAATATTCATTTGATAAATTTATGTATACAGACGAATATTTGTATTACTTCCATTTTACATTTGTAACAAGTCGTATGTGCTTTACACTGCGTATAATCGGTACTTCATTTGTGCATCTTTGGCTTCCTACGTGTTGTGTTCATTGTGTTTGTGCTGTTAGTAAGATAAAGCTTTATCTAAGCTTGTTAACTAATTGTATAATTTTCTTTACAGGGATTGCTTTACTTAAGCTTAGTAAACAATTATATCATTTAAATTACCCGTATTACTCAGTACGTTTCTACATACACTGATGGGCAGAAACTACATGATCACCTGCTTATTAGTTTCTTTGTCAGTCTTTGGAACGACATACATCACTGATACTGCGTATCATGGATCCGATAGTTTGCTGGTAGGTTTTTGGAGGCATGTGGCAGTAGATGTCGGAGCAAAGGTCACGGAATTTCCATAAATAACGGGCCGCTGATTTGCGTACGCGTTGATAGCGTCCTATAGTGACCCAGACGGGTTCCATATGATTTACATCAGGCGAATTTGGTCGCCGTGACATCAACGCAAGTCCACAATAATGCTTCTTAAACCACTATAGCACTGTTCTGACTCCGTGACATGGACAGTTGTACTGCTGAAAGAAGACATCGCTGTCCGGGAAGACATCAAGTATGAAAGGATGCAGGTGTCAGCGTGCCTTCGATTACTATCACAGTTCCTATGCAAGGGCAGGAGAATGTCTCCCGTAGCATAATAATACTGCTACAACGAGCCTGCATCCGTGGCGCGCTATTTCGAGACGCCGTTCATCTCGATGACGGCGCTTTTTAGGACTACCATCGACCTAGTGTATCAAGAATGGGATTCACCGGTAAAGCCGAGACATTTCCATTGATCGATGGTCGAATTCCGATGGTACCGAGCACACTACAGTCATAATGGACGATGTAATAGGGTCAACATGTGAGCAGCTGTAGGTGGTCTGCTGCGGAGCTCCATGTTCTACAATGTACGATGAACGGTGCGCTCAGAAACACTTGCGCGGGCACCAGTGATGTGTTCTTTCGGAAGAGATGCCACTGATCACCATATATCCTACTTTAAAGAGCATACAAACCTCAGAATCCCACGTTCAGTGAAGAGTCGTGGACGTCCAACCATTTAGCGCCTAGTCGTAGTTTCACTGTCCTTCTACCTCTTTCCGTAGATGCCCACTACGGTACAACGTGAACATTCGAGCAGGTTTGTCGTTTTCAAGATACTCATTCAGAGGCTTTGCGTAATAATAATCTGTCCATTCACAAAGTTACTTGTCTCAGAGGATTTCCCCATTTACTGCTCATATCTTCACTAGTTTGATCCCCCCATCCATCTCTGTTTCGCTTACATACTTTTCATAGCGCGTCACATGCCCGCAGTGTCACCAGGCGACATCCAATTTCGCGGTGGGCAGTAGTCATCATGTCTTGGATTATCAATGTATATTAGAATATTTTATGAGAAGTAATCTATTTCTGTGTTCCTAGGTCTGGATATGAATGTAACTATCTGTCTCTATTTCAGCATCTAAATACGTTTCTGTGTTTGTGCCTGTGTCATTCCATGTGTTGTGCTTCCGTGTTTGTGTGTTGTTCTTATCTGTGTATGTGATTGTTCTTGTTTGTAGAGTTCGTGTAAGGTACGTGACACATCATTGATTATGTCATGATATACGGCTTCGTATATCAACTTCTCCTTTCTTAAAAGAATCGCAGTCTGGAAGAGCGCCCACTGGAACATCTAATGTTTAAGCTACCCAGCTACATAGTAGTCAATGATACCTTGCATACATGCTTCATCAGTGTAGTGTAGTCTGTAACACGAACGTATTTGATCTGCACTATTTCATGTAATGATACTGATGACACTGCCTCAATATCTGGGTGAGTGGTTTGCAATAACCCCCTTTGGTGTCTCCAGGCTATCTCTTGCCGCCAAATTCTTGTTCTGGTGCTTGATGATTTGTGTTTACACCTTCTGTGGGGATGCTGTGTCCTCCATGTAGTCTTGTACCATATCGGCGAAAGTTGTTGACATCGTGTTCTGTGCGGTGAATTTGCCGTTCAAGTAGCTCTTTATATGTAGGGCATTCTGGTCCCCCTGCTTCATCGCAGACTCTAATTCGGTATTTACGTGGGGTGCAGACAACGGCTGCCTTCTCTTGACAATCAACTTCCTTGTGTCCTGGCTTTGCACATTTGTCGCACACCTTCTCCTTGCACAACATTTATATGGGCGTGCGAGACCCCAGCAGTTGAGACATTTTTGTACGGCTACATATTCTTTAATGACCAGTGCTTCGAAATGAACGTGGCTTCTCCTCTTTGGAGTAGAAGTAGTCTAACCCTGGGGGAGGCATCCCCTTTGGTCCTGTCTTGAATTTTATTACTACTGATTCGTTAAATTATTCCTATGAAATATATTCGCTCGAGCTGATTTCGTAAAGTTCTTTTGGGAACCCCTATCTGTTTGAGTTCTAGGTACCTCATAGACAGCCAGAAGTGTTCTAAGTTTTCTGGGTGCCTCACATTTGATATTGTTCAACGGTGCAATTTTCTATATGATTTTTATTTTATCCTCCTGTGTCTTCCAAAATCACTGTATCTGCTGTCGACCTGATGGCTTTTATCTCGATCTTATCTTGTCTTTATTTGATAGTCGTTGTTAGGCTTTCTCTTACAACTTTAGCATCTTGATTATCTGCTCATTTGAAGAAAATGACACCTGTTTGTTTGTCTTTAGGTTGTTCAACGCATTTTCAACTTTACTTTTCGGTTTAAATGTTGCCGCAAAGGATAGTGGAACGATCTAGTTTTCTGTTCCTAGTCTTTGGATCTCTTCTTTAATGTCTGTTATTTCTGCCTCCAGGCGCAGAGTTCTGAACTTCGCATCTGGGGAATTGCCAACAGTCTCTTTACGAAGCGTTTCGTTTGGCCGTTTAGTTTACATTGTCTAAGAGCAAGCACCCATAGTTTATTTCGTACTTCTGCTGAGATTGCAGAGGATGCCCTCTTCTGTCGTAATTCACTTGCAAGTTCAGTCAAGATGTCACCAACTACAGCTATTTTGTCTGCAGTTGACGTATCTAAATGTGTAACTGGTGTTGCCATATCGGCACAATTACATCGTATCACTGTACCAGCATTACTTTTGTTATTTTCACACCTTGAGAGTATGGTGCTGCTGGGACTCGCTGTGGCTTCCGCCAGCTCGGACCACGTAGTTTTCTCCAGTGCCTACCCCTAAACGGGGAAACGGTGTCACCAAAGTCAAAGAAACGCGACACACACGTACTGAATTCTTCACTGTACGAAGCAACGCAAGAAAAATGGCTCTGAGCACTATGGGACTTAACATCTACGGTCGTCAGTCCCCTAGAACTTAGAACTACTTAAACCTAACTAACCTAAGGACATCACACAACACCCAGTCATCACGAGGCAGAGAAAATTCCTGACCCCGCCGGGAATCAAACCCGGGAACCCGGGACGAAGCAACGCATTTGTGTTGTTGAATACAAGACTTCTATGAATATGTCCAAGAGGATTTTCAAGATCCGCTCAACTCCCGCAAGGCTGTTCATTAGCAACAGCAGCAACCGTACAAAGGTGTCCCTTCTGCAAAGCCTTCCTTTGGCCCCGCTCGCTGAGTAGCTGTCTAGACGCGGCTGCTGACGCGTTGGTTGCCGTTGCGCTGACGTGGAGGTTCGCGCAGTGCTGCGAGGCGATGCGCTAGGCGGCGTGCTGACGTGCAAGAATCGACGAGCTGGCGCCAAAGACCGACACGCGACTGGCCCGCGGGAGGGCACGGAGGTGGCCTCTCCACTCACGCGGCAGACAAGCGCCAACGGACGAATCATTGCAAAAACTTTATTCACTCATCCTGTGTAAACAATATCTAACGAGTAAGCGATAATCACACTACGTGAAAAAACACTCCCGGCACTCGCGAACGTGGATACCAACTGTTGTTATTCGGTTTTAACCTAATAAAACTACGTCCGAAGGTTTGCCCCCTTAACCCAGTGGTCAGCGCGTCTGTCTGACATGTGGCAGGTTCAAAAATGGCTGTGAGCACTATGGGACTTTACTTCTGAGGTCATCAGTCCCCTAGAACTTAGAACTATTTAAACCTAACTAACCTAAGGACATCACAAACATCCATGCCCGAGGCAGGATTCGAACCTGCGACCGTAGCGGTCACGCGGTTCCAGACTGTAGCGCCTAGAACCGCTCGGCCACATATGGCAGGTCCGAGTTTCATTCCCGGCTGGGTCGGAGACTTTCTTCGCTCGCGCACTGGGTGCTGCGTTACCCTCATCATCATTTCATCATAATTGGCACCCAGGTTGCCGAATGTGGAGTCATCTGAAAAGATTTGCAACTCGGCGGCCGTACTTCCCCAGGTGGGGACTCACACCTTTCAATGCCATACGTTCATTTCGTTTCGTTTCGCGCCAGAATGCAGAGCCACAGCACAGTGCTACTACCTTGTCAGCCATATTGAGACAACTGTGGAGAGACAAAGGCCTTGCGAACAGGAAGAGGAGTCATACAAGGATGTAGTCTATCGTCAAGCCTGTTCAACCCATATGGAGAATGGCTGACGAGAGAAGCTTTGAAAGGATGAGGAAACTGCAGGATGGGAGGACAAGTCATAAACACCATCAAGTATTCAGATGGTGCATTCAACAAGAAGAGTGCTCTGCTGACCAGCAAGTTGAGCTTGGAATTAAGGAAGAAACTGGTGAAATGCTACATCTGGAACACTGCACTGTATGGAGGAGAGACGTGGACCAAGAGAAAAATGGCGAAGAAGTATCTGGAAATTAAATTGTGGTGCTGAAGAACAAAAGAGAAGATCAAATGGACAGATCGCCCGGCAAACGACAATGTGCTGAGAAGAGTGGGAGAGAAGAAAACTATTCTGAGTATGAAAGTTTCATATCAGCGCACACTCCGCTGCAATGTGAAAATCTCATTCTGGAAACATCCCCCAGGCTGTGACTAAGCCAGTCTCCGCAATATCCTTTCTTTCATGAGTGCTAGTTCTGCAAGGTTAGCAGGAGAGCTTCTGTAAAGTTTGGAAAGTAGGAGACGAGGTACTGGCAGAAGTAAAGCTGTGAGGACGGGGCGTGAGTCGTGCTTGGGTAGCTCAGTTGGTAGAGCACTTCCCCGCGAAAGGCAAAGGTCCCGAGTTCGAGTCTCGGTCCGGCACACAGTTTTAATCTGCCAGAAAGTTTCATATCAGCGCACACTCCGCTGCAGAGTGAAAATCTTATTCTGAGTATAGTTCTTCAGAAGAAAGCTAACTGGATCGGACACAGACATGAGGGCCTCATCCACTACGTAATCGAAGGGAAGATAAGAGGAACTACAGGACCAGGAAGAAGATTTCAACATCTAGATGACTTGAAAGATGGAAGGAGATACAGCAGATCGAAGGAAGAAGCTGAAGATAGGGAACGCTGCGGTCAGAAATTATCCATACGAAGACACAGACATGCCACTAGGCAGAATACTACATAATAGTAATAATAATAATAATAATAATAATAACAAAGTAATCTTCAGAGATTGAGAAAAGAAATTATGCCTTGTTACGTACCTCCAAACCCCATGTCTACAAGTACAGCCCGAAATTCACCAAGAACTCATCCAAATATGGCCTATAATTAATTGTACTGATAATCCAACATACATTCTAAGTAATAAACCAGGTACAATTATAATCTAGTTATATACATACTCTAAAAACACAAAATAAAAAAACAATGTACTAGCATTCACTAAAGAAGACCTAAAGATCCCCAAACTTACACAAATACATCAATTCCAGAAACAACTGAGATAATACGTAAAAACCCTTTACACTGCAGGAATATTTTTCTACCGAGTGTTACGAAATAATAAAATTGTTGGTACTCACCCTATTACTAAACGATTTTAATTTTGAGAACAAAATTTAGTACCAGCCAGATGGATTAGCAGTGGGCGATTACATTGCAGGTCCATATAGCAATCAATATATCAGGATAAAATTTGTCAGTTCAGACTTGTCCAGTTTAGATAAAACTATCTACATAGTAGAGGGCACTTTACTACCTGTAAACAGTGATGACAATGACATACATCTTATCCGTGAAAGGTTAAATATCTTACGTACTAAAACAAAATTCATGATTGAAGTAGTACAAAGCAAGTGAATATACATTTTGGCCATGACAGTAAGCAATAATACCAACTACCACTGATCCGAAAGATGTAGGTAATTCACCATGACAAACATTATCATTCACTCATGTTCTCAAAATTCACTAAAACTTTCGTTCTTGGGACCAATGATGAACATGAATTTCCCATTTTGCACTGCCCAAAACAGAAAGAAATGGACCAATTACGGTATATAACACAACAAAATTCTTTTAACACTGTAACAGTACTCAAAATCTACTATCAAAGCACACAGTCAAGAACACAAAACATAAAATAAGATAAAGAAGAAAAGTCTGTTAAAATTTACTTATTTCGCAACACTATCCACTGGCGAGCTTTCAAGAAAACTCCTGTTTAAAAAGATGAAGGTGAAAATGACGATTCATACCAATAACAGTTTAAAAACATCAATACAGTATGGTATAACTAAAATCCCAATTTTCTCGAATCCAGGACTATATAAAATATGTTTGTGTCTCACCGGTGTATTTTCGAGTTTTAGTAACTGTTAAGTGTAGATTCGTGCAGCTTGAACCACAGCTGACATTTCCTTCGAATGACCAGCTGAACTGCTCAGTAGGTCATCAGCCTCTGTTCGTGAGAATTCGGGGTGGTAGCAAGTTCCATGTTTAGCTTTCTCTGTGTTTTCATAGTTAATTCTTCAGTTAGTAGTACTAGGATGAATGGAGTGTGTATGTACTTTGTGCAGACGCGGAAGGGGCCGCCCGCAGTTCGCGAACAGTTCAAGATGCTTTTGGCCACAATCAGCTGCCTTCAGGCTGCTGCCTTGGTGCGTAACTGTGGCAGAGAACCTGGCTCGTCGTGGGGCACCTGAGTTGATTCTTTTTTCGCCCTCGAGCTCTTCTGCC
The DNA here is from genome assembly GCF_023898315.1 of Schistocerca nitens. Lineage (NCBI taxonomy): Eukaryota > Metazoa > Arthropoda > Insecta > Orthoptera > Acrididae > Schistocerca > Schistocerca nitens. The sequence continues at coordinate 399,110,668 of NC_064616.1, forward strand.
GAGACACCTGTCGGTGTACCTTAAGCGATGGATCCGTTCCGACTCCAGGGTGAGTGGGGGATAGCAACACGCCCACGTTCCTCATGGCGGAAAGGCGACGTGGAGACTGTCCCTCAGGCCTCACCCATTCACCCTGTGAGTGAACAGGTCTTCGAAAGGGTCCGAGCAGGTACGCGCGGGGAAGGGTTTACTAGATATCGGGAGCGCGTTGTGGAGCCCATTAGGGAGATATCTCAACCGAAAAGTGGAAGAGGCCCTGACTGTGGATATCGAGCACGCAGTGTGGAGTCGTCTGAAAATTGTGGTTCATGTCAGCACCAGTGACGTCTATTACCTGAGTTCTAGGACCATTCTATGTTGGTGGCTGGCGGAAGTAATGAGGACTGCTGCCTTGCATGAGGGCTGCAAACAGAGCTCACAATTTGCAACATGGATCCCAGAATTGATCTGTGTCTTTTGGTTGGGAAACGAGCAGAGGGTCTCAGTCAAAGGATCTGTTGATTCAGTGACAGTCTTGGCTCTGGACCTGCGTTATAGTCCTCTGACAGGCGCTTCGCCACTCAGTATACAGAGATCGTAATCAGACCGCGTACAAAGTAAAGACTCATCGAATGGCAAAATTTTAACAGTAAACTGTCGAAATTTTCGTAACAAAGTACCCGATTTTACTGACGTCCAGGACATATGTCGCGCCCATATTATTATCGCAATTGAGAGCCAGTTGGAATCCGAAACAGAATGCTCTGAAATATTTACCGAGACATGTATCGTATACCGGAAAGACAGATTAGACTCCACGGGAGGGGCATTTTTCGTTGCAGTAGACGGTAATATTATGTCTGTCAAGGTCGAAAATTGACTGTGACTATGAAGTTACCTGAACAGCTATAGCAGGTTTGGTGCACTCAAGGTATTTATCGTATATTTACACCGCCCCTTCCCCAACCTCCTGGATTCCGCCGTGACATTTTTACAATCAATCAAAAAAGCCTATGCTCAGTAGCCCAGAAATATCTAGGTCATATAATATCAATTCGAATAAAATTCTGGAGCTTTCAGTGTCCATCTCCGCCATCGTCGTCAAGAGTAAAACCACAGACTGCCGGGGCTGGCTCGATTTTCCGCTTGTATAGCCACGACTGCAGCCTCTGGCACCAATCAGAGAGGGCCGCAACGATGCGTGTGCGGAAGGTGAGTTGTGCAGCTCATGGCAGTTCTGGCCCGCCGCGGGACGGAGTGATGTCAGTTGGTGCGAGGGGGCGACACTACGTTTTAAACGCCGCTCCCGCCTCCCTACAGGTGTCAAGCATCCGTCGTTGCTTCCTTTCGACACGCAAAGTCTGCCGACTCGCCCTTCTAAGAGTGTATCCCCGGTATCTGTTGAAATTGTTGCTGTTCGTTCTGATCTCAGCTGCCTCTCTTATAAGGAATCCCAGTATGTTGAAGCATGAGCCAAGACTCTAGCGTTTTCAAAAAAGTATTTTGTGTCAGTTTTTACGGGAATGCTCAGCTATGGCAGAGTCGTCAAGCTCCCTTTGTTTAATATGTCGTCTGTGGTCGGCATAACGCTCTGCAACTGTGCGAATTGTCTGACCTATATAGATGCTGCCGCATTCGAAAGGGACACTATAGAGACCGGGCACACGAAGAGCTATGTCGCCTTTAACAGCATGCAGCATATCTCTTATCTTAGAGGCGGGTCGGAACACTGGTCTCAGTTTATGTTTCTGCAGCAGACGTCCTAACTTTGAGGTCGTTTTTCAACAACGCGGTAAAAAAGCAGCTTGCTTGGCCTCTTCTGCCGATTCATGAGTCATTCTCCTTCTATGGCACTTGATAGTGTTTGCAATGTCTCTCATGCTCTAACCATTCTCTCTGAACACGTGTGCTGCAATTCAGACTATGGTGGTGGCTGTCAGAAGCAACTTTTGCTCTGTGTACTAATGTTTTCAGGACCGATTTCTTGTGCACATGATCGTGAAAACTATAGTCGTTCAAGTATTGATCAGTGTGGGTCCCTTTTCTGTACACTGAGTGACCAAGCCGGCCTCCTGCGTTCCAATCAACTAAAACATCCATGAACGGTAGAATGGCATCTTCCTCCATCTTGATGATAAATTTTATATTTGGATGGACACCGTTGGTGTGATCGACAAATTGTTGCTGTTCATTTTCAAGGGGTGGCCATTTCAGAAAGGTGTCGTCAACGTACACTATGTAATGAAAAGTATCCGGACACCCCCAAAACATACGTTTTTCATATTAGATGCATTGTGCTGCCACCTACTGCCAGGTACTCCAGATCAGCGACCTCAGTAGTAACCAGACGTCGTGAGAGAGCAGAATGGGGCGCTCCGCGGAACGCACGGACTTCGAACGTGATCAGGTTATTGGATGTCACTTATGTCATACGTCTGTACGCGAGATTTCTACACTCCTAAACGTCCCTAGGTCCACAGTTACGGATATGATAGTGAAGTGGAAACGTGAAGGGACACGTACAGCACAAAAGCGTACATACCGACCTCGTCTGTTGACTGACAGAGACAGCCGACAGTTAAAGATGGTCGTAATTTGTAATAGGCAGACATCTATCCAGACCATCACACAGAAATTCCAAACTGCATCAGGATCCAGTGCAAGTACTATGACAGTTAGGCCGGAGGTGAGAAAACTAGGATTTCATAGTCGAGTGGCTGCTCATAAGCCACACATCACGCCAGTAAAACCCAAACGAGGCTTCGATTGGTGTAAGGAGCGTAAACATTGGACGATTGAACAATGGAAAAACGTTATGTTGAGTGACGAATCACACTACACAATGGGGCAATTCGATGGCAGTGTGTGGGTATGGCGAATGCCTAGTGAATGTCACCTGCCAGTGTATGTAGTGCCAACAGTAAAATTCGGAGGCGGTGGTGTTATGGTGTGGTCGTATTTTTTATGGAGGGGGGGCTTGCACCCCTTGTTGTTTTACGTGTCACTATCACAGAACAGGGCTACAATGGTGTTTTAAGCACCTTCTGCCTTCCCACTGTTGAAGAGCAATTCGGGAATGGCAATTGTATCATTCAACACGAGCAAGCACCTGCGCATAACGCAGTGCCGTGGCAAAGTGGTTACACGGCAATAATGTCCGTGTAATGGACTGGCCTGCACAGAGTCCTGACCTGAATCCTATAGAACACCTTTGAGATGTTTTGGAGCGCCGACTTGGTGCCAGGCCTCTCCTCAGTGCAGCACTTCGTGAGGAATCTTGTGCAATTCTCCAAGAAACCTTCCAGCACCTGATTAAACGTATGCCTGCGAGAGTGGAAGCTATCATTAAGGCTAAGAGTGGGCCAGAACCATACTGAATTCCAGCATTACCGATGGAGTGCGCCACAGACTTGTAAGTTATTTTCAGAAAGGTGTCCGGATACTTTTGAGCACATAGTGTGCCTTAGGAAGCAAGACGGACGGACACCGCGGAGTTCAGAGACAGGGCCTCAATGAAGAAATTCGTGACTGGCAGAGACAGTGGCGATCCCAACGCTTTGTCATTCGTAGTTTCATAATATTAGTCGTGGTACAAGAAGTAAGTTGTCGTTAGTTTGAGGTGACTTTAATCTACTGAGTACAGACTGGGGAATCTATGGATTTCTTGCTGGTGGTACAGACAGGTAGTAATTTTGAACACGTTTTCTGAAAACCGTTTTGAATAGCTGGTTTGACAGACCATACGAAATGGAAATATTTTAGATGTTGTAACGTACAACAGGCCCGACCTTATCGGCGTGTCAGTACAGAGACAGGGATTAGTGATTATGATATCATCGCAGCGACGACTGATTACTAATGTTAACAAATGTTGCACTCCCGGTTCAAAAAAGAACGCGTAAAGGACGACACGTAAATTCGTGCATCTCTAAATAGATGGATGCGGGAAATATTCAACAACTACTACCATCAGACTTTAGCTAAAGATCTTACGAGAAAGTGAGAAAATACTGGTCCTACGTAAAATCACTGAGTGGGTCGAAGGTTTCTGTCCAGTGACGTTTCTGGTGTGGCAGTAGACGACAGCAAAAAGAGAGCTGCAGTTTTAAACCTCGCGTTTAAGAAATCATTCTCGCAAAAGGGTCGTGCAAAAATACCGTACAGTCTGCCGAATGGAGGCTATAGCAATAGGCATACCTGCCGTAAAGAAGCAACTTAAATACTTGTAAACAAGCTACCACTCAGATCTGGATATAATCCCAGTTTGGTATTACAGAAAATACTCTACAACATTGTACCCTTACTTAGACTGCATCTATCGCGAATCTGTGGCTCAGTGAGAACTCCCAAGCGACTGGAAAAAAGCGCAGCGCTTCAGACAGCAGACCTTATATCCACAAATCGGGCATACATTTAGGAAGTATCGCTTGTGCGAAACTCATTGCTCCCTTTTGTCGTATGTTATTCTGTCAACCATGGAATGATAACAGGAAGATTCCATGTTCCTAGATTTTCGTAAAGAGTTTAACACGGTGATCACAGCAGGTACGAGCATATGGAATATGTTTCCAGACATGTGAGTGGTTGGAAGACTTCTTGAACCCAGAACGTTGTCCTCGACTGCGATTGTTCATCAGAGACAAGGGTTTCGTTAGTTGTGTCAAATGGTTCAAAAATGGTTCAAATGGCTCTGAGCACTATGGGACTCAACTGCTGTGGTCATCAGTCCCCTAGAACTTAGAACTACTTAAACCTAACTAACCTAAGGACGTCACACACAGCCATGCCCGAGGCAGGATTCGAACCTGCGACCGTAGCAGTCGCACGGTTCCGGACTGCGCGCCTAGAACCGCGAGACCACCGCGGCCGGCCTTAGTTGTGTCCTAGAGAAGTGTGAGAGGACCGCCCATGTTGTCTATATGTATAAATTACACTACTAGCCATTAAAATTGCTACACCACGAAGATGACGTGCTACAGACGCGAAATTTAACCGACAGGAAGAAGATGCTGTGATACGCAAATGATTAGCTTTTCAGAGCATTCACACAAGGTTGGCGCCGGTGGCGACACCTACAACGTGCTGACACGAGGAAAGTTTCCAACCGATTTCTCATACACAAACAGCATTTGAGCAGCATTGCCTGGTGAAACGTTGTTGTGATGCCTCGTGTAAGGAGGAGAAATGCGTACCATCACGTTTCCGACGTTGATAAAGGTCGGATCGTAGCCTATCACGATTGTTGTTTATCGTATCGCGACATTGCTGATCGCGTTGGTCGAGATCCAATGACTGTTAGCAGAATATGGAATCGATGGGTTCAGGAGGGTTATACGGAACGCCGTGCTGGATCCCAACGGCCTCGTATCACTAGCAGTCGAGATGACAGGCATCTTATCCGCATGGCTGTAATGGATCGTGCAACCACGTCTCGATCCCTGAGTCAACGGATGGGGACGTTTGCAAGACAACAACCATCTGCACGAACAGTTCGACGACGTTTGCAGCAGCATGGACTGTCAGCTCGGAGACCATGGCTGCGGTTACCCTTGACTCTGCATCACAGACAGGAGCGCCTGCGATTGTATACTCAACGACGAAACTGGGTGCACGAACGGCAAAACGTCATTTTTTTCGGATGAATCCAGGTTCTGTTTATAGCGTCATGATGGTCACAGCAGTGTTTGGCGACATCGCGGTGAACACACATTGGAAGCGTGTATTCGTCATCGCCATACTGGCGTATCACCTGGCGTGATGGTATAGGGTGCCATTGGTTACACGTCTTGGTCACCTCTTGTTCGCATTGACGGCACTTTGAACAGCGAACGTTACATTTCAGATGTGTTACGACCCGTCGCTCTTCCCTTCATTCGATCCCTTTCAAACCCTACATTTCAGCAGCATAATGCACGACCGCATGTTGCAGGTCCTGTACGGGCCTTTCTGGATACAGAAATTGTTCGACTGCTGCCCTGGCCAGCACGTTCTCCAGATCTCTCACCAATTGAAAACGTCTGGTCTATGGTGGCCGAGCAACTAGCTCGTCACAATACGTCAGTCACTACTCTTGATGAACTGTGGTATCGTGTTGAAGCTGCATGGGTAGCTGTACCTGTACGCGCCATGCAAGCTCTGTTTGACTCAATGCCCAGGAGTATCAAGGTCGTTATTACGGCAAGAGGTGGTTGTTCTGCGTGAAAATATAGTCACATGTCTGTTTTAGTATAATATATTTGTCCAATGAATACCCGTTTATCATCTGCATTTCTTCGTGGTGTAGCAATTTTAACGGCCAGTAGTGTATCTGATAAATAGCGTGAGCAGGAATCTGTGACTGTTTCCTGATGAAGCTGTGGTGAATGGGGAAGTGTCGTCGTTAAGTGACTGTAGGAGAATACAAGATGATTCAGATATAATTTCTAGTTGGTGTAATGAATGGCAGCTTGCTCCAAAACTGAAAAATGGAAGTTAAAGCATATGGGTAGGAAATAAAATTCCGTAAGAGCGAAAACGGCACGGCTGGACACACTCACGTCGATTAAATATCTAGGCGTAGCGTTGCAAAATGATACGAAATGGAACGATCACGTAAGGACGACAGTAGGGAGAGGGGAGTATCGACTTCGGGTTAAGGGGAGCCTTGTAGGAAAGTGTAGTACATTTGTAAAGGAAACCACGTATTAAACACCGTTACGATTCACTCTTGAGTACAGCTCGAGTGCTTGGGATCCCACGAAGGTGGATTAAAGGAGAGTATCTGAATAACTGAGGGTCAAACTTCTAGGTTTGCTACTGGTAGATTCGATTAACACGCAAGGATTATGGAGACACTTCGCGAACTCAAGTGTGAATCCTGGTAGTAAAGACGTTCTTTTCATGGAATATTATCGAGAAAATTTGGAGAATCGGAATTTAAGGCTGACTACAGAATAATTCTGCTGCCGCCAAAATACATCTCGCTTAATTACTACAAAGATATGATAAGAGAAATTAGGATTCGTGCGAAGGTATATAGACAGTCGTTTTTCCCTCGTTCTGTTTACGCGTGGAATAGGAGACTTGGGGAGTATATATGTAGATACAGACGCGATGATTTTAACCAATTTTACATCCAACAAACAGACACGAATTTAGCGGTTAGGTTCAATGAACAAACTCGAAACCTTGAAAGTAATCAACCTACATTTTATATGCACTTCCATAACCAAAAACGCAAAGTAGAACGAACAGAAAATGCAACAGTAGTTCTACATCGTGTCTCCAAATGAACGACGTTGGCTTTCCTGCAATGCCTCGAAATTTATATCCACACAAAAATGTGTAAAGACGAATTTATTAATGAATAGATAGAACTACAACACAATCTATACTAGGAAAATTGCATTGAGTTCCTAAAAGAATAACAACATATTTCAGTGAGCCGTGACACTAGGAATTGAAGAAAACCAGCAGAATTCTCAAGAGGGAAGTATCCTTGCATGATAAACAAAAACTTATGGTAATACTAGCTTTATAATGTAGCTACTCCCATTGATTTTCTGCTAATGTAAACTCATTGTAAATACATATGCATCAGTGGAGTAAGTTTTCCAGTCAACCGAATATAGGTTCCAATGGACATTTGAGCACAATATGTGAATCTCCGATGAATTCCAACAGCGAAAAAACTGATAAACAATTTCAGCTTGTTAATCCAGAATGCTGTACTGGAACATGTAAAACGGAAGCAAATAATTACCAGCACAGACAGAAGCCATCCAATTTATACATGTATAATTTTAAAGAAAATATTCACCATCGTTAATATTGCAGAATCACTAGAAATTGTGTTAATTCCCGAAACGGGAGTCGTCGTGTATAAATAACGTATTATTAAAGTCGTTATGCAGCAGAAACTTGGAACTTTATATATTATATGAGTTCTCCTAATTATTATTCCAACAAAAAGATGTTATGTAATTATCTGTTTATTTGCAGATACATGTGAGGTGGTCTGGGTGCAGTGAACGCTTCGAGCCACATTAACGTAGCAGGCCACTAAAAGAGCACAGCGCGTGGATGTGCCTGTTTGCCAGGACCACAGACGTGTACCTGCAGACAAATAAAGCAATAATTACGGAACTTTACTTTTTATTTCGTTAAAGCTATATGGCTAAATGATTCACAAATAAACCGCATTCAGCTGTATATGCACTTTTACAGGAATATGAGCTTTCAGTGTCGCTAGCTGGGGGTTTTACCTTTTCTTGTTTTCTTATTTTGTTCTTTTCGTTGTAAGTAAACGGGCTTTTATAATATAAGTTTTTCTATTGGTTAATTTGAATTATGACACCCTGCTTGTTGTGGGTAACAGTATTTTATTTTGAGAAGGTTGAAATATCCACTTAGAAAAAATTATGAATTACTGTGCTGGTAAACCTGTTATTTTATTTCATTTTCAAACAGATGAGCAAAATTGAACGTACTCAGACATTTCTCTCTTTACCTATTCTGGTCATCACTAAACTGACACACAATATTTTTTGCGCATCGCAATCTGACTTTCAATAATCCCTACAAAAGAATGGCCCTGACTAACAATAAACTATACCTCACATGAATCACTTACCTCACAAAAAGCGTTACTCAATCTACTGCAATACAGCGAGCGCCAATACTGCCAGCTAAATAAAAGATTCAAACTACTGAAGACACTAACTGCTGATAGGCATAGTTAGCAAATGAAAGATTTTGATATGGGACAAACAATGTATTTACCTTAATAGTGTCCAAAAGTCATAATATATATATCTATCAATTAATGACCTGCATCTTTGCCCGCATCTCGTGGTCGTGCGGTAGCGTTCTCGCTTCGCACGCCCGGGTTCCCGAGTTCGATTCCCGGCGGGGTCAGGGATTTTCTCTGCCTCGTGACGGCTGGGTGTTGTGTGATGTCCTTAGGTTAGTTAGGTTTAAGTAGTTCTAAGTTCTAGGGGACTGATGACCTAAGATGTTAAGTCCCATAGTGCTCAGAGCCATTTTTTTGACATGCATCTTTACAAATATCCTTTTTCTGGCGGACACACGTCCAGATCGTCCGCTTTTAGTAACCTCTCACAGTTTTGGCATCTCTCTCTCCACATCCACCACTGCTGGCGGCTCACCTCCAACTGCGCAACGCTACGCGCTGTTCACATCCAACTGCCCAACACTACAATAGCGAAAATTCTAACAACGCAAACTAACCACAGACTGCACACAGCACAGTCAGTTATTTTCATACAGAGCGCTACGTGACGTTACCAACATAAAAACCTAAATATCCTACTTACATAAGAGCGCTACGTGGCGTTACCAACATAAAAACCTAAACAGCCTACTTACAAGGTGAGTCCCAGTCCTTCCAGTCTCAGGACTTAAATGTTTTACTGACATGCGAGTATTCCATAGTGTTTGTCACATTGCATAGATTATTGCGACGGGCAGCTGTTTGTTTTTTATCATAATGTTGAATGCACGTTTCCTATGTAGTAGATGTACACTTGAAGATGTTATTTGACATCACGAAACCGGTCGTGTTGCTGAAAAGTTCATATACAGCTGAAAGTGGTTTATTTCTTAAACATGAATTTCCTCAGCTGCGGTTGGGCTGAACTGAAAACTATACGACTATCTTTCGTAACTGAATTTCGTCGGTGTACGAACTTCGTATAGGATGACTATTTCTTCGGCGTTTCCATCCAATTGATCACGCATTTTACTCAACTTGTCTCGTAATTCTCACGTTTAATTTCATTTTAGAGTTGTTCAGCGATTGTCTGTGAATAAGTCTCTGTCGTAACTCAGATCAGCGATGAAGCTCTCTTTCCTTTAGTAGTAAATTTATAACACAGCTGTTGATCAGAATCCTGCATGGCCGAGTAAGCGAGCGCTATATGCCAGATGGCCACAGCACAGCCTAACTGAATATGCTGCCCAAACAATTTAATGAGCCCAAGCATAGAATCTCGGGTAATGTTTACCTCCAGAAATGTAAAATGCGTCTTTATCCATACACAACTACAGGGTTTTGTGTGTGTAAGTAACCAGGCAGCGTGTGGAAGCCAGTTTAGTAAGAAGTAAGACTAAAACCAACACTACACAAAGAAGAAACGAGAGCGTCTAAAAAGCAATGAATGAAATAAATTTCCGTTGGCTGTAGACGGAAAACAGCAGGTTTACTGGATACGTATCGTGCATAAACTGCTCTGCATCATTTTTTTCCAGTAGGGAAGGAGTAATTTAAAGAATCATAGTTGTAAAAATTCCCACAATTGCAAAGTTCCTTCAGGAACACCGGTAGTAATAAAAAATTGTGTGACAGGAAAGTGTGTTGCAATGTATGTTAAAGACATGTGACCTTTTAATGCTATTTCCAGGGATCATTTAAAAGGACTAAATCAGAAACAAATATATCTATGTTTTTATAAAGGAGAAGTCAGCGTTTGAGATATGCTATGTTCCTCTACGATAAGTAGACATATCTAAGAACAAGGGCATGCACTTCGAAGCAAAGTAATGCCTTCTGTTATTACGGAAGTTGCTAATACAACGTGTGCTGTTGCAGTTGATACTTGATACTTTCGCTCAGTCACATGCATTATTTAGCGCTTACAGCACATTACATAAAGGCAGATTGGTCTCCTGTGAGTAACGTTTTATTTACAACTAAATTCTCGGACCGTAAGAAGACGGGATTAAGTATTGTGAAAGAAATAGAAGAAAGGCTGGCTAATTAGAACATTTCGACCGATGTATTGCACAATTTTTGTCTGTGGTGAGTGTGCCAGTATAATTAAAGCCTTGGGAAACCACGAAAGCTTCCTTGTGCTGCTCATTCAATGAACTCAGTGTTTAGCCACACTTTCGATGAAGATGAGTTATTCTTAAATCATGACAGGAACATCACAGCAACAATAAATACTGCAAAACGCATTTTACGGTACATGAAGATAGGTGACCTCTGCTCCTCTATGAAATCATCTTTGAAACAAGATGTGAAGAAATGTTGGAACAGCTAGGACTATGCTAGAGTTCTTACACACTCAGTATAACGAAACTGCTGCCTTAGTGACAGAAAATAATTCCTTTTAGAGGTTACAGGGATATCGTAATAAACTTGCAATAAGAGTTGTGGATTTCCTGGAACCATTTATAGAAGCCATAAGTGAATTATAGGACGTAAAAGAATCTACAATACAGTTAGTTAGTCCTCTCGTTTCATTAACTTCAGTCAATCGGCAGTGTCAATGTCAATGACAATGAGGTGAGTTTAATTAGTGCATTTACAAGTATAGTTTAACTATGATACGAGAAAAGGAAAGATTTTTAATGTAATAATGTTACTAATGTATACTAGTAGTAATGTATTTTAAACAGAAGTTCAAGGGATTAAAAATCGAGCCCCAACTCCTACTGCGTGGTTGTAATTACTTCCAAGCAAGAAATTGTCCTTTCCTCTGGCCGCCCTTCTCTGATATCGATATGCTTGATATAAATTAAAATAAAAAAGATTTTTGGAGCGTGTGACAAATATGTGTAAGTTATGCAGGTACAACATGGAGTCATTAACGTAATCGTTCTTGAATAGTTAGTGCATAGTGTCTTATAACCAGACGGAAGTACGAGGACATGCTGAAAAGCAATGCCTCTGAATTTTTTATTCTTTTCTCAAATTTCGTTTGAGGTACTGCATGCCGTACATATTATTTAGTCGACATGCCGACTTCTCCGACACAAGTGGCAACCCTCTGGCGGCAAAGGGCTCCAAATGGTAACGTGTAACATGACGTTGTGTAACGTATCTACGTCGGTGCGTGAGAAACAGCGAGGTGTGACCGAGTTTCGAATTCGGAGAGTTCGTCCACACATGGGGCATTCTCTCCTTCAGCATGACAATGCAAGACACACACGAGTGCTGCGACATGCGCAACAAACCGGCGGCTTGGGTCCACTGTAATCGGTGATTCTTCATACAGTTCCGACTTGGTACCATCCGAGGACTTCATTGATAGTGATAATGCGATGCAGGCAGAGATGAGCTTTTGGTTCCGCCAACAAAGGCAAACATTCTACAGTGACAGTATCAACAAACTGGTCTCTCGTTGGGAGAAATGTGTTCGTCGTCAGGGTGACTATGTAAGGAAATAGTTATGTAAGCATGAAGAGTTATCACGTAAAAAACTGGTGGCATTACGTTTCTGCACGCCCCTGCATTATAATTCGTAAAAATAAAACACAAATTTTCGAAGTACGTCTCCATGATTTCTACATTAGTTCTGTATTACTTCTATCTCTTTTGTTTACTAACAGAGAGCCTTGAAGTGTAATTTCGTTCCCACACAGAAAGAGAGACCGTTTAGAGGGCTGAAAGAGTAACAAATCCTCAACATCAGATGAAGTAGACCCTCATATTTTAATATGCCCCGGCGATAGTGATGATGACGTCTTTAAGTGGCGGAGCAGACATGAAAAGAATCTACCAAGCCTGGCTGCAGTTGTGAGACGTATTTAATGTAGTCCAGCAAAATGTGAACCTAGTGAAATGCGCTTTAGTAAAGGTGGCATTATTAACAAATCGCAGTAGTCAATTAAATTCAGAACGCGTCTGCGATCTGTTGCTGATCAACAGTAACTACAAAGTTTCTTCTCTTGTAAATAAGTAAAAATTCGAGAAGTTGCTCCTGTAAATATATGAAATTTAGATTGTTTTCATCACGAAGACAGTTGCCTCCTAGATTTCGGGGATAGTATTTATTTAATGTATTCGTAGTTTCCTGTTACTGACAGGCAGTAGAAATCTTCTATTTGGAAGAGAGTCTTATCTTTTTGTAGTGACTCTAACGAGGTACCACATTATTTTACACTTGCTATATGATTTTAACTGTGTCACGTAAGCGTTTTTGGAAACCTTATTTCTGTGCTTAAAAGAGAGAGAGTGAGAAGCTAGAGAGAAAGGAAGAAAGAGAGATGCAGTAGAGAGAAAGGGACTGGATTTGTGCAGTACAGGGGGGCGATGAGGGGTGAAGTGTGACTTCGGTGAAGACCTGTCATACTCTGTTATTGGCATACTGGAGTAAGGACAAAACACATCGAGTGAGTAAGCGACCGAATAGAGTCATGTGGGCCCGACAGCGAGTGGGCCGGTGCAGCCTTCAACAGGCAAATCGTGGCCGGCCAACTGAAGAGCGTTGCAACACTATAAACATTACTATTGAACATTCTAGGTGCTGTATGCCAAATACGTATTGTACGATGCTTCTGAAATTTATCCACTAGTGCCCCACATCTACACTCCTAGTGACGGATGCTTAATATTGATCCCTCAGACATTCTACAGTTCGATTCCTGTCGCACTTACTAGGAAAAATTATTTTCTTGCTCACTTTAAGATTCTTCTACATCCTGTGAAATATTGTACTTTTTATTTTACCATATTCTTTGATTTTTTGTAGACCATTCTGAAGGTGTTCTTCGAGAATGAAACAACACTACGGTTTGTGCAAATTGCTAAGCCTAGAAGCATCCATGTGCCTAAAATGAACTTGGGGTTATTGTTTATATAACCCACACTAAATAAATGATTAGAGTTACAGATCTGCACATGATCTCTGACTACGACAAATAAGAATTTGTAAGAGTTGTGGCATAGAACTGTGAAGGTGATGTATATGTTCTTAGCACTAGAATGGCGATGACCCCGGTCACACCTTTTCCTTCGATGTCATGTCCAACTATTTTACTTAATTCATGAAATCAGATGACTTTTCCCAACTTTTTTTCCTCTATACAATGACCTACCAAGATATACAAAATATTTACATTTTCCCGCTACTTCATTCGATGTGCGTACAGGTGCGGAAATGGTTACTGTGGCACCACTGTCATTTCTCTGCTGGATAATAATGTAAATAACTAAATAATGAGTAGCAACAATCAGTAAATCATATTGCTCATTTTTGTGTTCTGGCATTTGTACATTCCAGTATGTCACAGTTTATATCGTGTGATTCACGTGATATTCTTTGTTCATGAAGGGTATTTTCGAACATGTCTCGTCAGCTTTGACCTTCTGATGAAGAAATGTTACGTCTCTTAGAGAAATCCTGCGTTGAACAGGAAACTAAATTCACTGGTGACGATGAGGATTTGGTCCCAGAGAAAGTGAAGATGAAGATAATCACACCGTGAAGGAGGAGGAATTAGTGGAGGGTGATGATCTACATCTAGCTCATCTGTCACAGGATGCCCAGTTGAAGGCATTTATAAAGATAAACCTTATGAACAGAACCGTGAGGAAGATTCCCAAGTTTTCATGTTTTGAAAAAAGGTCTGCTGTGAACATACTATAAGAGAGAGGAGGTATAACTACTGATGCTTGCTAAGGAGCACACGAGTCTGACATCAATGCTTTCAGTCTTTTTTTGACGAAACAGTGATACGTTTCACGAGGAAATACAGATAACCAAACTCTCTAAAAAAATTAACATTGACTGGGACATGTCACCTTAGGAAAGGGAATATTGATACCCGTTATATAAGCTCGGGATTTCATTTGTACAAGTCTGCCTTAGTAGCTGAGCAGTAGGCGTCGATGGCTGCCATGTGGAAGGCCTTGGTTTGATCCCGATGTGGCCTAGGATTTATCTTGGTGGGGAGGACTGGAAGGTAGTGCACTCAGCATTGTCATACCGATTGAAGAACTACGTGAATGAGAAGTAGCAGCTCCACGGTCTGGAAAGCAGCCAGGAGAGTGATGTACTGACTATGTGCTCCTCCATGACGTCGCAAACCAGAGGATGACACAGTGACTGGTCAGCATCCCTTGAACCTTCAAAGCCAGACGAGGAGCTCGATAGCTCGTCATTGGTACAATACGCATGTGTGCAGGTGGTCTCTGATTGCAATCTTAGGGGCCCACTTTCATCAAGGACGTTAAACCAACGGACGGTTTTCAGGAGATTCTCGGATTTCTCCGTTTTGATGAAAAATCATCGCTAGCTGAAGGCCTGCCAGGCAACAAATTCGTTCTTTTTTCTAAAATGTGAGGCATGTTCCTAGAAAATAGTATTCGTTCTTACTGGCCTTAAGAAAAAGAGCCATCGACGAGCAACTATTACCAAGAAAAACAAGATCCAGGTTCACTTAGTTCATTCCCAAAAAAACCTAAAACGTGTAGTTCCAAATACTGGATGGATCCCGATACTGCGGCGAAGTATATTTGTGATTTTTTCCATACCTTCGATAAGAGGACACATATACAGAGAAGCAACCACCCGGATACGACGTTGTTCTGCGTCCCATGGAGCAGTTTCTAAGTCAAGAAAGAAACGTGATGACCGTGATGACGGACAACGCTTCACATATCTTACACATGTGAGAAGCTCAACTAAGACAAAAATTCAGTAGTTGGTTCAGTGAACAAGATACGTCCTGAAGTTCCTGAAGAACTAAGAAAGCGTCCGCAGCTCGTGGTCGTGCGGTAGCGTTCTCGCTTCCCACGCCCGGGTTCCCGGGTTCGATTCCCGGCAGGGTCAGGGATTTTCTCTGCCTCGTGATGACTGGGTATTGTGTTCTGTCCTTAGGTTAGTTAGGTTTAAGTAGTTCTAAGTTCTAGGGGACTGATGACCATATATGTTAAGTCCCATAGTGCTCAGAGCCATTTGAACCATTTGAACTAAGGAAGCCAAATGCTGGAATACAGTCCACCACCGTCCTGCGCCGGAAGCGTAACACAGATTTCATCACAGCTGTATGCCAAGGAAAGACAGATGTAAATGTCATTGTTCTGAGGAAACTGTATGCTGAAGTAGCGATAAGCAAAGAAGGGAAGAAGGAACCTGAAATAGTGACATTCTACGATGCAAAAAAAGTATGGGGCGCATGTGGTTGAATGACCCATAAACGATCTGCAAGATCTTGCATGGAGGAGATGCCTGATACATGTCGGTTAAAACATCCTGTACATGACGACAATAATCGCATCTGTCATTTACAAAATAGTACCGAACCAGAAAATGGAAAGGAAGAGGTTCATACTTCAGCTGGCGAATGGACTCAGTGGAATGAAAGGGAACGAAGAAAGATCAAAGAAGAGGATACGGGACCAAAATCATCTAGAAAGTGGAATAATTGCCAAGTTCGCCGCGGGCCTGGGTGGCCGAGCGGTTCTAGGCACTACAGTCTGGAACCGCGCGACCGCTACGGTCGCAGGTTCGAATCCTGCCCCGGGCATGGATGTATGTGATGTCCTTAGGTTAGTTAGATTTAAGTAGTTCTAAGTGTTGGGTTGGCAGACGAGCCAACACCGTGTTACGAGAGGAGGTCGAAATGCACGCGTCTTAGCTCACGCAGGTTGGCGTGAGGAGGGAAGAACTGTACTGACGTGAGGTCTGGAACATGACAAGGAATTAGAATTCAGAAAGCGGACTAATTAGTTTGATACTTAACTTTAATCCATTAATGATGAACGTCGCTCTTGACGGTACATGTTTCACAATATTACCTGTTCAGAATACATTCTTGAAGTAATTATAGTAACTGAATATGGCGCCTTGCTAGGTCGTACCAAATGACGTAGCTGAAGGCTATGCTAAACTGTCGCCACTGCAAATGATAGCGTATGTAGTCAGTGAACCATGGCTAGCAAAGTCGGCTGTACAACTGGGGCGAGTGCTAGGGAATCTCTAGACTAGACCTGCCGTGCGGCGGCGCTCGGTCTGCAATCACTGATACTGGCGACACGCGGGTCCGACGTATACTAACGGACCGCAGCCTATATAAAGGCTGCCACCTAGCAAGTGTGGTGTCTGGCGGTGACACCACACTAAGTTCTAGGGGACTGATGACCTCAGAAGTTAAGTCCCATAGTGCTCAGAGACGAACCATTTGAATCAAATTCGCCTCGGCAAAGGCAACAAGACCAGAGACAACTGTGTAAATTGCCGAAAAGTATTCTGTAGGAAATCTGCGAGTAAAACAGGAAGTATCGTGGCTAAGGGCGTTTAGCATATTCCAGTGTCTTGCGGGAAAAGCACAACAAATCCGTATGTGGAACACACATTAGTACAGTATGTTCCATATACACTAAATGTGTTCTGAGTTTTCTACAAAAGGTTAGTAGTTAAGAATATATAGTTTAGGAAACTTGTTAACATGAGAAATGATAACCCCAGAGAATATAACTAAGTAAAGTATGAATTATATCGCCAATAATTATTCTCATCAGTCGCCAAATGGTAGGGGTTAACATACACTAGAATAAAGCACTTGCTTAAGCCAAATATGAAATATTTTATGCGAGGTCGAAATGACTCTTTTACGCCGTTTTAGGAATGTTAGAAACTCAGGCATTCTAGTGCTAGACAATATGCCTTCCCGCTGATCTCTACAAGACCACAAAGCTCATCAGCGGCAGATAGAAGACAGTGAACAATGTGTTACCGACTACCAACACAGCAGATCTGTTGCTTGGCGACAGGCCACATTCGAGGTCAGAACGTGGACTATGGAAGCAGCGCTAATGTAATTCCGTATAGAATGCTTTCACGGTCACCTCCACATGTGGCCTGACATTATTCCTCTGAAACATAGCACGTGCAGTTGGCTGCAGCAAACACAGTGTCTCGAACTCTGAATGCTCCCTGATTAGTAGGTGAGAATCAGATTCATGTCAGTACGTATCAACTGACACCGAGTTTGCATCGCATAGTATCTCAAAGCATCACGGTTTGCGTCTGCCTGCTATGCCGCTTAACAATGCGGGCTACCAGATTGTGGACAGCGCAGCAGCATGTAATACGTACGCTGTAGGGCAAGCTGAAGTGGAAGTTATTCGAACACTCCTCATAGACACTCTCGGCACGCCAGCGGATGGATTCCTGTGGATTTTAGCCATGCGATCTCTTTGTTGTCTCTGACATTGGAAGGCGGCGGGTTGGAATGTGTGGCGCCGTTCCATTCCGCAATAAAGGGCATGTAACCGTCAAAGCAGCAAGCTATGCAATGCGTTGTGTTGGTATGCTTCAGTATCGAGTTAACACTGTAAATGAAGCAATACACTTCATTAAGGGCATTACTGCGACACTCTGGCCTGTCTGATATAGCACACTCGCTGTGAACAATCTTCTGTCCATTGGGCGTATTCATGCAGCACTGCGTGCTGAAATACGGAAATCAGTATCCCGAATTCATTCAGAAACTGATACTGCGCCCTTTGATTTTGACGAAGCATAGTGGCACTGACACCGCATTTCCATATCTTTTCACGGGTATTCGGTTTCTGAGCACGGCGTAACAGACAGACAAGAGAGGTCTCTACTGGGGTTGCGCAATCACTATGTCTCCAAAATTCTAACCAGTTGTAATTAGCACATTATTTAGGGTGTGTACAGTATTTCTATCTTTCGGGCCATTATTCATAGGTGTCTCAAATTTCACAAGCATACATATATCATTTCTTCTCTTTCCTCTTGTCGCAACATTCCTAGCAGGATATTAATTTGCGACAGTGTATTTAGAATAGAGTACTTCATTGTATTTAAGATAAAGCCGCTGCAGAGCTTACAGAGAACAGTTGTAGTAACTGTGAGAGATGGTAAGGCCGTAAGCAGATGCAGAGGCAGAGCGCTGGGAGGCCACAATCTCATCTGCAATGTAGACGCACCCGTTTCTCCCACATCGCGGGTTCGGCCTCAGCCATTGCTCGCCACTTCACTTTATTGAGCCGTGCTTGCCAGTGCCTTACCCTCATCCGAAGCGTTTTGCTTGCAGAAGACTCAATGGGACCCTAAGATAACAAACTAAGACAGAATTTGAATTCGGTTAACTAGCAGCAGAACATGACTCTTAATTCATGTTGTCGCTTTTACTTACATTGATACCAACCTATTGTTGACATCACCTTCGTAGGTCTTATATATCTGTTCGTCTTTGTCAATGGAACGGATTGCAAATCAGTGACAGAGACAACTCAGCAGAGGAATGCTGACCATATTTGAGTCGTTTAATCGCTGTTACTTTATACTGAGTTGACTGTTTTTTTCCCAGACTCAGAGTTCCCCTCTGCTTGTAGCATAATTACATGCAAAACGGATACGTAGAAAAGATTTTGAACAATGCATTTTTACTATGGAGTACGGGAATGCATTTTAAAGCACCTAATTTCGACGACAGAGCTTTGTAGCTCAACGCACAACAAGAATAATGTTAATCTGCACTTCAAGAATGAATTGCATTTTGCATGCTGGCTCTGTGAGAAGACAGCCTGTTTCAGGCCTTTCTCTTTACATTTTATCCGATTTCGCTTACGAGACTCTCTTGTTTCATTTGATTTCCGATTCAGTTTTTATTTGTCAAATTTTCACCGATATTACGCGCTGATTACATGAGTGATTAGGGGTAGCGTGTAGCAGCGTGGGTTATCCACCTCTCCGTACCTAACGTAACATTTCATTATTGTAGCAGTTTTTTCCCATTGCATGCATCTGGTCTTGAACTGGGGAACTCCTTTTCACTCGGGTGAAAAAAGGAGAATATTTCACACTTTGGATGAGCTGCCGGTCACTCAGAAGGCAGTTCGTGGGTTAGCAGACCCCACGGACAGTCAGACGAGCCTGGGATTATTCTTCTGGCTCAGCCTCCGCAGACAATGAGTGGCGGAATGAAAGACTGGTGACCCCTGTGGCAGAACAGGGAACCACTGGTGAAAGGAGTGAGAATTCTGCTTGTCAGTAACTTTTGGGAGAGGTCCTCAGCTGTTTACGTGCCGTTATCCTGTCCAGAATTATTTCCTCAAGCAAACTAATAGCCACTAGTGCGTATGCAAATTTACAAACTTCGCCCTTCCAGTGAGAAAGCTCTGCGAAGCCCCAGAAAGTTTCCCCAATTTCCGACGAACACGTCTGTACGTGGGAACGTAGAGACACTCGTCTCCATTTTCCTTATACACGTATCTCATTGGCGGGTACATTTTTAACATTGTGGTGGGAAGTAGCGAATGGACTTCCAGATTCTTTATTATAAGAGCACTTAGGCTCTTTCTCGGACTAGTTAGAAAAGATTGTCTGGAGTGGCTTTCCGAGGTTTGAAGGAAAGCTATCAAAAACTGAGGAAGGCTTTCGGAGGCGTATGGTTACTCTGATTCGAATTTGTCCTTGGTGAGGGTACTCCGGACCCTGCGCTCGTACGTGTTTTTCTTGACTTCACCGTCTGCCAAGTCTTCACTTTCAGTTTACGCGCATCACCGGCGGATAATCAGGAGGACGATGAGAGCCGGAATTCACAACCTCATCACATCTGCTCAGCCCAGCAACAATTACAGAGGTCGCAGTTTGGCGCACCCCGACTTGTCGGTAACCACTAGAATAGCGGTCACGCTAAGATCTCTATGGCAATGCGCACTCCCGACTTCGGGAATCGCGATATATTTAGGGAAGAGGAGATCAGACGTTTAGTGTTTTTTTTTTTATGATTCTTACTTTCTTCACTGATGCTCTTTTCTAATTCATGACCTTTCTGTGCAATTTTTAAGTTTTGAAATCACGGTTGAAAGCGTAATTCGTATCCTTTATGTGTCTGGGCACAATCTCAACCGTAATCGTCCGACAAATGTCTGAAGGCGACCCTAACAACCATTCATTGTCTCGTCATTGTTCTGTTTTAATTATGTAATCTCATCCTCAAATTGTTTTATAACATCGACGTTTATGTGTCCTGAGTATTTTTTTTACATTGTTTGAATAACTATTATTTTACCAGATGAAACTCTATCATTCAGCACCTAGAAAATTAAATTATTAAATTGTAATACTCAGGTCCTCCAACCATAAGCAGCAGTCGAGGAACCTGAAGAGTTCAATAACTTTCCGATGTGCCTCGCAACTGACTTTTCAAGCAGCCTATTAGCTTCAAGGGAGTAATGTATCATTTTGTATTAGCCGGGGTAATAGATTTAGCATCAGTCTAACCTGAATACCCACGGGGTACCCGATGAGCGAGAGGTCGTGTTCACCTCACACCCGGCTTCTGGCTACTCGCTGTGTACTCGTAGGACAGCAAGAAAATTGTGAAGTTTAGGGTAAAATATTAAGTTCCTTACAGTCTTGTGTGAGCAAGCGAAAGCATCATTAGCCTTTATAACACATGGTGAACGTTAATGCTTCGAAGCACGTATTCCTGCAAGCGCGTGAGACTCTGAATGGAGTGTTAAAAATGATTCAAATGGCTCTAAGCACTATGGGACTTAACATCTGAGTTCATCAGTCCCCTAGTCATAGGACTACTTAAATCTAACTAACCTAAGGACATCACACACATTCATGCCCGAGGCAGGATTCGAACCTGCGACCGTAGCAGCCGCGTGGCTCCGGACTGAAGCGCCTAGTACCGGTCTACCATAGCGGCCGGCAATGGAGTGTTCAGAACGTACATATAACACCAGTAAATTATGTCTCATTCATCAGACAACCACACTACGAAACTTTTAATTTCAGGCTATCTTACCACGATAAGTGCAGCAATACACCAATTGCAACATTAGTGCTAAACCTCTAGTGCTAGTTATATCATATAAATATCTAGGGATAGCATTGTACAATGATGTGAAATAGAAAAAAATACTTTAAATCATTATTTAAAAAGTGAATGGAATACTTTTACTACTTGTGGAAAATACTGGAAAGTGCAGTAGATTATGGGAAATAACACAAAATACACGAGTGAAGCATATTATGCGACACTGCTCCAAGCTTGGGGTATTAAGTAGTCCTGGCAGCAGACATCGAAGAAATCAGAGATGTAGTGCTAGGATACTAGCGAATCACTGTCATCCATACAATTGTAGAACAGAGATTTTCTGAGAACTTAAATGGGAATCACAGGAAAATACGTTACTGCCTTTAACGAAGATTTTGAAAAATATTATTCAATGCACACAATAGTATTGTACTGTGTAATAGCTTTGGGTAGTTAAGTATGGATCTAGATGTATCGGCAAAGTACCCAGCTAGATTTATGCATCGCATCAAAGGGAATATGTGTCATTACTCTTCTTGTTTAGCGTCACCCACTTTTATGCAAAGCCACAGGAACTCACGTCCTCTCGAAGGGCATAAGACGCCGTTCTAGAAAAATCGATTCCTCATTACGACCTATTTGCTAACGACGTTACAAACCGCCTCCGTAATTGGTACCTCACATCTTGTGTTATCTCTAACATCCCCCAAAACTAACATGAAACACATTCCAAGAAGACGTATTGTATCAATATCGCTGTATTAGTACAAATCAACACTCCGTACATTTTTGCCGTACCATTTACGCTTCATGAGTGGAGGTTGTATAAATACTGCAGTTAAATGTTACTTTAATGACGCGTTAGATCCTACATGCTTAAGAGTTAGTAGCCTTTCTTTCAAGGACCACATTCCACTTTTCTACGGCATGTTTTCTTTAGTTTTTACCAGGAATTTATGGAAACACGGAAGCTTTTGTATTTATCGCGTATTTTTCGTTCCCATATATATTTCCATTTTTGTTACTTGGGAGGCCGTTAATTTGCTCCTGTACCAGACACTTTTGACTGCTTACAAAGTACAAAGCGAGATGATTCACAGCTGTCAACAGAACGAAGGATAATGTTGCACGTTGCTAGTTAGATGTATTAGTGCTCATTATCGTATAGCAGTACTCGAAAATTTGGAGCAATAGTTTCAGTAAAGTTTACGATGGTGATATAAATAACTATTTTACCACATTTTCCTCCACCTAGGAAGATACAGCCACATCATTTGTACCTAGACAGTGCCTAGTTAAACAGAGTGACTGTTTTATGTAGATGGTCGCGTAGTTAGGCGAAGACCACGTTATGGCGCTTTAAGTAATTTCGATTGCTGTGAAGACAAATCTTTTGTTGCTATAGGGAATCAGAGGTCAATCTCACTCCCACTAAAAGATCATCAGAAGCTCGGAAAACAGGAGACAGTTAAGAGAAAAGATCTTAAGCCTCAACATCAACTTCTACACTATTTTATATATAATGACTGTTTAGTATCACAGGTAGAACAGTTTACTTCTTAAGACGGAAACAAGAGTTTATATGCACTCCATGACAATAGAAAATAGTGTGTCAAGCAGCAATGAGTTTGCTGCGAAATTTGGTAAGTAGCCTGTCTCCAGGTGTTTCGTCAAGTTTTTGCAGCAGCATAATTCAATATTGTGTTACCTCCTTCCTATATTGTATTACCTCCATCTTAGAGATGGCGAATACGTTGGCTCCTATGGCCGAAATGGATGCATGTAACAGGAATTAATTTCAGTTTCTGAAGAGTAATGTGCTTTATATTATAATCGACGAGTGTTCACCTACAGTGTTTGAAAGGGGCAGATGTTTAGACTCCGCAACGTAGTAAGATCTTAGCGTCATTGTCACCAAAGACGTTCAGATAAGGCAGTTACAACGTATGAGCTCCAATGGTCACACACACACACACACACACACACACACACACACACACACATACACACACATACATGTCAACGTGTTATGTCACGCTCAGCACCAAATTGACTGAGCTTTGACTGGTCCGCCAATAATCTTCACTAGTCCCAGAAACTTCGTCAGACACCATCAGGATATATGTGACAATACTCTTACAAAACCAACTGAACGATTCACAGCTTTACGTATACAACGGGCAGTAAAATGAAAACGTGACAGATGGAAAATTTAAGTAAACAGAATATTATTTAAGAAGTAATAGTCATAACTCTTAACAAATTCATCCCACTGTGAGACAAGACGGTCAACGCCTTCAGGGAAAAATGTTTGCGATTGCTACGGAACCATGATTCTACCCAGACGTGCACATCTTCATCCGAAGAAAATCGACAGCCCAGAATGTCTTTCTTCAGGGCTCCAAATGTATGGAGATCGGGTCTCTATGTAGGATGTGTAAGGGCTTTTCAGAGAAACTTAAGCACTGTAGTCGAAAAAAACTTGGCAACATATAGGTCCGAACCCAAACGTCGAGGAATGATGACAGACGACATCATTCTGTTGCAGGATATTGCCTGCCCACAAGTTGCCTAGGTCGTTTCGAGCTCGCTGCAGAAGTTTCTCTGGGAAGGCGTTACACATCCTCCATAGAGTCTCCCCATGCTATTTCCATATTTTTGTAGCCATGAAGAAAGACATTCGCGGCCGTCGATTTGCTTCGGACGAGAAGGTACAATCATTGTTCCGTAGGCTACTGCAAACATTTTTTCATGAAGGCATTGACCGCTTCTGTCACAGTGGGGTAAAAGTAATAACAGTTATTGCGATTACCTTTGAAATAATGAAGAGATTAGTTACTTTCTCCATCTATCTCCTTTTCATTTGAATGCCCCTTACAATTGGACCCTGCTGAGTGAAGGATCAGTGGAATGTTTACATGAAGACTAATTGAATTGAACTACACTGCTGCTTGTTCCCCCTTGAGAGAATTTTCAAAGTGCTTACAACGGACATGGCTTCTCGTACTGCTGTTTATTGGCGTTTGAATTGTTCATCAATTATGAAAAATGGTGATTATGGAATACTGTGTTTGTTACAGTGTAGCTGCATGAAGCCTTTGCCTGCCGTTGGACAAATAAAGTTAGTGCCGACACCTAAACTGAAGCGATGACAGGAACGTTTTCGCGTGTACCGGACAATGATGCTATCTTAATGGATGCAGAATTTCTGAAGTGTTACACTAGAAAGTGGCACCGGACTTCTTGCAATGACATTATCACAAACATAAAAGATGCTACAGAACCATTAGCTTCATAGAGAAACTCAACAACTCCTTGACATCAACAGTAGTACGAGCAAAGGGATGTGCAAGAATAAGCAGGAGCCGGCTGAAGTGGCCGTGCGGTTAAAGGCACTGCAGTCTGGAACCGCGCAACCGCTACGGTCGCAGGTTCGAATCCTGCCTCGGGCATGGATGTTTGTGATGTCATTAGGTTAGTTATGTTTAACTAGTTCTAAGTTCTAGGGGACTAATGACCTCAGCAGTTGAGTCCCATAGTGCTCAGAGCCATTTGAATAAGCAGCATTCTGGCATGTCCACCTTGGCAAAATAAACAAAATTTGGGAAACTAGCCGCCCGTGTGGCCGAGCGGTTCTAGGCGCTTCAGTCTGGAACCGCGCAACCGCTACGGTCGCAGGTTCGAATCCTGCCTCGGTCATGGATGTGTGTGATGTCCTTAGGTTAGTTAGGTTTAAGTAGTACTAAGTTCTAGGGGACTGATGACCTCAGATGTTAAGTCCCATAGTGCTCAGAGCCATTTGAACCATTTGCCCAGAGCCATTTTTTGGGAAACTTATTACCGTCAGCTGTTACTTGACTTTCTGACTTGTCACATTTTTGATCGTCATGTCAACTGAGCTTTGGTATGCTCCTATGGTGGACCGATTTATGGACTGATACATCTACCAGTCTTATTGGAACTTACTATTTAGTCACTTGTTGAAGTTGTCGGTTGGTTGAAATAATCATATTCACAATGCAGACACTTGTTTCAAGTGGCAATAGCATCAAAATATTGACCACTAAGACGTTGAGCGCAGAGCCGATTTTACTGGTTTTCCGACGAGGCGGCAGTCCCGCTTGCTTGCGACCATTTGACGTGTGTTGTGTTAAGTCATTTACACACTAGGCCAGCGAAGGACTACGAACGACAACAAACCGTTTGGTTGGCCGAGACTGCTTGATGTGTACGGACGGCAAATCGGAGCGAACGAAGAGGCTGGCCTTGGTTGCGGTTCGATTTACTAGCGGTAGCATCAAAGCGTTGGCGGTTGGTTGGCATTTGGACCTCTGTCCTACTATGGACGCCGGATCGAATGTTCGTTGGATCCGTAGCGATTTTTTGTTTCTCCAGAACAGGTGAGTATTTAAAATTTTCAGAACAGCCGAAGTCTAGCTTGATATGTTTCATTGCCCGATTTCGTCCTTTAATTTAACAAGAGTAGCATAAAAATTTACAGTTCAAACTACAGTAGTTGGCTGTTGACTTGAAGAGCGAATTTATTGCAACAGTTGCTGTTTCCACAGCAGGCATAGAGTGGAATACAGAAAGAGCATTAAAGCCAATAGAGCCTTATCGTGAGCGGAAATGCTTATGAGCCTCTACGATCTAAGACTATAATAACAAACTGAAAAGGTGAAACGCTTGTAGGGAAACTTCTCAGCTGTTACAAAGTGATATGCACGATGTGAAAAAGAAAATTATACCTTTATTGACATCTTTTCGCTGTGAGTGACAAACATAAAGAAACCAAACTAAGAGTGGCTATTAACTTTCCGCTTTAGGTAGAGCTCTCCTAAAAGAGGTGTTATCTTTGGAAATTTTAGGGCCTACACATTTCAATAATATTTCGAAAACTGTAACTTTCATTAGGAAAAAAATGAAATAGCCCATATTCCGATTCATCTTTAAAGTGGACATTAATTTTGTTCCATCACTTTACTCTCTAATTTTAAAAGAGAGGTCGCCCAGCAGTGTCGTTCTTTCCTGTTCCTTTTCTGCTGTTCAGCTGCTTGTAGTAAAACAAATACTGCACATCCGACAACTGCTAAAGCATCGTCTTCCAGGATAATAACGGTCCATGAAACTGTTATTAAAATGCTACAATAACAAAACGGGAGTGACCTCGGTAAGTTAACAGAGCCAACCTCGATTCCACATGGCTGAATCCCTTGACCCCAAACCAGGTGGTGTGGATAAGAACTAGAACGCCAACGCGTTGGCGACCAACGTTGGGCTGAATCCAGTCTCTGTCATTCGCTGGCCTTTGTTGGCCTAGTGTGTACGCACCTTTGGAGTACAAAATGGTGATTAATAGCGCATCTGTCGGTGAGCAACCAATCTGATGGTTGCGAAGTACTCATCACATACTACACAGGCATTACCCTAGAAAAAATCCGCTCAACAACTGCCGCTGAGCTGGACAAGTAAACAAAATATAAGTAAACCATTTGACAGTAGTTGAGTTGGAGTACAGATGGGTGTGTTGTGGTAAGAAGGCAATCTCCAAGGTATGGCTCTGAGCACTATGGGACTCAACTGCTGTGGTCATAAGTCCCCTAGAACTTAGAACTACTTAAACCTAACTAACCTAAGGACAGCACACAACACCCAGCCATCACGACGCAGAGAAAATCCCTGACCCAGCCGGGAATCGAACCCGGGAACCCGGGCGTGGGAAGCGAGAACGCTACCGCACGACCACGAGATGCGGGCAATCTCCAAGGTACAACCTGCTAGAGAAACGCTACAGATGTGTAAGGAAGGACTAGTTTTCCAGAGATTACTCTGAAACAAAAATTTCACGACAAGAAAACAGTGATTCGTTGAGTGTGTTATTCGTTCCACGTAAACGTTGCCTTGAGAGATTGCAGGGCACTCTCACTTCTAATATGGTGTTATGCTGCGTAATGTTCTTAGGGCTGTTGATCTTTATTACTTGTTTGCTATACCTGGACACGATCTGACTTCATTCATATGATAAAATGGTTGGCAGTAGTTAATGCTCTTGCTTGTGTGCTCTAGTGAAGGAATAGCGGTAAGCTTTACCTGCATTCAAAGGAAGAGGGTGCCGATTTAAACGACTGCAGTAAAAGTTTACGTTGCCTGAGGGACAAGAGAAGCGTTTTTCCTGTGGAACCAGAGTGAAAACATTTACGGATTGCTGAGTTCCACGGTCTCATTGTGTAGACACGTTGGATGGCACCAGTCAGTCGGCGGTCGCATCCAGGTAGGCTATCACTGAAGAGTCGCCGCTGCAATGGGCAGAGACCGGCAATAAAGCAGAGGATGGGCCCTTGTTAGGCAGGAAGCTGATGAGACGACTGTGTGTTTCTGCGAATTTCTGTGGGACAGATCACTGGCGCCCAGGCGTCCAGACTCTGTTACAAAACATATTTGTGAAAGCATGATACTTTTAGCGAGTTTATGGCCGTTCTTTGGAAAGTTGGAAATGGAAGCAACAGCGGAGATAACGATCTTTTTATGGAGGGCTGTGGTTCCATTCACGTCATGGTTTTAGCAAAACACGGCGTAAATGCGTGGGAAAGAGGCAGCGAAACTGAATCTTTTTCCTTTTCTCCCAGTTAACTCTAAAATCTGTGTATGGAGAGCAAGGAGCGATCTCCCAGCTTCGAATGCCGTGCTCCAGCTCATGATTGGCTTGTGCTAAAGTGAGAGTGGCCTAAGATGTAAATGCGCTATTCTAGCGAGCTGGCGAGGAAAGCTGAGAGAAAGAGTAGTCACTCTTGTACTGGCGCTTCGGTAGTAAAGATCTGCAGATCTTTACCTAAATGGTGAGACTTGTGTCCTCTGCTAGTGTGCCACTTAGAGCATGTGTCAGTCACCACCTGAACTGTCAGAGGTACTGCTTCTAGCATCACACACACAATGAGTGATGTGTGAATGTAATTATCTGTTTTGAGTCGGCCGTCTAAGCTTTTGACATATTCCGTCACGCATAGTCGTGCCACTGAGTCAAATTGGTTTGGCAAACCATCAAATGGGTCCACCTGCACACTAGAATCCACTTGGGCTTCACAGGCTCATAAGGAAGAATCTGCGTTCTGAATTAGCCGAACGTGAGACCACGTACTTGCATTTTTCAGGGGCGCGCCATTAATTACATATTGCTGCCATCTATGACTCCAGTCGGCAAACGCATCGCGGTGTGCTGCCCTGATGAGGAGGAGGGTACGGTATCCGCTGCTATGACGTAGGGCTCCAGTATATGCTTCTTAGCATTCTGTTCTTTCGAACAATATTTTTCTTTACGGAATAGTAGAGTACAGATGCTTGATGTAGCGTAGTTTTTGGGCCATACCACGGATTCACATTACGCAGTCAGGTAAAGTGATTAGTTCTGGTTAGTGTCGTGTGATGATCCCCAGCTGATCACTTTCTTCACCATAGACCGCATATAATTAAAAGTGTTTGTCAAATAAAAATGTTTATGCGATGTTTTTTGCAATTTTCTGTCTTGTGATGTTAAGAATGAATAAATCTATTGTTATTTAGACCACAACTCCTCCCAGTGTTCTGATTAACATTACCTTGGTCATTTTTATTAAAGTCTGATTACAATTGAAAGTAGGAAAGATTGCAGCCATCTAATGCTTTTGCCATCATACGAAAAAGAGCATAGTGGACGCATTATTATGGCCAAGATAGACATGAAGCCCACGCCTACTACAGTAGTACAAGTTTATATGCCAACTAACTCTGCAGATGCCGAAGAAATTGATGAAATGTATGATGAGACAAAAGAAATTATTCAGATAGTGAAGGGAGACGAAAATTTAACAGTCATGGGTGACTGGAATTCGATAGTAGGAAAAGGGAGAGAAGGAAACGTAGTAAGTCAATATGAATTGGGGGCAAGAAATGAAAGAGGAAGCCGCTTGGTAGAATTTTGCACAGAGCATAACTTAATCATAGCTAACACTTGGTTCAAGAATCATAAAAGAAGGTTGTATACAAGGAAGAATCCTGGAGATACTAGAAGGTATCAGATAGATTACAAAGTGGTAAAACAGAGATTTAGGAACCAGGTTTTAAATTGTAAGACATTTCCAGGGGCAGATGTGGACTCTGACCACAATCCATTGGTTATGAACTGTAGATTAAAACTGAAGAAAATGCAAAAAGGTGTGGAAATTAAGGAGATGGGACCTTGATAAACTGACTAAACCAGAGGTTGTAGAGAGTTTGAGGGAGAGCATAAGGGAACAATTGACAGGAATGGGGGAAAGAAATACAGTAGAAGAAGAATGAGTAGCTCTGAGGGATGAAGTAGTGAAGGCAGCAGAGGATCAAGTAGGTAAACAGACGAGGGCTAGTAGAAATCCTTGGGTAACAGAATAAATATTGAATTCAATTGATGAAAGAAGAAAATATAAAAATGCAGTAAATCAAAAATGAGATCGACAGGAAGTGCAAAATAGCTAAGCAGGGATGGCTACACGACAAATGTAAGGATGTAGAGGCTTATCTCACTAGGGGTAAGATAGATACTGCCTACAGGAAAATTAAAGAGACCTTTGGAGAACAGAGAACCACTTGTGTGAATATCAAGAGCTCAGATGGAAACCTAGTTCTAAGCAAAGAAGGGAAAGCAGGAAGGTGGAAGGAGTATATAGAGGGTCTATACAAGGGCGATGTACTTGAGGACTATATTATGGAAATGGAAGAGGATGTAGATGAAGATGAAAAGGGAGATACGATACTGCGTGAAGAGTTTGACAGAGCACTGAAAGACCTGAGCCGAAACAAGGCCCCGGGAGAAGACAACACTCCATTAGAACTACTGACAGACTTGGGAGAGCAAGTCTTGACAAAACTCTACCATCTGGTGAGCATGATGTATGAGACAGGCAAAATACCCTCAGACTTCAAGAAGAATATAATAATTCCAATACAAAAGAAGGTAGGTGTTGACAGATGTGAAATTTACCGAACTATCAGTTTAATAAGTCACAGCTGCCAAATACTAACGCGAATTCTTTACAGACGAATGGAAAAACTGGTAATAGCCGACCTCGGGTAAGATCAGTTTGGATTCCGTAGAAATATTGGAACACGTGAGGGAATACTGACTCTACGGCTTATCTTAGAAAATAAATTTAGAAAAGGCAAACCTACGTTTATAGCATTTGTAGACTTACAGAAAGCTTTTGACAATGTTGACTGGAATAATTTCTTTCAAATTCTGAAGGTGGCAGGGGTACAATACAGTTATAAGAGTCTAGGGACATGAAAGGGAAACAGTGGTTGGGAAAGGACTGAGACAGGGTTGCAGCCTCTCCCCAATGTTATTCAATCTGTATATTGACCAGCAGTAAAGGAAATAAAATAAAAATTCAGAGTAGATATTAAAATTTATGGAGAATAAAGAAAAACTTTGAGGTTCGCCTATCACATTGTAATTCTGTCAGAGACAGCAAAGGACTTGGAAGAGCAGTTGAACGGAATGGACAGTGTCTTGAAAGGAAGATATAAGATGAACATCAACAAAAGCAAAACGAGGATAATGGAATGTAGACGAATTAAATCGGGTGATGCTGAGGGAATTAGATTAGGAAATGAGACACTTAAAGTAGTAAAGGAGTGTTGCTATTTGAGGAGCAAAATAACTGATGATGGTCAAAGTAGAGAGGATATAAAATGTAGACTGGCAATGGCAAGGAAAGCGTTTCCGAATAAGAGAAATTTGTTAACATCGAGTACAGATTTAAGTGTCAGGAAATCGTTTCTGAAAGTACTTGTATGGAGTGTAGCCATGTATGGAAGTGAAACATGGACGATAAATAGTTTGGACAAGAAGAGAATAGAAGCTTTCGAAATGTGGTGCTACAGAAGAATGCTGAAGATTAGATGGGTAGATCACATAACTAATGTGGAGGTATTGAACAGAATTGGGGAGAAGAGTTTGTGGCACAACTCGACTAGAAGAAGGGAGTGGTTGGTAGGACATGTTCTGAGGCATCAAGGGATCACCAATTTAGTATTGGAGGGCAGCGTGGAGGATAAAAATCGTAGAGGGTGACCAAGAGATGAATACACTAGGCAGATTCAGAAGGATGTAGGTTGCAATAGGTACTGAGAGATGAAGAAGCTTGCACAGGATAGAGTAGCATGGAGAGCTGCATCAAACCAGTCTCAGGACTGAAGACCACAACAACAACTACACGAAAGTGAGAATTCGGATGATAACTCAATGAGTGATAAAAGTATGTGTTTTGATTCTCGAGGCAACCAGCCAAACATTATGGATTTACGAGTGCCCATGGTGCCCAAGTTTGAAATAAAAATGTGCAGAAGCAGAAAGAAAATCGAAGAAATATTTGTAAACACCTGTGAGCAAACAAATATTTACGCGACACAAATGACAATGTGTTCCAAACTTTTGATCCATAGGTTCCAACAGAGAAGGACGAAATAAAATGATCGTTGGGATTGTTGTAGATAGGATTGTGAAAATTCGTTCCGTACACCTGTATTGGTCCCACGATGCAATGTTTATTGGTTCAAAATGGCTCTGAGCACTATGGGACTTAACATCTGAGGTCATCAGTCCCCTAGACTTAGAACTACTTAAACCCAACCAACCTAAGGGCATCATACACATCCATGTCCGACGCAGGATTCGAACCTGCGACCATAGGAGCAACGCGGTTCCGGACTGAAGCGCCAGAACCGCCCGGCCACAACGGCCGGCTCCATTGTTTAGTGTAACATTCCTGCGATAGGTAATGAATGGAGAACGTTTTGGTATTCCATTGAGAATGCTGGATTTCGCAGACAACACAGAAGCTGAGGCTTTAGTTCGTCTCTAAAAAGTTCAATTCATCATCGATGAACTGAACAAAATTTTTTAATAAATATTATCCACACGAAATACTCTATATCGACGTGTTTGTAATGCGATTCCGAGAACGAATTATACTCAGGAAATATTTCAAACAAAAAAGGCACAAGTATTGTATAAAAATATTTAAATCGTGCTGCGATAACAGATACTGCTACAATTTTCGAATTTACACTGGCAAAACACTTGATACTGAAAGTATCTCACTAACAAACTGATGAATGTGTGTCTCGGTATATTCAGTAAAGGCCAGTCATAACCTGCCCGGTTAGCCGTGCGGCTAACGCACGGCTTTCCGTATTGGGAAGGAGCATCTGGTACCCAGCACGAAGCCGCATGGCGGACTTGTGTCGAGGTCCGGTGAGCCAGCCAGTCTGTGGATGGTTTTTAGGCGGTTTCCATCTGCCTCAGCGAATGCGGTCTTGTTCCCTTTATTCCACCTCACCTACACTATGTCGGCGATTGCTGCGCAAACAAGTTCTGCACGTACGCATACACCACCATTCTCTACCACGCCACATAGGGGTTACACTCGACTCGTCTGGTGTGAAACGTTCCCTGGGGGTAGGGGGTGGGGAGTCCACCGGGGGTCGAACTGCACAATAACCCTGAAAGAGTGGTTCAGTGTGGGGCAGCGGAGGGGTGAAGTGGACTGCGGTAGTCGTCGTGGGGTTGTAGACCACTGCGGCTTCGGCGGGTACGGAGCCTCTCCATCGTTTCTAGGCCCCCGGTTAACATGCAATACAATACAATACAAAGGTCATTCATTATATACCGACAACTAGTACACCATTGTAGCTTCGGCAAGCCAACTAAGCACAAAGAACACGCCCTTGGTAAGTATCCTTCGACTAAACGCAAAGGAATTCACAAACAATGTGTCACGATCAAATTTAAATGTGGTGAATTGATTGCGAAGGAAAGTTGTCAAGAAATTATCGTCCTGAAATGGAAAGACAAAAGGGACGTTTTGGTTCTTTCCACAAATATTCGAGTGAAATGGGAAACATGACAACCAAAAGAGCGGATTATTCAAAATCAAAGACTGTTACTGAATACAATAAGGAAAAAAAAAACTGCTGTCGAACTTTCTGATCAGATGAGTGTATATAGCAGTCCACTGGGAATGATAGTAAAATGGTGTCAGAAGTTAGGATTGAATCTTTTTTGAAGGCCGCTCTTGTGAATTTGTTATATGTTTTCCAAGGTGTGCCAGGACACTGTGAAACACAGAATTTCGGAAACAGTTGGCATATGCTCTCACATGGCATTCACATGAAGGGACTTCAGACAGCGTCGATATAGAAAGAAGCCAACACCAGTTGGAAAGAATGGGAAGAAAGGTGTATAAAAGCGTAGATATGGTTCTGAATGGTAGAAGATCAATACAAATACATTCGAGCGCGTTCTATTTAGAAAATTAACTAAACGGGCGCATATCATTTATAATGAGAAGCAATCTAAATTCCATCTTTGTATTAAATGTGTTAACTAACTGCATTATAATTAAAACATATGTTCCTTAACCTTGGTATAGTTTTTCCCATGCTGTAATGTGATCCAGACGAAACGTGCACTGACAGTCCTCTGGAGATGACTTCCTCCAAACGAAAAGTACATTTTCAAGGCCAGTGGACTGACGGCGCCCAAACGAAGAGTCCACAGACAATGACATCAAATTGCATTCATAGCTAATATTTGCAAGTCGAGGAGTTCAGCCTTTAGCCCTGTCACTGCTTAACGTCACACTGTTTAATGTACCTCCCATAAAGTTCAGATTCATGTATTCACCAATGTCTTTAAATCAATTATTTTACCACCATAAATATCTGCAGGTAACGTCTAACCAAATTTTAGTTCAGCAATTGTAGCTCTCACAGACGATATGTACCTCAATCTTAGAATCATTTTATCAACTAATAGACATTAGTGAAGATACTTCTTTGTAAATTAAACTGTATGCAGGATCAGGTCGCGAACCAAGCACTGTTGCCTTTCGCAGGCAACTGTTGTACCGACTGAGCTACTTTTTTTTCCTGTTTATAGTTTTTTAGTATTTTCTATACATCTTTCCTTTGTGGAAACCTTTGTGTGTTGTTTCATTATTTCTTATCACATATGATGTGTAACTGCAAATTAACCTTGTTAATGATCCCAATTTCCAAATAAATCAGCTTCCTTTCGATAAGTTTTGTGAATGTTGATGACTTTGCAATTTTGTCCATTTCGAAACGTCTATGATTGTCGAGCATTCAGTCAGTCTGTGTATCGCTGTGTCTCTCATATGGTAGTACCCACTGTATTGGTGCTGCTCTACTTCGATATTGCGCGGTCGCTCTGCAGTGGGTAGAAGAGCGTTGATAAATATGGGAATCAGAGCGTATGTCTGAATCTTTATTCTAGTGTAAGAAATTTTTCCGTCTAGTCTTCCACTAGAGACCTATCATTTTCAATTATACGTATGGTGTCACTCGTTTACTTAATAACAACATTTCGTTTACTCTTTGCGCTATGATGAATTCCTGTTCCCATTTTCTCTGCAACAAATTGAAGGTATTTAATAGTCGAAATGTCACTTGGTATTGGCTCACGTTGCTGTTTCTCCATACTTGCTCCAAGGTTCCTTTAGGAGTTTACTCCATCCACAGGTCCTGTGAACATATGAAACATGTTTTTCACAAGGAGTGCTCTTGATTTGTGCTCGAAGACTATCATGCCGAGTCCCGTCCTTCATTGGCAGCATTAACTGTTCTCTGCCCAGGCGGAAGAGCATCCTCCGCAGGAAACATACTACATGTGTATTCAGTCTGGCAATAAATTCACTTTTCAGTCGAAGTATCAGTTATAAGTACCATGACTTCGACAGCGCTCAGGTGTTAACGCATTCGACAACTGATTGTATTAAGGTTCGTGGCAGATTAAAACTGTGTGCTGGACAGATATTCAAATTCGGGAAATTTGCCTTTAGCGGGAAAGTGCTCTACCGACT
Source organism: Schistocerca nitens (assembly GCF_023898315.1). Taxonomy (NCBI): domain Eukaryota; kingdom Metazoa; phylum Arthropoda; class Insecta; order Orthoptera; family Acrididae; genus Schistocerca; species Schistocerca nitens. The sequence goes on from NC_064616.1 coordinate 399,146,076, forward strand.
GAGCTTCCGTAGCCCAACACAGAACCCGTCATAACTTTACATCCGCCAGTATCTCGGCTTTACAGAAGCTCTTCAGCGAAACTTGCGACACCAACACTCCTGGACGAAAGGATATGCAGGAAGTAAAGCTATGAGGAGGGTTTATGAGTCCTGCTTGAATAGCTCAGTCGGATAGTCGCCTCTCAGCCGTGTTATGAAGCGGACGTGCGACGGTATCTGTGCTGCACTCCACGAGCGGGCTGTTATTAACTCGTGCGAGTAGTGGTATTGTAGTGTCAACAGAGCATCTCGAAAGACGACGGCGTTCATAAAGGCCACGATAAAATTAATGTTCCACTCCAAGTACCCATGACCTAAGGCATTAAAAGTAGAGCGTTTTCTGCGTGAAGTAATGCACGTTGATTCACAGGAATTCCTCAGTAGACATCTTTCCATCGTCTCCAGCGCTGCTTAGCAGAAATTTGTCGAGGAAGCAGCGTGTGAACGACTGATTCTCCGTTCCGCAAATGGATGTCGTTACCATCACTCGGATGGAAATGTGGGCGTCGGGACCGTCGACGATGCAGGACTCGCGGTTCGAACCATACGAATCTTCGAGCTTCCATTTGTAGTTCCGGCCACCCTTTTTGTGGACGCACTGAGGCCTTACAGGCAGGTGCTAATTCATGTGGAAGGAAAGTAGCACAACTTCAAGACGTATCCTGTTCTGTAAAGAGTGCGATAGGTGGACCTGAACTGCAGAAACACATCCCGTCGTACGTGACCACTGGTGGCTGTCGAGCTATCATCATTTATGACGGTCAACCGCGGCTTTTTCGAGATGCGGAGAGAAGGGCAGGTTCGCTCCGAATGTCTGCAGAGTTGCCTCGTCGAGATACTTCGTGCTGACACGCGCCTACATCGCAACCGATGACGCTGCCTATTGCATACGTTAAAGCAGAGAGGAACGTGACGAACGCGGACGTTGTTCCCATACAGTAACCGACTCCCGTGGGCCCGGTTTTCGCGCCCACAATAGGACGGCTTGCTCGGAACCGTCGACGTGCTCGACAGCACCGACCCCGTCTGCATTTCATCCGTGAGAAGAAGGGGAGCATCTGAAGGCCGATTCAAGCTCGGGCATGGAGATGGGGGAGGTGCTATTATCCGTCATGATCCACAGGACGCAGACACACGTTCCCGCAAGCAGAAGTCGCCCAAACGAAGAAAGAAGCGGAGCTGTCCGCAGGAAACGCTTCACAAGACGGTATTCCCTCTGCGACCCGGGCTGTGAACCCCGCTCCATTGTTTGCTGGTTCACTGCTGGCAACGACCGCCGAAGGACAAAGACGGTTTGACGATGCTCAACCCAGTGACCATCTCCCTGGTGATGTTGCGGTTAAGACAATAGATGAACGCCATCCGTCTGCTAACGTACCTCACCTTCAGGTTGCTGATTGGGCATCTGATGTGGAGATCACTAATATTTATGTGACAGGGACGATCAGACTGCTGACGTGGCCCTTACTGGCTTAAGTGACTGAAGGATACATCATACTATCCAATGAACCGGGTGTATCGGATAGGTACCGTTAATGACATCGAAACCCAGCTGTTAAAGGACATGATTCGGCCGGCTGACATTGATAATGTGCTTCTTCAAGAGGTACGGCCTGATCTGAACCTGGACGTTTACGGATACACATCTTACGGTAACCCAACTACCGACGATGGTGGCGGTACGGCCACACTAATACACGATGTCAGAGAAGAAACAGACATTCAAGATTCGCCATCAGCGCGGGGCGTTGCGCTCACCATCGCTGCGGTGCGCCTTGTGAATCTGTATGCCCCATCTGGAACAGAGAAGCGTCGAGAGTGAATAGTATATTATTCTACTGAGGTGGCCCCATTGTTTCAAGGCGCCACAGAGCACTTAGTGGTGAACGGTGACATCAACAGCGTCTTACGCCCTGAGAATCAGATCTCTCACCATGTCCCGTGTCCGGCATTTCACTCGATGGTCAGGGACCTAGCTTTGCATGTTACATGGACTATTATCAATGCTAAACTATACGGGTATACGTAATTCGCCACCACTCGGCCAACAGGTTTATTTATTTATTTATTTATTTATTTACACGTTAAGTCCCGTCATAGAACGTATCAGTACATGAAATTACAACATAAAAGTAATAACACATAAAAATAAAATGTTTATGAACCCGAAAAAATCTATCCATAAGTTTAAGTAAACGCAATCAACAATGCAACGAGAATCAGCTCAATTTTTCGAAAAATGGCTCTAAGCACTATGGGACTTAACATCTGAGGTCATCAGTCCACTAGACTTAGAACTACTTAAACCTAACTAACCTAAGGTCATCACACAAATCCATGCCCGAGGCAGGATTCGAACCTGCGACCGTAGCGGTCGCGCAGTTCCAGACTGAAGCGCCTTGAACCGCTCGACCACAGCGGCAGGACCAATGTTGCACGTAACATCCTTTACTACCAAGCTAGTGTCATAAGCATAAGAAATATTTTAGAGTTACCTGTAATACTAGAGGGAATATCATTTATATAAATAAGGAACAGGAGTGACCTCAACACTAATCCCTGTGGCACCCGCCCCCCCTCGCCCTCCACTTGACCATACCCCACTCAGACTCCACATCATAGCCATTCTCAGCATTGTGAATAATGACCATTTGCTGTCTGTTGCTAAAGTAAGAGGTGAACCAGTTGTGAGCTACTCCCCGTAAACCGTAATGGTTCAACTTCTGGAGCAATATTTTGTGATCAACACAATCAAAGGCATTAGCTAAATCAAAAAAATATGCCTAACATTCGAAACCATTTGCTTAACCCATCCAGTACAATACAGATAAAAGAGGATATAGCATTTTCAGTTATTAAACGATTTCTAAAGTCAAACTGTACATTTGATAGCGAATCGTGTGATATAAAATAATCAATTACTCTTACATACACTGTCTTTTGAATAGCCTTAGCAAACACTGATGGCATAGAAATAGGTCTAAAATTGTCTACATTAACTCTTTCTCCCTTTTTTATAAAGCGACTTTACTACTTAGTACTTTAATGGTTTCGGAAGATGACAATTCGTAAAGGAAAAATTACAAATATAATACAGCGCTAACATGTGCAGCACAATACTTTAATATTCTGCTAGGCATTCCATCATAACCATGAGAATCATTAGTCTTCAGTGATTTAATTATTGACTCAATCTCCCCCTTTATATCACAGAGGAGTATTTCAGACATCAATCTCGGAAAGGCATTAGCCAAGAAAGTTATGTGATTCCCTGTAGACACTAAATTTTTATTTAACTCACCAGCAGACGCTCAGAAAATGATATGCAAATGGTTCAAATGGCTCTGAGCACTATGGGACTTAACAGCTATGGTCATCAGTCCCCTAGAACTTAGAAGTACTTAAACCTAACTAACCTAAGGACATCACACAACACCCAGCCATCACGAGGCAGAAAATGATAGTTAAATACCGTACATATATCCGATTTATCAGTAACAGAAATATTTTTGCTACGAACTGACTTTATATTGTCGACCTTGTGCTGCTGACTAGGCCTTTCCTTCACAGGTGACCATATGCTTTTAATTTTATCCTGTGAATTAGCTATTCCATTTGCATACCACATACTCTTTGCCTTCCTAATGTCGTTTTTAAACACCTTACAATACTGTTTGTAATGGGCTACTGTAGCTTGATTGTGACTATTTCTAACGCTTTGATATAATTCCTGCTTTATTCTACATGATATCCTCATCCCATTAGTCAGCCACCCGCGCTGCCTACTACTGCTAGTAGCCTATCACGGGGCACGAGAAACAAATTCCCTTAAACTGATGGTCTTCCAATTCAATTTTATAGCATCTTTTCTGACCTGATGGGGGAAGCTTGGTGGCAGATGTGTTGCGAACTGCTGGATCCGGACGTTCGCGTCCCCCACCCGCACCACCCCCAAATTTTTGGGGGCATGGTAATCCCTGTTCCAAAACCGAATAGAGGTTGCAGACCGCAAGGCTTCCGACCGTTGACGTTAGTGAATTCGGATCATAAGCTGTTCGCACGCATACTTCTTGCTCGGCAATTCGCTATTGCCTAGGATGCCATTTACGCTGGCCAAACATGTCTGGTAGTTGGCAGTAATATACACACGTCTTTAAGTTCTTATAGGGATGTGGTGGCGCTCATGTCAGCATGTCGTTTGGAAGGCGCCCTCGTGGCGGTTGACCTAGACTACGCGTGCGACTGAGTTGAGAGTGGTTTTTTGCAGGCTGTCTAGGAGAAGACGGGTCTGTCCACAGTATCTCCTGGTGTGGTTCTACGTCTCATCATCGGGACCTCTTCCACTGTCCTGGTCAATAGCTACCGCTCTCCACCATTCACTATTGAGCGCTCAGTGCGACAAGGCTGCCCTTTGTCAACGTCTATCTACGCCGTCGACTTCGAGCCTGCGCGTCATTGACTATGTCAGCGTTTGTAGGAAATTCGCCTCAACAATGTGTATTTTAAATGTTGCGCATATTGGTACAGGGTAACTTTCTTGGTGAGGTCGGCAGAAGATGTATGTATGACGATGTCGTGGCTTCATCACTACAGCGAGGTGGCCAGCAGCCGTATCAACCTATAGAAGTTACACTACATGGATCTGGGCAGAGGTTTGGCCATCAGAGCGCCAGTGGCCAGTACCAAGGTCCGGGCGATGAAATGTTTGGGAGTGACCTTCCATGGTAACGTGCAGCGTACAGCAGCAGCTAAGGTACGAAAGATTGCACGAAAGTTTTCTTCACTCATTTCTCACGCTTGCCTTGATCATGCGGATAGGTTTTGTGAACGTCTATCTTGCCCCTATCATTATACACACGTTCTTTCTCTGCCCGCTACAGTGGCTGCCAAGTTCCAGGCGGCCTTTGGTCATTTTGTCAGCGATGGTAGGGTGTTCAATATCCGTTGTGAGACACTGACGATACACATACATGCACACGGCGTTAGAATAAACGTACACAGTAGGGAGCGCCCTCTCTTTTTGCGGACGACGCATCACCTACGTGCTTCTGTTAAGGACACCCTCACTGGTACGCTGATTGAGGAGGTGGCGCAACAGTCCTTCCGGCCGTCGATACCAGATGGACTTATCGCGCCCCACTTGGCATCTGTCTAATGGACATGAGTTATCTGTTGGGTGTTTTACGGACCACCCGAGCGCATAGAATCAAGGACTTCTACCGATACTTCCGGCGGACAATGCCTGCTAAGGTGACTGAACGCCAACGTCCGGCGATTGGCTGGAATCGGGTGTGGAGTAATATACACACACCTTTCCCTCCCACCGCGGTGGTATGTGATAACGACTGAAACAATCTCCACTCGACAACGATTATTCACTATTTATCTTGGCGAGGATCCTCTCTGTGCCAGATGCGCCGCTGTCGACATCGACATGCACCATTTCGTTATGATACGACTGCCAAGTGGTGGCTCCTCAAACGCCGCGTGTTGGCATTGTTGCTGCGATGCACGCCTTAGTCCGTAATGCCCAGCGACCTGATCCATCCGTCACTTACTATCCTGCTACTCGACATAATTCCACGGTGTGGGTTAAAGGTATGACGTTGCCACACTTTTTTAGTGAGGGCATTGGTGAGTTGTTAGATTTTTGGCACTATCTACCTATCTGCTACACGGTTTTACGGAGAAGGCGTTGTATGGATCGCTCTTTGCGCATTACTTGGAGTCGTTGTTTACGCGTCCTCCAGAGCTTTGGGGTGTACAATGTGTCAGAAGAGACTGAAGATACAGCACAGGACAGACTGACGAGAGACGTCAACGGTAATTACAGGGTGTTTAACACTCGATGAACGAGAACACGACCTGGACACCCCACTGTTTGGCTGCTGTGAACATCCCCGGAAGCCTCTCTCTCTCTCTCTCTTTCCAAAACAATCGGAGGCGAAGGAGTTTTTCACTTTTGTTCGTGGGTGGAGACTGAAGAGCAGGACAACATCCGTCCTAGTTAGCTTTTAGGGTGACAGTGGAGGAGGCATTAAGTATTGTTTTATAAGTTGTAACCTCCACACAAATTAAAAATAGTATAATATATATGAATAATATTCACATTTTAGTGTAACCTCAAAACAGAAAAATTCCTAAACTTCTCAACAGTAAATATTATAATTATGTCGTTAACATTCAGTGTAACGTCCGAACAAAATAATTTTCGTAACCTGGTAATAATACAATGTAACTAACCTCTCAATTAAATTGTCGCTCACTTATAACTTTTCAATAATTGACTGTGAATTTAACCTGGTAAATTTTGGACGTCAGCAGTGCTGCGTCATGGCCCTGAAAGATCATTCTGAATAAAAAAAAGAAAATTCTTACCTCAATGAAGTCACCGGATAACGCATATACAGGGCTATTACAAATGATTGAAGCGATTTCATAAATTCACTGTAGCTCCATTCATTGACATATGGTCACGACACACTACAGATACGTAGAAAAACTCATAAAGTTTTGTTCGGCTGAAGCCGCACTTCAGGTTTCTGCTGCCAGAGCGCTCGAGAGCGCAGTGAGACAAAATGGCGACGGGAGCCGAGAAAGCGTATGTCGGCTTGAAATGCACTCACATCAGTCAGTAATAGCAGTGCAACGACACTTTAGGACGAAGTTTAACAAAGATCCACCAACTGCTAACTCCATTCGGCGATGGTATGCGCAGTTTAAAGCTTCTGGATGCCTCTGTAAGGGGAAATCAACGGGTCGGCCTGCAGTGATCGAAGAAACGGTTGAACGCGTGCGGGCAAGTTTCACACGTAGCCCGCGGAAGTCGACGAATAAAGCAAGCAGGGAGCTAAACGTACCACAGCCGACGGTTTGGAAAATCTTACGGAAAAGGCTAAAGCAGAAGCCTTACCGTTTACAATTGCTACAAGCCCTGACACCCGATGACAAAGTGAAACGCTTTGAATTTTCGGCGCGGTTGCAACAGCTCATGGAAGAGGATGCGTTCAGTGCGAAACTTGTTTTCAGTGATGAAGCAACATTTTTTCTTAATGGTGAAGTGAACAGACACAATGTGCGAATCTGGGTGGTAGAGAATCCTCACGCATTCGTGCAGCAAATTCGCAATTTACCAAAAGTTAACGTGTTTTGTGCAATCTCACGGTTTAAAGTTTACGGCCCCTTTTTCTTCTGCGAAAAAAACGTTACAGGACACGTGTATCTGGACATGCTGGAAAATTGGCTCATGCTGATGTGTCGGCAGCTGGGCCAACACCTTGTAGATCGAAGTGGCTGAAAGTGCACGCTAAACTAACGCAGACGGGCGTGAAGTACTGGAACATGAGACTTATTAATGAATAAGAAGAAAAGTACGTAGCTGGAATAATATACTTAACTTTATTCTCTTGTTGGAATACATCTCTTGAATAGTAGTAAGCTATAAGCACTGATACAAATGGCGCCTTGCTAGGTAGTAGCTATGGAATAAGCTGAAGGCTATTCTATCAGTCTCTCGGCAAATGAGAGGAAGACTTGGTAGGTCTGGTCGCAAGCTATGTCGTCCGTACAACTGGGGCGAGGTCTAGTCCGTGTCTTCTGACCTGCCATGTGGTGGCGCTAGATTTGCGATTACACAGTGGCGACACGCGGGTCCGACATGTACTACAGGACCGCGGCCGATTTAAGTTACCACCTAGCAAGTGTGGTGTCTAGCGGTGACACCACACATGCCACAACTGGAGACCGACAGCGCCGACTTCATATTTCAACAGGATGGTGCTCCACCGCACTTCCATCATGATGTTCGGCATTTCTTAAACAGGAGATTGGAAAACCGATGGATCGGTCGTGGTGGAGATCATGATCAGCAATTCATGTCATGGCCTTCACGCTCTCCCGACTTAACCCCATGCGATTTCTTTCTGTGGGGTTATGTGAAAGATTCAGTGTTTAAACCTCTTCTACTAAGAAATGTGCCAGAACTGCGAGCTCGCATCAACGATGCTTTCGAACTCATTGATGGGGACATGCTGCACCGAGTGTAGGAGGAACTTGATTATCGGCTTGATGTCTGCCGAATCACTAAAGGGGCACATATCGAACGTTTGTGAATGCCTAAAAAAACTTTTTGAGTTTTTGTATGTGTGTGCAAAGCATTGTGAAAATATCTCAAATAATAAAGTTATTGTAGAGCTGTGAAATCGCTTCAATCATTTGTAATAACCCTGTATATCTGCTCTTACAATAAATTTTTCTGGCACAGCCCTGTGCAATGCTGGCCGATAGATTTGTCATTTATGAAAGGAAACAACTGATTTTTCTTTTGCAATAATCGGGATGATCGTGGATTGGAGAAATTAGTAAATTCTTTAAATTGAAATGAATGGTTGTTAAAAGTTACTTTTTATGAGAAAGATTATTATTAGGAGATTTTTAAAACATTTACATGGGACTTGAGATAACAATACTACAAATGCGCGAGGCTGCTTTTTACCTTTTACAATAATGCTCAGGCTCCGGCATCGCTGCACCACGACCGGCCCAGCCAACACGATACACCAGACCAGACTGCTCGCTAGCAACAACTTACTGCTACAGCTACACGGTTCCTACTGCAGTCAACACTGCTCTCTGGTCTGAGATTCTCTTATACCTTACATATCGCAGGCAGCGCGTGAGCAATACATCGAAATTACATCTGCTCGGACCTCTTACATAACCCTCCACTGGGGGGGCAAAAATTTGGCAGCGATGGTGAATCAGTTGGACTTGCCATGAGCAACAAATTTTTCTAAAATCTATTTAGTTACTAAGTCTACAGTCACAGAGTATATACATTATTGATAAGTGCAGAACATATTAAGTAATGAAATAGAGTGCACACGCACTGAGTACAGAATATATCAAGAAATGACAAAAAGTATACGCAATGAGTACAAAAGATATTAACAAATGACAAAGTGCACACGCACTGTATAAGTCTTTAGCATTTTTACATAACATATCATGAAGTGAAATAAAGTGCACACGCACTGAATACAAAATATATTAACAAATGACATAAAGTGCACACGCACTGTATAAGTCTATAGTATTTTTAGGACAACTGATCTTATTAACAAATGAAATAAAGTGCACACGCACTGTAAAAATCTTTAGCATTTTACAAGAACTGATTACCCTAAAAATGAAATAAAGTGCACACGCACTGTAGAAGTCTTTAGCATATTTACAACATATCATGGAATGAAATAAAGTGCACACGCACTGTAGAAGTCTTTAGCATATTTAGGACGACTGATCATATTAACAAATGAAATAAAGTGCACACGCACTGTAAAAATCTTTAGCATTTTACAAGAACTAGGAAAGGAATGGGAAGGATTGCATCATGGTTGTAGCACAGTAGGTTCCACGTAGTTGCACCGAAAGTCCATATCTTTCTACAGAAAGTGTAGCCAAGACACTGAAATTTTGTATTAATATTCAATGTTATCATTTTGGTAGTACATTAGGTACACCAAACAGTAGGACTATAATAACATCTCCATCGTTCAAGGTGGTGGACAGCATGATGTGTCAACACCACATTCTTGTAGAATTCATACTCTTTCATCAACGTAGAATTAGTGCAAAAACCAAATATAGTGGTCCATGATCATGAGGATAGACAGGAAAACGGATATTGCAGTAATTTCTAGTAATTAGGTCAGAAGGTGAAGGACATTAAGTCTTATGCTACTCATCATTGAGAATTACACTAGTCTATCAACCGATTTGAGTAATTGTTGACACTTATTGCCTAGCTACTAAACATTTCTGTACTATGTATGGAGTATTACAGAACATTATTCATAAGTCATCTGATTACAGTAAATATTAGCACTCATTGGCCAGTTACTAACCGTTTTTATGCATTATTCAGAAGTCATCAGTCAAAGCAAGAGTTAATTAATGGCATAGCATTTATACATAATTCATCTTATTACAGTAAACAGTGGCATTCATTGGCCAGTTACTAAACATGTAGCAAGTATTGAATATTACAAAACACTATTCATAACTCATCTGGTTGCGGTAATTATTGACACTCATTGGCCAGTTACAAAGTATTCATATAGTTTCACAAAACATTATTCAGTATTATTCAGAAGTCATCCTTCAAAACAGGAGCTAAAGAGTGTAGCATCAAGCTACTGGTATTCATATATGATATCATGTAAGTGACATAAGACAAATTTAAAATATAATACATTGGAACTATTATTCAAAGTCTGTATTACAATAATACATAGACATAATGGAATCAATACATCAGAGAAATTTGTGTTACATTTAGGACTAAAAATATATCTTAAACTGGTAGCATTATTTGGTTGTATATCGGTAAAAGCTGGGACTGGTAATAAATTTTTTTGTGCTAGCAATGCACTGCGTTGGGATCGATGATTAATTGCTGGGGCATGAAAATATTTGCTTTTGACTTATTGCTGGAAATAAGGATTAATAGCGTCATTCGTCATGAGTCAGCTGTAGCAAGGTTATGAAACAAGTAAAGTATATGTGATCACATTCATGAATGATACACACAAATGGTAAAAAAAAAAGATAAGTACTAGAACAGGTTTAATGATTAACTGCTTATAGCACATTAATTTCATGAATAGCTTCTCTTGGAAAAAATACAAAATGGATTATTGAGCTGAAAGAATAAATGCATATTATGCTGAAAAGTAGTGAACTTCGAGTTAACAGGTAATGAAACGTGTACTCAATATGTATCTACTCTAGCTGTCTTTCCCAAAACATTCAGTCATTATACTGTGCGACATAAGCCATTCTGTCAAAAGGAACTGCAACAAATACTTAAATAACTACATGGCATTTCTTAACTAACAGTAAATATATAAACGTGATCATTATCGTCATCTGCAAAGAAGAACATCATTATTCATATTACCATAACTTCATCACTATCATCACCTGCAAAGAAAAACTTCTTTATTCATATTAGCATATTCTTCATATAACTGTTCATCATAATTTATTATCATCTGCAAAAAAATAGACACTTCATTATTCACATTCACATTTCCATTTACTTCATACAACTATTCATAGTATAGAGTTTCTTATTTCTAGCATATTTCATCACTAAAACTAAGATGTGTAGTTCTGTCTGACAGCCTGCATCAATCGCCTCGTATTCTGAAAGAACAATAAGTAGTCAAGACTGCTATCATACGATGTGTATAGTATATTCTGGTTAATGCTTGTTAATTCTGATCCATTTACTCTTCATGACAAGATATTGCATTTTCTTTCCTTCATTCTGGTGGTAAAATTTCCATTTCAGAGTAAACCACTGTGGTTGTTTAATTTATTTCTTGTATGCGTTATAGCTTTCTGAAAATGATGAATAAGGATTAATATCTTGAATTTGAATCATATACCCATTAGATAAAAACTTGTTTCTAGTGATAGAACTAAGCATACATCATAGCATGACAGAAAACGTATTATGTCAAAAACATAGACAGTTTTCAAGTGCAAAAAATGTACACACAGTATCATAATGTATTGGCAAAAAGTGTAGAATAGTCAAGATATTGAGATATCATAAGAAAAAATGTCAATGTCAACTGGTGTTTGTTATATCTTAAAGATTTCATATTACACACAGAGAAAAATTCTACTTTCGATAGGAAAACAATCATACATACACAAAAAACGGAAAATGTGCACGGTCTGATATATAACGACAAGAAAAGCGACCTTCTAACCTTACCTTGCCGGGCACTTGCCAAGAAAAAATATGATAATCATCAGTAAGTAGTTACATAGATAGAACTGCATAAGTGGTCATAAAATATGTAAGTCGTGTGCTGGCGTGCCGTTATCCTGCGCGCTGCGGCAGGAATTGTTTACATCCGCAGCGTAAGTCGTCGGTGCTTTTCTATAGTCTGGCAAGGAAACGTTACCAACTTGACCTCACAGTTTAAGGTGGAAAAAGCATATTTGCGAGATATCAACCCCAGAAATCGGTCACCCAGAATATTTGGGCCGCAATTCTGACAGTATGCAGTTATTGGCTTCTGAAAGTACAGCTATTAAACGTAAGCACGCTTCGGTCTTTTGTCACTCGATCCGCCCCACTGCAGCCCCCTGAAGACCGTGCTCGAAGTATTACTCCACGCTGCAATTACTAAGAAATTTGTGAAGTTCTGTTTTGACATTGGTAACATTCTTTGTTGACTGAGTTCAAGCGCGCGGTTTCTAAACTGCAGCTGGTGTCAAAGATATCTTTGCTTTGATCATTTTTATGTTGTGATTCACAAATACCACATAAATGAATGAAAGGAATAAGCATGTCGTTAATGAAGTAACGTAGCATCGTTGTTGTGCGTTAATTTGTTGGGACTTTAAAGCTGTCACTGTTAAAGTGGAGTACATTTTCAGGAGATGCGCTAGTCCTCAACGTGATTGGCATGATTAAATTGTAAATCGAAAGTCATTAATTTCATTTCATAATAATTGTTCCGCTACTAAGGTTTATTCATCTTGATTTAGATGCGTTTACATAGCTACAGAATATTCGTACGAGAACATTGTTAAAACATTATTAAACGTATATGTGCATAAGGTTGACATATTACGCACGGTACTTAAACTACTTACTGTTTCTCACGTAGAATAGTGTGTTCTAGAACTAGCTTTCCAAACAAGTTTGACAGATGTGTCAAATGGTTCAAATGGCTCTGAGCACTATGGGACCTAACTTCTGAGGTCATCAGTCCCCTAGAACTTAGAACTACTTAAACCTAACTAACCTAAGGACATCATACACATCCATGCCCGAGGCAGGATTCGAACCTGCGACCGTAGCGGTTGCGCGGTTCCAGACTGTAGCGCCTAGAACCGCTCGGCCACCCCGGCCGGCGCAGATGTGTCAATCTCGTCTTCTGTTGACTTCAACACCATGCGAATAGGACTCTAGTTGTCACTCGGACATTAGACAACTGCAGTGGGGTGGAGCACGGGACAGACAAATGTGGGCGCTAAGGTTTAAAAGCTGTACTTTCAAAACGTCATAATTGTGTACTATGCCACAAATTTCGGAGAGGAATCCATTTCTGGGGGTGAAATCCTTTTTCCTCTTTAAAATGTGAGGTCAAGTTGGTAAATTTTTTTTGTGAGTGTTCCGTACAAGATATAAAGTGTAGTAAAGGCTCATCTTAGGGAGAAAGATACATTGACGTTTACTTTCAATGGGAATTTTTCCAGGCAAAATTTGCGAAATAGAAAATTAACTAGAGGAAGTGTTTAAAATTCTACTAGATAATAACACTGGATTTCACTTGTCGCCGGCTGGTGTGGCCGAGCGGTTCTAGACTCTTCAGCCTGGAACCGCACGACCGCTACGGTCGCAAGGTCGAAACCTGCCTCGGGCATGGATGTGTGTGATGTCCTTAGGTTAGTTATGTTTAAGTAGTTATAAGTTCTAGGGGACTGATGACCTCTGATGTCAAGCCCCATAGTGCTCAGATCCATTTGAACGACTATATTTTTACTTGTTAATAATTGTCAGTTGTGTCATGTATATGTAGCTGAAAACTACCGAATTATGCGAGGATACTGTAGAATCTCCCAGAGATTCTCTAATTGTCAATTGAAGTGACGCAAATATTGCTGAGGCAGCTGTTCATCACACGGGACTGGAAATTACAACTATTAGGATTTTTCTATCACATATTCTAATTCCTGCAGAGAAGATAAATCTGGCGATTGCCTGTTACGCGAAATTTCTAAATAATATCACTATAAAGAGTCGAATGCCTATAAACTTCCAGTTTTGAACGGCCTCAGACAGCTGAAGGCGGACATTCAACGAGATGTATTAACATACCAGGTGATCAAAAAGTCAGTATAAATTTGAAAACTTAATAAACCACGGAATAATGTGGATAGAAAGGTAAAAATTGACACACATGCTTGAAATGACATGGGGTTTTATTAGAACAAAAAAAATTCACAAAATGTCCGACAGATGGTGCTGGACAGCAAAACGTCAGTGACTTGCGCATGACAATCGTGTATAAAAGGAGCTGTAATGAGAGAGAGAATCAGATGCGCCAGCAGTTGCAGCATGTTGACGTTACCTGAAAAGGCGCTTTTAGTGAAGCTGTATTATCAGAATTGGGAATGTGCTAGTTCAGCGTTACGATCCTATTGCCATAGGAAGAGGATTCGAACGGGTAAAGGTCCGTTGGCAAATGCACCTGTGGCGAGAATGATTTCGAAGTTCGAAGCCACGGGTTGTTTAGACGATAGACCCCGTAGCGGCCGACCGAGCACAAGGCGTAATGCTGCTGAGACAGTTCAGGAAGAAATGCAGACTGTAGCGGGTTTGGCTATACACGGGGAAGTCAATGCTCGTGCAGTCGCCCGTCGCACCGGCATTCCATACACTACTGCTTGGTTGGCACTTAGGCGTACCCTCCGATGCTATCCGTACAAAATCCATTGGAATCATGAACTGTTACCTGGCGATTTAGTGAAGCGGAGGGCATTTGCGGTGTGGTAGTTTCAAAAGATGGTGGAAGATGACGATTGGTTGAGTAACGTGTTGTGGACCGACGAAGCTCATTTCACGCTCCGAGGGTCTGTGAGCGCCCACAACTGCAGAATTTGGGCTACCGAAAATCCTAGAACTATCGTGGAAACTCCATTGCACGACGAGAAAGTCACGGTATAGGTTGGATTTACCACATCTGCCGTTATGGGGCTTTTTTTCTTTGAGGAAATGCGTGATTCTGGTTTTGTAACTGTTACCTTGACGGGTGAGAGGTACGCCGATATGTTACAGAATCGCATCATCCACAGCTTGGCTGATAAACACCTGCTGGAACGTACGATGTTCATGCAGGATGGCGCTCCATCCCATATTGCTAGACGCGTGAAAGATCTCTTGCGCGCATCCTTTGGTGATGATCGTGTGCTCAGCCGCCACTTTTGTCATGCCTGGCCTCCCAGGTCCCCAGACCTCACTCCGTGCGATTACTGGCTTTGGGGTTACCTGAAGTCGCAAGTGTATCGTGATCGCCCGACATCTCTAGGGATGCTGAAAGACAACATCCGAAGCTAATGCCTCACCATAACTCCGGACATGCTTTACAGTGCTGTTCACAACATTATCCCTCGACTACAGTTATTGTTGAGGAATGACGGTGGACATATTCAGCATTTCCTGTAAAGAACATCATCTTTGCTTTGTCTTACGTTGTTCTGCTAATTATTACTATTCTGATCAGATGAAGCGCCATCTGTCGGACATTTTTTGATCTTTTGTATTTTTTTGGTTCTAATAAAACCCCATGTCACTCCAAGCATGTGTGTCAATTTGTACCTCTCTATGTACAGTATTCCGTGATTTATTCAGTTTTCAAATGTATACTGACTTTTTGATCAACCGGTATACTAACGTTTGTGGGTATAGAGGAATCATCATTTATGAAGGCCAACCAAGGACTCGCGCGACCTGCAATCCACCAGGTCATATTCGCTTTGAATCCATACCGAGACTAGTTGAAAAGCCGTCTAAGCGAGAAGCAGTGGAGCCTCCAGAGATGACAACCTTGCCTGCAATTTTAGCATCTGTAGCACGTTATCAAATGGTGGAACAACCGTGAAGGGAAACTGATGTAAACGACATACAACAACACTACTGGCTCTTACTAAATTAGCAATACACCGATAACGTTACTCCTTTGAAAGGAATTAGATTTGACCATGACTGTATACTAATGGTTAAGGTATTGGTCTGTTTTTCGTTTCTCTAAATATATCTTTTGAAAGAAGTTGTAGCTGGAACAACGGGAATCATAAAGAAGGTTAACTATTGCCATTTACTTTACTTGATACTGAAGTACTGTTTTTGCGTTTAGAACACGAGACAATAGCTCACTTCAGCAGACAATGTACCAGTGGTTTCACATCAACTGCAAGAAAGAATATTAACCTTTTTTGGCAACATCTGGGTCTCAATGACACATACTATCTGTATATTAAAATAGAAAGTTAATAATGATCACAGGTTAATGATTACTAATTGCGGAAAACTACTAACATTGACAGGAGGATCTTGTAACAGTTTAACTGTTGAAAATACTATTATCCAAACAGTTTTTCTATAATTATTCTTTATTCTGATTGCTATTTGTTTCCTCAAGGAGCATGCATTTCTCTATTCTACATAACTCAAATCAAACATCTAGTCCTCCTATCCGATACAGCTTAAATAGTGATATCCAGTTACTTATCGCAACACACTAATGTTATAAAATTGGGAGCTGCATTTCTTTTGTACAGTAATTGTAATTTGGAAAGCAAAGATGAGTCAACAGCTAGTATGAGCAGCCGGAAACTAATTTACCAGTAGCTTCGATGAAAGTCAAACACTTTAATCAAAACAGAACATGAGAAACACTTTTAACTATAGACACATGAAAATACACTCCTGGAAATTGAAATAAGAACACCGTGAATTCATTGTCCCAGGAAGGAGAAACTTTATTGACACATTCCTGGGGTCAGATACATCACATGATCACACTGACAGAACCACAGGCACATAGACACAGGCAACAGAACATGCACAATGTCGGCACTAGTACAGTGTATATCCACCTTTCGCAGCAATGCAGGCTGCTATTCTCCCATGGAGACGATCGTAGAGATGCTGGATGTAGTCCTGTGGAACGGCTTGCCATGCCATTTCCACCTGGCGCCTCAGTTGGACCAGCGTTCGTGCTGGAAGTGCAGACCCCGTGAGACGACGCTTCATCCAGTCCCAAACATGCTCAATGGGGGGCAGATCCGGAGATCTTGCTGGCCAGGGTAGTTGACTTACACCTTCTAGAGCACGTTTGGTGGCACGGGATACATGCGGACGTGCATTATCCCGTTGGAACAGCAAGTTCCCTTGCCAGTCTAGGAATGGTAGAACGATGGGTTCGATGACGGTTTGGATGTACCGTGCACTATTCAGTGTCCCCTCGACGATCACCAGTGGTGTACGGCCAGTGTAGGAGATCGCTCCCCATACCATGATGCCGGGTGTTGGCCCTGTGTGCCTCGGTCGTATGCAGTCCTGATTGTGGCGCTCACCTGCACGGCGCCAAACACGCATACGACCATCATTGGCACCAAGGCAGAAGCGACTCTCATCGCTGAAGACGACACGTCTCCATTCGTCCCTCCATTCACGCCTGTCGCGACACCACTGGAGGCGGGCTGCACGATGTTGGGGCGTGAGCGGAAGACGGCCTAACGGTGTGCGGGACCGTAGCCCAGCTTCATGGAGACGGTTGCGAATGGTCCTCGCCGGTACCCCAGGAGCAACAGTGTCCCTAATTGCTGGGAAGTGGCGGTGCGGTCCCCTACGGCACTGCGTACGATCCTACGGTCTTGGCGTGCATCCGTGCGTCGCTGCGGTCCGGTCCCAGGTCGACGGGCACGTGCACCTTCCGCCGACCACTGGCGACAACATCGATGTACTGTGGAGACCTCACGCCCCACGTGTTGAGCAATTCGGCGGTACGTCCACCCGGCCTCCCGCATGCCCACTATACGCCCTCGCTCAAAGTCCATCAACTGCACATACGGTTCACGTCCACGCTGTCGCGGCATGCTACCAGTGTTAAAGACTGCGATGGAGCTCCGTATGCCACGGCAAACTGGCTGACACTGACGGCGGCGGTGCACAAATGCTGCGCAGCTAGCGCCATTCGACGGCCAACACCGCGGTTCCTGGTGTGTCCGCTGTGCCGTGCGTGTGATCATTGCTTGTACAGCCCTCTCGCAGTGTCCGGAGCAAGTATGGTGGGTCTGACACACCGGTGTCAATGTGTTCTTTTTTCCATTTCCAGGAGTGTATAAAGACTGTTACTTCCAAACCTGTACCATAATTCACCTGTTTCTACACGACTACTTTGTAATTAAAATTAAGTGAACAGCAGAGGATTCATCGAACCTCCTTCATGTTTCTCTACCGTTTCACCCTTGAACAGCGCGCGGGTAAAGCAAACACATTAGTTTTTCCGTGCCAGCTCTGATTCTTCTTATTTTAATTTGATGATAATTCCTCCATATGTAGGTACGCGTCAGCTAAATATTTTCAAAATCTGGGGACAAAGTCGGTGATGGAAATGTCATGAGAAGATTCCGCTGCAACGAAAATCATCTGTCCTTTTGTGATTCACGTATCATATCCAAGACACTCTATTCACTGTTTCGAATAATACAAAATGAGCTGCCCTTCTTTGAACTTCTTCGATGTTCTCTGTCAATTCTGCCTGATGAAGGTCCCACATCGCACAGCAATACACCAGAAGAGGCCAGTCTTTCTTAGTGTAAGCAGTTTCTTTAGAAAACCTGTTGCATTTTCTAAGTGTTCTGCCGATAAAACGCAGTCTTTGGTATACTTTCCCCCACGATTATCTATGTGATCGTTCCTATTTAAGTTATTCATAATTGTAACCTCTAAGTATTTAGTTGAATTTACTGATTTTACATTTGTGTGTTTTATCCTGTATTTAGCGGATTTCTTTTAGTTCTCATGCGAATGACTTCACGCTCTTCGTTATTTAGAGTCAAATGCTTCTTTTCACTCTACACGCATATCTCGTCTAAATCATTTTGCAATTTGTATTATCTGATGACTTTATGAGATGGTAAATGATGGAATCATATGCAAACAATTTAAGAGGATTGCTCAGATTGCCTCCTAAATCGCTTATGAGATCAGGAACAGCAGAGGGGGTGTAACGCTTCCTTGGGGAACGCCAGATATTACTTCTGTTTTACTCAATGACTTTCCGTCAGTTACTACGAAGTGTGACCTTTCTGACAGGAAATCACGAATACAGTCAGATAAGTGAGACGATATTCTATATGCATGCAATTTGATTAGATGTCGTTCGTGAGGGACGGTGTCAAAAGCCTCCCGGAAATCGAGAAACGTGGAATCAGTTTGAAATCCCCTGTCGATAGTACTCACTTCGTGGAAATAAAGCGTCAGTTGCGTTTCACAAGAAGATATTTTCTGAATCCGTGTTGGATCTTGCTCAATAAATCGTTCTCTTCGAGGTGAGCCATAATGTTCGAACACAGGATATATTCTAAAATCCTGCTGCAAACAGATGTTAGCGATGTAGGTCTGTAATTTAGCGGATTACTCCTATTTCCCTTCTTGGGTATTGGCGTGGCTCGTGCAACTTTCCAATCTTTGGGTACTGCTGTATGGTGTGGCAGGTGGCAGTTGACGCTAAATAACGAAAAGTGTGAGGTGATCCACATGAGTTCCAAAAGAAATCCGTTGGAATTCGATTACTTGATAAATAGTACAATTCTCAAGGCTGTCAATTCAACTAAGTACCTGGGTGTTAAAATTACGAACAACTTCATTTGGAAAGACCACATAGACAATATTGTGGGGAAGGCGAGTCAAAGGTTGCGTTTCATTGGCAGGACACTTAGAAGATGCAACAAGTCCACTAAAGAGATAGCTTACACTACACTCGTTCGTCTTCTGTTAAAATATTGCTCCACGGTGTGGGATCCTTACCAGGTGGGATTGACGGAGGACATCGAAAGGGTTCAAAAAAGGGCAGCTCGTTTTGTATTATCACGTAATAGGGGAGAGAGTGTGGCAGATATGATACCCGAGTTGGGATGGAAGTCATTAAAGCAAAGACGTTTTTCGTCGCGGCGAGATCTATTTACGAAATGTCAGTCACCAACTTTCTCTTCCGAATGCGAAAATATTTTGTTGAGCCCAACCTACATAGGTAGGAATGATCATCAAAACAAAATAAGAGAAATCAGAGCTCGAACAGAAAGGTTTAGGTGTTCGTTTTTCCCGCGCGCTGTTCGGGAGTGGAATGATAGAGAGATAGTATGATTGTGGTTCGATGAACCCTCTGCCAAACACTTAAATGTGAATTGTAGAGTAGTCATGTAGATGTAGATCTTTGAATGAGCGAGCGGTTGTATATGATTGATAAGTATGTAACTATTCTGTCACCATGCTCTGAAAGGAACCTGACTGTTATACAGCCTGGATAGTAGGCCGTGCCTCTGTTAACTGGTTTAAGATGCTTCGCTACACCGAAGATATCTACTTCTAATTTACTAAAGCTGGCTGTTGATCTGGATTCGAATACAGGAATATTTAGTTTATCTTCTTTGGTGATGGAATTTCGGAAAACCGTCTTTAGTAAATCCGCTATAATGGTACTGTCATCCGTAATATCACCACTGTTATCACGCAGTGAGTGTATTGATTGTGCGTTTCCGCTGGTATACTTTACACGCGACCAGAATCTCTTTGAATTTTCTGCCAGATTTCGAGACAGAGTGTCGTTGTGGAAACTATTAAAAGCGTCTCGCATTGAATTTCTCCCTAAGTTTCAAGTTTCTGTAAAACTTTCACGTCCTTTGAAATTTGACACGCTTTGTTCGTTCATTCTGCAACATTATACTGACCTATTTTGAGTAACACGGGGGATCAGCGCCATCTATTAATAGTTTATTTGGTATATACACTGAAGAGCCAAAACATTATGACCACTGCCCACCGTGAGGTTGAATACCTTCTTGTATGTTGTGGACACGTGACTCTCAGGAAAGAATGAAAGCGAAATGGGCAGTCACTGTAGAGAAGGTGTGGGCCGTTAAAGCGGAAATCCAATGATACAAGAATTTCTGACAAAGGCCACATTGCATGGCCCTGCGGCCGGAAAGGAGAATCCCTGAAATTGTGAAGCTTGTCGCCTTTTGGCATACTACTGTCGTGAGCACATATGGAATGTGTTTGATGGACGGTGAAATAACAAGTAGGCCGTATGGTATTGGACGACCACGTGTCATCACAAACCGTAGAGGTCGGAGGATCCCTCACTGTGTAATCCAGAATAGGCGGCAGCGATATGTGGCAGATCTGACGAAATAGTGCAATGCTGAAGCAGACTAAAGGGTTTTAGAGCACCCCGTTCAACCGCAGTTGTTGAACATTGAGATCCACAACACACGACCCCTACGTGTTCGTGTGTTGATCCAACGACATCATCAGTTACGACTTCAGTGGGTTCAGCATCACTGAGTTTTCACCATGGATGTATAGAAACGTGTCGCCTGTCGAATGAATCGCATTTCTTGCTACACCAGGTCGACGGTTGGGTCCTTACAAGCCGTCATCCAGGCGAATGGCTGCACGAAACATGCGCCGCGCCACATATGCGAGTCGGTGATGGCAGAATTACGCTATGAGGCAATCGAAGGCATTATGGCAGCAGTTAACTACTTGAACATTATCGCGGACCACAAGCATTGTTTTATGCTTGAAGTTTCTCCCTATGGCGATGGCATCTTCCAGCAGGATGATGTTCCGTGTTGCGAGGTCCGAATCGTGCTACAGCGGTTTGATGGGCAATATAATGAACTGACATTGATGTCTTGGCCAGAAAATTTGTCTGATCTGTACCCGCTGGAACACATATCTGGCACTAGCTGCGTGCCGAGGAAACCACCATTCCGTAATTTGAGGGAATTGCTTTACCTGTGCGTAAACCTCTGGTGCCACATACTTCGGTAATTATGTCAAGAACGTGTAGATTCCATGCCAACCAGAAACTCCGCTGTACTGTGTTTGAAAAGTGGAACAACACGCCATTAAACTAGTGGCCAAAATGTTTTGGATCATCGGTGAGTATCTCAACTGCCATCGATACTATTTCTTTGAATTTAAACCATATCTGGTCTACACAAATACAGTCAGATTGGAAGGAGTGGGAACTTTCTCTTATGATGACGTCAAACGAAAGTTTATCTCTTTTTTAAATAGATTAATTTTGCATTTATTTTTGGTGAGTTTTTATGTTACAGTATTTAGTCTCGCCACAACAACCTTGTCACTAATCCTTGTCTCCGTCTTGATAATCCCTATTTGCTTATGATTATTT
Organism: Schistocerca nitens; assembly: GCF_023898315.1. NCBI lineage: Eukaryota > Metazoa > Arthropoda > Insecta > Orthoptera > Acrididae > Schistocerca > Schistocerca nitens. The sequence continues at coordinate 399,168,134 of NC_064616.1, forward strand.
ATTGCAAATATACACTACTGGACATTAAAATTGCTACACCCAGAAGATGACGTGCTACAGACGCGAATTTTAACCGACAGGAAGAAGATGCTGTGATATGCAAATGATTAGCTTTTCAGAGCATTCACACAAGGTTGGCGCGGATGGCGACACCTACAACGTGCTGACATGAGGAAAGTTTCCAACCGATTTCTCACACACAAACAGCTGTTGACCGGCGTTGCCTGGTGAAACATAGTTGTGATGCCTCGTGTAAGGAGGAGAAATGCGTACCATCACGTTTCCGACTTTGATAAAAATTGGATTGTAGCCTATCGCGATTGTATCGTATCGCGACATTGCTGCTCGCGTTGGTCGAGATCCAATGACTGTTAGCAGAATATGGAATCGGTGGGTTCAGGAGGGTGATACGGAACGCCGTGCTGGATCCCAACGGCCTCGTATCACTAGCAAGTCGAAATGACAGGCATCTTAACCGCATGGCTGTAACGGATCGTGCAGCCACGTCTCGATACCTGAGTCAACAGATGGGGACGTTTTCAAGACAACAACCATCTGCACGAACAGTTCGACGACATTTGCAGCAGCATGGACTACCAGCTCGGAGACCATGGCTGCGGTTACGCTTGACGCTGCATCACAGACAGGAGCGCATGCGATGAACTGTGGTATCGTGTTGAAGCTGCATGGGCAGCTGTACCAGTACAGGCCATCCATGCTCTGTTTACCTCAATGCCGAGGCGTATCAAGGCCGTTATTACGGCCAGAGGTGGTTGTTCTGGGTACTGATTTCTCAGAATCTATGCACCCAAATTGCGTGAAAATATAATCACATGTCAGTTCTAGTATAATATATTTGTCAAATGAATACCCGTTATCATCTGCATTTCTTCTTGGTGTAGCAATTTTAATGGCCAGTAGTGTATTATTTTGGCCGTTCAAGTCTAGTAGCCCATAACTATTATGAGTCACCACAGTTTTTTTCAGGTAACCGTAAAGTTGTATTGAGATTTCAATAAGAACTACATTTAAGCTGAGTACTTTAAATATTTTCTTGGCAGATATAATTTAGAGAAACTTAAATAATCTATCTATGAAATCCATATGAAGTGCTTCAGAAACAAGATTCACTAAATGGTAAAGGAATCTACTGCTCGACAAATTTAATTGAATTTTGTTACATAAATCAATTACGTTAAGTTCAATAAAACAGGATACTCGGATGTACAGTACCACTTGCCATAGAATCCTGCCTAAGAAATTGACTAAGGATAAAATATGGGTACTCAACACAAAGTTTACGGAACACAAACTTATTATTGGAAAATAAAACACGTAAATGGTCGATTCAGTTATACAGTACTCACCCGATTCTTTGAGAAAAAGGAAGTGGTTGTGGCTATTTCCTGTGGAAACTCGACAAACGCGGGAAATGTATCCATGGCTCTTGCTGTATAACAAGCTCCATATCCGAAGCTATATTAAATAATCTTGCTGCTATTCTTGCAATATCGAACACTTTGCACACTAGCCATCAACTAACTCTTACCCCAAAGGAGCCATGCAGTTTGTCATCCAAATCTATCTTTTCTATTCCCGACATGCAGATTTTGTTGCGGAGGGACCCCCTCCCCCCCTTTCCCTATGTTTATGTTTTACAAGATTGCAAAGCTTTGTAACTTTTGAAGAACTAATATTACAAATAAATTTTTCACATTTCCATTCTTTTGTAGAACATTACTTGTAAAATTACATTCATAAATTAATTAAAATTACATAAATGGACGTAAATAATGAATAAAACATTTACGTAGATGTTATATCAAAGATCATGGAGATACAGAAGCCACGTTAAACATAAACAGACACAGAAGTTATATGCAATAAGTATAAGAGTATAAGTAATATCGATATTGATGTTACACATGCTCCGTGTTTCAGTGATGTTTCCGGTTGGAACCACATCAGTGAAATAGACGTAGTGCCTCAAGTAGTGCTGGAAAAAAAAAAGCACACACACACACCAAAGCAGCACACACTTTACAACACTTTACTTAACAGCAACACAAAGATCATCATTTCATCACATTTACATAAAACATCCTTACACAATACATAAATACAAGAGAGGAAATATAATGTATACCTTAATGTAAACGTTATTTAATTTCTGTTCATGATTTACAGTTATTTACTAGAAATTTTAAGCAGGCTGTTTGTTTTGCTTTAAAGGAAATATTCAACTATTAAATTTTTGTTAGCTTCAAAATATTACTATAGATTCTATTTTCAGTTTGTGTACGGGAAGAGCAATTACGAAAACTTATTAGTTTCACCAAATAGGTGCTTTTGGCTACGTGAATTTTAATGCAGTTCAACAACATAACAAAACACTTTTTACTATAGACATAATTTTTCACTGCTCCTTCAATTTTCCAGGCAGTTCACACAGAACACTTGTCACTACAGACCTTGTTTTACTAAGGAAACACTTGGCTGTCCACTAATTTTTGGCAGTCCATTTCAAGCACCTTTATTGGTTTATTCACTTGGCAGTAAATTATGGTGCCCTATTTCACATACTGGCAATCTATTTTATTAAGCTGCAGCTTATTATGCAGTGCAGCTTTTTAGCATGTTATTTCACATTTTTGGAATGTCCATGTCATTCTATACACAGTTATAGCGTTACGAATCTAAAAGTTGTAGACATATATTAGGAAAATTATAATAGTAAGTATTCACAAAAATATAACATTTGCTTATAGACACTTTTTGTAAGAATAAATAATCTATAATATAGCACGAATTAGTCAGTTCATATTTTTAGACAGTGTTCCTTTTTATTCTGTTCTATGGACATGCAGTTTCAGATCCACTATATTACGAACACATGGGTTCTTCTTTGATTTAGTGTATATCAAATACTATGCGTTAGCGTGAGGTGTTCACTGCAATTCATATGGTCCATTCTAAATATACCTAAATTTGGAAATAAAGCTGCTTAATTTTGAAATGAATCTGCCCCACGCCCTCTTGGTATGGTAGCAGCCTGTGCTGCTGTACACAGCATAATATCATTTTCCTGAATTCACCATAACAAGTCTTGAAGAGGTCTAATATCATACCAAAGGATGTTGCCTACATACCCTTTAAATATATCTGGGGGCTTTTTTGTTTGGGAATTTTGAATTATTTAACAACTGGAACCCTTTGAGATAGGATATAGCACAGTTCGGTGGTTCTTTCTTTCTTTCTTGGTTTTGTGTTTTCTTTTGGTGCTTGTTTTGAACTTGTTTCATCAGGTGGTACAAAACAATATTTCATCACGCATTCCTCGATTTCCGTTACTCCAGCAATATTCCACATCCGAACTATCTTGTAAATCCGACCATTCTGGGTCAGTGTTCGGTTGTAACAGAAAGACTTTTCTTAGACGGATGTTTATTTCCTTATCTGATCTTCTGTCAGATCTTAAATAAACAGGCTCACGGTTTTCTCCTAACGTTATGAGTTGTTTTTCTTTCATAGCAGGCTCTTCTTCAGAGCTGTCATCTTCAGCGGCTCTAGTGACGTTTACCCTTATTTCGTATCTTTTGTACACTAGTCGACTTGATCTTCAATAAACTGCCTATTGGCTTCTGTCTCGGGTTTTTGGGCCGACGGTAGTCTGATGATTTTGCAGACGTTTCGCCAGAACGAGTTTATACTCTGCGACGGCCGATTTCCCGTGCTGCAGCGAACGACCGTCGCAGGTAGCAAGAGGAGAACCGCACCGGAAATGACGGCGGGGAAGCAGTCGGAAGTTGGCGCGCCACGTACATATAGTCTGCGGCCGCGAGCTCGGCTCCAGTTCACCACCAGAAGTAGAGGGTGAAGCTTTGACAATGCAAGCTACTCGTGCTGACGGAACGTCAGTAATCATCAAACGAACGCCGGCCGAAGAACCCGAGACAGACGCCAATAGGCAGTTTGTCAACAAGTGGCCACGAAAGCCTTAACAATCTGGTGAACTTCAATAGCTCGTAAGCAGTCATTTGTATCTACCTCTTCGGCCTACTGACTGACTACTCGTTAGTCAGAAACGCTTCGATTGCAAATCTAGGGATTTAATCTTCCACCCTTCTCCTTCTCTTACCGACCGTATTTATTCCCTTCATTTCCTTACTATTACTCTCAACATTATTGTCAGGTCGCTCTACTTTGAATAGCTCCCTTTTTCTCACTATCTTCCACCTCTTTAGCCATTGCCACTAGCGAATTTTGTACGGCACTAACTGCGTCCATTTCCTCCTTTCTGTTGGGGTACATCCTATTTCCGACGTCCTTTTCTCTCTTTTCATCATCGCCTGTACGTCTGGTCGCATAATTCCTTTTGGAATACTCTTACTCGCTCTGTTTTAGCTCTTGGCACAGATCGACCATTTGTTTCCACCAGTTCGCACCAAATTCTTTTCGCAAATTTTATCATTACCAGAAACTAATCTCTCAGCAGCTATATCAATGCTAAACATTTTAGTCAAAACGTAACATGAGAAATACTTTTTAGCTATCTACACATGAAGACACACTGAAGCGCCAAAGACACTGGCATAGTCATGCATATTCAAATACAAAGGTATGTAAACAGGCAGAATACAGCGCTGTGGTCGACAACGCCTATATAAGATAAGGAGTGTCTGGCACAGCTGTTAGATCGGTTACTGCTGCTACAATGGTAGGTTATCAACATTTAAGTGGGTTTTGGCGTGGTCTTATAATCGTCGCACGAGCGATGGAACACAGAATCTCGGAGGTAGCGATGAAGTGCGGATTTTCCCGTACGACCATTTCACGTGTGTACCGTGATTATTAGGAATCCGGTAAGACATAAAATCTCCGACATCGCTGCGGCCGGAAAAATATCCTGTAAGAACTGGACTAACGACGACTGAAAAGAACCGCTCCACGTGAAATTGCTGCAGATTTCAATACTGGGCGATGAACAGGTGTTAGCGTGCAAACCATTCAACGAAACATCGTCGTTATGGCTTTCGGAGCCGAAGGCCCACTCGTGTACCCTTGATGGCTGTGCATGACACAAAGCTTTACGCCTCTCCTGGGCCCGTAAACACCGACATTGGACTGTTGATGACTGAATGATGATGATGATGATTTTTGGTTTGTAGGGCGCTGAACTGCGCGGTATTCAGCGCCCGTACAAATTCTCAACCGTTGCTCAGTCCAGTCTCGCCACATTGCCACATTCATGAATAATGATGAAATGATGAGGACAACACAAACACCCAGTCATCCCAAGGCAGGTGAAAATCCCTGACCCCACCGGCAATCGAACCCAGGACCCCGTGCTCGGGAAGCGTGAACGCGACCGCGAGACCACGTGCTGCGGACTTGATGACTGGAAACATGTTGCCTGGTCTAACGAGTCTCGTTTCAACTTGCGGATCGTCGTGTACGGGTATGGAGACAATCTTATGAACCCATGGACCCTGCATGTCAGCAGGGGACTGTTCGAGGTGGCAAAGGCTCTGTAATTGTGAGGGCGTGTGCATTTGGAGTGATATCGGACCCCTGATACGTCTAGATACGACTTTGACAGGTGACACGTACGTAAGAATTCTGTCTGGTCACCTGCATACATTCATGTCAGTTATTCATTCCGACGGAGTTGAGCAATTCCAGTAGGACTATGCGACACCTCACACGTCCAGAATTGGTACAGAGTTGCTCCAAGAACACTCTTCTGAGTTTAAACTCCCTAGACATGAACATTATTGAGGATATTTGGGATACCTTGCAACGGGAAGTTCACAAGAGATCTCCACCCCCTCGTACTCTTATGAACTTATGGACATCCCTGCAGAATTCATGGTATGAGTCCCCTCCATCACTACTCCAGACGCTAGTCGAATCCATGCCACGTCGTGTTGCGGCACTTCTGCGTGATCGAGGGGGCCCTACACGGTATTAGGCAGATGTACCAGTTTCTTTGTATCTTCAGTGTATAAACGCAGTTACTTCCAAACCCGCATAATGATTAATCCATATGCTGGCTCTTTAAATGTACTAGCCCGTAACTATCGTAAGTCATCACAAATTTTGCAGGTCACTGTAATACTGCTCTGAGATTTCAATAAGAAAATTATTTAATTTATGAATGATAGAGGACAGCAATCAGTCGTCCTTTTTTGCGGGTTTTATTTGGCAGATCCAAATTTCAGCTAGTGCCTAGGCATTATCAACGCACTATTTTCTAGTCTCAATACATGTCAATTCCCTGTTGTTCGGGCGTCAGTCACAGTTCTCTGAATACTGCTTGCTCAAGTAGTATTCAAAGAACTGTAACTGAAGCCCGAACAACACGCATTGATCCTAGAAAATAGTGCGCTGATAATGGATAGGGACTAGCCGAAATCTGGATTTGCCGAATAAAATCTGCAAAAAGGATGACTGATTGCTGTGCCCTATCATTTATAAATCAGATCGCAGTCGCTGAGTGCACCCACGTTCCTAATGGAAGGTAATCTGCTAAAAACCTTTGAACTCAATACTTCAGATCTTTTTTTGGAAATTATGCTTTAGCGATACTTTAACTATCCTTGATTCAGAAAAACTAAATTTTAAAGGAATCTACTACTCAACAAACGTTATCAAATGTTGTTACAGAAATCAGTGACCCTAAATTCAATAAAATAGGCTACTCGGATGTAAACCAGCACTTGCAATACGATCCTGTCCAGCCAAATGACTAAACATAAAATATGGGTGCTCAACACTAAGTTTACAGAACACAAACTCATTATTGTATAGTAATACACGTAACTCTTGCGTTCATTTAAACAGTACTCAACTGATTCTTTGTGACGAAGGTGGTGGCTGCAGCGAATTCCTGTAGACACGCAACAATAGTCGCCAAAAGTATCCATGGCTCTTACTGTATAACGGGCTCTGAAATTTCTCCTCTTAGCGTTGGACTTTCATAGTACAAAGCTAACCAATGAATTCCATGAATATAGAGCCACATTTCTTCCACATCCGAAATGATATTAAATAGTCTTGCTCCTCTTCTTCCCTCGTTCAGCAGATAAAATTCAAACATTTTGGATGCTGGCCGCCAGTTAACTCTTGCCACAAAGGAGCCTTGTAGTTCTACTGCAAAATCTAATTTTTCTATTCTTGTCGTGAGGGTTTTGTTGCAGAGGCACTTCTCACCATGTTTTACATGATTGCAAAGTATCTTATGCTTTAAAATTTCCATTCTTTTGTAGAATTAACTTTTAAAATTACATCCATAGTTTAACTACAGTTACAGAATTGATCACAAGTAATGAATAAAACGTTTACATACATGTTACACCAACGACCATGGTGATACAGAAGTCACAGTAAACATAAGCTGAGAAAGAAGGTGTACGAGGTGCAGTAGTGGTACTAATTCTGGATACTTTGTTGAAATGTTCATTCGTTTTAACATCACAAAATGTATGTATGTTTTGGTGTACTAAATTAATAAATCATGATTTTATTTTTCGTTTATGGTATGCCCTACTGACAATTTATCATTTTTAGTGAATTTGATGATGTATGTTTCTTATTCAGAACGAATAAGTAGACGTAACTGACAACGATTAGAAAACGTCATTGTTTTACCTGCTTTGCAGCTGCTTCTAATTTGATCTGTTCCGATAAATCTATCCATGAATATGTATTATTATTGGTTCATTCAGTGAGAGAAAGCGTTTTGATTACTGCTGTAACTCCACTAGTAGCATTACATATGTGTTGTTGAAGTGTAACGTTTCTTTAGAGTGAACTGATTTGAGACGAATGGCGGATTGAAAACCACGTCTCCTGTAACAAAACGTGCTGATTGGTCACCAAGTAAACGGAGTAAGGCAGTAACACTCCATGAAGGTTATACGTATGTAGAAATAGCAAAAAGGCTGGGTGGAGACGCTACAAAGTGGACTTTGAGGGATGTTTGCAACCAGAACGAAGAAACTGAGCCAACATAAACTGCTCCATAAACCCGCAGAAAGCCAATACTGACTAGTCAATAGGTTGTGCCATCATTCTCAGCAAGATCGTCGGCGTATCGCAAAAGACATAAATGCCGTATTGAAGACCAGGTGCTGAAGTTTCTGATCCAACTGTCAGACAGAAACTTTGCGAAAATGGTTTGCGATCGAGGACTCCAAGGAAGTAGCCTTAGCTGAACAAAATGCAGAGACATCAGCATCTTTGTGAGTGATGGAATTAAGTCTGTTTGTCGTCGACCAGGCGAAGACTTATTACCTCAGGGCACCATTGCCACTTTGAAGCATCCCATCCGTGTCACGGTGTGAGGCTGCTTGGAAAGTCACTGCACTGGACGTCTGGCAGTGCTATCGGGCAACATTACCGCATACAATGTTCCAAGACGAAGTCTTAGTGCTGAAACTGCTGCCCTTTGTCTGCAATTTGTTTGAAGGTAATATCGGTCAGTGCAGCTTTCAGCACGACTGTGCACCATGTCATACAGTGAAAATCAGTATTGAAGCAAGTAATCCAGAAATCAAAGCAGCTTTATAATGAGAAAAACATAATTTAATCAGGCAACAAAATACAAACTGTATGGGATATGGTGAAGACAGAGACTGGTAGGGCCAAAGAGGAAGAGTAACAGATAGCTCTGAAAATAAACGAGTCACTGGTAACAAGTGCATCTCTTAAACAAGTACTTTGTTTCTGTTACTAACAGTCTGGTGTTATCAGGTTCGGTAAACGGTGTTCTATCTTAAGTTATTTGTGTCATCGATCTCTTACCAAAATGGCTCTGAGCACTATGGGACTTAACATCTATGGTCATCAGTCCCCTAGAACTTAGAACTACTTAAACCTAACCAACCTAAGGACATCACACACATCCATGCCCGAGGCAGGATTCGAACCTGCGACCGTAGCGATCTCTTACCAGTAGAACGTTTCGAGGCTGGCTAAAGTACGCTGAAGTTAGGCCTCTTTACAAGAAGGGGACAAAGACAAACCATCAAATTATCGATCAATTTCACTTTTGCCGATTTTTCAAAAATATTTGAAAAGATTGTGTTCAAGCGTCTCCTTAAGCAATAATATACTGTCCAAGTCACTGTTTCGGTTTCTTAAGAGTTCTGATGTAGAGAAAAATATTTACACATACAGTCAGTCAGTATGTACTCAATTCATTAGATAAGAAATCAGAGGTTACTGGCATCTTCAGTGACCTGTGAAAAGTCTTTGATTGTGTGACTCACAGCATTCTCTTAAGTAAATTAGAATATTATGATGTCATCGGCAGTGCTGCGATATGGTTTAAGTGTTATCTAACTAACAGGAAACAAAGGGTTGCGAAATACCTGCGCACTAGGCAGTCAGTCTTCATTTGACTGTGGTGTTCCTCAAGGTCCCATCTTTGGTGTTTTGTTTTTACCTTCATTCTATTATGTCATAAGGGATCATATTCTGGGGCAACTCATCAAACCGAGAAAAAGTTTTAGCATGCAAAAGCTTGTAATAAGAATCTGTGGTGTAAATTCAAGAACATCATGTAGAAACCTCTTCAAAGGAACTTTGTATTCTAACCACTGATTCTATGTACATTTATTCCATAATGACATTTGTTTCAAGTAGTAATCTGTGATTACAGTCAATAGCTCAAAACATAATATCAATACTAGAAATAACAACAATCTACATAAAGACCTAATCACTTACCTTGGTCCGAAAAGGGGTCCAATATTAAGGAACATAACTTTTCAATAAATTGCCAGAAACCATTGAAAACTTGGATCAGATAAAGCACAGTTTAAAAAAATTTTGAAATACTTTTTGATACGCAACTCCTTCTATTCTATAGATGAATATCTTAACAGGGACTGTTAGAAGAGCTTAAGTAAAAAATGTCTGTTAGAGTTCAATTTTGGACAGCACTTGGTCACAACAGCCAGAACTAGGTATTCTGTGTACGATAAATTTATTAAAAGTGCATATCTATGTTTCATTCTGGCAGTATTACCCTGAATCCCCAAAGAAACTGGTATAGTCATGCGTATTCAAATATAAAGACGTGCAAACTGGCAGAATACGGCGCTGCGATCTGCAACGCCTATATAAGACAACAAGCGTCTGGTGCAGTTTTTAGATCGGCTACTGCTGCTACAATGGCAGGTTATCAAGACTTAAGTGAGTTTGTACGTGGTGCTATAGTCGGAGCATGAGTGATGGGACACAGCATCTCCGAGGTAGAGATGAAGTGGGGATTTTCCCGTACGACCATTTGACGAGTGTACCGCGAATGTCAGGAATCCGGTGAAACACCAAATCTCCGACATCGCTGAGGCCGGAAAATGATCGTGTAAGAACGGAACCAACGACGACCGAAGAAAATCGTTCACCATGAGGGAAGTGCACCCCTCCGCAAACTGCTTCAGATTTCAGTGCTGAGCCATCGACAAGTGTCAGCGTGCGAACCACTCAAAGAAACAGCATTGATATGGGCTTTCGGAGCCGAAGGCCTACACGTGTACCCTTGAAGACTGCTCAACACAAAGCTTTACGCCCCGCCTGGGCCCGTCAACACCGACATTAGACTATTGATGACTGGAAACATGCTGCCTTTTCGGGGGAGTCTCGTTTTAAAATGGATCGAACGGATGGACGTGTACTGCTATGGAGAGAACATCATGAATACTTGGACACTGCATGTCAGCAGGAGGCTGTTCAAGCTGGTGGAGGCTCTGTAATTGTGTGGGGCACGTGTAGTTGAAGTGCTATGGGACCCCTGATACGTCTAGATACCACTCTGATAACCTGCATCCATTCATGTCCATTGTACATTCCGACGGACTTGGGCAATTCCAGCAGGGTAATGTGACACCCCGCACGTCCAGAATTGCGCAGAGTGGCTCCAGGAACACTCTTTTGAGATTAAACACTTCCGCTGGCCACCAAACTCCCCAGACATGCCCATTATTGAGCATATCTCGGATGCCTTGCAACGTGCTGTTCAGAAGAGATCTCCACCACTTGTGCTCTTACGGATTTATGGACAGCCCTGCAGGATCCATGGTGTCAGGTCCCTCCTGCAGTACTTCAGACATTGGTGGAGTTCATGCCACGTCGTGATGCGGCACATCCACGTGCTCGCGGTTGCCCTACACGACTACACGATATTAGGCAGGTGTACCAGTTTCTTTGGCTCTTCAGTTTACTGTAAAACGTTCACCTATTTTTGCGATTTCCCTACAAATGATTAGTGTATTGAGTATTATGTTCAAATGTTTTATGTTTTTTATGTTACACTTTTTGACATATTCGACACCCACGAGAATCGTCTCAATTTTGAGTCTATGGAACGGAAATTGATTCTAATCTAATCCATGCTAAATGGTTCGATGACCATCAAATTAGGGAGCAGTCTTGGTCTGGCAACAATCTCGACTTCAAGTCAATAGAGAACTTGTGGCCAAGGCTTAAAATCATGGTTTTTCTGCGGAATCCCACTAACAAGAGGAAGCCCCTAAAGGCCACCGTGAATTTGTGGTTCACACTGGTTAAACCAGAAGATCTTCTACATTTGGTGGCCTCGATGCCGCACAGAGTTGAGGCAGTGAGTAAATAGGATGGATATTCCACAAAATACTAAGAAATATTGCAGTAACTTTGGTTGCCGAGTAATTCGTAACAATCTGGAATTGTTGAGTATATTTTGTTTGACTTGTTTTTTAAATTTTAACAAAATTTTTGTATTTGAACTTTAATTTTCAATTTTAGACATTAAGGCGTGAATTATATTGTATATTTCAGCTGAAATAAACTCCTGATTGCAATATTCAGTGAATCCCTACTACGTTTCCAGGATTAATGTCACTGCTGTAAGTATAAGTAACATCGATATCGATGGTACAAACTGTTCTGACAATAATATTCATAACCAAACTGAGACCCCTATAGAAACTCCTGAGAGGGCGGACGAGCCTGAAGCAATAGGAAAATCCGTGATTCCATCAACAGAATAAACGTGCTCAAACAAAAAGACCACGAAGAAGCTATATCTGAACGAAAAATGTCATCACAAACCCTACACGAACTTTTGGGATCCATTGAGAGTCAAACATCTGCTAAAACCCCACGGAACATCAGGAAAAGAAGACTGGCCCATGTGGCAGCTGAGAATACAGCGGGAAAAGAAAACCCAAATAAATGAAGAACAAAATGCGCAGTCAGCATAAATTTCAGGAAAACACAGATAGCCATGTTCTAAAAATCAGGCTGAGGAGAGCGCAACCAAAACAGCTGAGAAAAGTCAAGACGCCTCCAGAAATTAATCTACATACAATAGCAATGAAACTGAACACTAGGTACAGGAAAAGGAACATCGCAAAGGGACGCCCAAGGGCCTCATCACAGAGGGATGGGAGAAGCCGAAAACATGGACGCTGAAATGGGGAAAACTGCAGGGATTTCCAGAAGCACTGGATATACTTCGAAAATTATTGAAGCAGCAGAAAAGACCCGATTTTAAATTTATAGGAAGAAGACAAAGGACTCTGACTTCTGTTAAAGAATATTAATCTTGACTACTGTGCAACCACAGATGAGTGAGATGCAAGCATGTAAGTTTGCTTCATTTAATATAATTAATAACGGTAGTTCTCTCAACCTAAACAACATCTAGGATCTATTACAAGTTGCCGACATTGATGGCCTTCTGCTTCCTGATATAGCAGACATAAATTTAGAATAAATACCTGGCTGTAACGTGAAAGCGAATCTGGGACGTGGATCTGATTTGCGAATTGCTATGCTAACAAAAGAAGGAATAGTTTTCCACATTATAGAATGGTTAATGAATTGTAGAAGAATTTTCGCAACTCTCAATAATACTAGAACAATAAATGTGCATGAACCATGAGGCACAAATTACAAGCGACGCTGGGTGAAACGATTAAAGAAGAGATATTTCCTTTGTTTGCAACACAATGTGACCAACTAATACTGGCGGGTGATATTTACTGTGTAATTAACTTCAAACATCAACCACCGCATTTTCATAAATCAACTGAATTAAAACAGATAGTTATCGATTTAATTTTAATCGATACGTGGGAGCACAAGTTTGAAGCAACGCCTGGTAGTACTCATGCGACCAGTCACTCAACAAGTAGATTAGTTTGAGTTAATATGTCAGATAACTTCAAACACTAAATTTTACGAACTGAGGTCTGACGGACATGCTTCTCAGAACATGCTGCTTGCATTTGTGCATTAATTTTGAAGAAACACGGAACGCACCACAGTAAACGGTCCATTTTAACACGGGTAATGTATCACGAAGCAAATACCGTCCGCACTGGCGGAATGTTACGTGATACCACGCACTTATACGTTTGTGACTATTGCAGCTCCATTTATCACAAAGCGAAAAAAGTGGTCCAAGTAAAACATTCATATTTCTACACGTACTACACGAACATGTAATAAAAAATGGGGGTTCCTATTTAAAAAAAAACGCAGTTGATATCCGTTTGACCTACGGCAGCGCCATCTAGCGGGCCAACCATAGCGCCATCTGGTTTCCCCCTTCATGCTAGACAAGTTTCGTTCTTCGTAATTTTTTCGTTTGACCCTTCTTCCGTGAGATATTTGGCCCGGTCACGATCAATGGACCACCCTGTATATGTTTGTGTGTATATACATAAGAACGTAAAATGTATCAACACCGATACTGGTTGAGAGACTATATGCGTTTTATTGGCTAAAGGAGTGAAATGAAAGTTTAATAAGAAGAATGAATACTGTACAGACAATATTCAACTCTTTGTCATCGCGATCAAACCACTGTTTGCTACTCTGACAGAACATTTGAGGGGAGTGCAAAGGAACAGACGGGAGATAGTGTGTAGACATTATGACGACGACATTGGCCTCCTAGTCATGGATTTAAATAAGTTAGAAATGCTTCTTCAGAAAATTAATACGACAGAGTACCCAGTAAACGATTCAACTGGAAGACATCACGTATTAACTAAATTTAGACAAGGAATGGGTGCACTACATCGACGTTAGTTAAAAGAGACTGTAAAGATGAAACGTCTGGGTGTCGATTTCAGAAGCATAACACGACACACCATCGCCTACACTTATAAGAGATTTCTCACCAAAATTCGTGCTTGTACACAGATACTCGGTGTAAGGAAATTAGATGAGCTACAATAATTGTATTGTCAGATACATGCATCACTGCAAAAATGATATATTTGGGTCCTGTTTTGCCTGTGCCTCACAGTCTCGCGAAAGGTGTGCTGTCAACTCTCGGGCACAACTTCTTGTGGCCAAATCTTTAAAGTAAATATTGACGCATTTTTTTCTCCCGCCACGAAGTAGAGGTCTAAATATAACCGAAGTACAGACAAAGACACAAAATCTTTACGCATGCAAAACTTACAAGCTGTAGAGAACGTCACCGAACAGTCTGCTCATTTCCTGGACGAAATAATCCCGGTTGGCCTCCAGCCACCTACTGATGTCAATCACATGACGAATACACTCCATCACGAAAGATATTCCCTCATGGAGTACCGGTATGTACAAACCAAAGATTCCGAAATGAAAATGACTGAGCTTAAGGAAATCCAAAACACCATTGTAGTAAATAAATCAAGAAATTCGTTTTCGTTATCGCAACAGATATGTGAGATTACAAAAGACAAAAACTGACAATATCAGGACGACTTCGACGAATGCAATAACACCAACGAATTTTCTCAGTCCTGATGCAATACCTTTCTTAGAGACAAAACGAAATGCTCTTAACTGGCAAACAGGACACGCTGTGTACTACTGTTAAGTACAGAAGATAAGAAAAAAGGAGGCTTTTGTGCTTTACCTGACAACTTAGTAGCACATAATCGAACAGCAGAAGAACTATGAGGAAAATTTTGCTAATGTCTTGAGTAAAAACAGTATGTAAAATTAATTTATAAATGTTAATCCAACAAACAGCATATGTCAACGTCATGAATGGCACCGAAACATGTAACACTCTTGAGTTTTATTCAGTTTTCTTTACATTTACTTTCAACAGACTTTCAGAAGAATCATTACAACATCGATAGGGCAACGATGCAAACTCGTGGGTATCCGCTGATTTGACGATTTTATGTTCTAATGTTAGCAACTTAGGAAGAAGCGAGTTTTAGTCTGCTCTCAAGTTGATGAATCTTAAGGCGTTTATGTTAAATGCTGTATGCAAAATGTTGCTAGTGTTCCAATTTCTTGCAATTCTTTTCGTATTTTAGTGGACGTATTTCAATTAGAGATGAACAAGAAACATTTCTACGCTGACGAGGGAGATCCATGCAGAAGTGCGTGTTCAAACAATTTACTTATACATTTACTTCATTTATTATTTCCATTATATTTCATTTAAATTTAAAAAAAACACTTCGGTAGAGCACTTGCCCGAAAAAGCAAGGGTGCTAGATTCGGGTCACGGTTCGGCACACAGTTTTAATTAGCTAGGAAGTTTCAACTCAGCGCACATTCGGCTGCAGAGTGGAAATGCATTCTCAGTTAATCGAGATACTAAAACTACCCATCACAATTCCATTGACATCACAAGGCAAAATCATTGTTTATGTAAATATTAAGTTTAACAGCATCACGTGTTCTGTGTTCGTTCCAAATATGAAAATGGTTAACCTAGCGTTTAATTGGTTTTCGTAACGTACCCATTCAGCCATTACACAACAGGAAATGTAATATGAAAGTCTGTTTTGGGGTTTTATGGTAGACATTATTTTAAGTCGTGCCGAGATATGGAGTTACATAGGATTAAAAAAGAAATGATTCCACGTAAAACAAGATTTACGATGAGAGTATACTAAAACGAGTAAAGAAGACGAAAATGGAACTCAGGATACATAGTGATAGTATGCTACAAGCATCCTACTAATAACACAATAAGAAATTATAAATCGCCGTTGGTACATATTTGCGATATTCCCTAATGCAGTCCATGTTAATGCCCGTGATAACTGTTTCAAAAACTACGGGTAGAGAACTGAATATTTCTGCAAGTCTATAAGTACCATTTATACAGAACAGGGGACAGGTTTACAAGAACCAGAGTTGTATATTACAGACATAATTATAGGTACATTAGTATATACATGCATATATGAGGTACGTGGTGACATACGTTTAAAGACTATGCGTTCCATATTCTGCGGATTATCATTTGGGGTACAGTCTGTTAATTGAACTTTTGGTCTTCCTGTGGAATTCTAAGTACAAAGAGCAATAGATCAGCAGCACTGGGAGCTGTATCTTTATGTTGACACTATCTACGAGGTCTCATACTAGGTACAGTAGCTTAAACGTTGCTTATCGTTGGATGCTAACAAATATTGGTGGTTGCATGAGAACTGATGACCAAGGGTACGAAGTTTACGTGCAAGGACATTCATGTGATACGTGTTCCGAGGATATTGTAGAAATATATGTTTTGGATCTTCTTCCCATCCGCAAAACACACCGAAGGGTGGTGCCAAGGCTGAGCCGATAGATATGTTTCTTGAACTTCCAATGATCAAATTTCAGCCGTATTACAACTGTCGTAAAGCTCATTGATATTTGTACTTTATTATACCATGGTACCCTTCGATTCTTGGGGTGAAATGGTGCGTAGTGACTGCCTTTGATTGTAAATGTCCTCGGCTATTCCTCTTGCCAGTGCGAGAACAACCAGACAACCACTTTCTAACTATGTGTATCATATCTGTGAGAGGGAGTTTATCATATTTTACAGTTCCATGTAGAGATACTTCTTTGCTACGGCATCTACTTGTTCATTTCGAGGCATCCCAGAGTGGTCCTTCATCCATACCATCACGATGTTGCCATTTTCTTCTACACCCGAAACACAACGACGACAATTGTTGCAACTGTGGTGATGATACAACCATTCTGATGGTTTCTCATCATTGGTAGGGATGGAATAACAGGGACTCCAAAATGGCAATCAGTTCGGCTATAGTAATAGTGGAGTGTGAATCCAGCTTGTATAGGCTTTTCTGTTTGCTTCGGAGTACCCTACAAGCACTACCAGCGACCTCACTAGCCTTGGACCTATCTGTATACACCACACACGCATCGTGATAATGACACTGCTGTTGCTTTATTTGGATCCTGGTCTTGACACTTGATACTGGTCCTGGCATCAATCTGCAGAGTCGAGGCTTCGTATGGCCTATTGTAGAGCGGTAGAAGAGAACTTTTCCACGTCTGGTGCCTTAATGCCTACGTCTCCATACATCTCCATACGTATGGGAGTTGCTTACGTAGCCATTACCATCCGCACACATAATAAGATGCTAATTCCCGGAATTTTTTTGGCAAAGCGGCTCGTATTCGTCGAAATAAAGCCACAGGAGAAATTTCCTGCAGACGAATGTATGTCGCAGCTTTAATGGTGGTTCATTCACTTCAACGAGTAATGCGTTGGTAGGTTTGACAAGAACGCCCCAGTAAACATACGCAAGGATTTTTACTCCGTTGTGTAGTTTTCGGAACGGAGTGTCTAATGCTGATCCACAGCACAGGTGTCCGTAATCAAAGTATGTCCTTAGTACAGATTGGTATGAAGACGTCACTGTACACTGATCAGAGCCCCGCCATACTCCAGTTGTAGCTCTGATGAGATTGCAGGCTTTTTAACATCTGCTAATGATATGTCGGATAAGAGGAGCCAAAAATATTGAGTTGGAAGACCATGTTGTCCCAGATGCATTGTTTGCGGACATAACATTAGACTTGCTATCAGAGATTTTGAAGCCACTTTTTATACACCACTCACGCAGACGCATGATAGCGGTCTTCATTTTCAGATGACAGGACTGAAGGGTACTGTCTTCGGAACATATGCATACATCGTCCGCGTATTGTAATATTTGTATGTCACAGGCAAAGAGTCATTAACGTCTGCGGTGTAGAGACTGAATAATAATGGAGCCAAGACTCGTCCCTGCGGGAGTCCTCTGCTAGTTTCTCTGTATCCCACTGCAGTTCCGTGCAGCAAATTACTGTCTTCATATTGCTCAGTAGGCTTACAATCTTATGCACGAGTGGTTTTGGAATCTGGAGTTTCTTTAGTTTTCTCCCTGAGATTGACAAGACGACCTGGTCCCAGCAGAGGTTCGAGTCCTCCCTCGGGCATGGGTGTGTGTATTTCTCCTTGGGATGATTTAGGTTAAGTAGTGTGTAAGCTTAGGGACTAATGACCTTAGCAGTTAAGTCCCATAAGATTTCACACACATTTCAACATTTTTTTTGACAAGACGACGTTGTCGTATGCTATAGTCAAGTCTATGAACGCTACTGTCATATAATCATCCCGATACCAATTTATCTGGATGTTAGTAATTAACCGTAAAAGGATTTTAGTTGTCCTCTTTCCTTTTAGAAACCAAGCAATTTTCACGGTAATAGTTTCTTGTTTCTACATCAACATTCTAAGCGCCACTCAGTAATCCTTTTTCTTAACTTCGACAAACACGGTAGTAAGGTGATAGGCCGATACGACTCGAATTTATCAATTTTTCCCCTGATTTGTGTATGAGGATAACACCACATGTTTTTAGAGAGTCAAATGGTTCAAATGGCTCTGAGCACTATGGGACTCAACTGCTGTGGTCATAAGTCCCCTAGAACTTAGAACTACTTAAACCTAACTAACCTAAGGACAGCACACAACACCCAGCCATCACGAGGCAGAGAAAATCCCTGACCCCGCCGGGAATCGAACCCGGGAACCCGGGCGTGGGAAGCGAGAACGCTACCGCACGACCACGAGATGCGGGCTTTAGAGAGTCGATTTTGATCTTTTGTGTCCATACAACATTTTAAATTTTAAGCAGCAGCAGTTTCATTTTCCGTGGGATGTATCATAGCATTGGGTATAGTCAATATAGTCCGGGCCACGTGCAGTACTCTTTCCTTCACAGAGCGCAGTCTGAAGTTATTCCAGCGAAAAGGATTGTGTAATGACGTTGTTGTCCTCTTCATATTCCGCTTGATCTTCCTTGTCCATGACTCCCGGTGGGGCTAGCATACATCAGAACGATTATAAAAGTTCGTCGGATGGTGGAAACGTGTTCACGTCCATTGTCAGACCGGTTTTAATGTTCCGTATTACATTCGAGATTCTGGTTAACAAAGTTTCTATGCAGACTGCGGTATAGAAATTGTGCCACGATTTTATTTTTTGCGTTCTAACATTTTATTGGCTGCAGCTTTTTGCTTTCTTATGGACTAGGAGTTCGAGTAATTAGAGAGAGAGTTTTGAATTTTCTTAATGTCTCCCTTGGTTTCTTGAGCGCTGCGTCACATTCTGAATCACATCGACAATGTGATGGCAGATGAGGGGTCCGCTTATGTCCTTTTCTGGTTACTGAAATTTCCGCTGCGTTATTGATAAGCGATACCAAGACCACATAGTCTCTTTCGGGAGTTGCAGTTTCGACGGTCGATTCCAGTTCGTCTTCCAGGAGTGTTTCGTGTAGGTTCGAAGTGGCTTTATTTGTGTGCCGTTCTCGGCTGTTTGTATGTTTGACAGTCTCCTTAGGTTATGTGCTTATTGTGATTTGAATTGGCAAGTGATCCGAACCTAAAGAATCAAGTATCACGTCCCATGTTGTTCTGGTAAACATGCAGAGTGATGGGACTATGCGGTATCACGTTAAGACTGTCAGATTGCGTAGGCGAGTGCTGTGTCGATTTGACCACAAAATGCTCCTGTTGTGCAGCCTCTCACATCTGGGCAGTGACTGGCGGGATAAGCGCTTCCATCTCACTTACGATTTTGACAAAGCAAGCGGAAACGAAAATAACACGTCTACGCTCCAACACTAAATGTTTATTAATGGTTGAA
This sequence comes from Schistocerca nitens, assembly GCF_023898315.1. NCBI lineage: Eukaryota > Metazoa > Arthropoda > Insecta > Orthoptera > Acrididae > Schistocerca > Schistocerca nitens. The sequence continues at coordinate 399,188,082 of NC_064616.1, forward strand.
TGGTTATCTGGAAAGTGATTTGCGAACAGAAACTGAAGGAAGTTAGTCAATATGGAACTCTGCAGTTGTATGGGAATATTTTAATTATACATAGTAAATCAAATAATTCAGAGCAAGCAGAAGCTTTAGCCTCAACATAAGGAAAATGATAATCAACAAAAATCTAGAAATATAAGGCCTTTTGTGCTTCAGAAATGCCAGGTTGTATGTATTAAAAATAATCTCACAAGAAGGAGAGGGGGGTTTGTTTGAGAAACAGCCATCTCAGTTTAAGACAGTTTATTAAAATGAAACATCATATTAAAACTCACCAAGCAATTCTAAACTATGAGCTGTCGTTGCCTGTAATTACACTACCTTAAAATTGAAACGAAATGAAAACTAGAAGAAATTAAACACATACACACGAGAAAAGTTCCCACACACATTACAATTAAAAGATAAGTTACACAATTGAATTTTGAACGTACACTGGAATAACGAACTTCCTGGACCACGCGTTCTGTTTACAGAAAGCAAGGACCAGAAAAAACTTCCTAAATACAGAAAAATATGTACGTGATTACTCTCTAAAAAATATAAGAATTCGATTACCGAACATGAAAATGAACTAGCAAATCAAGCGTGTATACCAGTTAGAATAGGTACACACCATCGCACTTTAACCCACTGACGAGCGCCCGCCGATGTGGCCGAGCGGTTCTAGGCGCTTCAGTCTGGAGCCACGCGACTGCTACGGTCGCAGGTTCGAATCCTGTCTCGGGAATGGATGTGTGTGAGGTCCTTAGGTTAGTTAGGTTTAAGTAGTTCTAAGTTCTAGGGGACTGATGACCACAGATGTTAAGTCCCATAGAGCTCAGAGCCATTTGAACCATTTGAATTTGTTAAGTCCCATAGTGCTCAGAGCCATTTGAACCACTGACGAGCACCACGTCGCTCTTAAGACTATTTTCACTCACCAAAGGTTCAGTCCCGAATGACGAGAGCATGCTCTCCCTGTAACGAACTTCCCCCAGTTAGCGGGGAGAGACCAGAGAGGTTTTCTTCGGCCACCGACTTAACTACTGTCGAATGCCTACCACAAGGCTACAGATCTCTTTGACTTGACTGAGAAAATAAAGTTGGCTACACTGTTGCTACCACAGCAGACCGCCAGATGATCTACCGCCATCATATAAAAAACAAAATCAACATACTCACTCATTCATACAGAGGATAAAGAGGGAAAGGAAATTTGGAAGCACTAAATGTAGGTAATGTACAGGATTAGGTACTTAGTGAAACAACTGATCCTTTAATGCAATTTTGTTCCACTGAATGGGGACACATATAAAATACAAAACTATATTACAAATTATTGAGCGTGACAACATGAAATACTTTTTAAATAATATGAAACGAATCTAACACTCATACTCATAATGGTATTAACTCTCATATATCCATCTGCACGCTTAAGCTTCAGTTATCCTGTTGTAGCGGCACCACCGTTTAAGATAGGAAAGTTAGATTTGGTGCAATATTTCTGAGCGCTCAAGTTACAGCCAGTCACGAGCTTGTTAACAATACGTTACGCTGACCAGCGGTTGCGAAGTAGAATGGAGGCCACAGGGCCGTCGAACCGCTGAAAAGAGTAAACGCAGCGGTTTGCATGGCGCAAGTTACAGGCAGAAGTGGCCCACTAGCACAACCTAGGTGTTACGAGTACGTGACTCGGAGCAGTGGGTTAGCAGAACAAAGGTCCACAGCCGCATATACACTCCTGGAAATGGAAAAAAGAACACATTGACACCGGTGTGTCAGACCCACCATACTTGCTCCGGACACTGCGAGAGGGCTGTACAAGCAATGATCACACGCACGGCACAGCGGACACACCAGGAACCGCGGTGTTGGCCGTCGAATGGCGCTAGCTGCGCAGCATTTGTGCACCGCCGCCGTCAGTGTCAGCCAGTTTGCCGTGGCATACGGAGCTCCATCGCAGTCTTTAACACTGGTAGCATGCCGCGACAGCGTGGACGTGAACCGTATGTGCAGTTGACGGACTTTGAGCGAGGGCGTATAGTGGGCATGCGGGAGGCCGGGTGGACGTACCGCCGAATTGCTCAACACGTGGGGCGTGAGGTCTCCACAGTACATCGATGTTGTCGCCAGTGGTCGGCGGAAGGTGCACGTGCCCGTCGACCTGGGACCGGACCGCAGCGACGCACGGATGCACGCCAAGACCGTAGGATCCTACGCAGTGCCGTAGGGGACCGCACCGCCACTTCCCAGCAAATTAGGGACACTGTTGCTCCTGGGGTATCGGCGAGGACCATTCGCAACCGTCTCCATGAAGCTGGGCTACGGTCCCGCACACCGTTAGGCCGTCTTCCTCTCACGCCCCAACATCGTGCAGCCCGCCTCCAGTGGTGTCGCGACAGGCGTGAATGGAGGGACGAATGGAGACGTGTCGTCTTCAGCGATGAGAGTCGCTTCTGCCTTGGTGCCAATGATGGTCGTATCCGTGTTTGGCGCCGTGCAGGTGAGCGCCACAATCAGGACTGCATACGACCGAGGCACACAGGGCCAACACCCGGCATCATGGTGTGGGGAGCGATCTCCTACACTGGCCGTACACCACTGGTGATCGTCGAGGGGACACTGAATAGTGCACGGTACATCCAAACCGTCATCGAACCCATCGTTCTACCGTTCCTAGACCGGCAAGGGAACTTGCTGTTCCAACAGGACAATGCACGTCCGCATGTATCCCGTGCCACCCAACGTGCTCTAGAAGGTGTAAGTCAACTACCCTGGCCAGCAAGATCTCCGGATCTGTCCCCCATTGAGCATGTTTGGGACTGGATGAAGCGTCGTCTCACGCGGTCTGTACGTCCAGCACGAACGCTGGTCCAACTGAGGCGCCAGGTGGAAATGGCATGGCAAGCCGTTCCACAGGACTACATCCAGCATCTCTACGATCGTCTCCATGGGAGAATAGCAGCCTGCATTGCTGCGAAAGGTGGATATACACTGTACTAGTGCCGACATTGTGCATGCTCTGTTGCCTGTGTCTATGTGCCTGTGGTTCTGTCAGTGTGATCATGTGATGTATCTGACCCCAGGAATGTGTCAATAAAGTTTCCCCTTCCTGGGACAATGAATTCACGGTGTTCTTATTTCAATTTCCAGGAGTGTAAATAGGTGCCGGTTTTCTAACGAGGGGGATTCAAGTGTGGCAGCTCTCCTGGATGGTGGGGCGTGTCACACCACCGGCTACACGCAGCAGCAGATGGGGCGCCAGCGTTCCAGTCCATGGCGGGTCGCTGGTTCGACCCTGTGAGGCCAATGTGGGGTCTGTAGCCAGCCAGCAGCGGGCCACTTTATGGCTCACTACTGCGGGCAGTCTTGTGGGCTCCCAACACACGCCGAAGGCATCCCAAGGTGAGGGCAGCATACTTGGCTGTCGGATCGGAGGCACTTGTTGTCGCCACAATTTTAACCACGACGATGAAGAAGCATGCAGCGGGCCACCCTGCGGCTCTCACCGAGTGGCGCTGAGGCAACGGGGACGAAGTCCACTGAGTCGGCAGCCGGTGCATCCTGACGTCGTGAAAACTCCGCGGCTGTACACGGCCGGCATGCCGCAGAACGTTGCACGGTTTGCAGAGGTAGCCCTTCCACTCCAAGCAGTTTTGCAGGCAGTGAAGTGGCATCCTCGGCATCACAGGACCCTGTGCGGAAGACAGAGAGGAACACGGCACTTTAGCTGGGAATAATAAAACACTTGAAGATCATGGCTGAGTTTAATATGGCGCATCCTGACAGTTTCCATCCACATCCTACATTCCTCCACCACACACCAACATCTACATTTGGCAGTGACTGCTACACTATTAAAAAAAGAAAACGTGCACGAAAGGATATGTGCAGACAAGCGCGGAATTTCCACACACTCTTTCTTCCCTACTGTCTTATCAATGTTCACTGTCCCTCATATCTTTCCCGGACTGTAATGCTCTTGTCTGAACAACATGTGATACCCGTTCCCATTGGAGCAAAATCCTCTTTGTCACACTACATAGCGCAGCCATTTTCTCGAAGTCCTTCTCTATAGCAAGAACCAGACTCTGGAACAACCTCCTGCTATACATTAGATACCTGGATAACATCACCAGCTTCAGAAGACAATTAACGGCGTTTATACTGAGGCAACAATAATTACTACCGTTGTCTCTGTACCCACTCGTTAACCCCCGTACATCCTTATTTCCAACCAGATCTTCCTCATTTCTCAGGATTCCTAGCTGGTGCAGTCTCATTACATTTTCTATCCGCAGAACTCATTATATCAGAAAACATCTATTTTATACACTTATAAATTCTCTTTATATCTGCCACTTCTCTTATTATCATCATTACTATTATTAATATCATCATAGTTAGTGGCAGCAGCTGCAGAAGAAGAAGCGCTACCAGTATAACCTTTATTATTTCCTAGTCAGTATTACTCACTCATATTGTCTCTATAGAAACTCAAAATATTTTCATGCAATTTGCCATATCAAAATTTTTATTTCTTAGATAACTATGATGAAAAAAATCACTGTTTGTGTGAAATCCTGCACTGATGTAAGAGAGGTCCAGACTGCCCTAATTAGGTCAGATTTAATAAATAGATGAGTATCCCTCTTGGCTAATGGGAACGAATTAAAACGGTGGAAAACCTATCCTCATCTCATACAGTTGGAATATGCGTGTGGGCCTCCTCTAATTCGAGGTCTGCACACAGGTAGAGGATCAGGTTTGTTATAAACAAATTATTAATAATAATAATATTTTTCTCCACGACGTCGTCGTCAATTATCGATGTCATACCAGCAGTCGACCACCACAAATATGCTTATGTCCACATAGCGTCATCGATGACGCCAATCCGGACGAGGTTTGAGTCACGCCTCCCGGGAGTTCGTTGGCGCCGCCGCCACGCAGCGGTTATGAAATACACTACCGGCCATTAAAATTGCTACACCACGAATATGTCGTGCTACAGACGTGAAATTTAACCAACAGAAAGAAGATGCTGTGATATGAAAATGATTAGCATTTCAGAGCACTCACACATGGTTGGCGCCGGTGGCGACACCAACAACGTGTTGACATGAGGACAGTTTCCAACCGATTTCTCATACGCAAACAGCAGTTGACCGCCGTTCCTGGTGAAACGTTGTTGTGATGCCTCGTGTAAGGAGGAGAAATGTGTACCATCACGTTTCCGATTTTGATGAAGGTCGGATTGTAGCCTATCGCGATTGCGGTTTATCGTATCGCGACATTGCTGCTCGCGTTGGTCGAGATCCAATGACTGTTAGCAGAATATGGAATCGGTGGGTTCAGGAGGATAAAACGGAACGCCGTGCTGGATCCCAACGGCTTCGTATCACTAGCAGTCGAGATGACAGGCATCTTGTCCACATGGCTGTAACGGATCGAGCAGCCACGTCTCGATCCCTGAGTCAACAGATGGGGACGTTTGCAAGACAACAACTATCTGCACGAACAGTTCGACGACGTTTGCAGCAGCATAGACTATCAGCTCGGAGACCATGGCTGCGGATACCCTTCCCGCTGCATCACAGACAGCAGCGCCTGCGATTACTCAACGACGAACTTGGGTGCACTAATGGCAAAACGCCATTTTTTGGATGAATCCAGGTTCTGTTTACAGCATCATGACGGTCTCATCCGTGCTTGGCGGCATCGCGGTGAACGCAAATTGGAAGCGTGTATTCGTCATCGCCATACTGACGTATCACCCAGCGTGATGGTATGGGGTGCCATTGGTTACACGTCTCGGTCACCTCTTGTTCGCATTGACGATAATTTTAACAGTGGACGTTACATTTCAGATGTGCTACGACCCGTGGCTCTACCCTTCATTCGATTCCTACGAAACCCTACATTTCAGCAGGATAATGCACGACCGCATTTTGCATGTCCTGTACGGGTCTTTCTGAATACAGAAAATGTTCGACTGCTGCCGTGGCCAGCACATTCTCCAGATCTCTCACCAATTGAAAACGTCTGATAAATGGTGGCCGAGCAACCGGCTCGTCACAAAACGCCAGCCGGCCGCGGTGGTCTCGCGGTATCTAGGCGCGCAGTCCGGAACCGTGCGACTGCTACGGTCGCAGGTTCGAATCCTGCCTCGGGCATGGATGTGTGTGATGTCCTTAGGTTAGTTAGGTTTAAGTAGTTCTAAGTTCTAGGGGACTTATGACCACAGCAGTTGAGTCCCATAGTGCTCAGAGCCATTTGAACCATTTGAACAAAACGCCAGTCACTACTGTTGATGAACTGTGGTATCGCGTTGAAGCTGAATGGGCAGCTGTACCTGTACACGCCTTGCAAGCTCTGTTTGACTCAATGCCCAGGCGTATCAAGGCCGTTATTACGACCAGATGTGGTTGTTCTGGATACTGATTTCTCAGGATCTGTGTACTCAAACTGCGTGATCATGTAATCACATGTCAGTTCTAGTATAATATATTTGTTCAATGAATGCCCATTTATCATCTGCATTTCTTCTTGGTGTAGCAATTTTAATGGCCAGTAGTGTACTCCCGCGAAGGACAAGCACGGCACTGTCGTCTTCTGTTCCGGTTGGAGTACAATTCAAATTGCACAGAGTCATCGCGTCGTCGCTCGGCCGAGCTTATGTCAAACTTTTATATTCAGAGTGTTTAGTTGTGTCCAACGGACAGTGTCTGTAATAACCGCACTTCGATCATTTAGGGAGCGAGATGTACAGACTTGGCTTACCACGTAGGTCACTGTCAGTGTCTTCAGCTGCTTCTTTATTAACTTTGGAAATCAAGAGTTTTATCTGTATTAATAGTTCCATGCGTTTTCCCGTCAGTCATTGCAGTGGAGAGATATAAAGAGAAGCGTATTTCAGCATTAAATAAAGAGTAGTGCTATTTGACTGTGTGTTACTTCAGTTAACTGTCCACTTTTTCGTCGTGAGTGTACAGAAGAGGAACACGACACTGTACAATGAAAGGGTCAAGAAATAATAACAGCGATGTAACAAACAGAACTATGGTTTGTTACTAACAATTTTTTGTAATACCATTTCTTAGAATAATTTTTATTGATAGCATTCTTCTCTCTTTTTTATGGAGTTACTGGCAAAAGTAGTGTAGAACAAGGATTTTTTCCTTATGACATATATAGGGTGCAGAAAAATTCCCACACTCGGACTTCGCAGCGCGATTCCTCAAATAGTGGCAATACAAAAATGTCTGTCATAAAATTTCGTCCTGCACATCTTTGGGGCAGTAAATGGACGTTAAGGATTGGAAATACGGCAACGCTGTAATCACATGTCCGGTAACTAACTCTGTCAGTAGACATGCAATTGTACTACACGTAGTTGAGGAGATATTACATCTTAAACACTGAGACGAGTGAAAAACTGCCGGATCATGCATAACGTTTCGATGTATTACTTCTTTGCATCTAACTCTATTCGCACAATATTTCCCACACAGTGTCTTGATATGAGTCTGTATGTACCTGAAAAATTATATCATTGTGTTACACATAGTTCAGGAAATATGACGTCGTATACACTGACATGCGTGAAACCGGCCGCTGTGGCCGAGCGGTTCTAGGCGCTTCAGTCCGGAACCGCGCTGCTGATACGGTCGCTGGTTCGAATCCTGCCTCGGGCATGGATGTCTGTGATGTCCTTAGGTTAGTTAGGTTTCAGTACTTCTAATTCTAGGGAACAGATGACCTCAGATGTTAAGTCCCGTAGTTCTCAGAATCATCTGAACCATTTGAACATGCGTGAAAAACTACCGCATCATGCATGACGTTTTGGTTTATTACTTCTTTGCTACTAACTCTATTCGAAACACATTTCGTAGACAGTATCCACATATTGCACAGAATATACATACAAAATTATATCAGTATTTTGTGTTAGCAGAAGAGCCAACACCGTGTTACAAGTCGAGGCCGAAATGCACTCGTTTTAGCTCACGCAGGCTGGCGTGAGGAGGGAAGAACTATACTGACGTGAGGTCTGGAACATGACAAGGAATGAGAATTGAGAAAGCGGACGTAATTTGTTTGGTACTTAACTTTAATCCATTAATGATGAACGTCACTCTTGACGGTAAATGATTCACAATATTATCTGTTCATAATAAATTCTTGAAGTAATTATAGCAACTGAATATGGCGCCTTGCTAGGTCGTTGCAAATGACGTAGCCGAAGGCTGTGCTAAACCGTCGTCTCTGCAAATGAGAGCGTATGTAGACAGTGAACCATCGCAAGCAAAGTCCGCTGTACAACTGGGGGCGAGTGCTAATGAGTCTCTCTAGACTAGACCTGCCGTGTGGCGGTGCTCGGTCTGCAATCACTGATAGTGGCGACACGCGGGTGCGACGTATACTAACGGACCGCGGCCGATTTAAATGCTACCACCCAGCACACAGTATATGCTCTCTGTTCAAGAGATACGACGTCATAAACTTTCATCTGCCTGAAAACTAAACTACAGGGAGATATTAGCTAGAGGTACAGGTGAAATACGTATACGAAATGTGTAAAATGTATTAAATGTACGTAAAATATATGTGACGTGGGTAAGAAATCTCCTCCTCTACCCCCCGATTGATTTCAAACAAATATGGTAAACAGATCACTTACTATCGGGAAACAAATGCTGTGTGGGTAAGAACCAGCAACCAGTGAGCACGCGATGGAATGCAGGAGGGGGATGGAGGAGGCAGAGAGAGAGACAGGGAGGAGGAAACTGACAGAAGAAGGGAAGGGAAGAGGAGGTGGATCGAGAGACGGGGGAGGAGGTGATAGAGGGGGTGAAGCGGTGATAGAGGGGACAGAAAGAGATGCACTCAGAGGGGGAGAAGGAGGTTGACAGAGGGGTACATAGCAGATGGACAGGGCGGAGACAACCAGATTGACAGGGATAGCTGGCTAGGAACATATGGACATAGAGAGGGGCAAGTAGCAGATGCAGATAGAGAGAAGCAGATGGGGATGTAGAAAGAGTGGGGAGTTGAGGAGGTGGACAGAGAGTGGGACAGAAGAAAATGGACAGAGAGGGGGCAGAGGAAATGGACAGGGAGAGCTGGGACGTGATGGATGAATAGAATTGGAATAAATTCATACCTGGGCAATGCTGTGTACACAGCTCCTCTTGAATAACTGAAGACGAAGGCAAGTTAATGAAAATGCCCTTATCCTATTATAAAAAATTTACGTTTTTCATTACTTAGGACATAAGTGTATATTTGAAAAGAACTAACAACCCACTGAACTTCGTTTATCATCACACATGTTCTGTGCCAAGGCGAAGACGTGAAGGAATTAATAGCTCAAGTTAGCAGCTGAAACACTGATGGTACCAAAGATGAATTATAGTTGTGTAAAGAAATTTACGTGGAACTGCGAAAGTGGCCCCTGATACAATACGTCTGGAGCTATAATTGTATCTGACGAAGACAGGGGCTGTAGGAAATCTAGAGAAGAAGGAATTGGCACAGTTAGTAATTAGGTGCTGTTGGTCGAGGTTGGAAATTATGGTGAACGATAAAGTATGAAACATAGGAAGGATGTCATTAAAAACATCAATGTGATGTTTATACCAGCAGAAGGAACAGGCCATGGAGAAGTGTGTCAAGGCAACGGGAAGCAGTAAACTTCGCAATGGAAGCAGTGGAAAAATTGCAGAAACAGAAAAACATTCGTAGCTTTGGAGGGAGGGGACCAGAAAGCGAGGTCACTGGTCCCATTGGATTAGGGAATGGTGGGAAAGGAAGTCGTCTGTGCCCTTTCGAAGAAACCATCTAGACATTTGCCTGTAGTGATTTAGGGAAATCAGGGAAAACCTAAATCAAGATGGCCGGATGCGAGTTTGAATCGTCGTCCTCCAGAATGTGAGTCCAGTGTGTTAACCAATCCGCATCCTTGCTCGGTGGGAAAAAAATTATGGTATCTGATATCGATTATCGAGAGTTTCGGGTATTGTGTGGCCATGAAAAAGTCAGCAAAGAAAATGAAGAGGTGAGGGTTGTATGACTCACGTCAAAACGTTGACAACTTTTAGGAACAAAGTGGTACTCTCCCGATTTTGTCAGCACACTGGATTCGCATTCGGGATAACGACGGTTAAGATCCTCGTCGTACTTCCAGATTTAGGTTTTCTGTGATTTACCTACGTTGCTGTAGGCAAATGCCGGGATGGTTCCTTTGAAAAAGCACAGTTGACATCCTTCCCCAGCCTTGAAACCTTCTGAGCGTATGCCATGTCCAATGACATCGATGGCGATAGCCTGTTGAGCTCTAATCTTCCTTACTCCCTTCCCTATCTTGTTAAAGCACTTTCACATCTTCTAAACTATTTGAAAAGTTACTCATCCATATCCCATTTATCGAGTTTTGATTTACACATAAACGTCTTCCCTTCAAAAGTTATGTAGAAAATTTAGTTTGTGTGTTTGGTCTGCAATATCACGTATCGATGCCACCCTACGGCGTATGAAGGTTCGTAATGGAATAGCAAATTTCCATTAATTGCCGACAGCAGTCGTGCGGCATCCGTTGGACCCAACGGAGCACACCTTCTGAGTCACGCCTCCAGCAGCTCTGGACTACGAGTGTCCTCTGCTACCCAATATAGGATGGCCGGCGGCAGTCTCTCACCCCACTTGAGCTTGGGGCCACTACGCTACGACACATTTACTTATTCGCTAATCATTTCTGCTCTTACCCAGCTTTCTTATGATAACACTTTCACCACCAGTCTATAGTCCACCTCTCTTTACCAATGTGTACGAAGTTGTACACACCATAATGGAAAACTACAAAGAGGTTTGCGCCACTAACGTTACTTAATTTTGGCTAAAATCATTTAATATGCCTAGAGTCTCTTAAGACAGTAAAAGAACACTCTCACCACACATGGAAAGACTTTCTTCTCTATTTTCTTACTAAAAGAAAAAGAAAATACCTTTGATTGATAGAGTTATTGGATGTCCCTCTGCCGGCCTGTTTGTCCGTGCGGTTCTAGGCGCTACAGTCTGGAGCCGAGCAACCGCTACGGCCGCAGGTTCGAATCCTGCCTCGGGCATCGATGTGTGTGATGTCCTTAGGTTAATTAGGTTTAAGTAGTTCTAAGTTCTAGGCGACTGATGACCTCAGAAGTTAAGTCGCATAGTGCTCAGAGCCGTTTTTGACGTCCCTCTCAGGGATGTCGAGTCGAATTCTATACAATTGGCGCTTTTCTGGGTCAAAATCTCAAACTGGCTGGAGGACCCAGCCTACAATGTTCCAAACGCTCTGTTTCGTGGACAGATCTGGTAATGTTACCGACCAAGGTAGGTTTTGGCAGTCACGAAGGAAGGCAGTAAAAACTCTCTCTGTCTGTGCAGGTATTATCTTCCTGAAATGTAAGCCCAGGATAGTTTGCCACGAAGGGCAAAAAAGTGGGGGCATACAATATCGTCGAGGTAACGACGTGCTGCGAGGGTGCCGTGGATGACAACCAAAGGGGTCCTGCTATGAAAAGACATGGCATCCCAGACCATCACTCCTGGTTGTCTTGCCATATGGCGGTCGACAGTCAGACAGGTATCCCACTGCTATCCGGGGCGTCTCCAGGGGCCCTATTCTGTATCGTTCATATCGATCGATGTAGTTGGTTCGTTTCGGTAGTGACTTCATTTTCGGTTCCTTATCGAAATATCCTATTCAGTAAGCTTCTGAGACCTGTTACGGAATGGTCCTCCCACCGATTTTACGACATTTGTACCGAGAGGTTTTGGATTTCGGTGTAGCCCTGTCGATCGGTGGGCTGTGGTTTATGTACACCTATAATTTGTTATTTTAAACATATTTATCGGTTTTAGCTTTGGATTTAGTGATTGTGTTACTAAAGTATTACCAGAGGACGCATCCGGTTGGAAAGTGAGTTCATAATAGACTTTTTTCCTTTGTTAGAAATTTGGTTAGGTTACGTTGTTACTGTGAACGATTACATCCAAAAAGAAAACGTTTTCGGTCAATATTCTCTCAAAATACGTGTTACTTTAATGCAAATAAGAGTTTAAAGATCATTAAATAGCAAGACATCAGCTCTGCTTACGTATATTACATGAGTGTGAACTGACGTTACTAGTGCTTTTGTGTACTTTTTCTCACAAATGGTTTAGTTAGTAATTATCGAAACGTGTTTACAACTTTCAAGTAACAATGGAAAGCAATTATGTGAAGCCTGACATTAGAAACCTTCCAAACTATTACGCATTTATGACTTAACACAGCATCGTTTGGCAACGAAGTTGGCCTACGCTCATCCGCAGTAGTACAAGAATGCAGCGACGCATAGCTGTTATTTAGCGTAGCCAAGTGGTTAGCGCGCGGATTGCTGCACGTAGGGACATGGGTTCACGCACGGATAGATTCACAAATCTTTTTTTCCCCCTTCATATATGCAACACGTTCTGAGACATTGTTATACGTGTAAGTTAAGATTTTTCTGCAATATTACTTACATGTATGAGTGCACTTCCTCAGTAATGATTTCGTGATTTCTGTGTGTTCAAAATACGTAATATGAAATTGTTGGAGATGAAATTTCTGTGAGTGCAACAACCGACAGTGACCTTTATATTTTTCTTGTCAGAAATAATTCACCATTTTTTTCCGAATATGTAGCGATTTCCGAGTATGCGGTTAGACAGGAATCTAAGACCACAACTTAAATTACTGGGAATGTAACTAGCAGCAGTCATTTTCATAATCTTGCTTGTCACAAATCTTTATCTGCGATCAAATCCTCAACAACAGTAGACAGAGATGAAAGATCTCCTCTGTAATATTTTTAGACTGTAGCACCATATACGAAACATTTTCATTCATGAACTGCAGGATATCTCGTAAACGCGTTTTTTCAATTTTGTTTTTAAGACCGAAACCGTTGACGTATCATATAGGGAAATGGGCTACTTAATCATTTGTATCTCTAGGAGCGAGTTATAGCCACATTCTGTTTATCTTCTTATTCTATGAAACTCTCAATCAATTTTTCTGGTGTTTTTACAGATGTACCAGTGCAATGTGGTACTACACACTATTCCTAGCTCATTTTCCGAAACGTAAAATCCAAAACACGATGTCAGTGTGAATCGCTATCGTTATTACTCATGCATGGAAACATGCGGTCAGAGAAACTGTAAAATTTTTTATGCGTTTCAGGTGAGAATCATGGAAATGGATATACTGCACCTGGTACTGTTAAGGAGGAGGCAAGGGCGATGACGACAGGCACGTCAGCTCGATGGAATGCGGCGTCATGCGTTATGGCAACGCAAACACAATTTTCGATACTTCGAAGAATAGTGCCCCTGTGTCGTCTGCTAGCCGCTTTGTGTTCGTGGCGCGCTGCAGTGCGCATGCGCGGATCTGCGGTCGCTTGCTTTTGATTGGCTTGTGCGACACGAACCGACAACAGCGCTTCGGTTCTCTAGGTCCGAACGGTATCGCTACCGAAACGCAGAGAGACTAATTCGAGTACTACACGATTCGGTGCTATTGAGTACCGAAACGATCGGCACAATGGCGGAAAGATACAGAATAGGCACCCAGGCATGTGTCCACCCTGGAATCTCATTGACTGGATTAGGATTGTCATCCGTGAGTCTTGATTCGAACTTTGCCCCAATGACCACTGAAGACGTGTCTGGAGACGCCCTGGACAGTAATCTGCGGACATTAAAACAGTAGCTGATCCTGGTGTAAGTCACCTGCAGAAGTGGCCGAAATAATAAAGTATTTTATGAACTGACGTTGTCAAAAGTGCATGACAATTCCATTAAAGTTGAATCAAGTCGTCGAAGCTCCCGCTCATGAGGCATTTGAAACGCCCTTCTTCAGTAATTTCTAGAAATGGAAATAAGTACATATTCATGATATGGCGAGAGACTAAATCTTACAACAGAGAACTTATGGACTGATTTGCAGGTTTCCAGGATAGCGAATATAGTAAACTCTCATTCGAGTAATGAACAAAACGAAACAATTGCCACTCATCGAATATTTAGGTTGCAGTTAATGTTCTAAATCAGAAAATGAATAAACTGTTCTATGAATAATTTTGTCCTGCATCAGTATGAACTTTAAAGCTCACAACAAAATATTTAATGTAGTATTTAAAATTTACGAATTTAACTAAACAGCAATCATCAGAGCCTGACGTGATAGCTAACAGAAAATTGAAGAGACCAAATTAATAAATGCAGCTATCAAACTGAACAGTAGTACACTCGATGACAACAAAAATACATAATATCTTGCGGAAATTGTTGACTTGTATCATGAACATTGCTTATTTACACAGTTATACTTAAGTGAAGGATGCAAGCCGTTGCTTGCTTTATTCATAAATGTATGTCTGAGTGATGCTAAATGTCGTTAGTTTTACATAAAGAAAGGTATTGTCTTCTCAGTAACCTTCAGATCGTGAGCTTAGTTTTTATATATGAATTAGTGAACTTACTCTTGGCAATTTTGTTGCCTATGTCTGTGTTCACTTTCAGAACTCAAACTAATAATCAAATTAACTAACTTAATAAGATCGAACCTTAAATCGCTGGTTTAACTATGTACCACCACATTAAAGTAAAAGCAGTAAATAGTAGAGGGAGTATGAATGAGAACAGTGGAGTATTTATGTTTACAAAATAATGACAATTTTTATTAATCTTTTTGTAGTTACAACTAGCTGATAAATCTTACGTGGAAATGCCAAACAAAAATCAGAAAAGGAATGGTGTTTGACAGGTAAAGTATACATTGGACTGGAAGCTATACAAATTCTTCCCTGAATTTTTTCCCTTTTACAACGCACTCTGACTTTGTTTACATGAATCCACTGTAAGGCCCAACTCTATTCCAGTGGAATCCGCTGCAACCAAGTATGTCACAAACTCTGGTTCAACTGAGAACAGCGAGCTGTGAATGTCATTTAACAACCCTACGCTGGTGCAGAAGTACTTTACCCTTTCATCTTGATTCAGGCGGCAGCAGGAAACGGCTCGCTGTGGTCAAGGAACGGTGCGATGTGGCAGCTGCAATATTCTGACGCGTTCACGAAAATTTACAAACTACGTACTCTGGCATTCTGATTATCAGAACGAGGGAAACTTTCCTATCAGAGCCCTGAAAACGCGGAGCGCGGTGGGGGTGGGGGAGGTTACGGTCTTTCCTCCACTGAACACATACACCAGCTGCTCCGTTTGTATCGTCCCTGATTCTAACATTAGAATGCACAAAGTCTTATGACCACCCGTCCGTTTGCAAAAAATCTCTGAGTCTATTAAATGGCTTCCTCCACCCACTTTTCGTCAAATGGCCGCCTATGCGATGGACTGCCGTCTGGCCTATGTAAAATGTTGTGCGAACCAGCGCCCTTTTGTCTGACCCTAAGCGGAAGGAGGAGAGGACTTCGGCCAGAAGTCCCTCTGCAGCTACAATCCACTGAGCCCTGCTTCCCAGAATCACTCACACAGCCCGATCACTGCACTCAGCATTTATGGCCCCCAATACATCTCTTTCCCTGTCGTCGGTCACCTCCACTTTGGTCCCTCGGGTACAAGTGTACAAGTTCTATACAGGTTACACATGCAATTTTAAAAACATTCTGTCCACAGCTTCCCCATGTAAAGAAGACATGAAACGCACATACCAAATGTAGTAGTGGTGAACACCGAGATCATGACCTAAAATATAAACGTTAATCTGACTGACAATGTCGTCAAAATAAGAGAGTGGCGTGCCACCTCTCAAAGATTCATCCACAAACTTTGAAAGATAGCTCAGGATTGTTTTCTGTGGGTTTTCTCATTAGGAATATCTGCCCAGGTCAGGCATTTACAGGCCACAGTTCCTTCTATACCCTCAGTTACCTCTGTGACGGAATTGTTCTCAGAAACCCTGAACAGCAGTACTGTTTGGTGTAAAATTGCACGTGTGTTGTCTCCATAATGAAACCAACTCCCTATACTCGTGGATACAGGTAAATGCCCAATTATCTCTTACTTTCCAGGCAAGAACTCCGATAGTCAAAGGACTCTACCCTATTTGCTTGTGTACATAGAGTAGAGTCCTATCACTATCGCAGTATTAACAGAAACTTAGTATCGGAGTATTTAATAAAAACTTAAAAACGAGAGATTATTGTACTGTACTTTGTAAGGTACAGGATATAAAAGTAAATAACGATTCTTAGGAGGATCTGTCTCAAGCGCCTGCTGCGTGAATATAACAAATAGAACAAATTATTTTACAACAAGCCAATTTAGATCAAAATTTTCCAGTATCTCGATAAACATCGCTGATAATCATCTTAACGTTTATCGGTTGAATTTGGTCGGTGACCAGTGCTATTACAAAAATCCAGGACGCTTCTACAACGTCCGATAATGGTCCTATAGGACATCTGGGGCGTCTGTTTTCTAGAATGCTGTACAATGGAGCACAGAAGTGACGTCTGTCCAGTTGGCAAGAAGAACAGAATCGGCGACCGCTGTGGGGCGGGCACAGGGAAGAATCGTCGTTTTGCCACCATCCACTTCATGAGCCATCACCTCCCACTATTCTACGGGACCATCAGCTTCATTGATCTAGCATCAGCTCTGCTGGGCCAAAGGTCGAACTAATGCCCTTCTAGTCACCAACCCGCTCTGAGTTGATGATTAGAATGATGATACATTATCTGCGCATCCAGTTATGCTGGCAACTGATGTGATATATATGCGAATCGTATCAACCCGTTCCGCATCAACTACGGCCTGTAGATGGCGCACTGAAGCGCGGAAACTGGTTGCAAAAAAATAAAATAAAATCATAAAGACGGCTGTAGGTGATTTATTTTCTCACAACTCTCATTCGAGGTGATCGACGGATCAGAATCAAATACCTCAGCGAACAAATGGACGTCTCTGTCTGTAGTGCTGACACTCTCGTCCACTAGTTGGGATATTCAAAGCAGTGTTCCCACTGGGTTCGTCGTCGCCAACAGAGGAGCATAAAGAACGACGAAGGACAATCCGTGTGGAATTGCTTACACGCTACGAGACTGAATGTGTCGAACATCGTCGCAAGCGATGAAGCATTGGTCCATCAGAATGAACCTGAAACGAATCAGCAGTCCATGAAGTGAAATGGTACCACACCACCTCTCCTGCCGGCCGCGGTGGTCTAGCGGTTCTAGGCGCGCAGTCCGGAACCGCGCGACTGCTACGGTCGCAGGTTCGAATCCTGCCTCGGGCATGGATGTGTGTGATGTCCTTAGGTTGGTTAGGTTTAAGTAGTTCTAAGTTCTAGGGGACTGATGACCACAGATATTAAGTCCCATAGTGCTCAGAGCCATTTGAACCATTTTTGAACCACCTCTCCTCCGAAGTAAAATTCAAAGCTACACCTTCAGCCGGTAAAGTAATGGCGACAGTCTTCTGGGACTCTGAAGGGGTTATTCCGTTTGATACCCTCCCTAATGTGCAACGATCAACTCGGAAGTGTGTTGTGTGCTACGCTCAGGAAACTGAAGAAACGACATGAGCATGTACGTATCCACAAAAATGCAAACGAACATCTCATTCTCCATGAAAATGCAAAGCCTCACCAAGTTTGCCACCTGAAAGGAGCTCACAAAACAGCACTGGCCTCATTTTCCTCGCTCACCATACAGTCAGGGTTTTGCACCATTCGACTTCCACCTGTTTGGCCCAATGGAGGATGCACTTTGCGGGAAGCAGTACGCAGATGGTGGGGTAGGTTATCGGTGCAGCAAGACGCTGGCCGTGGCGTCGACCAGTAGAGAGGTACCGTGCGCGCATACAGGCCATCCCAGTAAGGTGGTGTAAGGCCGTCCCATTAAACGGACATTACGTTGAAAAATAGGGTTTTGTAGCCAAAAAAGTGAGGAATAATATAGTGAATTGGAATCCTGAATAAAACCTACCTGCTTTCAGAAAAAAAATGTGTTGCATTACCTATTGAGCGCCCCTCTTAGGTATTTCTGCTCCCAGCCAATGCAATGGAAGCCAGCGACACGACGTCTTCGTAGGGCGAGACTCCCCGGTGGCAACATCTCAAGATGCCTGTAGGCCGAGCAGCCGTATTCTGTGTCGTTAGTCTCATGGAGAATTGACACCATGATAGAATACGTTTGGCAAATAAGTGACTATCGATCTACTTCCTTGTTTGGTTCACAATGGTTCTGGTAAATTTACTCTATATTTCCTTGTCATTTAGGTTTAACATTCTGAATTATTCTCAGTTAAGGGATGACATGCAGCTAGCAAATTTATAGTATTGAGTCCAGGAAGTTAGTTTCCCCAGGAACTTCAGCCTACTTCACCATTAACGTTGCGAATTCTTTCTTTTGGCTATCGTTAGAAGAATAAGTCATCACTCTTTGACGCATTTGTATTCTAGGTTAGCGGTAAAGTTTTCGACCTTCAAGCGGAATACTGTGTTAATTTTAGGTTTTATTCTTAGTGAAGACAACATTTTACCTCTTCTGTGAATGAGCAACTAGCAGGCAGATCGAAAATCATTAAAGAGATAGTAAATTTTCTCGGTACCTTGATTCTGTAGCCTTCGGATCTAAAGGTGACAAGCTTTCAGAATTGCACACTTGTTATTTCCTGATTTTTCTGCTTTTGCCACTTGTATTGATTTTATGGGTAGCACTCAATGATTTGTTTACTGAATTTCATTATGTATCCGTCCCTAATGCTGCAGTCATATAATTTCGTGAAAATGCTTCCCGTAACGATACTTCAGTATCTCTGTGGACTGCAAGCAGACGCAGACCGTTTCGAAGCTGTAGGCGCGTATTATCTTGCTAATTCGTGACAATTTGGGATATTTTGTTTTACTGAAAAAGATATTTTCGTAACGTCATCAAGATCGGTTGTAATTCATTTGCGTTAATATAGTACGTGCTAAATAGCACCAATATAGTCTGAAAATGTTCGGATAGTTTTTGGACTTCACGTGTGTGTGTGTGTGTGTATGTGTGTGTGTATGTGTGTGTGTTTGTTTGTGCCTGTGTGTGTGTGTGTGTGTGTGTGTGTGTGTGGGTGTGGGTGTGTGTGTGTGTACAGTATGTTGGGAACACTTCTTCTCCTTGCATGTTATTCTGTGTTAATAGTGAGTAAATCTGTGCAGCCGAGCGGTTCTAGGCACTTCAGTCTGAAACCGCACGACCGCTACGGTCGCAGGTTCGAATCCTGCCTGGGGCATGGATGTGTGTGATGTCCCTAGGCTAGTTAGGTTTAGGTATTTCTAAGTTCTATGGGACTGATGACCTCAGATGTTAAGTCCCATAGTGCTCAGAGCGATTTGAACCATTTAATTTTTTTAAGTCTCATAGTACATACAGCCATTTGAACCATTCGAAAGCTGTGCAGTTGAGCATAAGCATGAGGCGAGGGGTCTCGCTAGTATTGTCAGCGACTGTACATTGAGAAACATATTATTATGATGATGGTGGGCAGCCTGGTGAGTAGGCCTTTTGGGTTTATGAATGCTTCTGGATTTACAATGGACTTGCCCCCCCCTTCTGACAGCCGTGTACCGCAAGTCTCTAGAAGAACGGAAGGTTCCAAATGATTGGAAAAGAGCACAGGTAGTTCCAGTTTTCAAGAAGGGTCGTCGAGCAGATGCGCAAAACTATAGGCCTATATCTCTGACATAGGTCTGTTGTAGAATTTTAGAACATGTTTTTTTGCTGGCGTATCATGTCATTTCTGGAAACCTAGAATCTTCTCTGTAGGAATCAACATGGATTCCGGAAACAGCGATCGTGTGAGACGAAACTCGCTTTATTTGTTCATGAGGCCCAGAAAATATTAGATATAGGCTCGCAGGTAAATTCCATTTACCTTGATTTCCGGAAGGCGTTCGATACAGTTCCGCACTGTCGCCTGATAAACAAAGTAAGAGCCTACGGAATATTAGACCAGCTGTGGGGCTGGATTGAAGAGTTTTTAGCAAACAGAACACAGCATGTTGTTATCAATGGAGAGACGTCTTCAGACGTTAAAGTAACCTCTGGCGTGCCACGGGGGAGTGTTACGGGACCATTGCTTTTCACAACATATATAAATGACCTAGTAGATAGTGTCGGAAATTCCATGCGGCTTTTCGCGGGTGATGCTGTAGTATACAGAGAAGTTGCAGCATTAGAAAATTGCAGCGAAATGCAGGAAGATCTCAAGCGTATAGGCACTTGGTGCAGGGAGTGGCAACTGACCCTTAACATAGACAAATGTAATGTGTTGCGAATACATAGAAAGAAGGATCCTTTATTGTATGATTATATGATAGCGGAACAAACATTGGTAGCAGTTACTTCTGTAATATATCTGGGAGTATGCGTGCGGAACGATTTGAAGTGGAATGATCATATAAAATTAATTGTTGGTAAGGCGGGTGCCAGGTTGAGATTCATTGGGAGAGTCTATAACACTCCTAACTGCTACTGCTATACCTTAACCTAAAAACTGGGGGCAGTTTACAAAACAGAATTATTTTGTTATAACGATTATGGTATAAAGCAACAGAGCAGTGTTACCCTCTGAGAGGAATTTTGTTAAGTTGACCGTGTTGTTCCTAACGGAAGTGGCTTATCGGAAATGAAAGTCAGAATTACGTAAATATTTGAATAGTACCAAACAACATTTTGCCTATCTGCACTGTTCAACGGATAAAGAAAACGGCCGCCAGCCTAATTAGGCAAGAGAATGATTAACATTCTCTTTTAAGAAAGTAGGTATAAGTAACTATAACGGACAAACACAACCTAGACTTGGCCACACGCGAGTGCAATGAACTCTGACACACATATGTTTTAAGATTGAAGCTACCCACTGGAGTAGCACAAACTATTTGCAAAATTATAACACGTACAGGAAAACACTATCACTTTCAAGGCTTACACAAACTGAGTGGTCTTTATACTGTTAATATGCACACAAGAGAGACAACACTTAGTAATCATGAACATATAATTTCCTACTATGCAGTTTTCCATTTTTACTACCGTGAGACATAAAATTAACATTTATGTAGGATACTGACTCACTTTCTGCGATTTACAACAGGCAGTAATGTGACCATTTACTAAGCAAAACTTTATAAGCCTGAGTCTTAAGAACTTTTAATTTTGCAGTTGGCAACAGCACTTTAATAAGCAGTATTAATAGGAAAATTACTTTCATCAACCAACATTTACTTTAACCCACTTTCTTGCCACATTAACTTTAACTTTCTTTTTACTAAGTACAAGAGACATTAATTAGCATAACATTGGTCATAAAAGTTCTTTCAATAGGGACACTCGGTAATTACTTTAGTTCAAACGGAAAGGACCCTGAGAGGTGTTATGATGAGGAGAAAAGTCAAGGTAGGTACATAAATTCAGATATAAATTACCTTATATTTCAGCACAATAACACATCCATTAAGCTGATCCTTCACTGTACATCATTATAGTATTACGTTACAGTGATTGCGCAATGTGGTGGCAACTGCATATTGGTAGGTGGAATTGCAGGCAGAATTGCTGGACTCTGTCATTTCTTGGTGGCGATGATAGATACAAATTCCAGAATAGCCCAGCTATTTATCCATCCATCCGAGGCATTGGAAAATAACAGAAAAGCCTCTCTCGAAACCAGCACTATGCAACTTTTACACAGCAGTGCACGGACTCGTAGCTCGTCCCCGACTGACTCTTGTTCCACCTTTTCCACCTAGGCCAACCACATTTTGCGCGCGCTACACAGTTCCGTTCCCGAGGGGAACCACTACACCTCTTATACACAGAATACTAAGAGCCCTAAGTGAGGATCAGCAGTTTACATAACAGCAATCAAATACATTAAATAAGACAGAACATTTTCACATATTGACACCTCTACAAAAAATTATTCATACAAAATTACAATTATATACAGTAAGTTTTGTTCCTTCCAAATGGGACAAAGAATTTTAAATTACAGATACACTACTTTGCATAGAATCAAATCACGACATCAAAGGCTTGACAAAGAAAAGAGTACACAATTTTATGTTATCGATTCAAACACATTTACAGACGATCAACAATGTAACATTAAATGAAGCAAAAAAAAAAAAATAATAAATCCATACAGCATAAGAGCTGTGGTGTTACAAGTCCTTAGAAAATGCAGTCCATCAACAAAGGAGGTGACTTACAAACCACTCGTTCGACCTATACCTGAGTATTGCTAATCAGTGTGGGATCCGTACCAGGTCGAGTTGACAGAGGAGATAGAGAAGATCCAAAGAGGAGCGACGCGTTTCGGCACAGGGTTATTTGGTAACCGTGATAGCGTTACGGAGATGTTTAATAAACTCAAGTGACAGACTCTGCTAGAGAGGCGCTTTGCATCGCGGTGTAGATTGCTGTCCAGGTTTCGAGAGGATGCGGTCCTGGATAAGGTATCAAATATATTGCTTTCCCCTACTTATACCTCCCGAGGAGATCACGAATGTAAAATTAGAGAGACTCTAGCGAGCACGGAGGCTTTCGAGCAGTCGTTTTTCCCGCGAACCATACGCGACTGGAATAGGAAAGGGAGGTAATGACAGGGGCACGTAAAGTGCCCTCCGCCACACCGAAGTGGCCGCGCGGTTCTGGCGCTGCAATCTGGATCCGCGAGACCGCTACGGTCGCAGGTTCGAATCCTGCCTCGGACATGGATGTGTGTGATGTCCTTAGGTTAGTTAGGTTTAACTAGTTCTAAGTTCGAGGGGACTAATGACCTCAGCAGTTGAGTCCCATAGTGCTCAGAGCCATTTGAACCATTTTTGAACCTCCGCCACACACCGTTGGGTGGCTTGCGGAGTATAAATGTAGATGTAGATGTAGACAATCGAAAATATGTGCCGATAAAAGGGAGCTCACTCCATAATATGGCTGATGGCTGTAGGCGTAGACGGTGAGGTCCCTGGGCCGGATGCAGAAAGACTAGAAGAGTCAGCTGAATGGTCTGCACAATACGCCGGCCACATTGCATCTGTCTACATAAGAAGACGTAACTGTTGCGAGAAATATAGTGAGCGCTTTCCCACAATTGAATGGTATCACGATTTTCGCAGCCTGCGTTTTAAATGTTCTGATTAGCTGCTCCATTTCAGAACTTTGCGGTGAGTGGAATTGAGTGATAGTCAAGTGCTCTATCCTGTGATGTTCACGGAATTCTTGAAACCTATTGTGGTAGGTGCCTCATCTACTGCATATGTGTTAGCCAAGGCCTGAAAGGTAGCTGACATTACTGTTGTGGCCATTTGTGCAACACATTGGAAGTTAGATAGGCCATAGATAACTAGCTACCACCTTTATCCCTGGAATAGTGCGACAATAGGCATATTTACACTCTTTGACTGCAGCGCCCGCCGCGTGGCCAGAAATGGCAACGCTATACCAGCGATGCAGGATTGTGGATGTAGGTTTGGAGATTCCAGATCGCATGTTTCATGGCACCGGCAGTGTAGGACCAGTAAACATGACGCCAATCTAGTGTCTTCATTCGGCACATACTTAAATTTTCTGTGTACAGAAACATAAGTATGTGGGGGCGGAATGTATATGGGATCACATCCTGGAATTTATAATCTTCTGCAGATAATAAAATAGACACCATCGAGTATGATAAAGCAGCGTCACTGTGAAATAATGGTCCGCTTTGTCGATACTGTGGCCTTAGGTAAATTTATTTATTTATTAACATTAGAGGGTGACCCAAATAACAATGGTGGTCCTTTGCTACTAAAAACTGTCAACAAAACTGCAGAGATAGACTCTTCGTCTTTTTCTGCAGCTTTTCTCAGGACTCTTAATTTTCTTCTCTTCTACATAATTGATTGCTAATTAAAAACACATGTGATACATAAAGTACATTTTAAAAACTTCGTCCGAACAGGCCTAGGAAGGCCCAACGGTAGCGACCGACTAACATTCACCCTCAACTGATAGGCATCAGTGTATGCGGACATGGAGCATTATGTGGTCACATACGGCTCTCCGGGCAGTTGTCAGTTTTCGTGACCAGAGCCGCTACTTCTCATTCAAGTATCTCCTCAATTGGCCTCAGAATGATTGAGTGCATCCCGCTTGCCAACAGCACACGGCAGACCTGCAAGGTCACAAATACAAACGCTAGTCAAGCTTGCTAGCGCTTAACTTTGGTCATCTCATGGGAACCGGTGCTCCACTGCGCCAAGGCCGTTGGCACGTTTTGGAAAAGGAAAAAGCATTACTACGTTATTGAAAGAAAATAATAGACGATATGAAAGATTTATATAATGAAAGAGGTCCCTTTACCTGGCTATTTCAAGTGGGATGGCTTCGATAAACACTTCGAGCCTGTCTCAGCTAAAATAGCAGATTCTATTCAACTAGGGTTACTACTATATGTATATATGTGACATGACATTAGCTCATCGTGGTTTGTGTGTGAGGTATGGCACTTCTATATATTACTAAAATTACTTTTTCCTTTTGTCCACGCCATAAGCTAGGGAGGTGCTTCGGAAGCGTGACCTCGAGCCTCGTCTCCCCTGAGGGCACTTTTTATCAATGTTTTGCAATCGTGTTTGTGTTGTTGTGTCTTAATTTACTGCACATGTATTTTTGTGTACAATATTATAAATTCACATGTTTTACTGTTTGCGTGTTATAGAGTTTACATACACTAATCAGCGAGAACGTTATGTCGACCTACCTAATAGCTGGAATGTTCACCTTAGCACGGATAACAGTGGCGACGCATAGTGGAATAGCAGCAATAAGCCCTTGGTAGGTCGTAGGAGGGAGTTGGCACCACACCTGCACACGCAAGTCACCGAATTCTCGTAAATTACGGGAAGGGGGCGATGACCTCTGGAACCACGTTCAATCACATCCGAGATGTGTTCGATTGGTTTCAGATCTGGCGAGTTGGGGAGCCAGTACACCAACTGGGACTCCATTCTATGTTCCTCGAATCACTCTATCACACTCCTGCGCTTGTGGGAATGTGCATTATCTGGCTGAAAAATACCACTGCCGTCGGAAAACATGGTTGTCACGAAGGGCTGTACATGGGCTGCAACCAGTGTACGATTCTCCTTGGACGTCATGGTGCCTTGCACGAGTTCCACTGGGTCTATGTATGCCCACTTTAATGTACCCCAGACCATAATGGTGACGACGGTTCGTACCCTCCCATCGGCATGATAAAGATGGTATCGGGATTCATCTGACCACGCAAAGTTCTGCCACTGCACCAGCGGCCAGTGAAGATGGCCACATGCCCATTTCAGTCGTAACTGCCAATGTCGTGGTGTTAACATTGTCACATGCATGCGTCGGCTGCGGAGACCAATCGTTAGGAGTGTTCGGTGCACTGTGTGTTGAGACACGTGTACTCTGCCAGCTTTTAATTCTGACGTTAGTTCCGCCATAGTTCGCCGCCTGTCCTGTTTTACCAGTCTTCCCAGCCTACATCTGTAATGAGGGGTGGCCGCTCAACCCAACAACGTCGGGTCGTGGTTTCACCTTGTTTGCGTCAAGTGTTGGAGACACTCACCATAGCACTCACGCTGGTGCCGAGCCTCCGGGCTATCACAATCTACCCTTGATCAAACTCAGATTAATCGCTCGCCTTCCCTGTTATACACAGGGACAGTGCGCTCGCTGATACTAAATGCACCGTGCACGTGTCTAACTGACAGTCATTCCTAGCCGGGTGACGCTGCTTTCGCCTGGAAGTGTATACATCGATAATCGGTCGGTGGTCAGATTGTCCTGGCTAGCCAGTGCATTACACAATTACATATTTGAAAGCCAAGACCGAACAAAAAACTAAACCAATACTTGTTTTACTTTGTTCAAACAAGAAAATTTGTTGTTTCAGTTCTCATTTATTACTTAATATAAATTCCATGTTTTGTATTACACACAATGTTGTTGCATTCGTGTGAGCTGCTAATATGTCGTATACTGGATCTATCTGCATCTAGTGAAACGGGTGTGTTCGTATTATCATCGTTGTCTGTATGTTCATCTGTTTCCATATCAGTGTTTGAATATCTGTTGTCCCATGTATCGTGTTGTAGCACAGTGTGTGTGCCTGGTCATGATCCTGTGCACTGAAGGGCCAGAGAAACTGGTATGGGCATGCGTATTCAAATACAGAGATATGTAAACGGGCAGAACACGGTGCTGCGGTCGGCAACGAGTATATAAGATAGCAAGTGTCTGAAGCAGTCGTTATATCGCTTACTGCTGCTAAAATGGTAGGTTATCAAGATTTAAGTGAGTTTGGACGTGGTGTTATAGTAGGCACACGAGCGATGGGGCACACCGTCTCTGAGGTAGAGATGAAGTGGGGATTTTCCTATACGGCCGTCTCACAGATGTACCGTGAATATCAGGAACCGGCCAAAAGATCAAATTTTCAACATTGCTGCGGTCGGAAAAAGATTCTTGGGACCAACGACGATTGAGGAGAATCGTTCAACGTGACAGAAGTGCAGCCTCATGCAAATTGCTGCAGATTTCAATGCTGGGCCATCAACAAGTGGCAAGGCGTGAACCATTCAACGAAACATCATCGATATGGGCTTTCGGAGCCGAAGACCTACTCGTGTACCCTTGATGACGGATCGACACAAAGCTTTACGCCTCATCTGGGCCCGTCAGTACTGTCATTGGACTTTTGATGGCTGGAAACATGTTGCCTGGTCGAACAAGTCTCGTTTCAAATTATATCGAGCGGATGGACGTGTATGGGTATGGAGACAACCTCATGAATCCATGGCCCCTGCATGTCAGCAAGAGACTGTCCAAGCTGGTGGAGGCTCTGTAGTTGTATGGGGCATGTGCAGTTGGAGTGATGTGGGACCCCCGATGCGTCTAGATACGACCCTGACAGGTGACACGTACGTGAGCATCCTGTCTGATCACTTGCATCCATTCATACCCATTGCACAATCTGACGTACTTGGGCAGTTCCAGCAGGACAATGCTTCAGCACACACATCCAGAATTGCTACAGAGTGGCTCCAGGAACACTCTTCTGAATTGAATCACTTCCGCTGGCCACCATACTCCTCATACATTAACAATATTTAGCATATCTGGGATGCCTTGCAACGTGCTGTTCATAAGAGATTTCCACCCCTTCGTACTGTTACAGATTTAAGGACAGCCCTACAGATTCATGGTGTCAGTTCCCTCCAGCACGACTTCAGACATCAGTGAAATCCATGCCACGTCGTGTTGAAGCACTTGTGCGTGCTCGCGGGGGCCCTACACGACTATGCAGGTATACCAGTTTCTTTTACTCTTCAGTGTATATGGCCGTTGTTCCTTAACAGTTTTTCTAGCGCTCTTGATATTTCTTCACTGATGCGGTTAAGCATACTCCATCAAACTTCTTGTCTTAAAGCTAGCCCTATGTCTTAGTTTTCAGTCATCGGTCATACGTTTGTGAGTGTGCCGCATTGTAGTGTTTCTTGTTCGGAGGACCTATGTTCCCCACATGCACATATTTCACTGTGGTTAAGGCCAAAGCATCGCAGGTGTGAGGGGGTAAGAGCCATGGCCCGTCAGGAAGTAGACAATACCGCGACTTGAGCAGACGTGTTTCAGTCTCAACCGTTTCCTCGTGTTCGGGAGGAAGGAGATGACCCGACGCCACTTGTCTGATGTTTTCCAGTCTTTTTGGCATGTCTCAACTTTAAAAAGAATTAAGTAGTGTTTTTCTATAATACTAGGGTTGTTCAGAAAGTAAGTGCCGATCTATCGCGAAATGGAAACCACTGGGAAAATCCGGTAAAGCTTTGCACAGATGTGTTGGGCAGTGTCTCTACTATGCCCGTCGATCGTGTCGAGTCATTCTTTTCAGTTATGAGTGAACAGTGAGCACGTAAAGATGCGTAGGGCATAGCGTTTCCCTCCAAGTATGAGGGTCTGGTTAGAAATTTCGCCTAGCCCACAAAACACAACTGTCGAGCAGTTCCTTCTTCATGCCAATTCTCGGCCGCACACTGCATGGTCAATGAAGACGCTCTTGCAGCGTTTCCGATGAGAAGTGTTTTATCACCCACAATACTGTCCTTGCCGGCCGGTGTGGCCGTGCGGTTAAAGGCGCTTCAGTCTGGAACCGCGTGACCGCTACGGCCGCAGGTTCGAATCCTGCTTCGGGCGTGGATGTGTGTGATGTCCTTAGGTTAGTTAGGTTTAATTAGTTCTAAGTTCTAGGCGACTGATGACCTCAGAAGTTAAGTCGCATAGTGCTCAGAGCCATTTGAACCAATACAGTCCTTAATTGGCTCCCCCTCTCATCTCTGCTCACAAAAACCGCTGGCTATGAAGGCAAAAATTTTCCACAGACAACGAGCTGCAGACAAGTGCAGATAACTGGCTGCAAGCACAGGTGGCTGCTTTCTGTGACGAGGATATTCGAAAGTTGATACAACACTACGACAAAACTAGAAGTTGGAGCTGCGACTACGTAGAGAAGTAGGTGGAAGGTGTACCCACCTATTGCAAAAAAAAACATTTATTTTTTTTAGCTGTGATTTCCATTTCGCGACCCAACGGAACGTACTTTCTAGACAACCCTCATACATACCCCTGTTGGCGCATGTACTTCGTCCAGTTTTCCCCTTTTGAACCAGCACGCTCCTGTTTTGTGTCTGATAGCTATGCCAATGCGGTACGTTGCAAGTACAATACGTAGGGCTTCCATGGATGTGGTGGACAATGAACATGACAGCCTAAACAATTCACTGCTTAGTCCACGCCTCACAATGGTTTTATAGGTCGTGAGAGACCGTCGATGTACCCAGGTACTTGCTGGGAAGCACATAACAGACTCAAAGAGGGCTGATGTTATGTTCATAGTCTGTAATGGTGTTCTGTAGTGAAGTGAGTTTAGCGTAACAAGTTTGTGCATTAGTCTTATCACTTTTTGAATTGTAAGTATTATGTGCTCGCTGAGTGTCAGTCGTGTTCGAGGTGTATCCCTAGGCATCTTGTAACTTTCCTCTGTATGCAAATGTAGTTCAGTCTGAAGATGCTTTTCCTGTCGTGCTCTTTTGATCAGTAAATAAATTGTCGTGTTTTGCGCAATCTTGAAACTGTTACGGCAGCACTAATCACTTATTTTTAGAAGTAGTTGGTTCGTTGGTTGGTTGATCTGGGGGGAGGGCAAACATTGTGGTCATCGGTCCCATCGAATTAGGGAAGGACGGGGAAGGAAGTCAGACGTGTCCTTTTGAAGGAGCCATTCCAGCATTTGCCTGAAGCAATTTGGGAAAATCACGGAAAATCTAAATGAGGATGGCCGGACGCGGGTTTGAACCGTCGTCCTCCCAAATGCAAATGCAGTGTTCTAACGAATGCGCCACCTTGCTCGGTAGATGTAGTTGTGTGGCATTGTCTTCGAGTTGCTCTGTCGAGTTTGCAGTTACTACTAGAAAGTCCTCAGCACAAGCTACTACACAATTAACACTATCATCTTGGTCCAGAGTATTTAGGAATGGTTCTGTGGCAATAACCGAGAAAACTGGACCGCAGATTGAAACTTGTAGGGATCCGCCAGTTATTTTCTGGATAACCTTTGCATTTCTGTTTGCCACTGAGCCAGCCTACTTTTGCAGTAGCTGAATAAGCTGTAGCATAGGATTGTTGGTGTCTGCATCTCTCGTCGTATTGCGAATAAAGCAAGCCACCAAATACTGTCGAAGGCGCTGGCTAAGTCTGTTACTTTTGCTACTGCGTATTTTTCTAGTGTGTCCTGTAATGTTTCCAGCACACGGTTAACTGCATCGTCTATTGAGCTTTTGCTTCTAAGGCTGTATTGATGTGGACTAAGGTGGAGGAGACACCTCTGTGTTGGAGTCGAATAATCAGGATTCATTTCCTGCATCTCAGTCAAAGTGTTCGAGAGGCAGATGGATCGGCAAGTCTGTGAATCTGCTGTATTCCGACTCTAAGATATTTTTTACGTTTATTACGATCGCAGTTTTCCACGTGGCAGGGCCCTACCATTCAACAATGCTGCATTCAGTAAATCTGTTAGAAAAGCGGGGATCTGTGCAACTGTAATTTTGAGTGTTTGTGAGTGTATGCAATCTGGACCAGAAATCTTTTTATTCTTTAATTGTTGAATTGCAAACGCTATCGCAAATGGAGCAGAAGGTGTCATCCATTTGTCTTCGTAAGTCTGTGTGATATTGTTGATTATTCCTATTTTCGTCATCAAGGAGAAGCTTCTTCAGCTGGTATTCTGCTAAACATCATCTCCAGCCCCTCGTAATAGTGTCGTCTGTGCGCCTAAGAGTTCACAGTAATGTCGATGTCTTTACCTTACCTGTTTGAAATTTGAATGATTCCCCGCAGATATTGTTTAGTATCCGAGTTTTGTCAAAACTGTTCTGTTTGGTTTTGTATAGTTCGTATTCACATTTTTTATTTGCATCACGGTATACTTCCAGTCTTATTTCCCTCGCATGTGCTGTTTCTGCTGTTTCGTAATGTTTCCTTATATCTCTAACGTCTTTCGTTTGTATCGTTAACTCAGTGGAACAGGGGAGTTTTTGTTTTGGTACACTGTTGGTATTTTGGATAGCTAACTGTTGTGGTTTTTGAAGCAGGTCTGTATGAATGTGTACTTTATAAACTATTCTACCATTGACTGAAAGGAGAGAATTTTGCCGTTCAACCTAGTGTAGAAGAAGTCATTATCTTTGTTGTTATGAAGAGTGTGGGTTCGTGTTAGCGTATGGGTCTGTATAGATGAGTGTGGTGTTATGGTCACTGTATGTGGCATTTTCCAGTACTTTCCATTTGTTGACGTTTAATGTGGGCTTGGTATTTTTGGTGAGATTCCAGTATTGCAGGTTCCTCCTGCAGTGCTTTGTTTAGAACAAGGTGGCTACATTCATTTATTGTGTTAACTACGATATGTTCCCTCCCTATTGCCTGTTCAGCCTGCATCCCACAGCTTCGACCGTGCAGTGATGTCACTAAGTACGAGCAGACTCTTACTCCTAGAAAGTTGTGCTATATTTCTTATTTGATCAGCGAAATGCAGTTTGTCATAGGAATACTGTGCATACATGGATGTCATAACCCAAGATTCTCGTCCATGCATAATTTCAGCTGTGGCTACGTTTTCAGAACGGAGTTGGGTTATTTTTGTGGCTGCGTAGTTTATGTCAAAATACAATGTTGTATTATGTCACGGGCTTCAAGTGATATGAGATCATTCGTTTCTAGGTCTATAAATTATGCTGTACCCATGCGTTGTCGCCAAGCGACCGCACGCAACCAATATTTTGTTTTAGCTGATGGAGACTTACGTTTGCACCTGCATATTTTGTTCATTTGCATATCAGTATCTGTATTCTTAAGAAATGTCTGACCTTTGTAGCTGTAATCAATGTTAGTAAACGTTGACGGTAATGTCGCATTGGTTCAAAATGGTTCAAATGGCTCTGAGCACTATGGGACTTAACATCTGAGGTCATCAGTCCCCTAGAACTTAGAACTATTTAAACCTAATTAACCTAAGGACATCACACACATCCATGCCCGAGGCAGGATTCGAACCTGCGACCGTAGCGGTCGCGCGGTTCCAGACTGAAGCGCCTAGAACCGCTCGGCCACTCTGTAATGTCGTAGTCTCTGTTTGCGTTTTGTACAATTGCTTGTAGGTAGGCCAATCAGGTGCCCCTTCCTTATCACATATCGGATTTCTTCACTTACATGGTATGCATTCATCTGTGACCTCCTCTCGGCATTCTGACTTTTTGTGGTCTGGTTTCGCACAGTTTCCACAGATTGGTTCTTTATCGGAATGTTTTGGCGAATGACCTAGGCCCCAGCAATTTAAACATTTCTGGATACGCAAAGAGTCTTTGATATATAAAGTCTCGAACTGAATTGAATTTAGATTCTTTCCTTCTGAGCAGCAGAAGACGAACACTTGGTGTGACCTCTAAGACATTATTAACCGTTCGTTTACTTTTTAGGCCTGTTTTGAACTTTATTTTGACTTCCTCGTAAACTCTTCCTTACAGATGTGTTAGGTTTAAGTTCATCTCATATAGTTCCTCCAGGAAGTCCTGATCAGTTACAGCAGTTGCGACTTGGTACACTGCAAGAAGATATTGGAATTCCCTCAGCTCTTCACATCTGATATCTTTACTTGGGCTGTCTTCTGTACGATTTTCCTTTTATCTCCTTGTGTTTCCGTTTCTAAAATGATTGTATATCCTGTTCATGATTGCTTTTATTTTTACTTTGCCCGCATCTCGTGGTCGTGCGGTAGCGTTCTCGCTTCCCACGCCCGGGTTCCCGGGTTCGATTCCCGGCGGGGTCAGGGATTTTCTCTGCCTCGTGATGGCTGGGTGTTGTGTGTGATGTCCTTAGGTTAGTTAGGTTTAAGTAGTTCTAAGTTCTAGGGGACTGATGACCATAGATGTTAAGTCCCATAGTGCTCAGAGCCATTTGAACCATTTTTTTTTACTTTGACTTGTCTTGAGTTGATTGTTTTAGTGAGTGTTTCACATACATCCTTGACGTCTTGAATGTTTTCCGATTTAAAAAAGAGGATACTCGACAATTTTGGTTTGAATAGCTTTGCGCCGTCTTATACTTCGATTTTTGGGTTTTTAGCTGAGCCAGCGACCACAACTGCTGCAAAGGACAGTGGAGTTGATTTACTTTCTGTTCTTAACGTTTGATTTTCTACTTTGAGGTCTATTTCTGATACCAGAAGCTGAATTCGTTCCGTCATATGTGCATTGGCTTTAGGTAGTTCTTTACGTGAACAATGATTTTCTTTACTTAACTTCTCATTGTGCGCTTCTAATTTTGCTTGGGTGATGGCCAGATCCCAAATTTTGTTTTCCTCTGTTGATATTCTCTTATATCTGAGTTCATCCTGAAGCGCGGTCAGAATATCGTCGACTACGGCGTTATTTTCCCCAGTCGACGCATCTGAAAGTGTTACCGACGATGCCATATCGACAGAAGTACAGTACTTCGCTTTATGGCACCTGCTTTCCGCTGTTGGGTGTGCTGTTATCCTGTTTCCCTTCTGAAATAACCATTATTACATCGGCCGGTGTGGCCGAACGGTTCTAGGCGCTACAGTCTGGAACAGCATGACCGCTACGGTCGCAGGTTCGAATCCTGCCGCGGGCATGGATGTGTGTGATGTCCTTAGGTTAGTTAGGTTTAAGTAGTTCTAGGAGACTGACGACCTCAGAAGTTAAGTCCCATAGTGCTCAGAGCCATTGGAACCATTTGAACCATTATTACAAATTTCGCTGATCCGCTGTCATTAGAAGGAATAGCAGCAGCTACCGGCAGCAGAGACCAAGTAGTTTCCTGCACTATCCACGCTTTGACGTGGATGTGGAGAGAGAAGGAACAAAGAGGCATATCGCACGCGTCCCAGATTCTTCACATGTGAAGCTCTGGTAGGCATTATCACTTCTGATTTACTAAAAAAAACAGTCAGTTTCTAGATCATTTGGCTGCAGCGCAAAATAGATCACACAGGGCACAAATAAGACACACACTGGTTGAATGACGTTTCGGAGCCCTGTTGCTGCTTTGCTTGTTGTGTTATAAACATATACGCACAGACAGCGTTGTTGCTGACGCGTCTACTGTTTTCGCAGCCGCCGATGTCACACGCCGCCCCCACCGCCGAAGCCGATGTCCCCCGTGGCCGGCGGTTTGTCAGCTGGTATCGATGATGTCGCCGTTTCTCAAACCGACGCGGAGGGCCATGACCCGATCTGCAGACGGGGCCGCTGAGAGCCAGGAATGGGCCAGAGGCAAGACGTGTAACTGGGCCTCATCTCCAAATATTCCAACCCATTTTTATTGTTATTTTAAAGAAGGTTTGGAATGATTTAAGCATAACACAGTTCGGTGCTATGTTGGAGATACACAAAAATACTCATTGAGATAAAATATAGAATAAATATTATTTCTTATTAGACACTAAACATATCTTCACACATGAAACCGGCCCATGAACGACAGTGCGTGGTATCTGTATGTTGCAAAAAACCGCGCGCGAAAATGCGATTTTTCAGGGGGTCATATTTGGGGTTATATTGATCACAGAAATAAGGGGTCAGCTGTTTTGCATAGTCGTCGGCCGAGCGATCATTTGTACACCTACCGTAAGACCTGGAGTACTGCAGCTATCCTACAGAACAGGGTCAACATTTGAACATTATACACTTTCTCTAGCCCAGGCAAAATGTGGTCTAAAGAGGACTTCAGGTTGCTTATTAAAGCATCATTTGTTGATGTGCGATTCCTGAGAATCCCCCAAAAACACGATGTTTTTGGGCACGAAAACTACGAATTGTGAGGATGGGCAGTTCTGCAGGTTCTGTTCACGGCAGATCGTCGAAAATTTTACCGTTGTTCTTAAGATAATATTCTCGGGGAACGTCGAAATGTCTATCGATATCATTATCCGTTACC
This sequence comes from Schistocerca nitens, assembly GCF_023898315.1. Taxonomy (NCBI): domain Eukaryota; kingdom Metazoa; phylum Arthropoda; class Insecta; order Orthoptera; family Acrididae; genus Schistocerca; species Schistocerca nitens. The sequence goes on from NC_064616.1 coordinate 399,222,704, forward strand.
AAGATCCAGAGGTCCAAAGTTTTTGTACGTGTGCGGTAAAACATGTCCGTAATAGCCTGTCTAACATGTAAATGTAGTTTCGTCTGACACTGTGGATACATGGCACGGGTTCTAGGGTCATCGATAGGTTCTGAGGTCACCAAACTGTATTTTTGTCGGCATTTTTTCACCAATAAATCTTTACGACGCACTGTCTCTGTATAATGGGCATCTCACGCCTATACAGATATGGCCAAAGTAGTACTGCTGTAACAAGAAAAAGGCTATAAAGAATCTTAACATACCTGAAAAGAAAATGGCAGCCAAAAATTATGTAAAACTGGAAAGACAAGAAATTCAGTAAAATGTTTCTATCAACGTTTTTATTCTTTTATGTTGCAAATCATAAGCAGGACGTTTTCTATGAATTGCAATCAATTAAGGAAAACGTAAAAGAAACGCTTGCTAACCTTACATTATGCATACTTATTTGTTGTTTATTTGTGTTAAAGTATATGAATGTGTCGAAGTATATAATTAAACTGTCAAAACTTTACTGAACGATAGGATTTGTTTTATATAAGCTTCACATGTTAGACCACAGTCATGTAGAATATTTTGAAACAAATACTCCATTTGACTGTTAATTGTTCATCTGTTTTACACAATAACGATTTCAGCTTTATAGCCACTCTCAGGCTCGTGTTGAAATGTTACAGTATGACTGACCTGCCTGTGACACATCATCGTCGAAAGAAACATATTTATGGTTTATAGACCAGTTGCGGTTTTTCACTGTGCACAATGTCAGCCATATTAATGTATCTTCGATATGTAATCATCTCCTACAATATTACAGCTCGTCTTATAAGGCCAGAAATATGTTTTTTCGGCGATGACAAATAGGTCAGATGTATTTTAAGATTCCAACATGAACTTGAAAAAGCCTATAAAGCCGAAATCATGACTGTGTAAAACAAGTGAACGATTAACAGTCAATGGCGGAGATTTCTTTAAAAAAAGATAGTGATGGTCTGTGAGAGAGGGGCAGTAACAGAAAAAGAGAGATGCATGGAAATAGAATGACAGGGAGGAAAAGAGAGAGCAGGCAGTGTAGCCAAAAAGGAGAGAGATGAGTGGACACCTACATAAGCTTAGGGTGAAAGGAGGGCGAGTCTGGGCCCTCCCAGATCGTCGAAGCTGAACACGTAGGTATAGGAGAGGTCGCATTTTGTGCCGAAATTTTAAGTACATGGGTATAGGGGAAAAATAACTTGGACGACCCAGTATTTTTGAGCTGCCAAGGTACTGTGGAGACAGTGACAGTGGCAAAGAAAGAGAAAAGGAGACAATGGAAATGAAAGGAGAAAATAGCAATGGGATATACCGCAAATCAATGGGAGAAAAATGAGACAATGTGAGAGAAACATAGACAGTGACAATGAGAGGGTGATGGTGTGTATGAAGGCTTCATCGCAAAGAGAGACTGGCTAACAGGATTTAGAGTATTATGTGTTAAAAGACCGGGAATATGTTCGCATGAAAAAATTTTTGGAGTCTCTTAAAGAGGAACATGTTAGTCTTTTGTGTGCTTTGACAGGATCATTTTTCACTGATATACCCTATGGCAGTATTCGTTGCACTAGATACTGGCGGCGAAATTCGAACCAATTAATGTTTGTTCGTGATACAATAAGTTGAATCAGGGAATTCAGCTGTATACACATGCGTATCATTGAGCCACCATAAACAGGACTAACTTGGGTTGCATATTGGATGCAGTGCTATCCTGTATTGCAGAACGCGTGAACACTCGAGTTCCAAATTTTTTGATGTGGTAGAAGACAAGAATATAAACATTACTTATCAATGATACTGTGTCTCCTCATGCTTAATTTTCTGTCAGTGCTCATGACTCCGATTTTAGATGCTTTTTCTTCAGCTGTTTTTCTTACCACGGAAACAAGGAAGTCTACAAATGCAATGAACGTAGGTTTGCCCTGGTAAATTTGCTGACTCCAGTTGGTAATTTTTTCCAAGGACATCTTTTGCATTCACATTTCTGGTTTTCACAAACATTTTCAGTCAGAATTTGAGTAGATCGCTCTGTCTACCAATTTAAAAAACATTTATAAACATATTTACAATTTTCATTGCATTTAATTATAATAATTTCATAGAAAGAAACCAGTAGGGCACCTGTGTGATGTGTCTCTGAAAACATCATCCCTTAATTCCACTTTCGTTTTACAGTGAGGTATTTCCAGCACTTATATTACAGTTAAGTGTAAGTTCAAGAGGACTCATTATAGTACAATGCATTATTAAGAAAAATATTTAATTTTGTGCCTGTATTATTTCAGAAACCTAATAATAGCAATTATGATACATCTTGTTTAATTTTTTATGTTATTGTGGTCTTCAGACCGAAGACTAGTTTGATGCAGCTCTCCATGCTACTCTACGCTGTGCAAGATGCTTCATCTCCAAGGAACTACTGAAACCTACATCTTTCTGCATCTACTTACTGGATTCATCTCTTGGTCTCCCTCTACGATTTTACTCCTCACATTTCACCTCAGTACTTAAATGTTGATCCACTGATGTCTCAGAATGTGTCCTACCAACCTAACACTTATTCTAGTCGGCTTGTGGCACAGAGTTCTTGTCCGCAGCTCGTGGTTGTGCGGTAGCGTTCTCGCTTCCCACGCCCGGGTTTCCGGGTTCGATTCCCGGCGGGGTCAGGGATTTTCTCTGCCTCGTGAAGACTGGGTGTTGTGTGATGTCCTTAGGTTAGTTAGGTTTAAGTAGTTCTAAGTTCTAGGGGACTGATGACCATAGATGTTAAGTCCCATAGTGCTCAGAGCCATTTGAACCATTTGAACCACAGAGTTCTTTTCTGTCCAATTCTATTCAGTACCTCCTCATCAGTTACATAATCTAGCCATCTAATCGTCTCCATTCTTCTGTAGCACCATATTTCAAAAGCTTTTAGTCTCTTCTTGTTCAAACTACTTATCGTCCATGTTTCACTTCCATACATAGTTACTACATTCCATACAAATACTTTCAGAAAAGACTTCCTGACACTTAAATCCCTATTCGACGTTAACAAATTTCTCTTCTTCAGAAACGCTTTTCTTGTCATTGTCTATATATTATATCTTCTCTACTTCTACCATTATCAGTTATTTTGCTGCCCGAATAGCATCTACTACGTTCATTGTCTCTCTTCCTAATCGAATTCCCTCAGCATCACCTGATTTAATTTGGCTACATTCCAGTATCCTCGTTTTGCTTTTGTTAATGTTCATCTTATACCCTGTTTTCGAGACACAGTCTATCCTGATCTACTGCTTTTCCACTTTCTTTTCTATCTCTGACAGAACAACCATGTCATCAGCACACCTCAGGTTTTTTATTTTCTTCCCTGGACTTTAATTCCTACTCCAAATTTTCTTTCGTTTCTTTTATTGCTTCCTCAATGTACAGATTGAATAACATAGGGTATAGGCTATTACCCTGTCTCACACCCTTCTGAACCACTGCTTCCCTTTCATGCCCCTGACCTCTTCTAACTACCGTCTTGTATCTGTACAACTTGTCAATAGCCTTTCGCTCCCCATTTTTCCCCTACGTCCGCAGCTCGTGGTCTAGTGGCTAGTGTTGCTGCCTTTGGATCACGGGTACCCGGGTTCGATTTCCGACCTGGTTGATTATTTTCTCTGACCGGGAACTGGGTGTTTGTGGCTCTGAGCACTATGGGACTTAACAGCTATGGTCATCAGTCCCCTAGAACTTAGAACTACTTAAACCTAACTAACCTAAGGACATCACACAACACCAAGTCATCACGAGGCAGAGAAAATCCCTGACCCCGCCGGGAATCGAACCCGGGAACACGGGCGCGGGAAGCGAGAACGCTACCGCACGACCACGAGTTGCGGACTGGGTGTTTGTGTTGTCATTCGTGACAGTGGCTCGATTAGACTGCGTAAAACTTGGACTGCGTAAAAATTGGGACTTGGTATGGGCGCTGATGACCGTGCTGTTGAGCGCCCCACAAATTAATCATCATCATCATAAAGTTTGCCCCTGCTACCCTCAGAATTTCAAGGAGAGTATGCCAGTCAACACTGTCAAAAGCTTTCTCTAAGTCTACAAATGCAATGAACGTAGGTTTGCCCTTTCTCAACCGATCTTTTAAGAGATGTCACAGGTGCAGTATTGCCTCGCCTGTTCCTACATTTCTCCAGAATCCAAACTGGTCTTCCCAAAAGTCCACTTTGTAACACCATAGCTCTAATGCTCTACTCATCTATTTTGCTTTTTTTTTCATTTAATATTACATCGTTAAGCATCTGTAAATGTGTTAATTTGAATCGATAACATAAAATTGTATACTCTTTTCTTTGTTAAAACTTTGATGTCGTAGTTTGTTTCAATGCAAAGTAGTGTATCTGTACTGTAAATACTTTGTCCCATTTGGAGGGAACAAAACTTACTGTATATAATTGTAATTCTGTGTGAATAATTTTTTTGTAGAAGTGTCAATATGTGAAAATGTTCTGTTTTATTTAATGTGTTTGTTTGCTATTATGTAAACTGCTGACCTTCACTTAGGGCTCTTAGTTATTCTGTATGTAAAAGGTGTAGTGGTTCCCCTCGGGAACGGAACTGTGTAGCGCGCGCAAATTGTGGTTGACCTAGGTGGAAAAGGGGAACTGATAGTCAGTCGGGGACGAGCAGTCAGTCGAGGACGAGCCAGCAGTGAGAGATGAGCTACGAGTCCGTGCACTGCCGTGTAAAAGTTGCATAGTGCTGGTTTCGAGAGAGGCTTTTCTGTTATTTTCCAATGCCTCGGATGGATGGATAAATAGCTGGGCTATTCTGGAATTTGTATCTATCATCGCCACCAAGAAATGACAGAGTCCAGCAATTCTGCCTGCAATTTCACCTACCAACATGCAGTTGCCACCACATTGCGGAATCATTGCAACGTAACACTATAATGATGTACAGTGAAGGATCAGCTTAATGGGTGTGTTATTGTGCTGAAATATAAGGTAATTTATATCTGAATTTATGTACCTACCTTGACTTTTCTCCTCATCATAACACCTCTCAGGGTCCTCTCCGTTTGAACTAAAGGGATTACCGAGTGTCCTTACTGAAAGTACGTTAAAAATCCAGTTTTCTAATTAATGCCTCTTGAACATAGTAAAGTGAAAGTTAAAGTTAATGTGGCAAGAAAGTGAGTTAGAGTTAATGATGCTTGCTGAAAATAACATTCTTAGTAAAAATGCTTATTAATGTGTTGTTGCCAACTTCAAATTAAAATCTCTCAGGACTGAGGCTTATAGAGTTTTGCTTAGTAAATGATCACATTACTGCCTGTTGTTGATCTCAGAAAGTGGGTCAGTGTCTTACATTAATGTTAATTTTATGTCTCACGGTAGTAAAAGTAGAAATCTGCATAGTAGGAAATTATATGTTCATGATTACTAAGTGCTTGTCTCTCTTGTGTGCATATTAACAGTATAAAGACCACTCAGTTTGTGTAAGCCCTGAAAGTGATAGTGTTTTTCTGTACCTGTTATAATTTTGCAAATAGTTTGTGCTGCTCCAGTTGTTAGCTTCAATCTTAAAACATATGTGTGTGTCAGAGTTCATTGCACTCGCGTGTGGCCAAGTTTAGGTTGTGTTTGTCCGTTATAGTTACTTATACCTACTTTCTTAAAAGAGAATGTTAATCATTCTCTTGCCTAGTTAGGCTGGCGACCGGTTTCGTTATTCGTTAAACAGTGCAGATAGGTAATATTTTGTTTGTCACTGTTTAAATATTTACGTAATGCTGACTTTCGTTTCCGATAAGCCACCTCCGTTAGGGACAACACGGTCAACATAACAAAATTCCTCTCTGAGGGTAACACTGTTCTGATGCGTTATACCATAATTACTATAACAAAATAATTCTGTTTTGCAAACTGCCTCCAGCTTCGAGGTTATGGTGTAGCGGTAGCAGACGAGAGTGTTATAACTTGTACCAGTTTTTCCATTCTACTGTAAAGAATTCGTGTTAGCATTTTGTAACAATGAATTATTAAATTGATAGTTCGATGATATTCACACCTGTCAGCATCTGCTTTCTTTGGAATTGGAATTATTACATACGTCTTTATTTCGCCTGTCTCAGTCAACTTGCTCACGAGATGGACGAGTTGTGTCAAAGACTGGCTCTCCCATGGCTATACCTAATTCTAACGGAATGTTATCTACTCCCGGGACTTGTTTTGACTTAAGTATTTCAGTGATCTGTCAGATTCTTCTCGCAGTATCATATCTGTCATGTCTGCTTCACCTACGCCCTATTACATTTCTATAATATTGTCCTCAAGTACGTCTCCCTTGTATAGATCCTCTGTGTACTCCTTTCAACCTTCAGTTTTCCTATCTTTGCTTAAGAGTGATCTACCATCTGAGCTCTTGATACAGGTTGTCTTTTCTCCAAAGGTCTGCTTAATTTTCATGCAGGTAGTATCTGCCTTACCGCTAGAGATATGTGCCACTACATGCTTATATTTGTCCTCTAGCCATCCTTGCTTAGCCATTTTCCACTTCCTGTCGATCTCATTTTTGGGCCGTCTGTATGCCTTTTCGCTGCATTTTTATATTTTCTCCTTTCATCAGTTAAATTCAATATCTCTTGTGTTATCCAAGGGATTCCACTAAGCCACGTCGTTTTAACTATTTGATGTTCTGCAGCCGTCACTATTTCATTGCTCAAATCTACTCAGTCATCTTATTCTATATTGCATTTCCCTGTTCTTGTAGTTCGTTTCCTAATGCTCCCTCTGAAACTCGATCCAATCTCTGATTCTTTGAGTTATCTGGGTCTCATCTCTTTAATTTCCTACCTTGTAATTTCTTCAATTTTAATCTATAGCTCATATTGTAATTTCTTCAATTTTAATCTATAGCTCATAACCAATAATTTGTGATTAGAGTACACATCTGCCTCTGGAATATTCTTTACATCTAGATCATTCATTAGTGCTGTTAAGTTTCTTGTTGTTTATCAGTAAATCCTTAATAAAGAAAAATATTAGAATATACTGAACCCGAGCCGAGTTGTTGTCGTGATCTTCAGTCCATAGACTGGCTTGATGCAGCTGTCCATCCTACTCTTTCCTGTGCAAGCTTCTTAATCTCCGAGTAACTACTACAACCTCCGTTCTTCTCAATCTGCCTCGTGTATTCATCTCTTGGTCTCCCTCTATGATTTTTACCCTCGACGCTTCCCTCAAATACTAAATTGGTGATCCCTTGGTGACTCAAAACGTGTCCTACCAACCGATCCCTTATTTAATCAGGTTGTGCCACAAATTCGTCTTTTCCCCAAATCTCTTCAGTACCTCCTCATTTGTTACGTGATATATCCATCTCATCTTCAGTATTCTTCTTTAGCGCCACATTTCTAAAGCTACTATTCTATTCTTGTCTAGGCGCTTCAGTCCGGATCCGCGTGACTGCTACGGTCGCAGGTTCGAATCCTGCCTCGGACGTGGATGTGTGTGATGTCCCTAGGTTAGTTAGGTTTAAGTAGTTCTAAGTTCTAGGGGACTGATGACCTCAGATGTTAAGTCCCATAGTGCTCAGAGCCATTTGAACCATCTTCTTGTCTAATCCATTTATCGTCCATGTTTCACTTCCATGTATGGCTACGCTCCATACAAATACTTCCAGAAAAGACTTCCTTACACTTTAATCTATACTTGATGTTAACAAATTTCCCCTTCTTCGGAAGCGCTTTGCTTGCCATAGCCAGTCTATATTTTATATCCTCTCCTCTCCGATCATCATCACTTAGTTTGCTCCACTAATAGCAAAACTCATCTACTACTTCAAGTGTCTCATTTCCTAATGTAATTCCCTCAGCATCACCTGATTTAATTCGATTACATTCCATTATCCTCGTTTAGCTTTTGTTCATGTTCATCTTATATCCTCCTTTCAAGACATTGTACATTTCGTTCAGTTTCTCTTGCATGTCCTTTGCGTATCTGAGAGAATTACAATGTCATCGGCAAATCACAAAGTTTTTATTTCTGCTCCATGGATTTTAATTCTTACTCCAAATATGTATTTTGTTTTTCTTACTGCTTGCTCAATATACGGATTGAATAACATCAGGGATAGGCTACAACCCCGTCTTACTCTCGTCTCAACCACTGCTTCCCTTTTATGTCCCTCGACTCTTATAGCAGCCGTCTGGTACCTGTACAAATTGTCAATAGCCTTTCGCTCCCTGTATTGTATCCCTGCCACCTTCAGAATTTGAAAGAGCGTATCCCAGTCAACATTGTCAAAAGCTTTGCTAGAAACGTAGGTTTGCCCTTACTTAACGTATCTTCTAAGGTAAGTCGTAGCGTCAGCATTCATTCGTGTCATCCAACATTTCTACGGAATCCAAACTGATCTTTCCCGAGGTCTGCTTCAGATAGTTTTTCCATTCGTCTGTATTAAATTGGTGTTACTATTTTGCAGCCATGACTTATTAAACTGATAGTTAGGTAATTTTCACACCTGTGGATACCTGCTTTCTTTGGGATTCGAATTATTATATACTTCTTGAAGTCTGAGGGTATTTAGCCTGTCCCATACATCTTGCTCACTAGATGGTAGAGTTTTGCCATGGCTTGCTCTCCCAAAACTACCAGTAGTTCTTATAGAATGTTGCCTTCTCCGGGGGCCTTTCTTCTTTTCTTCTTAGATCTTTCAGTGTTCTGTCAAATTCTTCACGTAGTATGGCATATTCCATTTTATCTTCATCTATGTCATCTTCCAATTCCATAATATTGGCCTCAAGTAAATCGCTGTTATATAGGCCCTCTAAGTACTCTTCCACCTTTCTGCTTTCCGTTCTTTGCTTAGTACTGGTTTTCCATCTGTGCTCTTGATCTTCATACAGGTGGTTCTCTTTTCTCCGAAGGTCTCTTTAATTTGCCTGCAGGTAGTATCTATCTTACCCCTAGTGATATATGCTTCTACATCCTTACATTTCTCCTCTAGCCATCCTCGCTTAGCCATTTTGAACTTCCTGTCGATCTCATTTTTGAGACGTTTGTATTCCTTTTCGCCTGCTTCACTTACTGCATTTTTTATATTTTCTCCTTCCATCAATTAAATTCAACAGTTCTTGTGTTATCCAAGGGTTTCCACTAAGCCTTGTCGTTTTAACTATTTGATGTTCTGCAGCCTTCACTATTTCATTTCTCAAATCTGCTCACTCTTCTTATACTGTATTGCCTTTCCCTGTTCTTGTGAGTCGTTTCCTAATGCTCCCTCTGAAACTCGCAGCAACCTCTGGTTCTTTGTGTAATCTAGGTCCCATCTCTTTAATTTTCTGCCTTTTTCTAATTTCTTCAGTTTCAGTCTACAGCTCATAACGAATGAATTGTGGTCAGTGTACAAATCTGTCCCTGGAAATGTCTTACAATTTAAAATATGGTTCCCAAATCTCCCGCCGGCCGAGCGGTTCTAGGCGCTACAGTTCGAATCCTGCCTCGGGCATGGATGTGTGTGATATCCTTAGGTTAGTTACGTTTAAGTAGTTCTAAGTTCTAGGGGACTGATGACCTCAGAAGTTAAGTCCCATAGTGCTCAGAGCCATTTGAACCATTTCAACCAAATCTCCCTTTATAATCAATCCGAAACCTTCCGGTTCTCCAGGACTCTTCCACGTACACAACCTTCTTTTATGATTCATAAACGAAGTGTTAGCTTTGATTAAATTATGCTCTGAATGAAATTTTACCAGGCGGTTTCCTCTGTCATTCCTTTCCTCCAGTCCATATTCACCTCTTATTTTTCCTTCTCTTCCTTTTCCTGCTATCGGATTCTAGTCCCCTGTCTGAATGGTTTCAGTTATCTCATTATAAATTTCTTCAATCTCTTTGTTGTCTGGCGAACTATTTGGCATATAAACTTGTACTATTGTGGTGGATGTGGGCTTCGTGCTGTGCTTTTTATAGTAGCTTTCCCAAGTTCCTGTTTTCTTATTCATTATTAAAGCTACTCTTGCATTACCCCTATTTGATTTTGTATTTATACTGCTGTATTCACCTGACCAAAAGTCCTGTGCCTCCCACCATCAAATTTGGCTAATACCCCCCATATCTAACTTTAACGTATCCGTTTTCGTTTTCAAATTTTCTAACCTACCTGCTCGGTGATATGCCACGCTCCGAACCGTAGAAGACCAGTTTTGTTTCTCCTGATAACGACATCCTCCTGAGTAGATCCGAATGGGGGTCTATTTTATGTACGGAATATTTTACCCAAGAGGATGCCATCCTCATTTAACCACAGAGTAAAGCTGCATGCCCTCGGAAAAGTTACGCCTGTAGTTTCTCCTTACTTTCAGCCTTTGGCAGCAACAACACAGCTATGCCGTTTCGGTTGATATTTCAAGGCCAGATCAGTCAAACATCCAGACTGTTGCCCCTGCAACTCTTGAAAAGGCTGATGGCCCTCTTCAGGTATCACGCGTTTGTCTGGCCTCTTACCAGATACCACACCGTTGTGGTTGATTTCAGCCACAATACGGCTATTTGCATCGCTGAGGCACACAAGCCTCCCCACCAACGACAAGGTCCATGGTTCGGTGAGGGATATTACAAGAAAAATTATCTGAAATGCAGTAAAACAAAAAAAGTCGTAGATCATATATCCAGTTCCCTACTGGAGCTTTGAAAGAACAAACACACCAATTAGATGAATCATGAAAGAGTGTGCAAAGGTTAAATGTATCGAGAAAGAATACTAGCTCCACAACTCCTTCATGGTGTAGGAGATTTAAATAATAATAATAGATTTATTTGAAAAGTAGTTACGAAGACAGTTATCGAGCCCAAGACTACAGCTAAGGAACTGGATGATAGCTCAACCATGGCAAAAGAGGAAACTGATAAAACTGACAAACTTACAAGCTCGACATCAGATGCGACTCAGTAATGAATTAATGCAAAATGTGTATATGTTCAATTTTATTTTATTTTTTAAGTTAGTTTAATTTACTTTCACTCTACTTTAAAACAAAAGGCTAAATATTCTAATGATTTGTACAATGACGAAATCCCTGGTGCCATTAATTCTGCGATATGGAGTGTTCTGTCCACTCTTTCCCTACTGTGTCCACACGTATCAGTAGATAGACAGTAGCGCACTGTCATGTAAACCACCATTAGTCATGTGAAAGGTAGCATGCTATAACCTACTTGCCTATAACACTCTCGATGGCGCTTTGCGAACCTTTCTTTCACGAAATGTTCCATCTAAAATCTTCACTATTTCATATCGAGTTTTCAAGTTGGTCACTAGATTGCCAGTAATGAAATAAAATATATTTGTCTTGAATTAATCTGTGCCTGGTTTTATCATGAAATTATTTGTCATGTCACCAGGCCACAATTGTTCGAGACTGGTTTGAAGATCGTTCTGCCATCGAAGCTACTGGCCACAATCTCGTTCATGCAGCCAAGCAATACGCGCAGATTTACAAATCGTCACAGCCACCACGCCACGCGCTGTCTGGTAATGGCACGCGATTTTGCACCTCTTGGTACTCCTTCTACCAATGTCCATTTGGTTTCAGCACAAGTACTAAAAGCCCTGGCAACGATACTCAATTATTTTTAATAGTATAATGTATACATTTTAATTGTTGGAATCGAAATATATTCATTGTTTTGTAATAGTAATTTGAAAAGGGCAACGTAAATAATCATCCGAATTCCAAACTCCTGTCTGCGACAGTAAATGGTTGTAATGTAATCTCTGTAACCTGCTCTTATAGAGTTGCGGTGTGCAACTTTTGCAGACAGGGAGTTGAACCACAACCGTATCGAAACCCCGTGATGGATTGATGACGTGTCTCGTACACCAGTCAGCTTTCAAGACGGTTTCCCATATTCATTTAGGGAAATGCTGGGCTGATTCCCAACTTCTGCCTCATACAATTCAATGCGAAAGTAATTAAAATACCATAATACACAGAACAATGTTTTCACGATTCAAAAACAGATGATGAATTGAACTTCCTTCTCTTTGGTAATCTTAATGAATCCTGCGTCATGAAGACATCCAGCAACAGAGTTAAATAATAAAATAAAACTTCCTAAATCCAGAACCACCGGATCCCATATTAGATGGGACAAACGCCAGGAAAAATAATCTATCTACATGCCTCCAGCTGACTCGCACAATCTCTTTATTTATTGTTAAATGCGAAATGTCACACTCAAGTGTAATTTTCTTAAGATTAAAAATTTTACCCAGATATTCTGTAACTGTATAAAAGTGTGCCTAGCATGGGAAGAAAATCCCTCAGTATAGGCTTATGATCGGTGATCAGATGAACCTTTGTCCCGTTCAGATAAAAGTGATATTTTTTGCTGTTTATATTATTGCCAATGCCTCCTTCTTCAGTCTGCGATTAGTTGTATTGGGAAATTTTGAAAGCGAATCCAGTAAGCTCTTCCCAGAAGTCGCAATTAATGTGCAACAACACTGTGCCAATGCCAAAATATGAAGCATCCATTGCTAGTGTAGGGCCTTTGCCTGTAGCGAAAAACCCTAGTGGACTCTTTTAGAGTTGAAAGAATCCTCTCTCGTGTGCTTCTACCAGAAAGGGGAGATTTGGTTAGCTCACTGGGTGAACTTCACATGAAAGTAAAATTTCCCTAAGAACGACAGCAACTCTTTTCAGTCCTTTGTAACTGGAGAGTTGTTTATTGCATTCACATATTCACATCGTCCTGCACGGGCAATCGCTATTCTTTACTCAATATGTGTCCCACTTATTTCATACTCCATTCTAAAAATATTAAAATTACCATGCTGAATACACTGAAATGAAGTCGCTCAAATAATGCGTGCAGGATTCATAAATGTTGCTCCCAATTGGCCCCTATCGCAATTATACCATCTAAAGAATTGGCGCTATTTGAGATGCCATCAATACGTCCAAGAACCCCTGCCACCCCAAATGGTAATCTGTTATACTAACTCGCACGGCAAGATATTTTAATCACTTACTCATACTTAGTTTTATTATCGACAGATTACTTCCAGTAGGCACCGTTGAGATGAAATGTGGAAAGTTATAACCCGAGCCAAAAATTTCTCAGGACTTGAAATTAGTTAAAGGTCTATGCTGTATTCGCATTAACAGTACCCTCACCATACATTTTGATTAATATCCAGATTTTATAGATGTAGAGTATGATACATATACAATCCCAAAAGAAGATCTAGAAAATGACTGCTTTAGTTTCCTGGACGTAACCAACTGGACAATTTTTCCTATAAATACAGATGTATCAGGTAGTAACGAGGGCTTCAGATGTTCTACATTCGTGAGCAGTACCTTCGATTTGTTAAGGTTTATTATTGCTAAGTCTTGCGCCAGTTGAAGCATAGTGAGAACACAGCACATGTAAACAATATTAAAGAGTGTTATTAAAAAGTACATAGACCAAAATATTCCTTCATTCCAGATAATTTAATCACTACAATAGTTTGTGAAAGTTCGTATTTAACACTGTTTTTACACAAGTCCGAACTTAGACCGAAGGCTGTTATGATGAAACAGCCAAAGTTTAATATACACTCGGAAGTAGAAACAAATGAAATAATGAAGGTCGACGGCCGATACCAAGTTCCCGGTCGTCTTCGATACCCAGGCAAAATCCTGGTGATGACAGGCACATTTCTTCGTCGGTGGTGGCTGGTGCAGCACAGCATCTTACGTAGCGAAGGTTCCGGTCGAGATTCAGAAGAATTGCGGGTGCAGTCGTTGCCTTGGAGCGGCTTTGTACCACCCTGGCACTCGATGCATACAAGCGAAGAACACCCCCGAGGGCTCGCAGCGAGATTGCGACGTCAGAAATTATTTTAGTGCACACACGGCGGCATCGCAGCGATAATCGCGCAGCAATACTAGTTTGGAAGCCAACAAGTATGCACGCAGGCAGAAAAAAGCAGGTAGTGTTTGCTTGTTTCGTTTAAGAACTTGGGTGTAACTTTGGATGAGCATCTCAACTTGGCGGAGAATACAGTCGCAGTGTGCCGAAAGACGTCTGCTTGTCTCTATGCTCTCAAAAAGTTTCGCAACATATTTCCACAGGACTGGAAACGCCAGCTCGTGCAAGCACTCGTTCTACCGCACCTCCACTATTGTGATGTGATTCAACAAGGCAAGAGTAGTGAAAACAAAAGACGGCTAGAGCTAACCATGAATGCCTGTGTGCGTTACACCTGCAACATTCGCCGATATGATCATGTTAATGCTTCATACTCCGAGCTAGGGTGGCTGCGGTCGGACAAATTGCGTGACTACCACACTCTATGTCTACTTCGCCGACTCTTCGTCGCGCAAGCACCCCAGTACCTTGCTTCAGAGATTAAAAACCTGTCATGCCATCATAATCGAAACACGAGGTCACTCTTATTTGGTATCCTAACTGTGCCCACTCACAAAACAAAAACTTTTGCAAACTCCTTCTCAGTTGACGCTGTCCGCCTCTGGAACAAACTGCCCCTTACCTTGCGCAAAATTCAATCTCCTGCTGCTTTTAAGAAGAAGTTGAAGCATTTCCTACTATCATCCTCATAAAGTTCTCCACAAAATTAATGTACAAAACCAATCCTCTCATCTGTCAAATAGTAAAGCTAGCGTATCCTATCTTGCTCCTGAGATGCCTTCCTCTTCATCTATCTCTATTAGCCACTCAATCTTCTTTTCCTTTATATTTCCTTAATTATGTTTCATCATGTCTCTCTATTCTTCTCCTCCCTTCACCATGAGTCTCCCTCATACTCCCTGCTGCCAGCACTCCTATATAAAATCTGTCTCTTCAATAATGTCTAATTATATCAGTACTTATGATCTACGAATATAAACTCTATATGTATGTATTTTTCCAGGTGTACCTTTCTAATTGTTTATTTCACTTTTTGTACTAGATGTAGTTTAACATGCCTACTAAAACATGTTGTTGTTGTGTGGTCTTAAGTCCTGAGACTGGTTTGATGCAGCTCTCCATGCTACTGTATCCTGTGCAAGCTTCTTCATCTCCCAGTACCTACTGCAACCTACACCCTTCTGAATCTGCTTAGTGTATTCATCTCTTGGTCTCCCTCTACGATTTTTACCCTCCACGCTGCCCTCCAATGCTAAATTTGTGATCCCTTGATGCCTCAAAACATGTCCTACCAACCGATCCCTCCTTCTAGTCAAGTTGTGCCACAAACTTCTCTTCTCCCCAATCCTACTCAATACCTCCTCATTAGTTACGTGATCTACCCACCTTATCTTCAGCATTCTTCTGTAGCACCACATTTCGAAAGCTTCTATTCTCTTCTTGTCCAAACTAGTTATCGTCCATGTTTCACTTCCATACATGGCTACACTCCATACAAATACTTTCAGAAACGACTTCCTGACACTTAAATCTATACTCGATGTTAACAAATTTCTCTTCTTCAGAAACGATTTCCTTGCCATTGCCAGTCTACATTTTATATCCTCTCTACTTCGACCATCATCAGTTATTTTACTCCCTAAACAGCAAAACTCCTTTACCACTTTAAGTGTCTCATTTCCTAATCTAATTCCCACAGCATCACCAGATTTAATTTGACTACATTCCATTATCCTCGTTTTGCTTTTGTTGATGTTCATCTTATATCCTCCTTTCAAGACACTGTCCATTCCGTTCAACTGCTCTTCCAAGTCCTTTGCTGTCTCTGACAGAATTACAATGTCATCGGCGAACCTCAAAGTTTTTACTTCTTCTCCATGAATTTTAATACCTACTCCGAATTTTTCTTTTGTTTCCTTTACTGCTTGCTCAATATACAGATTGAATAACATCGGGGAGAGGCTACAACCCTGTCTCACTCCTTTCCCAACCACTGCTTCCCTTTCATGCCCCTCGATGCTTATAACTGCCATCTGGTTTCTGTACGAATTGTAAATAGCCTTTCGCTCCCTGTATTTTACCCCTGCCACCTTCAGAATTTGAAAGAGAGTATTCCAGTTAACATTGTCAAAAGCTTTCTCTAAGTCTACAAATGCTAGAAAAGTAGGTTTCCCTTTTCTTAATCTTTCTTCTAAGATAAGTGGATCCAAGCTGCACTACTGGAATTGCTGCAATATCATCCGAAAAGTTCTGCTGCAGTTCTGGAAGATTACGAGGGTTGTTGCGATACACCTTACACATGAGGGCCCCCCACACAAAGTACCTGTACACTGGCAAATCCGGTGACCGGAGTGGCTAGCTAGGGATGCGACCAGACTGACCTCTGCTAACAGCTCTGTCAGTCGTGGAAATTGTGGAAATGTGCTTTAAGGTTCGGCAAGCTGTACGGGCCATTGTTCCATCCTGCTGGAAGTAACTGTAGGTCCTTCCCCCCCCCCCCCCCCCCCGTTAATGCTGCCGCAAATGGTATCCAGTCATCTTGGCCACTTTCATTTGCCCCACCCTGTGGTGGTAATTTTTGGTAAGTTCCTATGGGACCAAACTGTTGAAGTTATCGGTCCACAGCCTTACACACTACTTAATCTAACATAAACTAACTTACGCTGAGGACAACACACATACCCATGCCCGATGGAGGACTCGAACCTCCGACGGGCGTGGAGCCGCGCGTACCGTGGCAAGGTGCCCAAGACCGCGGAGCTACGCCGCGATATGCCCCACCCTGAAAAACTAGCCTAAGAATTATAGAGAAATGACTGCAAAACTTATCACCTGGATATATAAACTTGAAAAATATGATCCTATAGGAAAGTAAATTTTAAATAGAGTTTCTTTTTCATAAAACTCGATCAAAGTTGGGGGAAATGGGCAACAAATAGACAAGTTGCAAAAACCTATTTTTAATAAATAAGTAAAGAAGTGTACCTCCGATTTAAAAATAATAAACCAGAAAGTCGGAGGGCTTCAAAATATCTAACGACTGCTATTCTATACGTGTCGATTGCTTTGTGAAGTTTCGAGACATATTAAAACACACTTAACACCATTAAAAATCGGGTTCTCTATAACTCATTAACATTCACGTTCTCATATTTGCTATTTGCTGTTACTATAGCCCTGGGTTAGTCAAGAAAGTACTTGTCTGAAAAATTAAAACATATTAATTATGTTTAGAGATGTCTAATTTTTGAGAAACCGACACTCTCGGTAATACGCTAGATCTTCTCAGACAACAACCCGACAATAACGGTTTCAGAGTTATTTTCTTCGGAAAGTGTGATGCTACCACGCTATTAAATAATTTTCACAAATTTATTAATTGTTAAGCTCAAACCACGACTTTGATAAACTTTTGTCACCGAGCGAGGTGGCGCTGTGGTGCTGTGGTTAGCACACTGGACTCGCATTCGGCAGGAAGATGGTTGAAACCCGCGTCCGCCAACCTGATTTAGGTTTTCTGTGATTTCCCTAAATCGCTTCAGGAAAATGGCGGACAGTTCCTTTAAAAGGGCACTGCCGGATTCCGTTCCTATCCTTCCCTAAGCCGATGGGACGGATGACCTAGCTTTTTGGTCCCCTCCCACAAATCCACCAACCACCACCAAACTTTTGTCGGGCTTGACTTTTTATTTGACTAAATATCTCAACCTTTATTTCATAAAAATAACTTTTTTAAGGAAAATAATTGCTGACATTTTTCCATGAACGTAATAAAAAATAATTTATCTCTTCGGCCTTCTGAAGATGATATCTATTAAAAAAAAGATCCGTGCGTGCAATTAACATTTTACATCGATGCGCTTGCCTGGATATCATCACTGTAGGGTAAGAAGAGGTGAGGGTGGGAGTGAAAAAGCAGTGTAGCCCACAACGAGCGAATACTCGTACTTTTGTCAAACAGCATTTGAGACAAACTTTACACATAATTTCAAACCATTACGAAATTTTTTCTTGATGACAATTCCCACAAAATGAAGAAAGGAAAAAGTCTATCGCCCACTACATTTTCGCTATTCATGTAGTAAAATTGCCACCTGAAGTGTTACGTTTAAAATTATTATTTCTTTACTGCTAATTTTATGCGCGACACGTCTTGCAGTCAGTTTTCATATATACCACTGAATGTAGCAGAAAAGCTATATACATGAAATGAATTCGCAGTTGAGAATCACGGACAAACCCAAACTTCTATATGTCGTCAACTATGTGTCAACACATTTGTGTCTGACCTAGAGTCGTGCTCAGATAGCCTAATGATAAGGCGACCGCTCGTGATAAGCGAGCCATCCACGTTCGAGTTCCCGGCCAGTGTAAATTTTCCTCTTCCCCCACCCCTTTGGGATATGCCTCACCGATACAAGCACACATTTGATATCAAATTAACTGACTAATTAATCAGACTGATAAATTTACTACCCTCATCCTCTCCTGGGAAATCCCTCGGCCACCCATCCACACCCCTCCTCTCCCCCATCTGGAAATTGACGGGCAACGGACTCAGTCTCTGCTGGAGAAGAAGGAGCTCACGACAGAAAATTTAAATCAGTGTTAGTTACGTAGCAAAGGATATACTGTTCATTTATAAAATTCAGTTCACAGGGATTGGATCTCTCTTTTACTGCCGGCCGCTGGTGGCCGAGCGGTTCTGGCGCTACAGTCTAGAACCGCGCGACCGCTACGGTCGCAGGTTCGAATCCTGCCTCGGGCATGGATGTGTGTGTTGTCCTTAGGTTAGTTAGGTTTAAGTAGTTCTAAGTTCTAGGGGACTTATGACCTCAGCAGTTGAGTCCCATAGTGCTCAGAGCCATTTTTTTCTCTTTTACTTGGTGGGAAAAGCTCATCACTCTCTGCTCTTTGGGAAGACCCAAGTCTTGTAAAAGACATCGAAAAGAAGTAATTAAATATATCGCTTTTTACGATCGTGCAAGGAATACTGTCACGAAATCGACGTCAGCATAACTCAATGCACGTAGGTACGCTATAAAAAATCTTCGAATCCCGTCTTCGTACTGACCGCAGGGCACACATACCGGGAGCCGCACCGGCTGGTACATTGCGCGCCCACATGCCAACCACCTCACGTCCAGAAATACTGCTGAAGTCAATAAATGAACTGACTAATTAATTACCGATCACGTGATCATGATGTAGAGGATATAAGCCGATAGCTCATCGGTCTGAGACGCAGTCAGACTCTGGAAGAAAATGGACCATGAAGCGTCTACATCACAGAAGAAGCGTAAAAGTATGTACTCACTACATGTTGCTACTATTACTGCATGTAGCGGTTCCCCCTTTTCTTTGTCAAGTTCCCTTTCTTTGTTCAATTCCAAGTCATTGTCTGTGGATGCTTATTGTTCCTTGTTATTTGTTCAGGGGTTTCTCGTGTGTCTGGACCGGCAGCGACATCCAGCATGTCTAGACCAGCAGCAGTTACCAGCGACCTGTGACCTGTGGGGACTAGCAGCGGTAGCGACACTATGGGACCCTGTAACGCACCTGACTCGCATGTTGGAGCAGGACGATGAGCTGCTATTATTCATCCCACTCAATGATTTATGTAATGAAGCCACCCAGCAAGTCCCCAACTCTAAAGAGAACTGTGCTGGGGGCCCTACACCACACGGTGCAGTTCAGTACTGGCCTCCAACATATGCAACATCACAGAACATTCCAGGTTACTGCGAGGACACTCTGCCAATGTGGTTGATGAGAAGCTGTCGATTTCTCCCAGTGCTCTACTGCTTTCCGCTTCAACTTTTAATTTAACAAAAAAATGGTTCAAATGGCTCTGAGCACTATGGGACTTAACATCTCAGGTCATCAGTCCCCTAGAACTTAGAACTGCTTAAATCTAACTAACCTAAGGACATCACACACATCCATGCCCGAGGCAGGATTCGAAACTGCGACAATAGCGGTCGCGCGGTTTCAGACTGAAGCGCCTAGAACCGCTCGGCCACCAGCGGCCGGCTTCAATTTAACAGCTAGAGATTCAAAGCCCTTAAATATTGGTCCAGAACCTTCAGTGAAAAGTGATTGGCGTGTTGTGTTAGAGACTAAAAATTCGTCGAGAAGTGTTAAGATCCGATTTACGGAACTGGAACGGGATGAACTGTGTCGTGCAGAACACTACATCAACCAACACATGACCTCCTAATTTTCACCATCCCTGGACATTTACTTTGATGGCCTGACGCTATCTATAACTTCAATGTACTGCGGCATGACACTCATGCTGAGATATGGAGGCAGATTCATTTATATGAAACAGTCTGCACTTGTTCAGTCTACGGATGGTGCTATCTCTTGTGCTGGAAAGACTGAACAGCGAGTTGCCGTGTGTTCAAACTGTGTATGAAGACATCGTGAACTGTCTCCGTACATACAGTGTTTAGAGCAGTGCATCAGTATTATGCCAATAGAATAAGCTAAAGGAACACTCATCAGTTTAAAAGAAACACACGCCGAATTTACTGGATACAAGGAAAAGTTAATCGGGAAACACTGCAAAAAACGAACCAGCTGTTTTTGTTGTTGATGTAATGCAACCTGTGTATCATTGGTGAATTCTGTAACTATTATGTCATTATATAATATAATGAGTAACCATTGTAGCTCAGTCGGTACAATGATTGCGCTGTAGTGGTTACATGTTTTATTATTACAAGTGTTCATTTTTCTATAAAAGCCCATTGCACACCAAAACCTCATGTAGCCGGTATCATGGCAGGGGATTACGGCACTGCACATCATAAGTACTCCAACAACTCACAAATACAATGCAAAGGCAAATATAAATGTCAATTTGAAAGGACAGCACATGAAGAAGACAATGTAACTTATTGTAACTAATGATACCCGTTTTTCAATTCAAAATGGCTAAGCAATGGATCACGTGGAAAAATTTCCTTTTTCAAGACTACTTCCTAGCAAATCCCGAAGTATCGTATCCTGGCATGGGTCAGCCATATGTAAGACCCCACCCGTCACTTATCTGGTTTTGGCGTGTGTTCACCCCAGGTAATTGACTAACAGATCAACAGAGAGTGCAAAACTGCCACAATATCGGATAAGGCAAAGAAAGTAATAAGCCCTGTGACTCCTGATTGAACTGCGGTGGCAGTGTTGACATTAATTGATTCAGAATTGATCACTTTTAATTAAAAAGGGGTGCACATTGATGTTATATGCAGCTATTGAACACCAGATGGAAATGTTGAACATAAAATTAATTCAGAAAGTGACTTGGGATTTCAACTACTTGATCGAAAACAGATGCAGTCGATTATCACAAATTTATTTTAACTCACGACCTTCATTACATGACTCTCCTACCAGGCAGTGGTAATAAATTGCGTTTGCGTGGAGTAAAGCTCGATAACTCAAAAGTAATTCCTATTGACTGACCCAGGCATAATGCGAAGTGCGAGAAGAATTCTACAGTACACGGCCCATGAAACCCTCGTGCAAACTTTGCCGACGTGATCCAACAAATTAATCAGTGGCCGGAGCGGGCGCCATATCACCGAATACAGTGTGGTGGAGCGGCGTCGTTGTGTGGACGTCAGCTGACCTCGTGGTGCTGCAAGGCTGCGCTCGTCTATTCACTCCTAACTATCTTGCTCAGTACATAGCTGAACCAAAACTTTCTATCTCCAATCTCAATCGTTGCATTTGCTAAGTCCTAAACTGCAGAGATGCTCACTCTTTCTCAGGCAATCTGAGTAAAGAACGCCACGTCCGCACTCTAGGCAAGCTGGGAACGGAAGACCTCTACTGAGACTGCTGCCAGTCCGCTCTTCGCCTCGGTTTCCCCTCCAGCAAAATCACTTACGCCAATTGCAGCGCAAGTCACGTTAATTATAGGTTCGTTTGAGCAGTTACCAGAAAGCGCCAGACAACAGGCTGTACTGCGCATGCGCAGCTACGATGACGTAGGCAGCCCGTGCTTGGTGCTTGCTCTGCTCATGCGCTTTTCGTCGTATTTCTCGTGGGGCATTACGTGACCATGTGTAGCCGTGCTGCCCGTGTGGCATGTTGTTGAGAGGACAACTGAATTGTACTTAGAGCAATTGTTTTATCATATCCCACACAGATAAAGGATGCAAATAAGGAAGCAGTTCTTGGCAAAATATCATTTCAAAATTAGACTCCACAGCTCGAAGTACCATAAAATTTTGCGAAGGGGTGACTGACAGATATTTTTTTTCTTTTTTTTTTAATTCGTACTCTCCAATATTGTTAGGCAGCATTTCCAACAGGTTTACATCTACACAGCACTGCAAAAAGCTACTAGTATGGAATACAAGTTACTTGCAACAAAAAAAGAGACAGTTTCTTGTGTAGTTTATACCGGAATAAAGGACAATAAATTTCATGACTATTTCAAAATGTGAAAAAATTAACATGGTTGTCTGTGAGGCAAAGAAACTGTACAACTGACAGTTTATATTCTACCCTAGGAATAAATATGAAGCAATGTGGGGAGTTAGAACGATAAAACATGGTATGCTGCCAGTCTAAAATTTAGCATAGAATGGCATTCTATAAATTTAAGACGTAAACACAAATTAAGAAATAACTTCAGGCCCAGAGGAAGTACTAGACAAGTGCCTTGTGATCGAAAAACACTTTCACAGAAGGCAGATCTATAAAATTCTGCTAAAGCTGTCACTATATTTGAAACTAAATATTTAGTTCAAAACTACTGACCAAATTTGCCTACTTAGCTTCAAGTCAATGTTTACGTATGTTCGTACGTATATAGCATTAAGAGATCTTACGCTGTCATAAAAGGAACAGGACATCAGAGGCCACTCCAGCAGCATCGGAATTTCATAAACCATTCTAAAATGCTTCATTCCGCTCTAATTGCACATTTCTATGTCCTGATGGACTCTGAAGTACCTGATATTCAGCTTTTCATGTGGTTCTCGGGATACCAATTTTCTTGGAGGTCCCGTACTGTATTCTCATGTTTGGTTCTTTATTATGGTATAACGTCATTCGTCCCAGAAAATGAAAATTTGCACTTTAAACTGAACGAGGTTGAAAGTAGCCAACAGCGCGGAATGAAACACTTCGTTTCAAAAAAACTAACTGCCTCAGCGGAAAAAAAATCAACTGAAGCAAATTTCTCTATAAAACAGACAGAAATTCACTCCTGGAAATTGAAATAAGAACACCGTGAATTCATTGTCCCAGGAAGGGGAAACTTTATTGACACATTCCTGGGGTCAGATACATCACATGATCACACTGACAGAACCACAGGCACATAGACACAGGCAACAGAGCATGCACAATGTCGGCACTAATACAGTGTATATCCACCTTTCGCAGCAATGCAGGCTGCTATTCTCCCATGGAGACGATCGTAGAGATGCTGGATGTAGTCCTGTGGAACGGCTTGCCATGCCATTTCCACCTGGCGCCTCAGTTGGACCAGCGTTCGTGCTGGACGTGCAGACCGCGTGAGACGACGCTTCATCCAGTCCCAAACATGCTCAATGGGGGACAGATCCGGAGATCTTGCCGGCCAGGGTAATTGACTTACACCTTCTAGAGCACGTTGGGTGGCACGGGATACATGCGGACGTGCATTGTCCTGTTGGAACAGCAAGTTCCCTTGCCGGTCTAGGAATGGTAGAACGATGGGTTCGATGACGGTTTGGATGTACCGTGCACTATTCAGTGTCCCCTCGACGATCACCAGTGGTGTTCGGCCAGTGTAGGAGATCGCTCCCCACACCATGATGCCGGGTGTTGGCCCTGTGTGCCTCGGTCGTATGCAGTCCTGATTGTGGCGCTCACCTGCACGGCGCCAACCACGCATACGACCATCATTGGCACCAAGGCAGAAGCGACTCTCATCGCTGAAGACGACACGTCTCCATTCGTCCCTCCATTCACGCCTGTCGCGACACCACTGGAGGCGGGCTGCACGATGTTGGGGCGTGAGCGGAAGACGGCCTAACGGTGTGCGGGACCGTAGCCCAGCTTCATGGAGACGGTTGCGAATGGTCCTCGCCGATACCCCAGGAGCAACAGTGTCCCTAATTTGCTGGGAAGTGGCGGTGCGGTCCCCTACGGCACTGCGTAGGATCTTACGGTCTTGGCGTGCATCCGTGCGTCGCTGCGGTCCGGTCCCAGGTCGACGGGCACGTGCACCTTCCGCCGACCACTGGCGACAACATCGATGTACTGTGGAGACCTCACGCCCCACGTGTTGAGCAATTCGGCGGTACGTCCATCCGGCCTCCCGCATGCCCACTATACGCCCTCGCTCAAAGTCCGTCAACTGCACATACGGTTCACGTCCACGCTGTCGCGGCATGCTACCAGTGTTAAAGACTGCGATGGAGCTCCGTATGCCACGGCAAACTGGCTGACACTGACGGCGGCGGTGCACAAATGCTGCGCAGCTAGCGCCATTCGACGGCCAACACCGCGGTTCCTGGTGTGTCCGCTGTGCCGTGCGTGTGATCATTGCTTGTACAGCCCTCTCGCAGTGTCCGGAGCAAGTATGGTGGGTCTGACACACCGGTGTCAATGTGTTCTTTTTTCCATTTCCAGGAGTGTAGCTTCATTAAGACATTAATGGTTGATTGCTAATAACGTGGAAATAATATAAAATCTGAAAATTGAAACTACTAACTTATTTTGGTCTTTCATGGTTATGAGAATGTATATTTATTCACTTGATGGCTACCGGCCACAGAAATCTGTTTTGTTTTCATTTGACGTGGGAGCTGTAAACGAAGACACGAAACATATACACGACTACGGGTCACGTGGGAAAGGACCCCCCACTATAACTCAGCTTGCTGTGCGCATGCGCGAATCTGGCAGCCTGGGCGCGCCAGGAAAATTTTTCCGGGTAGCTTCTGGCTACTTGATGCTACTGCTCATACACCAAACAGCCACGCTCCAAGTAGCCAGAAGTGGGGGGAAGGCACTGCTCTTACACGAATTCGGCTCTGCGCATGCGCACGAGCCCGCTGGCAACTGCTCATACGAAGCCCCCTGGTAACTGCTCATACGAAGCCCACCAATGCCTGCTCTGGGAAGTGAACAAATTCCCACAAATTTTCCCTTCCTCTCAACTTCTTCTATTTAGCTCCCCCCAGGCCACCCATCAAGGTTAGCGTCTGCACAAACACCAAGTTTTCCGGAATTCTGACTCCCAGTGCAGTACATCAAATTCCTTAGTCCTATTTTCCCATCGGAGGCCGGCGTATTTCATGCTGTCGCTCTTCACCTGATTTACTTCAGGCTCTGTGGACCGTGAATTCAGCGTGAAGTTGCCATAGTCACGAACACACATATTTTGACCTTTGTTGACTGCTTCACCGTAGCTTTGCGCGGCTTTGTCGCATGTTTCACAGAAAACGGGACGACATACATTTATCAACAGGCGTACAAGTTCTCCGTCTGTTTCACGGTACAGCAGCATGGAGTCAGGGTCAACCACCCACTCACTGTCATTCATCCTAAGGCGGCTGGAGGCCGCGCACCGTTACCGCTTTCTCAGAGCTTGAGCCGCCCTAAGCTGCCTATTGTCGCTTCCCTTAGCCGCTCCCCTGGCTGGCCACGGTCAAATACTTCTCTGGGGTAAACTAGCGTCCAGTAAAGCGACTCGTTTCCACAAAGTTTTCATGTCGTGTGAATTACTTTAAAACCATCACCCGACATTAATTATTCCACTACGTCCATACTATACACTCTACAAGACACATTGTGCCTTGTCAGTCATTTTGTTCAGCCCCAATGTTCGCTCAACGTGAGTTAGGTGATCTTTAATGATTTCATGTAAGGGGCATAGTTCTTGCCATCTACTACAAGTGACAATATATTTTCTATATCTTCTGGTGACTATCATCTTTTTCAATATAACGATATAGAATTCGGTGGTACATATCCATACTCTATTACATGAATAAATTCTACATGAATACTTACAACACGAGATTTCACCACACATTTCATTATTTTGCTCCACTTCAAAATCCTACTCAGTTGTATAACCTATCGTTATACAGTATGGCATCAGTAACTTCACAAAATATTTGTGTGTTGGAAATATCTTTGCAGGACTTTTTCGTGTAGTAACTATCTGTGTAGGATTTTTTCAAATCCCAAATACACTGAAGTGCCAAAAAACTAGTATAGGCATGTATATTCAGATTAGAGGTCTGTAAACAAGTAGACAACACAATTATAAGGCAACAAATGTCTGGAGCAGTTGTTAAATTGGCTACTTCTGCTATATGGCAGGTAATCAAAATATAAGTGAGTTTGAATTTGGTGTTACAGTCGGCACACGAGCGATGGGACACAGCATCTCCGAGGTAGCGATGAAGTGGGGATTTTCCCGTACGACCATTTGACGATTGTACCGTGAATATCAGGAATCCGTTAAAACATTAAAACTCCGATAACACTTGGCCGGAAAAATAACCTGTAAGAACGGGACCAAGGCCGACTGAAGAGAATCAGTCAACTTGACAGAATTGTACCCCTTTCGCAAAGTGCTGCAGATTTCAATGCTCGGCCATCAACAAGTGTCAGCGTGCGAACCATTCAACGAAACATTAGCGATATGGGCTTTTGGAGCCGAAGACCCACTCATGTACACTTGATGACTGCGAGACATGAAGCCTTACGCCTCATGTGGACCTGTCAACAGCGATGTTTGACAGCTGATGACTGGAAACCTGTTGCCTGGTTGGACGAGTCTTGTGTCAAACTGTATCGAGTGGACGGACGTGTACGGGTATGGAGACAGCCTCATGAATCCATGGATCCTGAATGTGAGCAGGGGATTGTTCAAGTTGGTGGAAGCTCTGTAATGGTGTGGGGCGTGTGCAGTTGGAGTGATATGGGAGCCATGATACGTACATATACGACGCTGACACGTGACAAGTACGTAAGCATCTTCTCTGATCACCTGCATACATTCATGTCCATTGTGCATTCAGACGGACTTTGGAAATTCCAGTAGGACAATTCGACATCCACACGTCCAAAACTGCTACAAATTGATTCCAGGAACACGCTTTTGAGTAGAAACACTTCCGATGCCCACCAAACTCTCCAGACATGAACATTACTGAGCATATCTGGGATGCCTTGCAACGTGCTGTTCAGAAGAGATCTTCACCCCCTCGTACTCTTACGGATTTATGGACAGCTCTGCAGGATTCATGGTGCCAATTCCCTCCAGCACCACTTCAGACATTAGTCGTTTCCATGCCACCTCGTGTTGCGGCACTTCAACGTGCTCGCAGGGGCCCTACACGATAATAGGCAGGTATACCAGTTTCTTTTTCTCTTCAGTTTATATGCGCAGACCTTTATTTTGTAAGACATTAACTTGGGTACAATATATTTCCGTAGAATACGTTAGATGTCATCCTTTTTTCTGTTATAATCCTTTTTGGATGCATCCTCTCAAAATTAGTGTGTATTACGAAAATAAATAAAGAGGCACTACAGTAATGCTATTGTATTGTTATTTATTTGTTTATAGATATGACCAATGTAATTCAGAGTATTAATGTCGTAATTATCTATCCAAATCCATCCATTATTAATAAATATAACCGTGCAATTTGCATTGTCAGTACTTCAAATAGAAGTTTTGTTAGCAGGTATAGACGTACAATAGCAGAAAGAGATGGCGCAGTATGAATTTTATGTAGTAATGGAATCAAGAAGGAAGATAAAAATCTCATCGATGGGACTGTCCTAATGACATTTATCAAGTAAATAGACTGGAGATAAAAAAGACTTGAAAATGAAAGGCTTAACATTTCTAAATGTTCATAAAAACTGTAAAATTTATACATTAGACCATCTGACATTCAAAGGCAAAACCAAGCCCTTTCAAAGAAACCGACACAATTAAAAATACGTAACAAAGAAACTCGCAAATTTGATTGTATTTCATTGTGCATTTTCTGTGGTTCTGATGCAACAAAGGATACTCATGAAAGACCAATTAAATTAGTTTCCGGTGTTATTACTAAAGACATCATTTTAAAAACAATGGAATCATGATCAGATTTCAGTAGAAAGGTAATACTACGATTATAATTTGCTGATGATCTACAGAATGAAAAGACTCGTTACCATGCTAATCGTATGCAGGTATTTTACATACAGTTTCCTACGAAAATAGTTAGCCATCCAATGGGTGCAAATTTGTCTAGGGTGGTACATAACTTTTTTGATCGTATACTTTAGAAATATGATGATTCAGAATTTATCTAGAAGGAATGATAGAAACCTCCCTTGAGAACATATCACCTGCTTCCCTCATAGAAGAGCACGTTCACAATTACTGTGAAGACAACATCATTACGCATACTGTGGCTAATGATACAGTAATATTCTTTTTGCATAGGCAATGAATGGCTTCGTAATAAAAGGCCCCTGCGGATGAAGGAGACTGTCTTGGAGTAGTAGGAATGGCTGCCCATGTTATTTCTCATGGTATAAGAAGTAGACATTATGATACAGAGTGTTATAAGGCACCAAGCTCCATTTTAGACGGTGTTGAAAAAAATGTTCCTAAATGAAACTTCCTGAAAGATTAAAGCTGTGTGCCGGACCGAGACACGAACTCATGACCTTTGCATTTCACGGGCAAGTACTCTACTACCTTTTTTAAACTTCATTTTTTTAGATACTGTTCGTTACATTTGTCTGGAGTGGACGTTTCATGACACCCGTTCACGTTCAGTGATGATCCACTCACTCAGTTTTTTTTTTTTTTTTTGCAAAGGGCGGCTAACTCTCTGACTGAACACGTTTTTTTAGCGTTTATTTAAGGAACAAAGTTACACATAACACATACATACTAAGTGCATGTACTAACCATGCACATATGTTATACATGAAATGATTTAAACAAAAACAGTTTGACCATTGAAATTATGCTGATTTTAAAGAAATACAACAGAAGATTGTGTTACTGACTAAATTACTAGAAAGAATTACTTTGAACATCAAGGAAAGAAAGTTTGTTAAAGACATTCAAACTTCTTCAAACATGAATAAATAAAAAACTGCACTTTGAATTACATGTGCTCCAATCTTTACAGAAGCATAAATACCACTTTATGTAAGTATATATACGCAAGTTTTTGGGTAATTTTTGATATATGAATGTACACAAGGAAATCGTTTCCGTGAGAGACAGGTTAAGGGAAGAAGCTGATCTTTAACCTTCTCAGCTCAGTCAGACTAGCTATGAGCATTTCTCACAGTTGTATGGAAGTTGTTGTTGTTGGTGTTGTCTTCAGTCCTGAGACTGGTTTGATGCAGCTCTCCATGCTACTCTATCCTGTGCAAGCTTCTTCATCTCCCAGTACCTACCGCAACCTACATCCTTCTGAATCTGCTTAGTGTATTCATCTCTTGGTCTCGCTCTACGATTTTTACCCTCCACGCTGCCCTCCAATACTAAATTGGTGAGCCCTTGATGTCTCAGAACATGTCCTACCAACCGATCCCTTCTTCTTGTCAAGTTGTGCCACAAACTTCTCTTCTCCCCAATTCTATTCAATACCTCCTCATTAGTTATGTGATCTACCCATCTAATCTTCAGCATAACCAAAACTTATACAGAATATGGAAGATCTATGTCTATCGCACATAAAAACAATTTAATAATAGACAGTCTCTTACACACTTGAGAATGGCGTAAAAGAGAAGTTATAGAGTTGACTAGCCTTCCAACCGCACTTTCTGGACATTAATGGAATGTTAATTATATGAAGTGATCAGACCTATGTAATAGATCTTTCACTGGAAAACTGACTTACACATCACAGAGCAAAAATGAACAGGGCAGTTAGCCAACCGTTGCATATTTCATTATATCAGATACAATCGATAAAGATGTTTCCATATAAACTGTTAATTTTCATATTTATACTATAAACCAATAATCAAACTGTGACATAAGTTCTGTACATTAGCTTACAAAATATCAAATACTACTTTCTAAAGTAGAAAAAGCACACACCAAAAATTTAAATAATATCCTTAAGGTGACTACAATAATCTCCGTCAACACAATCTTCTTTTTTACATTAACCAATGCCCATTCTTTCAAATACAATTTTTAACATATTACGGAACTTTTTCTTATGATTCGAATACCTTCTAATTTTGTGGTATTCACACAGCATGTGTACCTTGAACTCTATGGTGCCGTAGGATCGTAGTTTGTTAATGAAGTAATTAACAAAATTTCGCAGCAACCAGTACGCAGCAGTACTTTTTACCTCTGGGAAATAGCGTGTTTCAGGCCTGAATATCAATGACAGCGATATAATCGCAGGTGATGTCCTTCTAATCAGAACTATTTGCTCTAGGATCCACTTCCAACTATCCGTGTGACCTCTGCAAGTGTATCTATGAATTATTGTGTCAACTAGATGGCACTGTTGACTTAAATTTGTTTCGCAGAGTCCGATTACCTACAGTCTTTCATTAGTGCTAACTATGTTGTTAACTGTCTTGTACCATGACGTTTTTATATTAGACGTGAGTACATTAGAACTAATGTTTCTCCAGGTCTCAGTCCAGTCAATGTTTGGAAACTGTCGTTTTATTTTATTCCTTCCTTCGCTTTTCTTTCGTTCCCACTTTATGGCTCTTGATGTTACGTGTCGTGACTGATTTCAGCACTTACATAACTGAACTCAACATATAAAACCCTCACATGCTGTAAACGACTATTGATGATCTGCACGTTAGTCTCGAAATGTTGGCTGGTTATGCTTTCTCGAGAATCTCTTATTAAATTAACTTGCCCTTTGATAAAAAAGTGCAGAGGCTTTTTCCATTATATCAGTTAATCATAGTCCACCATTTTTAGGATCTAAATTGGCTACTTTAGCAGGTAATCTGAACACTTCACCTTTCCACAAAAAGTTTGTAATTTTGGACATTATTCTCCTCGATATCATTCTAGGTACTGGAACCAGCTGGGCAGTATAATAAGCTATAGCAGGGATGCATGAATTGACATACTTTGTTCTTTGAACCTGGTTCATATATCGAGTTAAATTCTCTGCAATGGCTACTTGCACTTTATCTGCTGCAACTGTCCAATTTGAAGCCGTCATTTTAATAGGGCATGCTGTCAGGGTGATCGCAAGTGTTTTATGTTGTCGGACTAATTTTGCCCACTCGACGTTCATATTATCAAAACCTCTGCGATTTAACATGTTGCTTTTCTTTCGTTTGTATTGTCTCCAGATGCTCTACAGTACGTATCAATCACTGTTGCTAGCGTGGTTACCTCTTAATTATTCCTTATAATGACCCCTGTGAGAAAATGGGCGATTTGTGGCCCCCTGAAAATACTGTGCTTAGTGTAGATGAAGGAGATTTGTGTGCCAGGAGTGCCAAGGATGGCGGCTTCTGTGAAACCATAATGGCAGACATTTCACAGTTCATGTAGAAATTAATAATAGCCAGAGGATTCATGGTACCTTAAAAAGA
Organism: Schistocerca nitens; assembly: GCF_023898315.1. NCBI lineage: Eukaryota > Metazoa > Arthropoda > Insecta > Orthoptera > Acrididae > Schistocerca > Schistocerca nitens. The sequence continues at coordinate 399,254,251 of NC_064616.1, forward strand.
AATATGTACATTACCCTTATTTGCACGACGATTCTGATGGTTTAATCAGATATTCAATATCTTTATTAGTTTAACGTTTAGTATCTGACTGTAAATTATACAAGTAACATCCAGCAACGATTTTCCAAAATATAAACGGTTCATCCGATTTTGTCGATCGACGTGTCTTTAGAAAGCTATTAATGTAAACCTAAATAGGTATGATTTACAGGCATGTAACTTGAATAATTCACGAGTTATTGAAGGTCAAAGTGGCCGATTATTAATGACCACTTCAGGCCATAAGTACTCCACAGTTACACGAAAAAACGGTATCAGTATGAATGTAAATATATATTTGTCCGTCTATGTCTTTGTTTATATCCGATGTATACTATTCATGAATAAATTGGTCAAAAATTTGCTGTGTTTTAGAAAGCACAGAGGCATTAGTCTACTGGCCTTCTTTTGTTTCTATTCCTTTGATATATGTTTATTAATTTTTTTATGTATTTAATAATGTGTGTTAGAGTGTGTTTATGGTCCAGCAGTAGGCATATTTATTTAATTTCAAGTTATTTAAATGTAAGTCCAGTATTTCGCCTGTGTTTCAGTATGTTTGTGAGTGTGCATTGGCTTTGAGACATGGCGGGAGCGTTCTAGTTAATCACAGCGCTCGTTACTACGGTTGGCGACTACCGAAGTCAATGGAGAGACTGTATGGAAGTGGGGGAAGAGCACTGGGGACAGAGGACACGGGGGGAGTGGTGGACGGGAAGGCGCGACGAACGGTCGCAGGCAATACTTGGAGATTTTTGAGCAGATTTGCGCATGGTCGCGGGAGATAGAAATATTTCGTTGTGCCGACTCGTGCACTTGTGAGATTTCCGTGAATTCTGCAGTGAAGACATAGTATGCGCTTAGAAATGAGTATCTTGCGAGCTATGTTGTTTCTTATAACTAATTACGTGAAGTAGGAATCTATTGTTTCCCTGTTACTCAACTTATATTTTATTTAATTGCTGGACCATCGACACCAATAATTATTTTACAGTAATAAATGGCATTCTTAAAGGTGCTTCTGCTATCGTACTCATGATTTAAAGTCGTTAAAATAGTACCTTCAGATTTTATTTAACTGCAATCTTTTATTTACAAATTTTTACGTTATATTCAAAATTCGCAATTGCTGAGTGATAGGAACCTTCGACCAATCGATTCATGCTACTTCTGGAAGGTTCAAAATGGTTGAAATGGCTCTGAGCACTATGGGACTCAACTGCTGTGGTCATTAGTCCCCTAGAACTTAGAAATACTTAAACCTAACTAAGCTAAGGACATCACACACAACCATGCCCGAGGCAGGATTCGAACCTGCGACCGTAGCAGTCGCACGGTTCCGGACTGCGCGCCTAGAACCGCGAGACCACCGCGGCCGGCTTTCTGGAAGGTTCTTAGGAGAGTTTCTGTGAAGTTTGGAAGATAGGAGACGAGATACTGGCGGAAATGAAGTTGTGAGGAGGGAGTCGTGCCAGGGTAGCTCAGATGGTTAGAGTCTGCTTTAGGCGGTGGCGCAGCACTGGCCTGTTGTCCTGGCCGCGAGCGCTCGTGGACGAGGAAGTGTTTACACCGCCGGTACTCGTGCGTGTTTTTGTCTGAGTAGATCGCCATGGAACACAATTTTAGAAAGACTAAGCTGCAATTTACGTTTGACAACGTGCCAGACCCAAGGAACAGAGCATTTTTTTTTTTTAGGGGGGGAAGAAGTTCTTTTACCTGCTACAGACCTGATTGGAAAACACCTATCAATTGTAAGCTGTACAATGTACGTCAGGATGACCGATGAAGCTGCGTGTGAAAGAACTCTCGCCGCTGCTCAAAGAGGATTTAAATTTCGACATTTCGATGACCATATCAGCGATATACACTACTGGCCAACAAAATTGCTACACAAAGAAGAAATGCAGATGATAAACGGGTATTCATTGGACAAATATATTATACTAGAACTGACATGTGATTACATTTTCACGCAATTTGCATAGATCCTGCGAAATCAGTAGCCAGAACAACCACCTCTGGCCGTAATAATGGTCTTGATACGCCTGGGCATTGAGTCAAACAGAACTTGGATGGCGTCTGCAGCTACAGCTGCCAATGCCGCTTCATCACGATACCACAGTTCACGAAGAGTAGTGACTGGCGTATTGTGACGAGCCAGTTGCTCGGACACCATTGACCAGACGTTTCCAATTGGTTAGAGATCTGGAAAATGTGGTGGCCAGGGCGGCAGTCGAACATTTTCTGTATCCAGAAAGGCCCGTACAGGACCTGCAACATGCGGTCGTGCATTATCCTGCTGAAATGTAAGGTTTCGCAGGGATCGAATGAAGGGCAGAGCCACGGGTCTTAACACATCTGAAATGTAACGTCCACTGTTCAATGTGCCGTCAATGCGATCAAGCTGTAACCGAGACGTGTAACCAATGGCACCCCATGCCATCGCGCCGGGTGATACGCCAGTATGCCGATGAATACACGCTTCCAATGTGCGTTCACCGCGATGTGGCCAAATACGGATGCGACCATCATGATGAACCTGGATTCATCCGAAAAAATGACGTTTTGCCATTCGTGCACCCAGGTTCGTCGTTGGGTACACCATCCCAGGCGCTCCTGTCTGTGATGCAACGTCAAGGGTAACTGCAGCCTATTGTCCGCAGCTCGTGGTCGTGCGGTAGCGTTCACGCTTCCCACGCCCGGGTTCCCGGGTTCGATTCCCGGCGGGGTCAGGGATTTTCTCTGCCTTGTGATGACTTAGGTTAAAATGGCTCTGAGCACTATGGGACTCAACATCTTAGGTCATAAGTCCCCTAGAACTTAGAACTACTTAAACCTAACTAACCTAAGAACATCACACACACCCATGCCCGAGGCAGGATTCGAACCTGCGACCGTAGCAGTCCCGCGGTTCCGGACTGCAGCGCCAGAACCGCTAGACCACCGCGGCCGGCTGTGTCCTTAGGTTAGTAGGTTTAAGTAGTTCTAAGTTCTAGGGGACTGATGACCATAGATGTTAAGTCCCATAGTGCTCAGAGCCATTTTTTTAACTGCAGCCATGGTCTCCGAGCTGATAGTCCATGCTGCTGCAAACGTCGTCGAACTGTTCGTGCAGGTGGTTGTTGTCTTGCAAACCTCCCCATCTGTTGACTCAGGGATCGAGACGTGGCTGCACAATCCGTTACAGCCATGCGGATAAGATGCCTGTCATCTTGACTGCTAGTGATACGAGACCGTTGGGATCCAGCACGGCGTTCCGTATTACCCTCCTGCACCCACCAATTCCATATTCTGCTAACAGTCATTGGATCCCAACCAACACGAGCCGCAATGTCGCGATACGATAAACCGCAATCGCGATAAGCTACAATCCGACCTTTATGAAGGTCGGAAACGTAATGGTACGCATTTTTCCTCCTTACACGAGGCATTACAACAACGTTTCACCAGGCAACGCCGGTCAACTGCTGTTTGTGTATGAGAAACCGGTTGAAAAGTTCCCTTATGTCAGCACGTTGTAGGTGTCGCCACCGGCGCCAACCTTGTGTGATTGCTCTGTAAAGCTAATCATTTGCATATCATAGCATCTTCTTCCTATCGGTTAAATTTTGCGTCTATAGCACGTCATCTTCGTGGTGTAGCAATTTTAATGGCCAGTAGTGTAACAGTAGCTCCTTCAGGCTTGGGCGCGAGGGTCATTCGGATCTTTGAATTGCCATTTGAGGTACCAGAATCGATGGTTACTAAATCGCTGCGACCATATGAAACGGTACTCAGTCATATGCCTGAACGTTCGGCAAGTTTTGGTACCTATTCTGTGCTAAACGGCGTCCAATAAGTGCGGAATGTCTTTAACAAACATATCCCTTCTTTTTTATACATTGGAGGATGGCTAGCTATTGTGATTTACGATGGCCAGCCACGCACATGTTCTGACTGTGCTGGAGAAGGACATATTCGCTCGGAGTGCATAAAACGCCGCGTCATGCAACTGCCGCATGGAGAAGCGTTACAGCCAGAAGTTCCCAAGCAGCTGCCGATGACGTTAAGTGTCTGAGGCCCGCCGGGAGGTGTTGCCGAGTTCGGAGCGTGACAAGGACGTGTTGATACACGAGCAGAGCGAGTTAGGGGGGCATAGAGGCGCCACGGAGAATGCCCCTAAACCTACGTCACGTGAGATGAGGGAGGAACCTTCCGCACCCTCACATGTAGCACGCGGCGTGGAAGTAGAGGTCGAGACAGTGGTGCCAGCAACGGACTAACGAACGGTCGACGAACACAGTGAGGCGTCGCCTACGCCAACAGAGGGCAGGGCGCGCAAACCACGATCGTCGAAGCACCGCAAAAAGCGTCGCCCTAGTTCGGGTGACACGTCCTCCCCTAGCCTAGGGGACACGGTAGTTATTCTAGTAGAAGAACTGCCTGACACGAAACACGTGCCTTTAGAGGACGCTGGCAGGATTCCTTCACATGGTGACCGGATGTCCTGCCTTTCAGATGGTCCCTCTTGATTGACACTGACTGACCCAGTACTGCCGACGGAGGAGTCAGGGACAATTTCCCGGCAGCCACATCGAAATACACTCCTGGAAATTGAAATAAGAACACCGTGAATTCACTGTCCCAGGAAGGGAAAACTTTATTGACACATTCCTGGGGTCAGATACATCACATGATCACACTGACAGAACCACAGGCACATAGACACAGGCAACAGAGCATGCACAATGTCGGCACTAGTACAGTGTATATCCACCTTTCGCAGCAATGCAGGCTGCTATTCTCCCATGGAGACGATCGTAGAGATGCTGGATGTAGTCCTGTGGAACGGCTTGCCATGCCATTTCCACCTGGCGCCTCAGTTGGACCAGCGTTCGTGCTGGACGTGCAGACCGCGTGAGACGACGCTTCATCCAGTCCCAAACATGCTCAATGGGGGACAGATCCGGAGATCTTGCTGGCCAGGGTAGTTGACTTACACCTTCTAGAGCACGTTGGGTGGCACGGGATACATGCGGACGTGCATTGTCCTGTTGGAACAGCAAGTTCCCTTGCCGGTCTAGGAATGGTAGAACGATGGGTTCGATGACGGTTTGGATGTACCGTGCACTATTCAGTGTCCCCTCGACGATGACCAGTGGTGTACAGCCAGTGTAGGAGATCGCTCCCCACACCATGATGCCGGGTGTTGGCCCTGTGTGCCTCGGTCGTATGCAGTCCTGATTGTGGCGCTCACCTGCACGGCGCCAAACACGCATACGACCATCATTGGCACCAAGGCAGAAGCGACTCTCATCGCTGAAGACGACACGTCTCCATTCGTCCCTCCATTCACGCCTGTCGCGACACCACTGGAGGCGGGCTGCACGATGTTGGGGCGTGAGCGGAAGACGGCCTAACGGTGTGCGGGACCGTAGCCCAGCTTCATGGAGACGGTTGCGAATGGTCCTCGCCGATACCTCAGGAGCAAAACTGTCCCTAATTTGCTGGGAAGTGGCGGTGCGGTCCCCTACGGCACTGCGTAGGATCCTACGGTCTTGGCGTTCATCCGTGCGTCGCTGCGGTCCGGTCCCAGGTCGACGGGCACGTGCACCTTCCGCCGACCACTGGCGACAACATCGATGTACTGTGGAGACCTCACGCCCCACGTGTTGAGCAATTCGGCGGTACGTCCACCCGGCCTCCCGCATGCCCACTATACGCCCTCGCTCAAAGTCCGTCAACTGCACATACGGTTCACGTCCACGCTGTCGCGGCATGCTACCAGTGTTAAAGACTGCGATGGAGCTCCGTATGCCACGGCAAACTGGCTGACACTGACGGCGGCGGTGCACAAATGCTGCGCAGCTAGCGCCATTCGACGGCCAACACCGCGGTTCCTGGTGTGTCCGCTGTGCCGTGCGTGTGATCATTGCTTGTACAGCCCTCTCGCAGTGTCCGGAGCAAGTATGGTGGGTCTGACACACCGGTGTCAATGTGTTCTTTTTTCCATTTCCAGGAGTGTACATCAGAAGACGTTTCTGAGATTGATGACCACTGCGACTGGGCGAAACCAGTCGAAGAGATACAGGAAATGGCACCCTCAATTGATGACGACTCACTTAAAGGATGCACACCGTGGTACGAAAACAACAGAGGGCAGCCCTTTGACGGGCACCCCGCTGAGCACGAATAGTGGACTGAAGCCCTTGGAGTTCACAATGACGTTACACGACAATGGTCCAAGCATATAAGGTGGGAACAGTGAACATTAACACCGTCCGTTCGCTTGCAAAGGCACAACTTTTCCGGGACCTGATTTACGTTACAGACGTGGATATTCTGCTGGTGCAGGAAACTTGCAACGCTGCCTTTTCCGACGTGCGTGGTTACTTCCCTTACCTAGCGTCGACTCCAGACGGAGGACATGGCACAGCGATATTAGTCTGGGAAGGGATTCCGATGTTTTACCTCGATTACTTTCCTTCGGCTCGGGGTTTGGCTGTGACCGTGAACGGCATTCGTATTGTCAACATCTATGCACCCTCCGGATCTGACAACCGACGGGCGCGAGCACGATTCTACTCAGAGATAATTGACCCCCCCCCCCTCCTATTCCATGGGAGATATGGCCACATTTTGGTAGGAGGGGATTATAACCGTGTTCTCACACCGAAGGATCAAACCCCTTATATCAGCTCCTGTTACTCATTGCACACAATCTGCCGGGACATGGCACTAATGGACTGGTGGGAGAAGACCCATGGGCAGCGAGAGGGCTACACGTTTTTAACTAGTCACTCGGCGAGCAGGCTGAATCGGATTGATGTTTCTGACGGATTAAAGGTCAAGTATTGGCTGCTGAACGTTGGACCATTGCGTCTACGGATAACCTTGCATTTTTATGCGCGTTAACCCTCCCACTGCAGTGGGTCTGGCGGAGCCGTAGTTCATGGAAACTTAATTCATTCTTATTGGTGAATTTCGAATGTCGCCAGCGAATCGAAGAAACATGGCAGACATGCACTCGCCGTCTGCCGATGCAGCGTACGGTTCTTTCGTGGTGGCTGCAATGTGCTCTCATCTCGTACGGCAAGGAAAAAGCGAAGTGGCTCCGAGATACACTTGATTATTACTACATGGTGCTCCGTAACGTGTCCTCCAGGGCCCCATCGCTCGAGCGTCAAGCGGAAGTTCATCGGCTTCAGTCTTGCATTTTATCGATCACGAGACGTCTACTGGAGGGACTTTCGATCCGTGCTCGGTGCTTGGACAACGTCTATGGAGACGTGTTAGCATGCATCATGTGTCCAAGGGACACGCTCGTAATCGCCTATCCTTGATCACAGGCTCCATGATGACGACTGTCGGACCTTGACGTCACAACAGGATATTTCTGCTGGGTTTCTGGAGCATTACCGCCTCCTTTTCACTGGAACGCCGACAGACAATCGGATAGGAGAAGATATTTTGCGACAGATGCAAACGGAGGTGGATGGTCGGGGTGCAGTGGCGTTAATGGAACCACTAACGGAAGATGACATATGGAGGGTACTCACGAAGGGTGCGATGCATAAATCCCCTGGGCCAGATGGGTTGACACTCGAATTTTATCGCGAATTTGCGGATTTAATGATGTCCCAAACGATGTTGATGTATAATGAGTTATTGAGCCCTGACACGGACGTTCCGTCGCAGTTCATGGCGCGACTCCTCATACCAATACCGAAATCGGCAGCGAGTGTCAGCGCCCATGAATTTAGACCGCTCATAATGCTCAATACTTACTATAAGATCTTTGCGAGAATGTTGGCGGCAAGTTTCAAGATTGTAATATCCAAGACATTACCACCAGACCAGGTTTGTGTAGGGGTTCGTAGCAACATCCATTCTATCCTAGGCGAATACCGTGCCATAGTTTCCCTGATGGTAGCTTGTCGCATGCGAGCGGCGATCGTATCAGTGGATTTTGACCGTGCCTTTGACAGGATCAACCATGATTTCCTTGACTCGACCATGCGACGCATGGCGAAAACTCGGGACTTTATTACCTTCCTCATGCACCTCCTTCACGGAGCTCCTTCGACGGTGAGAGTCAATGGCAGATAGGTAGGAACGAATCCTGTTTGCAGCTCAGTTAGGTAAGGATGTCCCTTGCCAATGATGCCGTTTGCAATAGCACGCGAACCGTTGATGCAGACTCTTAGACGGGCTCTTACAGGCGTTCGTACGAGTTTCTTCACGTGGTGTGCATATGCCGACGACTTCATGATACTCGTCCGGTCGAAGAACGAAGTACATAAGGTGGTTGCCCTTCTTACTACGTACGGAGTAGCTGCGGGAAGCAGGGTCATCATGAATAAAACCAAGATTAGGCACATCGGACGAGGGCTGGACGCTCTGCACAGTCCGTTTACGACGGTGGAAATCTTGCGATGCTTGGAAGTATTGTTCACCCGATCGCCACGGCAATCAGCGGCGGCGAGCTACCGACGTCTGCTCCAGCACGTCCGACTTCACATTCGCAGCAATTCACTCCTAACTCTCGACCTGCAACAAAGGGTGGAATACACTAATGGTCATGTCGCCTCGCGACTGCCGCACCTGGCACAGGTACTGCAAATGCCACATGGTATTGCTGACAGGTTAATGGCAGCCTTTGAATACTGTGTCAGCCAAGGGGTGTTGTTTAAGGTCAAACACGAGACTTTAACCCTCCCACACCATTCTGGAGGACTTAATCTCACGAATGTGCGGAACAAGGCTCTAGCGCTTTACCTGTGAGCGACGCTACGAACATGGAACCAACGGCAACACGCCATCACGTCGGCGATGCTGGACGTGCTTCTTCCCCCGTCATTTGAACCGCCGGTGGCGGTAGGCACAATATCGCCTTCTTTTTCTCACGTCGCGGGATTCTTTGTTGATTGTAGTTATGTTTAGTTACAGATACCTTCTACAAGGATCCCCACTACCCGCGAGATATATCGATACTTGAGGCGTCATCATGGCAGCATTGTTGTCGAACTTAAATACCCAACGCGGGATTGGCGACAGATTTGGCGAGCTGTCCATACGCCACGCCTCACCACGGCAGCGAGATCGTCATGGTATACATTAATCAACCGCAAGACAGTCAACCGCCAACGACTGTACGACATTCGCATGGTAGATTCCCCGCTCTGCCATGTATGTGGCATGCAGGACACCGACGAACATTCTCTACAATGCGGTGAGGCAAAGGATGTTTGGCGGCTGACGCAACGTATCATGTCACGCCGCCAACTCACCGACGAATCAACGATAACGACGAACGCTTTATTTTTCCGTGACTCTGTGTTTTTCCCCCTCACAGAAAACGTCGGAAATCGCTGGACTGGAGGACACGCGCCGGCCGCGGTGGTCTCGCGGTTCTAGGCGCGCAGTCCGGAACCGTGGGACTGCTACGGTCGCAGGTTCGAATACTGCCTCGGGCATGGATGTGTGTGATGTCCTTAGGTTAGTTAGGTTTAAGTAGTTCTAAGTTCTAGGGGACTGATAACCACAGCAGTTGAGTCCCATAGTGCTCAGAGCCATTTGAACCATTTGGAGGACACGCATCGCACTACGTGCTCTCGCGGACCTTGATATCAGGTATGGACTATTGGCATTATTTACTAGACCAACACGAAATCATCCTACGCCACTTTAAATACAAAACGCACTTTGCGAACTTTCTACGTAACATGTTTCATGACACACACCCCCCTCCCCCCCGCCCCCAAAGCGGTGGGATCTCCCAGGTTCACGTAGTTTCGCGGGATAGGATATTACTTCCGGTAAAGTGACGAGAATGTCACTTCGACCCTATATTTCTGTCCTTTCTTTTTCATATATGATTTTTCTTATGGGACATTAAAATTAAATAAATAAATAAAGATGGTAGAGCACTTGCCCGAGAAAGGCAAAGGTCCTGAGCTCTAGTCTCGGTCCGGCACAAAGTTTTAATATGCCAGGATGTTTACAACAGCGCACACTCCCCTGCAGAGTGAAAATTTCATTATGTTCCTAAATGTTTGCAAGTATTTTTAAATAATCTTATTAATTCCAGTTAGCGTTCGGAATACCCACTGCAGAATAAATGATCAACACCAATTTCAATGATTGTGCACATTTTGACATCCTGCATCAGAGCTCGAGCATTTTTTTTTGCCAGTTTTATTACGCTTGCCATCTTTCATACACAAGGAATTCTCCGTAAGAGGTCTTTTAGATATCTCATTTTGTATGGGACTGTGTGCACCTTAGTCCGCAGCTCGGGTCGTGCGGTAGCGTTCTCGCTCCCCGCGCCCGGGTTCCCGGGTTCGATTCCCGGCGGGGTCAGGGATTTTCTCTGCCTCGTGATGACTGTGTGTTGTGTGATGTCCTTAGGTTAGTTAGGTTTAAGTAGTTCGAAGTTCTAGGGGACTGATGACCATAGATGTTAAGTCCCATAGTGCTCAGAGCCATTTGAACCATTTTGTGTGCACCTTATCTTGAACCGCTGCAGTTCTAGTCACATATAGAAAATGTTCCTGAAGAATTTAAAATTTCTGACGATGCCTTTAACCAGTTTTGTTCTCAAAACGCGAACCATAATACTAATACAATTAATTGCTTTCGAATTTTTCATACCATGGGTGGCATAAAGTGCGTCACTATTTCTTTTGCTGAGCCATTAGGAAGTTTAATAACAAGATGAAGCACCATATCGACTTCTACAGAAACAGGCAAATCAGTAATTATTCCTGGTAAGTATTTCACAGAGGCTCATCAATAGGATTAAATAACGTAATTGTATAGAATCTTGATGACCTTCATTATGAATTAGATATTTCTACTGCAATCATGTTTAGTTACATGAAAAAAGGTCCTTCCTTTGAAACGAAACATGGAGAGACTTCCAAGAAAATATTGATTATAAGTCAAAAAAAAAATACCAGTTCAATTCGTAAATAATCCTCCATATGTTTAAAATACAATATTTACAGTTCTTGTGATAGCAGCAGAAAGTTATAAATAAGCGGCTCAAGAGCCCTACTTTATTGCTTTCGATCGGCCTTTATACGCCAAAGCACCCAAAATGATTTCTTGTATAGCTTCTGCAAATTATCACATAATTTAAAATCAGTTATAGTACTGTTTGGAAGCTTCCAAATGCTTATGAGATTCTTAAGATCCGTTGGATTTATTATGAAAGGATCTGGACTCCGAGAAGCATTTTGCGATTTATTTGCTGAACAATCAGCCTAAAAAGCACTTGAAAGCCATGCTTAGAGGCCACACTTTAATACAAATGTCTCTTGTTGCTATAATTTTTAAAGAAGTTAAGTGAACAAGAAAGTTCTTGCTTGTCTAAATATATAGAGGACATTAAGAAATCAAATGAAGTATAGAAGGTCTACTTTGATGAAGTAATTATTAATAAAAATGTATAGAACAGTTACGAAATGTCGACGAAAGAGGACCAACATGTAAGTTATGGATACAATATGGTATTATGCCAAACATCATAAAGTGTTTTATAGAAGGTGAACGTAATGGGAATGCGAGAAAAGTATGTCACCGTATGTCCACGCTAGCGGACATCAATTGTATGCTATATGTAGTCATATGTACCTTCACCATATGGTAGCATTAGAATCCACCATGGATATTTCTGAATACGATAAATTTGCAAAGTGCGGCCTTTTCCTGATCAAGTGATCTGGTAGTGTTGTAGCAAAGTGGATTTTATCCACCATAGTGTTGACTGAGGTATGCAATAAAATGGTGAAGATTTTCAGAAAATTTGTGAATATTTCGAAAAGTTCGATCCATTCGTAGAATCAAATTTTGTAATGTCTGTTTGTTGTGGAATAGTCAGAATGAAAGTATTGCAGAGCCACACTAGAAAATTTTAAGAAGTATGAGAGCTTCATCAAAGAATAAATTTCGGTCTCTTCGTTCAATGATAGCCTGTATGAAAACTGAAGGTGACGTCGTCACAATAAATCCGCTGTTAATTGTTCAGCTAATTGTTTTGAAATTAAAAATCGAGAAGATATGAAAAAGTATCTGCACTGTGAACTCGCGCCATTCCTATTTTCTTTGCTTGATGATAACGGAATGCGCAAAAGAAGAAAACCGAGTTTTTATTACAAGTTTAGTTATTATCTCTGTACCCCGGTGATAAATGGAAATTATATTTATGTTATAGGTTGTGGTATTCTACTACATAGTATTTTTTGACAACGCAATGTACTTGCCAAAGAAATTGTTGATAAATATATACAGTTCGTACATAAATATAACAAAACAGGAATAGTATTCGATGGATACACTGAGGATATAAGCAGTACATTAAAAATGTGGGAACGATGGAGATGGCAACGTCATAACGTACCCCGGGAATTTCATTTTAATTAAAACACAAAAATCACTGAAAAGCCAGAAATTCTTTTGTTAAACAACATCAATAAGAAAAGTCTTATTAGTACACTTTTTGATGGATTACAAGATGCTGGATTTGGAACTAAGATAACAGAAGAAGATGCAGATTCATTAATTATTAAAACTGTGGAAAATTTGGTATCTGTAAGTAACTTTATCATAGTTGGGAAGATGGAGATTTGATTGTACTTTTAGCGCAGTTAATTCCCACTAAAACAATTTTTTTGACAGAAAGAGAAGGATAAGAAGTAGATCGTTGGTACCAGCTTCAGGTATCCACAGTTATCAACATGTAACGTTTCTTCATGCAGTAGAGGGGCTGTGACACAGTCTCTTCGTTTTACAAACAAGAGAAGTATAAATTATTTAAAATATTTAATTCTAATCTGGACACCTTCAATTAACAGCTGTTTTCTAAGCAGAAAATGCTCTTTATGGAGAAATTTCTAATAATATGTGCCAAATTATTTCTTTACTATATAGACATTAAGAAAGGCACACTCATCGAATACCAGTTTGAGTGTATTCAGAGATCTAAATGTCGAGCTTCATATCAATTAGAAAGTCTTACTCCAACTGAAAAAGCTGCCTTACAATATGCCTTCAGAGTTTGTTTGCAGTTGCAAAAACCATTGGGCAATAAGTACCATATAACTCAGTGGGGATGGGAAGTCTTGGATAATATGCTAATTTCAGTATATACTGAGGAAGCTCTAATACTGGCCAAAATATTAAAAATGGTCTCATGTAGCTGTGCAGATGGGTGCAAAACGAAAGTATGACGCTGTTTTATAAGTTCCTTCAAATGTACGAGTGTTTGGAAACATTGCAACTCAGCACAATGTGGAAACTTTGACACCCTTCCTAATATCAAAATAGAGGAACTCTGCTGATGCTGAATACGAAGCTCTGAACGAATATTTTGTTACAGTATGAAAATTTTGTTGAAGATTCTCTTGATTCTTTGAATATACTTCTTTGCGAAAATGTGGAAGAACAAGAACAAGAAAATAAATATCAAGACTACCTAACAAAAAAAGAAAAATTTCATTCGACAAATAATTTTATCAAACATAATACGTGTGCAACATAGTTTCAATTACAGTCATTATGCACACATTTTGTAGACAGTTGTGTTATTAAATATTTGTGTAAATAAATCGCAGTAAAATATTATTTGCGTTCACTACATCTTTAAAAAAATTATCACGGCTCCCAAAATTCGTAGAAACAATTTTTTTAAAAAAAGGATCATGAAAAAATGTAAGCAACTTCGTTCTTTGAAAGTTATTTTCATAAAATACCAACTGAGATAGTTAGTTTAAAAACACACGCCCAACAAAAGCATAAGTTTTAAGAAGTCGTTTTTGACCCTTACAATTAATAAAGTCGTAAAAATTATGTAAATGTATGCTAATACAACAATTATTGCCAGGAAAACAAGCTCAAAACCGTTACTGTCGGGTGATTCTCTGAGAATATCTACAGAATTAATTTTTTTTTCAAAAAATCGATGGAGCGCGAAACACGTTTAATACTTTTTACTTTTCAAACAAGAACTTTTAGACTTACCACGGACTACAGTCACAGTAAACAGCAAGTATCAGAAGGTGAATGTTAACGAGCTATAGGGATTTATCTAGAAACGTAGCGAGCAACAGATAGTTATAAAAATGCAATCGATAGAACTTTTTGAGCCATTCAACGTCCTCATTCAACATTTTTCTATCGGAGCTCTAGTTTTCTACTTTGGAAAACACTTTTTTGCAACTCTGTCGATTTTTTTTAGCCATGTTCGTCATGTTTCATGAAGAAGACAGTCGATTCGAGCAGATGATGCAAATGCATGATATTACCTGTGCCTCCTACAACTGCCATGGTCAGTTACGCCAGTTACTGTGAGATCTCACGACTCTAACTTATTTATTCGTAGGTAACGAAGCACAGTGCGGGGGCGATGCCGTTTCGGTTGTAGGCTGCCGTCGTCTTCGTCGTCGTCGTTGTTGTTCTGGCAGCAGTTGTAAAAATGGATGTTGTTGCTGTCAGTTGACGAACTGTTTTTGCAACATTTGCTGCTGTTGATGTTTCAGTTATAGTTACTGCTGATTTTGGGTTTCCTTTTGTTATTGCTGTTTTTGTTGCAACAGTTGCTACTGTGGCTGCCGAATTTTAATGTCTTAGGTTCATTGCTAAGTACTCAGTAATTATTTTATGAGAAATGACCTCGTCGTTACTTTTCTATCCCACTCGGTACTAGATAGAAACAAAGTTCGTGATCACTTGTACGGATGGTAATGTGATGAATGGAAGAATAAGTAGGCAGTTCCACATCGTCTGTACAACGAGAGCCAAGTCGACAATATAGTGAAAATTGCGTAAACAGTAATAAATGCACCCAAATCATTAATTTTAAACTTCCAAGGTCCAACATCGTGCAACCGTATTGCGGGATAAGTGGGGCTTCATAGAATTATCTGATATTAAAATAGCTGCAGAGCGCAAGCACGAATAGTTCTCTGTGTATACGATAGAAAATCATCCCACAAAATTTTGCAGCACTCGCACTACTTAGAAATTTGCTGACGATTGCCAAAGTAGTATGCTAAATTTTTGTTTCTTCTGCCATCTGTGTGTTTTTCAGTACTCATAGTCAATACTTGAAATGTAAGATTGAGCATGACTTACGTTGTCAACCTTAGGAAGTACCTAGCAGATCATCAGTTGTACAGATACTTACGATGTATTAGGTATCAATGATAAATGTTATACACTTAGATGTATACTTCACTCTAACGTTAACACTAGTTCCCAAAACTAACACTTTAAAATGTGACACCAATGTAGCGTTAGCGGATGAATAAATTAAACAGAGACTTAAAGCATGATAAAACAGGAAAACGGAGCACATTATAAGAAGTACCGTTTTGTTAAATTTTTGACTACTTGCAGTTGCCTGGTGACAAATAGTGAACACAGTTGCATTTGCACTGTTGTGTTCAGATATATCTTGACTATATTTCTGAAATTCCTTTGCGAAAGAAGATGAAGTAAATTTTCCAGGATTCAAATCAAGAATAACTGGCAAAATTAGTAACTTAGAACTTGATATCCTTGGTGTAGGAAAGCAACTTAAATCACTTAATAAAGGCAAGGCCTCCGGTCCAGATTGTATACCAGTCAGATTCCTTTCAGAGTATGCTGACACAATATTTCCATGCTTAGCAATCATATACAATCGCTCGTTCATTAACAGATCCCCACCTAAAAACCGGAAAGTTGCAAGAGTCCCACCAATACCCATGAAAGGAAATAGGAATATTCCGCTGAATTACAGACCCATATCGCCAACACTGATTTGCAGTAGGGTTTTAGAATATATGCTGTGTTCGAACATTACGGGTTATCTCTAAAAGAACGATTTATTGCGTAAAGCCAACACGGATTAAAAAAATGTCGTTCGTGTGAAACTCAACTAGTTCAAATGGTTCTGAGCACTATGGGACTTAATTTCTGAGGTCATCAGTCCCCTAGAACTTAGAACTACTTAAACCTAACTAACCTAAGGACATCACACACATCCATGCCCGAGGCAGGATTCGAACCCACGACCGTAGCGGTCGCGCGGTTCCAGACTGTATCGCCTAGAACCGCACGGCCACCAAGGACGGCCAACTAGTTCTTTATGCACACGAAGTGAGTACTATAAACAGGGGATGTTAAATTGATTCTATATTTTTAGATTTGTGGAAGGCTTCTGACGCCGTCCCTCTCACGCGACTTCTAATCAAATTACGTGCTTTTGGAGTATCGTCTCAGTTCTGCATCCTCTCATAACGACGCAATTCGTGGTAACTGACTGAAAGTCGTGCAGTAAACAAGTAATATCTGGCGTACTCTAAGGAAGTGTTATAGGCTCTCTGCTGCTCCTGATTTACATAAACATGTAAGAAGACAATCTGAGCAGATTTCTTAAACTGCATGCAGGTGACGCTGTCATTTATCTTCTTATAAAGTCATCAGATGACCAAAACAAATTGCGAAACGATTTAGACACGATATCTGTGTGGACCGAAAACTGGCAACTGACTCTAAATAACGAATAGGGTGAAATCATCCACATGAGTATTATAAGTAATCCTCTAAATTACGATTACGCTATAAATCACACAAATGTAAAGGCTGTAAACTCAGCTAAATACTTAAGGATTACAATTATGAATAACTTAAATTGGAATGATCCCATGTATAATTTTGAGGGGAAATCAAACCAAAGACTGCGATTTATTGGCAGAATATTTAGAAAATGCAACAGAGCCACTAAAGATAGTGCTTACATAACACTTGCTCGCCCTCGTCTGGAGTATTGCTGCTCGGTGTGGAATCTGCATTACAGAGGATCGACAGAGGACACGTAAAAAGTACAAAGAAAGGCAACTCGTTTTGTTCAAAAATGACTCTGAGCTCTATGGGACTTAACATATGAGGTCATCAGTCCCCTAGAACTTAGAACTACTTAAACCTAACTAACCTAAGGACAACACACACATTCATGTTTAGGTCATCAGCCCCTAGACCTACAACTACTTCAACCTAACTAACCTATGAACATAAACACACATCCATACCCGAGGCAGGATTCGAACCTGCGACCGTAGCGGTCACGTGGTTCCAGACTGAAGCACCTAGAACCACTCGGCCACACCGGCCGACCTCGTTTTGCTCGTTTTGTTATATCACGAATTAGGGGAGAGAGTATCACGGGTATGATACTCAAATTGCAGGTGCTATCATTAAAAGAAAATGCTTTTTCGGTTTCGGTAGGATCTTCTCATGAAATTTCAATCACCAATCGTGTGCACCTACATAGGGAGGAACAACCATCATAATAAAATAAGTGAAATCAGAGCACGCACGAAAAAATTTACATGTTCGTTTTTCCCGCGCACTGTTAGACAGCGGAATGGTAGAGAAATAGCTCGAAGGTCACTCGATGAATCCTCTGCCATTCACTTAATCATGAGTTGCAGAGTAATCCTGTAGACGTAGACGTAGACGCCGGTCACTTGACGCCCATGTCTTCTTTATTCAAATAACGCAAGGGGCAACGCAAAAGTTTTATTTATCACCTCGAAAAAATCAAGCTGAGGCTAAGAAATTTGGTGGTGATATTAATCCTCCCCCACATATTTACCCTTAAACACGAAACGTCTTTCCCAGTGATAGATGACTCGGCGGAGAGCTTGCTTGTAGAAGTTTGCGTTTTGGGTGTTGAGGAAGCGTTCCACCTTGAAAATCAGTTGTCGTCATTCTGGAAATGCGTGACACACAATGGTGTCCTCATCCGAGGAAAGAGGAAGAAGTCACTGGGTGCCATGTAAGAAGAATCTGTGGGAGGTGGACAATCTGTCAGCCCACAGAAGCAGCATGTGTGGCTGTGTCCTGGGCACAGTGAGCTGGGACGTTGTGGCGGAGCGCAAGCACCTTCTCGGACAGTTACTCGCGCCTCTTCATCCTGACAGCCTCCCGCGACCTCGTCACGAGATTTGGTAGTTGGTAGTCTTCTCCATCGACAGTTTGCCCCTTACGGGCATAATCTCTTAGCACCAAACCATGACAGTTACAGAAACAATCAGCACCACCTTGCTAGATGTTGGTTCGATCTTCTCCTTTTTCTACGTTTCGATATCCGCAGGTTTCCCCTGCTTCTTTTGTTCCTTAGACTCGGGGCGGGGGCACACATTCATGACGTTTAGACATCTGAAGAAGTCATCTGGATTAGCCTGACACAGCAGCAACATTTCCTCTGCTGCCTCAGTTGGCGGTCTATTTGAATGGTTGTGAACACAGCATGCGGCCAACTTATTCACGTTCAAAATTTCGTGCAGAATGTTAGAAACTGATCCTTGACTTATACCACCATGGCCTCGTTACGATTTGTGGATCTCTGAGAACCAGGACCTCCACTTTCTCTTGCAAGTCCCTGTTCTTCGAAGAATGATAGTCTACCACATCGTTATTCGTCATTCATACTCATTTGACCAGTTACTGTGTTACATGAAGTCCTGTTGCTGCCGTACATTTCGACGAACTCAGCGTAGACTGTTACAGCGCTCTTCCCCTCAAATGCTGGAAACGAATTAAGGAATGATACTCGACTTTCTGAACTGCCTGCGCCACTTTCTTTTGGCTCCTTTAGAGCCGTACCTCGGTACCGTGACGCGGAGATTTCAGTGTGTGCCAGCACTGCACATATGTACAGTCGTGGACAAAACGAGCGACACTCCTCGCCTTTTCGTTATGCTGATACGCACAGCTTTGAAGTCTGCTACACAGCATAACAGCCAAGGGACGAAGTGGTACGAACATACTATGCACAGGCGTGAAATTGAAAAACTATCCTAATTTTTTCAGACTGTTTTCAGTTATGTGTAAGACTATATTAATGCTGATTAGAGTGTTAAACACAACACGAAAAAGAAGATATAAGTTAATGCAGAAACGTTAATTAGTATGAACTGCACTAATAAAAATTAATTTCACTTTATCGGGATAACATAACTGTTTTAGTAAGACATAGTACCCCAGATCGTAACGAACTAGCAAAATACTATCCGCATTCGGCGGCGAAACGGTCTGTGTCAACGTTCAGACCAGTCATACTCGATTACCATTGCTGACCTACCATGAAAGTTTATAAATTTAGCAATGCGTCAAGATTCATAACGAAATTCAGTTAAAAATTATTCAGTGCCACACTTAAGTCAATTCAGTTATTGACAGAAGCGGAAAAATTAGGCAGTAACAAGTATGAAATTCTACAATAGTTTCATACTGACGTTCACAGGGCGGCGGTACAGAATAAAGGTAGCAATAAAACGTATTGGGGGCGCCAGAATTTCTTAAAATTCCCTTACTGATAGTCTATCCGCCTCCATCGAGATTAAAACCGAAAACAAACCAGACCTCCCTTGCAGTAGCAAAGACCTTTCACTACTCTAGCAGACAACCCAGGTAAACAGCCCTCTATTATTACCCCAGACATGAATAAGACGGCAATTTCGCAATGAAAGTGGCAAAATGATCTGCAGTTTCTGCTGCACGGAGCTTTCTGAACTCGAAAACATGAATTTTCTACCTTTATGTCACCGCATATGTGACAATCATTCGCCGGCCGGAGTGGCCGAGTGGTTCTAGGTGCTGCAGTCTGGAGCCGCGCGGCCGCTACGGTCGCAGGTTCTAAACCTGCCTCGGGCATGGGTGTGTGTGATGTCCTTAGGTTAGTTAGGTTTAAGTAGTTCTAAGTCTAGGGGACTGATGACCTCAGATGTTAAGTCTCATAGTGCTTAGAGCCATTTTTGGAACAATCATTCGGGATGTTTATCGAAATAACAAAATACTGTTATTAGCGAGTAAATTTAGCAGGACAATTCTGCACCACCCCAGGAAATAAACGACGACATAGTTGTCAAACGTATTCTACAATGTTTCGAATCGGATTCTCCATTAGACTCGCCACAGCCAGAAAACGTTCATTAGCCGAAGTGTTTCTTAAGCTAACTAGCAATGGGAATGCTCGCACTTCTAAAACGCTGTGGGATTAATACTGCCATCTGAATTACCAGGTGTATAGGTAAATGGAATTTATTTGCGTTCCTGTGTAACGTGTTTTGGATCGAAAGCGTAGCTACGATTAATATGCAGATGTATCGACTGCAACTAGAACATTTCGAATAAAGAATAGGGGGAAATATTTTTGCGGCCCTCATCTGCAGTAACTGTGGTAGCTATTTTCGTTGTTAGTATTTCGTCACCTAAATCGGTAAAAATGGAACCCTACTAGTCTCACTTTCTTGACCGTCTATCTGTCTACCCATCCCTTAAAACCCATTTACCTCGAGTACGGGTAGATATAATAAGCGGAAATGTGTCGCACTTCCTGCGGTATACGGTCCCTTGTGGTGCAAAAAAGTGAGCTTCTATGTCAACGCAATCTAAAGATACGGCCGTTTATGTAAAGAAAATTTTCGCGAAAGGTCAAAAAATGCCTCTAAGAACTATGCGACCAAACTGCTTAGGTTATCAGTCCCCTAGACTAACCTAACACACATCCATGCCCGGGGAAGGATTCGAACTGACGGCGCAAGCAGCCGCGAGGTCCGCGGTATGACGACTTTGAACGCACGGCTAACCCGCGCCGGCAAGCTGTTAATATCATCTAGTGCTGCTAAAAAGTTATTCACTTCTGGTAAATGATTTTCTGCGCAATTCGTTTAAGATAGAATAACTAAAATATATTTGATGTTACGGAAGACGAAGGACGTCTAATTCATTTCCCCTTGTCTTTATTTATGATGTTAGATTCGCAATATGAGCGTACGTACTATCCATAACTACAGATATGCGAATAGAGCACATTGGCTTATACTTGAAGTATTTCGTTTCCCATGAAGTGGTGGCAGACGATGCTGCGGCGTCTTCGAAGCGCAAGCTTCGCAAATGTTAGCTGTCTCAGCACATCAGCTGAGAGAATGTTTTCTTCCTGCTGCTGGTCTAATGGACAATGGCAACACCGTAGAATACCTTTCACAACTAGGTGACCATCGATTTACGTTCTTGAGTGGTTCATCATTATGTCAGTAAATCCACTCGATGTTATGATGTCCTTTAAATTACATTTGCTACATGATTCGCACTGAAGACGTAGGAAATGTATGTTATTTGGTCCAGAAAGCAGGTTCCAACTGAAATTGCTGCTTACATTGACATTTATGTTGCGAATTATTCGTCTTATCCTCCACATGGACAACGAGGATGCTCTGTTTTGCTAAAGTTGTTTGGTAGCTTAGTGGTATTGTGTGTTGGTGGCGTTGCCAGTTTTTCACACTGCGCATGTACCGATAACACACAATAAAATTGTTGGATGCCTACAGTAATCAGTCTACTTGAAAAACGTTTGTTGTCATCGTAATTTATGTAACTTGCTCTTCGACTTTCAATTTGACAGACTGTGGAAAAATGTTTTACCTTGCTATTCCTAGTTTCAAACATTGTCTGACTGAGAAAACGTAGGCATAAAGGAGTCAGTGAAAGCAATTATTCGCTATTATAACAAACATTTGAATCCACTGCACTCTTGAATTCTCTATATTTATTCTGAGAGTTTCGTTATTCCTCTTGTTATTTACTGTCTCAGTGTCATCCGTGAGAATAAAATTAAAGGTAGTGGGATTGGTTTCCTGATCTATATACTGTGTATTAATATTCTGCGCTGCTATGTAAATTTTAAAGGTTATATTCTTTACGCAAAACAGAGTATCGGTTTCAGGCCTAGGATCGACGATAAACTTCAGAAATACAGTTACAGAATAGAGGCATATCGATTATGGCTCCTCACCATCAACAATAGTTGTTACCCATAGTTTTATATTTGCTATTTGACCGTCGTCATCCTTTAGAGACCAATCCGATCTTTCCACAATGCCATTTTTGACTTGCTTCGTAATATGTCCTATAACTACAGATTGTTAAATACGCTATTCCACAAATTAAAAACTTCCAGTTATTCTTTATATCTTGAAACTTACTACCGTTCACTTTCACTGAAGAAAAGACACATAATAATAAAATGAAATCGTAGATTAGAATATCAAAGCATACAGTGAATGGTTAAAATGAAATGAACTAAAAATCATCTTCTTGTCTAAAACACGTCACTGTTCCAGAGAACTTCGGCACCTCTCAAAATTTTTTACACCTCTGATGTTTAGCCACATGTGGACAAACAGTGGGTATTATGAAGCAGCACTGTTTAGCCGTCACAAAATGAAGCATCAAAAATCAGTAAATAAAACTATTCTTCTACTGTTGCTCCGAATCGCATATACCAAACGCCCTCTACTGCGACAACGACTCGAAGTCGGGTATTTGATTTTTCTCTTCTTTTCTGAGCATCCTTACCTCCCCTTCTAGCCCAACCTTCGCTCTCCAATTACGCCTTCATCGGCGAGCTGCTCCTCAATATTTTTCATTTGTGCTGAATTGCTTTTTACCCTCCTTGCATATACACGTGTGTCATGTATTTTTTAGAAACCGAATGAATATAGAATGTGAGTATTTCTTCTCTTAGCAAATTAAATATTACATATCTTGTGAATTAATTTGTTTGTCCAGATTCCACTTACTGCGTTTCCTTAAAATTATATAAAATATACGTCTGTAAAAAAAAAAAAGAAAAGAAACTTGAAACATATGTTGCAGCTGATTGGTTAAGGGCTGAAAAAAAATTAACTCTGCTGATGCTGCTCAGTATCGCGTATAGCCTCTTTCGTCTTCCATAGCGGCTCGAAATCTGTTGGGCATTGAGCCCACAACTCTAGCCACATAACTAGGAGATTCAAGTAACTCATTCCAAGCGTCATGACTCACATCAGAAAGCTGTCGGCGAGTTGATGGTGACTGTCCCTTTTCCCTTATTACTCTGACCATTTTTTCCCAAATATTCTCAATAGGATTCATGTCAGCTCCTTTAGGTGGCCCTTCCATTACAGTAATATTACTATGGTCGTCGAACCACCTCTTAACCACACGTGTCATATGAATAGGCGAGCGATCTTGTTGGAACATGATCTGATAATCGCCATATCTTGCTGTCACAGAAGGCAACATCACATTCTCCAGAACTGATATGTAATTGCTCGCGTCGAGTCTTCCTTCCACTTCCCACAGGAGCCCACACCTTTCGGCCGATATCCATGCCCATACCGTTACCGTCTACCTGCCACTCCTTCGCCAACTGTAAATATGTTTTGGAATGTACCTAGCACCTTTTGGGCAGGTAAACGAGTACTTTTCCGGTTGATGCCATAGGGAAAACTTCTTCTTCCGTGAAAATCACTCGCCTCCAAAACTGGAGAGGTTTGTCGACATTTTCAGCAGCAAAAGAAAGGCTGGCTTCTCCGTGGAAAACAGTCAATGTCTCTTTCACAGCAGCGCTTCTTGCTCTCAGTCCACCTTCCCTTAGACGACGAGTGACGGTCTTACAGCTAACATTGAGACCCAAAGTCTGCTTAATTTGTCGTGCGTTGACAAATGGTTCTCACTGAAACAGCGTATCTGCCGATCCTGAGCTGCTGTTGTTTTGCGGCGACGGCCATGGGGCCTTCCATTCAGGTTACTACCCTCTTCCTTTCGTCTAATCCTCCTGGCTACCAACGACTTATGAAGACCCACAGTTATTGCTATATAGCCATTTGAAAATCCCTCTGCATGGAGTGCTATTATAGCGCCCTTGTCTGCCTCAGCCAGATGGGCCATTTAGCGTTGACTGAATGATTCGTCGCGGTTAATATCTGCTGAGAAAACAGCGCTAGTAGGAAACAGATTGCCTCCACCATGACTGCAGCCACAACGCAATGGCCAAGTATGTGTAACACGGAAATCGATGGCATAAACGAGAGATCGCAAGCCCGTACCCGTGTTATTACATAGTGGAGCAACTTAGAATCTGTAATTTTTCTCAGAAGAGACTGTTCCGCTCTTGTCTTGTCTTATCCTGATAAATATTACATGATATGAAATGTTTACGTTTTGCATATACGGCACGCCTAACGCAAGAAACATTTCTAAAATATCTGAGGCAACCTGAAGAACGCTCCATGAAGTTTAGTTGTAGAGGGTTGCCTTATAAGAAGGAAAGCGTGTTTATCTTCGCTCGCCGTGTTTCCAAGTGGCGCAGTTTTCTCTGAGGCATGCATAGTTCTCGCCGGGCGTAAGAACCGACTCGACTAACGAGGGGAACTCACCAGGTGCCATACGCTGATGGTCCGGAAACTTTGTTCAGTGAAGGAGAGGACAAAGTAAGCTAACATTTGTTTCGGCATATCTGCAGACACTCGACCGTTTCCGGGAAAACGACGGTCATAGTTATCAACGCGCTTTTGCTATAGTGTAGATACCTTTTGCGCCCGAGAATGCAACTGAAGCGGCGGTTCAGTGGCTACCGTCGTTCCTTCTTAACTTTGATTCCCGAGTTCGAGACCATACTGGCTTTTTTATCATAATTTTTTCCTCTCTCTCTATCAGAAACATCTACGAATGTTTCTTTTTCCAATTTATGTTGAAATAATGTTGTCGTTGTTCGTCAATTAACTTTCTGTGTAATTAATTAATTTAAAAAAAATAATAAACGAATGAGAAAATAATGATGAAATATTTTTGAACCTCCTTACAACCTGTAAGGTTGCCAAGACATTCACAAATATTCCACATCACTTTCTCATTCGTTTATATTTTTTAACTTCATTCATTACACAATAAATTAATTGACGAATAACGACATCATTGTTTCAACATAAATTCGTAAATCATTCAGAGAGTGAGAGGGGGGGGGGGGGGGCGGAATAATAACCGGGTTTCGAACTCGCAGTGCAAAGTTTGAAGTCACGACGGTAGCCGCTGAGCCACTGCTTCAATTGAATCTTTACATGGTGAAAGGTATCTTCACTATAGCAACAACGCATTGAAAACTTTGACCGTCATTTTCTCAGAAGCGGTCGAGTGTATGCAGATAAGCCGAGACACGTGTTCGCTTATTTTGTGCCCTCTTTCACTGAGCGAAGTTTCAGCAACATCAAGATATGACACTTGGCGGGCCACCTCATAAGTGGCGTGCGTTACGATTCAGTAGACAGAATGTGTCCACTTTCCTCTACTACTCATTGACATGTTTGGAAACTTTCGTTCTTGTAGTGGCAGTTTGCATTATGAGGGCTGGTTTTCCTGATAACGATCTACTAATGGACTTTGCTCCTAGTTTACTTTACTGTGTGGTAGACCTACTGCAACGACTTGAACCGGAAATGTCCGTTTATTTGGATAGCCGCTTCTTGGTTGCCATAGTTCGCTATAATATTTTCCTTTGTTTCAAAACGGCAAGTTTAGATGACCACTGCAACTTGGTAACATCAGTACCAACTTAATACTTTGAAACAGTTACGTGTAGTGTACGAGGAGTGTACTGTGTTGAATGAGGAATACATTAAATACGAAAGCTGTAACAATAATTAACTTTCAGTTACATGAAAAAACACAAGTCGAAATACTGTCCATTCATCTAAGTACCCAGTAAAACTTAAACTGGGACGATCGCAAACATACTTTTGTGGGGAAGGCAAACGAAAGACTGCGTTTTATTGGCCGCACACTAAGAATACGAAGCAGGTTTACTGCAAACACTGCCTACACTACGTTTGTCCGTCCACTGCTACAGTATTCCTGCGCGGTATGGGATCCTTGATAGACGTGATTGACGGTGCACGCCAAAAACGTCCAAGGAACGGTAGCACGATTTGTAATGTCACGAAACAGGGAAGAGAGAGTCCCAGATTTGTAAGCGAGTTGGGGTGACATTCATGAAAACAAAAGCGTTTTTCGTTGCCGCAAGATCTTTTCACGAAATTTCAATCACCAACATCTGTTCTGAATGCTAAAACATTATTTCCTCGGGAACTTATACAGGAAGAAATGGCCAAAGTAATAATGTAATTCAGGGCTCGTAAGAAAAGATTTAAGTATTTCTTTTTCCCGCACGCTGTTAAACAGGGGGACGGTAGAGAAATAGTTGGAAGGTGGTGCTTGAACCCCCTGCCAGGCACATCAGTCTGGATTGCAAAGAAATCCTGTAGATGTAGTCACGTAGACGTAAGAACGAAATTATGTTGTAATTGCGACATGTGAGATACATTTCATTTGAACATCGAAGTTATTTGCTGTTTATTTATTTTTTGTTCATTATTTAAGCCATAGACAAAGATTTAGGTGCGTTAAATTGATACTGAAATGAAGTGTGAGGCATGGACCAATAACAATAAATTCTTACCTACTACTTATGTACTGCAGTATCTGCCAGCGTCTTCAGAAGTGGATATCGCGTACGAAGTTCCTAGGGTGTTTGTAAGTGGATATTGCAGTCGACTTGGAACAAAATCTGAATGTAGTTTCGTAAAAATTCCGTGTTCAAACTATCTGAGTTGCTGGCGAATACAGTTTATCCTCACTAGACACTATACATCATCATTATACTTGAGGTGAAAAGGGTTTCAACGGGCGCGTTGGCACAGCAGTTCTAGGCGCTTCAGTCACGAACCGCGCGTCCGCTTCATTCGCAGGTTGGACTCCTACCTCGGGTATGGATGTGTGTAATGTCCTTAGGTTACGTAGGTTTAAGTAGTTGTAGGTCTATGGGCTGATGACCTAAGCAGTTTGGTAGCATAGTTCTTAGAGCCATTTTTTGACCTTTCGCATAAATTTTATTTACATAAACGGCCGTATCTTTGGATTGCGTTAACATAGAAGCTCACTTTTTTACACCACAAGGGACCGTATACCGCACGAAGTGCGACACATTTCCGCTTAATATGTCTACCCGTACTCGACGGACGGCCAGGGTGGCCGAGCGGTTCTAGCCGCTACAGTCTGGAACCGCGCGACCGCTACAGTCGCAGGTTCGAATCCTGCCTCGGGCATGGATGTGTGTGATGTCCTTAGGTTAGTTAGGTTTAAATAGTTCTAAGTTCTAGGGGACTGATGATCTTAGAAGTTAAGTCCCATAGTGCTCAGAGCCATTTGAACGTACTCGAGGTAAACGGGTTTTAAGGGTTGGGTAGACAGATAGACGGTCAAGAAAGTGAGAGTAGTAGGGTTCCATTTTTACCGATGCTACCACAGTTACGGAAGATGAGGGCCGCATAAATAATTCCCCCTACTCTTTATTCGAAATGTTCTAGTTGCAGTCGATACATCAGCATATTAATCGTAGCTACGCTTTCGATCCAAAATGCGTTTACAGGAATGCAAATAAAATCCATTTGCCTATACATGTGGTAATTCAGATGCCAGTATTAATCCCATACCGTTTTATAAGTACGAGCATTCCCACTGCTAGCTAGCTTAAGAAACACTTCGGCTAATGAAGGTTTTATGGCTGTGGCGAGTCTAATGGAGAATTCGATTCGAAACATTGTAGAATACGTTTGACAACTATGTCGCCGTTTATTTCCCGGGGTGGTGCAGAAATATCCTACAAAATTTTGCTCGCTAATAACAGTATTTTGTTATTCCGATAATCATCCCGAATGATTGTCACATAAGCGGTGACATAAAGGTAGAAAAATCATGTTTTTGAGTTCATAAAACCATCTGCAGCCGAAACTGCAGATCATTTTGCCATTTTCATTGCGAAATTGCCGTCTTATTCATGTCTGGGGTAATAATAGAGGGCTGTTTACCTGGGTTGTCTGCTTGAGTAGTGAAAGGTGTTTGCTACTGCAAGGGAGGTCTGGTTTGTTTTATTGCTACCTTTATTCTGTACCGGCGCCCCGTGGACGTCAGTATGAAACTCTCGTAGAATTTCATACTTGTTACTGCCTACTTTTTCCGCTTCTGTCAATAACTGAATTGACTTAAGTGTGGCTCTGAACGATTTTTAACTGAATTTCGTTATGAATCTTCACGCATTGCTAAATTTGCACACTTTCATGGTAGGTCAGCAACGGTAATCAAGTATGACTGGTCGGAGCGTTGATACAGACCGTTTCGCGGCTGAATGCGCATAATATTTTGCTAGTTCGTAACGATATGAGGTACTATGCCTTACGAAAACAGTTATGTTATCTCGATAAGCTGAAATTCATTTTTATTAGTACAGTTCGTACTAATTAGCGTTTCTTCTTTCATTTATATCTTATTTTTACGTGTTGTGTTTAACACACTAATTAGCATTAATATAGTCTCACACATGATTGAAAACAGTCTGACAAAGTTCGGATAGTTTTTCAATTTCACGCCTGTGCATAGTATGTTTGTAGCACTTCGTCGCCTTGCCTGTTATGCTGTGTAGCAGACTTCAAAGCTGTGCGGATCAGCATAACGAAAAAGCGAGGACTCTCGCTCGTTTTGTCCACGACTGTACATGCAAACAAACAATAAAATAATTACGTAACTTTGTTTTTTCTAAGTTGTAATTAAAAATTTTATTTTATCTCTTGTAAGGTGTTTAAATAACAAAACATTACAATCACCAGTAAAAATTTGCTTTGCTGTGGAAAGCATGCAGCTAGCCAAAAGTCAACAATCGCTTAGGAAACCTTTTTAGCACAAATGGTGCAAATACGATCTGCTTTACTTCATGTTAAAAGACAGTTCTCATAGTTTAAAAAAGTAGTCGTTTACGACTGGTATAAAATTTGTAGTGGCGTGAAGCAGGGTTCCAGACTATGACTGCTGTTTTTCTGGCAACCCCCACTACTGGAATGAAATGGGAACAGTTGCCTTCGCTGACTTCACAAACATAATAATTAAGCCGACCTGAACTTCTTTGAGTAAGCAGATGCCCAGCTGTGAATTTTTACTGCCTTGGGTCTCATATTGTTATCCCAGCTTCTTGCAAGTCTCGTTTTACCGCTGCCATCCATTTTATTGTCTCAGTTTCAGCTCTACCACAACTTTCATAGAATTTCTAAATTTCTCAAATTAATCAGATTTGTTATCGTTTTTGTATGCACACAGAATTTTAGCCTGAATTTTTTTCATATAAGAATAAATGTTGGTATTGTTGAATTTCTTTAATGGCTCTTGGTTTTTCTGCTACTTATTCAATGTATTTGGAATTCTTCAATGTATCTATACCACTATACAATGAATGTTTCAGCACAGTAAAGACGGCACGAAAAAGTGCCAAAATTCTGTCTTCAGGTCGCTTTCCTTTTTCTCCATATGAGCGGTTTCGAACCAGTTGCCCATCTTCAGCTCTTACAGAAAATTATTTTATAATTACAGTTAGTGCATACTATAAATGGTTTAAGGTTGAAGTTTATAAAACTTTACGATTCTTAAGAAACTTGTTATTATAGAAATTTGTGCAAAATATCAATTGTTACAGTTACAGAGTAACCTGTCGAATGGGGAACTGACAGTTCACTCTCGTAACTAGCTCTGCTCTAGTCAGCTGCGGCTTTACAATTTTTTTTAAAAAAAACCTGATTTGTGCAGCGCCTATAGCATTTAAAAGCGCCCTCTGTTTGTAGAGAGTGCTCCATTGCAATTCGTAAGGAATTTTCCTAAGTATAGCGTAAAGCACTGATGTGGAAATTAATACCTTTAAATTTTTTTAAATTATTTTGTAGGGATCGTAACTGAAGCAATATTTGTAGCCCTCGAAAGTGCCCTCTGTGGACCGATGTAATAAGTAAAAGATTTTTATAAATGTAACAAATGAAACAGCGACGAGGACATTACTATTAAAACACTTTAAAAGCATTTACTCCTCCTTCCATTTGGCGATCATAGAGCCAATAACGCTCAAGAGTGCTCTGGATGAATTGAAATAATTCATACACATTAATGTTCCTAAATATAACACATAAAACAGAGCTTTAATGTCACTAAACTATAAAAAAACGTAGATAATTCCAAAGTTCTTTTCTCTTCCTCTTACGGTATTTTGCGGTCCCGCCCGACCGATCACCACGCCACGCTGTATTTTCCTCTGCCCTGTCCAATATGCCGCCACCAGTATGCTGAGGGTCGCCGCATCTGATGTTTGGTAAAGCGTCCTACCTCATCTCGAAGGAAAAGCTATAAAATGTTTGAAAATTTGGTAATAGTTACTATGCATTAAGTCACTTTTGTCATTAAGCAGTTTCTCTCGCTCTTTCATTTGGTGGTCGTAAAATTCTAGTTTCTCCAGCATATTCAAATAAAAACATTTCGGAACTCTGTCTAGCGCTTCCATTTGCTCGCTTATTGTGCTAACCTCATGTTTGCTATCGTTCACACTGCGCTCCAAATTATGTTCGGTTACTGTGACTGCGGTGTTTCTTGTACTGGATTTCGAAATTCCGCCCCATTTATCCTATGTAATACCTATCATAACACCTATCACCTAAGTACTGCCTTTTGCCCTGCATTTTGAAATGTCACGGCAATGATTTTTGAAAGACATTGTCAGTTCATTCCGATGTAAGCCATTTTTAAGTCAAAGTGACGCATTTCTTCTTAACTTTAATCTTACAATACTTCTCAATTATGATGGCAAATTATTTTTTAATTTTATTAGACATACGCATGCATCTCGTGTCCTATACAACTCAGCTGTAACAACTTGTTTGATAATACTTATTTCTCATTGTAGTTCCTCTTGCTTGAGGGGCAGTTTCAGGGCTCTGCTGGACATTGCATAAAGGAACGCTCTTGTATGTTGCTTTGGGTGGCGTATTGTCTTTGATACTGTCTGAACACGTATCCTCTCTAAAAAAAAAAAAAAAAAAAAGCCGAAAGCGTGTCTTCCTCCCTTCCTCCTTAAAGTCAAATCTGACAAGTTAATTGCTCCATTATTTCCATTTCTAATGTGAAGCGCATTTTTGGATATTCCTCCTCTAAATCCACGTCATTTTGACAACTTCTTCTTTCCTTCTTTTAAAGAGTATGATAGAGTCATCAACATACCGTCTCTAATAGATCGTCCCGTCTTTAATTTCTGAAAAAGAGCTGAAAAATTTGTGTATAAATTGAAGGGGGATCACTGCTATCAGCAACAACTTAATTCTTGCAGGGAATCATATAACTCTGTTCGATAATGTCTTTCCGAGAGCAGGCTTTCAAATAAAAAATTAATAGGGGCCCTCAACTACGTACCCTCAGACTCAGAACTGGAATATTGAAAATTTTGGCTGGTTTCATTGTCTATGGGATGGGATACGTAGTTGCCGCATTACAAGCCCAATACTGCTGAGTTTGCAGTATACAATATGAATATACAAATGACTCCAAAGATCGAAGGTTCCTATCACTCGGCAATTGCGAATTTTGAATGTAACATAGAAATTTATAAATCAGAGATTGCAAATAAATAAGATCTGCAGGTATTATTTTAACGACTTTAAATGATGAGCACGGTAGCAGAAGTACCTTCAAGAATGTCGTTTATTACTGCAAAACACTTGTTGGTGTCGATGGGCCAGCAATTAAATAAAATGTAAGTTGAGTAACAAGGAAACAATACATTCCTACTTCACGTAATTAGTTATGAAAAACTACATATATCGCGAGATATTCACTTCCAAACACATACTACGTCTTCACTACTAAAGCCACGGAAATCTGACAAGTGCGCAAGTCTGCACTACGAAATATTTCTATCTCTCGGGACAACGCGCAAAACTCCTCCAAACTCTCACAGTATTTAATGCGATTCTCCATTGCGCGTTCCCGTCCAGAGCTACCTCTCATGTCCTGTGCGTCCCAATGCTCCTCCCCCACTTCTATACAGTCTCTCCATTGGTTTCGGTAGTCGCCTACTGTAGTAAAGAGCGCTGTGATTGGCTTGAGCTCCTGCTATGTCCTCAAGCCAACGCACACTCACAAACATACAGAAACACATACGAAATACTGCACTTACATTTAAATAACTTTAAATTTAATAAATATTCCTACTGCTGGACCATAAACACACTCTAACACACATCATTAAATACATAAAAAAATTAAATAAACATATCTCAGAGGAACAGAATTAAAAGTAGGCCAATAGCCTAATGTCTCAGTGTTTTCTAAAACATAGTAAATATTTGACCAGTTTCTTCATGAGTAGTATATACCGGATATAGACAAACACAAAGACGAATAAATATATATTTATAAGCATGTTGTTACCATTTTTTCGTGTAACTGTGGAGTACTTATGGCCTGACGCGATCATTAGTAATCGGCCACTTTGACCTCCAATAACTCATGTACTATTCAAGTTACACGCCTGTAAATCATACCAATTTAGGTTTACACTACTAGCATTCTAACGACACGTCGATCGACAAAATCGGATGAACCGTTTAGATATTGGAAATTCATTGCTGGGTGTTACTTGTATAATTTACAATCAGATACGAAACCTTAAATTAATAAAGATATTGAAAATCTGATACACTATCAGAATCGTTGTGCAAATAGTGGTAATGTACGTGTTTCTTTGTAATGTATCATGATTCAAAAAAATGGTTCAAATGGCTCTGAGCACTATGGGACTTAACATCTTAGGTCATCAGTCCCCTAGAACTTAGAACTAGTTAAACCTAACCAACCTAAGGACATCACACACATCCATGCCCGAGGCAGGATTCGAACCTGCGACCGTAGCAGTCGCATATCATGATTCCTCTGGCTATCATAAATTTCTGTATGAACTGTGAAATGTTTGCCATCATGGTTTCACAAAGTCCACCATCTCTGGCAGTCCCGGCATACAAATCTCCTTAATCGAACAAAGCACAGTCCTCAACATAGCGTCAACATTCCCAGCCACGCGGTCGGCCTGGACCATGCGCTGGGGCTACCCCTCTTGCTCCGTCTAATGTTTGGCACCACGTGGTTGCTAACGAGCCCCGGTTTGCAGAGCAGTCTGTGTATCCACGCCAACTCAGAACTTAGAATATTTTCAGGGCTCCACAACTCGCCCGTTACGCCACACAAGAGTGATGTCTGAAATACTCTTCTGTGATACTGACACAGGGGAGATTGAGTCAATAATTAAATCAATGAAGCCTAAGTACTCTGAGGGATATGATGGAGTGCCTAGCAGAATATTTAAGTGCTATGCTGCGTATGATAGCCCTGTACTTAGCCATATTTGTAATTTTTCCTTTAGGAATGGTGAGTTACCTAAAGGATTAAAGTACTCAGTAGTAAAGCCGCTTATATAAAATGGGAGAACTGGATAATGTAGACAATTTTAGACCTATTTCTATGTCATCAGCGTTTGCTAAAGTTATTGAAAATGCTGTGTATGTAAGGATTTTATATCACATAATTTGCCATCAAATGTACAGTTGGGCTTTAGAAGTTGTTTAACAAACTGAAAGTGCTATATTCTCTTTTCTCTATGAGGTAGTGGATGGGTTAAACAAAAGATTTCGAATGCTAGGCATCTTTTGTAACTTAACTAAGGCGTTTGGTTGTGTTGATCACAAAATATATCTCCAAATACGCCGAGGAGATCACAGTTGGTTCACCTCTTACTTTGACAACAGTCAGCAAAACATCATTACTCACATCATTGATAAAGGCTGTGATGTTGGGTCTGAGTGGGGTACGGTCAAATGGGGGGGGGGGGGGGGAGGGTGCCCCAGGGATTACTATCGAGGCCACTCCTGTTCCACTGTGGCCACGCGGTTCTATGCACTTCAGTCCAGAACCGCGCTGCTGCTGCGGTCGCAGGTTCGAATCCTGCCTCGGGCATGGATGTGTGTGATGTCCTTAGGTTAGTTAGGTTTAAGTAGTTCTAAGTCTAGGGGACTGATGACCTCATATGTTAAGTCCCGTAGTGCTTCGAACCATTCGAAGTCCTGTTCCTTATTTATATAAACGATATGGCCTCTAGTACTGTGGGCAGTTCTAAAATATTTCTCTTTGTTGATGACACTAGCATGGTAGTAAAGGATGTTGTGTGCAACATTGTTTCGGTTTCAAATAGTGTAGTTTATGACATAAGTTCATGGCGTGTAAAAAATAAACTAACGCTAAATCATAGTAAGACTCAGTTTTTACAGTTTCTAACTCACAATTCAACGAAACCCGACGTTTTAATTTCACAGAATGGGCATTTGATTAGTGAAATTGAACAGTTCAAATGTCTAGGTGTTCATATAGATAGTAAACTGTCGTGGAAAGCTCACGTTCAGGATCATGTTCATAGACTTAATGCTGCTATTTTGACTATTCGAACGGTATCTGAAGAAAGTGATTGTTCGACACGAAAATTAGTTTACTTTGCTTATTTTCATTCCATAATGTCATATGGTATTATATTTTGGAGTAACTCTCCCGATTCTAAAGGGAAATTTTTGGCTCACAAACGGGCAATTAGGGCAATAAGTGGTGTAAGTTCGCCAACCACTTGTCGACCTCTGTTCCATAGTCTGGATATTTTGACATTAGTCTCTCCAAATACCACACATCAAAAAAAGTTTTTCATCACCCCAGTTCCCAGAACACCTGAAGATAGACGTTGACTGTGGATATTGTCTCACAGACACAGTTCCTTTGACTATTCAGAGATTTCACCAAAGCCGCCCAAATATGTAAATAACCATTCATGAGCTGCGCCTATTAGACGGAGGGGGCGACAGCCGATCAGTTCCAGTCATTGCACCAGGAAGGACGCACGTGTCTCGTGTTGTCTGTAGTTCAACCATGCCTACACGGTCAATACCGCTGTTCGATCACACTCCTTATTGTTACTTTGTGCCAGGAAGGGAAGTGTCCAGGCATCTCGGAGTGAACAAAAGCGATTCTGTTCGGATATGGAAGAGATACAGAGAGACAGGAACTGTCGATGACATACCTCACTCAGGCCACCCAATGGCTACTCCTGCAGTAGATGACCGCTACCTACGGGTTATGGCCCGGAGGAACCCTGACAGCAACGCCACCATGTTGAATAACGCTTTTCGTGCATACACAGGACATCGTGTTACGACTCTAACTACACAATAGGCTGCATGATCCGCAGCTTCACTCCCGACGTCCATGGCGAGGTCCACGACATCATGCAGTGCGTTACAGATGGTCCCAACAACATGTCGAATGGACCGCTAAGGCATCACGTTCTCTTCACCGATGAGTGTCACATGTGCCTTCAACCAGACAATCGTCGGAGGCGTTTTTGAAGGCAACCCGGTCATCCTGAACGCCTTAGACACACTGTCCAGCGAGTGCAGCAAGGTGGAGGTTCCCTGCTGTTTTGGGGTGGCATTGTGTGGGGCCGACGTACGCCGCTGGTGGTCATAGAACGCGCCGAAACAGCTATACAATACGTGAATACCATCCTCCGACCGATAGTGCAACCATATCGGCAGCATACTGGCGAGGCATTCGTCTTCATGGACGACAATTCGCGCCCTCATCGTGCACATCTTGTGAATGACTTCCTCTAGGATAACGACATCGCAAGACTGGAGTTGCCAGCATGTTCTCCAGATTTGAACCCTATTAAACATTCCTGGGACAGATTGAAAAGGGCTGTTGAGGAGTGCGACAATCTGGATCAAGAGTGCCTTGGTGAACTTGTGGATAGTATGCCACGACGAATACAGGCATGTATCAGTGCAAGAGGACGTGCTACTCGGTATTAGAGGTACCGGTGTGTACAGCAATCTGAACCACCACCTCTGAAGATCTCACTGTATGGTGGCACAACATGCAATGTGTGGTTTTCATGAGCAATAAAAGGGCGGAAATAATGTTCATGTTGATCTCTATTTCAATTTTCTGTATAGGTTGCAAACTCTCGGAACCGAGGTGATGCAAAACTTTTTTGATGTGTATTTGTTCTTTACTGTCGTTTTATGTTAACAGTATCAGCCTATTCCCAAGAATTAGCAGCTTTCACTCTTTTAATACTTGACAGAAATCCAATCTGCGTTTCTATCGCACTTCGTTAAGTCTTGTGCAGATAGGTGTGCACTATACTGCTGCATCCATTTTCACTAAGCTACGACAAGAATTCAGAAACCTTAGCAGTAATCGATTCCCTTTCAAATCAAAACCGAGGGGTATCCTCATGGGTCACTCCTTCTATTTTATTCAGGAGTTCCTTGAAAAATTAAGCTGACTCCTATGTAATGTTCCCTATTGTGTTTACTTAAACTTACGGCCTCTTTTTTTTTTTGGGGGGGGGGGGGTTCATGAACATTTTATTTTATCGGTTATTACTTTTTTGTTCTAATTTCGTGTAGTGACGCGTTCCATGACCTTGGAGATTTGGTCCTACGGAGGTAGACGTATAAATAAATAAAATAAAAATAAAGAGTGTGTCAAGAATACGAAACTCTCACTACAGAAAATGCAGTGGCCGAAGGTTTCTCATAACTACTGAGAGCAGAGGCATTTGAATAGAGTTGTCACAGCTAATGGACGAGCAACACTGCGTGAAATAGTAGCAGAAAACAATGTGGGACGTACGACGAACGTATCCGTTTTAACAGGGCGGCGAAATTTGGCTCTAAGGGGCTGTGGCAGCAGGTGACATACGCGATTGCCTTCGCTAAGAGCACGACATTGCCTCCTGCATCTCTCCCTCATATCGGTTGGACCCTAGATGACTGGAAAGCCATGGCCTGGTGATATGAGTCCTGATTTCATTTGGTAAGAGCTGATGGCAGGCTTCGAGTCCGGTTCAGACACGTGAAGCCATGGACCCAAGTTGTCAACAAGGAAGGCACTGTGCAAGCTGGTGGCGGCTCCGTTATGGTATGGGGTGTGTTTACAATGAGTGGACTGCATCCTCTGGTCCAAATGAACCGACCATTGACTGGAAATGGTTATGTTCAGCTACTTGGAGACATTTTCAGCCATTCACCAACTTCATGTTAACAAAAAAGTATGGAATTTTATAGATGACAATGCGCCATGTCACTGGGCAACAATTGCTCGCGACTGGTTTGTAAAACATTCATCTACATCTACATCAACATCCATACTCCGCAAGCCACCTGACGGTGTGTGGCGGAGGGTACCTTGAGTACCACTATCGGTTCTCCCTTCTATTCCAGTCTCGTATTGTTCGTGGAAAGAAGGATTGTCGGTATGCATCTGTGTGGGCTCTAATCTCTCTGATTTTATCCTCATGGTCTCTTCGCGAGATATACGTAGAAGGGAGCAATATACTGCTAGACTCTTCGGTGAAGGTTTGTTCCCGAAACTTCAACAAAAGCCCGTACAGAGCTACTGAGCGTCTGTCTTAGAGAGTCTTCCACTGGAGTTTATCTATCGTCTCCGTAACGCTTTCGCGATTACTAAATGATCCTGTAACGAAGCGCGCTGCTCTCCGTTGGATCTTCTCTATCTCTTCTATCAACCCTATCTGGTACGGATCCCACGCTGCTGAGCAGTATTCAAGCAATGGGCGAACAAGCGTACTGTAACCTACTTCCTTCGTTTTCGGATTGCATTTCCTTAGGATTCTTCCAATGAATCTCAGTCTAGCATCTGCTTTACCGACGATTAACATTATATGACCATTCCATTTTAAATCACTCCTAATGCGTACTCCCAGATAATTTATGGCATTAACTGCTTCCAGTTGCTGACCTGCTATTTGGCAGCTAAATGATAAGGGATCTATCTTTCTATGTATTCGCAGCACATTAGATTTGTCTACATTGAGATTGAATTGCCATTCCCTGCACCATGCGTCAATTCGCTGCAGATCCTCCTGCATTTCAGTACAATTTTCCATTGTTACAACCTCTCGATATACCACAGCATCATCCGCAAAAAACCCCAGTGAACTTCCGATGTCATCCACAAGGTCATTTATGTATATTGTGAACAGCAACGTCCGCATCTCGTGGTCGTGCGGTAGCGTTCTCGCTTCCCACGCCCGGGTTCCCGGGTTCGATTCCCGGCGGGGTCAGGGATTTTCTCTGCCTCGTGATGGCTGGGTGTTGTGTTCTGTCCTTAGGTTAGTTAGGTTTAAGTAGTTCTAAGTTCTAGGGGACTGATGACCATAGATGTTAAGTCCCATAGTGCTCAGAGCCATTTGAACCATTTTTTTGAACAGCAACGGTCCCACGACACTCCGCTACGGCACACCTGAAATCACTCTTACTTCGGAAGACTTCTCTCCATTGAGAATGACATGCTGCGTTCTGATATCTAGGAACTCTTCAATCCAATCACACAATTGGTCTGATAGTCCATATGCTCTTACTTTGTTCATTAAACGACTGTGGGGAACTGTATCGAACGTCTTGCAGAAGTCAAGAAACACGGCATCTACCTGGGAACCCGTGTCTATGGCCCTCTGAGTCTCGTGGACGAATAGCGCGAGCTGGGTTTCACACGACCGTCCTTTTCGAAACCCATGCCGATTCCTACAGAGTAGATTTCCAGTCTCCAGAAAAGTCATTATACTCGAACATAATACGTGTTCCAAAATTCTACAACTGATCGACGTTAGAGATATAGGTCTATAGTTCTGCACATCTGTTCGACGTCCCTTCTTGAAAACGGGGATTACCTGTGCCCTTTTCCAATCCTTTGGAACGCTACGCTCTTCTAGAGACCTACGGTACACCACTGCAAGAAGGGGAGCAAGTTCCTTCTCGTACTCTGTGTAAAATTGAACTGGTATCCCATCAGGTCCAGCGACCTTTCCTCTTTTGAGCGATTTTAATTGTTTCTCTATCCCTCTGTCGTCTATTTGGATATCTACCATTTTGTCATCTGTACGACAATCTAGAGAAGGAACTACAGTGCAGTCTTCCTCTATGAAACAGCTTTGGAAAAAGACATTTAGTATTTCGGCCTTTAGTCTGTCATCCTCTGTTTGAGTACCATTTTGGTCACGGAGTATCTGGACATTTTGTTTTGATCCACCTACCACTTTGACATAAGACCAAAATTTTTTAGGATTTTCTGCCTAGTCAGTACATAGAATTTTACTTTCGCGTAATTTTTGTTTGTCTGCAAGGCTTTGGCTATGTTTATGTTTGCTGTGAAGTTCCCCTTGCTTCCGCAGTAGTTTTCTAACTTGGTTGTTGTACCACGGTTGCTCTTTTCCATCTCTTACGATCTTGCTTGGCACATACTCATCTAACGCATATTGTACGATGGTTTTGAAATTTGTCCACTGATCCTCAACACTATCTGTACTTGAGACAAAACTTTTGTGTTGAGCCATCAGGTACTCTGAAATCTGGTTTTTGTCACTTTTGCTAGACAGAAAAATCTTCCTACCTTTCTTAATATCTCTATTTACTGCTGAAATCATCGATGCAGTAACCGCTTTATGATCGCTGATTCCCTGTTCTGCGTTAACTATTTCAAATAGTTCGGGTCTTTTTGTCGCCAGGGGGTCTAATATGTTATCGCCCCGAGTCGGTTCCTCTGTTTAACTGCTCAATATAGTTTTCAGATAAAGCACTTAAAAAAATTTCACTGGATTCTTTGTCCCTGCCACCTGTTATGAACGTTTGAGTCTCCCAGTCTATATCCGGCAAATTAAAATCTCCACCCAGAACTATAACATGGTGGGGAAATTTACTCGAAATATTTTCCAAATTATCCTTCAGGTGCTCTGCCACAACAGCTGCTGAGCCAGGGGGCCTATAGAGACATCCAATTACCATGTCTGAGCCTGCTTTAACCGTGACCTTCACCCAAATTATTTCACATTTCGGATATCCGTCAATTTCCTTCGATACTATTGCACTTCATATCGCTATAAACACGCCTACCCCTTCACTGTCCAGCCTGTCTCTGCGGTCTGGACAACTCGAATGATTTGGCTCCCCAGATCGCTCGACAGGGATCCAATCGCATATTTATGGGACACAATCGAGAGGTCAATTCGAGCACAAATTCGTCCACCAACAGCCCTTTCGCAATTATGGACGGCTAAAGAGGCAGCATGGCTCAATATTTCCCCAAAGAACTTCCATCGACGTGTTGAGTCCATGGAACGTCGAGTTTCTGGACTTCGCAAGGCAATAGGAGATCCGACACGATTAGGAGGTATCCCATGACTTCTGTCAGCTCAGAGTATCTTATTAGGATGTTGGTAATTATTTTGAAAGCTTCTGAAATCGGTAAGCTGGTATACTTGTAGCGCTTTACGGCGCCTAATGAGGCAAGACCGGCTTCTTCTGGAATACCTACAACTTTCATTTTATTTGCAAAACACACACTATCTTTTACATTTTCAGAATGCTAGACGGTGTATTCTTACTCTAACATACGGTATGAAATTTTACTCAGGAGC
Source organism: Schistocerca nitens (assembly GCF_023898315.1). Taxonomy (NCBI): domain Eukaryota; kingdom Metazoa; phylum Arthropoda; class Insecta; order Orthoptera; family Acrididae; genus Schistocerca; species Schistocerca nitens. The sequence goes on from NC_064616.1 coordinate 399,294,530, forward strand.
TCATTAACAGTTACTTTACCACTGCAAATAAGCCCCATAGATTTATGCTCTTTGTGGACCTTGATTTGTGCTGACGTTTGTGGTATTTTTGGTTTAATCCCAATCAGGCTTGGCGGTACTGGCTCTACGATAGCGAAATGGAAGGAAGAAAAATATTTTTGTATGTTTTAAACCTGTTTTAATGTTTTTAACAATAATGTCCTCATCGATCTTTGAATATTACGTTTAGGTACATCTTGTATGTATTATATCAATCCACAGAGGGCTCTTTCGAACGGTACAAACCGTGCACTAGTTAGTGTTCCATATAAAATAATTTGAAAAATATTAATAATTATTATATACAGTGCTTTTAACATATTTTAACATTATTAAATTCCACATCAGTGCTTTATGCTGTACCGAGGACCATAACTTATGATTTACTGTGGTCCACTCACTAGAGGTAGAGGACGCATTTCAGTGCCGTAGGTGTTGCATCAATCAGGTTTCTTAAAAAAGATTATCAAGTATCAGCAGGCTAATGCATCGCTAGTTATGACAGTGTATTCTCAGTTCTAGAGTCGACATGTTACTCTGTAAGTGTAGCACATGGTATGTTTCACAAATTTCCATTATTACCAATTTCTTAAGTGCCTTGAAGCTTTCTAAACTTAAATTTTAAACCATTTCTAATTTGTACCGATTGTAATTACAAAATAATTTTCTGTAGTAGGTCTGAAGATGTAGTTCTGGCAAGAAATTTATCATATGAAGATAAAGGAAAGTGATCTGAATTTGCACATCTTTTTATAAGTAACGATAGTGGTAACCACATCACGACGTCTAGTTTTGATAAAGATGCTACAATTTGAAGATCATGTTATATTTTTAGTTGTTTCCCATTACATGATTCATCATCCTTAGACGTTTGATACAAAGATTTTCAAGCACACTGTATAATATTCAGATTAGATTTTACTTACGATGTTTGATATTACTGGTATGGTTATGGTACCTAAGTTAATATTAAAGTATGAGTTGTTCAACGCACACGTCGACTGTGATGTGCCTACATATTTTCGAAAAATATACCGGCGAGTTTATGACGAAAGCCACTTGTCGTGTGCTGATAGTTGTGCAAAACGAAAACAATTTAACACAAACCACATTGTTTTTGTAAATTTAAAATTTTCATTTTTATTCGTAAATACGAAGCTGTTACACCACTCAACTAAGGGAAAAGGCATTAACAGACAGAAACTGGGTAACGCTGTGTCAGTGAAGAGTGAAGCATAAGCATCTAAAGCATTTTAGTGTTAACATAAAATACATTGGTGTAGTCGTAGATGCAAATATTTGAAAATAAGTGTTCATGCTAGTTTTAATCTAAAGAATAATAACAGCTGTAATCAGAATAATAACATGCTAGGTTCTCCGTCAATAGATGAATTAAAGAACGAGTAACAACGATAACATTTTTTCTTACATTTTTTTCTATATTGTTTGTTACAGTTTTTACATTTACGTTTTTCAGTTTTACAGGAATTAAGCACTGAAATCATACGCCATCTGTGAGTGTTATTTTCGATTCCCACGTATATTGTATCTTCATAATTGATCTTAATAAGGGAACGATGAGGGAAATAATGTTATGTGCGAAAGGAAATGGTTCAATGACGCAAACGTATAATAAAAACTCCAAGATGAGCGCCACTACAGGCAAAATTAATGTAAAATGTGGCTCGAATCATACACGTTTACAAAATCATCATTTTTGTATGACAACATTGCATTGGCAGTGAAACTGTGGCGGATGTAGATATGTGTTTTAATTGTGAATGATAACAATAAAACAGGTCGTCTTCACTTTTTGTACGACACTCTCATTAACGCCATAAAAATATCGAGACATCGGACAGCATGGAATTATTTACCATGCCAGCAGAGCTAGTGGAACACTGGATCACCACAGTGCTAACCCTGAGAATCCTCTACATATACTATTTTGTCAATTTATACCTAAATTTCTCACGATCAAATAGTTCGCGTTCGTCACATTATAACCAAAGACGCCCTTTCATGTTGTTGTTGTTGTGGTCTTCAATCCTGAGACTGGTTTGATGCAGCTCTCCGTGCTACTCTATCCTGTGCAAGCTTCTTCATCTCCCAGTACCTTTCGCAACCTACATCCTTCTGAATCTGCTTAGTGTATTCATCTCTTGGTCTCCCTCTACGATTTTTACCCTCCACGCTGCCCTCCAATATTAAATTGGTGAGCCCTTGATGCCTCAGAACATGCCCTACCAACCGATCCCTTCTTCTAGTCACGTTGTGCCACAAACTTCTTTTCTCCCCAATCCTATTCAATACTTCCTCATTAGTTATGTGATCTACCCATCTAATCTTCAGCATTCTTCTGTAGCACCACATTTCAAACGCTTCTATTCTCTTCTTGTCCAAATTATTTATCGTCCATGTTTCACTTCCAAACATGGCTACACTTCCATAAGTCTCTCATTTCCTAATCTAACTCCCTCAGCAGCACCCGACTTAATTCGACTACATTCCATTATCCTCGTTTTGCTTTTGTTGATGTTCATCTTATATCCTCCTTTCAAGACACTATTCATTCCGTTCAACTGCTCTTCCGAGTCCTTTGCTGTCTCTGACAGAATTACAATGTCATCGGCGAACCTCAAAGTTTGTGTTTCTTCTCCATGGATTTTAATACCTACACCGAATTTTTCTTTTCTTTCCTTTATTGTTTGCTCAATATACAGATTGAATAGCATCGGGGAGAGACCACAACCCTGTCTCACTCCCTTCCCAACCACTGCTTCCCTTTCATGTCCATCGACTCTTATAACTGCCATCTGGTTTCTGTACAAATTGTAAATAGGCTTTCGCTCCCTGTATTTTTATCCCTGCCACCTTCAGAATTTGAAAGAGAGTATCCCAGTCAACATTGTCAAAGGCTTTCTCTAAGTCTACAAATGCTAGAAACGTAGGTTTGCCTTCCCTTAATCTAGTTTCTAAGATAAGTCGTAGGGTCAAAAAAATGGCTCTGAGCACTATGCGACTTAACTTCTGAGGTCATCAGTCGCCTAGAACTTAGAACTAATTAAACCTAATTAAACCTAACTAACCTAAGGACATCACACATATCCATGCCCGAGGCAGGATTCGAACCTGCGACCGTAGCGGTCACTCGGCTCCAGACTGTAGCGCCTAGAACCGCACGGCCACTCCGGCTGGCAGTCGCAGGGTCAGTATTGCCCACGGAATCCAAACTGATCTTCCCCGAGGTCGGCTTCTACTAGTTTTTCCATTCGTCTGTAAAGAATTCGCGTTAGTATTTTGCAGCTGTGACTTGTTAAACTGAGAGTTCGGTAATTTTCACATCTGTCAACACCTGCTTTCTTTAGGATTGGAATTATTATATTCTTCTTGAAGTCTGAGGGTATTTCGCCTGTCTCAAACATCTTGCTCACCAGATGGTAGAGTTTTGTCAGGACTGGCTCTCCCATGGCCGTCAGTAGTTCTAATGGAATATTGTCCTCTAGCCATCCCTGCTTAGCCATTTTGCACTTCCTGTCGATCTCATTTTTGAGACGTCTGTATTCCTTTTTGCCTGCTTCATTTACTGCATTTTTATATTTTCTTCTTTCATCAATTAAATTCAATAAATCTTCTGTTACCCAAGGATTTCTATTAGCCCTCGTCTTTTTACCTACTTGATCCTCTGCTGCCTTCACTACTTCATCCCTCAAAGCTACCCATTTTTCTTCTACTGTATTTCTCTCCCCCATTTGTGACAATTGTTCCCTTATGCTCTCCCTGAAACTCTGTACAACCTCTGGGTTAGTCAGTTTATCCAGGTCCCATCTCCTTAAATTCCTACCTTTTTGCAGTTTCTTCAGTTTTAATCTACAGGTCATAACCAATAGATTGTGGTCAGAGTCCACATCTGCCCCTGGAAATGTCTTACAATTTAAAACCTGGTTCCGAAATCTCTGTCTTACCATTATATAATCTATCTGAAACCTGTCAGTATCTCCAGGCTTCTTCCATGTATACAGCCTTCTTTATGTATGTATCTTTATATGATTAGATTTTTTTTTTTAGCAACTCTGTCGATTTCTTTCAACAAAGTTTTCCTGAGAGACAATAGGTTAACGTGTATCTTAATTTAACTGGCATGCTTTGGTGTCATGTTACCATTGGTTGGCATTACAAGAATAAGAAGCCAGTACTTTACACTATGAAGCTTCCTACCTTATATTACTTACTAGATTTCAGAAAATTTGCTCAGTACCGCATAGAGGATTATGTTGAACAACTTGTACCAGTCACTATTTTACTTGACCTTTAATTGTAAACTGTACCTAAGATGCTACCACGCACGTATATACCTGCGCGTGCGCTCGCTCTTACTTGTGCGCACTCGCTTGTTTGTGTTTGTGTGTGTGTTTGGGAGGGGGGGGGGGGGAAGACGGGGTAGTGCGCGCTAAAGTTAATCATAATATATCTTTTATTTCTTCTATTAACATGGGTATGTTTATTAATATTACAATGTAATCGAATTCAGTTAATATCAAGCGATTACTATGTAACTGGTGGAGCAAACGCCTCCTATCGGACACTGAAAGTGATGTGATGCTTCCAGAAGTGCATAGGAACTGCAAAGAGCACCAGACACGGTTAACGATGAAAGACAGATGTTTTTCTACCAGACGAAAAATGTCTCAGCGATAAACTTTTATTAGTAAGCGCAACAGCACAACAAGGAAAATCTTTGTAACACAATAGATTTTCGTAGATCACCAGATTGTGTTCATGTACTTCCCTCCTTGAGACGTTTGCAAAATGAAGAGCCAGCAACCAATTTCCCGTTTTGTCTACCGCACTGCATCACAAAAAGCAGTTACGTGGCATTTTACGAAGTTATACTACCCAACCCTTCTGCAGCTTGCCTGCACGCAGTATGCACAATATTCCGGGGGGAGAGGAGGTAGTTCTCTTCCACGGAGTGTGGTAAGGCCACATTGCATACAGACATGAGTTGCTGTTAATACAAATGCAAGAAAGCCATACGGATTGTAACATCCACGAGATAAATTTTTGCCTACAGTGAGACGAGAGGAAATTATGCCTCTAACAGTTATAAACATTATCTATTCGACGTATGAAAAAAAGTGAAAACGATGATAAATATTAATTATTTATATAATATTCTATGATGTAATTGGACATATCGATGCGTATCATACAAAGACAATGATAATTGTAAATTCCTTTTATGATCTGCGTTTGTCTTCCTTTGTTTTTACCTTTTGTTGGTTGGCTTCTGTAGGTTGCGGAAGCATATCAAACAGAGGTCTGTTTAGAAATTGTAATTATTTGTTAATTATTACTTGAAAATAGAGTTCATTATTATTATAAATCTGAGTGAATAATTATTTGTAACTTTAATTCCTCTCTCAGTAACCATTATCTGTGTTAATTATTTCTTTCCGCTGCAACGACCGCAGCCATTGATGATAGCGATTTGTATCGCGTTTTTGTCTGTGTTTTCTTTAGAAACAAATCAAATGTTTGCTTGATGAAGTCTAAATAGTCCACAATACGAAAGTAGAGTTTATAGAGTTTAATAAGCATTTCAAATACTTACTTATTTGGTCTAACAATAGAAAGTCCTATCAATTGTCTGCCGCCATCTCAAGAATTATCTCAGCGGCAAATGCAAATTACGCAACTCTGCAGACACAAATGCCGAACGTAATACAAATGTGTAAAAATAAATGGGCACCGGTGGTCCCGAACTCATTTTAATGAAAATGATTCGAATCAGATTGGTTATTTAAAAACAGTGCTCATAGCATGATCCTTATAAGAAACTTTTCTAGCTGATGTATGGAGCCGAAATTAATTACGCACGAATTGCGAAGAATATTGTTTCAGGTAACATACGTCAGTGTTGTGCGCGGCTGATATTCGGTGGTTTTAGTGATCATTTTGCTGAAGATAACTACTTGCATCATAATCAATAGTTGTATAGAATCTGTTGTATGAACTGTGATTTAGTGACACTTACACAACTTACAGACAACACTTTAACACGACATGGAGTTCTTTAGCAACTTGACAAAGTCTTTAGCCGGAAGAAAAATTATTTAGTAATTACTCAATGTAATAAAATAAGATTATCATTTTCATTTACAAATTAGTTAAATACCAAACCACTGAATAACACAGTGAACGCCACAGGATGGATTCTACAAAAATCTCTACACTCTGTTCTACAATGAGATTGATTCTCAGTCATCCTGTACGGCAGTTGTGTTCTTTCAGGATAGGAAACTTCGTCCACCCAGGGTACTGCTGACTTTTCAGTTCACCGTAAACAAAATAAGCTTACTGAGCTCGTTTGTATGTTCTGGAGTTATTTTCAGTTTATTAATAGAGTCCATGTTTACAGTTGTTAAGTGAGTTTATATGTAAAATATGGTCTTATAATCTCTGGCCGAGAAATGCTTAATTTGCAAGTGTTATGCTACAGTGACCCATGCAAAGTTAGTGGAAATGGGACAGTATTATTTAATGTGGCATTTTTCTTGTGTCTGTCGTTGACAGCGTATTGTGTAACCATGTTGTAGTCAGCTGGTGGTGGATTAATGAATGACCAGGAAGCTTTTGCACTTGTCTCACCATTTACTGATAGACTACATAAATCTCTTCCATTCAGGAATTACAGGCACTTGTGGAATTATCTGCACTGAGTGGAGACGTTTCCACGCATCCATATTATATCTTGCAAGGTGTGTGACAGTATGTCTTATAGAATGGGACTGATCATATTAAAATCTAGAAGAGTAATCTTCTGTATTGCATTGCTTGATTAGAGCTGAAATATCTGAAGATCCTAACATCTAGATGACCTGTTCCTGATACAAAGGAAGCCAGCTTAAGCCACTGAGCCTGTTCACATGTTGAGAGATCTGAGGTTAGCGTGATGCACTTCATACCCTCAAACAGCGAAAAGTATTCCAGCCGTTGATAGCGGAGACAATGAAATCGACATTGTCGAGTATGTATTGATAGCATGTTAAACCTGGGGCACTCTCTTCAATGCAGTACACAGTTGACAGCTCAAGCTTTTCAGCTTTTTTTACATAGTAGCATATTTTACAACTGCAAATAAAAACTCGTTTAACAAACTGAAAACAACTCCACTATATAAACACGAGCTCAGAGGACTTATTTTGTCTACCCGGATGAGAGAAATGGATACCAAATGCTCGGAAGGTATGGTCTGTCGGCAAACTGAAACACAAGCAGCACTCTTGGTGAGGAGAAGTCGCCTTTACGCTGCAACTACCGTACGCATGACTAAGAATTACTTCTTTCCCTCCAGCATCGTAGAACAGTGTGCAGAGATCTGCGTCGGTTCTGCCGTATTAGTACTATTAGTAATTCACATCTGTATTCCATTTAATGTTAAAGCACTGTCGGGAAAATAAACGCTTCCGGGCATGTGTGCGCACTGGGGATGGTAAAAATAGATACCTGTATTTTAGTTCTCAGTAACCAGTTTTTCTTGCTATTTGTTTGGTCTCGGTTATAACAGGTGTTTTTATTTTTTACTAATAACTGGCTGAAAAACCGAAATATCAATTAGCCATAGCAGCAATCCTAAAGGATTTCGTTTATAAAAAAACATTTTTTAATGAACGAGTAATTTTTACTCGTAAAATCTGCATTGATTTGAAATATTGCGTTATTATAGAAAATGGGAATAGCGATCAGTGCTATTCTAATAACAATGCCGACAGTAACGAGCAACAAGCATATGGCATAAGAATCGGTACTGCACTATCGCGACTATAATGTACATGTTACCGTGTGGCGTGGCCTATTAGATGGTCCGCATGCTCATGCAGTAAGACTTTCTTCTATACAGTAGTTTGTCACTGTCGTCGTCGGATTACAGAATGGCACTACCCCTAGCGTAGAATTATTTTAGTACGCAGTGTCAGTGAGGTACAATGTTGCATTTGCTTTAAAAGATTAAAAACGGGACGAGACACAACTAACATGTGACATAATATAAGGAAAAAGCAAACAACTTAACAGTTTATCTACAATTTACAATAAAAATAGAACACAGCTTATCTGTTTGCCTATGTCTACATAGCGTACCTCCATCTGCTTGTAGCCCTTGAAAATGGACAGCTAACACGAAAATTGGAGTTCTTGAACCTCAGTTTTCCCCTGTTAGCACTGACTATTCGTAATGTCCAAATAGTGGTATTAATGCCGGTTTACAACTTGATTTTTGGGCAAAGTTTCAAAAAATTAGAATAAATAGGAGAATATTGGTGATTTTTTGTAGTAGTTTACCATTTATCACTTTTCGAGAGAAGCACCAAACGGTGAAGGGACTAAGTTTTCTTCTATTTGCATATTTAACTCCATATTTTGATCGCATGCACCTTGAAACTGAGGTGGTCCAAATTTTTCTATCTTTCTTCGATTTCTACATTTTTACAGGAACTAATAGGAATGAAAAACCGAAAATAAGTTATAAACTGGCGTTGAAAACAAACGATATAACAGGATATATTCAGTGATAACCGCCATCTTTATTGCACACTACGTCGGCAGTGGCTAACAAGGCGAGCCGCGGAAACGTCAGTATAAATTAGTGCAACACCCTGTACTTGCTTTTTGTGACGTAGTGTGGAAGGGAGAATGGGATTACTCGCTCTTCATTTTGCAGACCTTCAAGGAGGCAAGTGCATTACCACAATACGACAACCTACTTTCCCTCACGCTTCTTTCCTGCAGTCCCACCTTTCCAACCTCTTACACTCCCAGAACAGAATTTTTGAGTTAATACGTTCTATTGCGCTTAGATGTGGTACAAAAATTTAACATTTGTTCTTAACCAACGTTATTTAAGAATAAATATTAATTTATGTCATTCAAATACTGTTTTTAATAATCTGCGACTTCCATCCCCCGCAACGCATGAACTATTTGCCCCTGAGAGAAAAGAAAAAAGAATTTTTAGTATGTTATTCATGACACTCCACCCTACTACTGTATAAAAATTTGCGACTACACGAATTTCTTCCCCTAATTTTACTTCGTTGATTGGACTGATTTGTCAGTGCGATTACACGAGTGTCACCTAGTGCTGCACTATGTATATTGGTTATTATGTGTTGTAAGATCACATTTCATAGTAGGTGGATATTAAGATTAATATATTGTGATGTGATATGTGCTAGACAAAGCTAAAGGCAACCGTAGATATTCTGGCCATGGTAGCATTCTTGTATGACTACATACTATCAAATAGTAATAAGACAAACGGTTTATCATGTCGATGTGATGTGTCGGCAGCTGGGCCAACACCTTGTAGATAGAGGTGGCTTAAAAAGGCACGCGAGACTAACGCAGACGGGCGTGAAGTACTGGAACAGGATACGTAATTAATGCTATGAAGAAAAGAACGGAGTTTCTCATATACTTATCTTTAATTTCTTCTTGTACATCTCTATGGTGAACACAAGTGAGACTCTAATTACAATCACTGTAAGGCTAATGGCGCCTTGCTAGTTCGTAGCCGTTAACTTAGCTGAAGGCTATTCTGTCTCTCGGCTAATGAGAGAGAAAGGCTTCGTACGTCTAGTCGCTAGCTCTGTCGTCCGTACAACTGGGATGAGTTCGAGTCAGTCTCTCGAGACCGGCCTTGTGGTGGCGCTAGGTTTGCGATCACACAGTGGCGACACGCGGGTCCGACATGTACTACAGGACCGCGGCCGATTTAAGCTACCACCTAGCACGTGTGGTGTCTGGCTGTGACACAACACGATGTATTTTTCCCACTTTGCAGTTGCATGCAGCAGCAAATATTTTTGGACACGACATTCCGTGAAAACCACCTAATGTGTAAAGGATATCGTATGACCAGTGTCAATTATGTCAAGTTTTATCGTAAATGCAGCCGACTGTGATGAGAGCCTGTACGTCACTGTATTTGGGAAGAACGTATGCTGCAGCGGGCAATAATACGAAAAGCAATCTTCCATTTCTGTCTGTCGGCACTTGTTAATAAGTAGGTAAGTGAAAATGTCGATTGTTTATAACCACAGAAAGAAATAAAGACAGTAACAGTTTAAAGAGACGACGGTAAGAAGGAGTAGTTAAACACACAAGTTAAATAAACGTTTGCTATTACTATGATATTATTGCACGATAGTTATTCAGTTGCATATTAGATGATCTCGATTGAACATTACTTATTGTATCTGATATTTCTTTCTTTTTTTCAGTGTTATGTTTTACTTAGAATGCCTTATGGATTTTTTCGTGACAGCCGAAGAGGATGAAAGGAAGATGCACGTAGTTTAAGTCTACCGCCGAGTAATGTTCATCGCGTGCGTGGCTGTCGTCATGGAAGGAAGTGATTTTTGGGACGATTCTCTGCATAAGTGTGTTATTTGTGTCATCATATTTCATGACTTGTGTCGAACTACTGAAGTGTTTGGGTTCGTCACAGTTCGGTACGTTATGTAGTGTGTGCCCAGTGACAGACCGATTTAGCTACTTGTAGCACTGCAGCCGTTACACGTGGAACTCAATCGCTTATGTCAGTGTATGAGTATCACGGAGTAGTACGTTACACGAATGAGGACATGCGTAACGTACAAATAGATTTTGACAACAGGAGAAGATATGAATGAAACACAGGGAAATATGAACGTTAGGAACAAAGAAGCCTTGTTGACTGACTCTGAAACGCTCTCGCGACACTAAATTGTAAACAAAACACGATTTTGAGTCTTCATTGTTTTAATTAAAAATCTTCTCAGGAGAGAATATTTCTGCTGGCAGTTAAGAAGCAGGAGGCTTCCGGCAGATATTATATTTTACTCAAGTCATTACTCTCTTTTTGGGGCCCTGGCAGTCGCGCTCAGACCTCTCTCAGGCAAGATTTGTTGGCGGAAGGCTGAGTGCGTTTGGTGCTTCTCTGGGAGAAGCAAACGATATACGTAGCCCCACAAGCGTGGAAAATAGCGGCTCCTCCGAGTAGCGTCGTCCTGAGTGCGGCCGCCATCTTCTTCTTTGACCCAGTTCCGCCGACGAGGCTTTCCCTTCCGGGTAGTAAGACACAGCTGGCACAGGCCTCCACACCAATAAAAACAGTGCTGCCCACTCCGGTGTTTCCACAGATCTTACCTTCGGCAACTGCACGGGACCCATCAGGCGATTACAGCGGCGGCCCGACGAGGGAGGTTTCAGAAGACAATGATGATGGTGACGATGATGGTTATGACAATGATGACAACGAGGAAATTTTATCATGGTCTGAATGCACCTCTGATGGTATCCCAGACTTTTATTTTCCCGATGTGAACCAGGGTTCCGTACCTCAAATGACACCTGTTGATTTAGCACTAGAGAGTTATTTTCGCCAGTCTAGTCAATCACCCGGACAATGGGTATAGATTACAGTATTTACATAAATATAAATACCGCTTTAATTCTAAACCTCAAACGACTAAGAGTACTGTCGCAATCGTAAGACAAGCAATATCCTCACATAGACGCGAGTGACTGACGAAAATAAAACGTATGAATTTGCCTTGGTATTTCTTTCGCAGCCAATGTCTTTATATTTTTTCTGTCTGGTTTTTATGACACCGCTCGTACTCGTTTATGGTTTGTAACTTCACTGTATGTATGTGTATGTGTGTATCTTAATCCTGCATCGGGAGTTTCGATTCGCTCGTGACATAATCCAACTAATTATCCTCCACTACACTCAAAAGTAATGATAGTATTTTTATAAATAGGACTACATTGCCTTTCATATTCGCGATTCACCACCGTCAGTCATCGACAGTCCTCGCCTATGCGCCTATCGTCGCCTTACTCACCGCCAATCACTGAGTTCGCTACCCGCCTTATCTTCTATAGTCCATAGACGCCACCAGAATCTAAGTTGTCACGGCTACCATGTTCTGCAGAGCGGCAAACGCCATTGACTGTGCCTTCAGTGTGACCTGATCTCTATTCGGATCGGCTTTGGCATTCATCATGTTCCCACAACCATATCCCTTTGCCTGTTTCCTCCTGACAAGCCACGGGTCGTCCCCATAACACGATTACCACCACCACTACCACAACAACAGCCATACATCCACACTTGTATACCACTCCTATATCCTCGTAACCAAGTACTTACCTTCCAGCCGGCCGAAGTGGCCGTGCGGTTAAAGGCGCTGCAGTCTGGAACCGCAAGACCGCTACGGTCGCAGGTTCGAATCTTGCCTCGGGCATGGATGTTTGTGATGTCCTTAGGTTAGTTGGGTTTGACTAGTTCTAAGTTCTAGGGGAATAATGACCTCAGCAGTTGAGTCCCATAGTGCTCAGAGCCATTTGAAGCATTTTGAACTTACCTTCCCCGTTCACTTTCTGTGCCAACTCACCCCACTTTTCATTCTGACTCCGCTGAAAGATCGGCAGTTACTTTCTTCGTATCTAAATTTCCACAGTCATCAGTCTTAACTGACTTCACATTCACATTATGTGCAACTTTGGCTTGCGCTCAACAACCATTTTTGGACCCAACCACAACTGCAAAAAAATGGTTCAAATGGCTCTGAGCACTATGGGACTCAACTGCTGAGGGCATTAGTCCCCTAGAACTTAGAACTAGTTAAACCTAACTAACCTAAGGACATCACAAACATCCATGCCCGAGGCAGGATTCGAACCTGCGACCGTAGCGGTCTTGCGGTTCCAGACTGCAGCGCCTTTAACCGCACGGCCACTTCGGCCGGCCCACAACTGCACCAACTATAACAGCACAATACTCAGCTATACCATCAGTCAGCGTCTGAGTCGTCAGCAGCACCAGCCCCAACGCCAGCATTGTCTTTAACTTCATCACGAGCACTGTCGCAATCATGAAAAACGTAAGACTCCAGGAAAACCACAGACATTGGTAATATGGTATACATACAAAACTATGTCTGTTTTTCAGATTTGTAAATACTGTCTTACAAATTGAAATTCATAAGTGTACAAGAAGTAAAGAGAATTTTACCTGTTTAATAGAAAGATAATAAAAGCCCACTGATGATACTGAAACTTCAGTGGAACATGTCAGGAAAATAAAAGAAAAGATAAAAAATTGTGTTTTACTCAAGGCGGATCTTCTCCAAAAATAAAAAAAATCTCCATGCCCTACATTATCACAAGCTAAAAATTCCTAAAAAAAACCTTACTAAATCTCCCCTCACCTATCCAAGAAGCCAATAAACCTCTCACAAATCAATTGAATCGACATCTATCACACTCCAGACTCCTCCATTAATACATTACTTTATCCTGTATCGATAAGACCAAACGTTCCTCAACGCTACTACCTAATGGTTCGAAATCAGAAAATATGTCACTAGCCTCCACAACGCCGAACGTGTCGCATGGAAAGATTCCATAATCACAATTTAATTTCCATTCGAAACCCTCCACATCAATGCTATTTCCACTTTCCTTTAAATGTATTTCATTAAACATTGGTTATTTAACTACGCAAGTCATCCTCACAGACTTCTAGCATACGTTTCTCATAATTCGCTACATACAATGACGACCTAACACCCAAATTTCTAAAAAAATAAAATACTGCCAACCTGTTCCCATTGCAAAACTAATCGTCTACTAAAACTGTGGTGTCACCGCCAGACACCACACTTGCTAGGTGGTAGCTTAAATCGGCCGCGGTCCATTAGTACATGTCGGACCCGCGTGTCGCCACTGTCAGGATCGCAGACCGAGCGCCACCACACGACAGGTCTCGAGAGACTGACTAGCACTCGCCCCAGTTGTACGACGACTTTGCTAGCGACTACACTGACGAAACCTTTCTCTCATTTGCCGAGAGACAGTTAGAATAGCCTTCAGCTAAGTCCATGGCTACGACCTAGCAAGGCCCCATTAGCCTTAGATAGCTTGTATCTAACGAGCCTCACTTGTATCGCCACAATCTCCAGATGTCTCATCAAGAACGATGTATACAAAGGATGGATTAAAGTTAAGTATTCGAGAAGCTACGTACTTTTCTTTATAGCATTCATTACGTATCCTGTTTCAGACCTGACTCCATCCTTCGTGAGTTCGCGCGTGCATCTTGGCCGCCTCTTTCAATTAGTGTGCGTAGTGTTGGCAAGTCTGCCGACACTACAAAAACTATGCCTTAACATGCAATCAAAAAAATGGTTCAAATGGCTCTGAGCACTATGGGACTCAACTGCTGTGGTCATAAGTCCCCTAGAACTTAGAACTACTTAAACCTAACTAACCTAAGGACAGCACACAACACCCAACCATCACGAGGCAGAGAAAATCCCTGACCCCGCCGGGAATCGAACCCGGGAACCCGGGCGTGGGAAGCGAGAACGCTACCGCACGACCACGAGATGCGGGCTAACATGCAATCCGCACTCCAATGTTGCACCTGAAACTTTTTTCCACTAAACCTCCTGCTACAAGAGTAAATTGAATCCTTTTCCACCAAAACCAGAAATTTCTGTTCTCTACCACTCCATCACCACATCTCTCCATCCAAACAACAAATCTACCGTCCTCACTACTGGAGAAATAATCCGGTTTCATCACAATTGTTCTCCAAAAACATCCACCTCTTAGAGCGACCTTATTTCCTTCAACAAATGGTGCTGGCTGTCGTTCCGCGATACACATAATTTCCATAGCCACATATTACACAACTACTGTAGTTAAATTACCTGCCGTTCAGATACCCATATCGAGCGGGGTAGAGCAATGAGCACACTGGACTCGCTTTCGGGAGACCGACGGTGTAAACACGCTTGCGGTCATTCCGATTTAGGTTTTCCTTTATTTCCCTTAATCGCTTAAAGCAAATAACAGGATGGTTCCTTTGAAAGGGCATGGCCGCTTTCCTTCTCCATATTTACCTCAGCCGAGTTCGTGCTCCGTCTTTAATGACCTCGTTACCGACGAGACAAACACTAATCTTCTCCTCCTCAGAAACTCATGGTTAATCGTAACATATTCAGCATCTCATAATCTTACTGAATCCAGTCTCTCCCTCTATCCTCTCCCCCTTCCCCACCCCCCCCACCCCCCATAGAGACAGTCAGACCCTGTTTTCTCATTCGAAACTCCGCTAATATTAACTGAAAAGCTGTTCCAACTTACAATCCCTAACATGAGCTTCCCACATATGTAAACCGTCCGCTATCTTCTTCGTGATCTGATGGTCGCATTTTGTCGACATATTTACTGTAGCTCATAAAGGCTCTCATCATCTTCCAACCCACTTACAGAAATACCAGTACCTTCATCCAAAATTCGTACCTGTTGTAATAGTACTAATTACTATAACTTCTGGATGTTCGTTCTACTTACTTTGAAAGTTAATCGAAAATTATTTGGCTGAAGAGTGGGCTAATTTTTCTGCCGGACCGCCCATCCCCCCTTTCTGTACCCATGGAAAATGAAGTGGCAATAAAGGAAAACCACAATTCCAGCTACCTTTTGTTGGGACCTTGCAAATATACCTCACTTACAGCGCCACCAGTGTGCGCTACAGCTCCCATTAAGTATGAGTACATTCATACGTAGTAGGAGGTACATTCACACGTAGTAGGAGGTTGGGGCAGAAGATATGGACACCGAGCTGCAACCTCATCTTGTATATCCGTCGAGTCTACCTTCCACTCGTGACAATGGAAACACGAAACTATTATTGAGGCCACACGGTACAGTGGTTGTATCTTAGTACTCATATGTGACTGCGGAGTTTCAGGAACAATACATATGAATGCTCACACTACTCGAAACATCAGAAGTATATTAAGCTATGATGGGGACCCTATGAATGGTAATTGACATTTGTGTCAACGCTGAGTATTGAATTTATCGTAGGTCAGTACACACATGATGTTGCGTCTATTCTAAAAGCAACAGACAAAGTAACAATCTTAGCATGGTGGCTCCAGCGCTTCATTCCTTATCATAAACAGTGGTGCTCGTTGATATAAGAAGATATTTGTGATGAGAAAGAAAGCTGTATCAGTGTAATAACTCAGACGAAGAAAAATATGGCGCAGCTAATGTTTTTTAACTACTTTGAAATTTAATTGAAAACTATTCGGCAGAAAAACAGACTAATTCTTTTACCATCCCCCCTCTCCAGCTTCTCTCTTGAGCCTAGATACAATCTCTAATTTCTGATGATAAGATTAAGAGATCAGACATATATCAGCTAGCGAGGTAACAGGAACCAAATACAGAAATATCACGACGGAAACGAGCAAAACATTTTTAAACTGGAAGTATTGGAACATAGGAAGAAAAAAGTAAGGCATTGTAACGAAAGGGTGTAACACACTCTAAGCGTTGTTTCGTTAGTGGCCTCCCATTAGGAGGAGCCACGAGGAGAGGAAGATTTAAGAAAAAAGAACAGGAATTGATTAATTCTCTGAAAAGCTAGTCACCACATATTTACACACATAACCGAAAGGTGAGTTTTCTCGAAATTAAACATTAGTGGGAAAGGAAAGCTGGTGCTCGTTTCATCCCCAGCTTGTTACGTCGCGAGGCTTCCTCAAGTATACGAGTATATAACAGCCAAACAAGTATTTTTCACGGAATATGAGTTTTACCTTGGAGCGCTTGCCCTGGTAACATATAAGAGGCTTGTATACGTACACGGGCGCACACTCGGTGTCTGTGCGTTGTAGAGCGAATGGGAATCCTACAGCTGTGCAGCAAAGCAGCACTGAAGTGGAAAAAGAAAGCAGCTTAACTTTCCCAAGCGTATTATTGGCTTCGGAGCGCTGAATCACTAGTAAAATACTCTTCAGGCTTTTCAAGAGAAAAGCTTTGGAGATTAGCAGCACAAAGCGAAACCTTTTCCAACGACGACAGCTTGATGCGAAACATCATGAGACCAGACATGATTCTTCTAACTCTATTTTTCTAACAGAAGACCGTAAGATTTCTTCCAAACGGGACGATGGTGACTGAAATCTGCGGCGAACCATCGAGACGTAGATTTTCCACGTTCTACGTGTATCACTTTACGAAAATCCCCGAATTGTTCCTGTGAGGAGAAAGAGGCTGATTTTATTCTTCTCCAATCCCAGATTGTGTTCTGTCGATAATGACTTAGTCGTCGACAAGGCATAAACCCTATTATTCCTTCTCTTTTCACCCTTATTGCGTAAGAATACCCTGAATGTAATATATTTACAGATACCTACCCATCTTTAGCAGACGATTTCTCATGAAATGGGACTAATTAACAAAATCTTGCATTAGAAAAGAAATCAAAGTAAATTTGAAAGGAAAGAAACTGTAGGAAATAGTAAAGACAAACAGAGACGTAGAACTAATTACATATTCCAAGAAAAACTGTGCATTCTTAAGATAAGTAATTAAAAAAACAAAGATTCTCCGTGCAATGTCTGAAGTTAATCATCCTGATTATAAGTTGTTAAAAGACGACTCAAGAAATCTGTTAAGAAATGTGAGAACTGGGTTATACACAAAACAATTAAGTAATGAATGAAGTAGTCAGGCGGGTAGTATATTTAGCAATCATATACTGCAAACAGGTCAAAAGACTGGCGTGGCGAGTTAAAGGGATAAGGAAATACAAAACACTATGTGATCAGATGTGTCCAGATACCTGGGTGAAAATGACTTACAAGTTTTTGGCGCCCTCCATCGGTAATGCTGGAGTTCAATATGGTGTTGGCCCACCCTTAGCCTTGATGACAGTTTCCACTCTCGCAGGCATACGTTCAATCAAGTGCTGGAAGGTTTCTTAGGGAATGGCAGCCTATTCTTCCCACAGTGCTGCACTGAGGAGAGGTACCGATGTCGGTCTGTGAGGCCTGGCAAGAAGTCGGGGTCCAAAATATCACAAAGGTGTTCTATAGGATTCAGGTCAGAACTCTGTGTAGGCCAGTCCATTACAGGGAAACTATTGTCGTGCAACCACTCCGCCACAGGCCGTGCATTATGAACAGGTGCTTGATCGTGTTGAAAGATGCAGTCGCCATCCCCGAGTTGCTCTTCAACAGTGGGAAGCAAGAAGGTGCTTAAAACATCAATGTAGACCTGTGTTGTGATAGTGCCACGCAAAACGACAAGAGGTGCAAGCCCACTCCGTGAAATACACGTCACTACCGCCTCTGAATTTTACTGTTGGCTCTACACACGCTGGCAGATGACGTTCACCGGGCATTCGTCATACCCACATCCTGCCATCGGATCGCCACATTATGTACCGTAATTCGTCACTCCACACAACGTTTTTCCTCTGTTCAATCGTCCAATGTTTACCTTCCTTACACCAAGCGAGGCGTTGTTTGGTATTTACCGATGCGATGTGTGGCTTATGAGCAGCCGTTCGACCATGAAATCCTAGTTTTCTCACCTTCCACTATTGACTACTGAGGTCGCTGATAGGGGATACCTGGCAATAGGTGGCAGCACACTGTACCTAATATGAGAAACGTATGTTTTTGGGGATGACTGGATGCTTTTTATCACATAGTGTGCATACAAGAATCAATGGCAACACCAGACACATACAAACCACAATAACGCCATGCTCTGCCAAATAAATTTCGAATGAACCTAGCTCCCTCACACGCAATAACATTTGCGCAGTTAATAAAATCTCAAGTAAATTATGGAAACCTTGTTCTTCATGTTCTTGCTGCGTATTTACTGATAAATGCAGTACATCGCTATCACAGGGTATATTTTCTGAGTCGGCCGCAGTGGCCGAGCGGTTCTAGGCGCTACAGTCTGGAGCAGCGCGACCGCTACGGTCGCAGGTTGGAATCCTGCCTCAGGCATGGATGTGTGTGATGTCCTTAGGTTAGTTAGGTTTAAGTAGTTCTAAGTTCTAGGGGACTGATGACCTCAGATGTTAAGTCCCATAGTGCTCAGAGCCATTTGAACCACTTTTTTTATATTTTCTGACAGAGTAAAGACAATGTGATTGGACCCCTATAGAATAAAGGTGGTGAAACGTATAATGAAGTATTACCGATGAGTTCTCGTCCTCGAAGACAGTGAAAAAGATAATGCACACAAGAATAATTACACATATATCACAAAACAATACAATCAATTTGGATATCAAAAGGACTTTTTCACAAAAGACTCTATTTCTTAATTCATGAAATCTGACTGTGATAATGTGCTGTCAACTGGTATTTTCTGTGAGTCACCCGAAGTATTTTATTATACATTTCTTATTATTCTCCTATGGATGCTCAAATATTATAGTATCAGAGATCGTGCTGGTAACTGGTTTTCATCCCATCTTCGAAGTTTCCATTAAGAAGGAAGCATACACAACGAAGCACCATCTTGTTGTAGGAGACTGATACTAGGTCCACACTTGTTACATATAAATAATATGCCATCATACATCCAAGAAGTGCAAATAGTTATCATTGCTGTTGATGCAAGTATTTTAGCAATTAATAAGGGAGAGGTCAACATCTGAAATCCTAAACAAAACTTTCTTGAACATTGATAATTGGTTATCTGCAAATAGGTAGTCACTGAATTTAGGTAAAGCCTGGTTATATACCGTACAAGGCCTGATCACCCGATTAGAAATAGTACAGGAGAGAATATGATTTAATGAAACAGAATATCCTACATTCTTAGGTATATGTATTGTTTGGAACATGAGCTGAACGTCACATGTTGCAGATATTCTTAAATGTCTAATCCCTGCATAACTATTGCCGACAATATCAGATTATGGAGATGAATGTGCCAAAAAGTGGACTTCATTTCCCAATTTTCATTCACCACTATTTCAAGGTATCGTATCATGGGATCACTCGTATTTTACACAAATTGATGTAGTGAGAGCAATATGTGGTGTCTACTACAGAAGCGATTGAAGAAATGTCTTTAAGCAATTGGGCATCCTCACTACAGCATGACAGTACATTCAGTCCATTACGAAGTTTGGAGTCAACAATCAATCACACTTCAAAAACAACACCTCGGTGTCTGTGTTAGATCCTTGGGAGCATCACAGAGCTGTGCCAGTGTAACTTCCAACATTGCTTTAATGCGTAATAAAAGCGAACGTTTTTGTGTATCTGAATAATTGTAAGCGTGTTGATTGTTGTTTGCAATCTGTTACAGCCTACTTTGCTTTTGAATGTAGATATTGGTTTCTTATCTGAAACGTCGCGGTAATGGGCACCTTACTCACGAATGAGGTGGTGAGGCGATGTGAACGCCTCCTCATAGACATTTTTAGACTTCTTCTTTATGTATAATAAGTTGGATAGTTTGCCTAATAGGTCGGCGTCTGCGATTATGCGATTATGCGAAGGACTTTGCTGTGGAAAGACTGCAATTTGTTCAAGTGTGTACTTGCTGCCATGGACCATTCCTCTGATCCATAGAGGACCATTGGAAGAATGACACTCTTATATAACCTTGACTTGGTGTCTATCGATAACCCCCCATCATTTAGGGGCGGAAACAGTTGATAAAAAGCAGCTCAACTCTTGTTTCTAAGACTGTCAATCTGTTCAGCTAACTTCAGGTGCCTATCGAACTGTGTCCACAGTCCAACAGTCTGCCAGTAACAGAGATTTGTCTGTCAGGTGAAGTATCTTTTTCGTGAACGTGATTGCGACGCTTTTTTCTGAGTTTATCTTCACTTTCCAGACATTACACTATTGGGTGATAGCGTCGAGATGTTGCTACAGATTTTGGGCTATGAAGTTTAGGTTGGTGCTGCTGCACCGTGTCGTCTGCGAAGAAGATAATTCCATAACCTGACAATTTTGACTCAGCCTTGGTATAGAGATTGAAAAGTACACGGCCCAGAAGCGAATCCTACATGACCCCCAGCCACAGCATTCCTGATCGTAACGACAAATTTTTTTGTCGCACATAACAGAGTAGCCCCTCCCTGTCAGGAACGAGTCAGTCATGCTGATAATGTGTCCTGGACTGTCTGACTGAGAAAATTTATAAATTAAGCCACCATGCCTCACTTTGTCGAACGCGTTCTCGATGTCAAGAAAGACTGTCCTGTCCTGTGTTTCGCATCCCTGTTCATATGTGTTGAAAGATGGCAGTTCCATTTGGATAATTATGTTCATTAAGGAGTTTGGTTATCACTATTGTGACAAGGTATGTTTGATCTGACAGTGATTGCGCATTTCGAGGGTCGGCATTTAGTTGCTCTGCTTAATCAGTGGGTTACGGATTCTTTCTTCATTTCACAGATATTTCCTCCGTCTATTTGGCTACTACAATATGCAGAGTGAAGCGTGTTACTGTGAGATGTATTCGAAAGACGACGGCTGGGCAGGTATTCGCAGAAGGACGGATCGTCCACACAGTGGGTGATGGCAGCGTGGCACCTTCACTCAAAGCGCACCACAGGCAAGCAGATCCGAACGGGACCTGGCAGCGGCTGTGGAGGCCGGACGGCTCGATTATCCGATAGCCGGCCAGTGTCTGTAGTAAGCAACAGCCGCCACGTCCAATGCCAGGAAGGCGTCTTGCAATTTTTTTTCTCTCGTAAGACGACTGTTTTCAGATACTCTCGGTATTTTCAGGCTGAATGGACGAACGCCTGGCTTCAGAGATACGTTTCTGCCGTTTTTGTGAAAGTTCCGTATCTAAGTAAAAGCTGGACCCACACCGCGTAGTGGCCAGCAGAGTGTCGGCCACGTAGACAGCATATTTCAGTGTTTTCTTTTTAGTTCCCATGCCTTGTGACTTCCTCTGTGTGTAACAAGCGAGCATTTTGGTTGTAAATCAGACCGCTACGTCAGAAGACGAAAGCGGAACCTCTAACTTTTTAACGGGAAATAAGTCTATTGGGAGAGCGACTTCTTCCCGTCTGCGGCAAGGAAAGAAACCAGAGATATTTCTTTATGTGACTGGCGTGAAAATACACCACCCCTTGTTATTAGTTGATACAGTTTTGTGGTGGTGTCCACGTGGAGTAATTTTGGAGGGCAAAGTTCACGGAGTGGCCAGTGGCGAGAAGCCGAGGCGAAGAGTCGGTGGCAACGGCGAAGGTCTGTAGTAAATATAGTCGCAGCTCCGGCATTCAGGGAATCCTGAAGTTTTGCTTTTTGCGCTCACCATAGCGTGTTTCCGATTTAGTGCTAGCAGCCAATCAGTTTTGCATGTACTGCAGACAACTTTTGAAGTTCGCGATCACTGTCCTGCAGAGTAAAATCAGTTTGATAACGTTACCAGGAAGTACTCAGGGTAGGTGGCTTATTGTAGTGTATTCGAACAGCAACCCTTTCCATATGTACATTGCCAACTGAACACTTCAGTTCCCATTAATGTGATACATTGGTCTCAGCTTATTTTGTATTATTTTTCGTATAACAAAACACCGTTTCTCAATTGTTTTTAGATGAACAGACCTATTAGTTACAGTGAAACTTCTTTCATTTCAACATTAATGACTCCTTCAGTCATTTAATTTTGCAATTCTGACTTCATTTGTGAGATATGTCGTATATATGTCTTTATGTCGAAGTGCCAATTTCGGATTCACTATTGGTCCAAAATTTAATTAACTACCGTTGTAGGAATCCATTGCGCATAGATTAATGCAGTGTTTCTTAAGAATGGGTCTGTATCACAGGCAAAATGCGGTCCAAAAGTAAATGTATGGTAGATCCCACATTGCCACAACCACCAACATTTCTCATAATTTGGCGTTACCGTGCCAGGATCCATAATTTAGCTGGTTTTTATGTAGTGAAGTCATCACATGGCATGATCGGTTTTGTTGGATGTATTGAATTTGTAGATTGTAGATTGAAGATTTTCTAGTTAATTGCGACTTAATTTCGTGATACGATTGTGTGACAATAATTCCGATATAGTTTTGATTGCTGGCGCGAACTTTACTAAATATTGTATTATTTGGAGGAGATTTTCTACACGTGTATGATAATGTAACAAAGAATTTCTGTTGTGTTAATCGCAAGTTTGCATTTGGGGTCACACTAACGTTACGTTAACATTTCTTCGTGATTGTTAACTGGAATCAAGGCACGATTAGAGTATAGGGACCAAAGGAACATAGACATGGAGTAGTTAGGAAGGGGCGGAGACGTTGTGGTGCAGGCAGCCGCAGATTGCGAGCAGCTGCATGCAGAATCTGATAATTTCGAGGGCGAAAGGGAAACTACGTAATCGAACACACATAGGTGTAGTTGTTACCACAAAAAACACGATAGGACGAAAGAGTGTTAGATCGGTTTCGTCACCAGAGCAACACGTTGCGATTAGTGCATGCCCACTTCCCCCACAGCTGGGAGCACAGAAAACAGCATGATTGCCAAATGTCTTAGATGGGTTGAAAATCAGACAAAGAATACAGGAGAGACAGTGCCAGAAGGTAAAGAGAAAAGGGATTAGGAAAGTAAAGAAAATAAGGAATTCCCTAAACGATACGACTATAAAACACAGAAAGCAGAAGAAGAAATGGAATATGAGTGTAAAGAAGATAAACACTCGAAGAGAAGAGGAAGACGTACTCACGAAACATATAGTGAAAACGAAGCAGGCCAAACAGTTGGCGACTGATGCAACGAAAGACGCAAGGGTAGCTAGCAGCCAAGCTTCAAGAGCTGTAAAAGATGAACGAGTTACGAACGCTTGCGTCAAACGAGCAAAAGATACTGTTGGTCAGTCGAGGAGAGCTGTAGCTGCGCTACGAAAACGTGTGAAAGATAAGTGTGAAACAAATAGAGGAAAAAGTATCACGAATTTAGATTAGGCTGACTCAATTAGAGCCCCAAGAGGAAGAAATAAATGTAGTACTGAGAAATCGTTCTAAGACCAGTACACGACAAAAAGAAATTGTCAAAGATATGAAATAAACATGGGATAGCGTGAAGCGTATGATGATGAGTATGTTTGGTTTGTGGGGCGCTCAACTGCGCTGTCATCAGAGCCAGCACAAAGTCCTAATTCTTACACAGTCCAGTTTTTACACAATCCAATCTAGGCACTTTCACGAATGATGATGATGAAATGATGAGGATAACACAAACAACCAGTCCCCGAGACGAGAAAATCCCCAACTCCGTCGGGGATTGAAACCGGGAATCCGTGATCCACAAGCAGCAACGCTAGTCACTTTTTTTGTTTGTTTAAATGAACCTTCCATTCGTCCAAAGGGAGGTGTTGAGGCAAAGTGGGCAGTGGTTACAACCCGAGGCCTGGCCACGATATCCTGTTCCCACCCTCCAGAAACAAAGGAAAGGGTAGGGTTGTGGAGTAGAGGTACAATGAACATCATTTATTTATTTATTTTCCTTTTCGTTCTTTATTTATTTAGTTCTGGCATTAATACCACCGACATTATCAGGAAACCGGCCTCACGCGAGTAGGAGGGCGTAGGAAGACGTCAGACTAAGAACATTCCGATTACCAGTAAATACATCGGTTTTAAGTGTGGAAGAGGTGGTGATCAACTCTTCATCATACGAACACCACAGCTCTAGGGTGCGTTAAGGAAGACACTGCAGTGGAAACTGGAGAAAAACTGTTCTTTGGGCTGCGGACAACTGCACAGTAGCGTTCATTAAGGAACTGCCAGAAGTCGTGGACACATTTCTCGCAATCAGCAAACATGTAGTATGCTGCGTGTCCACAAATCCACCTCACAGAGTCCGTCTTTGCTTGCGGGAAGTATCCCGCTTCCCGAAAGAGAAGCAGTTGAGTAGGTATCTGATGAGGAGTCGTACGGGTAATTAGGGACAACATCTGTCGCACCAAGAAACAGACACCTTTCGCCGATCTTGACACCAGGCGGTGGTCGTCTGTGTCCATAACATCACAGTCGACACACAACAGGCTGTCTGCGAGGTGAAACCTGTGAAGGGATGACCTGCATACTTGCTTCCCATTGACAGTAAGGCACCATGCAGACTGAACGCCAGAGTCAAGATAAAGAATGCACACTGATCGCCAAACAGCACGGTAGTCGACGTGGGGAAGCTTCCCCTCAACCGCATTCGGTGACCTTTGCTGCTGGAGGAAACCATAGATAATCTTCGTGGATGTCAATTGCGCTGTCAGTGTCACAGTATGGTCGTAGCTCAGTTCAAGGAAAAAGTGGCGAAAGTAAATGAAGGGCGGTGGGACTTCCGAAAGTTGGATAGGTGCTGCGAGTGAGTGTAATGCATGGGCCTCCAGCAATAGGCAGGCACGGCATGTAGGACTACGGCGCCACAGCGTCATGTGAGAGCCAATGAAAAGAGCTACCGCTCTGTCAGGTACATGATACAGACCTAAACCGCCCTTGCACCGCGGGAGGGTGAGGATTTCGTAGCTTATCTTGAATAACAAGCCGTGGCAAACATACGTACCCAATGTCGCTAACAGGCGGCCATCCATGGATGGCGGAATAGGGAGTGTCTGTGCCACGTAGGAGATACATGACGCCAAATATACATTTATGTATCGTGTGCGTTGCTGAAGATCGAGTGCTCGTAAACGGTGATCTAAAAGCCCAGCTCGTAGTTGGGAAAGTAGACGTCTGCAGTTGAGGGCAATTTTCTGCCGCAGATCACATGCGAAATCGAGTTTTTCTCCAATTTCCACTGCAGTGTCTTCCTTAACCCATCCCAGGCTGCGGTGTTCGTGTCATGAAGAGTTGATCCCCACCTCTTCCACACTTAGAACCGATGTATTTACTGCTAATCGCAATGTTCTTAGTCTGACGTCTTCCTACGCCTTCCTACTCGCGTGACGCCGGTTTCCTGATATTTTCGGTGGTATTAATGCCAGAACTAAATAAATAAAGAACGAAAAGGAAAATAAATCGAGTCCTAAGCATCGGAGAGTATGAGCTACACGCAAAGGAGCAGCACTGCCCGCAGGAACTCCCGCACGAACAGCCATGACGGACGTTAAGGCAGCTACCAGAAACTTCGCCGAAGGTGGTAACCTACGCCATTGACTCTCTGACCTCAGCACCGCTACGAAGAACGATGACGAGATTGTGTGCATATGCAGTGCAGATGAATACATAGCCACCGAGAGACATCCCAGACTGGCGATGACGGAGGCCGCACAGCAACGGTTCCATGGCGAAAGCTTGCAACAATGCAGAGAGCTGGCAGCCTCGACGCACTGATCGACGTATCGAGATGGGAGGGGTTAGACGGCCATAGTAGAGTACACGAGACGTGGCTTCACGAAGGAGACGCATTAGGACGCCGACGGTTGTATCACGGTAGCCCATATTGCGGAGCACCCCTTCTAGGAAGTCGTGATTAACACGATCGAACGGCTGGGTGAAGTCAATAGCTGCCAAAAGTCCAGGCATACGACGTGCGTGAGCAAGAGTGATTATGTCCCGATAGCGGTAGAGGGCATTGCGGAAATTATTAGGACCTCCCAAAGAGGTTTGACCTGAGGAAACCACGTATCGAGCTACGCGATTGCAGTCTTTCTCGCCGTATTCCAGTGATGAATTCTTCTCGGGTTATCAGCCGAGTGGTGGCGTCTTGTCGCATTTTTCAATGAGTTCAAATGGCTCTGAGCACTGTAAGACTTACCTTCTGAGGTCATCAGTCCCTTAGGACTTATAACTACTTAAACCTAGCTAACCTAAGGACATCACACACATCCATGCCCGAGGCAGGATTCGAAGCTGCGACCGTAGCGGTCGCGTGGTTCCAGACTGCAGCGCCTAGAACCGCTCGGCCACTTTGGCCGGCCATTTTTCGATAAGTTTCGCCAGAAGATGATGGGTACGAAACTCATCGAAACGTTGTGACAAGACGACGCCACCACTCGGCTGATAACCCGAGAAGAATTCATCACGTATCGAGCTGTCCGATTAAGCCGCACAGCCAACAGCAGAGTAAAGATCTTTGTATCGCTGTTGAGTAACGTCAATGGGCGGTAATCGCATATCCGTAAGATAACACGAGGCTTATGGATGGAAATGAGGAAACCATCGAGGGAACCGTCTGGAATCAGCACGGAAGGTGACATAAGGTCCTGACAAATTTCAGTCCACACTGGTGCCAAAAGGCGACGGAATGTCCGATAAAAATTTCAGCGGGACGCCGTCAGGGCCTAGCGAGCTGTTCGTAGAACCCGCTTGCATAGCGTCATGGACTTCGTCCTCCGTGACGTTAGCAGTCAGATGTGCATGAAGGGCAGACCCGATATCCCGTTGGGTATCAAAACGTTGCCCGTCATCAGTCGTAAGAACATTAATCAAATTCCTCCGACGGTGGCGCCGTTCTGCTATGACATGATTCATAGATGGACGCTCTTGCACTAACCCTTCGTGTGTGCCTGCCCTGACCATGGCCTCTTGAAAGTGCCGGGGAGAGAGGGGCGTGAGCTGTGCGTTGACACGATTCGCCATCTTATGGCGCTCTGGCGAATACGGCATCATAGTACATTCCTGGAGAATGGTGAAATAGAATTCCTGAGGCCGTTGCCGCCACTCCGCAACCTCCCTTCCGTAACCAATCAACGCCTTACAGAGAGCAGGCTTTGCACACAGCACCCACCGTGTCAGGGCAGACTGATAGGCATCACGGCGTCGACGACAAGCTGCCCACGTGGTCTCGATAAGCTGCCGGCAGTCGGGTGAAGTAAGGTGGATCGTGTTCAGTTACCACGGTCCACGGCCGCGCCACACCCTTTGGCGGCAGAGATTGATGGCGCAGATATATGCTTCACGGTCAGAGAACGCAGTGGGCCAGACTTTAGCAGCCTCCACCCCACTGACAATATCGCAGGAGACGTAAACACGAACGAGTCGGCTGGAAGAATGGCTAGTGAAATGTGTAAACCCCGGACGATCACCATGAACATGATCCCAAGAATCCACCAGGCCGAGGTGCTGGAGAATTATCGCTAGCGCCACGCACGGTGAGTGACGTAGTATTTGGTCTTTGGATGCCTGGGTGCAGTTGCAATCGCCCCCCATGATCAATGCATTCTGCCGATCCAAGAAGAGTGGCGTGACTGTCTCTGAGAAGAAGGTGGAACGTTCACGTCGGTGACCCGAACCAGACGACGCATAAATATTGACGATCCTGACGCCACTAAACGTGAGAGCCATAAGTCTGGCATCCTGGAGATAGTTAACTACATCAGCGAGGATACCGTCACCTAAGATTATCGCCACGCCACTACCAGTAGGTGAAACAAGAGATACATGTGCTGTAAGACATTGGGGAGCACAGAAAGTTACAACATGCACCTTCTGAAGGAGAGCTACGTCAACGTCCGCGGCATACAGCATGTCACTGCGTAAAGCCAGTTTATGGCGTACGCGAATAGTGTTGACATTCACCGTGGCTATGCGATAAGTCTGGAAAGCTGCCATCGCCAGGAGGACAGGCGATTCAACCACAGGGGAAGCACAGGGAACTCCCTGTTAGGTCCCACGGAAGGGCACATCATTCTGACAGGGAAGGAGCCGACCCCAAGGGGGTTCCATCGTTCTGTACACCTCCAGAATATCCATCCTCAGCATCGATGTCGTCCGCGCAGGAGACAGAAGTGTCACCGTGCCGGTTCAGTGGAACATGGTTCAAATGGCTCTGAGCACTATGGGACTCAACTGCTGTGGTCATAAGTCCCCTAGAACTTAGAACTACTTAAACCTAACTAACCTAAGGACAGCACACAACACCCAGCCATCACGAGGCAGAGAAAATCCCTGACCCCGCCGGGAATCAGTGGAACATCATCAGAGGTGCGCCCACAGGTCGCGTCAGACACAGAGAGGGAGGCAAGCGCATCAGACGCAGGCAGGGGAAGGTCTGTGTTCGGAGGTGGACACTGACTTGAGATGGAGGCAGGGAAGGACGTCGCATCGTAAGGTGGCAGGGCATCAGAGAACAGCGTACCATCAGTTGCAGACTCGTCATCCTGCGAAGACATCCGATAGACGCAGTCATCAGAAGGAGTACGGCGTTGTCTCTTCCTTTTCCTCGGTGACCATTCCTTCCTAACATTCCGTTCCGTGTCGGATGGCTGGCGGCTATCGTCCGACATGTGGCCAGATGGCAGA
The DNA here is from genome assembly GCF_023898315.1 of Schistocerca nitens. NCBI lineage: Eukaryota > Metazoa > Arthropoda > Insecta > Orthoptera > Acrididae > Schistocerca > Schistocerca nitens. The sequence continues at coordinate 399,323,673 of NC_064616.1, forward strand.
AAGGCAGAGGTAGATACAGCACCATTATCAAGAACCATGGGGTCGGGATAGACAACTTGTGCCTGCTGACGGTCGTCGTTGATTTGTATTGCCTCCCCCAGGGGTGTAGGAGAGACAGGCGAAAGTCCATCGGGTCGTCGAGAGGAGCCGACACGGGTACCGACTGATTCAGAGGGGGCGTAGCAGGCAACACAGCCGCAGACGTGTAAGACATAGGTAACACAGTGGGCGCCGCAGGAGGAGCGACTCTCCGATAGGCGTCTGAACCAGTTTACGTCGGAGGCATTCATAATGAACATGGCCTTCCTGGCCACAACGTGAACAATTGCGCGACTAGCCATCGTACATGACGACAGCCCTGCAGTCGTTAATAACCAAGTAGGAAGGCACGTGTTTCCGTAGTTCAATTTTTATCTGACAGACACCACTGAAGACAAGGTACGCTTCGAACGTCTTCCACGTTCCAGCCACGTGACTGACGACGTTGCCGTAAGCTTTAAAAGCGGCCACCATAGCGTCCGACGGTACTTCAAACGAGAGTTCGAAAACCCGCAACGTTCGGAGGCCAAAATCAGCGTGATCAACCACTACAGTCCCTATATGCCCGTCAGAGTATCGGAACTTCAGATCGTTAGCGTGGAGCCGCGCAACGTCGGCGCACAGCTCGTCATTCACGATCTTTATGTACACAGTAGTACTACGGATTGAAAAATGTATTCCGAGATTATCTTGTGGCGGGAGACGCATTTCATCCCGTATGAAAGTTCAACTTCATGCGCCTTCGGTCGTTCGTAATCTAATGGAAAAGTGAACTTAATTGTGGCGTGGCGCTAAGGAAAAGCCATGATGGTCAATGCAGTCGGATTCTGAAACAAGCGGCTACGCGGAAATAAACAATCGCGCGCTCTCTCACAAGCAGCACGACAGGCGAGACGCAAACAAGGCTTCTGCGCCTCACCGCAGCCAAAGGCCGACTTCCACGAGCTGCGGACGTGAAAAGTATGGAAAGCCGTTCGATGAGAAGAGCTTCGGAAGACTACCAAAGCAGGAAAAATACGGAACATTATGAATGCAGAGAAAGGAGACCATCAGACAAGAAGAAATCGGTGCAAACCGTTGAAAGACCTGTGTGTTGCGCGGCCGCTGCTTGTTGCTCTCCTATACGCGCGCCTCGAGTAGCGAGCTCCGTCGCTCAGTCCGAACGGCAACACAACTGTGTACCATTGCGGAAGTGTGTGTCGCGCCTTAGCCAAGCAAACACTCCAGGAACTTGCAGCAATCGTCCGCAGCTCGTGGTCGTGCGGTAGCGTTCTCGCTTCCCGCGCCTGGGTTCCCGGGTTCGATTCCCGGCTGGGTCAGGGATTTTCTCTGCCTCGTGATGACTGGGTGTTGCGTTATGTCCTTAGGTTAGTTAGGTTTAAGTAGTTCTAAGTTCTAGGGGACTGATGACCATAGATGTTAAGTCCCATAGTGCTCAGAGCCATTTGAACCATTTGAACTTGCAGCAATCACGCGCGCAATGACAGAAGGCATCACAACGTGTTTGGGAAGTCACTGCTTGCCTGTCTTGTCAGTGAGGAAGACAAGAATAAAAGGAGTGCTGTCGGGAAAACACACAGACGTGCATCTCCAGACTCGCATCGAGTTTGGGTGTCAAGGTCACACCTTAGAGACAAACTTTTTCATCGTGCCAAACTTGGAAATCGATCTGATACTGGGGATGGATTTCTTGAAAGAGCAAAAGGCGATGTCAGACATAGGAAAGGGATAAATCATTTTGCAGAAGGACACAGTCAAGCAAATTAGATTGGTAGAACGTGCGACTGATGTGCGGACCACAGTTTCCTGTCTAAAATTAAGCTACTCAGATAGAGATGCAGTAGGTGAAGATGAACAGAGACGTTGTGAACGAAAGACCTGTGAGTAACAAGACAAATGGAGGAAGAACGTGCAGAGTGCAACGGTCGAGGCTGTTGAACTAGGACCACCTAACCTGACTCACGAACAACATGACGTAGGTCCATCTCATAATAAAGCTGCGGTATAGGGTCGGAATGCACTTCCGGAACAAACAGGCCGAAACATATTTACAAGCTGCAGTATAAAAATGTTATCGAGGAATGATTCAAAGAAATGGTTCAAATGGCTCTGAGCACTATGGGACTTAACATCTGAGGTCATCAGTCTCCTAGAACTGAGAACTACTTAAACCTAACTAACCTAAGGACATCACACACATCCATGCCCGAGGCAGGATTCAAACCTGCGACCGTAGCGGTCGCGTGGTTTCAGACTGAAGCGCCTAGAACCGCTCGGCCACAGCGGCCGGACGATTCAAAGAAAACGATGTGTCTACCAGAGGAAACAAAAAACCCACCATACGAACCAGGATGGGAGACGCACAATTAGAATGCATATTCGACAGTGATAGTGACATTAACGGCCATATCCGAGTCAACATATCTCAAATACGGAACGTGTCACCTCTGGCGATACATATAAAGAAGACTAGAATAAGAGGAGCCTTGCCAGGAAGGAGTGCACAAATGAATAGCAAAGTCTCATTGAATATAAATGTTAAGAGCATGATCTCGAGGCACACTTTCTAGTCGTCCTAGACTTGGGACCTGGCCTGATACTGAGACTAGACTTCTTGGTATAACAACAGGCGATAACAGTGTTAGAGAAACGGGAGATCTTCCTACAAAAAGAAAGGGTTAAACACTTTTGGTGAACCTGCTACCTGGACAATGCCTCCCTCCGTACGAGGGGCTGAAGGTTTCTTCTGAACAGCACGTTTCAAGGCATCCTAGATATGCTCAATAATGTTCATGTCTGGGGAGTTTGGTGGCCAGCGGAAATGTTTCAACTCAGAAGAGTGTTCCTGGAGCCATTCTGTAGCAATTCTGGACGTGTGGGGTGTCGCACTCTCTTGCTGGAATCGCCCAAGTTCGTCGGAATGCATAGTGGGCATGAATGGATGCATTTGATCATAGAGGATGCTTACGTACGTGTCATCTGTCAAAGTCGTATCTAGACGTATCATGGGTCCCATATCACTCCAACTGCACAAGCCCCACACCATTACAGAGCCTGAACAGTCCCATGGTGACATGCAGGGTCCATGGATTAATGAGGTTGTCTCCATACCTATACACGTCCATCCACTCCATACAATTTGAAACGAGACTCGTCCGACCAGGCAACATGCTTCGTCATCAACAGACCAACGTCGGTGTTGACGGGCTCAGGCGAGGCGTAAGGCTTTGTGTCGTGCAGTCAGCAAGGGTACGCGAGTGGGCCTTAGGCTCCGAAAGCCCATATCGATGGTGTTTCGTTGAGTGGTTCGCACGCTGACACTTGTTGATGGCCCAGCATTGAAATCTGCAGCAATATGCGGAAGGGTTGCACTTCTGTCACGTTGAACGGTTCTCTTCAGTCGTCGTTGGTCCCGTTCTTTCAGGACCATTTTCCGACTGCAGCCATGTCGGAGATTTGATGTTTTACCGGATTCTTGATATTTACGGTACACTCGTGAAATGATCGTACGGGAAAATCCCCACTTCATCGCTACCTCGTAGATGCTGTGTCCCATCGGCTGTGCGCCGACTATAACTCCACGTTCAAACTCACTTAAATCTTGATAACCTGCCATTGTAGCAACAGTAACCGATCTAGATACTGTGCCATACACTTGTTGTGTTATGTGGGTGTTGCCGACCGAAGCGTCCTATTCTGCCTGTTCACATGTCTCTGTATTTGAATGCGCATGACTATGCCAGTTCCTTTGGCACTTCAGTGTACATAGCTCCTAAGATTTAAAACTGATCACATGTTTTGGATAGTGTTAGGATGATCATGTCGAATAAATCTTGCAAAAAGTGTGTGCTATATTACAGTTGTCAAGTAACTCTGAATTCTGGAATACGATGTACCGTGTTTATATTGTATGTAGAAAGACTGAGGAACGAGAACTGATTTGGCATCCATAAGACTTGTACAGATCCAGATCAGAAGCCTGACAACACGAATACGCCACCATGGACATGTCTAGGGGCGCGGACAGTGCCCCAGCTGAGCTTGGCAGCCGATGACCTACATTCCAGACAGCTTGGGGCTGCTTAGGTGATACGGAGGGATTCCGAAGCTTCGCAGCTTGTCATAGCATACCCGATGGCTGTGCCTGCGGCTGGCCAAGGGCGAAGGACGCCCCGTAGTGGCGGCAGTCTGTTTGTAGACAAAGAGGAGGTGCTCTGACTTAGAACCCACGCTAACCCCAGATGCAACCAAACAGTTTCGCTGTGGCCAACAAGAAGATGTGAGGATTGCCTTTTCTCTAGTTAGAGGTTACCACTGGTCATCCTCAGCGACGTTGGCAAGGGAAACATGCTACACTTCAGAATAATATATCTGCAGTTTTCGAGTCGTAGAACTACAACCCTGGTGGTCAGATTGTAACCATACACAGTTCTACGTTAAGAAATAGTCTCTTTGAGAATGATACCGATGTTTTCTTCCTTGTGAGAAATCCTCGTCCATGGAGATGGTACCGATCAGCTTATCACTTTCAAAGGACCTTTGGATAGCGTTACAAGCCAGTTGCACTATTCCATTCTCGAATACATGTTGTTCACGTTTGAGCCAAACCTATCTTACTTTCATATGACAGCTGATGGACAAGCCACTGATTAAGAGGTCCACATCAGGGGCGACATCTGTGAAGTGTTACTGTTATAGAGTCTGTGTTGAGCCGTTCTAGCTGTCTGCCACAAAGTCACACTGTGGATCCAAGAAGACGCACGCTGCCATCCCAAGAACGGCAGCCACTCAGTCCTGCTGATGAGGGCACTGCCTTGAAGGAAGGATGTCAGGTGCTGCCTTTGCTGCCACCACTGCCACAGCTGCCATTACTACTCTGTGCTGCCACTGCTGTCCACTGCTGTTCTGTACCGACGAGTACATGTGTGGGGTCATCCTTGCCACTGCCTGTAAGATTCAGAGTCTCCAGATGCCTGCGTCCCCAACTCTCTTTCGCCAGTCATCTATATCTACAAGAAGAGTTTTCGCTGTTGTGTTGTACAGCTCCAGGTTTAATAGGAAGTTGTTCTAATTAAACTTTATTTCAGGTCTTATTTCATTCCCGGCTTCAGTTCCTGCCGGGTCGGTTAGCTGCCTAGGTGCGTCGCTTCCTGTCAGCAGGCACGTGTTGCACTTCTGACCAGTTCAAACCACCACCGCGAGTATGCCAACCAATCACGGGAAACGGACAGGTCACGTGGCGGAACTTCGTCTCTATGCTTGGCAAAACAGGGTTCAGCAATGCTCTGTTGTCCACTCACCTTAAGTGGCTTAGCACGCCCTTCCCCTCTGCTCCGATCTCTCTGTCTATACTCTGACAAAGTCCAATAAACCGTCAGCCATGGTAACTAAAATGAGTTCGACTGTCATTCTACCCCACGCTCCTCCTCCGTCAAGAAGACCGTTCAAAAAATGGTTCAAATGGCTCTGAGTCCTATGGGATTTAGTATCTGCGGTCATCAGTCCCCTAGAACTTAGAACTACTTAAACCTGACTAACCTAAGGACGGCACACACATCCATGCCCGAGGCAGGATTCGAACCTGCGACCGTAGCAGCAGCGCGGTTCCGGACTGAGCGCCTAGAACCGTTCGGCCATCGCGGCTGGCGAAGACCGTTCGACCAGCCATGGACGACTGGTGGTAGAATCGTGATGAAACGATTTACTCTTCTTAGTCATGACTTGACCCCGAACTTAGGCGGTGTAGAGGAAGTTGAAACTTCACCGCCAGTATGGTGTTCTTTCGTAGCGTGCGAGGCGCGTGTTCTTCGTCTCGGCACTCTGAGCGTCCGTAGTTAGTGTAGTAGTTGCTTCAGACTCGGCGCGGCCTTCGTGGCACATTTTCTCTGCAGTTCCGGCTGAGTTGCAGTTCGCGACGTACCGCTGCCGTCATGCACTGGCCGAAGTTCCTCCGACACCGCCGGGACGCTGCCTTACACACTGTCCACAATGCAATGCCGCGACGCCATGGTATAGCTGCCGCCTCCTCCACCTCCAACGCAGTCTCCGACGGCCCCCCACCAGACGCAGCCCCACTGCGTCGACACCGCCGCCGTCGACCGTATTATCATAAGTAAGTGTCCTACTGCTTGTTCAAATGGTTCAAATGGCTCTGAGCACTATGGGACTTAATATCTGAGGTCATCAGTCCCCTAGAACTTAGAACTACTTAAACCTAACTAACCTAAGGACATCACACACATCCATGCCCGAGGCAGGATTCGAACTTGCGACCGTAGCGGTCGCGCGGCTCCAGACTGTAGCGCCTAGAACCGCACGGCCACTCCCTCCGTCCCCACTGCTTGTAACCATGTCGATAACGCCCTCGCAGTCTTCATCTTTGGGTGAAATCAGTTCACGTGGACTTTGACTCTGACCGAGCAGGTTAAATAATTAAGTGAAAAAATCACTGAGTTTGGAGGGAGGAGGGGGTGATGGGTGGTTTTCATGACCGGAGTGACTGAAATTAAGTTTATACCTACTTCCGGGGGTCAGTCACACGAAAATATACAAACATTCTTGCAGACTTGGAGGGACATGAGCGACTAGTGGAACGCTACTCTAATAAGAAAAGTGTTGAGTATTGCAGAGATCAGTTAACTAGCGTTTTGTAGAGAACTGGTGAAAATCTTGAAGTATCTTATGACCAGATTACACCGTGTTGTGCCGGACGTATGCATTAGCCGTGCTATAGTTGTATTCATACGTGGAATAAACGTGTAGACAGAATCCGGAATATAAGTAGCACCACCATCCTCTTTAGATGAAGCCGTGAGGCATGCTCTACCCCAGCAAGAGGCGAACCTGTTAGTGGCGACTGGAGTCTAAAACCACGAACCACAGCGTCTTCTCTGTAATACAGGGCATTGCGGTCGTTGTGACCGACAGGGACACATAGCTGATGAGGGCGGTGCCCCCTATTGCCATAAGCGTGTTGAGACACGACATATAAGACAACATTGTCCCACAAAGCGGAATGCCAACAGAAGAAACCGCAAAAGAAACAGTAGTAAATGAGGAATGGACGCCCTTAACCCTACCGCAACTCCAAAAATGCCGCTTCAGTAGAGATAGAAGCGCCTCATCGTCGCCACCTGCCTTGCCAACAATTTTCGTAGCTAAGGTAGAGCCAGCAGTCTCCGCCAGCCGCAGCGCACGCAGAAAAATGTAGCCAGTCAACCACGCATTGACTACGACGCCACAGAAATTTTAAACGAAGGTGATGAACATCCTGTCCGATTCTGTGGCTTTGCTGCGGCCCAGCATTCCGTCCCTGGCCGGAGACAGTGCAGGCGATGTCGTAGACGTGCCAGAACGCCGAATAGGCCATGGCGAGAATAAGTAGGCCAAATGTTGATGCCTGCTGAAGAGCGCTTTCCTGCTTCAGTTTCGGGACTTGTTGATTGTAGGTCTGTAGCGTTCGTTTCGGTTTAGCCGGCTACCATTCGATATTGGCCATACCTACACTGGCGCGAGGAACTGCAAGAAGGGTTCGTCTTTGTGTTTCCCTAAACCACGTATCATGGTGTTACACTAAACATCCCTAAACAACAGTGTGCGATATCTGGCGTTTTCTGGCTGACATTCAGAATTCTAGAGAGTTTTAGCTATGTACATTGGTGCAGTGTTGATATTCATGTGAAGTATGTGTTATTTTACTTTATATGGTGTCGTTTAGCATTATAAATTACCAAATGAATTTTCATTGTTAGCTCCATTGTGGACCATTCTTTCTGTGTTTTTTTTACTATTATTCTACATATTTTCCCTTAAACAATTACTGTATCCATATTTTCTATGATGTTCCATTACCGTTATTGAACTGCCTGCAATTATCTATCTTCTGGCCTTCTGTCTGACACGGTTAAGAATGATTTTTCAGCATCTTGCCCTTCCAATTCCGATTGGTATCGTTCAAACTGTGCTGAAAGTCCTGCTGACGTCACCTATGTTTATGTTACTATGTTCATTTTGCTATGTCTATTTGCCGCGCTGTACTGCGCTATGCTATGCCGTATTTAGTATGCGTGGAACAGAGACCGCTACCACGAGCGCAAGCAACATTGCCAACGAACTCGTCGAATTCGGTATTATAGAGGGAGTAATTAAAGAAAGTAACAAGGGTACACTCATACGATGTGTAACTGTTTTAAACAGAGAATATCACACAAATGCATGGTTTTGCATAAGTAAGAATACAGATTGTCACGCTGTGCAGATGCTACAAACACGGCTGTGCATACAACCTATTGCAAAAACCATATTTTGGCTCAGTGCCATAATTTGTGGGAAGAAATACGCCCTAGAGATTTACACTGACGGAAATAAATCTCAGCACCAAAACAGTAATTAATGTAGAGTACAAAAATTTCTGGGATACATTTCTCTGGGTAACATATTTAAGTGATTAACATTGCAGGATTACATGTCGGCCGGCCGCGGTGGTCTCGCGGTTCTAGGCGCGCAGTCCGGAACCGTGCGACTGCTACGGTCGCAGGTTCGAATCCTGCCTCGGGCATGGCTGTGTGTGATGTCCTTAGGTTAGTTAGGTTTAAGTAGTTCTAAGTTCTAGGGGACTGATGACCACAGCAGTTGAGTCCCATAGTGCTCAGAGCCATTTGAACCATTACATGTCAAAGTAAATGCGAGAATGCCATTGTAAACGTGAAGTGCTGGTTCATTAATAGCCGGTGTAACCCCCACAATGTCGAATGCAGAAGTGCAAACATGCATGCATTGTGATGTGCAGGTACCGGATGTCAGTTTGTGGTATGGAGTTCTGTGCCTGTTGCACTAGGTCGGTCAATACAGGAACTGTTAATGCTGGAATTGTCGTCCAATGATGCCCCATATGTGCTTGATTGGAGACATATCTGGTTATTGAGCAGGCCAAGGCAACACGTCCACACTCTGTAGTGTATGTTGAGTTTCAGAAGCAGTATGTGGGAGAGCTTTATCCCGTTGGAAAAAAAACCCTCGACTGTTGTTTAAGAATGGCAGCACGACAGGTCAAATCACAAGATCGACGTACGATTTTGCAGTCAGAGTGCGTGGGATAACCACATCAGTGTTCCTGCTGCCATACGAAATCGCACCTCGGCCTATAACTCCAGGTGTAGGTCCAGTGGGTGTGTGTCTAGCACCCAGATAGGATGGTTGCCGGCCCTTAACTGACCTCCTCCTAACCAGCACACGGCTGTCACCGCCACCGAGGGAGAACCAGCTTTCATCAGTAAGCACAATCGACATCCACCCTGCCCTCCATTGAGCACTCGCTCGACACACAAAAAGTCGCAAATGACGGTGGTTTGGGTCAGTGAAACGCACGCTACAGGGCGTCTAGCTCGGAGCTATCGTTGACGTACTGAATTTATAGTACTTTTTTGTATAATTGTGGTGCCAATGTGCCGCGCAAAGTCAGTACCATGCGCCAGAGCCATACGACGAACACGATGGTCTTCCCTCGCGGTAGTGCCAAGTGGCCGTCCGGGGCCCGGTCTTGTTTCGACCGTTCGTTCTCGCGACCACCGCTGCCAGCAGTCACGTACAGTGGCCACATTCCTGCCAAGTCTTTCTGCAATATTGCAGAAGGAACATCCAGATTCTGTTACCTCTATTACAGGACCTCGTTCAAAGTCAGCGAGGTGTTGATAACTGTATCTTGGACGCCTAAAAGGTATTATTGACTGACATCAACTCATCACGTCCAATCTCAAAATTTACTAACGCTCACGACCGTTACAGCTTGTATTTAAAGTAAACTTGCTTTGCATCCTCATAGTGGCGCTACTAACGCCACTCCTATGCGACTGGCGCGAAATTTTTACACAAATCGTCCTTCAGATGTAGAAACTCGCCAAACAGCTTTCGTTTACGTCGCACAACTCCTTCTTCTCCTTCTTGTTGCTGCGATTTCTTTCTTCTTTTTTTGGTTTTCGTCATTTTTGCCGTCAGCGTTTGTCGGGTTGAGGCTGAAGATTTGAGTTTATTGAGGTTATTGAGCACATGTCGTTGAGCTATTGATGTACTCGTAATATTACGAATTGGGAGTTTTGATGGGCAATGTCCCGTAACTGATCTCAGTAATATACACTGTTGAAGACTTAGTTGAAGAACGCTGGTAAATCCAGTTTGATGTCTTATTGCACAAGAGATTGGGAACCTATTTTTTCGTATTGGATTCGGGCACTAGCATCCTAAAACTTACGCATGATTTACAGTGGTACAATACCGCAAGCATTCCACGGAAGGTATACAAACTCGTGAATTGAATAATCTGTTATAATTTTGTTGTTATACATCGAGTAGAAAGGAGTGTTGGTGCAAAATGTATAAGGAGGTTTGAGTTGGGCTAGACACCATAGGAACACAGAAACTCAGTTCTGCGCCTCTCTCCTCGCAGGTCACCTGTCTAAGCGCTGCGGCCATTATTGTCTGCTGACCGACCAGGATAAACCAGCAGGTTTCCGTGCGAACATACAGTTCTTCAGTCACAGCCCAATGCGTGAGAGAAAATGTTGCCGCCATTGACAGCTACACATGCCGCTTACTTATTCGATCCTAATAGCCCAGCAAACTCTTCACGATTACTTGAGCCAGAATTTCATTCACAGTGTTTCCAGTAACCATCATGCCTATTACAGTAATATTTTCTCCTTGATTCGCTCTGTATTTTGCAATCGCATTTTTGAATGTCATGTAATCCCGACCCATCACAGGCATTCTAAATTGTCCTCATGTTGTTGTACACCCATTTACGTCTTTGACTTTCAAGTTATGAGTGTGCTAACACACATACACACACACACACACACACACACGAGAGATCTGGTGTTCGTTGATAGTGTCATTGTTGCACAAGGAGTTTCAGACTCCATTTATTAAAAGACCATGGTCGAGTGCAATTGTATCCATAGGGTCACCTGGCCAGTTAATTTTGTTGCACACATTTTTTAGCTACACGCTTAACTCATGTTTTACTGAAATATAAGAAGTCATTAGTAGCCCAGCTTTACTTTAGCGTAAGACTAGTAGCAGTCTGCGCGAATTTGGCCATGCGCGCTGTCAAAGACATGTTGATTTTTGTACCGCTTGTATGCGAAAAAGATGGAATATGCATTAAATTACGATTACATACTTTGAAAGCACTTTAGCCACATTTTAGTCATATACTTTACGTCTAGTTCATTCATTCGCGCTTTTAAGTTTGTTGCTGTTTATCAAGAAATCCTTGAAGAAGGAACACATTAGAATATACTGAACACCGAGCCGAGTTCTTATTGTTGTGGTCTTCAGTCCAGAGACTGGTTTGATGCATCTTTAAATGCTAATCCATCTTGTCCAAGCTTCTTCATCTCCGAGTGACTACTGTAACCTACATTCTTCTGAATCTGCTTAGTGTATTCATCTCTTGGTCTCCCTCTACGATTTTTACCCTCCACACTTCCCTCCAAAACTAAATTGGTGATCCCTTGATGCCTCAGAACGTCTCCTACCAACCGATTCCTTCTTTTATTCAGGTTGTGCCCCAAATTCCTCTTTTTCCCCAATTCTGTTCATCTAATCTTCAGCATTCTCCTGTAGCACCACATTTCGAAAGCTTCTATTCTCTTCTTGTCTAAACTATTTATTGTCCATGTTTCACTTCCATACATCGCTACACTCCATTCAAATACTTTCAGAAAAGACTTCCTGACACTTTAATCTGTACTCGATGTTAACAAATTTCTCTTCTTAGGAAACGCTTTCCTTGCCATAGCCAGTCTACATTTTATATCCTCTCTAATTCGACCATCATCAGTTATTTTACTCCCCAAACACCAAAACTCAGCTGGCCGAAGTGGCCGAGCGGTTCTAGGCGCTTCAGTCTGGAACCGCGCGACCGCTACGGTCGCAGGTTCGAATCCTGCCTCGGGCATGGATGTGTGTGATGTCCTTAGGTTAGTTAGGTTTAAGTAGTTCTGTTCTAGGCGACTGATGACCTCAGATGTTAAGTCCCATAGTGCTCAGAGCCAACCAAAACTCATCTACTACTTTAAGTGTCTCATTTCGTAACCTAATTCCCTCAGCATCACCTAATTTAATTCGACTACATTCCATTATCCTTGTTTAGCTTTTGTTTATGTTCATCTTATATCCTCCGTTCAAGATACTTTCCACTTCGTTCAGCTGAAGTTGCATGTCATTTGCTGTGTCTGAGGGATTTACAATGTCATCGGCAAACCTAAAGGTTTTCATTTCTTCTCCATGGATTTTAATTCCTACTCCAAATGTTTCTTTTTGGTGGTCAGGGTCCACATCTGACCCTGGAAACTCCTTACAATTTTAAACCTGTTTCTTAAATCTCTGTCTTACCATTATATAATCTGTCTGAAATCTTCCAGTGTCTCCAGTCGTTTTCCACGTATACAGTCTTCTTTAATGGTTCTTAAACCAAGTGTGAACGATGATTAAGTTATGCTCTGCGCAAAATTCTACCAAGCGGCATCCTCTTTCATTCCTTATCCCAGTCCATATTCACATACTACTTTTCCTTCTCTTCCTTTCCCTACTATCGAATTCCAGTCCGCCATGACTATTAAATTTTCGTCTCACTTAAATATCTGAATAATTTCTTTTATCGCATCATACATTTATTCAATCTCTTCATCATCTACGGAGCTAGTTAGTGTATAAACTTGTACTTCTGTGGATTGCGTGGGCTTCGCGTCTATTTTGGATACAATAATGCGTTCACTATGCTGTTCATAGTAACTTATCCGCCCTCCTAGATCTTATTCATTATTAAACATTCTCCTGCATTACCCCTATATGATTTTGTATTTATAAACCTGTATTCTTGTTCCTCCTGCCACCGAACTTCACTAATTGCCACTATATCTACCTTTAAACGATCCATTTACCTTTTTTAATTTTGTAACCTACCTGCTCGATTAAGGGATCAGACATTCCCCACTCCGATCCGTAGAACGCCTGTTTTCTTTCTCCTGATAACGACATCCTCCTGAGTAATCCCTGCCAGGAGATCCGAATGGGTTACTATTTTACCACCCAAGGTGACGCTATCATAATCTAACGAGACAATAAAGCTGCATGCCCTCATAAAAACGTACGGCTGTAGTTTCCCCTTGCTTTCAGCCGTTCGCAGTACCAGCACAGCTATGCCGTTTTAGTTAATGTTACAAGGCCAGATCAGTCAATCATCCAGACTGTTGCCCCTGCAACTACAGAAACTCTTCAGGAACCACACACTTGTCTAGCCTCCAAACACATACCCCTCCGTTGTGGTTTCACCTACGGTACGGCTGTCTGTATCTCTGAGGCACCCAAATCTCTCCACCAACGGTAGGGTCCATGGTTCATTGGGCACCAGCCGAGTTACTGACTGCCTAATCATGCGTCTAGTTGTACGAGAGCCATTACGCGTTCGATGTCACCTCGCCGCACAGTCAAAAGCATACAGCCATAGTGGAACCCGAGTGGCAGCACTGCATGGACCTTGCTGATTGCTTCTAATAGAGCGCTGAGACGGCCGTTTCTGTCACCGGCCGCAGCCGCCTTACTGCTACAGGTTGTTCGGAAATTCCCATTACAATCTTCTGGGACGTCTACAGGGGAGTGAGTACATAATGTTTTGAATGGGAACCCATGTCCGTAAACGTACCGTTTCCGTCCTACAGCAGTTTGAAAACATGTTTGCTATGTTGGTATGCAGTAGGGTGGTAATAGTGGGTGGTGGTTACGTCGGATCGACTGATGTCATTTGACGTCCATCCTACCTCTCTGACCTGGTTCTATGTTCATTCACGTGTCTGTGAGTGTTAGAGCAACGTGACTGAGTACACATTTGAGGAACACACTGACATAATCCTATTCAATGGCGAAGCGCTGCTTGTCGCCTTTATCGAGATCGTTCTCCACAACGTCCGGCTCCATCGCTTACCCTTTTCGCCACAATTTCGCAACGGCTTCGAGAGAGAGTACCTTCACCGCCACAGGGCGTGACTGTGGTGCTCCAAGGAGACGTTACGCACCTGAACTGGAAGAAGTCGTGCTACATTACGTCGAAGAGCACCCGTCAACGAGTGCGCGAGCGATATCGTTGGAAAGCGAATAAAGTACTGGGTCACGCCTAATCAATTACTTGTAAAAGTCGTCACGTTACCAACATATTTTCAAATGGTTGCAGCACGGAAAAGGTACATTACCGGACATGGTTTTCAATTCAAGATATATTCCCCTCTACAAGTCCTAGAAATCTGTAACGGGTATTTCCGAACACCCTTTATAACAAACTTTGCCAGCCGCTGTGGTCGAGCGGTGCTAGGTGCTTCAGTCCGGAAGCACGCGGCTGCTACGGTCGCAGGTTAGAAACCTGCCTCGGGCATGGATGTGTGTGATGTCGTTAGGTTAGTTAGGCTTAAGTAGGTCTAAGTTCAGGGGACTGATGACCTCAGATGTTAAGTCCCATAGTGCTGACAGCCATTTGAATTTGAACAAACTTTCTCCACATGCAGCAAACACCCCACAGATGTCTACACTGAATAAAAAATTAACGCTAGAGCCGCTACATTCACATCCTACTTTAACTCCATTACGTAGAAGGTCATTAATACTACTGTTCTACGACGACTTTAACTTATCCGAAAACCGCTATTAGCTTACGTTACCAAAGGTTATTACTACTTCTAAAAACGACTACGTATATTACTGCTTTCACAATGACACCTTACGATTTTACGAGAAAGTTTTCAATTCTATTACTGATCAAGACATTAACTGTTACGTCAATACTTGTTGGTCTTTAATGGTACATCCTGTAGCACAACATATAAATATCTGAAAATACAAATCTGAACATGTGTACCTTATTGGCTTTTTATACATTATGAAAACACTCTCACATTTGTCCGCAGCTCGTGATCTAGGGGTTAGCGTTGCTGCTTCTGGATCACAGGGTCCCGGGTTCGATTCCCAACCAGGTTGAGGATCTCCTCTGTCCGAGGTCTGGGTGTCTGTTGTCCTCCACCTCCTCCTCCTCCTCATGATCATCATCATGATGTCCGCCCCCGGTAACTGAGTGTTCAGCGTGACAGAATGTCAATCCTAAGGGCACGGGTTCGAAACCCGGATGGGTTGGAGATTTTCTCCACTCAGGAACTGGGTCTTGTGTCGTCCTAATCATCATCAATTCATCCCCATCGACGCGCAAGTCGCCGAAGTGGCGTCAAACCTAAAGACTTGCACCCGGCGAACGGTCTACCCGATGTGAGGCCCTTGTCACACGACATTTACATTTATCATCATTGTGGTGTCACCGCCAGACACCACACTTGCTAGGTGGTAGCCTTTAAATCGGCCGCGGTCCGGTAGTATACGTCGGACCCGCGTGTCGCCACTGTCAGTTATTGCAGACCGAGCGCCGCCACACGGCAGGTCTAGAGAGACTTCCTAGCACTCGCCTCAGTTGTACAGCCGACTTTGCTAGCAATGGTTCACTGACAAATTACGCTCTCATTTGCCGAGACGATAGTTAGCATAGCCTTCAGCTACGTCATTTGCTACGACCTAGCAAGGCGCCATTATCATTTGTTATTTATCTTGGGATACATGTACAGTCAGACCGATGTTCACCAATTGTGGATTAAAGTTGAGTATTCCAGCAGCTACGTACTTTTCTTGATAGTATAATTACTTTACCTTGCTCCAGACCTCACGCCAGTCTGCGTGAGCTTAAACGCGTGCCTTTCGGTCTCCCGTCCATTGTGGATTGGCTGTCTTGCCAGTCCACAACAATCATCATCATCATTCGTGACAGTGGCTATATTGGACTATGCAAAAAAGTTGGACTGTGTAAAAATGGGATTTTGTTCTGGCCCTAATGACCGCGCAGTTGAGCGCCCCACAAACCAAACATCATCATCATCACTCTCACATTTAAATTTATAAATACTACGTCTACAAAAATAATTGCTGCCTGTCTACGTCACCGGAGCCAGTGAGATTCAGGTATGCCATCCTCAAGTAGGTCTGTAACTACGTTGTCTGCGACATTACTACAGTTTGAAACTATTTAACTTCACGTCATTCTACCGTCCTATAACTACAACGTGCTACACTTGTCAAAATGAAAATGGGAACTTAGAAAACATTTAACAACACTTTACCCACGTTTACTTTTGTAGCGACGCACCATGCGTCTCCTATGTTGCCACACTCACACTTTTCACTTGTTGCCTTTTCGCTACGGTTACTGTGACATAATTTGTGACACGCTAAATGGATACCGGTGCGGTAATAGGCTTTCATCTCTGTTCAGCCCACTGTCAGTTTCTAACTTTTACACATGTTTCCTCGTCCTTTGCCAGGATTTGCATGTTAATTGAAATCCTTGACTGTGCTGTTTGTCCCACCGATAAGCGGCCTATGCTGAGCTGGTGTCGGTGGCTGCTGCGCTGCTGACGCGTGGATTTGCGAGCGCCTCTAGCTGTAATTATTTCCACGCCACTTGCAGTGTACCACGACTTTGGCAGGAATTTCTCAAACCAAATGACTGTGCTATTGTAAGCAGATTGGAAGTCGAAGATTCTCACAATAACAATGGTTATATGAAAATAAAATTATTTTGTATTTGTTTTGACATTTTGAGGGAGTATTTCATTGGTGGAGCCAATGCATGCTCAGTTTTCTCGAACAAATTTATTAGCAATTAGTTGTACGGTACAGTTCAAAGCATGATATTGCAGAAAGTCCAACATCGCACTCTTCACAATACATACGTGTTTCTCTTCTTTCTTTTTTCTCGTTGACGTCATTTTTGTTGCAACACACTCAATATTTTTGCGTCGGCTCCTGCTTGTTCGTAGCAGGTGGAATGTGTTTCTGAAAATATCGTCCCACCAAACGTGTTGGGGCTGATACCTAGCAAGGGCGTCCAGTTTTTCTACGCTGAGAGGATAAACTGACATCCGCATTGTATTTTTCTGGCAAATTTTAAATGAGACTAATTCGAAAGTCAAGTCTCCCGAATTTTCCACCAAGTTTCTTGTACGATGATTAAGAATTCAGAGCTGCTACATTTATGAAATGGCGAAACTGTTTCATTAATCTCGAAGAATCAAGTTTGCCAAGATCGATACTAATTATTTTTTTACTATTACAGGGTTCGACAGATCTTCGCTGTCATCATCGGATCTTGAAACATTATTAGTTGTACATGACTTTTGCAGCACTGAAAGTCACATAATGATGTTGCATCATAATAAAATGCGACACTGAACATCAGCATATCACAAATAAAATACCACATAACAATAACATATATTACAATGAAATGAATAACCCAAGCTGCATACAGGCGTTGTTATAAGTCAACAGGGACAGTTGAGAACGTGTGACCCGACCGGGACTCGAACCCGGGATCTCCTGCTTACATGTCAGGCACTCTATCCATTTAAGCAACCGAGGACACAGAGGACAGTGCAACTGCAGGGACTCATCTCCGTCACGCCTCCTGTGAGACACACATTTGCAACTTACTGTCCCGCACTATATACATAGTGCCCCTGCCACATTATTCTCATTACTCGCGGCTTTACTGCATCCGCATAGAAGAAGATGGTCAAATGGCCAGTGAGCCTTAACTATATATACACGGTGGTCCACTGATAGTGACCGGGCCCAATATCTCACGAAATAAGCATCAAACGAAAAAAAACTACAAAGAACTAAACTCGTCTAGCTTGAAGGGGGAAACCAAATGGCGCTATGATTGGCCAGCTAGATAGCGCTGCTTTGGGTCAAACGGATGTCAACAGCGTTTTTTTAATTAATAACCCCCATTTTTATTGCATATTCGTGTAGGACGTAAAGAAACATGAATGTTTTAGTTGGACCTCTTTTTTCGCTTTGTGATAGATGGCGCTGTAATAGTCACAAACGTATAAGTACGTGGTATCACGTAACATTCCGCCAGTGCGGACGGTATTTGCTTCGTGGTACATAATCCGTGTTAAAATGTACCCTTTACCAATTGCGGAAAAGATCGATATCGTGTTGATGTATGGCTATTGTGATCAAAATGCCCAACGGGCGTGTGCTATGTATGCTGCTCGGTATCCTAGACGACGTCATCCAAGTGTCTAGTTCTGCCACTGGGCACAAGAGAAATTACGGGACGATGGCAGATTTTTGGCACGCGTTCTACACTCCTGGAAATTGAAATAAGAACACCGTGAATTCATTGTCCCAGGAAGGGGAAACTTTATTGACACATTCCTGGGGTCAGATACATCACATGATCACACTGACAGAACCACAGGCACATAGACACAGGCAACAGAGCATGCACAATGTCGGCACTAGTACAGTGTATATCCACCTTTCGCAGCAATGCAGGCTGCTATTCTCCCATGGAGACGATCGTAGAGATGCTGGATGTAGTCCTGTGGAACGGCTTGCCATGCCATTTCCACCTGGCGCCTCAGTTGGACCAGCGTTCGTGCTGGACGTGCAGACCGCGTGAGACGACGCTTCATCCAGTCCCAAACATGCTCAATGGGGGACAGATCCGGAGATCTTGCTGGCCAGGGTAGTTGACTTACACCTTCTAGAGCACGTTGGGTGGCACGGGATACATGCGGACGTGCATTGTCCTGTTGGAACAGCAAGTTCCCTTGCCGGTCTAGGAATGGTAGAACGATGGGTTCGATGACGGTTTGGATGTACCGTGCACTATTCAGTGTCCCCTCGACGATCACCAGTGGTGTACGGCCAGTGTAGGAGATCGCTCCCCACACCATGATGCCGGGTGTTGGCCCTGTGTGCCTCGGTCGTATGCAGTCCTGATTGTGACGCTCACCTGCACGGCGCCAAACACGCATACGACCATCATTGGCACCAAGGCAGAAGCGACTCTCATCGCTGAAGACGACACGTCTCCATTCGTCCCTCCATTCACGCCTGTCGCGACACCACTGGAGGCGGGCTGCACGATGTTGGGGCGTGAGCGGAAGACGGCCTAACGGTGTGCGGGACCGTAGCCCAGCTTCATGGAGACGGTTGCGAATGGTCCTCGCCGATACCCCAGGAGCAACAGTGTCCCTAATTTGCTGGGAAGTGGCGGTGCGGTCCCCTACGGCACTGCGTAGGATCCTACGGTCTTGGCGTGCATCCGTGCGTCGCTGCGGTCCGGTCCCAGGTCGACGGGCACGTGCACCTTCCGCCGACCACTGGCGACAACATCGATGTACTGTGGAGACCCCACGCCCCACGTGTTGAGCAATTCGGCGGTACGTCCACCCGGCCTCCCGCATGCCCACTATACGCCCTCGCTCAAAGTCCGTCAACTGCACATACAGTTCACGTCCACGCTGTCGCGGCATGCTACCAGTGTTAAAGACTGCGATGGAGCTCCGTATGCCACGGCAAACTGGCTGACACTGACGGCGGTGGTGCACAAATGCTGCGCAGCTAGCGCCATTCGACGGCCAACACCGCGGTTCCTGGTGTGTCCGCTGTGCCGTGCGTGTGATCATTGCTTGTACAGCCCTCTCGCAGTGTCCGGAGCAAGTATGGTGGATCTGACACACCGGTGTCAATGTGTTCTTTTTTCCATTTCCAGGAGTGTATTTAGCGACGCCGGCCGAAGTGGCCGTGCGGTTCTAGCCGCTGCAGTCTGGAACAGCGAGACCGCTACGGTCGCAGGTTCGAATCCTGCCTCGGGAATGGATGTGTGTCATGTCCTTAGGTTAGTTAGGTTTAACTAGTTCTAAGCTCTAGGGGACTAATGACCTCAGAAGTTGAGTCCCATAGTGCTCAGAACCATTTGAACCATTTTTATTCAGCTACGAAGCGTCATTCACCAACAGCGGTAACGTAAACCGGCATAATATGCACTATTGGGCAACGGAAAATCGACGATGGCTGCGACAAGTGGAACGTCAGCGACCTTGGAGGGTTAATGGCTAAAATGGCTCTGAGCACTATGCGACTTAACTTCTGAGGTCATCAGTCGCCTAGAACTTAGAACTAATTAAACCTAACTAACCTAAGGACATCACACACATCCATGCCCCAGGCAGGATTCGAACCTGCGACCGTAGCGGTCGCTCGGTTCCAAACTGTAGCGAGTAGAACCGCACGGCCACGCCGGCCGAGGGTTCATGTATGGTGCGTCATTATGAGAGGAAGGATAATTGGCCCCCATTTTATAGGTGGTAATCTAAATGGGGCAAAAATGGCCCGCACGTTCACCGGATCTGACGTCCCCGAATTTCTCTCTGTGCGGAAAGTTGAAGGATATTTGCTATAGTGATCTACCGACAACGCCTGACAACATGCGTCAGCACATTGCCAATGCATGTGTGAACATTACGGAAGGCGAACGACTCGCTGTTGAGAGGAATGTCGTTACACGTACTGCAAAATGCATTGAGGTTGACGGACATCATTTTGAACATTTGTTGCATTAATGTGGTATTTACAGGTAATCACGCTGTAACAGCATGCGTTCTCAGAAATGATAAGTTCACAAAGGCACATGTATCACATTGGAACAACCGAGATAAAATGTTCAAACGTACCTACGTTCTGTATTTTAATTGAAAAAACCTACGTTACCAACTGTTCGTCTAAAATTGTGAGCCATATGTTTGTGACTATCACAGGGCCATCTATCACAAAACTAAAAAAGTGGTCCAACTAAAACATTCATATTTCTTTACGTACTACACGAATACGTAATAAAAAAATGGGGGTTCCTATTTAAAAAAAAAGGCAGTTGATATCCGTTTGACCCATGACAGCACCATCTAGCGGGCCAACTATAGCGCCATCTGGTTTCCCCCTTGAAGGTAGACAAGTTTCGTTGTTTGTAGTTTTTTCGTTCGACTCTTATTTCGTGAGATATTTGGTCCGGTCACGATCCATGGACCACCCTGTCTCAAAGATAGATACCATCTTCATATACAGGGTGTCACAAAAAGGTACGGCCAAACTTTCTGGAAACATTCCCCACACACAAATAAAGAAAAGATGTTATGTGGACATGTGTCCGGAAACGCTTAATTTCCGTGTTAGAGCTCATTTTAGTTTCGTCAGTATGTACTGTACTTCCTCGATTCACCGCCAGTTGGCCCAATTGAAGGAAGGTAATGTTGACTTCGGTGCTTGTGTTGACATGCGACTCATTGCTCTACAGTACTAGCATCAAGCACATCAGTACGTAGCATCAACAGGTTAGTGTTCATCACGAACGTGGTCTTGCAGTCAGTGCAATGTTTACAAATGCGGAGTTGGCAGATGCCCATTTGATGTATGGATTAGCACGGGGCAATAGCCGTGGCGCGGTACGTTTGTATCGGGACAGATTTCCAGATCGAAGGTGTCCCGACAGGAAGACGTTCCAAGCAATTGATCGGCGTCTTAGGGAGCACGGAACATTCCAGCCTATGACTCGCGACTGGGGAAGACCTAGAACGTTTAGGACACCTGCAATTCTTCATGCAGTTGACGATAACCCTAATGTCAGGGTCAGAGAAGTTGCTGCTGTGCAAGGTAACGTTGACCACGTCACTCTATGGAGAGTGCTACGGGAGAACCAGATGTTTCCGTACCATGTACAGCGTGTGCAGCCACTATCAGCAGTTGATTGGCCTCCACGGGTACACTTCTGCGAATGGTTCATCCAACAATGTGTCAATCCTCATTTCAGTGCAAATATTCTCTTTACGCATAAGGCTTCATTCCAACGTGATCAAATTGTAAATTTTCACAATCAACATGTGTGGGCTGACGAGAATCCGCACGCAATTGTGCAATTACGTCATCAACACAGATTTTCTGTGAACGTTTGGGGATGTCTTGATTGGGCCCCATGTTCTTCCACCTACGCTCAATGGAGCACGTAATCATGATTTCATACAGGATACTCTACCTGTGCTGCTAGAACATGTGCCTTTACAAGTAGGACACAACATGTGGTTCATGCACGATGGAGCTCCTGCACATTTCAGTCGAAGTGTTCGTACGCTTCTCAACAACAGATTCGGTGACCGATGGATTGGTAGAGGCGGACCAATTCCATGGCCTCCACGCTCTCCTGACCTCAACCTTCTTGACTTTCATTTATGGGGGCATTTGAAAGCTCTTGTCTACGCAACCCCGGTACCATATGAAGTGACTCTTCGTGCTCGTATTGTGGACGGCTGTGATACAGTACGCCATTCTCCAGGGCTGCATCAGCGCATCAGGGATTCCATGAGACGGAGGGTGGATGCATGTATCCTCTCTAACGGAGGACATTTTGAACATTTCCTGTAACAAAGTGTTTAAAGTCACGCTGGTGCGTTCTGTTGCTGTGTGTTTCCATTCCACGATTAATGTGATTTGAAGAGAAGTAATGAAATGAGCTCTAACATGGAAAGTAAGCGTTTCCGGACACATGTCCACATAACATATTTTCTTTCTTTGTGTGTGAGGAATGTTTCCTGAAAGTTTTGCCGTACCTTTTTGTAGCACCCTATATATATAGTTAAGGCTCACCGGACCGGCCATTTGACCAACTTCTTCTGTGCGGTATGCGTTTCATTTTGCAATCCATCTGAAAAGAATAATGACTCGTTCCGTTATTACTAACGCATTTGCATTACAACTTACACCTTATGGTTTACATTATAGGACAACAAGAACCCAGCATCTACGGCACTAGCCGCAACGTACCGATGCATTACAACAGCGGGTCGATATGGAGACCACCAATGTCGTTAAACACATTGAACCTCCGAAGCATGTTGTGGTACACTCTCTCCATCTCACCTGGTGTCTCTTCAGTGTCTTATGCAGCTGCCAGAACTCATGCCGGCAGATCTTCCTCTGTCTCTACAGGTGTCTCGTAAATTAGGCTCTTCATATGAACCCACAAGAAGTAGTCCATAGGGGTTAAATCGGGCGATCTTGGCGGCCACGCGGTTGGACCACCACGACCTATCCATCTTTCACCATACCGTCTGTTGAGATGTCTCCGGACAGCCAGTGAAAAGTGAGGTGGTGCTCCATCATGCTGAAACCACGTTTCCTGACGGACATTCAATGGCACAGCTTCCAAGAACGGGTCCAGTACGTATCGTAGCAAGACTAAGTATGCGGGACCCGTGAGCTTCGATGGAGGTATGGTCCAAGCACATTTCCGACCACCCTGCATAATATCTTCCAAGACGTTTCTTTGTGACCGAATTAGTGGTCACGTATTGGTCACCTAAATCATCACCACCCATTCTGCGATTATATTTTAGAATTATGTGAAGTTCCATTTTCACTGTTTCTTTCTTCTCAATTTTCTGCAGCTCGTCACTGTACACTGGAAGTGGTCTAAACGTCTTTCTTATCTCACCATCACATTACCAGCAGTTTCCCTCTATAAAAGGTCTTAACATTTCGTTCCTCGAGTTTCACCTCGTTCAAAGCTGTTGGCATTTCTTTCGTTTTAACCATAACACTACCACTACTGGCAATGCTTTTAGAAACGAGAAAATCTAACAGCTCAAAATCAGTATAAAACCTGTTGGTAAACACAGTATATCCCTTATTAAAATATCCATGAAGCAAAGAGAAGACCACGATAGAAGCTACAGGGTGTTTCAAAAATGACCGGTATATTTGAAACGGCAATAAAAACTAAACGAGCAGCGATAGAAATACACCCATTGTTGCAATATGCTTGGGACAACAGTACATTTTCAGGCGGACAAACTTTCGAAATTACAGTAGTTACACTTTTCAACAACAGATGGCGCTGCAAGTGATGTGAAAGATATAGAAAACAACGCAGTCTGTGGGTGCGCCATTCTGTACGTCGTCTTTCTGCTGTAAGCGTGTGCTGTTCACAACGTGCAAGTGTGCTGTGGACAACATGGTTTATTCCTTAGAACAGAGGATTTTTCTGGTGTTGGAATTCCACCGCCTAGAACACAGTGTTGTTGCAACAAGACGAAGTTTTCAACGGAGGTTTAATGTAACCAAAGGACCGAAGAACGATACAATAAGGGATCCGTTTGCAAAATTTCAACGGACTGGGAACGTGACGGATGAACGTGCTGGAAAGGTAGGGCGACCGCGTACGGCAACCACAGAGGGCAACGCGCAGCTAGTGCAGCAGGTGATCCAACAGCGGCCTCGGGTTTCCGTTCGCAGTGTTGCAGCTGCGGTCCAAATGACGCCAACGTCCACGTATCGTCTCATGCGCCAGAGTCTACACCTCTATCCATACAAAATGCAAACGCGGCAACCCCTCAGCGCCGCTACCATTGCTGCACGAGAGGCATTCGCTAACGATATAGTGCACAGGATTGATGACGGCGATATGCATGTGGGCAGCATTTGGTTTACTGACGAAGCTTATTTGTACCTGGACGGCTTCGTCAATAAACAGAACTGGCGCATATGGGGAACGGAAAAGCCCCATGTTGCAGTCCCATCGTCCCTGCATTCCCAAAATGTACTTGTCTGGAACGCCATTTCTTCCAAAGGAATCATTCGCCCATTTTCCAGATCCGAAACGATTACTGCATCACGCTATCTGGACATTCTTCGTGAATTTGTGGCGGTACAAACTGCCTTAGACGACACTGCGAACACCTCGTGGTTTATGCAAGGTGGTACCCGGCCACATCGCACGGCCGACGTCTTTAATTTCCTGAATGAATATTTCGATGATCGTGTGATTGCTTTGGGCTATCCGAAACATACAGGAGGCGGCGTGGAGTGGCCTCCCTATTCGCCAGACATGAACCCCTGTGACTTCTTTCTGTGGGGACACTTGAAAGACCAGGTGTACCGCCAGAATCCAGAAACAATTGAACAGCTGAAGCAGTACATCTCATCTGCATGTGAAGCCATTCCGCCAGACACGTTGTCAAAGGTTTCGGGTAATTTCATTCAGAGACTACGCCATATTATTGCTACGCATGGTGGATATGTGGAAAATATCGTACTATAGAGTTTCCCAGACCGCAGCGCCATCTGTTGTTGACAATTGTAACTACTGTAATTTCGAAAGATTGTCTGCCTGAAAATGTACTGTTGTCCCAAGCATATTGCAACAAACGGTGTATTTCTATTGCTGTTCGTTTAGTTTGTATTGCCGTTTCAAATATACCGGTCATTTTTGAAACACCCTGTATATGATATACACTATTTTGGGGGTCAAGGCACCTCCCTGGTGGAAAATTACTTGATTTTGGTACCGTCACTCTTATGATGTCACCTAACATCCAATAGGATGTTGGTGCAGTTAGGTCGAAATCCTCACTGTATTGATCCCACAACCAGTCCAGAAATAATGAGGTAATTTTGATTCATTGCTTGAACATTTGGTGGGAAATATCTCATACAATTGACTGGCTCTGTTGAATATTGCAACTTGTGGGAAAAACACTCATCATATATCTGAGGTCTTGCATGCACTGACACGTGATTACATAAGCACCCTCCTCCACCACCAAAACCCATATCTGGCGCAAAAATCCTTCCGACTGCGTCTTCACACCTGTTGTATGGCAGATGCACTGGCCACATCGCGTATTCCCAGACAAGCAGGTCATGAGTGAGGCCTGCACACAGGTCTGGTTGATGTGGTGCGCAGACCGGAAGTCGCGCTAATCCCCAGAGCATCAGTTGATGACAACTCTGTGCACGGTTGTGCCAGCAGGTAAGAGGTGATAAGAAGCACTAGCTTTTTGCTGCCGTAAACCCCAGATGTGATGTCCTCATCTCATTACAGTGTTACAGGTTGGCAGTGTGAATAATATATCACCAAAAATATCACTGAAAAGGACCTAAACATTCCAAAAAGATCGTTGAAAAAGCCCAACTAACAAATATACCTCTAACAGACTCTATAAAATATGCACACGCTAACAACTCTGAGCAGATGCATGATGCTAAGAAATAACTCCCTTACTGCGCTTCACTGGGACTGTCGTGACAACACGTCTGCTTCCCACAGCGCCCAGAAGTCTTGTGTAGATGCCTGTGGACAACTTACGAGCGATGCCAGCGCTCCAGACGACACTGGTGGGAACTACAGACTGGTAATCACATCCACAAACGTATAGACAGACGAAAGCAAATCCAGTAATTATATTTCAAAAACACTCGCTATGTATCGGGGTTTTGATTGGAGATATATTTGAGAACACAGGCACCCTCCTCCACGCATTGCTCATAACTCACCAGACAACAAAGGCAGCCAAATGCATTCAGAGCAGTAGTTTACTATTCACCACACCAAGGGCCTCTTAATAAAGGATGGGGCGCCTCCACGCCCCCACCAACGTGGTGACCAAACCAAAAGTTCTACTGTCACATCAGTATAACATGTTGGTTTTCGAATCGTGAGTCACAGGATGCGGGCTGTGATGTTATCCATG
Source organism: Schistocerca nitens (assembly GCF_023898315.1). Taxonomy (NCBI): domain Eukaryota; kingdom Metazoa; phylum Arthropoda; class Insecta; order Orthoptera; family Acrididae; genus Schistocerca; species Schistocerca nitens. The sequence continues at coordinate 399,350,177 of NC_064616.1, forward strand.
CGTCTAGGTAGGATAACTCATTGACATGGTGCATCAGGAGACAGAAAGTGGACGAAAGCGTTCGAAGGGGAGCGGTTTGTAAGGGCAGAGGGAAAAAAGTGCCAAGGCAAGCGCCAAGGAAAAAAAAAAACCTCTGCGACAGTAGGACGGATAGTAAGGGCAGTAGCGGCTTGCTAGCTGCGACGGTGCATGCAAGGTGTGGTTATGTTAGTTCGAGGTATCCTGCATCGTTACCTTTGTCGTTGCGGAAGCTCGTTGTAGGGCTTGCTGCAGCTGCTGCGTCCCTGTAACAATTCAAGGTCGTCATACATCAGTGGGCGATCGGTCATAGATCAGCTCACAGTGTAGGGGGTGTGTGTGACTGGTTTGCGTGCTGTGTACAGTACGGTTTCCCGGCGATTGCCTGTTTTACGGCGGGTCGAGCATCTGGGGTTGACAGTAGTAGCTGTGTTGCAGGGGCTCACCAGTACTGTCGTGCTATGGATCATAGATGTTTAGTTTCTTGCTAATAGTGTCTTTTGTCTGTTATATTTCCATCTATGGTTGTGGTCTTAGTTACCCACAGAAAGGACAAACAGGTTACGCGAGTGTCTCGTGTTATTGTACAGTCGTGTGGAGTGTTTTTGGAATACCTACACGATGGTATCTATCCCATATTCCCGGTTTAGGTCCACGGTACGTGTGTAGCGCGGAGCGTTGCTTATGATACTTCGTTCTGTATGAGCTGCAGACGGCGCAGGCGCGTGGGCGCAGCGTATGCCTAGTCAGGGGCTGACACTTAATAGTGCCACTTAGGCAGTCCAGTGACTGCGGAGCAGAAGTCGGCGTCCTTTGATATTTGATAACTGGAAAACTACCTCCGCTCTGTCTCAAGTGGGTACTTCCTGGTTGTGAGTGAACCAATGGGTCCAAACATGCAGACGGAGGGTTTCATCTCGCCGCGGAATATGGAATTCCCACTGGCTAATGCTGAGTCAGTGAAGGTTTGTAAAGCCTACACCGCCACTGTCGACCTCATTCTGCTATCGTCCAAGGCTGCATTACTTTCATCGTCAGTTTGCCTGTTCCTGTGTTAATTCTCTTGCAAGATGAAGCGTTTTTCAAGCAGCACCAGCAGCAGCACCAGTGGCAATGCCTAACGCCAAAGGCAAGGTGAACTACCAGGTAACTGCATATTTAATTTCATAGCATGAGATCGGATTTCGCGGTGTGTATTTTCGTAAGAAAGTTTCGTAGTATCAAATCACACTGTGTTCAGATTTAAGCATTGTAGTATTTCATAGAATGAGATAAGATTTTGTAGCTTATATTTTAGTAAAAAAGCTTCGTAGTACCAAATCACTATGTGTTCAAATTTCTAAGTATATTTTCGAAAAAATCTTTCGTAGTATCACATCCCTGTGTGTTCAGATTTCGATGCCAAAAAAGTCTCGTAGCTTCTGTTCAGTATTCATAGCGTTTGTTCAGATTTCGGTGATAATTTTTGTTCCTTGTTGTTTCAGCATACAGCCACCAAATCGTGTATCACCTGGAAGCTGAGCGGGGACAGAAGCAGAATCAACATCGTAAGTATATATATTTTCTTCTTCTTGGTACTGTACATATGTAATATTTTGCTGTAGACATATTATTCCTTTCAAAAAAATTTCGTCGTATACGTAATATAATGAATGAGTGTACCTTCATTTTGTGGCTGGATAATGGGACTACGGCTAGTCAATGTCCAATGAAACAATATCAATCGCCATTATTTAGGTTTATTTCTATTTTCGACGATACACTACATCATCTTCAGGCCTAAACAGTGAAGGTTATAACACAGCAATAAGTACATATTAAAATACAGAGCGTATTGTCTAAAAGATGCAAGTGTTACATATTAGTCGACACAATTAAAAGAACTCAGTCTTAATGAAAATCTAAATGATACAACTTAACCCTCCGTTGCTCACGCGGATGACACTCGTCATCCACCTGAATTTTCCGCTCAGTTTTGTCTGACAGGGCTGGATTGAGTTCGCGCCATTTTCAGTACGTTTCTGTTAACTCTCCGGCTGTTAGCTCCAATCAATGTTATCTTTCAGTTACGAAAGATACATTGTTTATGAAACATTATTATAGTCTGCAGGACACTTGTCATCCACGTGAGTTCTGCTGCCACAATCTGAAACAAAGTAAGTCTGTATTACTTTATTGCTTTCCTAGAGTCAGTCGATCTCTCACGTGCGTAAATTTAGACGTATTGAAACTGATTGCAGTTACCTTCCATGTTACCTAGTATTCCCTGTATTTTTAAATTGTGGAGGAAATGTTAAAAGCGAAAAACTTTGGACAGAGTTCAGTAGTGATCCTAATGTATGGTTGGAATGGTTCAATGAGCTGAGTGATGAAGATGCTCACAGTGATAACGCTGACTCAGAGACTGAGGATTCTGTTCATGAAAGCGGTCATGATTCAGGAACAGAACAAGAAGTGTCAGAATATGATGAATATGAATCACAGGAAGAAGTAACTCAAGAGGATGCATTTTTTAGAGAAAGATGGAATAACTAAATGGAGGAAAAATAAATATCTTACCAGAGTTAGAAGCAGATCTTGTAATTTTATTACGCATTTGCCTGGACCAAAACATCAAGCTCATATAAAAAAGAGAAAAATAGAAATTCTGAATTTGTTCTTGGAGGAAAACATAAAAAGCATTACCACAACATGCACTAATATATACATCAATTAAGTTCATGGTAACTTCCCTAGGGAAAGGGACGCTGAAGAAACAGATGCGATAGAGATCAGAGCTTTCATTGGTTTGTTATATCTATGTGGATCTTTGAGATGTTTTAGGAAGAGTTTATCGAAATTGTGGGATAACTCAAAGGGAAACGGACTTGAATCATGTTATTTACGCATTAAGTGAAAACAGATTCAGGTATCTGTTGAGATGTCTGAGGTTTGGTAATATCTGTGATAGACGTGTTCGCAGAGAGATTGACGAGTTGGCTGCTATCAGAGCTATCAGAGATGTACTTGAACTATTCACGAACAATTGCCAAAAATATTTTTCACCTAGGCATTATCTTATTGTTGACAAACAGCTTTTGGCATTCAGAGGAAACTGCCCGTTCAGGAAATATATTCCTAGCAAACCAGCAAGGTGTTGGTTAAAAGTGTTGGCTTTGGTTGATATAAAAACAGCTTACACTTTGAATTTACAACCGTACGTCGGTAAGCAACAAGAGGGACCATGTAATGCTTGCAACTCAGCTGAAGATTTTCTCCGAATGGTCAAACTCTTTCAAACGTTAGAATATATTATACTGTGTACAAATATTAAATGTATTATATTTAGATTTAATAAAAAATCATAAAACCAGTCATAAAGACCGTTCAAAGAGTAAAAATAGACTGCTTGCTTTGTAGATGACACCAGTCATCCGCGAGAGTGACGATGTCACGAATTTTCGCGCGAGTAACGTAGGGTTAACATGTACTAACAGAAATTAATTACTTATTCGTGCATATTGTGAAATAATCATTAACGTAATGGAAGTATTCATAAAACGGAAGTGTCACAGTAATGTAACCATCAGTTCAGTATATCCATTACCTGCAGAAATGTATGGTTATACATGGCAAACTCTATTGTTTATTTTCTGAACCACCTTGAGGATACTATGTTTGAACAGAACGCGGGATTGCAAGAGGTTATTATCTGTTACTACCGGTACGTGGATGACACAATGTTACTGTGTAATGACGGAAATGGTAGCTGTGATAGGATATTGGAAATCTTTAACAGTTTACATCAGAAAATTACGTTAACTTATGAACAACAGGTGGATAATAAAATTAATTTTTTAGATATCTCATTGACTAACAACAATGGTGCACACAAGTTTGCGGTTTACAGAAAACCTTCCACATCAGATTCTGTTATTCCGTTTCATTCAACACATTTCAACCAGTACAAAACGTCCTTCTTTTACAGCCTTGTTAATTGGCTTACTAGAATTCTACTTGATAATGAGGAGATCAGAAAAGAAAAGAATATACTCAACGACATAGGGGTGAGTCATTGTTTCTCACCGGACATTATTGATAACATGAGATAACTCTTGACCGGGAAAACTCAGTGCATAAAATTTATACAAGAACGGAGTACAAGGGCCAGATATCTAATAAGAGAGCAAGTGCGTTTAAGAACATTAATGTTCAGTAGTAAAAGTACTTTAGGTGAAGTACTAACGCATTCGCTTGAGCACATTGACCCTCTGATGAAGTCTGGCAGATGTAGTCTGGTAGATGTGGTGATTGTAATGCGTTCTATATTGGCCAAACTGGTAGATCATTTAAGGAACGATTCCGAAAGCACACATCTCCACATACAATTAAACATTCAACGTTTAAAGAACGCCTCAGAAGTAATAAACATCACGTAGAAAGCACTCTGGAAAATTTAGAGATTTTACACTTTGTAGACAAAGGGGGAACGATGGATCTACTAGAAGAGATGGAGATATTTATTCATTTGTGTAATGAACCTGATGACCTGTTAAATGAGCAGGTAGTTTTTAAAAATACACTGTTCCTTGAAACATTTAGTGACTTCTTCTAATTTTATCAATTACACATACGTTTTTATGTAATGTACATTTATTTCTGACTAACTTCGTTATACAGAAGTGTTAACAGTAATGGAATATCATCCTATAAACGTTTCGTAAGTTTTATACCTTGCGAATTCCCTAGTATTTGTACGTATTTTAGAGGTTGACGGTGGTATACCTGAAGTGTGGGTTTAGGTGGACACTAGGTATTACTTGTCGTTTATTCATCGGCTTCCTTGTCAAGTTTGCGTCCATCTTCTTATGATATATCCACAAAGCTCTGAAGTTATTCAGACAACCCCATTCGAATGAGTAGTACTGCCCACAGCAGCTGATGTTATGAGCAGTCATAGTCGATCTGTTAGCTCATTGGAGTCGTTTTGGTATATATACTGAGGTGGCTGATTGCTGACACTTCTTTTACGCTGAATGTCAATAACTTTACCATTGCTATACCGACTGTCTATTAACGATGGGTTTATAATTTATCTGTATTTCGCACTTAGTTCGTTTCCTGCTTTCCTCTTGTTAGACGACCCTTCGGTTGTCACCCAAGGTAAATAAGAAAAATGAGAAAAATTTGCGATAATATTTTTTATTTAGACATCGTCAGTGGTATACAACAGTGAAAATTCCCTGGTTCAATCTTCTCAACAGTATAGTATTTTGAAAATAAAGGTTTCCTGTATGTACGCAGTAGACTGTTTTCCTATGTTAAAATGTGTTTCGAATTGTTGTTATTTTTATTGATTATAAAATTTAAATAGCATTTACGGTTAATATTCTCACAAAATGTCTATGGTTTTTATGTAATTAAAGCTTAAAAATCATCAAATATCAAGCTCTGGTCACGACCGAAAACGTTCTGTTACTGGCTGATGCAGTGGTGACGTCACAGCCTGTAAGACGAAGCTCTACTTGGATTGTAGGAACGTTTGCCGAAGTTACGAGGTTTTTACTTATTTTTACTGCACACAGTTAAGCTATTTAGTGATGGAAAAAGCAATTACAGCTTTTAAGTAACAATGGAGTCCGCTCCCGGTAGCTGAGTGGTCGCCGGCACGGTAGCTTAGCGTGTTCGGTCAGAGAACCGGATGGCCTCTGTAATAAAAAACTGAGTGGAAGGATCAACCACCGAACTTGAACAGGATGTCTTACGACGTCCGCAACGACCAAACACAACGGTCAATAACGAACAAAATGCAAAAAAAAGTAGAGTTACTGTCCAGTATAGAGTTGTTTAAAAAAGAGAAAAAAAGTGGGCAGAGAGATAGTATGTCAATCCTAAAGGCCCGAGTTCGATTCCCGGCTGGGTCGGAGATTTTCTCCGCTCAGAGACTGGGTGTTGTGTTGTCCTAATCATCATCATTTTCATCCCCATCGACGCGCAGGTCGCCGAAGTGGCGTCAAATCGAAAGACTTGCACCCTGCGAACGGTCTACCCGACGGGAGGCCCTAGTCACACGGCATTTTGTTTAGTAACAATGGAAAGAAATTTTGTAAACGCTGAAAGTGGAAGCCTTGCGAAAGTTGATGCGTTTATGTTCCACCCATTTAGAGCGACGATAAGTGCAACGACGGACATTCTTTTCTCTGCCCTCTGCAACATCATTAAACTCACTCAAAACTAAGGAACTGTAGAACTTTTACAAATAGGTCCGTATAATATAACTAGATTGTCAACTATCAGTCATGAGTTACGACCCAAACCACAACAAAAGTTTGCTTAGTAAAACTTAGTGCTGATATCCTGTCTAGAACACACTGAGCAGCGGTTTATAATACGTCAGACGTTCCCTGGCGCAACGGATAGAGCCTTGTGATGCTATGTGAGGGATCACGTTTTAGAATTCTGAAAGGATCATATAGTTTTTTAAAATTTTACACGAAAGACGAAAACAGCATTAGCAAGAACAGATTTTAATCGTTCTTTTGATTGTTGGATGTATTACATATAACATCACGTTAGGCTTAGTCTAAGAAACGAACAACAGAGCACAAATGCATTTTCTTTCCGAACAAGTAATTCACTTTATTTGGAAAGCATTGCTAGTGGTGAACATACACTCCTGGAAACTGAAATAAGAACACCGTGAATTCATTGTCCCAGGAAGGGGAAACTTTATTGACACATTCCTGGGGTCAGATACATCACATGATCACACTGACAGAACCACAGGCACATAGACACAGGCAACAGAGCATGCACAATGTCGGCACTAGTACAGTGTATATCCACCTTTCGCAGCAATGCAGGCTGCTATTCTCCCATGGAGACGATCGTAGAGATGCTGGATGTAGTCCTGTGGAACGGCTTGCCATGCCATTTCCACCTGGCGCCTCAGTTGGACCAGCGTTCGTGCTGGACGTGCAGACCGCGTGAGACGACGCTTCATCCAGTCCCAAACATGCTCAATGGGGGACAGATCCGGAGATCTTGCTGGCCAGGGTAGTTGACTTACACCTTCTAGAGCACGTTGGGTGGCACGGGATACATGCGGACGTGCATTGTCCTGTTGGAACAGCAAGTTCCCTTGCCGGTCTAGGAATGGTAGAACGATGGGTTCGATGACGGTTTGGATGTACCGTGCACTATTCAGTGTCCCCTCGACGATCACCAGTGATGTACGGCCAGTGTAGGAGATCGCTCCCCACACCATGATGCCGGGTGTTGGCCCTGTGTGCCTCGGTCGTATGCAGTCCTGATTGTGGCGCTCACCTGCACGGCGCCAAACACGCATACGACCATCATTGGCACCAAGGCAGAAGCGACTCTCATCGCTGAAGACGACACGTCTCCATTCGTCCTTCCATTCACGCCTGTCGCGACACCACTGGAGGCGGGCTGCACGATGTTGGGGCGTGAGCGGAAGACGGCCTAACGGTGTGCGGGACCGTAGCCCAGCTTCATGGAGACGGTTGCGAATGGTCCTCGCCGATACCCCAGGAGCAACAGTGTCCCTAATTTGCTGGGAAGTGGCGGTGCGGTCCCCTACGGCACTGCGTAGGATCCTACGGTCTTGGCGTGCATCCGTGCGTCGCTGCGGTCCGGTCCCAGGTCGACGGGCACGTGCACCTTCCGCCGACCACTGGCGACAACATCGATGTACTGTGGAGACCCCACGCCCCACGTGTTGAGCAATTCGGCGGTACGTCCACCCGGCCTCCCGCATGCCCACTATACGCCCTCGCTCAAAGTCCGTCAACTGCACATACAGTTCACGTCCACGCTGTCGCGGCATGCTACCAGTGTTAAAGACTGCGATGGAGCTCCGTATGCCACGGCAAACTGGCTGACACTGACGGCGGCGGTGCACAAATGGTGCGCAGCTAGCGCCATTCGACGGCCAACACCGCGGTTCCTGGTGTGTCCGCTGTGCCGTGCGTGTGATCATTGCTTGTACAGCCCTCTCGCAGTGTCCGGAGCAAGTATGGTGGGTCTGACACACCGGTGTCAATGTGTTCTTTTTTCCATTTCCAGGAGTGTATAATCATACACCCACAGTTCATCGAAGTGTAGGACGATGAGAGATATAAAGCGTGTACAATATGCATTTGACACAAACCTAAGGGCTGTAATATACATGAGTGTAAAATAACGTTGGCGTCTGGAGCAGGCTTACTTCATCTTCATGTAAGATGATGAAACTGCAAAAGTTTAAACAATAAGGATCTTAGCTAGACAGTAAGAAGAGAAAAGCATAGTTTCGAATTAAGTAAAAAGAGTGTGGTTACATTAACTAGAAACTATACGAGGGTTATTCGGAAAGTAAGGAATGATCGGTCGCGAAATGAAAAATACAGTGACAATCTGATGAAGCTTTGCACGGATGCGTTGGGCACTGTGTCAAGTAAGCCCGTCGATCGCATCATGTCGCTCATAGTAATTGGATCCCTTTACCGACCTCCTAATACAGATGATACAGTTGCTGAAATGTTCAAGGAAATCTTGTGTGTGATTTCAAACACGTACCCGACTCATACGATAATAGTTGGTGGTAACTTTAACTTACCCTCGATATGTTGGCGAAAATACATCTTTAATTCTGGAGGTACGCATAAAATATCATCCGAAATTGTGCTAAACGAATTATCTGAAAATTATTTCGAGCAGTTAGTTCATGAGCACACGCGAATAGTAAACGATTGTGAAAACACACTTGACCTCTTAGCAACAAATAATCCTGAGTTAAAAACGAGTATCAAAACCGATTCAGGGATTAGTGAACACAGGGCTGTCGTAGCGAGATTGAATGTTGTAATCCCCAAATACTCGAAAAATAAGCAAAAAATATACCTATTCAAAAAAGCAGATAAAAATTCACCTGACGCCTTCCTGAGAGACAATCTCTACTCACTCCAAATCAATAATAGAAGTGTACACCACATGTGGTTTAAATTCAAAGAAATAGTATCGGCAGCAATTGAGAGATTTACACCAAATAAATTAACAAACGACGGAGCTGATACTCCTTGGTACACAAAACGGGTTAGAACACTGTTGCAGAAACAACGAAACAAACATGCCGAATTTAAACAGACGCAAAATCCCTAAGATTGGCGATCTTTTACAGGAGCTCGAAATTTAGCGCGGACTTCAATGCGAGATGCTTATAACAGTTTCCACGACGAAACTTTGTCTCGAAACCTGGCAGAAAATCCAAAGAGATTCTGGTCGTATGTGAAGTGTATTAGCGGCAAGAGACAATCAACTCCTTCTCTGCGCGTTAGCAATGGAGATATTATCGAACACAACGCTGCCAAAGAAGAGCCTTCCGAAATGCCTTCACAAAAGAAGACGAAGTAAATATTCCAGAATTCGAATCGCTAACAGCTGCCAACATGAGTAACGTAGAAGTAAATATCCTCGGAGTAGTGAAGCAACTTAAATCACTTAATAAGAGTGATGTAGATGTTCAATGGATTCCATTAAGAGTCTTCTGGTCCAGACTGTATACCAAGTAGGTTCCTTTAGTTAGCCTTCGCCACAACGTTTTATATGTATTGGTAATTGTAATACCTAGGTATTTAGTTGAATTTACGGCTTTTAGATTAGACTGATTTATCGTGTAACCGAAGTTTAACGAGTTCCTTTTAGCACTCATGTGGATGACCTCACACTTTTCGTTATTTTGGGTCAACTGCCACTTTTCTGACCATTCAGATATTTTTTCTAAATCGTTTTGCAGCTTGTTTTGATCTTCTGATGACTTTATTAGTCGATAAACGACATCGTCATCTGCAAACAACCGACGACAGCTGCTCAGATTGTCTTCCAAATCGTTTACATAGATAAGGAACAGCAAGGAGCCTATAACACTACCTTGGGTAATGCCAGAAATCACTTCCGTTTTGCTCGATGACTTTCCGTCAGTCACTGCGAACTGTGACCTCTCTGACAGGAAATCACAAATCCAGTCACATAACTGAGACGATATTCCACAAGCACGCAATTTCACTACGAGCCGCTTGTGTGGTACAGTGTCAAAAGCCTTCCGGAAATCCAGGAATACGGAATCGATCTGAAATCCCTTGTCGATAGCACTCAGCACTTCATGTGAATAAAGAGCTTGTTGTGTTTCACAGGAATGATGTTTTCTAAACCCATGTTGACTGTGTGTCAATAGACCGTTTTCTTCGAGGTAATTCATTACGTTCGAATACAATATATGTTCTAAAATCCTGCTGCATATCGACGTTAACGATATGGGCCTGTAATTTAGTGGATAACTCCTACTACCTTTCTTGAATATTGGTGTGACCTGTGCAACGTTCCAGCCTTTGGGTACGGATCTTTGGTCGAGCAAACGGTTGTATATGATTGTTAAGAGTGGAGCAAATGCATCAGCATACTCCGAAAGGAACTTAATTGGTATACAGTCTGGACCAGAAGACTTGCTTTTATTAAGTGATTTGAGTTGCTTCACTACTCCGAGGATATTTATTTCTACGTTACCCATGTTGGCAGCTGTTATCGATTCGAATTCTGGAATATTTACTTCGTCTTCTTTTGTGAAGGCATTTCGGAAGGCTGTGTTTAGTAACTATGCTTTGGCAGCACTGTCTTCGTTAGAATCTCCATTGTTGTCGCGCAGAGAAGGCAATGATTGTTTCTTGCCGCTAACATATTTCACATACGACCAGAATCTCTTTGGATTTTCTGCCAGGTTTCGAGACAAAGTTTCGTTGTGGGAACAGTTACAGGCGTCTCGCATTGAACTCCGCGCTAAATTTCGAACTTCTGTAAAGGATCGCCAATCTTGGGGATTTTGCGTCTGTTTAAATTTGGCATGTTTGTTTCGTTGTTTCTGCAACAGTGTTCTAACCTATTTTTTGTACCACGGAGGATCAGCTCCGTCGTTTGTTAGTTTATTTGGTATAAATCTCTCAATTACTGTCGATATTACTCCTTTGAATTTAAACCAAATGTGGTCTACACTTATATTATTAATTTGGAAGGAGTGGAGGTTGTCTCTCGGGAAGGCGTCAAGTGAACTTTTATCTGCTTTTTGGAATAGGTATATTTTTCGCTTATTTTCGAGGATTTGGGGATTACAATATTCAATCTCGCTACGACAAACCTGTGTTCACTAATGCCTATATCGGTTTTGATGCTCGTTAGTAAGTCGGGATTATTTGTTGCTAGATAGAGAAAGGCCAGCATAGAAAATGTCTGTAGTTGAGAATAGTCAGAGGTCATCTGTTGATTAATGAAGGGTTCTGCATGACACGTTTCATCCAATTCCAACTCTGTAAACTGTACTTTAACAGGTCTCAATGCGTTCTCAATCTCCAACACAAGACATCATTCGCTGTCCACTGATGCTTGTATATGAATATTAAACCCTTTCAATCACTAGTCGTTAAATTGTACGTTGAAGTGAAAAGCAGTAGAGCACCGGGAGGATTCAGCGGCTTCTCACCCAGCATATCAGCAATCTGCTCTTGCATTAACACCAGAATGTTCTGGGATGGTGTGTATGTCAGAGACCAGTACAGACCTGCACCGTATGGTGTAGGGACCCCAGCACAGTTCTTCTGAGAGTTGAGGACTGGCTGGATGTCTTCATCAATGAGCAGGATGTGTAATAATAGCAACCTAATGTCCTGTTCCATCATTATGGTCAGGTGCACTACAGGCTCCCATGGTGCTGCTGCTGCTATCGTCGAGAGGCTGGAGTTCGCTGCAGGTCCTGACAAGCCAGTAGTGGTTGCTGCAGGTCCACATACGCTCGAGGTAACTAGAGGTCCAGACAGGCTGGAGGGTGTTGAAGAAGAAACAATAAGCATCCGCAGACGTGAAGTTGAACAAAGAAATGAGACTTGACAAAGAAGAGAAAGAATCCCTACATGTGGTAATGGTAGCAAAGACATGTAATGAGTACTTACTTTTATGCTTCTTCTGTGATGCAGCAGCAAATTATGATCTCAGCTGCTACTGAGACTTAATGGTTCTTCCACTGACTGACTGTGACTGAGACCACATTCATCATATATACCACAATGTCATAGTCACATGACTCGATGTAGTGTTCCCACATTCCTATTGATTCCCATCGGTTTTCAGATGGGGGAGGGGCTGAATCCTATGTTTCTGTTGGTTCCTGAGGCAAGTAGTAGGGAAGCGAGAAACTTGTTTCAAGCGCCCTCTATGGTAGTTTTGCGAACTAGCTCAGCTGAACCCATACAGCAAGGTTAACACCTATGGTTCATCCCATATGGGGTAGTCAAAGAGGAGGATACTGTGCCCTGCACTGTCGGCCTGCCCTGTGTGCAAGCCTTTCCCAACTTGCGAGCTGGGGTTCACATGAGGCAGCCAGCACATCTGCCCTGGAGCCGGTGCAATGACATGAACTGAAGGTTTTTCTCGCCAGATATGGGTTGTGGTGGTGGAGGAGGGTGCCTGTGTAATCGTAATCATGTGTCAGTGCATACAAGACCTAGGATATATGGTTGTTTTTCCTGAAGATTGCAATTTTCACAGAGTCAATCAATTTGATGAGATATTTCTCGCCAAATAAGCAAGTGATCAATCAAAAGTGTCTCAATATTTCTGCAGAACCTATGGGGTGGGATCGATGCAGTAACGATTTAGACCTAAAGCATCAGTATCCACTAGTAGGATGTGAAGTGATATAAGAGTGGAAGTAACGCAACTGAGTTATTTCCCACCAGGGAGGACCCTATCCTTCCACAGACTGATTAAATAAAGAATATGCAACAATGTATTATTGATATTGATTTGAATTTCTTGTCATGAGATCCTTCCTCTCCAACAGAGACATAGGTTTTTTTCCATCAATTTCCAGATAGGGGAGGGGAGAGGGAAGTGGGAAAAGGGAGGGGAGGGCTGGGGGATTTCCCAGGAGGGGAAAGTGGCTCATAACAAGTGGCCCCTTTTCCCAGAGGAGTGGGGAGGAGAAGCTAAGGGGGAGGGGTTTCTCAGAAGGACTTATTATCACAGGGATCATAAATCAAACATCAGGAAATCATAAATCACTTATCAGAACAATAGGTTAAGGGGAAGAGGAGGTGTGGTTTAATTGATCATTTTAATTAATTAGCATATCAACTTGGTATCAAAAGTGCACTAGAGATCTCCTTCGCCCTACTACTAGTGGTCTGTGCATTGCAGGCTGGACAAATGATCAGAACCCTAGAATTGATGAACTTATATGCCTATCCTGAGCCTGCTATGTCTTACTCATACTGTATACCAAATTTTGATGGATATTGCATGCACACACACATCTTATCTTTCAGCATAACATTTTGCTGCATTAAACTCATGCTTCAGAACACTGATTGCCAGCTCACCTGTGGAGAACTCGACCATACCTCCAGTACTAATCATAGGTTATCATGCTGAAATATTGCAGTTCTTGCATTAAACACAGTTGGATTACTAATTCTCTCCACTCAATCGCAAGACATGTTCTGCCATTCTACGTAGTTAGATAAATTTCCGATGAATCCGTTCACACTGACATATTCTTCAGCAACCTCAATATTTTTTAATTGTCAGTAAATATGTCTTTTGTTCATCTGCAGCATTGTAAGTGCTTGAAGCAATACCCATGCTCCGATACGATTTTTTCACCCACATATTTGATCATGCACCTGCACTCATTTCATCGGAAGTTACCATGCCACTCTCTCTACGCCTAATAATATAATATAGGAACCAGTATTTTAATCCTTAGGTGACAGTATTATTTATACAGTACTCATACACACCTGGCACCTTCATTTGTTATTATCAGTATCTCGTGTCCAAGACATACCGAGTCATTCTAACGAGCAACGAAATAATTTTCAACAGTTTAGCACAGTGAATTTATCACCACTGTTGGCTCACTCACATTTCATTTGCAATGTCAATTTGACGCCTTTTGTAAATCGTATCACTCATGAGCAACCTTAAGTTACTTTAACCTGTGCCATAGTGCATGCTGCCAGTTGGCTTTATAGCCATATGACATCCAAGGTGGTCATGCCCAATGCGACTACCATGTCCCTAACCCTAACTGCCATTGCAATTGCTCTATAGATTCGGTATGAAAGAAAATTGTAACAGATCTTCATCAGTAATAGAGATAGTACTTGAACCTCAGCCTGCAGGCCAGTATCGCCTTTGGATAACAAGGTTTCAGTGTCGGCATTGCCCTCCATTAGTATAAATCGTGAAAAGCCATACAGAATCACTGTGAGAGCATCTATAATTTTATCCTTATCACAGAGACTGACATGCGTGGTAGAATAATTATTGACAAGTCTTTTCAGGTAAATATCCCAGTGATTACAACGTTAAACTATCTTGATGTTTCCTGGTATATGTTATTCCTGTTATTTGGGGTACTGAGCAACTACGTAGTTTTAGTTACATCAGTTAAAAGTGGAAGTGAGGAGAAATCCGTCAACACCCATGCAGCCCACTGTCAGTCGACAGCTGCCTGGGGCTTCCCTCACGCCCCTCACTGGGGAGTGTTTCAGGTCCCCCCCCCCCCCTTCTAACACTCAATGCATGTGACCAGCTCAGCTGCTGCCTGTCAGCACTTTCTCCAGTCACTGTTACGTGGCTGCCTAGCGCAGTCGCCACGTCCACTTCTCGACATACCACTCTGTTGATATTCCCACACAACAATGCACCAAAATCATGGCGTTGATTGTAAGCTGGAAATGAGCCAAAACTCTTTTATTATAGTCTTTTTTATGTAATCGACACTCGTAAAATCTATACTGTGTCTCCCTTTTAAGAAACAATCATAAATTTCTTTCCAAGAGAGGAGTAAATCAGAATTTTCCCATTATTTGTAAACCAGTCCACCCCTGCTCAGCTTCTTTGAAGGAGGAAGGATGAGCAGCATTGGGTTTAATAAAAAAAATTTCTTATTAAATTTGATCCCAAGTCTTATTTCGTTCTTGACTGTGATTAGGTGCTGCATGGGTTAGCTGATTAATTGCACTGCTTTGTGCTAACATTTCATAAGCAAGGCACGTGTTGCAGAACTCGCAGTTCTGTGTGGCTCAAACCACCATTGCAAGTATGTCAACCAATTATGGCGACTGGATGGGTCACGTGAGGAACTTCGTCTCGACACCAGGAAAGGTGAAGTTCTGCCACACTGCCTTGTCTGCTCACCTTCAATAGCTTAGCACTCCCTTCCCTTCTGCTCTGATCTCTTTATCTGTACTTTGACAGAAGTCTAATAAACATTCAGCCATGTTAACTAAATAGAGTCATGCAGTCATTGTACCCCAGGCTCGACCAGCCATGGACAGTTGTTAGTGTTATACTCAGTGCTGTTGTATGACATATACTGCTACAACTATTACTAGGATAAGTATACTTCATTTTCTTTTTACCTGTAAGGTCCGTGAAAGAACTTACACTTCCATGTCAATGTTATTTATTTCTGTATTATTGTATCCATTTGGTCTCGTATTTTGTTCTTATTTACTATGCTTAGTACTACTCAGAAGAGTTATCTTTATTTTTTAATGATTCATCGAACGCCGAACTATTTTGTACTCCAGTTATGCCCAAATTAAATTTTCATGTGTACAGTTCATATTATAATTGATTCAGTATCAGTAGGTTCGTTTAAAAGTTTTAGAATGCAAACATACTGAACAATTACCACGTGTCACTTTTCTCTTACGCTATAAGATATTAATTCATCTAGCAGATGCATAGAATTGTGACATCCTTGAACTTTTCTTTATTTGTTCATTTTATCATCTTATTGTTCCCCTTATCAGAAACACCTGATAAATATGAAAAAATTAAGAACCATAATGCAATACATATTTCTTTCCCGTTGATAGTTCGGTTTCACACTACGTATTTTGTCTCGAATGTAACATAACATTTATTATAATGAATTTGGTTGATGCAATACAGAAGAACACAAACACAACACATAGCTTGAATAAAAATCTCTCAGTGTACATGCCGCGTCAATTCAGGATACAACTCCAAGCTTTCGACCACTACCTCCATGGTCGTCATCAGGGCTTTAACTGACTGTCGTGAACTAGCGAGGTTCCCACTTTTATATGCCAAGGGCGGCTTCTGATTGGCTGGAATAAGTCATAGCAACAGCGATATCGAGCGTAGTGAAGTGGTGCCCTCTACTTCCATAGATGTAGATTCTATCCTGCGTTGCTTGCAGCGCCATCCCGTGAATCAGGAGGTAAAGTGCAGGACGTTTTTCTCTGCGATTTTTCTTTATCCAGTGCACTCTTCCAAGTGTTGCTAAGTGCATAGCCGTTGTCTCTGTTACAGTTATTATTGCTAAGTCTAATTTCGACTGCTTCCCGGATCACAGAGTCCCAGTAATTCGATGCGTGGGCTATTACTCTGGTTTCTTCTAGGCTATGTTCAGCCACCACTGATTTTTACAAATACCTGTATTTCAGGTGGCGCTGGTGCTCGATGCAGCGGTCGGCAACGGTTCTTACAGACTGGCCCACGTAATTCTTGCCGCATTCGCAAGGTATAGTATAAATTCCCGGCACTCTTAAGCCGAGACTATCTTTGACTGATCTCAACATTTCCTTAATTTTCCTAGGTGGTCGGAAAACTGGTTTTATTCCTTGCCTCTTCAGGACTCTGGCTAGTTCACGACAGTCAGTTTTAGCCCTGATGACGACCATGGAGGTAGTGGTCGAAAGCTTGGAGTTTTACCCTGAATTGACGCGGTATGTACACCGAGAGATTTTTATTCAAGAAATACGTCGCGAAAGACTCCGTAGCCACAACAAATAGCTGTTATAATTTGAAAAATTAATATGTTTGTATATGATACACACCATAGTTCGTAATTTTTATAGATCTCATGTCCATTTAAATTTACTGTTTATATTCACTCACAGCGTATTTAACAGTCATATACGGTCGTGTGTATGATCTGTGCAGGAATGTCAGAATGGTAGCGGCATTTGATACTGTTCATGGTGAATGTCATATGTGAGGAGCTTCTGTCAAATCAAATTATGTATAGTCATTTCTTTGTTCAGGAAACTATGTGTGAGAACGAACAGAAATTTGTTTTAGTTATCACATATTGTAAACCAAAAGATTTTCGCTCTGGCTGTAAGTATGAACAGAGAATGTGAGTCAGCTCGGTTCAGTTCATGTATTCTGATTGTTTGGAAATATTGACCGTGATGACTGCAGAGACCAGATGGTCCAGTTACACGTCTGAAACATCCTGCTTGACAGGACCGCTTGCGTCCAGCAGGGTAGTGACTGTGTGAGTAGTTCCATGATCAACTGTGTGGACTACTGTGTCAGAATGTCTGAGAAAGTTTGTGTGTTGGATGCCGATGTACTAGGTTTAGTTATTATGTAAAGCTGGCAATGTCAAATCCTTTCATCACTATTTTTGATCTTCATACCACAGACTCATTGTGCCCTCTACAGAATTTTTGGTTGCTCTTGATATGAAAATTGAATTTAAGTGAGACATTCCCCGTGCGGTTAAAGGCGCTGCAGTCTGGAACCGCAAGACCGCTACGGTCGCAGGTTCGAATCCTGCCTCGGGCATGGATGTTTGTGATGTCCTTAGGTTAGTTAGGTTTAACTAATTCTAAGTTCTAGGGGACTAATGACCTCAGCAGTTGAGTCCCATAGTGCTCAGAGCCATTTGAACCATTTGAGACATTCCCTGTACAAAAATTTTCTTTGAGTGAAGGTTAATGAAACATAACAGGTCCATTTACACTGCTCTCCTTTCATAATTATGACCACTACAGTGTTTGATACCAGTATTGTGGTGAGGTATGTTTGCTCTGACAGTGACTACGCACTTTGAAGATGGCTTTTAGTTGCTCTGGTTAAACAGGGGGTTGCAGATCCTTCCTTCATTTGACTATTACTTTCTTGGTCTGTTTCGCTGCTGCTATGTGCAGAGTGAAGTGCATCACCATGAAATGTTTTCGGAGGGTAACAGGCAGGCAGGTAATCGCAGAAGGACGCGTCGTCCGCACAGCAGGTGAGGGCAGTTTGGCTCTTTCACTCAAGGCAGACCTCACGCAAGGAGAGAGTCAATAGCTTAGCCAAATGTGACCCGGTAGGTGCTGTGGGCGTCATCGGGTTCGATTGTCCGACAGCCAGACAGTGTCTATAGGAAGCAACATGATTCGCCCCCAACGCAAGGGACGCGCCTTCCAAAAGGATTTTTTGTCCGGAAGACGACTGTTTTCAGACACTCTCGGTATCTATGGCCTGAATGGACGAATGCCTGGCTTCAGAGACACGTACCTGTGTGCATTGTGATAGTTCCATTTCAAGTAAAAGCTGGACTAACACATTCCCGTGTGCGAGCATTTTGGTTGGAAATTAGACTGTAAAGTCAGAAGACGTAACGCGACACCCCCAACTTCGTGGCGGTAAGTAGCTCTACTAGGACGGCGAATTCTGCCTGTTTCCACGTGTGTCCACGTGGAGTAATTTCAAAGTGCAAGTCGCACGGTTAGGCGAGTTTTTGGAAAGAGTCGGTGGCGAGAATCCGAGGCAAAGGGCCGATGGCTATGGCAGATCTCACGTTTGTGACTGAGCCCAGGCGGCCCTTGTCACAGATCTGCAGCTTATCACAGCGCTGAGCACTGAATCGACACGACGCCAACAGTTTGTGGTAAACATACTCGTAGCTCCGGCATTCAGGGAGTTCTGCAGATTTCCTATTTACGCTCATCGCACCATGTTTCCCATTTAGCAGTAGCAGCCAAACAGTTTTTGCATGTAATGCAGCCGATAACTTTTGCTGTCCACAATCAGTCTTGTAGAGTAAAATCAGTCAGAGAACTTTACCAAAAAGTACTCGCAGTAGGTGACATAGCGTAGTGTATTTGAACAGGAGTCCTTTTCATATCTGCATTGTCAATTGAAAACTACAGTTCCCATTAATGTGATTCATTGATCTGAGCTAATTTTGAACTTTGCCTATAACAAATCACCGTTTCTCACATTGTTTTTAGATTAATAAGTGTGTCAGTTATAGTGGAATTTATCTCATTTCAGCAATAATAACTCGTTTAGTCACTTAATTTTGCGATTCTAATTTCGTTTGTGGGGTATGTCACATGATGTGCATTTATTTATGTCAAAGTGCCAACTTAAGATTCACTATTGAGCCAAAATTTCATTAATTAGTGTTGTAGGAATCCACTGTGCAAAGATTAATGTAGTGTTTCTCAAGGATGGGATTGTGTCAGAGGGAAACTCCGGCCCAGAAGTAAATATTTGGTAGATCTCACAATGCCACAAACAATGGCAATTCGCAGCGTTTCACCACACACAGGGGATGTTCTGGATGGAAGCCCAACTGCTCAAGTGTGATTATGTTGTCGTCTTTGAGGAACTGGATGAGTTTTCTGTGGATGAGACTATCAAGTACTTTCCCTATAAAGCACATAAGTTAAATGGGTCTGTTGCTTTAAGGAAGGACGATGTTATTATTAGGTTTTGGAGGGTTGTAACCAGAGCAGTTTTCGAGACAGTTTGGAAGTATGTAAGTGAAAGGCATTGGTTGTAGATTGTAGTGAGTTAAGTGACAGCAGAAGGAAGTATGTGCTTTAGGTGGGGGACTCGGACCTTGTCAGGAATACGGTAGTTGTTGTCTCCTATATGTCTGTTGTACAAACACACACAAGGTGTTCGGAAACTGGTGTGAACTCTGTTTCTGACATAATCTTTTTCAGGTGAACCACTCGTAGGATTATTTCTCTCTCCTGCCTTTCACTCTTGCCATCTTCGAGGACATGAGTCTGGATTTTTTAGTCTAATCATGTGGCCAGTATTTCAGGTTTTCCCTCTTCTTCATAAGCCTACCCATTGTCTCCTTGGAGTGTTCTATCTATCCTGGGCATAGGTTTCTGCGCTTTTATGATCTTCCATACGCTGTTAATGTTTTGTTCCACAATGCTGAGTCTTTCATTCTAGCAGAGGCCTCTCTACTCTTGTAGCTTTTCCTTCACCTGGCCTTCGATTCGCCTATAAAAACACTGATAAGCGGGATCGCGGTAACGCTGGCAGTCCCTCCTCAGGCGCCGATTACAGACATTCAGGTCTCAGATATCACGGGACAGGTCTCTAGCACCAGGTTGGGTAGTCAGTCTGGTGCCTGTCTGTCGAGCACAGATCTGGAAGACTGTTGTAAACACTCGAATGCCAAGCCAACCTCTCTTTCGTTTCGCGTTTTCGGTATGTCCTCCAGGTGACGTGCTAACAGGGTCTTATATTACCCCTAGTCAGTGATTCGTATTTGCCATCCTCCTGTCTGGGTTTTCGAGACTGGCACATTCTGGGATAACTGAGTTGTGGTCTGAGTCCAGCTTAGAATGAACTATGGTTGCAGTTCTACACGGCAGGCCCCTGGACTGGATGATATCTAGGATATCTGGCCTGAAGTGGGCTTGGTAGGGAATGTGAGTAGGCTTCGTGGAACTGATTACCGTTAGGGAGGGATTACCCGCGACAAATCGCTTCAGTCTCCTCTCGATGCCATTTATGGAGCTGCAAATCAAGTCATTGGCGTTAAAGTCCCCTCCGAATATTACACGCTCGAAAATGCGTGTTAAGGCCTGAAGGTCCTGTTCTGTGACGTAGCCAAAGGGGGGGGGGGGGGGATGGTGAGTGTGTGGTTACTGGTTTTAGTTCCATACAGGTAGGCCGACTGAGTCCAAGTTTGACATGTCGATTGTTCAGTGGCTAATTTCCTTCTCATAAGGATGGCAACCCCGCCGTCACGGCCATGACGATGGGGCCTATCCACCCTATGGACAGAGTGGTTGTGAACTTTGAATCGATCGGTCAGTGATGGGTATCTCTCTGTAGTGCGGGTGACACGTACAACATGTTGAGCTAGAAGGGACTGCAACTGTATTTCATTGTCCGAAATGCCACTGGCTTTCCAGTTTAAGATACAGAAGTTTCTGCGTCTGAGGGTCATCAAGGAGTGGCATTACAGGTTTTGTCACGCTAGTAATTTTCACGGTTTTTGCTCTGAAAGTAGTCATGGTGTACCTAACTTTCTTGATTATGTTACACAGGTTAAGCCTATCAAACATTACCCTCATTTCTTTCACTTCGCTCATAAAGCTAGCGAGCTCGCCCTCTGTGCCGTCCGTCTCCTTCAAACATTGTACTTTCTTCTTTCAGTTCGCGCATTAAACTAGCAAGCTCGCCTCCTGTGTCATCCGTCTCTTGGGACGTTGACGGCGTGGGCTGTGGGGCGACATTGGCAGCGCTGCTGCTACTATCGGCCGCCTCTTGATTGCATTTCAAACTCTGGTTGTCGACGAGTTTGCTGACCAGATGCATCAATAGCAGCGGGGGCTGTTTTCTGCTGCCTGTGGTTTGCATTGTAGTTTCTGATATGCCTCGAAACTTGAATTGTTGGCCGGGTGTTTTGCTTTGCTGTTGGTACAAGTGCGGTCGACTTTCCTCTCCTTCTTGCGTCATTTATTCAGATGTGGGACGGTACGTTTGGCACATCTTGGCATCAGAATACAGTTATGATTAATATGATTGAACCACAGCGATGGCGGTGTCCGGGACTTTCAGGCTTTTTATACTAGCCAATCATGATCCGTATTCCTAGAACATACCTCACTTTAAACACTCCATGGAGCTCGTCGTTGTTCACGATTACTGCCAGAAGGTTGGCCTCTTTCTTACGCTCGTTGTCGTCTTCCCCTTACGAAGCTGGTTTTTTGAACTGATGTACACAGGTCACTGCAAACCTGTCTGTGATCAGTTCATGCTTCTTTTCGCCGGCTTCAGCATCGATCGGAAGGTCTTTGACCGCCATGCATAAGGCTTGCTTGGATTCCACTATGATTGGAACTGAATCTCTCGCTTCTACATCTCGTTCTTTATGGTGTGGTAGTCTTCTACATATTCTACCCGCAGCTTGGTTACTCCTAGACGGTATACCGCCATGAGTTTTCCCTTTAACCCCCACCCCCTCCCTTGCAGATCCCGCACCAAAGTTGAAATCTCCCTTGTGAGGTAGACGACGATCGGCGATACCCACTCCTTGTTTCACCTAACCCCTCTTCCCCTTGTGCTTCCTCGTTTTCCAGAGCAGAACAAGAATTAGCGATCGGCACACTGGCTATCACTGCATGCATCTCGTCAGTCTCCTCTGAGTCTTTCCTGCTCTCGTCGATGAACTGCCTTCCCTCTGCATCAGAAGTGTCGCCCTCCTTTCACACCGACGGTAATCTCGCCCTGCCAGTGTTAGCTGTTGTGTGATGATAATGATGATGCCCTACTCTGGTTGCATGTACTCTAACGAGTACAGCAACGGTATGTGACAGATGATTCCTTCGTTGATTTTGTCTAAGCCATGCTTTCAGTCAGGCGCCTAGTGGTGGCACCCGGGGACACTGGTTGATGTTTGATTCGCACCTCCATAACCAGACGGGACGTATGAACATCAGAGCCAGTGCTGAGCCTCGGCAAACGCGAGTATCCGTGCAGCACAACGGGCCCTGGCTTGCAAATACCTCACACATTGAGAGGAGCAAGGAAGATGCCCTGCGGCGGCACAAAAATAAAAGACCAAAGAAAAGGCGACTCCTAAACGATCAGCTCAGTTATACAATGCCCGCCAGCAGTCTCCGCACACGCCAGTATACCGGCAAGCAGTAACGCTATGTTCACAAAATGCGAATCTGTCAGGTACAAACATGACCACTTGGCACCAGAGCAACAAAAAACACGAAAATTGCGCCAATGGAACAATTCGCGGTGAAGGGACCTGAGGCGGCAGTATGATAGTGAACAAGCTCCGCGACACGTCTGCTCTGTTCGACAGTCGCTTTGTAACAACTGTAACGTTACTGTAATCCTAGGAGCAGCCTCAGTGGGACAAGAGGAGAGGCAGGTATTCGACCCCAAAATTTTTTTACAAACTGAAGTCATATCTTCTCGTCACTTCCTTCTACTTTACAGACGAAATTATGATATCATCATAATTTGCACAACTATTTTGTGACATTATTTCCACATACGATTATTGTGATAGGTTTGTAGTACAGACGCTATAACTCTGCCTATGTCTTCAATTGTCCTCTGAAATCAAATATGATATCACGCTATCAGTTCTCAAGCTCCAAGGCATGCTATACGTTATGCAGCGTCCCTTACAATAATTTCATTAACCACCACCAACTATAGTGATTTTGAGAGTGGCAACTATTTGAATGTCTTCATATGCAGTTTCGCCGAGAGCATTTGAGCCTTTCAGTTTTGCAGTAAATATCTGCGTCCAGTCACAAAATTTGTGTAGTTTTCAGCAATACAAAACATCTGCGTTCTCGCTCACACCCATAAAATTTTCGTTGTTCGCAATTACATTAGAAAGACCTCCAAGAAATATCACGTATACTTTTTTATGTTAACAGCCTGTCTACCTTTGCAGTGTAATCCTGTGCCTGGCATTACTAATATGAAGCCAGAAAGACATATTTACGGAATCTGCAGCAGAATTTGCATGATTTTCCATCAATTCTTTTGTATTTTATTTTCTGTTTTGCATTTCATAACCCCCCAGAGTGAAATAATGAACCATCTCTCTTTAATCATATACGACCAGCAAATTGGCAGTTACATATTTGGAAAACTCTTTTGATCTTATACAGTTTGTCCTTCTAGTAATTCAGTTTGATCTACATTATCTTTACATGGATGACTTGTCAAGGCTTTGTTAAAAATTAGAGACGGTTATGTTAAATACACGACTTCTAGCATTCAACTTATGATTTATTGTTTGCAGTAGACAACACTGTCAAAAAACTAATGGATCATCTCCATATAGGAGTCAAAATTGTAACAGGGTGTGTTGTGATTTTAACCTTTCTTTTTCTTCGCCTTTTTCCGTTACTCTGAGACGGCTTACCTGATTATGTCGTGCCATCCATACCACTGATCGGCATCACTATCATTAAGGCTTGGCTTCTTCATATGACTTCAGAAATCCATCATTCAGCAGGTTTAAGGTCTTCTTCTTCCTCTCCCCTTTGTAGCCATG
Organism: Schistocerca nitens; assembly: GCF_023898315.1. Taxonomy (NCBI): domain Eukaryota; kingdom Metazoa; phylum Arthropoda; class Insecta; order Orthoptera; family Acrididae; genus Schistocerca; species Schistocerca nitens. Next base: position 399,374,325 of record NC_064616.1, read on the forward strand.
AATATATACTTTTCACCACATGGTTTTCAGGTCTTCGTATTACGTGACCATTCAACCTCATCTGAGATTCTGCGACTTTAGCCGGTCGTGGTGGCCGTGCGGTTCTAGGCGCTGCAGTCCGGAACCGCGGGACTGCTACGGTCGCAGGTTCGAATCCTGCCTCGGGCATGGATGTGTGTGATGTCCTTAGGTTAGTTAGGTTTAAGTAGTTCTAAGTTCTAGGGGACTGATGACCTAAGATGTTAAGTCCCATAGTGCTCAGAGCCATTTGAACAATTTTTTTTTTTCTGCGACTTTTTCGTTTATGAAGACGACTCTAAAACTACTTCTTACTTATTTATTGTGCACTTTGTCTTTCGGTGTTACTCTTGCTCATTGTAAATGCGCATTTCTTCTGTAGGCTGCTTCTGTTAGTGAGTGTTTTTTTGATGGTCATATTTCAGTACCATACAACAGCCCTTACTTTACGGCCGTTTTATAAATTTTGTCTTTGTTTTCTATGGACATGTCTGTATCACACAGAATCCCTGAAAGCATAAGCCACTTGTTCCAAGCAGATGATATCCCCTGAGTTACTTGTGCTTCAGTTCATCTGTCGTCTGATACTACTGATTCGAGATACATAAAATGTTTACTGTTGAAACTGTGGCGTCAGGATATCTTCTGGTTCTACATATTTGTATTACATCTGCACGTCCTCTGTCTGTCAAAACCTATGTGCACTTACCCGGTCTTCAGTCACCCTTACAGTGCACTCTAACTGGTGTGACGCAGTTAGTCTCTGCATTAAACCAACACAACTCAGGTATAGCGTCATGCACTATCAAATAAGAAACGCGCTACTCTGGTAAAAGAAACTATGTTATTGAGGCCCTATGTCCTCCGACTAATTCGGTGAACTGTAGTGAAAAGACATATCCAAAGATACAATGGCAACGCTCCAGATTTTCCAGAACATATAAGATAGTCGTTAATTCCGACTGACAAGGAAGATTTTCAAATTTAACTCACTAACGACTCCCATCTAAGATCATAATAATACTGCTGTCACGCGGGACTCTAAAAAGGAAATGGCAGCACAGTTCTTAGCATGCTTGGTAACTACTCATCATATTTTCCCTGACGATAAAAATTTGCATCCCCAGTCGTGACCAAAGGGTCTTCAACGACTGTTTAACACAATACAGAGAAAGTTCGCCATAGGGTAATCCTACTTACTATCATCAAAGTGAGAAATGTAGTGACGCGAAAAACGTTTTTCATCTGAGCTACCAACCTGAAACGCCGTTGATATTGTCACATTCAAAACTATAACTTCAAAACGCCAATTAAAGTCGTTCCCTCTGTGACTGTTCATATTGTGACTTTGCCAACACAAGATGAACTATCAAGTAGATCATCATGCTACTGACGTAGAGTTGACATCACCTAGAGGTCCGTCCTCAGTTAACATCCATCACGTTCTCCTTTCAACAAGATCCCTACTTGTCTTCTTTTAGCCACTTGTGACGTCAGACGCATCACTTTCCCTAATATACAAGGTGTTACAAAAAGGTACGGCCAAACTTTCAGGAAACATTCCTTACACACAAATAAAGAAAAGATGTTATGTGGACATGTGTCCGGAAACGCTTAATTTCCATGTTAGAGCTCATTTTAGTTTCGTCCACCTACGCTCAATGGAGCACGTTATCATGATTTCATACGGGATACTCTACCTGTGCTGCTAGAACATGTGCCTTTACAAGTACGCCACAACATTTGGTTCATGCACGATGGAGCTCCTGCACATTTCAGTCGAAGTATTCGTACGCTTCTCAACAACAGATTCGGTGACCGATGGATTGGTAGAGGCGGACCAATTCCATGGCCTCCACGCTCTCCTGACCTCAACCCTCTTGACTTTCATATATGGGGGCATTTGAAAGCTCTTATCTACGCAACCCTGGTACCAAATGTAGAGACTCTTCGTGCTCGTATTGTGGACGGCTGTAATACAATACGCCATTCTCCAGGGCTGCATCAGCGCATCAGGGATTCCATGCGACGGAGGGTGGATGCATGTATCCTCGCTAACGGAGAACATTTTGAATCTTCTCTGTAACAGAGTGTTAAAGTCACGCTGGTACGTTCTGTTGCTGTGTGTTTCCATTCCATGATTAATGTGATTTGAAGAGAATTAATAAAATGAGCTCTAACATGGGAAGTAAGCTTTTCCGGACACATGTCCACATAAAATATTTTCTTTGTGTGTGAGGAATGTTTCCTGAAAGTTGGGCCGTACCTTTTTGTAACACCCTGTATACAATTCTGATGCTATGATTCTACACACAGTTTACTACAGTACCCACTCTCTAATAAAGCTGCTCGAAATAGTTTACAGTGGTGCTGTCTCCACACAAACGTGTTTTTCTGGGTGGATTACTTTTGCGTCTCTCACTCTTTACTACTTGAGGAGAATCCAACAGCCTATTGCTGAGGGGCATCTGCGTCCGAAAACTACGTCGTACTTTTCGTTCTTTTCCAATATAATCGCACGGCCGGTGTGGCCGAACGGTTCTAGGCGCTTCAGTCTGAAACCGCGCTACCGTTACCGTCGCTGGTTCGAATCCTGCCTCGGGAAAGGATGTGTGTGATGTCCTTAGGTTATTTAGGTTTAAGTAGTTATAAGTTCTAGGGGACTGATGACCTCAGATGTTAAGTCCTATAGTGCTCAGAGCCATTTGAACAATTTTGAACCAATAGTATCCTTGTACTATGACTCCAGAACCCAGCTAATTTTTCTCTCCAGCTCTACCATGGGTGGCTTGCATTTTTACCTGGTGCACAGGAGCTCATAGTGCTACAATGGTCGGATGCAGCCACCGCTCACTCCATCGAATTCTGATGTGCACACCCAATTAAAATTCAGATATCTACGGGCCCAAAGATTTGATTAAGATGCGAATTGCAACAATCAGTATTAAAATAAATAGAACACATATGAAGGATATCTTCGATTACCTTCTTTTTTACTTTACTGGCCAGATTACGTAACTTTATCATTAGGAAACGAGCAAGATCAGTGAGGCAACAGATCACTGCCATGTCTCACCCCACCTCCGTTGCTATTAAATACCAGCAATTCTGAAAATCAGTCAGTCTTATATCACTTTTGTTTCAACACCTAATGACTTTATATTTTGCCTTATTGTCAGCTTGTTGTTTATTACAGACCTTTTTCGCTATATAAAATTACTTTAATCATATTGCTGTTACATAAAAAAACTAACCATCCGCAGAAGACTTAACTGACAGACACAGAAAAAGCAATTGACAGTTCACGGCTTTCTAATAGCAGACACTCCTTTATGGTGTCTGTTCTTTTTCCTTCTCTCTCACTTCTGACCACTCTCTCACGCTTACGACACACATTCACAACAATTGTTCTGACGGCTGTGGCGATAGTCTTGAATTTAGAGACGGTTATGGAAGGATTCTTGGCTAACTAGCCGTCTTCCTTTCTTTGGGAGATATGGGGCAGGGGAGGGTTATTTTGTTCGAATCGCGTTGCAGTAGTGACAAATGGCTCTGAGCACTATGGGACTTAACAGCTATGCTCATCAGTCCCCTAGAACTTAGAACTACTTAAACCTAACTAACCTAAGGACATCACACACAACACCCAGCCATCACGAGGCAGAGAAAATCCCTGACCCCGCCGGGAATCGAACCCAGGAACCCGGGCGTGGGAAGCGAGAACGCTACCGCACGACCACGAGATGCGGGCGCAGTAGTGACGCCTTCCTCCTTGTTGCAGACGATATCTGCAACTTCCCATTAGCTTTATCTGTTTCTTAACTCTGTGTCAGGTTCACAGTCCTCAGAACTAGGCCTTGCTATGGTACCCTTACACGAGCAATTGCTCATCCCTGTGACAGTGGTTTCTTGCTGCCTATACCCGGTCTACATTTTCTTTCAGCTTTTTCAAATCATCTCGATTCGTCACACCTGAATCACGAAGTCGCTGGAAGCCTTTCACAACTCTTTCAAAGCCTCTAGCGAAAATGACGATCAATTTAACCGCTCTAGACCTTGGTCTTTCAAATCTTTGAAATGAAACTTTTTGATTTAAGGAAGTTCATAATTTCCAGGTTCTTACTTCTATCTTCGTGACTGCTTAGTTAACTTAATTTTACAGCGACACAAAAAATTGTCTTCTGCACTAAAGCTACTTAGTTGATTCACTTATATACCTAAGATTAAACACTAATACACATATACTACTAACGCTCATGTGTGTTTAGTCTCTTTTCCTAGATTCCATACTGATATTTATCTTTTATGAAGTTGCTCGTTAGTGACAGTCTTACACTGTCGAAGATTGTGTGTATCAATACCTCTAACATTCTGTCTGTTAGTTCAATTAAAAAGGTATGTTCTATCGCGACATCCTAAAATTGCAAAGGCCGCATGACGAAATGGCCAATAGCTTCAGACAGTTTCCCTGTTAGTGTGAAATTCGTAACACTCAATACGAGCATAACTACCAGTCTATTTTTTTTTCCTTGACAATGCCTCAAAACACTCTATCAAAAAAATGGTTCAAATGGCTCTGAGCACTATGGGACTTAACATCTGAGGTCATCAGTCCCCTAGAACTTAAAACTACTTAAACCTAACTAACCTAAGGACATCACACACATCCATGCCCGAGGCAGGATTCGAACCTGCGACCGTAGCAGTCGCGCGGTTCCGGACTGAACCGCCTAGAACCGCTCGACCACCGTGGCCGGCTACACTCTGTCAACACGGCAGATATCTCAGACTCATTTTCTATGAGTATCTCCGACTCTATCAAGACTATTCCTAGAATTGGAGGTAACTAATATCATCCCTAATGGGCAACGGCTGATTCTTATGTAATAAGTCATTGATCACCGATTTTCGCTCAAAATATACCTTAACCAGCGAATTTTTAGGTTTTTCTCTCTCCAAAGGCAAACAATGAAACTCTATTAACATCCTGTCTTAAAGTGACAGGCCACATAAATGCTATAGTGCTCACTACCATGTCTGTACATTAAAGTCGATGCAACATTGTTACACAGCACGAAGGGCTGTTCATATTCGGATTACCCACCGAATAAAAATTTTCTTTAGATAATATCGTTTTCTTTCGTACGTACTACTGCACTTTTTAACTGTTCATCTTTATCAACGTCCACGACCTGTATTTAGGGAACATTCGCGATCTTACATTCGTTCAAGCTCCGCTTCGGAGCCCAAAAATCCCACACTTACCAACTAAATAATCTTTTATTTCCTTCTTTTCCTACTGCATCACATTTTTGCAATAACGTTGCAATGCTGGACGTGTCATTTGCTCGAGCTTGTCTAAAAAGTCTGGGAGTATAGCACTTCTGAAATAGAGGTCACATGACACTGCACAGAAGTCTTTGCCGTGTCCGACTCCCACCACCACTAGTGAAGCTCAGCTGGGCCGCTCCCATCACCAGGGTCACTAGAACACCCCATCAGCTCTATTACCTCGACAGCCAGCAGACCACTGGCCTCCAGGTGTCCCTTCTTCTTGCCACTTAGGTCAAACATGGTGTCACCATTCTGCACTTCGTTCATCCTCACGCGAGTGTTTATGATGCCAAATTTACCATAAATTATGCTACATCACACCTCATTCCTTATAGATAATGTCATGCCGCCCAATTATTTACTTTAATGTATCTTGAGGGATATGCTGATTGCCATATCCCCCCCCCCCCCCGCCTCCCCCGCCCATTACAATGGCTTCCATTATGTTGTACATTACATGAGTTTTGCCTGCCACCATTGCTGGAAATCATGCTCACTAGCCTGCAGCCAGTTTGCCTTGGCCGCTCGTTCTTATTTTCACCATCATGCCGCTGTAAACGCTCCACTCTTTCCAGGAGCTTTACGTCATTTCCGTAATTACCTCTTGGCGTTGCAATTAACTCCATATCAGTGTAGAATTGTAACATCTATACAATACCAGTGTCAAACCACTCTGTAGCCATTCCTGCATCTATCTACTTAATGTGTTTCCACCGGTATCCACAAAAGTCTTTCACTTTTCCATGATCCAGCTGATATGTGTAATGACTACAAAAATCAACCAACAACTCTCTCTGAATTCCCGGTGACCAATTTTTCTTCAGGAATTAACCTCAGACTCTTTCAAATTTGCACAAGTATTTGAAATTTAATTTCATTCACTCAGAAAACTGTATCCTCCTGAAGATATCAAATGGCTCTAAGCACTATGGGACTCAACATCTGAGGTCATCAGTCCCCTAGACTTAGATCTACTTAAACCTAACTAACCTAAGGACATCACACACATCCATGCCCGAGGCAGGATTCGTACCTCCGACCGTAGCAGCCACGTGGTTTCAGACTGAGACGTCTAGAACCGCTCGGCCACACCGGCCGGACCTGAAGATATCCAACTACGAAAGAAATTTGTTCCTGCTCTGACCACCATACTGGCAACACACCCTTAAGTGCTTTAATGAGCAGTTTTGGGTGTACATTACTTTTCAGATGAAAATAAATAAACTTATGACATGTAATAAATGCTGCTTCCGCTGAAGTGTTTCGTGAATGGTGTCATACAGTTTGAGACAATTTCAAAACGTGTCGGCCCATTTTCACCAACGTCTCCTCGACAACATTCTTTTACTCTACTTGTTCCTGTTGAAACGACTCGTGCATTTCACTCGGTGTCCAATGTGTGATTCGTCTACGTTACATGATCGCTAAAAAATGAATGCTTGTCTCACATGATAGTATCACTTGTATCAGACAGTTCTTTACACACAGCTTCCTTATGTGTGGCGTGCTTTAACTATACTTGTTATGAGAAAGTGCAATAGATGTTTTCATTTGCATTCAACCTTTTCACGGTGTATAGCTTGGATAGTTTTGTGCATGATTCGCTGATTTTGCCCCTTCTACTGAGTTCTGAGCCTATGTTTGAAGTAATGGTCTTAATTAACATGCTCATCCAGCTGTACTTGGCACTGGGCAAACCGGTTTTCAGTGCGTTATTTAAACTCCTACTTCAGTTTAGAAATTTCTTAAATGGTTCAAATGGCTCTAAGCACTATGGGACTTAACATCTGAGGTCATCAGTTCCCTGGACGTATAACTGCTTAAAGCTAACTAACCTAAGGACAACACACACATCCATGCCCGAGGATGGATTCGAACCTGCGACCATAGCGGCAGTGCGGTTCCGCACTGAAGCGCCTAGAACCGCTCGGCCACAGCGGCCGGCAGAAATTTCTTTTCAAACACTAGTTTGTAAGCGCTTAATTTTAGTTTCTAGCTTGGGCTTTACCTTCTACATCTCCGTATTTACAATTGAGCTTAGATTGTCATTATCCTTTGTTTTTATTCAGACTTTAAGTTACTTAATGTCTCAATGAATGACAACATCCAAACTTTCTTCTCCTCAGGTTTGACACCTGGAATCAGTTTTTTATCTGCTGGCCTTATTACTTTGGTGTCATCTGAAACATAAGTATTGATTCACTCACTCGAGTACAGTTGGTTCTGTTTTAACTTGAACTACTGAAACAACGCTAGGAGACACTGCTACAGTTTCACCACCATAAGGTACCTGAGTAGAATATATAACTGTAGTGAAAACATTGTTACTGCTCACTTCCATTTTAATTCTGTGCCTATCAATAATACTATTTTCTGTGCCACTCTGTGACACAGAACCTACTTTATCCCTACTACTGACCCCCCAGTTCTGAAGTTTTACAAGAGTGTATAGCAGTATCAAAACTCCAGTATGAAATTTTCACTCTGCAGCAGCGTATGCACTGATATGCTGCTTCCTGGCAGATTAAAACTGTGTGCCGGACCGCAACTTGAACTCGTGACCTTTGCATTTCGGTGGCAAGTGTTATACCGACTGAGGTACCCAAGCACGTTTTACGAACCCTCCTCACAGCTTTTAATTAGTTGTTAAGTTAGTTTGTGGTGTCTTATATGCCTCGTTGCTCGCCGATGCATGATCAGCAGTTGTCGCTAGTGTAGGTGGTTGTTTCACTGTGTGTTCACAGAACTACAACGCCTCACTGTCAATGCATCTCCAGCATGTAAAAGTTGCAACTGGCTGGCCACGTTAACAAGTAAATGACCAAACGACGATCTTATTTGCCATCGCTATAGTAGACAGAGTGCCATAACTCCCCCTTTCTGACTTTAAAATGAAGAAGTAAACTCAGGCTGTGCCCTCTCAATGTTGCTTTTTAGAAACGCCGTCTACCTGGAGAACAATCTACAAAACTTGTTACGCTCATCGCTTGTACAGCAGTATTCAATACCTTTTCCAGAAACACCATGTACCACTTCGCACTATCTAATTTCGTTTCCCATTATTACTTAGTTAATTGATTTACAACTGTACTACTTTCATACGTTGCAGATTGTATAGCTCAGCGTGATTAGTGCACAGGTTTGGAATGGATGGGAGGCGTACGCCAAACTCAAGCCGGCAAAATATTTGAACGAGCTGTCTGCTGCCCTTAGCGAAGTAAAAACGTAGGTGCTTGACCGAGTGATAACACAGACCTACCTCCTGGTTCTATGTACAGTCGTGCTCTGAAGTATCCGAACGACCTGAATTGCATTTCGCCTGATTAGCATGCAACACACATAACGCAGCTGTCTAGCAGGTCCTCTAATCGCTCCTCGGTATAGTCATTTGACTATTGAAAATGGTTCCAACAAGTCACATCTAGAAAACACTGCTCTGTATCGCAATAACTCAAGATGTACGGTACTACAAATATCAGGGAACACATATTTACAGATAAGACTGTCATAAGGCTTGTAAGCTCACATGTTTTACTGTAAATGACATACCTGAAATGTTACCACTCTCATTATTACGTCAGATAGGTAATTCAATTAGTAATTTCTTCGAATTCATGATTTCCTCATCAAAGTGACATACCGTACTTATTATTTAACAAAAAAGACATTAAAAATTTAAGTTATTCACGAGCAGCTAGTTCAGAATATGTATGAACTTCAAATGACAAGACGAACCGTCTCGTTCTGCATATGGTTTCAAACCCAGGTCATGCAAACTAAGCAAAGATTTCGTGACTGACGGAAGCTAACAGTCATTCCTGAATACGCATACAGAGAGTGATATACCTCGATTTTAGACAGTATCAGTTAGCAAATATCAACTTTAAATTACATAACGAAAACATTTTTAACGGATGGGAATTCCTACCCATCATCTATTGTCCCTGTTAACGAACTACGATAGATGTTAAATATTGCTTCTACACTAGTAACTTACTTGAAATGCCGTGAGTTAAAGCTTTGTGTTGGACAGGGATTCGAACCCAGTACCTAACCAGATTGTTATCGAAATACAATCAGCTGTGCATATCGGATTTTCTCGGCAGTAGCTAGATGTTTTAACTGAAATGACGAGACGAAACATTAATTTTTTCCTTCCCAGGACTCCAACCCGACACCTATCGCTGTTATATTCTAGAGAAAACGAACGTTAAATATGGGTTTGTTACACCAGCAGTGACATATGAGCATGTTTGAACTAGAAATAATATGACGAAGAGTTCAGTGCTGACTGGGAATCGAACCCCACACATATCGTTGTTGACTACACACAAATAGACGTCAGCTACCGAATTTTTTTCCACCAACATCCTTGAACTTCAGTGATCTCGCAAATAGTTCTGTGTCTCACTGGGAGTCAAAAACGTCAGATATCGTTGACAACGAATAAAAATACATTAAAAATCAAACTTATTATCCATCAGCAGACAGATGTTCTCATGCTATAACTTATAATACATAGTGAAAACTTTAGTGCTAGGACAGGATTCGAACCCATTCACGCGCAATATGTGGAGATGTTGAAGAATCTGCAGTTTTGAACAAACAACAAATTGTAGTCGAGCTGTATTGTCACGAAGGGATCATATTCCGTGTTAAGGGCGGTCTGAGTTGCATTCCCAGTTCAGAACCAATTTTATCGACATACAAAATCTCAAATAGACGATGGAATAAGCGTCCTGTGACCCTACATATCGTTTGTTTCGTCACTAGAAATAAATAACTAACATAATAAAGGTTACTGGTGATAGAATGGTTCAAATGGCTCTGAGCACTATGGGACTTCATATCTGCGGTCATTAGTCCCCTAGAACTTAGAACTACTTAAACCTAACTTCATCACACACATCCATGCCCGAGGCAGGATTCGAACCTGCGACCGTAGCGGTCGCGCGGCTCCGGACTGAGCGCCTAGAACCGCTAGACCACCGCGGCCGGCACTGGTGATAGAGTTTCTACATGTCGCCACATCTGACTTTATTGTGGTACAACCTAACGTCTACTTCATAGAGAAGGAATATCATGATTAATGTGAATTTCAGACCAAAATGCCATTATACCTTCTTCACTTGGCGTAGCCATAAGAGAATAGAATCTGTCTCTTCCTATCATCAGCCGGCCGCGGTGGTCTCGCGGTTAAGGCGCTCAGTCCGGAACCGCGCGACTGCTACGGTCGCAGGTTCGAATCCTGCCTCGGGCATGGATGTGTGTGATGTCCTTAGGTTAGTTAGGTTCAAGTGGTTCTAAGTTCTAGAGGACTGATGACCATAGATGTTAAGTCCCATAGTGCTCAGAGCCATTTGAACCATTTGAATCTTCCTATCAAAAATCATCGGCAGAAGCTGGAATCCAACCCACACCGTAAGTATATAACCCTGGTATAAATCCAACAGACCACCGAATGCTCTGCTCATAACGCCGTTGCGCCACGCTTTTTTTTTTTTTTTTTTATTTATTCGGGCCTCCTTCCTCCTCTACAGCCCGTCCTTCAAAATGGTTCAAATGGCTCTGAGCACTATGGGACTCAACTGCTGAGGTCATTAGTCCCCTAGAACTTAGAACTAGTTAAACCTAACTAACCTAAGGACATCACACACATCCATGCCCGAGGCAGGATTCGAACCTGCGACCGTAGCGGTCTCGCGGTTCCAGACTGCAGCGCCAGAACCGCGCGGCCACTTCGGCCGGCGCCCGTCCTTCCGCTCGCCATTTGTGCCGTCTTCGGCTAGCTTCTGTGCTATGTTTGGTCCATACGAGATAGTTGACTGACGAAGTAGATGTATAAAAGTAAACAAAATCCCTTCTTTTGGGGTGGTGGAAAGAAAATAGATCGGCTACATTCTTCTGTCAATGTGCGGGAGCGATTCTTATAAGAGAGCCAGACATATTTCATCCTGCTGGCGTCTCATGTTTGCGTCAGCAACCTAATTGTGCTTCTACACGAGGGCAAAGAGGAAACGAAATAGTCACCTTCTTGGCGAAAAATGAATGAGAAACTTAATAAATAATTTCATAAAGAGAAAAAAGGATTCCTGAGACTGAACAAAATATCGTTTGATCGCTCTTCAGCTCTGTCGCTATGACAATGTTCGGTTCAAGAAATTTGTGTAATTTTCTCTCTATTTCTTTTGTCGTTCGAGCTTTTGATGTTCTGTCATCAGGCACATCCACTAATCTGCTTTACTCTTTGTCATAGCCGTATAGATGTAATGGCCTCTCAGTCCTTTGAGCCAGTTGGCTGACCTTCTTTTAGTGTTAGGATATGGCACGTTATCAGGGAGAAGGACGTGTGTCGGTGTAATCGTGTTGGGTGACGTGCGGAGCACATGTGCTAGTTTTTGCCTGAAGAGATTCCACACGTCTTTCACATCGTCACAGACGAAGCGATGTTCGTCAATGTCGATGACACTGCAGCTGGAACAGTTTGGTGTACGTGCCAGACGTATCGCGTGCAATTTGGAGTTAGTGGGGATTTTTCTATTGACTGCGAGGTACCACGTCGATCGCACATTGGATGGTAGATGGGGGTCAGATATGTTGTCCCATATGTTTTTCCAATCATAATGTCGAAACTTGTTTTCTATTCGATTGCGCAGTTTTCCCTCCAGCACGGTGTTGTAAACCTCCTTAACCTAATATATGTCCTTCTCCGGTATTCTATGGCGTACGTAGCTGTATTCCACAAGAAAATGATTATAGTGGTACAGCTCTTGGGAGATGTGATGCACATCGATTGGTGGATCTCTGCTGACTGGGGTGATTTCACGTAAGAGATGAGCCACTAAGGTCCGCGGTGATCGTTGCCACTGTTTATACGTTTTTCTAACGTATAGCGCTTGCGCTTTTAGGTAGATGTCTGTCAGATGTAGCCCGCCATTGCGTGTCGGTAGCGTCAAGGTATCATATGAAACCTTAAATATCTGACCTCTGCTGACAAAATAACCAAGCGCTGCTTGCGTTTGGTGTGGTATGGTTCGTGGCACAGGCAGCACTTGACCAACATAGTTGGCTTTGGAAGCTATATAGGTATTGGCTAGTTGCACTTTTTGTATTGCACTTAAATTACGCAAGCTGTGTTGTATGCTTGCCCGTAATGTGGCAAGTAATCTACTATAATTGAGAGCGCCCGTGCGGCGGATATTACTCGTATATTCTATTCCAAGGCATTTTATTTTCTCCACAGTGTTGATAGGTACAGCGGCTCTGATCTCTATATCCCGACCAAGATTCATAATACCAGATTTATTGCGGTTGAGCTTAGCCCCTGACGCCAGTTCGTAAGTGGCCACAAGTTCAAGTACTGTGTCCACCTCGCTTTCGTCAGTCACAAGTACCCTTACATCGTCCGCGTAGGCTTGACATATGATCTTCTGTCCGTGTATATGTAGTCCACGGTGTTCCCGAGTCAGGGATACTAAAAGAGGTTCAAGCGCAATCGCGAAAAGCGTCGTGGACATGGGGCAACCTTGTCTTACCTAACTCTGAATATTGATCGGGCGACTGAGTTGTCCGTTCACACTGATTCTTGACGTGCTATTCGTCAGTATGTTTTTCACGGAGGCTATACTTTTCTGTTGGAAGTGCATGGATGTCATACACCGGAACAAGTACGAATGATTAACTTTATCAAAAGCTTTTTCGACATCAAGCGACATCAGAGCACAGCGAATGTTGCAGGCTTCCGATATCGCTATAATGTCTCTGTAGTCGCATAAGGTCTGAAATATCGTTCTATCCTTTCCCACACCTGTCTGGTAAGCTCCTGTCACTGTGCAAATAACTGAATTGAACCTTTGCATCATGATACGGGCGAAGATTTTATAATCACTATTGAGAAGTGTTATGGGTCGAAGAGTCTCCACGGTTTTGCCTCCTGGTGTTTTGGGGACTAAGACCACTTGTACCTTCACAGAATTCCTTCCGAAGGTCAGTTTCGGCATTTATTATTTCATTGCAGATGAGTGTCAATTTAGCAATTATCTCTTCGCGAAAAGTTTGATAAAATTCAGCGGGTAGCCCCTCAGGTCAAGGTGATTTATTCTTTGCGCTCCTCGAGATGGCATCTTCGACGTCTTTTTCCGTTATTCTTGCTGCGAGCACATCAGCTTCTTCTGGAGTGAGTCGCTCTGTCGTCCTAGTAGTAAGAGCTTGCTGCGCTGTTTCATCTGTCTGTGTATTGGCCAGCAATTGACCAAAATGTCGATGGATCTCGTTTCGTATTGCACCTTGATCTGTCAAGAGTCTCCCGTCTGAATTTTTGAGTTCCGTCAGAATTTTCCGTTTTTGTCTTTTATTCTCTTGGAGGATGTAGTACATCGATGTTGTCTCTTCTCGTGTACCGTTCTGCAAACGCATTCGTATTTTACAGCCTTCGAGATGGTGTCTCTGCAGGGTGAGCAATTTTGCTTTTATTCTGTTGATCTGCCCATGCTTTGTTGTGACTGCAGCATCCCGAACGCACAACTCTCTCAGACAGCTGAAGTAAAAGTCTAATGTCTGCTTCCGCCAGGTCACTTTTTCACGGGAGTAAGTTTTCATCTGGCTCAGAGTTCTAACACACAGCCTCCCTGTAGTGGTTTTCAGCATGTTCAATACATTCATTTACTTGGTTAACCGAATCGCCATGAACTAGCTGCCACAGCTACCCAGTGCATACATTCGACTTTATTTTGTAATCAGCGAAATAAAATCACGTAACTGCCACCTACACAGAACTGCCAACAGACAACGATGCAGAAATTTAAATAGGAAGTGTTCCTTTCCACTTGAGCTACTCTATTGCCCTATTTGTTTGTTGAAAATGTCGTGCAGTGCAAAAGAAAAGCTGTAACTGTCTGTCTCTCAGAAGTGTAGATCCAGCTATATGTATTATCTCACTGCACTGTGGAATGCGGAAGTTCTGGAGGAATTGTTAGTGACTTCTAGAGGTTCTCCATATACGTGTTAGTAACTAGCGTAATGGTAAGCGTCGCGCACCGTAGATAGATGTCGCGAGTTCGAGTACATTCACTGCTACATTTTTTAAAACGCAAGTCTCCTGTCTGCTGAAGTTATCAATCTAATGGAACCTTGAACATAATTCCCTTCACTTCTCAACCCAAAATAGTCGCATGAGGAAAAAGGGCTAACTTCTGCGACATTTTGTTCTTTTCGGGTTTAATAGACGGCCAGGCATCTCGAAACTTTTGTATTATGTATGGGGAGAGCGCATCGTGCCAAAATACGTCAGAGAAGTATTTTCTACATTAGCTGTACACTGTACTATAAAAAATGAATTAAAACCACCCACTATAACCTTAAGACGAAAGTCTGTTTTAATAAAACTGAGTATCTGTACAATAGCGTGGCTCTATCAGTACGAATTAGTAACATACTACTCTCTTAGATTTCGATTGAAACTGTGTTTAATTAGTATGCTGTATCATACTCAAGAGGTTTTCGTAAATAAAGTTATGTATTCCTAGAAACCCAAAATTTGCTAGCCAGCAGCGGAAAGAGACGTTACCTGTAGTACAACATTGTAAGTTTTTCACCATTGCACTATGAGACGAAAGTATTTTCTTGCGATTTCCTTATAGATGTTTGATCTGACTGCTTGTAGCTCTTTCACAGAAGGGATACAAACGGTACTGTGAATGTGACTGGAACCGCGAACCATAAAAGACGCTTCTTCACAGGTTAGCACGTAACCACAGAGCTAGGGGAGAAGCACGTATGTTCATTTATTCTTAAGAGGACAATCAGTACTTGAACCCGTAAACAGCTATTTAAAGGACGAGATTAGTTGCGATTTCCACGTACAACGACTTTCCTGGGCTGAAAACCGCAAATTTACAATCATTTGTTACACTTCAAGCGATAATAACACCGATTATTCAATGGAAATGACAGGGAAAATCAAGTGAACTTTGAGACTTAATTTCGTTCGCACCAGGAAGTAACTCGTCGATGACAGAGTTGCCAAACATACATTCCCTTGGTGCCAAATCTCAGTTACAGTACCAGCAGGAAGAAGACTAACCGATGTGAGAATACTGTGGGCTGGGAAGTGACCATAGCTGACGTCTCAAAGACGCAACTGCTATGGCCTGGAATACGTAATGCGTCTGATTCGCATTTCTGTAACTAGGTTTAGGGACTGGAGCGTAGTTACTAATAATACTCAGGACTGACTGCAAATTAAGCATCATAAATCACTAACTCTCATAGCTGTTTTTATATTTCTTTCGTAAGTGTACTCAAAACTAAGAAACTCATTTACGGACGTTTTCGTGCCTCACCAATATAGTCCAGTCAAATAGCAGATATACCTTGCAAAAGGTGGGATAGAAGAGTTTATTTTTTCAACTCGTTCATATGGTTGGAAAGATTAGAAAACCGAGTTTTGCCAACAAAATTTCTCTTGGGAAAACTTTCTGCAGTCACAAAACTTGGAAAATTTCGGCCTTTTTCAGTTACTTCAAAATATCTCAGTTTTTTTGCTCCTATCGCTTTAACGTCTATTTTATTTTTTAAAGAGCACAAAATTCTCTACAAATTTGATTCTTGCCATTTTTTTCTACTCGCAATATCTAAGGCGCTACAGCGCCTCAAAATATACCAATTTTTCAAACTTTGAGCATAGTGGCAGGATACCTTATTTTTTAGCACTATTTTTTCAGTTTCTGATTGTGTAGTATAAATACATTATACATCATGTTATATGTTGGAATTTACGACCTCACTTTCAGGTATTCAATTTCTCTGTATGCAACATGAGGATAGCTGGGCACCCAACTATTGTGATTCTTACATCACTACCTGAAGTTCACTATGGGCCACCTCAGCCCTGGTATTTGTAAAACTATAAATATAAAAATACATCATTAAGAGACATAGACACACACACACACACACACACACACACACACACACACACACACATACACACGCACACAAAATAAATTGTCTCAGGAAACTGAACTATTATTAGCTGCAGTAGGCAAACTAATTAGGTAGGAAATTATTCTTGTGTATAAAAGTCACACAGTTGACATTAAAAATAAGTAGCTTTATTACAATTAAAATGCATTGTCAGTTACTAAAAAATGTTGACAGTTCTGGGTGTGTAATACTTGTAATACCGCACTTTAGCGCACTTGACACAGATATGAGCATCACTTCGAACGTTTTGATAGGCCAGGTTCCTCAGTGTCACCAGAAATACCTTGAGTTATGGATTCAGGGTCTGAACATAGAGATGATCCCAGATTGACTTCTTCTTTAAACAGCGAGTCAGCCTCAGCAAGTTCGTTGATTTCGTCAGCGGTTTCCTCAACATCCTCCATAACATCTTCTTCACTGTCTTCATATAAAAATTTTGGCACGTTTTCACAGTTGACCCCAATACATTTCTTGCAAATTGAAGAACATTTCATACCCACGTTTCCGCAGAAGAACGCTCCGCAACAGTTCAGCTTGCATGAGCATGAAACAATGTGAAGAAGTGCTTCAGGTGCTGGATCTTGGCAAGTGTTCATTTTTCGCAACAATATTGGAACACTTAATTTTTCCTTGACCAAAAAAAGCGGGTGTTGTATGACATCCGCTAAAGGCGTGAGTGAACAGAATATATTCACTGTCAAACTTGTAAGATGCAGTGGAAAACCACTTGTCTTCTGCATTTTCTCTTCCTGGCTTTAAGAAAAATAAGTTTTCAATGCCTTGCCCCAAACCGGTCATGAGCACAAGCAGGTCAACATCTCCTACAATGACAACACTTCCAAAATCTTTGGTTCTTGAAATGGCAGATGTTCCAATCATAACGTCAGCATCTTCTTGTGCCTGGTGCACTTCAATCCTACACTCCAGAAATTCCTTTTTAAGAAGTGTGATCAAACGCATCTTGTTTCGTTCGTTGGACAAGATCTTGTCCTGAGGGTCTTGGTTCACCATCTCTGATTCATCCACAACGTCAACCGAAGAATGTTTTTTGGACCTACGAATCCTGTCAGTACTCTTTGTGCTACATTTGTCTCCCTCACATGGATACCCATCAAATACAATAGCAAATTGAGATCCAAAATGACGTTGCAGGTAAGAAACACAGCTTTGGGCTATTGACTTGAAGCAGACATTTCGAGTCCAAGTCACTTTGTGGATAAGGTACCCTCCATCAATGACAAAAAATTTACTCGGTCCACCTGACTTCACATCTTGCACCGGAACGAAGGCATTGTAGAATGAAGATTTTGTTCCTTTTCGCATGCCTTTCTCTGAGAATAGGGACATTGGGTAAGGAGCAAGCATTTTCAGCACCACAACATATACTGAATGGAAGCGACTATAAACTGTAGGACCCTTATTGTTGTGTGCTAATAGCTGTCAGCGCGCTGTGAACAATCACCAGAGATAATCGCCTTCCGCCCGCCAAAGAATAAATACGCTTTTGTCCGCTAAAGAACAATTCCTACATACTTTTTCTTATAACTGATCAATAACGTCAATCAACTGTAGTAAATGTACGGCACCTGCATGCAATCGTATTACATATTGTAACACAAATAAACTTCACGCAATCCGACGTGAATGTGTTTGTAGTTACTGAATATGATGCTGTTTGTCCTGCCCCTGCAGCAGAGTGAGATGGCAAATTCCAATGAATAACATGATGAGTAATATGTTTATACTACACAAATAGAAACTGAAATAACAGTGTTCAAAAATTAGGTAATTCGCCACTTTGCTCGAAATTTGAAACATTGGTATTTTTTGACGCGCTGTAGCGCCTTAGATACTGTGAGTAGAAAAAAATGGTAAAAATCAAATTTGTAGAGAATTTTGTGCTCTTTAAAAAGGAAAATAGACGTCAAAGCGATAGGAACAAATGAAACTGAGATATTTTGAAAAAATTGATGTTTTTTGACTGCAGAAAGTTTTCCCAAGAGAAATTTTGTTGGCACAACTTGGTTTTCTAACCTTTCCAACAATATGAACAAGTTAAAAAAATGAAATCTTCTACCCAACCTTTTGCCAGGTACAGGCTTTTTTCTGACAGTTTCACTGGACTAATACTCGAGCACAACAAAAAATTAAAAAAATGTGTCTGTGTGAGAGAAAGAGAGAGACAGAAGATAGAGAGAGAGAGAGAGAGAGCGAGAGAGAGAGAGAGAGCGATAAAAATAATAAAAAAAGAATGAGAGAGTGAAGGTAAAAAAATGATGTAAAGAAATTGAATCATGGTATGTAAAGAAATCTTTCATTAAAATGACACGTTCCACATCATTACAAAATGTCGTATTGATGACCTATGAAACAAGTATTAATCTAATCTAATCTAATCTAGTCTCATCATTTCATATTGCTAACTAGACATAAAGATTCATGAAATACCCAAATTTTCGCCAATATCAGTAACCAAATCTAAACTTGAAAATAAAAAAAACGACAGTTTTTGTGATAAACTGGGATTCCAATCAAGACCCTTTCGTCCCTGTTAACTAACAACGAAAGATCTCTGATATATCACCAATCAAAAGTAACAAGGTGTGTATGCATTTAAAGCTGAAGCACATGATGTGAAGTTCTGAGAAAGAGGTACGAACCAAACACATAATCGGATTGTTAACTAAGTAAAATCAAATGTTACTTATCGGTTTTTCTTACCAGCTGCTAGTTGTTTAAATCTAAAATAAGGATACAAATTTTTATGCCTGAGTGACAATCGAACCGCACACATGCCGTCCTTCTTTATCATCCACGAATATAGCTTAAGTATCAATTGCTAGTAAGTAAGATGTGTGCCTGTTTGACCAGAAATAACGACACCTATTGCAATTGTTGGCAACAAATGAAGAGACATTAAAAATGCACGTTAATTTTCACTAGCAAATGGTTCAAATGGCTCTGAGCACTATGGTTCTTAACTTCTAGGGTCATGAGTCCCCTAGAACTTAGAACTACTTAAACCTAACTAACCTAAGGACATCACACACATTCATGCCCGGGGCAGGATTCGAACCTGCGACCGTAGCGGTCGCGCGGTTCCACACTGTGGCGCCTAGAACCGCACGGCCACCCCAGCTGGCTTTCACTAGTAGGCTGGTCTGCACGTGATAGGTCTTGAAATGAAATTATGAATGTTTTTGTGCTGGACCCATATACGTACCTTTGGAGGAGACCTAGAGAAGACTGCAGTCTTGGGAAAAGGAACGAAATGATTGTATTATACTTTTCCAGGAGATTGAGAAAAGAGATACGAATTCGAATCACAGTGCATCACCATATTTTCCGTCTCTAGTTCAATCAAGTACAAGTAAAATAAGAGCTCTGTTGCTTTAAATGGTTATCAGTTCATCAAATAAAATAAAATTTTCTAATGTAACTAAGTTTACTGGCGACAGTATTTCTGTTTACCATGACTTCCGCCTATGTCATTGACCAGCGTAAACCGGCTCTACCCAGTTGGTAATGAAGGAACATGATGTTTTATGCTGATTCTGGATTATAACGTCTTTCTCTTGAGATTACCAGAGGTATAGCAAATCTGTTTGTTCCTCTTAGAAGTAAATGTCTGAACCCAGGCATTGCGCCAGTGGTCGCTCGTTCCTCCAGAACATTGTGGTCACATTTCCCAACCCCAGGAGTGTGCCGTAACGGATGATGTGCTTAGCTTACAATATTAATCACGGTGGAAAAAATGCGAGTCTGTTAAATGGTTAAGTAGAAGCAAGCTTCTGACTCGGAGATTATGCTATTCTCATGTCAGCAGAATGGGAAGACTCTTCTAGGCATCATAGTCTCGATGTGAAACCATTTTGAAATTCTCACTAAGTGGCTCTGAGCACTATGGGACTTAACATCTGTGGTCATCAGTCCCCTAGAACTTAGAACTACTTAAACCTAACTAACCTAAGGACATCACACACATCCATGCCCGAGGCAGGATTCGAACCTGCGACCGTAGCAGTCGCGCGGTTCCGGACTGAGCGCCTAGAACCGCTAGACCACCGCGGCCGGCTTCTCACTAAGTCAGTAAATTTCTTAGTTCGAGAAAATCCACTGTGAAGTGCGAAGGTACCGGATAATTCGATTAGTACCGTCATTACTATCGTTTTCTGTATACCGCTCCTGGAACACATGTGCTTGAAGATCATTTATAGCCTTTTGGTCATTTTAGAAGTAGTTGCCCAAGAACAGGTTCTTTCCCTGTCTACGGAATCCTTTTCTTGTTAATATCAAACATCAGCAATTACTCGTAGATTACATTAAAACTAAAGTAATTGATGAAGACGTTATTTGATAACAAAAACGCGCTGCCTTTCTTCATTTACTTGCGACTAGAAATGGTCGTCGAATACCGCCAAACCAAAAGCCAAGGGATCTTACTGCCCTCCAACATACATCGCTATCAGTTCTTCCATATGATTTGGTCGACGTGACCTGTTTCAAGTCGTGTATGACAGAGAATGTTTTAGAAAATCAATTGTTTTCCTTTGCAATAAAGAGAAGGGTTTACATTCTAATTATCCAAGTTCAAAATTTTCTCAATATTAGTCCAGATTTAATATTCGCTTCTATAATGTAAGAAAGTATTTCACAGTTGCAAAACTCGCATCCGACTCATTGACCTTACACTTTAGTCGCTGACCATAAATTGTAGCTCAGAGTGAGACCAGTTTAAGTAACCTAATGTAGCGAAGACTGTCTGCCAGTGCTGTTTCTCACCGGAAAATACGCAGTTCACTCATTGGGCTCCATAAGTACACTGTAATAGTAATTTCTGTGTGTATACAATGCATACGAATTGTAGAATTTAGTGGTGCTCTGTCTTCCACTTCTGTATACAATATGCCTGGCCTAAACGGGCCCTTTATCACTACAGGCCCTGGGCAGTGCAACATCATACTGACAACACTAATGTGCTTATACTGACAACCTCACTGTTCGATTTACCTGATTTTGTAATCATTTAAATAAAACAACATGACCTTCCAGTGGGAGACATTTCGGCCCCATTTTCCTTCTGTGAAATTTGTCAGTAAGCTTTTTTGCCTTCCAACCAGCGAAATTCGGCAGAGTACGGCTGGTAAATGATTCACAACCCACGATTTAGTGCTGTGAAGACAATTTCTTTAAACATTGTCGTAGCTGAAGAAATTTAGTTTCTTCTTAAATCGTCTTATGCAGCAACGTTCACAGATATCTCAAATAGGAAAAGCTCTTAATCCAGGTACGAAGGTTGTAAAACAAACTTCACACAGTTTGTGTCAGGTTGATCTTTTCGTCTGATAGCACTGCGTAAGTATTTTGTCTACGAGACATCACAAGTAGTGTTCCTGTAGCTGTGGGAATCATTTGTTGAAAACGAGTTTAACACCAATTGGTAAAGTACAGATAAATATTCAAAATGATTATCAACCTAAGTCTGAGTTCATCCACAAACTGAGGCATACTTATAATATTGAAGCTAGACTGTGTGTCCTTGTCTTCCATGAGTGGGCATTGGAGGGCGTTTACACACACGTATACAATACTATGAATACTTCTAACGCTATAGTTAACGTTGCTGTCATAAATTAATTCTGTTTTTTTTTTTTTTTAATTATTCTGGGTCTTCAGTGTGCAGTATGTGGCATTAAATGAGCTACAAGCACATTTACTCCAGCAGCGGTTGTTGTTGTTGTGGTCTTCAGTCCTGAGACTGGTTTGATGCAGCTCTCCATGTTACTCTATCCTGTGCAAGCTTCTTCATCTCCCAGTACCTACTGCAACCTACATCCTTCTGAATCTGCTTAGTGTATTCATCTCTTGGTCTCCCTCTACGATTTTTACCCTCCACGCTGCCCTCCAATGCTAAATTTGTGATCCCTTGATGCCTCAAAACATGTCCTACCAACCGATCCCTTCTTCTAGTCAAGTTGTGCCACAAACTTCTCTTCTCCCCAATCCTATTCAATACCTCCTCATTAGTTACGTGATCTACCCACCTTAACTTCAGCATTCTTCTGTAGCACATTTCGAAAGCTTCTATTCTCTTCTTGTCCAAACTGGTTATCGTCCATGTTTCACTTCCATACATGGCTACACTCCATACAAATACTTTCAGAAACGACTTCCTGACACTTAAATCTATACTGGATGTTAACAAATTTCTCTTCTTCAGAAACGATTTCCTTGCCATTGCCAGTCTACATTTTATATCCTCTCTACTTCGACCATCATCAGTTATTTTACTCCCTAAATAGCAAAACTCCTTTACTACTTTAAGTGTCTCATTTCCTAATCTAATTCCCTCAGCATCAACCGATTTAATTTGGCTACATTCCATTATCTTCGTTTTGCTTTTGTTGATGTTCATCTTATATCCTCCTTTCAAGACACTGTCCATTCCGTTCAACTGCTCTTCCAAGTCCTTTGCTGTCTCTGACAGAATTACAATGTCATCGGCGAACCACGAAGTTTTTATTTCTTCTCCATGGATTTTAATTCCTAATCCGAATTTTTCTTTCGTTTCCTTTGCTGCTTGCCTAATATACAGATTGAATAACATTGGGGGTAGGCTACAACCCCGTCTCACTCCCTTCCCAAGCACTGCTTCTCTTTCATACCCCTCGACTCTTATAACTGCCATCTGGTTTCTGTACAAATTGTAAATAGCCTTTCGCTCCCTGTATTTTACCCCTGCCACCTTCAGAATTTGAAAGAGAGTATTCCAGTTAACGTTGTTAAAAGCTTTCTCTAAGTCTACAAATGCTAGAAACGTAGGTTTGCCTTTTCTTAATCTTTCTTCTAAGATAAGTCGTAAGGTTAGTATTGCCTCACGTGTTCCAACATTTCTACGGAATCCAAACTGATCTTCCCCGAGGTCCGCTTCTACCAGTTTTTCCATTCGTCTGTAAAGAATTCGCGTTAGTATTTTGCAGCTGTGACTTATTAAACTGATAGTTCGGTAATTTTCACATCTGTCAACAACTGCTTTCTTTGGGATTGGAATTATTATATTCTTCTTGAAGTCTGTGGGTATTTCGCCTGTCTCATACATCTTGCTCACCAGATGGTAGAGTTTTGTCATGACTGGCTCTCCCAAGGCCATCAATAGTTCTAATGGAATGTTGTCTACTCCCGGGGCCCTGTTTCGGCTCAGGTCTTTCAGTGCTCTGTCAAACTCTTCACGCAGTATCTTATCTCCCATTTCATCTTCATCTACATCCTCTTCCATTTCCATAATATTATCCTCAAGTACATCGCCCTTGTATAAACCCTCTATATACTCCTTCCACCTTTCTGCCTTCCCTTCTTTGCTTAGAACTGGGTTTCCATCTGAGCTCTTGATATTCATACAAGCGGTTCTCTTCTCTCCAAAGGTCTCTTTAATTTTCCTGTAGGCAGTATCTATCTTACCCCTAGTGAGATAAGCCTCTACATCCTTACATTTGTCCTCTCGCCATCCCTGCTTAGCCATTTTGCACTTCCTGTCGATCTCATTTTTGAGACGTTTGTATTCCTTTTTGCCTGCTTCATTTACTGCATTTTTATATTTTCTCCTTTCATCAATTAAATTCAGTATTTCTTCTGTTACCCAAGGCATGCAGCGGTATGAAGAAAATAATAATAATAATGACGGTACTAATCAAATTATCCGCTAACGTCACACTTCACAGTGGATTTTCTCGAACTAAGAAATTTGTTGAATTAGTGAAAGGTCAAAACGGTTTCATATCGCGGCTATAATGCCTAGAACAACCTTTCCATCCTGCTGACATGAGAATAGCATAATCTTCGCGTCATAAGCTTGCTTCTACTTAATAGACTCGCATTTTTTCCACCGTGACTAATATTGTAAGCTAAGCCCAGCATCCATTACAGCACACTCATGGGGCTGTGAAATGTGGCCACAATGGTCTGGTGGAATGAACTATCACAGGTGCAATGCGTGAGTTCAGACATTTACTTTTAAGAGGCACAAACATATTTACTTTACCTCTGGGAACCTCGAGAGAAAGACGTTATAATCCAGAATCCACATAAAACATCATGTTCCTTCATTACCAACTGGGGAGAGCCGGTTTACGTAGGGAAATGACATAGGCGAAAGTCATGGTAAACAGAAATACTTACATCCCGGAAGGTTTACCAGAAGATATGTCATCCGGTCGTGAAAGCCTTCATACTATGAAACAGAAATACTGTCGCCAGTGAACTTACTTACATTAGAAAATTTTATTTTACTTAATTAACTGATAGCCATTTAAAGGAACAGGGCTCTTATTTTACTTGCACTTGATTGAACTAGAGTCGTTGAAAAATATTTTGCTGGACTGTGATTCGAATTCGTATCTCCTGTTTCAAGGTTCTCACTCTCTTGGAACAGTATAGTTCAATCATTTAGTTCCTTCTCCCAAGACTGCAATCTTCTCTAGGTCTTCTTCAAGGTAAGTATGTGGGTCCGAATCCTGATACAGTACAGAAATATTCATAATTTCATTTCAAGCCGTATCACGTGCACACCGGCCTGCTAGTGAAAATTAACTTGCATTTTTAATGTCTCTTCATGTGCTGCCAACAATCGCTATAGGTGACGTTACTTCTGGTCAAACACGCATACATCTTACTGTTGGTGAGTAAGCAATTGATACTTAAGCTATATTCGTGGATGATAAAGAAGAACAAAAGGTGTGCAGTTCGATTGTCGCTCAGGCACAAATATTTGTATCCTTATTTTAGATTCAAACAACTAGCAGGTGGTAAGAAGAACCGATAAGTAACATTTGATTTTACTTAGTTAACAATCCGATTACGTGTTGTGTTCGTATCTCTGTCACAAAAGTTCACATCCAGGTGGTAAGAAAAACCGATAAGTAACATTTGACTTTACTTAGTTAACAATCCGATTACGTGTTGTGTTCGTATCTCTGTCACAAAAGTTCACATCATGCGCTTCACCATTAAATGTATGCACACCTTGTCACTTCTGAATGGAGATATATCAGACATCTGTTGTGGTTAGTCAACAGGGACGAAAGGGTCTTGATTGGAATCCCAGTTTATTACAAAAACTGTCGTCTTTTATTTTCAAGTTTAAATTTGGTTACTGATATTGGCGAAAATTTGGATAATTCATGACTCTTTATGGCTAGTTAGCAAAATGATATAATTAAATTAGATTGCCGGCCGGAGTGGTCGAGCGGTTCTAGGCACTACAGACTGGAACCGCGCGACCGCTACGGTCGCAGGTTCGAATCCTGCCTCGGGCATGGATGTGTGTGATGTCCTTAGGTTAGTTAGGTTTAAGTAGTTCTAAGTTCTAGGGGACTGATGACCTCAGATGTTAAGTCCCATAGTGCTCAGAGCCATTTTTAGATTAGATTAGATTAATACTTGTTCCATAGGTCATCAATACGACATTTTGTAATGATGTAGAACGTGTCATTTTAATGAAAGATTTCTTTACATACCATGATTCAGTTTCTTTACATCAGTTTTTTACTCTCACTCTCTCATTCTTTTTTATTTTTATCTCTCTCTCTCTCTTTCCCTCTCTCTCTATCTTCTGTCTCTCTCTCTCTCACACACATATTCTTTTTTTATTATTTGTTTGTTGTGCTCGACTATTGGTGAGGCATGAAAACATCCGTGAATGAGTTTCTTAGTTTTGAGTACACTTACGAAAGAAATATAAAAACAGCTATCAGAGTTACTGACTTATGATGCTTAATTTGCAGTCAGTTCTGAGTACTATTAGTAACTACGCTCCAGTCCCTAAACCTAGTTACAGAAATGGGAATCACACGCATTACGTATTCCAGGCCATAGCAGCTGCTTCTTTGAGACGCCAGCTATGGTCACTTCCCAGCCCACTGTACGCTCACATCGGTTCGTCTTCTTCCAGCTCGTACTGTAACTGAGATTTGGCACCAAGGGAATGTATGTTTGGCAACTCTGTCATCGACGAGTTACTTCCTGGTGTGCATGGAATTAAGCCTCAAAGTTCACTTGATTTTTCCTGTCATTTCCATTGAATAATCTGAGTTATTATCGTTGAAGTGTAACAAATGGTTGTAAATTTACGGTTTTCGGCCCAGGAAAGTCGTTTCACGTGGAAATCGCAACTAATCTCGTCCTTTACATAGCTGTTTACGAGTTCAAGTCTTTATTATCCTCGTAAGAATAAATGAAAATACGTGCTTCTTCCCTAACAGTCTGCCTTCGGCGGTGCAACGGCACGGACGTCTGTTTACGTCCTTGCCGGAGACGTTCGCGCTTGCGCAGTTGTTTACCTCTTCGGCGTACTCGCGCGTTTAGACGACTCGATATAGAATGGCACATGCATACCGAAAGTCGACTCTCAAGATTAGTTTTTCGAATGAATATGCGAGACCGAAAGCCTACGAAATAGAAAGGTTCCTACGTGACGAAGTTAAACTTGACTACAACGAACTTATCGGAATACACCTCTCCATAGTGAGCAGTGTCGTTTACGTCAAGCTGATTAACGATTCAGTATGTGACAGAAGCATCCAAGATACTAAACATGGACTCAAATTTCGCCACTCTGATGGACATGTTGGAGAAGTAACTATTGATCACGCAGGACTGGGCTTACGAAACATACGTATTTTCGAACTTCCCTTCGAGGTTCCGTCTGACTTGGTCATTGACGCCTTACGCCAATGTGGAAGAGTGCTTAGCCACGTCGAGGAAAAATGGTACAACTTCACGACTTACCCCGTTCTCAATGGGGTGCGTCAAATCAGAATAGAACTGACACAACATGGACCCTCGTACTTGTACATCGGCGGATGTAGAGCTATAGTCATCTACGATGGACAACACAAAACATGCTCAGGCTGCGGGAAAGAGGGCCACGTCCGTTCCGAATGTATGCAGAGGAGGATAGTACAAGTTCCAAACGGCGAACCCGTGCCTCCGTCCACGTTGACGCCGCTGACACTAACGTATGCGGACTCATTTCGAAGAGACCCCATCCCGAAGAATGACCAGCTACAGAATCCTGACAGCTTACGGCAACCGACTGCAGCAGAGACCGCCTCCAGTGACGAAACGACGCACACTTCTGCCGCTCCGGCGCCGACGACGCCCTTAACCGAGCGGAAAGGATCGGTAGGAGCTATGGAAATTGATTCTGCGGTTGTGCCGACAGCTGCTTTCGTCCCTGAGGACCGGGAGTCACTTCCGCACTTGGATACGGAGGCGCACACGCGCAAACAACGATCGCCGAAGCGCCACAAGAAACGACGGCTAGCGCCGTCTGATACCTGCTTACTGCAGTCCACGTCAGATGGACTTGGGTGTAACGTCGATACAGTGCATCCGGATGCGCAACGGGAGGTTATACCTCCCACACACCATTACGACGCGAATCATGCTAGACAGGGGTTGAATACAGACACACCGGACGGAAAGCCGACGGAAGGAGTCCTTCCACCCACCGCAGCAACGCCACCGCCTTCGGTCAGCCAGGCCGGAGACACAGGACGGGAGCTGGACCTCCAGCACAGGAACTGGGCCGACGAATCCGATACTGACCCACAGACCGACGACGCACCCGCAATGGCGAGTGCTGCGTCCACCGGATGTTAACCACGCCGAAGATGCAGAATGCCGCACAGACAGCATGTCGACGAGCAGCAGCACGAAATTAACATAAGTGTTCATGTGCGCTTTACGCACTGAGGAACAGAGGCAGGCATATCGAACAGCCTCTATTAATATTAATACGATCATAACGCCTGTCAAATTGCAATTATTACGAGACATGTTGCATGCGTCAGACGTCGACATCGTTCTTCTGCAGGAAGTATGGGTTGAGAGCTTCCACGACCTCTATGAGTACGATACGTACATTACACCTACTACTGACGGCGGCAGCGGAACAGCGATACTTCTACGTAGCGGCATAGTAGCCGAGGACGTGGTGTACAGTCGTGGACAAAACGAGCGAGACCCCTCGCCTTTTCGTTATGCTGATCCGCACGGCTTTAAAGTCTGCTACACAGCATAACAGGCAAGGCGACGAAGTGCTACCAACATACTATGCGCAGGCGTGAAATTGACAAACTATCTGAACTTTTTTAGACTGTATTCAATAATTTGTAAGACTATATTAATGCTGATTAGTGTGTTAAATACAACACGTAAACATAGGACAGAACTGAAAGAAGAAACGCTAATTTGTATGAAACGGACGAATAAAAATGAATTTCAGCTTATCCAGATAACAGACAAAGAACCCCAGACCGTTACGAATTAGCAAAATATTATCCGCATTCGCCCGCGAAACGGTCTGTGTCAACGTTCAGACCAGTCATACTGGATTACCATTGCTGACCTACCATGAAAGTGTGCAAATTTAGCAATGCGTAAAGATTCATAACGAAATTCACTTAAACATCATTCAGTGCCACACTTAAGTCAATTCCATTATTGACAGAAGCGGAAAAAGGAGGCAGTATCATGTATGAAATTCTACAAGAGTGTCATATTGACATCCACAGAGCGCCAGTACAGAATAAAGGTAGCGATAAATCGTATTGGGTGCGCGAGAATTTCTTAAAATTGCTTTACTGATATTCTACCTGCCTCCATAGAGATTAGAACCGAAAACAAACCAGACCTTCCTTTCACTATGCTAGCAGACAACCTAGGCAAACAGCCCTCTATTATTACCCCAGACATGAACAAGCCGGCAATTTCGCAATAAAAATCTGCAGTTTCTGTTGCATAGAGCTTTCTGGACTCAAAAACATGAATTTTCTTCCTTTATGTCACCACTTATGCGACAATCATTCGGGATGATTATCGAAATAACAAATTACTGTTATTAGAGAGTAAATTTTGTAGGATAATTCTGCACCACCCCAGGAAATAAACGGCTACATAGCTGCCAAACGTATTCTGCATTGTTTCGAATTCTCCACTAGACTCCCCACAGCCAGAAAACGTTCATTAGCAGAAGTGTTTCTTAAGCTAGCTAGCAATGAGAATGTTCGTACTTCTAAAACGCGGTGGCATTAATACTGGGATGTGAATTACCACGTGTATAGGCAAATACATTCTATTTGCATTCCTGTAAACGTGATTTGGATCGAAAACGTAGCTACGACTAATATGCTTATGTATCGACAGCAACTAGAACATTTCGAATAAAGAGTAGCGGGTGTTATTTATGCGGCCCTCATCTTCAGTGTTTTCGTTGTTAGGATTTCGTCACCTAAACCGGTAAAAACGGAACCCTACTAGTCTCACTTTCTTGACCGTCTATCGGTCCACCCAACCCTTAAAACCCGTTTACCTCCAGAACGGGTGGACATAATAAGCGGAAATGTATCGCACTTCTTGCTGTAACCGGTCCCTTGCTGGTGTAAAAAAGTGAGCTTCTATGTCAACGCAATCAAAAGATACGACGGTTTATGTAAAGAAAATTTACGCGAAAGGTCAAAAAATGGCTTCAAGAACTATGCGACCTAACTGCTTAGGTCATCAGCCCCTAGACCTAGAACTACTTAAACCTAGCTAGCCTAAGGGCATCACAGACATCTATGCCCGAGGTAGAATTCCAACCTGCGACTGAAGCAGCCGTGCGGTTCGTCACTGAAGCGCCTGGAACCGCTCGGCCACCGCAACGCGGCGAAACCCTACTCACCTCATGTATAATGATAATATATACTGTCTAGTGAGGATAAACTGTATTCTCCAGCAACTCAGATCGTTTGATCACGGAACTTTTACGAAGCTACATTCAAACTTTGTCGAAGTCGTCTGCAATATCCATTACAAACACCCTAGGAACTTCGTATGCGATATCCACTTCTGAATACGCTGGCAGATAATGCAGTACTATAACAAGTAGGTGGGAACTTATTGTTATTGGTCCATGCATGACACTTTATTTCAATATCACTTTAACGCGCCTAGGTGTTCGTATATGGTTGAAATTAATGAACAAAAAGTAAATAAACAGTAAACAACTTCGATGTTCAGATCAAGTGAAAGTCACATGTCGTAATTACAACATAATTTCGTTGTTACATCTACATGACTACATCAACAGGATTTCTTTGCAATCCGGACTTACGTGCCTGGCAGAAGGTTCGGATTATTTCTCTACCGTCCCACTCATTAACAGTGTGCGGGAAAAGGGACTACTTAAATCTTTTCTTGCGAGCCTTGAATTACATTATTACTATGGTTTCTTCTTGTGTAAGTACCCTAGGAAATAATGTTTTGGCATTCAGAACATATGGTGGTGATTGAAATTTCGTGAAAAGATCTCGTGGCAACGAAAAACGCATATGTTTTCATGAATGTTACCCCAACTCGATTATCAAATCTAGGATCCTCTCTCCCCTATTTCGTGACATTACAAAGCGTGCTACCGTTCCTTGGACGTTTTTGCGTGCACAGTCAATCACGTCTGTCAAGGATATTATAGCAGTGGACGGACAAACGTAGTGTAGGCAGTGTTTTCAGTTGGCCTGTTGCGTATTCTTAGTGTGCGGCCAATAAAACGCAGTCATTCGTTTGCCTTCCCCACAAAAGTATGTTTTCGATCTTTCCAGTTTAAGTTTTACTGGGTACTGAGATGAACTGACAGTGCTTCGACTTGTGTTTTGTCATGTAACCGAAAGTTAATTATTGTTATTGGACGCAGCTTTAGTGTTTAATGTATTCCTCAGTCAACAACAGTAGACTCCTCGTACACCACACATAACTGTTTCAAAGTATTAAATTGTTACTGATCTTACCATGTTGCAGTGGTCGTCTTAACTTGCCGTTTTGAAAAAAAGGAAAATATTTTAGCGAAATGTAGCAACTAAGAAGCGGAGTATCCAAACAAACAAACGTTTCCGGTTTAAGTAGTTGCAGTAGGTCTACTACACAGTAACGTAAATTAGGAGCAAAGTCCATAAGTAGATCCTCATCAGGAAAACCAGCCCTCATAATGCAAAGTGCAACTACAACAAAGAAAGTTTCCAAACATGTCAATGAGTAGTCGAGGAAAGTTGACGCATTCTGTCTACTGAATCCCAACGCACGCAATTTACGAGGGGGCACGCCAAGTGTCAGACCCCGATCTTGCTTTTAACTACGCTCATTGAAAGAGGGGACAAAATAAGCTTAAACTCTACCGCTTCTGAGAAAACCACGGTCAAAGTGTTCAATGCGTTGTTGTTATAGTGTAGATACCGCTTAGCGGTTAAGGATTCAACTGAAGCGGTGGCTCTGCGGCTACCATAGCGACTTCGGAACTTTGCGCTGCGAGTTCGAAACCCGGTTTTTCCTTTTTTCCCCCCTCACTCTCTGAATTATCTACGAATGTTTATTCCAATTTATGATGAAACACTGTTGTCGTTATTCGTCAGTTAATTTACTGTGTAAAGAAATAAGTTAAAAAGGGAACACACAGTGCGTAGTGGGGCGATCACTCTGTTGTAGAAATAATTCAGAAGCCAAGATCGCTTAAATACTGTCTACTGGATAACCGGTTTCAACACACTAAAGGTGCCATTATCGGATCTAAATGTAGATTAACATTGATAAACCATTTGGATATAACGATACATGAGGCAGACGAGATGATTTTATATCAGCTTGTCTCATTCGTTTATTATTTTTTTAATTCATTAATTACACATAAAGTTAATTGTCGAGTAATGACAACATTATTTCAACATAAATTAGAAAAAAAACATTCGAAGATAATTCTGATACAGAGGCAGGAAAATAAAATAATTAAAAAACACAATATGGTCTCGAACACGGGAATCAATGCTAAGAAGGAACGACGGTAGCCACTGAGCCACCGCTTCAATTGCGTTCTCGGCTGCAGAAGGTATCTACACTAGAGCAACAGCGCGTTGATAACCTTGGCCGTCGTTTTCTCGGAAACGGTCGAGTGTCTGCAGATAAGCCGAAAAACAAGTTCGCTTATTTTGTCCTCTCCTTCACTGACAAGGGGAGGCCGCCAATTGTGAAATTCAGATTCGATTCATAGTGCGCATAATAAAAGCTCATGGCCAGAGGTGTAATGTGGCAAAGCACCAAGATGCACTTCTCAGCCGTTGTCGAGAAAATCGACAGTTAGAAGAAACCGCTCGGTGAAATACTCTCTACGATTCATAATTTTCTACAGCGTCGTGGCGCAGCGGTAAGCGCTCGAGTTCGTAATCCGAAGGTCGGCGGATCGAATCTCGCTCCATGCAACTTTTTTTTTTTTAATATTTGTTTTTTGTAATTCAAATGTGTGTATAAACACACACACACACACACACACACACACATATATATATATATATATATATATATATATATATATATATATATATATATATATATATATATAATTCCCGGCAACAGGTTGCAACAATTATGCATATAATAAGTTGTTGAAAGTCGTTTGTCGTGGAAAAACTGGCGACTTCGAACATCATTATGTTTTCCGCAAACAAATTTGTATTTCACAAATGTTATTAATTGTCTTCATAATGTTAACCACGTATAGTTAGCGGAAGACGTAGAAACGATATTCCGAAACGAATACGTATAGCGTAAGTCAAACGTTCGAATTAGAATAGAAACCCCACGAACACAAATTTGCTGTGGCAGGTATGAAATATAAACTCCGTTAATCGCTCGTTACACTTGAAGGACAGATGTTGAATGGGCCGAAACGAGCCGCCGCATAACAGCGTAGTTGCCTGCTAACTTCGAAAGAAGGTAGATGCGGTCCCTAGCACAACTTATAACACCGTCGAAAATCAGTGCGGACGTGAGAGCTTTGGTACACCCTGTTAAACAAACGGTAAAATGGAGGCGGTACAATTGGAGAGCGATCCGCCTTCACCAACATGCATAAGCAATTCATTAATAGTTATATATATATATATATATATATATATATATATATATATATATATATATATATATATATATATATATATATATATTTGAATTACAAAAAAATAATAATAATAAAAAAATGTTGCATGGCGTGAGATTCGATCCGGCGACCTTCGGATTACGAACTCGAGCGCTTACCGCTGCGCCACGACGCTGTAGAAAATTATTAATCGTAGAGAGTATTTCACCGCAACGGTTTCTTCTAACTGTCGATTTTCTCGACAACAGCTGAGAAGTGCATCTTGGTGCTTTGCCACATTACACCTCTGGCCATGAGCTTTTATTATGCGCAGTATGAATCGAATCTGAATTTCACATTTGGCGGCCTCCCCTTGTGAGCAAAGTTTCGGGACAATCAGCCTATGACACTTGGCGAGTTCCCCTCGCTCGTCGAGTCGCTTCTTACGCCCGGCGAGAATTATGTATGCCTCCGAGTAAACTGCGCCACCTGGAAACACGGCGAGCGGGGATAAACACGTTTTCCTTCTTATAAGGCAACCCTCTACAGATAAAATTCATGAAGTGTTCTTCAGGTTGCCTCAGATATTTCAGAAATGTTTCTTGCCTCAGGCCTGCCGCATATGCAAAACGTAAACATTTCATTTCATGTAATATTTATCAGGATAAGACATGACAAGAGTGGACCAGTCCCTTCTGAGAAAAATTAGAGATTTTAAGTTGCTCCACTATGTAATGACACGGGTATGGGCTTGCGATCTCTCTTTTATGCCATCGATTTCCGTGTTACACATACTTGGCCACTGCGTTGTGGCTGCCATCGTGGAGGAGGCAGTCTGTTTCCTGCCAGCGCTGTTTCCGCAGCCAATATTAACCGCGACGAATCATTCAGTCAACGCTAAATGGCCCATCTGGCTGAGGCAGACAAGGGCGCTATAATAGAACTCCATGCAGAGGGATCTTCAAATGCCGACATAGCAAGAACTATGGGTCTTCACAAGTCGACGGTAGCCAGGTGGATCAGACGAAAGGAAGAGAGTGGTAACTTGAATGGGAGGCCTCATGGCCGTCGCCGCAAAACAACAGCAGCTCAGGATCAGCAGATACGCCGTTTCAGTGAGAACCACCCATTTGTCAACGCACGACAAATTCAGCAAACTTTGGGTCTCAATGTTAGCAGTAAGACCGTCACTCCTCGTGTAAGGGAAGGTGGACTGAGAGCAAGAAGCGCTGCTGTGAAAGAGACATTGACTGTTTCCCAAAGAGAAGCTTGCCTTGCTTTTGCTACTGAAAATGGCGACAAACCTCTCCAGTTTTGGAGGCGAGTGATTTTCACGCACCAAAAAGTTTTCTCTACGGCATCATCCGGAAAAGTACTAGTTTACCGGCCTAAATGTGCTAGGTATAATCGAAAATATATTTACAGTTGCCGAAGGAGTGGCAGGTTGTCGGTGCCGGCCGGTGTGGCCGTGCGGTTCGAGGCGCTTCAGTCTGGAACCGCGTGACCGCTACGGTCGCAGGTTCGAATCCTGCCTCGCGCATGGATGTGTGTGATGTCCTTAGGTTAGTTAGGTTTAAGTAGTTCTACGTTCTAGGGGACTGATGACCACAGATGTTAAGTCCCACAGTGCTCAGAGCCATTTGTAGTCGGTAACGGTATGGGCGTGGATATCGGCCGAAGGGTGTGGGCTCCTGTGGGAAGTGGAAGGAAGATTCGATGCGCGCAATTACATATCAATTCTGGAGAACGTGATGTTGCCTGCTGTGGCAGCAAGATTTGGCGATGATCAGATCATGTTCCAACAAGATCGCTCGTCTATTCATATGGCACGTGTGGTTAAGAGGCGGGTCGACGACCATAGTAATATTACTGTAACGGAATGGCCACCTAAAGGAGCTGACACGAATCCCATTGAGAATATCTGGGCAGAAATGGTCAGAGTAATACGAGAAAAGGGCAGTCACCGTCGACTCGCCGACAGCTTTCTGATGTGATTCATGACGCTTGGAATGAGTTACTTGAATCTCCTAGTTATGTGGCTCGAGTTGTGGGCTCAATGCCCAACAGACTTCGAGCTGTTGTGGAAGCCAAAGGAGGCTTCACCAATCAGCTGTTTCAAGCTTTGTTTCTTTCTTCTTCGTCTTTTTTTTTTTTTTTTACTTACAGACGTATATTTTATATAATTTCAAGGAAACGCAGTAAATGGAATGTAAACTGATTTTTGAGGCTTCATTTTGTGACGGCTAAACAGTGCTGCATCATGGGACCCGCTATTTGTCCACATGTGGCTGAACATCAGAGGTGTAAAAAATTTTGAGGTGCCGAAGTTCTCTGGAAGAATAACGTCTTTTAGACAAGGAGATGATTTTTAGTTCATTTCATTTTAACCATTCACACTATGATTTGACATTCTAATCTTTGATTTCATTTTATTATTATGTATCTTTTCTCCAGTGAAAGTCAACGGTAGTAAGTTTCAAGATATGAAGAATAACTGGAAGTTTCTAATTTGTGGAAAGCGTATTTAACAGTTAATATTTTCGACAAATCTGTAGTTATAGGACATATTAAGAAGCGAGTCAAAAATGGCATTGTGGAAGGATCAGGTTGGTCTCTAAAGGGTAACGACGATAAAATAGCAAATATGAAACTATGGGTAACAACTATTGTTGATGGTGAGGAGCCATAATCGATATGTCACTTTTCCGTAATTGTATTTCTGAAGTTTATCGTCAATCCTAGGACTGACACCGATACTCTGTTTTACGTAAAGAATACAACCTTCAAAATTTATTTAGCAGCGCAGAATATTAAATCACAGTTTATAGATCAGGAACCTAATCCAACTGCCTTTAATTTTATTTTCACGGATGACATTGAGACAGTAAATAACAAGAGAAATAAGAAAACTCTCAGAATCAATATAGAGAATTCAAGTATCATGTGAATTCAAAAGTTTGCTATAATAGCGATTAATTGCTTTTTACAGACCCCTTCATGCCTACGTTTTCCGTCAGACAGACAATGTTTGAAACTAGGACTAACGAGGTAAACAATTTTTCCACAAATTGTCAAATTGGAAGTCGGAGAGCCAGTTACATAAATTACGATGACAACAAACGTTTTTCAAGTAAACTGATCACAGGAGGCATCCAACGCATTTATTGTGAGTTACATGCACAGTATGTAAACTGGCAACGCCACCAACACACAATACCACTAACAAGGGAACATCCCCATCGCACCGCCCTCAGATTTAGTTATAAGTTGATACAGGGGATAGGCCTTGAAAAACTGAACACAGATCAATCGAGAAAACAGGAAGAAGTTGTGTGGAAGTATGAAAAAAAATAAGCAAAATATACAAACTGAGTAGTCCATGCGCAAGATAGGCAACATCAAGGATAGGGTGAGCTCAGGAGCGCCGTGATCCCGTGGTTAGCGCACGCAGCTGCGGAACGAGAGGTCCTTCCGTCAAATTTTCCCAGGAGTGAAAAGTTTAATTTTTATTTTCAGACAATTATTATCTGTCCGTCCGTCCGTCCGATGCGAGGTAACCGCGCCGTAGTATGATGACGCTACACCTAAAAAACATGGAAAGACATGACGTCAGTCGACTATAGCGCACGGAAGAGAGAGTATTCCTGCTAATGAGGCTCCCTGGCTGGCAGTTAACTGTTCGCTACTTTGGACGAGAGTGCATTAAATACGTGCGATGCATTGCGTGGGCAATATGAATCCAGCAAATATAGCTCGTGACTCCAATAACAATGTCAATGAATATTTTCCGAACTGTAAGGCATCGGAAAGTTCCTTAAGGGATCGAACGATTGTCGAACATTTGTATGATTATTTCCTACATTTGTTGAATAACAGTACGTGTGGTGATGATTGTCTGAAAATAAAAAAAATCAAACAACTAACCCGAGGGAAGACTTAAACCAACGACCTCTCGTTCTGCAGCTCCTCACGCTAACCACGCGACCACTGCGCTCCCGTGCTCAAGCTATCCTTGATGTTGCTTATCATGCACACGGACTACTCAGTTTGTTTGGTTTGAATATTTTTTTCATACGTCCACACAACTTCTTCCTGTTTTTCGAATGATCTGTGTTCAGTTTTCAAGGCCTATCCACTGTGTCAACTTATAACTAAATCTGAGGAGGGTGCGATGGGAAGGTTCCCTTGTTAGCTATGAACAACTGTAGCAAAACGGAGCATCCTCGTTATCCATGTGATGGATAAGACGACTAATTCGCAACATAAATGTCAATGTAAGCATCAGTTTCTGTTGGAACGTGCTTCCCGGACCAAATAACATACATTTCCTACGTCTTCAATGCGAATCATGTAGCAAATGTAATTTAAAGGACATAAAAATATCGAGTGAATTTACTAAAATAATTATGAACCACTTGAATTTGCATTCAACAGGCAATGTTCAGAAGTCTGGTGTAGGAGTACTGCATGCTCTAATTCGAAACAACAAAAATCAACAGTGTAACTATTATTGAACGTCATCAGGTCACTCATCGAGCATTCCTATGCAGTACTGTTACTGGTGACGTGTTATGATGCCTTTATCGTTAACTTCCTAAGAAGAAATGAAAGGCTGAGCCCCACCAAAAGACGTAAACTCGAGGAGAGAGTTGCGTGAACATATTATTTTACATCTGATAAATCCAAAAGTGTGTTTTGGGCTACGAATTCTGCCCCCAGGGTGTGTGCAACACAGCTGGAATTTGTTGCCAACAACTGAGTCACCTTTCGGTCACA
Organism: Schistocerca nitens; assembly: GCF_023898315.1. NCBI lineage: Eukaryota > Metazoa > Arthropoda > Insecta > Orthoptera > Acrididae > Schistocerca > Schistocerca nitens. Next base: position 399,412,372 of record NC_064616.1, read on the forward strand.
GTGTAAGGAAATCGAGCAACAAAACTACATCACCTGTGCTACTGCATGATAACGCACTATGTTGATTTGAGAAACAAAACTATCCAGGAGATTGATAGGAAAGTCGTCTCTCAGGCACATTTGTATTGATAGGGAAGTCCTCTCTCAAGCACTTGTCCCTCTCGTCATATATTTGTAAAATTTTACCTTTCCCACTCTAGATCGATCAACCGTCAAGGCAATTCATTTCTAGACGAAAATACTTTTAAAACTACTCTGGTTTATTGACATCGTTAGAACAAGTAGGTTTCTACAGGCGTAGAATTTGTAAACAACTTTAGCATTGTCATATCGTTTTAGATATCGTGAAAGAAAATTCTGCTGCTAATTAATTTCTCTTTGATAATTACTGTTGCGTTTAGTAAACTAATGGAAAATGCAATTAAAATATTCACTGTACTAATACAAACTAAAGTCAGCTTAATACAGAAACATCACGACGGCAGTCTATCTTAATAAAGCATTAAGTTTCTGTGAGACAATTGGGCTTATTTTAACACGAATTAGTAGGATATTACAGACTTTACACTTAGAAAAGATCTGTATTTATTTCATTTCCTGTACCATTCGTAAGTGTTATGAAAATGGGGCTTTTCATAGATAAAATTATGTATTCACAACAACAAAAAAATGTCGGCAGAAAACAAAAGTGGCATTATGAATCTGGCAGTACCGTAAGGTTTTCACTCTGACACTAAGAGTTACTGAAAGTAGCAAGAAGAATTTTGCTCGAGCGTTGTCTTACGATTCCCTTATTAAGTTTTTATCTGCCTGCTTGTAGCTGTGCTACAAAAGAATTAAAAATCTGGCTTTCAGCAAGTCTCGAAAGGCGAACAAAAGCAGCTTGCACCTGGTTACTAAGCATGTTACCTGGGGACTGGTTTTTTCTTAAAGCGGGAAGACATCCTTTTGTGGTTCAATTGGCAAATGTCAGTCAGACGTGTGACGTTAGTCTAAGCGTTTCGGTGTGTTGAATTTGTACCAATGATTTTTCTACACGTTTTTTCTGTCCCAAATAGAGTTGAAGTCTCCCATTAGTATTTTCACGTCATCTTGGTGAATTTTGCTCATGGTATTTTCGAGTGTGTTCCAGAATTTTTCAACATTGTCGATGTTTTTCTTATTTTCGATGTTGGTGGGTTCAAATGGTTCAAATGGCTCTGAGCACTATGGGACTTAACTGCTGTGGTCATCAGTCCCCTAGAACTTAGAACTAGTTAAACCTAACTAACCTAAGGACATCGCACACATCCATGCCCGAGGCAGGATGCGAACCTGCGACCGTAGCGGTCGCGCGGTTCCAGACTGTAGCGCCTAGAACCTCTCGAACACTCCGGCCGTCGATGTTGGTGGGGACACGTGCATTGATGAGTGTATATGTTTTACTGGGGCTCTGAATGACCATAGTCATAAGTCGCTTGTTGACGGGCCAGCCGCGGTGGCCGAGCGGTTCTTGGCTCTTCAGTCTGGAACCGCGCGACTGCTACGGTCGCAGGTTCGAATCCAGCCTTGGGCATGAATTTGTGTGATGTCCTTAGATTAGCTAGGTATAAGTAGTTCTAAGTTCTAGGAGACTGATGACCTCCACTGTTAAGTTCCATAGTGCTCAGAGCCATTGGAACCTTTTGATTGTCGATCGGTGTGAATTCTTTGGCAGAGTTGATAGATCGGTGTTCGAGAAATGCAATGCCGAAGATTGGTACGCCTTTCGTTACCTTTTGTTGTATTCTGCTCTTGAAGATGCAATGGTTTCCCTAATACACGGTTTCATTGTCAGTTAGTCGTGGTTCTTGAAGTGCAAGGATGAGAATTTTTTGTCGGTCCATTTCTTTTGTGAAATTATTTAGTTTTCGTGTTTGGATCAAGGTATCGATGTTTACTTTTAAATGCATGTTTTTTGCTTGTAGGGAAATTTACCAGAGATCTTCGATATTCTCTGTCGTGCTAACCTGGACTCCCCAGAATCCGAAAATCCAACTGCCGCCTGTCGACAGCCGGGTTGTGTACCACCTGGGATAAAGTTGACTTTGCTTGCATAGTTTACGTTTGCTTGTGTTTCATTGGTTGTGCTTGGGTGATACCAGGACCGGACAGGACCAGAGGGTGTTGAAGCCTTTGAAAGCAAATATTTTCAGCCAAGCTCATTGAGCTAACACGGTGACCAGAGTAACGGTGATTTTCACTCAGACGTGTCTGGATTTTGCGTTCAACGGATTGAGTAGCCGTTCAGGATTGTGTTAGTATTTGGTTCACCCCTAGTATTTGATTTCCTCGGTACCACCCATATGGGGGAGGGTTTCCACTATCCGCCACACGCGATTATTATTATTATTATTATTATTATTGTCATTATGTCTCAGCAAATCCCATATGGTGTATCTTCCCACCACTGAAATAGATGTGTATTGTTCGATTCAGTATTTCCATCACATAAATGTGGTTTATAATTACGTTACATTGCTACTAGTAGACATATTTCTCACTTTTTATTAGACAGTTGCTACCTGTTACTCCATCATAGGAATTTATGTGCGAAGCATTGTTGAAATACAGACGTTCAAATTATCCGATTTCTGTAATTTCATTTCGATACCAGATCGTTCTAATCGGATTCAGCCAGGTAGTCTTAATGTGGATATCCGACCACGACTGTCATCATATGATAGACTGTGTAAACCACATTCTTTATCGGACTGTTGAATATAGATCACTTATCTATGACAGGACCTGAATTCTTAAACACTGTGGAAAATAATAATCCGATGTGCTTATTACAAATACGTTATTCCAATATAAATATGTGAACTAACGAGATAACAGTTTATTTACAGGAGCAGAACTAATGTTCAAATGTTCAAATGTGTGTGAAATCGTATGGGACTTAACTGCTAAGGTCATCAGTACCTAAGCTTACACACTACTTAACCTAAATCATCCTAAGGACAAACACACACACCCATGCCCGAGGGAGGACTCGAACCTCCGCCGGGATCAGCCACGCAGCTCATGACTGCAGCGCCCCTGACCGCTCGGCTAATCCCGCGCGGCTACTAAAAGTATACTCGTCCACAAAACCCATGTGGACAATTATCTGATAATCGGTCAAGCTTTGCTTTGTCGCAGCTCTTTAGGATACAAGTCCATTTACTTTCAGGCTCTTACATACAATTCTTGCAATGCAAGGTAATTGAAAAAACTCATCCACTCGACGCCAACTGAGGAACTGACTGGTGCATGTGTTGTTCAACACACAGTAGTTGTCACCCTCACTGGAATCAATGAGTGTGTGCGTGCGTGTGTGTGTGTGTGTGTGTGTGTGTGTGTGTGTGTGTGTGTGTGAGTGAGTTTTCGTGTTAATGCACAATCTGAATCAATACTATTAACATCAGACAGACAACCGGGCATCAAATATGACTGTAAAGTATGTTAATGCGATGGGAAGTTACAAACTGAATTTTCACCTAACCCACGTCCTGCATATTACGTTAAGTAAGATGTATTAACTCCATAGTATCGTTAGCAGAGAGTGCGCTCTTGTTGTCGAGGCCTGCGACAAGCGCAGCGATCAGCACTGCCCAATGCCGCCGCGATTTGTTTATGTTGGCTGAGCGTGGACACTGCAGCAGACGCTTCGCCATAAACAGAAAGAAATCACCTTGGCTCTGACTGCAGTGAGCGGATATCACTGCCTGCGTGTTCTTATAGTAACCAACGTGAGACTCTACTCACAGGTGCCATGGAGCAATTGCAACGGGTATCATGTCATTAGTCATGAGAATATTAACCAGTGATGAAATGTCCACTCTATTTGAATCCTAAGAAAATAGGAACCTTCTCACAAAGGAATGTGAGGTGATATCAAAATTTATCCAACATACAAAAATTAACTGCAGGGCTTTCATGTATGCAGTAGTAGCACACAAGGAAATAATATGTCTTGGAAGCGTATATTTCATTTCCTCTTCTCATATTAACGTCCTTGTTTTAGAATGAAGTGAGAAAATTAACGCGAAAAACTTAAGTTCCTGAGAAGCATATAAGTCATTTCCTCGTCTCATATCATAGCTTTTGTTTTAGTATGAGGTGAAAAAATAAACAGTTTACGGCTCTGAAACATAATATGACACCAGATTCTTATCGTAGGCGCTATCGGAAACGCAAAAAGCAGGGAGCTGTCCATTCTTTTGTCCTAAAGAGCTGCGACAAAGCAAAGCTTGACCGATTATCAGATAATTGTCCACATGGGTTTTGTGGACGAGTATACTTTTAGTAGCCGCGCGGGATTAGCCGAGCGGTCAGGGGCGCTGCAGTCATGAGCTGCGTGGCTGATCCCGGCGGAGGTTCGAGTCCTCCCTCGGGCATGGGTGTGTGTGTTTGTCCTTAGGATGATTTAGGTTAAGTAGTGTGTAAGCTTAGGTACTGATGACCTTAGCAGTTAAGTCCCATACGATTTCACACACATTTGAACATTTGAACATTAGTTCTGCTCCTGTAAATAAACTGTTATCTCGTTAGTTCACATATTTATATTGGAATAACGTATTTGTAATAAGCACATCGGATTATTATTTTCCACAGTGTTTAAGAATTCAGGTCCTGTCATAGATAAGTGATCTATATTCAACAGTCCGATAAAGAATGTGGTTTACACAGTCTATCATATGATGACAGTCGTGGTCGGATATCCACATTAAGACTACCTGGCTGAATCCGATTAGAACGATCTGGTATCGAAATGAAATTACAGAAATCGGATAATTTGAACGTCTGTATTTCAACAATACTTCGCACATAAATTCCTATGATGGAGTAACAGGTAGCAACTGTCTAAGAAAAAGTGAGAAATATGTCTACTAGTAGCAATGTAACGTAATTGGCCGGCCGAAGTGGCCGTGCGGTTAAAGGCGCTGCAGTCTGGAACCGCGAGACCGCTACGGTCGCAGGTTCGAATCCTGCCTCGGGCATGGGTGTTTGTGATGTCCTTAGGTTAGGTAGGTTTAACTCGTTCTAAGTTCTAGGGGACTAATGACCACAGCAGTTGAGTCCCATAGTGCTCAGAGCCATTTTGTAACGTAATTATAAACCACATTTATGTGATGGAAATACTGAATCGAACAATACACATCTATTTCAGTGGTGGGAAGATACACCATATGGGATTTGCTGAGACATAATGACAATAATAATAATAATAATAATAATCGCGTGTGGCGGATAGTGGAAACCCTCCCCCATATGGGTGGTACCGAGGAAATCAAATACTAGGGGTGAACCAAATACTAACACAATCCTGAACGGCTACTCAATCCGTTGAACGCAAAATCCAGACACGTCTGAGTGAAAATCACCGTTACTCTGGTCACCGTGTTAGCTCAATGAGCTTGGCTGAAAATATTTGCTTTCAAAGGCTTCAACACCCTCTGGTCCTGTCCGGTCCTGGTATCACCCAAGCACAACCAATGAAACACAAGCAAACGTAAACTATGCAAGCAAAGTCAACTTTATCCCAGGTGGTACACAACCCGGCTGTCGACAGGCGGCAGTTGGATTTTCGGATTCTGGGGAGTCCAGGTTAGCACGACAGAGAATATCGAAGATCTCTGGTAAATTTCCCTACAAGCAAAAAACATGCATTTAAAAGTAAACATCGATACCTTGATCCAAACACGAAAACTAAATAATTTCACAAAAGAAATGGACCGACAAAAAATTCTCATCCTTGCACTTCAAGAACCACGACTAACTGACAATGAAACCGTGTATTAGGGAAACCATTGCATCTTCAAGAGCAGAATACAACAAAAGGTAACGAAAGGCGTACCAATCTTCGGCATTGCATTTCTCGAACACCGATCTATCAACTCTGCCAAAGAATTCACACCGATCGACAATCAAAAGGTTCCAATGGCTCTGAGCACTATGGAACTTAACAGTGGAGGTCATCAGTCTCCTAGAACTTAGAACTACTTATACCTAGCTAATCTAAGGACATCACACAAATTCATGCCCAAGGCTGGATTCGAACCTGCGACCGTAGCAGTCGCGCGGTTCCAGACTGAAGAGCCAAGAACCGCTCGGCCACCGCGGCTGGCCCGTCAACAAGCGACTTATGACTATGGTCATTCAGAGCCCCAGTAAAACATATACACTCATCAATGCACGTGTCCCCACCAACATCGACGGCCGGAGTGTTCGAGAGGTTCTAGGCGCTACAGTCTGGAACCGCGCGACCGCTACGGTCGCAGGTTCGCATCCTGCCTCGGGCATGGATGTGTGCGATGTCCTTAGGTTAGTTAGGTTTAACTAGTTCTAAGTTCTAGGGGACTGATGACCACAGCAGTTAAGTCCCATAGTGCTCAGAGCCATTTGAACCATTTGAACCCACCAACATCGAAAATAAGAAAAACATCGACAATGTTGAAAAATTCTGGAACACACTCGAAAATACCATGAGCAAAATTCACCAAGATGACGTGAAAATACTAATGGGAGACTTCAACTCTATTTGGGACAGAAAAAACGTGTAGAAAAATCATTGGTACAAATTCAACACACCGAAACGCTTAGACTAACGTCACACGTCTGACTGACATTTGCCAATTGAACCACAAAAGGATGTCTTCCCGCTTTAAGAAAAAACCAGTCCCCAGGTAACATGCTTAGTAACCAGGTGCAAGCTGCTTTTGTTCGCCTTTCGAGACTTGCTGAAAGCCAGATTTTTAATTCTTTTGTAGCACAGCTACAAGCAGGCAGATAAAAACTTAATAAGGGAATCGTAAGACAACGCTCGAGCAAAATTCTTCTTGCTACTTTCAGTAACTCTAAGTGTCAGAGTGAAAACCTTACGGTACTGCCAGATTCATAATGCCACTTTTGTTTTCTGCCGACATTTTTTTGTTGTTGTGAATACATAATTTTATCTATGAAAAGCCCCATTTTCATAACACTTACGAATGGTACAGGAAATGAAATAAATACAGATCTTTTCTAAGTGTAAAGTCTGTAATATCCTACTAATTCGTGTTAAAATAAGCCCAATTGTCTCACAGAAACTTAATGCTTTATTAAGATAGACTGCCGTCGTGATGTTTCTGTATTAAGCTGACTTTAGTTTGTATTAGTACAGTGAATATTTTAATTGCATTTTCCATTAGTTTACTAAACGCAACAGTAATTATCAAAGAGAAATTAATTAGCAGCAGAATTTTCTTTCACGATATCTAAAACGATATGACAATGCTAAAGTTGTTTACAAATTCTACGCCTGTAGAAACCTACTTGTTCTAACGATGTCAATAAACCAGAGTAGTTTTAAAAGTATTTTCGTCTAGAAATGAATTGCCTTGACGGTTGATCGATCTAGAGTGGGAAAGGTAAAATTTTACAAATATATGACGAGAGGGACAAGTGCTTGAGAGAGGACTTCCCTATCAATACAAATGTGCCTGAGAGACGACTTTCCTATCAATCTCCTGGATAGTTTTGTTTCTCAAATCAACATAGTGCGTTATCATGCAGTAGCACAGGTGATGTAGTTTTGTTGCTCGATTTCCTTACACTGTGACCGAAAGGTGACTCAGTTGTTGGCAACAAATTCCAGCTGTGTTGCACACACCCTGGGGGCAGAATTCGTAGCCCAAAACACACTTTTGGATTTATCAGATGTAAAATAATATGTTCACGCAACTCTCTCCTCGAGTTTACGTCTTTTGGTGGGGCTCAGCCTTTCATTTCTTCTTAGGAAGTTAACGATAAAGGCATCATAACACGTCACCAGTAACAGTACTGCATAGGAATGCTCGATGAGTGACCTGATGACGTTCAATAATAGTTACTCTGTTGATTTTTGTTGTTTCGAATTAGAGCATGCAGTACTCCTACACCAGACTTCTGAACATTGCCTGTTGAATGCAAATTCAAGTGGTTCATAATTATTTTAGTAAATTCACTCGATATTTTTATGTCCTTTAAATTACATTTGCTACATGATTCGCATTGAAGACGTAGGAAATGTATGTTATTTGGTCCGGGAAGCACGTTCCAACAGAAACTGATGCTTACATTGACATTTATGTTGCGAATTAGTCGTCTTATCCATCACATGGATAACGAGGATGCTCCGTTTTGCTACAGTTGTTTCATAGCTAACAAGGGAACCTTCCCATCGCACCCTCCTCAGATTTAGTTATAAGTTGACACAGTGGATAGGCCTTGAAAACTGAACACAGATCATTCGAAAAACAGGAAGAAGTTGTGTGGACGTATGAAAAAAATATTCAAACCAAACAAACTGAGTAGTCCGTGTGCATGATAAGCAACATCAAGGATAGCTTGAGCACGGGAGCGCAGTGGTCGCGTGGTTAGCGTGAGGAGCTGCAGAACGAGAGGTCGTTGGTTTAAGTCTTCCCTCGGGTTAGTTGTTTGATTTTTTTTATTTTCAGACAATCATCACCACACGTACTGTTATTCAACAAATGTAGGAAATAATCATACAAATGTTCGACAATCGTTCGATCCCTTAAGGAACTTTCCGATGCCTTACAGTTCGGAAAATATTCATTGACATTGTTATTGGAGTCACGAGCTATATTTGCTGGATTCATATTGCCCACGCAATGCATCGCACGTATTTAATGCACTCTCGTCCAAAGTAGCGAACAGTTAACTGCCAGCCAGGGAGCCTCATTAGCAGGAATACTCTCTCTTCCGTGCGCTATAGTCGACTGACGTCATGTCTTTCCATGTTTTTTAGGTGTAGCGTCATCATACTACGGCGCGGTTACCTCGCATCGGACGGACGGACGGACAGATAATAATTGTCTGAAAATAAAAATTAAACTTTTCACTCCTGGGAAAATTTGACGGAAGGACCTCTCGTTCCGCAGCTGCGTGCGCTAACCACGGGATCACGGCGCTCCTGAGCTCACCCTATCCTTGATGTTGCCTATATTGCGCATGGACTACTCAGTTTGTATATTTTGCTTATTTTTTTCATACTTCCACACAACTTCTTCCTGTTTTCTCGATTGATCTGTGTTCAGTTTTTCAAGGCCTATCCCCTGTATCAACTTATAACTAAATCTGAGGGCGGTGCGATGGGGATGTTCCCTTGTTAGTGGTATTGTGTGTTGGTGGCGTTGCCAGTTTACATACTGTGCATGTAACTCACAATAAATGCGTTGGATTCCTCCTGTGATCAGTTTACTTTAAAAACGTTTGTTGTCATCGTAATTTGTGTAACTGTCTCTCCGACTTCCAATTTGACAATTTGTGGAAAAATTGTTTACCTTCTTAGTCCTAGTTTCAAACATTGTCTGATAGAAAATGTAGGCATGAAGGAGTCTGTAAAAGCAATTAATCGCTATTATAGCAAACTTTTGAATCCACTGGACACTTGAATTCTATATATTGATTCTGAGAGTTTTGTTATTTCTCTTGTTATTTACTGTCCCAAAGTCATCCGTGAGAATAAAATTAAAGGCAGTTGGATTAGGTTCCTGATCTATAAACTGTGATTTAATATTCTGCGCTGCTAAATAAATTTTGAAGGTTGTATTCTTTACGTAAAACAGAGTATCGATGTCAGTCCTAGGATTGACGATAAACTTCAGAAATACAATTACGGAAAAGTGACATATCGATTACGGCTACTCACCATCAACAATAGTTGTTACCCATTGTTTAGTATTTGCTATTTTACCGTCGTTACCCTTTAGAGGCCAACCTGATCTTTCCACAGTGCCATTTTTACTTGCTTCTTAATATGTCCTATAACTACAGATTTGTTGAAAATATGAACTGTTAAATACGCTATTCCACAAATTAGAAACTTCCAGTTATTCTTCATATCTTGAAACTTACTACCGTTGACTTTCACTGAAGGAAAGATACGTAATAATAAAATGAAATCAAAGATTAGAATGTCGAAGCATAGTGTGAATGGTTAAAATGAAATGAACTAAAAATCATCTTCTTGTCTAAAACACTTTACTCTTCCAGAGAACTTCGGTACCTCTCAAAATTTTTTCAGCTCTGATGTTTAGCCACATGTGGAAAAATAGCGGGTCTCATGATGCAGCACTGTTTAGCCGTCACAAAATAAAGCCTCAAAAATCAGTAAATAAAACTATTCTTGTACAGTTGCTCCGAATCGCATATACCAACCGCCCTTTGCTGCGACAACTACTCAAAGTCTATTGGGTATTTGATTTTGTTCTGCTTTTTCGGGCCTCCTTACCTCTCCTTCTAGCCCAACCTTTGTTCTGCAATTACGTCTTCATCGGGGAGCTTCTCCTCAACATTTTTATTTTGTGCTGAACTGTTTTGTACCCTTCTTGCATACACACGTGTGTCACGTATTTTATAGAGACTGAATGAATATATAAGGTGAGTATTTCTTCTCTTATCAAATTAAATATTACATATCTAGCTGTGAATTAATTTGTTTGTCCCCATTCCACTTATTGCGTTTCCTTGAAATTATATAAAACATAAGTCTGTAAAAAAAAATCGCGTATAGCCTCCTTTGGCTTCCACAACAGCTGGAAGTCTGTTGGGCATTGAGCCCACAACTCGAGCCACAGAACTAGGAGATTCAAGTAACTCATTCCAAGCTTCATGAATTTGCTGATTTGTCGTGCGTTGACAAATGGGTGGTTCTCACTGAAACGGCGTATCTGCTGATCCTGAGCTTGCGTTGTTTTGCGGCGACGGCCATAAGGCCTCCCATTCAAGTTACCACTCTCTTCCTTTCGTCTGATCAACCTGGCTACCGTCGACTTGTGAAGACCCATAGTTCTCGCTATGTAGGCATTTGAAGATCCCTCTGCATGGAGTATTATAGCGCCCTTGTCTGCCTCAGCCAGATGGGCCATTTAGCGTTGACTGAATGATTCGTCGCGGTTAATATTGGCTGCGGAAACAGCGCTGGCAGGAAACAGACTGCCTCCTCCAAGATGGCAGCCGCAACGCAGTGGCCAAGTATGTGTAACACGGAAATCGATGGCATAAAAGACAGATCGCAAGCCCGTGCCCGTGTCATTACATAGTGGAGCAACTTAGAATCTCTAATTTTTCTCAGAAGTGACTGGTCCACTCTTGTCATGTCTTATCCTGATAAATATTACATGAAATGAAATGTTTACGTTTTGCATATGCGGCAGGCCTGAGGCAAGAAACATTTCTGAAATATCTGAGGCAACCTGAAGAACACTTCGTGAATATTATCTGTAGAAGGTTGCCTTATAAGAAGGAAAACGTGTTTATCCCCGCTCGCCGTGTTTCCAGGTGGCGCAGTTTACTCGGAGGCATACATAATTCTCGCCGGGCGTAAGAAGCGACTCGACGAGCGAGGGGAACTCGCCAAATGTCATAGGCTGATTGTCCCGAAACTTTGCTCAGTGAAGGAGAGGACAAAATAAGCGAACATGTGTTTCGGCTTATCTGCAGACACTCGACCGTTTCCGAGAAAACGACGGTCAAAGTTATCAACGCGCTGTTGCTCTAGTGTAGATACCTTCTGCAGCCGAGAACGCAATTGAAGCGGTGGCTACTGTCGTTCCTTCTTAACACTGATTCCCGTGTTCGATACCATATTGGGTTTTTTAATTATTTTATTTTCCTGCCTCTCTATCAGAATTATCTACGAATGTTTTTTTCTAAGTTATGTTGAAATAATGTTGTCATTACTCGACAATTAACTTTATGTGTAATTAATGAATTTAAAAAATAATAAACGAATGAGACAAGCTGATATAAAATCATCTCGTCTGCCTCATGTATCGTTATATCCAAATGGTTTATCAATGTTAATCTACATTCAGATCCGATGATGGCACCTTTAGTGTGTTGAAACCGGTTATCCAGTAAACAATATTTAAGCGATCTTGGCTTCTGAATTATTTCTACAACAGAGTGATCGCCTCACTACGCACTGTGTGTTCCCTTTTTAACTTATTTCTTTACACAGTAAATTAACTGACGAGTAACGACAACAGTGTTTCAACATAAATTGGAATAAACATTCGTAGATAATTCAGAGAGTGAGGGAAAAAAAAAGGAAAAACCGGGTTTCGAACTCGCAGCGCAAAGTTCAGAAATCGCTATGGTAGCCGCAGAGCCACCGCTCCAGTTGAATGCTTACCCGCTAAGAGGTGTCTACACTATAGTAACAGCGCATTGAAAACTTTGACCGTCGTTTTCTCAGAAGCGGTAGAGTGTAAGCAGATAAGCCGAGACACGTGTTCGCTTATTTTGTCCCCGCTTTCACTGAGCGAAGTTTCAGCAAGATCGGGGTATTTCCTCGGGAACACAGGAAGAAACCATAGTAATAATGTAATTCAAGGCTCGCAAGAAAAGATTTAAGTGGTCCTTTTTCCCGCACACTGTTAATGAGTGGGACGGTAGAGAAATAACCCTAACCTTCTGCCAGGCACGTAAGTCCGGATTGCCAAGAAATCCTGTTGATGTAGTCATGTAGATGTAACGACGAAATTATGTTTTAATTACGACATGTGACTTTCATTTGATTTAAACATCGAAGTTGTTTGCTGTTTCAAAATGGTTCAAATGCCTCTGAGCACTATGGGACTCAACTGCTGTGGTCATAAGTCCCCTAGAACTTAGAACTACTTAAACCTAACTAACCTAAGGACATCACACACATCCATGCCCCAGGCAGGATTCGAACCAGCGACCGTAGCAGTCGCACGGTTCCGGACTGCGCGCCTAGAACCGCGAGACCACCGCGGCCGGCTCGTTTGTTGTTTATTTACTTTTTGTTCAATAGTTTCAGGCATATACAAACACCTAGGCGCGTTAAATGATATTGAAATAAAGTGTCATGCGTGGACCAATAACAATAAATTCCCACCTACTTGTTATAGTACTGCAGTATCTGCCAGCGTCTTCAGAAATGGATATCGCATACGAAGTTCCTAGGGTGTTTGTAATGGATATTGCAGACGACTTCGACAAAGTTTGAATGTAGCTTCGTAAAAGTTCCGTGAGCAAACGATCTGAGTTGCTGGCGAATACAGTTTATCCTCACTAGACAGTATATATTATCATTATACATGAGGTGAGTAGGGTTTCGCCGCGTTGCGGTGGCCGAGCGGTTCCAGGCGCTTCAGTGACGAACCGCACGGCTGCTTCAGTCGCAGGTTGGAATTCTACCTCGGGCATAGATGTCTGTGATGCCCTTAGGCTAGCTAGGTTTAAGTAGTTCTAGGTCTAGGGGCTGATGACCTAAGCAGTTAGGTCGCATAGTTCTTGAAGCCATTTTTTGACCTTTCGCGTAAATTTTCTTTACATAAACCGTCGTATCTTTTGATTGCGTTGACATAGAAGCTCACTTTTTTACACCAGCATGGGACCGGTTACAGCAAGAAGTGCGACACATTTCCGCTTATTATGTCCATCCGTTCTGGAGGTAAACGGGTTTTAAGGGTTGGGTAGACCGATAGACGGTCAAGAAAGTGAGACTAGTAGGGTTCCGTTTTTACCGGTTTAGGTGACGAAATCCTAACAACGAAAACACTGAAGATGGGGGCCGCATAAATAACACCCGCTACTCTTTATTCGAAATGTTCTAGTTGCTGTCGATACATAAGCATATTAGTCGTAGCTACGTTTTCGATCCAAATCACGTTTACAGGAATGCAAATAGAATGTATTTGCCTATACACGTGGTAATTCACATCCCAGTATTAATGCCACCGCGTTTTAGAAGTACGAACATTCTCATTGCTAGCTAGCTTAAGAAACACTTCTGCTAATGAACGTTTTCTGGCTGTGGCGAGTCTAGTGGAGAATTCGAAACAATGCAGAATACGTTTGGCAGCTATGTAGCCGTTTATTTCCTGGGGTGGTGCAGAATTATCTTACAAAATTTACTCTCTAATAACAGTAATTTGTTATTTCGATAATCATCCCGAATGATTGTCACATAAGCGGTGACATAAAGGAAGAAAATTCATGTTTTTGAGTCCAGAAAGCTCTATGCAACAGAAACTGCAGATTTTCATTTCGAAATTGCCTGCTTGTTCATGTCTGGGGTAATAATAGAGGGCTGTTTGCCTAGGTTGTCTGCTAGCATAGTGAAAGGAAGGTCTGGTTTGTTTTCGGTTCTAATCTCTATGGAGGCAGGTAGAATATCAGTAAAGCAATTTTAAGAAATTCTCGCGCACCCAATACGTTTTATCGCTACCTTTATTCTGTACTGGCGCCCTGTGCATGTCAATATGACACTCTTGTAGAATTTCATACATGTTACTGCCTACTTTTTCCGCTTCTGTCAATAATGGAATTGAATGGCTCTGAGCACTATGGGACTCAACTGCTGAGGTCATTAGTCCCCTAGAACTTAGAACTATTTAAACCTAACTTAACCTAAGGACATCACAAACATCCATGCCCGAGGCAGGATTCGAACCTGCGACCGTAGCGGTCTTGCGGTTCCAGACTGCAGCGCCTTTAACCGCACGGCCACTTCGGCCGGCAATAATGGAATTGACTTAAGCGTGGCACTGAATGATTTTTAACTGAATTTCGTTATGAATCTTCACGCATTGCTAAATTTGCACACTTTCATGGTAGGTCAGCAACGGTAATCCAGTATGACTGGTCTGAACGTTGACACAGACCGTTTCGCGGCCGAATGCGGATAATATTTTGCTACTTCGTAACGATCTGGGGTTCTTTGTCTTATTGAAACAGTTAAGTCATCTCGATAAGTTGAAATTCATTTTTATTTGTCCAGTTCATACCAATTAGCGTTTGTTCTTTCAGTTCTGTCTTATATTTACGTGTTGTATTTAACACACTAATCAGCATTAATATAGTCTTACAAATTATGGAATACAGTCTAAAAAAGTTCAGATAGTTTGTCAATTTCACGCCTGCGCATAGTATGTTGGTAGCACTTCGTCGCCTTGCCTGTTATGCTGTGTAGCAGACTTTAAAGCCGTGCGGATCAGCATAACGAAAAGGCGAGGGGTCTCGCTCGTTTTGTCCACGACTGTACCTGCCGTCAGTGCGAGGACTGGCGCTCACAGTGCTGGGAGTACGGGTCGTTAACATTTACGCACCGTCGGGGTCCGACAGACGGCGCGACCGATCCTGATTTTACGCAGAGGAGATTGCAACACTATTCTTAGGTCGGTATGAAGATGTCTTATTTGGAGGCAACTTCAACTGCGTGCTCGCACCAAGAGATCAACACCCACGTTATACTTCATGCCCGGAGCTGCGGCAACTCATACAGGACATGAATCTCATTGATACATGGGAGACGATACATGGCGACAGACGTGGATAAACCTACGTCACGAGTCACTCTGCAAATCGTCTCGATCGCATTTATGTAACACGTCGTCTCGAACCTGCGATCCTCGATGCGGAATAGTGGCGTGTCGCCTTTTCAGATCACATAGCATATATATGCACGGTCTCCCTGAGTCGTCAACAAGTGTGGAGGAGTCGCAGTGTTTGGAAACTGAATACAGCACACCTCAGGGAACCTGAGTGCAGACGCTTAATCGAAGACACTTGGCACGTGTGTGAACGACGCCTCCCGACATATCCGACGACGTTGCAGTGGTGGCTGGAATGCGTTAAGCCTGCATTGCGCCGAGCGTTAATTGCACACGGAGGAGAGCAGGTGATGTGGAGGCGACACACGACGGAATTTTATTTCACGATGCTCCGCGAACTTCCTGTACAAGCACCTTCACAGGAGCGTCGTGCCGGTATAAAACGAGCGCAGGCCCAAATAATTTCCATAACGCGCCGCCGTCTGGAGGGTGTCGCAATCCGTGCAAGGGCCTTTGAACGAGTCCGTGGAGAATCACCGTCGATGTATCACGTTATCAGAGAAAATCAACGTAGCCGCAGAACCTTAATACAGACGGTCGTACTGCGAGATGGTCGCCGTATGACAACGCAAAAAGACATTGCCAACGCTTTTGTGGAACACTACGGTCATCTCTATGAAGAAGCGGAACACGATCAGGCTGCCTTTCATGAGGTCCGACGAACGCTCTCCACGTGTCTCGACGAGACGGCCAACCTGGAGTTAACAGGTGAAGTCATAGTTGACGACGTAATGGAAGCGATTGATAAGGGAGCGTCACACAAATCGCCGGGGCCCGACGGGTTTCCGTTAGAGTTTTATCGTACGTTTAAAGATCTCATGAATCCACGATGGACTGCCATGTACTGCGAATTGATGTCTCCCAACGTGCCCCTTCCACCCATCCACAAACCATCTGGTGGCACAGGGATACTGGACTACCGGCCACTAACCCTTCTTAATTGCGACTACAAGATCTACACCAGGATACTTGCAGCACGCTTTAAACGGTAATACGCCAAGTGATATCACTCGACCAAACCCAGCTAGGAGGAGATAGCAATATACAAACGGCACTCAGCGACTACCGCGATGTTATCGCACTGGCATCAACATGTCGTCTCCGGGGTGCATTGGTATCGATAGACTTCGATCGCGCATTTGACAGACTGAGACATGCTTATCTCACGGACGTGATGATGCAAATGAAGTTTCCAGAATGTTTTGTCACCGTCGTCATGAGACTACTCCACGGAGACGCATCCAAAGTGCTCATCAATGGACGCTTCGTTGGGCCCATCACCATCTCACGATCGGTCAGAAAAGGGTGCCCGCTGTCAACGATATTGTATGCCATCGTTGTCGAGCCGCTGCTCTGCGGGCTCCGGAATCGACTCCAAGGAATGACCATAAGGCACAACAAGTTTATATGCAGAACATACGCGGATGACCTAGTGTTTTTAGCACGGTCAGGCGACGAGGCAAGAGCGGCCTTGCATTGGATTAGTTTGTATTGTATGGCTACGGGAAGTCGCCGGAACATGGCAAAGTCGGGAGCGATGAACATCGCGAGAGGACTCCAGCAGGAAGTGTAGCACCATTACAGCCGATCAACAAGATGAAATGCCTAGGAATTATCTCCACTACAGATATTCGGCGCACGGCGG
Source organism: Schistocerca nitens (assembly GCF_023898315.1). Classification (NCBI taxonomy): domain Eukaryota; kingdom Metazoa; phylum Arthropoda; class Insecta; order Orthoptera; family Acrididae; genus Schistocerca; species Schistocerca nitens. Next base: position 399,429,427 of record NC_064616.1, read on the forward strand.
CACTGAGTTACAGACATCTTCTGCAAACAATTCGTGCGAGTATCCGAAGACACAGGTTAAGGGCACTGGATATGATACAGCGGGTCACCTTTGCCAACACTTATCTAGCTTCTCGCATCCCCCACCTGGCACAAGTTCTTCCTATGCCGGTGGTGTTGGCCCGCCCAATCCCGGCGGCACTAGGATATTTTGTGAGCACAGGTCTGCTTTTTAAGGTAGAATACGAAACCCTCACCCTTCCTCGTAGTCGTGGAGGTCTTGGACTAGTCCACGTACGCGACCGAGCAGTGGCTATTTATGTGACCACAATGATAAAAATGTGGACACGCCACCAGACAAGTCTGACGAGCACCTTGATAGACGAACTCGCTCCACCTTCTCGTTCGGCTCCCGTAGCGGTGTCTCACATCTCACCATCGCTTGCCCATATGCGAACCTTTTTTGTGGAACACATTTATGTACATATGGAACTACCGACTACCAGGACGGCAACGGCACGTGATATATATCACATCTTGACTCGACGGTGGCCGAATAATGCCGTAGAGCGCCGCCAACCAACAGTTACGTGGTCAGTGGTATGGCGTACAGTGCACCACCCACACCTTGATACGGGAACGCGCGCACTGTGGTATCAGGTGGTAAATGGGAAATACGTGACTCGTTCCAGGTTGCATACAATTCATATGGCGGACGAGCCACTGTGTCCACAGTGCAATGTTATAGACACAGAGGAGCATCGCCTGATATGCGGACCTTCGCCGGACGTATGGTGTTTGGTCAAAAAAATGATCGCCTTCCTCCTTCGGGTGGGGCCGCAAACAATAGCACCACGGATACTACTTCTCCCAGATAGGACATATTATCCCCGAACAAAGACAAACGCAGTGACTTGGATTCGAGGTTTGACTGTGCGTTATCTTTCCGAGACGGCAGTAAGAATGTGCTCGACTTTTGGGCCTTACTACAAGAACATCACTCACAGCTTATGAGACATCCGAGATATCGAACATATTACGCAAATTTTTTAGGGAGTGCCTTGCTTGATCCCCCACCCAGTTGGGGTGTCCCCGGTAGGAGAATGTAATTATTGCCTATAAGTATCAGAACAAGAAAGGACCAGGACAGTGGAGAGGATCCGCAACCACACATGAAGACGTACCCGACACCAACGCGAGGTATAACGGGATTAGCGAGGTACGCGCCCAAAAGAGGAACGTAGACCGTTATTTTTTTGTACTGACAGAAGCAGGATATTTTTTTTCACTATTATGTAAAAAAAGTCCACTTATTTACGTTTCCCTGAAAAACTTTATTTTATAAACGTCATCGTCTTATATATTTAAGAAAATGCTAGAAGCAGTTTATGTTTGTTATTGTTACACCATTCTGCAAAAAAAGTACACTTATTTACGTTTCCCAAAAAAAAAAAAAAAGGTCTGTGGTTACGTGCTAACCTGTAAAGAAGCGTCTGATATGGTTCGCGGTTCCAGTCACATTGACAGAATCGTTTTTATCCCTTCTGTGAAAGAGGTACAAGCACTCAGATCAAACATCGATAAGGAAATCGCAAGAAAATAATTTCGGCTCATAGTGCAATTGTGAAAAACTTACAATGCTGTGCTACAGGTAATGCCTCTTTCCGCTGCTGACAAGCAAATTTTGGGTTTCTAGGAATACATAACTTTATTTACGAAATGCCACATTTGAAAACCTCTTGAGTATGGCACAGCATACTAATTAAACACAGTTTCCATCGAAATCCAAGAGAGTAGTATTTTACTAATTCGTACTGATAGAGGCACGCTTGTGTACAGATACTCAGTTTTATTAAAACAAACTTTCGTCGTAAGGTTATCGTGCGCGGTTTTATTTAATTTTTATAGTACAGTGTACAATTTTCATAAAGTTACTTTTTTTTTTGCTAAAACAATAGTAAACATGAGAGAGAAGTTAATCGTCAAGGATATATGCAAATTCTGTGATATTATCTGTGGTGTCACCGCCAGACACCACACTTGCTAGGTGGTAACTTAAATCGGCCGCGGTCCTGTAGTACATGTCGGACCCGCGTGTCGCCACTGTGTAATCGCAAACCTAGCGCCACCACATGGCAGGTCACAAGACACGGACTAGACCAGACCCCAGTTGTACGGACGACATAGCTTGCGACCAGACGTACGAAGCCTTCCTCTCATTTGCCGAGAGACAGATTGAATAGCCTTCAGCTTAATCCATCTACTACCTAGCAAGGCGCCATTTGTATCAGTGATTATAGCTAACGAATATTCAAGAGAGATGTATTCCAAGGATTCATTAAAGTTAAGTAACCAACCTCTACGTACTTTTCCTCTTATTCATTAATAAGTCTCATGTTCCAGAACTTCAAGCCCGTCTGCGTTAGTTTAGCGTGCACCTAGCTACCTCGTTGTGTCTGGACGGTAGGACCTGGACACAACATTATCTATAACAGTCTGACAATGCACATGCAGTTTATTGATTACATGCATGTAGAAAAATTGTTCTGAGTCAAAGCTGTCAAACAAAGTTTGAAGAAGAATAAAATGCCACTACCACACGACAGCTATTGTAGAAAATAACTTTCTGACGTATTTTGGCACGATGCGCTCTCCCATACACAATACATTATTTCCGAGATGCATCTGCTGCCGGGCCGTCTATTAAACCTGAAAAGAACAAAATGTCGCAGAAGTTAGCCCTTTTTCCTCATGCGACTATTTTGGGTTGAGAAGTGAAGGGAATTATGTTCAAAGTTCCATTAAATTGATAATTTCAGCAGACAGCAGAATTGCGTTTCAAAACATGTAGCAGTGAATGTACTAGAAGTCACGACATCTTAACTATTGTGCGCGACGCTTACCATTACACTACTTGTTAACACATAGGTAGAACACATCCAGAAGTCAATAACAATTCCTCCAGAACTTCCGCATTCCACAGTAGAGTGAGATAATACATAAGACCGGATCTAGACTTCTGAGAGACAGACAGTTACAGCTTCTCTTTGCACTGCACGACATTTTCAACAAACATATAGCGCAATAGAGTAGTTCAAGTGGAATGGAACACTTCCTATTTATATTTCTGCATCCTACACTGTTGGCAGTTCTGTGAAGGTGGCAGTTACGTGATTTTATTGCGGTGATTACAAAATAGAGTCGAATGTATACACTGGGTAGCTGTGACCGCTAGTTCATGGCGATTTGGTCAACCAAGTAAATGAATGTACAGAACACGCTGCAAAATACTACAGGGAGCCTGTGTGTGTTACAATTCTAATCCAGTGTGGCGCAACGGCGTTATGAGTAGAGCATTCGGTGGTCTGTTGGATTAATAATAGGGTTATATACTTATGGTTTAGGTTCGATTCCAACTTCTGCCGATGATGTTTGATAGGAAGAGACAGATTCTATTCTCTTCTGGCTACGCCAAGTGAAGAAAGTATAATGGCACTGTGGTCTGAAATTCACATTAATCATGATATTCATTCTCTATGAAGTAGACGTTAGGTTCTACCACAATAAAGTCAGGTGTGGCGACATGTAGAAACTCTATCACCAGTAACCTTTATTATGTTAGTTATTTATTTCTAGTGACGAAACAAACGATATGTAGGGTCACAGGACGCTTATTCCATCATCTATTTGAGATTCTGTATGTCGATAAAATTGGATCTGAACTTGGAATGCAACTAAGACCGCCCTTAACACGGAATTTGATCCCATCGTGACAATACAGTTCGACTACATTTTGTTGTTTGTTCAAAACTGCAGATTCTTCAACATCTCCACATATTGCGCGTGAATGGGTTCGAATCCTGTCCTAGCACTAAAGTTTTCACTATGTATTATCAAGTTATAGCATGAGAACATCTGTCTGCTGATGGATAATAAGTTTGATTTTTAATGTATTTTTATTCGTTGTCAACGATATCTGACGTTTTTGACTCCCAGTGAGACACAGAACTATTTGCGAGATCACTGAAGTTCAAGCATGTTGGTGGACAAAAATTCGGTAGCTGACGTCTATTTGTGTGTAGTCAACAACGATATGTGTGGGGTTCGATTCCCAGTCAGCACTGAACTCTTCGTCATATTATTTCTAGTTCAAACATGCTCATATGTCGCTGCTGGTGTAACAAACCCATATTTAACGTTCGTTTTCTCTAGAATATAACAGCGATAGGTGTCGGGTTGGAGTCCTGGGAAGGAAAAAATTAATGTTTCGTCTCGTCATTTCAGTTAAAACATCTAGCTACTGCCGAGAAAATCCGATATGCACAGCTGATTGTGTTTCGGTAACAATCTGATTAGGTTCTGGGTTCGAATCCCTGTCCAGCACAAAGCTTTACCTCACGGCATATCAAGTAAGTTACTTGTGTAGAAGCAATAGTTAACATCTCTCGTAGTTAGTTAACAGGGACAATAGATGTTGGGTAGGAATTCCCATCCGTTAAAAATGTTTGCGTTATGTAATTTAAAGTTGATATTTGCTAACTGATACTGTATAAAATCGAGGTATATCACTCTCTGTATGCGTATTCAGGAATGACTGTTAGTTTTCGTCGGTCACGAAATCTTTGCTTTGTTTGCAAGAGCTGGGTTTGAAACCATATGCGGAACGAGACGGTTCGTCTTGTCATTTGAAGTTCATACATACGCTTAGTAGCTCGGTACGGGCTTTTGTTGAAGTTTCGAGAAGATACCTTCACCGAGGAGACAAGCATTATATTGCTGCCTCCTCGTATATCTCGCGAAGAGACCATGAGGATAAAATCTGAGAGATTAGAAGGGAGAAACGATAGAGGTCCTCAAGGTACTCTCCGCCACCTACCGTCAGGTGGCTTGCGGAGTATGGATGTAGATGTAGATACATATTCTGAACTAGCTGCTCGTGAATAGCTTAAATTTTTATGTGTACATCTACATCTACATTACATGATTACTCTGCAATTCACATTTAAGTGCTTGGCATACGGTTCATCGAACCACAATCATACTATCTCTCTACCATTCCACCGCTGAACAGCGCGCGGGAAAAACGAACACCTAAACCTTTCTGTTCGAGCTCTGATTTCTCTTATTTCATTTTGATGATCATTCCTGCCTATGTTGGTTGGGCTCAACAAAATATTTTCGCATTCGGAAGAGAAAGTTGGTGACTGAAATTTCGTAAATAGATCTCGCCGCGACAAAAACGTCTTTGCTTTAATGACTTCCATCCCAACTCGCGTATCATATCTGCAACACTCTCTCCCCTATTACGTGATGAAACAAAACGAGTTGCCCTTTTTTTGCACCCTTTCGATGTCCTCCGTCAATCCCACCTGGTAAGGATCCCACACTGCGCAGTGTCAAATAATAAGTACGGTATGTTACTTTGAAAAGGAAATCATGAATACATCCGTGTTGTCGGAAGGTCTGATCTGATGTAGCTGAGGGCAATAAAGAACTCTCTGATGTGGGCGAGTGCCGGTGAAATGTGTGCTACAGAAACAGGGGGACGCAGAGAGTGTGGTGCCACTTCAGCTATTAGGGTGCCCGTCAGACTGGTGTGGGCAGAGCTCTACGTGCTACGCATAGTGTTGAGATAAAGCGATCTTGCACGGTTATAGGCATGAATTAAACCGATACCGCCCACCCGCTGAGGCAGTGTCAGGGTGGCGTATCGGACTTTAAAAACAAGACCGGCTCTCAAGAAATGTCCATATGCTGCCTGAAATCTGTCGGCCGTCGTAACCGTCTAGGGAAGGACATACGCAAAATAGTTCAGTTTGGAGACAAGATAGGTGTTGACATAAAGTGTTCGTAGGAGCCTGTCCATTAGAAGAAATTTTTGTCCTGTATCAGAGCACGTGTCTGGTGTAATGGCCGGCGGTACGTAACCGCCACCGATTGGAAACATTGCTATAGAACTGTACTCCTAAACATTTGAGTACGGGCACCTTGTCAAACGGCACCGGCGTTGCGTTGGAACGCCCACTGAGGCGCCATGTGCATTTCATCCTCTGATCTGGCCAGGGCACCACATCATCGGTGAATGCACCACAACGGAAGGTCACATCCCGCATGCAAATGCCTGCTAACCGCCTCTGTAGACTGTGCAAAGCTGCTTCAAGCGCTGCCTCAAATAATATACCCAAGGGGCATCCTTGTCTCACTGACCGTCCAACAACAATCTACATCTACATCTACATCCATACTCCGCAAGCCACCTGACGGTGTGTGGCGGAGGGTACCCTGAGTACCTCTATTGGTTCTTCCTTCTATTCCAGTCTCGTATTGTTCGTGGAAAGAAGGACTGTCGGTATGCTCCTGTGCGGGCTCTAATCTCTCTGATTTTATCCTCATGGTCTCTTCGCGAGATATACGTAGGAGGGAGCAATATACTGCTTGACTCTTCGGTGAAGGTATGTTCTCGAAACTTTAACAAAAGCCCGTGCCGAGCTACCGAGCGTCTCTCCTGCAGAGTCTTCCACTGGAGTTTATCTATCATCTCCGTAACGCTTTCGCGATTACTAAATGATCCTGTAACGAAGCGCGCTCCTCTACGTTGGATCTTCTCTATCTCTTCTATCAACCCTATCTGGTACGGATCCCACACTGCTGAGCAGTATTCAAGCAGTGGGCGAACAAACGTACTGTAACCTACTTCCTTTGTTTTCGGATTGCATTTCCTTAGGATTCTCCCAATGAATCTCAGTCTGGCATCTGCTTTACCGACGATCAACTTTATATGATCATTCCATTTAAATCACTTCTAATGCGTACTCCCAGATAATTTATGGAATTAACTGCTTCCAGTTACTGACCTGCTATTTTGTAGCTAAATTATAAGGGATCAATCTTTCTATGTATTCGCAGCACATTACACTTGTCTACATTGAGATTCAATTGCCATTCCCTGCACCATGCGTCAATTCGCTGCAGATCCTCCTGCATTTCAGTACAATTTTCCTTTGTTACAACGTCTCGATACACCACAGCATATTCAGCAAAAAGCCTCAGTGAACTTACGATGTCATCCACAAGGTCATTTATGTATATTGTGAATAGCAACGGTCCTATAACACACCCCTGCGGCACACCTGAAATCACTCTTACTTCGGAAGACTTCTCTCCATTGAGAATGACGTACTGCATTCTGTTATCTAGGAACTCCTCAATCCAATCACACAATTGGTCTGATAGTCCATATGCTCTTACTTTGTTCATTAAACGACTGTGGGGAACTGTATCGAACGCCTTGCGGAAGTCAAGAAACACGGCATCTACATGTGAACCCGTGTCTATGGCCCTCTGAGTCTCGTGGACGAATAGCGCGAGCTGGGTTTCACACGACCGTCCTTTTCGAAACCCATGCTGATTCCTACAGAGTAGATTTATAGTCTCCAGAAAAATCATTATACTAGAACATAATACGTGTTCCAAAATTCTACAACTGATCGACGTTAGAGATATAGGTCTATAGTTCTGCACATCTGTTCGGCGTCCCTTCTTGAAAACGGGGATGACCTGTGCCCTTTTCCAATTCTTTGGAACGCTACGCTCTTCTAGAGAGCTACGGTACACCGCTGCAAGAAGGGGGGCAAGCTCCTTCGCGTACTCTGTGTAAAATGGAACTGGTATCCCATCAGGTCCAGCAGCCTTTCCTCTTTTGAGCGATTTTAATTATTTCTCTATCCCTCTGTCGTCTATTTGGATATCTACCATTTTGTCATCTGTACGACAATCTAGAGAAGGATCTACAGTGCAGTCTTCCTCTGTGAAACAGCTTTGGAAAAAGACATTTAGTATTTCGGCCTTTAGTCTGTCATCCTCTGTTTCAGTACCATTTTGGTCACAGAGTGTCTGGACATTTTGTTTTGATCCACCTACCGCTTTGACATAAGACCAAAATTTCTTAGGATTTTCTGCCAAGTCAGTACATAGAATTTTACTTTCGAATTCATTGAACGCCTCCCGCGTAGCCCTCCTCACACTACATTTCGCTTCGCGTAATTTTTGTTTGTCTGCAAAGCTTTGGCTATGTTTATGTTTGCTGTGAAGTTCCCTTTGCTTCCGCAGCAGTTTTCTAACTTGGTTGTTGTACCACGGTGGCTTTTTTCCACCTCTTACGGTCTTGCTTGGCACATACTCATCTAACGCTTGAACTTTGTCCTCTGATCCTCAACACTATCTGTACTTGAGACAAAACTTTTGTGTTGAGCTGTCAGGTACTCTATAATCTGCTTTTTGTCACTTTTGCTAAACAGAAAAATCTTCCTACCTTTTTTAATATTTATATTTACGGCTGAAATCATCGATGCCGTAACCGCTTTATGATCGATGATTCCCTGTTCATCGTTAACTGTTTCAAATAGTTCGGGTCTGTTTGTCACCAGAAGGTCTAATATGTTATTGCCACGAAACGGTTCTCTGTTTAACTGCTCAAGGTAGTTTTCAGATAAAGCACTAAAAAAAATTCACTGGATTCTTTGTCCCTGCCACCCGTTATGAACGTTTGAGTCTCCCAGTCTTTATCCGGCGAATTAAAATCTCCACCCAGAACTATAACATGGCGGGGAAATTTACTTGAAATATTTTCCAAATTATCCTTAAGGTTGAAAGGTCTCTGTTGGATTTCTTTCATGTTAATTTCTTAAATATGTTGTCATTTACGGCATAAATTCCTCTTCTAAATTCACTGTGGTGTTTATGACTACCTGGGAGGAGACTGAGCAGTGAAACGTGTTACTTTTACACATAAACAAGAACGATCTGTCACACTACTACACTTTAAAACACAGTTCATATGTAATTCATGTCACACAGTCTCATACGGAACCTACATCCGCTTTCTTTTGTATACTGTATATGATAAGATACTGTCATCCCCTTCCCTTCTGTGTGAAAGAATGAATGAGCAAATGTATTTCGAGTTGCATGCTTTATGGTAGCAGACAAGCCTGTCTGCTAGAGAACAGTAGGACCAACGTCGGAACAGTTAGCTACGCTTTCTAGAACCAAAGAGGTTTCTATTCTTAGTATGGTCCTGTCCGTCCCTTGTCATGTTGGTATAGGAAGCTGCCTCTCTGGTCACTTCCGTTTGTATTTGTGAGGCACCCCTCAGGTAGGAGCCCAAGTCAGTCTGTCCGCGGCGAGCGTCTGAAGTGGTAAGATCTCCGGCTGAGCGCGTGTCTGCTAAGTCCGTAGGACAATGGATTTCTTAAGATCAGCCTAACTGAAAATTTAATCACCTTTATTTCAGGTTTAGCTCTAAACTATCTAACGTTATCTTAAATTGCTACGCAGTGTAATTCGAGTGTGAAGTTCAGAATATATTCCGGTAGTTGGTTTGTCACTACTTTGTGAGTAAAGTGGAACCACGTGTTGAACAGTAACTCTAACTAAGATCATCAATCTTAAATGCGAATGTGCGTGAGATTTTAACGTCTCGTCTTGATAACATTTTTCAATATAGCAACTTTTCTTTATGTTCAACCCACGTGGGGTGTACTTTGTGAGACCAGTACCATGTGCTTATAAAATTGTTTGACCCATCAGGTTAATAGTAAGACGATACTAACCAGTTCAAGGATTTTCTTTTGTAAATTACTTTTCGATCTAATTTATTTTAATTATCAGAAGTATTGTGGAGTTACACTCTTTGTGTAAACCATGTTGACCACGTGAAGCATGTGGTGTAATCATCAAAGTAGCCCTCAGCTATTCTTTTCGGGAAGATTTCACAGAGAGTTAGTATGAATTTAGTATACCAGTGTGTGGTAATTACATGACGAACAGGATTGCACTAAGAACGTAACTTCTTTGGGTGAAAATTGAATCGGTTGGCAGTGGTTAATTTCCTCTTGCATATATTTCAACGTTCTTCGTGTGTTAATTTATGAATGCAGTGTTGTATGCAGTCTCCCAATCTTGGCTCCATATTTGATGTGTTCTGTAAGATTACAAACCCACATTTTCACAATCCTAAATAAGGCACCAGTTTAGCTATGAATAAAGTTTAATATGCTGAAATTTCAATGATCAATGTTAAAATAAATTTCCAAATATAAACTGATTTATTTTTTTATTTCTTTTTGTTTAATTTGTCTTTATATATATATATATATATATATATATATATATATATATATATATATATATATATATATATATATCACCGGTTATCGGAAGATGAGTACTAAAAGATTTTAATTAATGTTAGTCTGGTTGGGAATTTGGTAAACTAGACTGGATACCTGGTGAAACAGTTGCGCAGTGATGCAAGGTTAACTTCCCCAGACAGCTCACAGCTTATAAACCGCTTTTATTGTCTATCAGCACCGCTTTCATAACGAATTAATGCAACAACATTACAAGGTGCTCAGCCATAACAGCTGCTGACCGAGGGGGCCTATAGAGACATCCAATTACCATGTCTGAGCCTGCTTTAACCGTGACCTTCACCCAAATCATTTCACATTTCGGATCTCCGTCAATTTCCTTCGATACTATTGCACTTCTGATCGCTATAAACACGCCTCCCCCTTCACTGTCCAGCCTGTCTCTGTGGTATACATTCCAATCTGAGTTTAGGATTTCGTTACTGTTTACGTCTGGTTTCAGCCAACTTTCTGTCCCTAGTACTATATGGGCGTTGTGACCGTTTATTAGTGAGAGCAGTTCTGGGACCTTTCTATAGACGCTCCTGTAGTTTACTATTAGCACATTAATATTGCTATTCCCTGTTGCATTTTGCCTACTCCTACCTTGCCGCGTCTCAGGAGGCGTCTTGTCGGGCCTAGGGAGGAAATTCTCTAACCTAAAAAAACCCCATGTGCACTCCACACGTACTGCGCTACCCTTGTAGCCGCTTCCGGAGTGTAGTGCACGCCTGACCTATTCGGGGTACCCTACATTTCTCCACCCAATAGCGGAGGTCGAGAAATTTGCACCCCAGATCTCCGCAGAATCGTCTGAGCTTCTGGTTTAAGCCTTCCACTCGGCTCCAAACCAGAGGACCGCGATCGGTTCTGGGAACGATACTACAAATAGTTTGCTCTGATTCCACCCCGCGAGCGAGTCTTTCTGCCTTCACCAATTCCGCCAACCGCCTGCACGAAGTGAGGATGACCTCTGAACCCAGACGGCAAGAGTCATAGGTGCCGACATGAGCAACAATTTGCATTCGGGAGCACCCAGTGCTCTCTATCGCCGCCGGTAGGGCCTCCTCCACATCTCGGATGAGACCCACCGGCAAGCAGACAGAGTGAAGACTGGCGTTCTTCCCCGACCTTTCCGCTATTTCCCTAAGGGGCTCCATCACCCGCCGAACGTTGGAGCTTCCAATCACTAATAAACCCCTCCCCCCGTGTGCCTGCTCGGATCTTGCTGAAGGAGTAGCCACATGTCCACTCACAGGCAGAGCGGGCGATGCCACATGGCCAGCCTCCACATTTACCCTCCGCCTCGTGCGCCGCGAACACCGCTGAACCCGCCACTCCCCTTGGGGAGAGAGTGGCCCAACCGCGCTCGGTACCCGCGAAGATGTCTCGGCAGCAGGGACAGTGGCTGAAGCATGTAACACCTGGGGTGTACCTTGCGACGCACCAGACTCCCCACTGCCGCTACACTCCGAGGCAGCAGCCTGAAGACGGCTGACCGCGGCCATCAACACGTTCAGCTGTTCGCGAACAGTGGCCAGCTCCTCCTGCGTCCGTACACAGCAGTCACACATCCTATCCATCCTAAGGAATCGATTTATTGAAGAGAGTGAATCAACTTTTAACTAGACTGCTAATTCACTAAAGGCGGCTCATTATTGACTAAACTGTGATTGCAAGCCACTTCTTGTAGAAAAGAATGAAAATAGCACCACCTGTCTCTGGACTGTATTGAAAACAAAGACTACCACTACTGGCACTATGGTTGACTAAAGGGACTCTCTCTGACTGTATTCAAAACAAACACGAAATCTATGGAACACTATTACTAGCACTCGACAATTAAAGCATCTTAAAAGCAAAAACACACGGAAGAAGAAGCGACAAGTAAGAAAAATACAGTTAATACTTAAATTAAGGTAGCTCGCTGCACAGCAGACGTGAAGCAGACGGCAGTTACGACGACATTGACAATAGCGCTCCATGGATCAGACGAAGGACCACCTGTGCAGCCGGCTGGAGTGGCCGAGCGATTCTAGGCGCTTCAGTCTGGAACCGCGCGACCGCTACGGTCGCAGGTTCGAATCCTGCCTCGGGCATGGATGTGTGTGATGTCCTTATGTTAGTTAGGTTTAAGTAGTTCTAAGTTCTAGGGGACTTATGACCTCAGATGTTAAGTCCCATAGTGCTCAGAGCCGTTTTTTTTAACCACCTGTGCTGACTCTGGAGAGAGGCCCATGCATTCCAAAACTGTGCGTAGGAAGCTGTCGTTGACACGGTCGAATGGGTGGTCAAAATGGGTGGCAACAAGTGAGCCCCGTATTTTGCAGGCCGCCGTCAAAGTAATTATGTCACGGTATGCTCCTAACGCTGTATGAATGTTGCTGAAACGTGTAAGGTGTCAGGCAAATCCAACACCTTCCATGAAAACCCTGACATGATAAGCAAATCCAGTAGTATGTCACATAGCTCCAAATAAATCGTGACATTAAATTAACCACCCGCATCTCGTGGTCGTGCGGTAGCGTTCTCGCTTCCCACGCCCGGGTTCCCAGGTTCGATTCCCGGCGGGGTCATGGATTTTCTCTGCCTCGTGATGGCTGGGTGTTGTGTGCTGTCCTTAGGTTGGTTAGGTTTAAGTAGTTCTAAGCTCTAGGGGACTTATGACCACAGCAGTTGAGTCCCATAGTGCTCAGAGCCATTTGAACCATTTGAACCATTAAATTAACCAAAGTAATACAAGTAACGAGTGAGCAAATGGAATACCACAGACTAACACAAGAATGCATAAGTGCATGTCATACCTTCCCACCATGGGACAGACGCAGTTCCGAGGGGAGAAACGAGAACAGAAGCCGAGAGCAGAACTGTGTTTAGCTGGAAGGCCCTACGATAAGGGATGGACGGACACCCACGTCGCCAGCTAACTGCTAGGACCATACCACCCGCAAGTTTTAGCGTGAGACTTTTTCACGTCTCTGTTACGTTAGGACCACCCCCCAGCCCATGTTAAAAGATATCTACTTTGGTGAATTGTAGTAAGGAGAAGTTAGGAGAGAGTTGCTTCCGAGAGGGCGAGCTGGACGGAGCTGCGCCAGCCGCCGCCCCCTGACGAACACCGACAAGGTTCCAATGGCTCTGAGCACTATGGGACTTAACATCTATGGTCATCAGTCCCCTAGAACTTAGAACTACTTAAACCTAACTAACCTAAGGACAGCACACAACAGCCAGTCATCACGAGGCAGAGAAAATCCCCGACCCCGCCGGGAATCGAACCCGGGAACCCGGGCGCGGGAAGCGAGATCGCTACCGCACGACCACGAGCTGCGGACCACCGACAAGGTAATGAACGCACGCGATGCCGCATTTTTGAGCGCATAAGGCTTCACTCAGAACTGCAGAATTCTCATCTGTTACATCCCCTTTTTACGTAATACTAGTGTCTATCGTCAATTAAAGCTCATGGTGTTCACATTTGCAACTTGAAGTAAAAATCTGAAACGCGATGATTTTTCTGTTACATAGTTATTGAGAAGTCATATCAGCCACTGTAATTTACGACAAGTTAGATAAGTAATTAAAGATAATTGAGGGTCACTGTAGACCATTTTGATAGTTTTCTCTTTTGTGAAACTTAATTTAAACCTAGATTATAGATGTGATATGGCATACGTCATCCTTCGATCCATTGTAGAACTTGGAAACCCATTCAGGGAATATTCGTTCACATTTTTGTTGAACGCAGTTGGTTTTTACCATCCTGTATTAAAACATTTCCTTTTATCAATAGTGCAATTTATAAACAATGTTTTGTGAGTAGAATAAAATTTCCAATGGTAAACTTCACTGCTTTTTCGACGTTATTTTACCAGCTAACTAAAAATAGGAAAGCCTTGAACCCCTTCCACTAAATTTAGTATTAAGATTCTTTTACAGGGAGTGCAGTGGAGCTGACGCTGAAATCATTAAGTATTTGGTTATATCATCGCTAGTCTCACTGAACTCTTCTGAATTCTACATGTCATGTGTGGTCTGGCGTCTCCTTACCAGCAACAGGTCCCAGGTTCAAACTAGTCAATTCCCTAAAAAACACGCTCAGAGCGTCGTTGCGCGAAAGTGGTAGGGAGACACGATATAGAAATAACAGACACCACGCAGAATGTTTAGACACCACCTACACATGTCTGATCGGTGTGGATGGATTTCCCAATAGCTGTGTGAGGACGCGGGCGGAGGATGCTGGCGAAGATCTTGTAGTCATTGTTGAGGAGTTTGAGTGGGCGAAAGTCCTGACACCTACAACGACCATTCGGTTTTGGTATTGCGGTCAAGATGCTGTCTGTGAATTCCGTGCCGACAGTGAAATCAGTGCGGACCAGTTCTTGAAACATTTGGAGCCACTTGTCGCCAATAATATCATAAAAAGTGTGGTGGAATTCCAGGTGTAAACCGTCCGGCCCTGGTGATCTGTTCTGTGCTCCACGTGCCAAGGCCGATGTCAGCTCGTCGGATGTGATGGACAACAGCAGAGTGTCATCGGGTGCCACGTCCCTAGGCGTGGGAAAATCGTGCAGCAGCACGTATAATTACGTATGTTTCGCGGTTCTTCCATGTACAAGGTCCCATAGTGGTGGGCGAACGTGTGCGCTACGTCAGTTTTCGTCAGTGCGCGGCCGCCTGCCTTCCTGTTTTTCGCCGTAATGAGCTGACATTTGCGGTGGCGCCTCTCGCGCACAATGTGATAGACTTATGCCTTTTTGTTGAGGATGCAGTCTTGCACTGGCGCACGGATGAGGCACCTTCAGGCTGCTCTGCCCTGATGCGAAGTAGACGGGCTTTGATGCATTGTACGGACATCTGTCGTTCGGGAGACGGCGGTTGCGTCGCCAGCTCACGTAACACTGTATAGTAAAATTCCGATATCCTCCTTTGCCAGTTAGATCTGTCACGCCCATAGGCCATCAGGGTCTTTCAGAGTGCAGGTTTAACACATCCCAGCCACCACAGCAACGTGGAAGCTGTACATGGGCAGGCGCCTGAAATAACGACGCTAGGTGTCAGTAACTGCTTGCCGACACGCTTCCTCGCGAAAGAAGGTGACGTTTAGCGTCAATGGGCCTCTGCTGCTCCTGGTGAGATATCGTGGTAATGTGATTGAGCAGATATACGCGAAATGATCCATGAAGGCCGTCGTCCAGAGTTCTGCATCATAGGTCTCTGTGCGGAGGCCACGCGAGACGTATATCCAGTCCTTACGACTGGCAGAGTGGCCAGTAAAATGCGTATATCCGCGCTCGTTCCATTGATGTAAGAGCCATGTGTCGTGGAGCGTGAGGTCACGTACCAGCGCCTGCAGAGCCGGGCATGGGACGTAATGCGGTATCTGGTCCACGGACCCCAGAACACTGTTAAAATCGTCACCCGTAATGGTCCATATTTCCTTGCAAAAGTTGGGCGACCTCCTGTCAATGTCTGTCAATGCGGAGTGAAGTACTAGGGGGGGCCTAGACGTTAACGACGCAGACTGCGCCAAGCGTGAGAGCGATGCCTCGCGCGTTCGGCAAGTATGTTACGTCCGTCGCTTCTATGCCATCTCGGAGAAGGTTGGCCGTTCCTCCTGCGCTATCACTAGATGGTAGGCTGTAGGTGGTGTAGCTATATAGGTCTAAATGCAGCTCGGGACAGACCTCCTGGAGAAGGGCAACGGCTAAGTCTGCCGCTCTGAACATATCGTGTAACATGCGGGGCTTGAGAGTGGAATGGACGCCATTGACATTGACCGTTCCCACACGGAATGACTGAAACATATAAAGTGGTGGAGGCAAGTACGGGAGCAAACCCAAGGTGAACTCGTACTCCACACAGCCATCAGGCCGCATGACGTGCATTACTGTGCTGTATGATCCCCTGACTGGCAGGGCCCCTTGGCCTCAGTGTCAGCCATGGGCTCCGGAGGAACTAAAGATGTGTGCTGCGCATCATCTGCGTCCATGTCATCCGCCCAATCGCCAAGAGAGGATTGGAAGGTCAGTGGTGGCTGCCCACTTTCACAGGAGTCCATGTTTTGGGAGTCGATCCGATGCGCCTCGTTTTCAGGGCCACCAGGTGTAAGAGAGTGTTCCTTATCGTCAGGCCCCTTCTGCCCGCTGGATTCCGTTGAAACGGCAAACGCGGTAACGGAGTTTATGTCTTCAATCAGTCTCACATTCGTGTCCCTTTCTTCAGCTGACAATCCTCTCGTCTTGTGCCGCTTTGGTGATTTTTGCTTGCGGGTCCGAGGCTCGACATCCACTGGAGGGCGGGGCTCGACACGGTCTCGGTCATCGGGAATCCCTGGTGTCCGATACCGACAGTGACGGCGGCTAGGTGCCCCCGACGCCGCGATGGGCAGAGGCTGCAAGAACCTCTGCACTGTTTGGCTATGGTGGCATCTTCGTCGTCAGTGCCGACTCTCCAACGGAGCTTGCAGCGGCTTGAGTTGGTATCAGGTTTTGATCATCCGCCACATCTTGTCGTGCCGCCTCCACATACATTAGCGGTATAGAGGTCATGGTGGATCGTTGGGCAAGTTCATTGCGGGGCACCTGAACGAGGCAGTGCTGCAGACACTCAGTTCTGACACGGCCCTCAATTGGCCTTCATATATACCAATTGCGCGGCAGCCGCCAACGAAAACATATGATGGAACGTGTCTTAAGTTCTACACGCACTTGGTGCAGCCAGTTAAGGACAGGATACGTTTCGAATGTATTCTATTTCTCCTCTGTGTGGCTCACAACTGTGCCATACGGCCGCAGCGCGTCAACGTCAAGGTTGGAGGCAACTTCGAAAGGTAGTTCAAAGACGGGCAAGGTACGCCCCAGTCAAGCATGGTCAACTGCTACCACACTCACATTACCGTCAGCGTGTCAGAAGCGGAAGCCGTTTTTACAGCGGTGGAGGAGTCTGTCGCAGGCCGCTTCGTCAATCAGTTTGAGGTGCACTATG
This sequence comes from Schistocerca nitens, assembly GCF_023898315.1. Lineage (NCBI taxonomy): Eukaryota > Metazoa > Arthropoda > Insecta > Orthoptera > Acrididae > Schistocerca > Schistocerca nitens. The sequence continues at coordinate 399,446,585 of NC_064616.1, forward strand.
CTGAATACAATAGACATGAATGCCTTGCAACTCTTGTGGTTCTATGTGTATGACATCTCGAAAAAAGCGTTCTGTTTCATGGGCTTTTCGGTTTCGTGTACGTACGTAGAACGCTAGTTTGATTGTGGCTTGTAGATATGATGACGCCGTGGTGGGTCTGTGCCTATACTAGAAGTCTACAACGACGCACGACCGCGCGCTAGTGAGTAAACAACCCCTGCGGAACGCTGCTCGGCGCGCCGAGCCTGTCCGCACGGTATCACGGCTGAAAGCCGACTATGCCTTGGAGCCTTCACACATTGATATGCACATCGTGATGTACATAGAGCCGTGGAATCCTAGGCCAGCGTTGTTGTTGGGCGCACCAGTGACAGCTCGCCTCTGTCTGTTGTGCAGCGAAGGGAAGCCACAACAGTGATCACCATACTGATAGTCTGTGGTGCTTCAGATGTCCTCACTGTGTCTGTGTGCATATTTGTATTTTTGTAAACAAGTTCCTTTCCTGACCCAAGGTACATGACATGTACAATCCTGTATGACCGAAACGAATGTCTGTGTTCTTCAACGCCAATCTCGTGGGGCCACGGAGACCCTAAATGGCCTTGAGTAAGATCCTCTTGAAACCATAGATTCTGTATTCGGATGACAATCGTGCATCCCGAGCAATGTGAGCAGCAATATCGTGAAACGACAAATCACCGTGTCGATAGCCCACGATCCTGCCGCTGTCGAATTCAGACACGAACAGGTAGACGTTTCTCCTTCTTATGCGAAGCATGATACGATCTTCTCACAAATTTGAGAAGCATAATACGATGTTCTTATAAACAAACAACGTTCAAATGCGATTTCGGATTGAGAAACACGCTGCGAAATCTTTGTTCATGTTTAAAATTGTAGATGGCGTTACTCCTACTTACGTTTTACGGTCGGTCTGAAATGCTTATCATTTGCACATGTAAGCACTTCATGCCAGTGTGACGTTTACTGCGTGAACCTTAACGGTGTTGTGATTTTAATGACCTGCAGTGTAAATAGAGTGCTTCATATTTGAATACAAATCCGTGTATTTTGCTAACAATTGCCCTATGAGAAATAAAATCTCAATTTGTTATAACAGTAGCATCAAGTAGTAAGTTAGAGCTAAGTTGGTCCTTAAGATGACCTTGTGAGCTTTGTGTATAAGTATCATCCTCTTTCACATAGAAAAATCTTATCAAATATCATTCAAACATGCGCAAATGTGTCATATATAAAGCGAAGATGTTAATATTCACGGTACTCTGTGCTCTGATTACAGGAGAAAGGTTCTATGAGAAAAAGAAGAAGAAAGAAAACAGTTTAAAATTGTAATTATGTACGCTGCACACGTACACAAGATGACCCAAAAATCTGTAAAACATTTGAAAATCACGGAATAATGTATGTAGCGAGTTAAAAATTGACACACATGCTTGAAATGACATGGTGTTTTATTGAAACAAAAGGAAGTACACAAAACAACGAAAAGACAGCGCTTCAGATGATACAAAAGTAATGAATAGCACAGTAACTGATTTTTAGCAAAGACGATGTTGTCCATAACAAATGCTCAGCCTGTCAGCCATCATTTATCAACAATACCCGCAGTCGAGAGACAATGTTGTAAACAACATTGTACGGCATATCGGTAGGTATGGTGAGAAATTGTCCTCTGATGTTGTCTCGTAGCATCCCTGATGAGATGAACGATAGCGGTAGTCTTACAACTTCAGGTAACCCAACAACCAATAATCACACAGTTTGATATCCAGGGACCTAGGAGGCCAAGCATGACGGACTTGGTGGCTCAGCAAGTGATCCTTACCAACGATGTGCGCAAGACGTCTTTCACTCGTGTAGTGATATCGGGTGAGGTGCCATCCTGCGTAAGCCGTACCTTCCAACAGATTTTTATCAGCCAGGCTAACGACGATGCGTTTCTGTATCATGTCGGCGTACCTCGCATCCATCACGCTGACGGTTCGAAAAGCAGTACCCCGCATTTTCTCGAAGAAATAGGGTCCGATCATAACTGATGCCGTAAATCCACACCACACCGTGGCTTTTTCGTCTCCGAGAGAGTTCTACGATTTTCAGTAACTCAAAAACTATTTCTGTGTTCACATACACCATCATTATTGCTACACTTAATGTGGTTTGTAAACATAATTTGTAATGTTCTTTTCCGTAAGATGAATTAACGATATAATCGTTGGATATGCATGATATAGGAAAATAGTGAATAAAATTTAATTAGTTCAGCAATAAATTACAACTACCGTTTCTCAAACACTGATGAGAAGGAAGGATGTGACTACTGCCAAACGTGGGCTTGAATGCCATCTGGTGGTATTGCGGACACGTGACGAATTTAGGAAGCTGTGTACGAGGAGCAGAGGCAAACGAGGGACCATCCTAGTGTCGATATGGTCCGCAGATGACGTAATCCACTTACATCATCGACTCTGATAACGGGGAGATTGTTTTGGCCAGGCCCCGAGAGTGAATATCTCAGAAACGGCGAAGATGGACGGCTATTTGTGTCCCACTTTCGTCCTTATGCACGGAAAGTGGTTTACGGACTTAAGGATTGTGAACCACGCGTAATCAACGAGGTATTGGATGTCCAAGCCTTATCACTGTAGTTGGATACTGGGGGCTTGTCCGCTCTGAAAAACAGACTAGACGGTGATTTTTGGTAGATCTGACGGCAAAGTACAATGCTGCAGCAGGAGCATTGTTGAACGTGAGGCTACAGGGCAGACGAACCTTACGTTTTCCCATGTTGACCTAACTACGTCGTCAGTTATATCAGCAGTGGGCACGGGATCATCGAGATGGACTGTGAATCAATGGAAACGCCGGAGAAATCACTGACGATTCTGGTTCAAATCGCTAATGTCAGCACTTTTTTGAAGTTAACATTTCTGGAACTGATGACATCAGCATCAGCTTTAGCGGAATCGCTCCCGCGAGCATTCGGCACTCTGGCACTGACATTATTTCCGGAATTTCCACCCCTCGCAACTCCTCCTTTCCTGTTGTGCCCAATGGCGCTACAGATTTGCGTCGACGTCACCGTGCTGTGTTAATTGCTTCAGTGCCCCCAGGGGAACCAATGATGTACAAGATCGGTGCCCCAGGCTTAGAAAAATTCTCGTTTTTGCAGTTCAGTTGCGTGTGCACTGTTATTTACTATCCTTGTTTTTGTCCACTATGGAGCGCCACCAGCAGCAGCACGGGCAGACTGGGAAGAGGATGACTTCCAGCCTTTCCAGAGGTATTTATCAGTTTTTTTTTTGTTACGAAAACATAGTTATTATTAGCAAAACACACCACTGTGCATGCGTGCATCAGAGCACTCTAACATGGCACGAGAGTAGTAGCTAACCCATATTTCTTCCATGCGTCTGTATTTTACAGACGTGTTGATCTAATATGCTAAATTTATAATTTTTGTACTTATGTTCATGTTATTGTTACAGAGAAACACACACAGGTATTTCACGATGCTCTAGAGCCTCAGAATGTCAACCTGACGTATCGAACCTGTTGTCATTCAACTATGTCATAGCAGAGCCACAGCAGCAATCTTCAGCAACCCCCCCAAACCAAATGCTGGCAGAATTGCTGGACTGGGACGCAGAGGACCCAATAATGTCCAAGCCACAGCAGCAGCCTTCTTTATCAACTTTATTTGGAATGCCAAGCAATCAGAAGGATATATATATATATATATATATATATATATATATATATATATATATATATATATATATATACTACTTACTTACTTATCGCGAATGGACCCAGAAGGATCACGCAAAGCTTTCTGACGTCGTTTCTTCCATACTTCTTTCATTCGTTCTCCATGTTTTCTTTTTCTTTCTTCTGTCCATTTTGTTCCTGGTCTCTTTAGTGCTTCCTTCTCCGACAATACATTCCACTTTTCCACCTTATTTCTAAAAGTTTTTCTATCTTTGACATCTTTAAGTTCAATATTTGCTTTTTGTAAATCTAATTTTACTTGGCTAATCCATGGTGTTGTTGATTTGACTTTTTCTATGTAAGTGAGAATTCTGTTGGTGAGTCGTGTGGGGGGAAGTCTAGTGACATGTCCATAAAATTTTAATCTTCGCCTTCTTATGTCTGCTGCCAGGTTTGATATAGTTTCTGTGGTTCTTCTTGATTGTATCCGGTATCCTTCTTCTGTTAATTTTGGACCTAAAATCTTTCTCATAATTTCTCGTTCTTCTTTTAGTATTTTTTCTAAATCACATTTTGTGTGGAGTGTGAGCGTTTCACTAGCATATAGTGCTGCTGGCTTAATTACTGCGCAGTAGTGTCTGATTTTTGTGTTCGAGGAGATGCATTTTTTATTGTATATTTCATGTGTCATACCATATGCTCTCTTCATTTTCTGTTGTCTGATCTTCTGTGCAACTTTCTCTCCTCCGGTTGGCTCCAAAATTTCACCTAGGTATTTAAAATGTTTTACTCTATTTATTTTTCCATATTTTGTGTTCAAACTGTGTATATGGAATTTTGTACAGAAAAATTCTGTCTTTTGAAACGAAATTTGTAAACCTACTTTATCCGCGCATTCCTTAAGGATCTCTATTTGTTTGGTGGCGATTTCTTCATCATCTGCAAGTATGGCCAAGTCGTCCGCGAATGCTAAACAAGATATCTCCACGTTGTCTTTGGTTCTACCAAGATGGATTGGTTTCCAGTAGGATTGATTTTTTAATTCTTTTTCCCATTTCTTAATGACTTTATCCAGGACTATATTAAACAAAAGTGGAGATAGCCCGTCACCTTGACGTACTCCAGTTTTTATGAGAAAAGGTTCAGAGATTTCTCCCCTGAATTTAACTTTAGATACAGTGGCTGTCAGTGATTCTTTGTAAGCCTTAGTGTTTTGGAGTCAAGTCCAAGTTCCTCTAAAATGTTAAACAAAGATTGCCGGTCAGTTGAGTCATAGGCTTTCTTAAAATCTACAAATGTACAAATTATGGGGGCATTTCTAATTGCTTTGTGTTTTAATATTGTCTTTAAATTAAATATTTGTTCTATGCATGAGCGACCGGGGCGGAAGCCTGCTTGATAATCACCAATTTGGCATTCCAGCTGCTCTTGTGTTCTTTTCAGCAGGCATGTTGAGAGAATTTTGTAGGTGACTTGTAAAAGTGAGATTCCCCTGTAGTTATTGACATTTGTTCTGTCTCCTTTTTTATGTAACGGGTGAATAAGGGCACATTTCCACTCCTCTGGTAATTTTTCTGTTTCCCATATTTTTGTTATTATTTTTGTGAGCTCTTGCAACGTCTTTGGTCCTAGGTTTTTTAATAGCTCTGCAACAATGCCATCTTCGCCAGATGTTCTATTATTTTTTAAGTTTTTAATGTGACATTTGATTTCTTCCTGTGTTGGTGGTAATGAATCCGGTTGAGCGTTGGCACAGATTTCTTTGGGAAACCTTAAACTAGGTTCTGGGCAATTTAGTAGGTTAGAAAAATATTGAGCCAATACTTGACAGTTTTCCTGGTTTGTTAGGGCTAATTTACCATCTGGTTTTCTGAAACATAAATTTTGAGGGATATATCCTCGTATTTTATCTGCGAAAGTTCTGTAGAAGTCTCTTGCATTATAGTTTTGGAAATTTTCTTCTATGGCATCCAGTTGTGCCTTTGTGTACTTCCTTGTTGCTTGCCTAATAGATTTTGAAACCTGTTTTCGAACCTCGTTAAATAAATGTAGACTTTCTTGTGATTTTTTACTGTTATATTCTTGAAATGCCTTTTTTCTCCTTTCCAATGCATTTTCACAGTTCGAATCCCACCAAGGGTGTTTGAATATCTTTTTCAAGGGAATAGTTTCCTTAGCTATTCGCGTGATTTTAGAATGAAATTCTTCCCATGTGTTTGCCTTTTCCTTCTCCCATTTTTCTTTTACTTTAGATTCTTTAATCTTCTTGGTGTCATATTTCCGTATTTCTGTTTTCTTCTGATGACTTCTTCGTGCTGTAAACTTGATTTTAATTCTAGTTAGGTAATGGTCTGAATCAATGTTTGCTCCTCTGCGTACTTGGACGTCGTAAATTTATTTTTGTACTGGGTATGAAATCGCCACATGATCTATTTGAAACTTGCCAATTTGTTGTATAGGAGATCTCCATGTCTTTTGTTTTCTTGGACATTTTCTTAGAGATGTTGACATTATCTTCAGGTTATTCTGCTTACATAGTTCGACGAGCCTTGTACCATTTTTATTGGTAAATTTATGTGCAGGATATTTGCCTACGGTTTTTTGGTGGATTTTCTCTCTACCCATTTGGGCATTAAAATCGCCGAGTAGAACTTTTGTATCATCTTTTGGAATCCTGGCCAATATATTCTCCAAATTTTCCCAGAACTTTTCTGTTTCTATGGGGTTTTTCTTGTTGTCTCCGTTTGTGGGAGCATGAACATTAACCATTGTGTATGTTTTGTTGGCACATTGTAAGCGCATCGTCATTATCCTATTATTTACGGGAGTAACTTCCTTGATGGAGCTGAGCACGCTCTTGTGTATGATAAACGCCATCCCGAGATGGGGGTCTCCTCTTCCGATTCGTTTATCCGTCTTGCTCTTAAAGATGCGATAGTTGCCATAATCTGATGTTTCTTCATCTGTAAAACGTGTCTCCTGTAAAGCTAGTGTTACTATCTTTTGCTTTTCAAGTTCTGTTGTAAGGTTTAGAAGTTTTCCTGGTTGGATTAATGTATTTATGTTAAAGGTTCCAATGTATGTAGGTGTTTTAAGTGGAAGTTTGCCAGAGAGCTCCGACTTTCTCTGATGTAATCGTGTAAGTCCAGGTTCCCCAGAATCCGAATTCCTGGTTGCCATCTGTTGATGGGTGGATTGGTTACCACCTGGGGTAATGTTGTTATTACTTGCACGAGTCATACTTGCTTGTAATCAAGTTGGTCCAGTGTTTCCACTGGGTGTTTAGTACCAGGGATTGTTAGTTCCTGGAGCATTATGACCAGCCGCACATTGTGTGAACAGACGCTGACCAGGATGCCGATGGTTCCCACTTCAGACGCGTCCTGGATTTGGGTGTTGACGGTGCTTATTGTAATGGCGGCACTTACTCGCCATGACACAGCAACGTCTTCGGGTTCTGTGGTTTTTGAATGAGTGTGACCCTTGCCAAAAGTCACACTCCCACACCCTCGTGATGCTGCCGCCTCGGTCCGGGACTGCTTATTTGGGTTTCCCCTTATTCGCAGCTGTCCACCATATCTGATGGATCGTTCGCTATCCGCCACCTGCGACCCGCCCTGTACCTGAGGCTCGGATAGGATATATATATATATATATATATATATATATATATATATATATATGTGTGTGTGTGTGTGTGTGTGTGTGTGTGTGTGCATCATAATTAATGGCGTAAACACATACAGTTGAAAGTACACGATACTACAAGCAATAAAGTCTCAGTAAACATAGGGTCGAAAATGCATACCTTAAGAGCTACGAGTAATTTTTCATCTTCGATAAGGTGAAACAAATCTCTTCTACTGCAAGCTCTTTGCTTTCCATATTTTGGGAAGTGGAAATATGGACAAAAACAAGAAAAAAGTGACCAGTAAACAAGTGTTCTAAATGCATACGTTAAGAGCTATGAGCACTTTTTCATCTTCGTTACTTCTAATGAACAAATGCTCATAACTTTTAAGGTATGCATTTTAGAGCACATGTTTACTGGACATTTTTTCTTGTTTTGGTCCACACAGCCACTTCCCAAAATATGGAAAGCAAAGAGCTTGTAGTAGAAGAGATTTTTTAACAGTATCGAAGATGAAGAAGGAGGAAGGAGGAGGGGGAGGAGTCACACCTCGTAAGGAAACCTTGGTTCACCTGGCCCAGGTGATAGTTCCTTGTGAGGATCTCTTGCCAGGTTAACGGTGAAGACCTCAAAGGCAGTGAAGACGGAGATGAAGATCATCAGTACGGGGGAGCTGGCGGCAGAGGCGGCTCTCTCTGCTTTTAGAGTTAATATAAAAGCTAACGATAGCAAAACCAGACGCGTCTGAACCCATAATGGGCGGCTTTCTGGTCGGTGTCTGTTCTCCATGTTAGGGGTGACTGCAATAATTGCTCCTGGAACCAACAATCCGCGGCTCTAATAACCCAGTGGAAACAATGGACAAACAACCCCAGGTGGTACTCAATCCAGCCGCCGACAGGCGGCAACCAGGTCTTAGGACTCTGCTGGGGAGGGGGGGGGGGGGGGGCGTCTGTGCAGTCACGGACACAGAGAAAGTCGAAGTTCTCGGGCAGACTTCCATCCAAAAAACTATCAGTTATATATGCACATTTAATATCAACACTCTCATTCAACCGAGAAAATTACACAAACTAGTACAGGAGTTAGATAGACAAAAAATTCAGATTTTAGCCCTTCAAGAAACACGATTCACAGATGAAACCACAGTAGATTGTGGAAGTTACCGCATCTTCAAGTGGAAAACAGAAAAAAGTATTGCTAAAAGTGCTCCGCTTATGGGAATGGCTTTTCTTATACATAAAAATATAACAGACTCCATAAGAGATCTGTGCCCCATAAGCAACCGCCTTAGGACAATGCGCATGCAGTGCACTAACAATAAATATACCTTCAGTAATGTTCACGTCCCCACCAACATTGCTAACAGAAAGGACCCACAGACTGTAGAGAAATTCTGGACCAATCTTGAGAAAGTAATGGCCAAAATTCCAAAGCAGGACATCAGAAACTTATTGAGTGATTTCAGTGCTCAGATAGGCAAAGAAAAATAATACTGGAAAACTGTAGGAAAATGTCTCGCAAGATTCGAACCTGCGACCGTAGCAGTCGCGCGGTTCCAGACTGAAGCGCCTAGAACCGCTCGGCCAACGCCGCAGACGACGCGTACAGAACAAAAGCGTACAGACCGACCTCGTCTGTAGACTGACTGAGACCGCCGACACTTGAGAGGGTCGTAATGTGTAATAGGCAGACATCTGTGCAGACCATCAAACAAGAATCCCAAACTGCATCAGGAGCCACTGCAAGTATTATGACAGTTAGGGGGGAGGTAAGAAAACCGGGTTTTCATGGTCGAGTGGCTGCTCATAAACCACACATCGTGCCTGTAAATACCGCCGCCTCGCATGGTGTAAGAAACGTAAACATTAGACGATTGAACAGTGGGAAAACGTTGTGTGGATTGACGAATCACGGTACAGAATGTGGTGATCCAGTGCCAGGGTGTGCGTATGGCGAGTTCCCAGTGAACGTCATCTGCCAGCGTGTGTAGTGCCAATAGTAAAATTCGGAGGCGATAGTGTTATGGTGTGGCCGTGTTTTTCATGGAGGTGGATTGCGTTCCTTGTTGTTTAGCGTGCCACTATCATAGCACAGGCCTACAACGATGTTTTAAGCACCTTCTTCCTTCTTACACGACAATAACATCCCTGTAATGGACTGTCCTGCACAGAGTCCTGGCCTGAATCCTGTATAACACCTTTGGGATGTTTTGGAACGCCGACATCATGCCACGCCTCACCGACCGACATCGATACCTCTCCTCGGTGCAGCACTCCCAGGAGAACTGGCTGCCATTCGCCAGGAAACCTTCCAGCATCTGATTGAACGTATGCATGCGAGAGTGGAAGCTGTCACAAGGCTAAGGATGGGCCAACACCATATTGATTTCCAGCATTAGCGATGGAGGGCGCCACGAACTTGTAAGTCATTTTCAGCTAGGTTCCCGGATACTTTTGATCATATACACTCCTGGAAATTGAAAGAAGAACACCGTGAATTCATTGTCCCAGGAAGGGAAACTTTATTGACACATTCCTGGGGTCAGATACATCACATGATCACACTGACAGAACCACAGGCACATAGACACAGGCAACAGAGCATGCACAATGTCGGCACTAGTACAGTGTATATCCACCTTTCGCAGCAATGCAGGCTGCTATTCTCCCATGGAGACGATCGTAGAGATGCTGGATGTAGTCCTGTGGAACGGCTTGCATGCCATTTCCACCTGGCGCCTCAGTTGGACCATCGTTCGTGCTGGACGTGCAGACCGCGTGAGACGACGCTTCATCCAGTCCCAAACATGCTCAATGGGGGACGGATCCGAAGATCTTGCTGGCCGGGGTAGTTGACTTACACCTTCTAGAGCACGTTGGGTGGCACGGGATACATGCGGACGTGCATTGTCCTGTTGGAACAGCAAGTTCCCTTGCCGGTCTAGGAATGGTAGAACGATGGGTTCGATGACGGTTTGGATGTACCGTGCACTATTCAGTGTCCCCTCGACGATCACCAGTGGTGTACGGCCAGTGTAGGAGATCGCTCCCCACACCATGATGCCGGGTGTTGGCCCTGTGTGCCTCGGTCGTATGCTGTCCTGATTGTGGCGCTCACCTGCACGGCGCCAAACACGCATACGACCATCATTGGCACCAAGGCAGAAGCGACTCTCATCGCTGAAGACGACACGTCTCCATTCGTCCCTCCATTCACGCCTGTCGCGACACCACTGGAGGCGGGCTGCACGATGTTGGGGCGTGAGCGGAAGACGGCCTAACGGTGTGCGGGACCGTAGCGCAGCTTCATGGAGACGGTTGCGAATGGTCCTCGCCGATACCCCAGGAGCAACAGTGTCCCTAATTTGCTGGGAAGTGGCGGTGCGGTCCCCTACGGCACTGCGTAGGATCCTACGGTCTTGGCGTGCATCCGTGCGTCGCTGCGGTCCGGTCCCAGGTCGACGGGCACGTGCACCTTCCGCCGACCACTGGCGACAACATCGATGTACTGTGGAGACCTCACGCCCCACGTGTTGAGCAATTCGGCGGTACGTCCACCCGGCCTCCCGCATGCCCACTATACGCCCTCGCTCAAAGTCCGTCAACTGCACATACGGTTCACGTCCACACTGTCGCGGCATGCTACCAGTGTTAAAGACTGCGATGGAGCTCCGTATGCCACGGCAAACTGGCTGACACTGACGGCGGCGGTGCACAAATGCTGCGCAGCTAGCGTCATTCGACGGCCAACACCGCGGTTCCTGGTGTGTCCGCTGTGCCGTGCGTGTGATCATTGCTTGTACAGCCCTCTCGCAGTGTCCGGAGCAAGTATGGTGGGTCTGACACACCGGTGTCAATGTGTTCTTTTTTCCATTTCCAGGAGTGTATATGAACATGAAGTGATAAAGTCCGTCTATACGAAACTCTAGACATAGCGATTTTAATGTTCTCATCATTATAAAAGGACATACAACGCTTACTTTAGCTTTCATTAATCAAACATCTCGGCTGCATCGAATGTGAAAATAGCATCCTGATTGTTACCAGAATGAAGTAATTGCCCCAGATTCATTGAAACGTTACTTTGTAAGGAGAAAGAAACAAGTCAAGTCAAAGAGGTGCAATAATTCAATAATTATTGTGACTAAATGAATATCTCGTTGTGATAACACAGAGATAGTACTACTATCACGTATATTTAGCCATGGGGCAGCTGAATGAATAACATGACAGCAACAGGACGAGAAAACTTAATAAGACTTTGATATTCATTATATTTTAGCCTGAAAATTGGATGGAGATCTAGAATAAAGAACGGAATTGTTCGAATTAGATTAGAGTGAACAGAAGGTAGCTGCTAAGCTATTGTGCACTAGACAAGTAAGGTATTCTGAAGTTAAGCATACCATGATAGCAGATACAGGAAGTTCAAAGAGTATCCATCGACTGGCGTTGTCATAGTGTCCTTATGATGTCAGTTTTCATTCCTCTGTGATATGTATTTTAGTACTTCAGCATACACCAGTGACTACATTTAGATGATATGAACGTAATTGTCTGAGAACCCAAAGGGCATATAGTGGTGTACTTTGAGACCAACAGTGTTTTCCATTTCTTGATTAACACCGGCCACAATCAAAGTAAATGGCTTACATCACGTTGCCTCGAACATTTTCTTGAAATCTTCAGGTGTTTCCAACACTGTCGTTATGTGTCATAATCCAACGTTTCTATCCCACTCTAAGTACGAATAGCCACGCACATGGAATTTAATTTTTATCTTCTTAAAACCTCTAATTTGTTTGAAGTTATATATTGTTTGAAGGGGACACACTGAAGTTTTCATTGTGACCACCAAGAGAATCATTTAATATTTAGAGCTCTTCAGTGTCCTCAAACAAGGCATGAGTAATGAAGTGAAAAATTAATGACATCACCTCATTTACGCCCTCGTCCACAACCTTCTTAAGAATGGATTCAGGATAAACGTAAAAGAAAAAGGTTTCGCCTGTTGCAAGAATGGAGATACTGAACGAATGCATTGAAAGTTGGCACTTAAAGTAAACGTCACAGATATAGTTGGTAAGGATACGTCTTTTGCATAGCCACCTTCTTTTTGTTTCTGCCCTCGCGTGGCCAGATGAGTCACCATTGACTCAGCCCCCCACACCCACCCCGAGGGGCTCACAGTTCGTTCATGTATTTATGCCTAATGCATACAGTGCCCCAAGCTGTTGTAACCCATTCTTCCTTCCCGGCTGCATTTCCTTCCCCCTACCCCAACCTTCCCATCCTCACTCCTTCCCTGCTGCCCCCTCCTTCCTTTCTCTCGGTGTTCTTACTTATGTCTACCTGGCTATCCCCCTGCTTTCCTGTATTCCTCTGGATTTTTGTTTTCCTTGCCTTTTCGTTTTCATCCTTTTTGGTGTTTTTGATCCACCTATGGGGTCTGACCTTTATTTCTAAATTTTCCCTCTGTATTGCGAGCCATTTGGGGAAGAAATCCCTCCCTAGTGTCTACAGCATGGATTCCTCTCCCCCCTACCTTCCACTCTTCCTTCCTCGGTGCAGCTCGCTCCTCTCGACTAGTTCACTAGCATGTGTAGCAGTCCATGTGGTGGGGCTGTTACGTACCCATCTGACTGAGCCCCTTGACAACACAGGGATCATGCTTCTGATACCTGAGCTGTTACCTGAATATGCATGCATAGAAGTGGTTACTTGCAACATCCCAGTGTCTATCGCACCTCATCAGTCTTTTGAGCTGGTTTAGGGAGTAATTTCTCATAGGGATCTCATCTTTCGACCTTATGAGGAACTCCAGGCCTATCTGGAGCGATGGAGTGTTCATTTTGATAGGCATGTGCAGAAAGGTCGTAAGGACTCTTGCACAGATACTGGCGTATTTCTTTTGGCATTTGAGGGAAATACCCTTCTAGAGAAGGTCAGGGTTACGTGTTATTGGTATGATGTGAAAGCACATATCCCACCACGCATGAGGTGCTTTCAATGCTCGAATTTCGGGCACATGTCTTCTTGATGCGCCAATGGCATTGCTGCAGTGGTAACACCAGTTCCCTTCCAATCACTGAAGTACAGCAGTGTCGAGCTCGGCTAGCACTTGGATGGGTGACCATTCGGTCTACCGAGCACTGTTGACAAGCATGGTGCACTCAGTCCTTTTGTGGCACACTGAGGACCTACTTGATTGAGAAATAGAGTCTCTGGTCTTGTAAAGTAACATACGGCTGGGAGAATGGTATGCTGACCACATACTCCTCCATATCCACATCTTATGATGCCGGTGGGCTGAGGATGACACAGCGGCCAGTCGGTACCATGCCTTCATGGTATGCCCAGACAGAATTTAGTTTAGTTTAATCTTTCTGATGTACTGTGGACCGTCTATGCAGTGAATAGGGATACACACAATATGAACAGAGCCCCTGTGTCCTGCCACTCGTGTGTAACACGATTGTTACTCTTCACACTCACCAAATTGCCCAGCTTACAACAAAGAAAAGAAGATACAAGAGTATGAGTCCCTTGAATGTTTACCTTACACCAAGGTGCATCAGAAATATGAGCAATTTCATCCTGTGTAAATGACTTCTACTTTTGCCTTTGTTACATCCTTTTCCTTTCCTCTCTCTTCCTTAACCCAGTCCCATCACCCTCTGTGCCTCTCCTCCCATGTGGTTCCCACGCAATCCCCTCCGTGTTCTGCTCCTCCTCCTTGGTCGAAGAAGCATCCTCTTCTTCAGCACCTGGCACTGATGAGGCTCCCCCCCAACACCTCTTCGCCCCGAGTCTCTCATACCAGAGGCCTACTACCACAATTCTGCCACAAGACACACAGTCTGTGTGAACCAAGATCGCCTACTCTCTTGCGATTCTGGATCTTTCAGAAACCTGCTCTCCATGCCGTTCCCTCCTCAACCTATGAAAGATAAGAAGGACATAAGCCCTAGGACAAGGCCCCCTCCATTGCTGTAGGAGGTGCCACCCTCCCCCTCACAATCTGAGCCTGACATCTTATTTATGGGTGTCACCCTTCCCTCATTGATGATGGATGGTGACATGGTGGCGTAGCCCATTCGCCTCCCATTTGGAATCTCTCTCAGTACTTATCCAATAGAACTTTAGTGGATACTACTGTCATCTGCAGAGTGGCAATCACTTATTGCCTTTTACTCGTCAGCTTGTGCCATTCTTAGGAATCTTATTTTACTGATGCTCACTCACCATCCCTTTGTGGGTTCCATACTTTCTGTCAGAACTGGGTCAGTCCTTTGAGGGCTTCCAGTGGCGTTTGCACAAAAATGGCTCTGAGCACTATGGGACTCAACTGCTGAGGTCATTAGTCCCCTAGAACTTAGAACTAGTTAAACCTAACTAACCTAAGGACATCACAAACATCCATGGCCGAGGCAGGATTCGAACCTGCGACCGTAGCGGTCTTGCGGTTCCAGACTGCAGCGCCTTTAACCGCACGGCCACTTCGGCCGGCTGGCGTTTGCACATTGGTCTGTACACATACTGTTAGTACATGGATTTAACTTTATATCACGTCGGAAGCAGTTGCCATCTGGCCATGTGGTCCTAGTTTGCAATCTCTATCTTCGTCCTGACAAGCCACCTATATCTGCTGCCCCAACTGACCTCCTTAAGTAGCTCCCCTTCTCCTTCCTCCTCCTTGCGGATTTAATGCCCATCACCCTTTTTGGGATAGCGCTTTTTCGTCTGTTTGGGGGTTCCTCATTGACCTATTTGCTGCAGACCACAGCTTCTGCCTTCTTAATGACAGTTTCACTACTCATTTTAGTGCCACACATAGCACTTTCTCTGTCATTGATCTTTCGCTCTGTGCCTCTCGCCTTCATCCTTCCTTACACTGGTTGTCACACTATGACCTCTGTGATAGTGACCACTTCCCATTGATTCTCTCGTTCTCATCTCATCTCCCAACGACCAGGTTACCACAGAGGGGTTTCCATCATGCTGATTGGCCTCTATATACCTTCCAGGTCGTGTTTACACGTTATCTGTCAGGTTGTATTGATGAAGTCGTCCGTGATCTGTCGGATAAGATAATCCACACTACTGGCAGTGCTATCCTGCAATTTACATGCCCTGTTCACTGTCGGCCAGTTAAGTAGTGGGACAACGCCATTGCCACCACTATCTGTGATCGTCGTGCCTTGCAACATCTTAAGTAGCACCCATCCTCTGCTGGTCTTATTACCCTTAAAGTCTTAATGCCAAAGCCTGTTACTTAACTAAACAGAGAAAGGTGGTGTGTTGGAAACGCTTTGTCTCCTCTCTAGGTTCTTCTCACTTGAGTCCTTGAATCTCAGGACCTTTTATCTCCTTACAAGTGAGGCTTTTGGGAGGGATGATCTGCAATCGATCATCTTCTTTGATTGGAAAACACAGTTCAGCAGGCAATTTTCAGAGCCGCCATCTTGTCGTGGTTTTCTTCGATCTTCGTAAGGCCTGTGACACAGCTTGGTGCCATCACATCCTCCACATGTTCCATGAGTGGGATCTCTGAGGTCTCCTCCCCATTCTTATTCGCTGTTTCCTGTCCCACCGGTCATTCAGAATCTGGGTTGGCACTGTTCTCAGTTCTCATCTCCCCCAGAACAATTACATTCCACAGGGCTCAGTATTAAGTTTACTTCTTTTTCTCATGGCTATTAAAGGACCGTTGGTCACCCCTGCTCTGTATGTGGATGATTTCTGTGTTTGGGCTAGCTCCCATTCTGAGGCCTCTGCAGAACAATAGTTTCAGGGTGCCGTTCAATGCACTTTACCTAGGACACTCTCGCACGGTTTTCAATTCTCTCCTCTTAAGTCGAGGGTGGTGCATTTTTGTCAACATACTAGAGTATATCCTGATCCGGAACTCTATCTAGATGGCCAACTCCTGACCGTGGTCCCCCAGCTCCGTTTCTTGGGTCTTCTGTTTGACAGCAAGCTCACTTGGTTGCCTCATACCTGTCATCTGAAAGTTGGCTGTTTTCGAAACCTCTGTGTCTTTTGCTTCCTTGCCCACACTTCTTGGAGCACAGATCAGTCACCCTTCTGATCCTTTACTGTCTCTCCCGGGCTACAGTTGTTAAGTTTGTGGATCAGCTACCCCTTCGACACTCCTCCTCTTGGATCCAGTTCACCATCATGGTATCCGCTTAGCCACCAGTGCCTTTTACACTAGCCCTGTCGATGGTGTTCTGGTTGACACTGGAATCCCTTCCTTTCGATTTGGCGGTACCTGCTCCTGGTTTACTATGCAATCTCTATATGTTCTTCCTCTTCTAACACCTCCTGTTCTATTCTTTTCATGGTTTTGGGCTGTTGCCCTGCCGCTGCGTCCTTCGCTGGTTCAAAAATGGCTCTGAGCACTATGGGACTTAACATCTATGGTCATCAGTCCCCTAGAACTTAGAACTACTTAAACCTAACTAACCTAAGGACATCACACAACACCCAGTCATCACGAGGCAGAGAAAATCCCTTACCTCGCCGGGAATCGAACCCGGGAACCCAGGCGCGGGAAGCGGAAATGTCCTTGGCTGGGTTTACTGGTTGGGCACTGCCTCGGTTCTCTCAGCCATGACTTCCATCTCACCTCCTTGTCCTCTTCTCCACATTCTCTCCTGACCAATCCCAATTGGTTAGTTCATCAGCCTCGAATTCAAATGGATCTCTTCTGGGATCCAAAAGCCTCCATGACCTTCGTGTCTTCTGTTGGCATGGAACACCACCTCTTGCCTGTCACCTGTGCGGTGCTAACTGCAGAACTGATGGCCGCATGTCTGGCCCTCTGCTACAGTCAAATATCCTCAGTCACCCATGTTTTGGTACATATAGACTCAGGAGCAATATTCGGGCAACCCCTCGGAGTTTTTCCTGCCAACCCTTTGTGTCTGCCATCTATGACGTTCTCGCTGGTGTTGGTGATGCTGCTCGTTCAGTAGATTTCCTTTGGGTTCCTGGCCATATAGATATTCTGGGTAATGAACTTGCGGCTTTACATCAAATCACTCTTTGTTCAATCGTGGGCCGACTTTTGGGAGGCTACCCCCCCCTCCCCCCGCTGTATAAATTCACGCAATCAAGGAGACTCCTATCGTGTGGTGTTCTTCCCTCTGTCTGTCCCAGCGGGAATCTACCACTGCCTGTCATCTTCTTACTGGCCATACTACGTTGCCCCATGGTTTTTTACACCACAATGAGCCGTCCGCCCCTTTTGTAGTTGTGGGGATCCCCTCATGGTGGTTCATATTTGATTGGACTGCCCCCAAATTTTGGCCCCTCAGACTAAATAAGCTCTCCCACCTTTTTTGTCTCGGGTGTGAGCCGACGACGTTCTGACCTCGGTTTTTTCACGAAAGCATTTTGACCTCTAAGGTTTAAGTCCTTGGATTTTTCTCTGGAATTTTAGTCTCTCAGCTAGTATAGGCATTAGTTACGGAAACCTTGACCTTCCCACCACACTGGCCACGCTTTCCCCAATTTTCCCTCCATTTTGTCTCGTCTGCTGTGCAGCTCTAGTTCCTCTTTTCCTGTGTCTTCTTACCCTGGTGTTGTCCCCATTGCAACGTAAAAATCGTTTGCTGTGGGTACCGGGACTGGTCGGCGGCGATGCTGGCGACCCACCACACGTAGCGTTTCTGGGGTAACCCTTACCTCTCCATTTCCACCCACTCTCTCATGTTCTTTCCTCTTTCTGCTGACCTGAAGTTAGTTTTCCCTCTTTGTTTGCCTGTTATTTCTTCCCCTTGACTGAACTGTGCTGTTTGTGTTTTCCCCCCTTTACTTCTGCCATCTTAGATCATGGGACCGATGACCTTGCTGTTTGGTCCCTTTCCCACAAATCATCCAACCAACCCAACCACTGAGTTTCCTGCCTTTTAACCCTGAAAAATTTACTAACCAGGTTCTTTTCCCTCGCAGAAAAACTTTGAATGCTAATACCTCTGGATTCGCTTTTTTTCAGTTTTAGCTTCTCAACAGATGTTTATGATCAGTCTGAATCGCTCAATATCAATGACTCAATTTACAAATAAAAGTGATTTAGCGGTTTTTTTCCCTCTGACCCTTCATGTTATTAATATACAACCGACCGTTACAGTAATAGCCATTCACTGTCATGCTATATTCCTCCTGATTACTTGGTTGTCCAAAGAAACTAGATGTAGAAGGCTGCTGCTGACACTCAGACAGTCGTCGGTAGTAGAACACCTCCGTGTTTGGTCCAGCAGTTCTTCCACCATTGTACCATTTAGTCTGTGGACCGTTGCTGCTATGGCTTTTCGACGGTATAATCGAATGACAATAGTTTCGATAGGCTAGGCCGACATCCTGAGAAACTAGTACATCGAAAAACAACTGCATGTCCTCGTTCGTAATAATAACATCAAACGCCTAAGTATTAACGTTATTAGTTTATCACAACATGTCAATATATCTGTAAAATACACATACATGAAAGCAGTATAACTTTAGATACTGCCCTCGTCCCGCCTTAAAGTACTGTGATGCACGCACGCGGATTGGTGGGTTTCTGCTAGTTATAACCACATTGTTATAATAATAAGAGGTGACAAATACTTACTGAAAGTCCCCCTCTTCCTATTCGATCGTTACTGCTTCTAGCAGTGCTTCACGCTGCTCAGAACACAGACTCCGAAAGACGGATCCCACGCAGTCGAACTATAAAAGTTAAAATTGCTCCAACTGTGTGTGTGTGTGTGTGTGTGTGTGTGGGGGTGGGTGGGTGGGTGTGAGGGGGGGGGCGAGGGAGGGGCGGGCAAATCTCGCACTTCATTAATGCCCTGGGGACCCCGACGCAACACGGTATTTCACTGTTTTATGAAAATCGTTTTAAATGGTTAATTATGCCGTTTCATGTTTATAACGTGCTTTTTTCCTCATGAATTCCAATATTTTTTTTAAAAAAAGGGGAAACAGCAGAAATGGAATTCATATAATCTGAAAGCCTGCTAAAACGCCCAATTTCAGTCATGTGATGCCTACGACATCACTGATTATCACGCTGCTCCTTCTGTAGTAGGGCTCATTCACAGTGATATCTTGTTTTTGAATGTATGTTTCGGAAAACGGATTCAGAAATGGTGTGTAGTATAACATTGTAGAAATACAGATATAAAAATTCATGAAAAATTGTTTTTGAGTGTGCCACTGAATGAGAAGATGCGTAAAATGTATTTGCAATTCTCTCACAGTCAGCCAAAGCATACAGTGGTCACTATGTGTGTTTACACTGAGGTGACAATGTCAAGGGATAGCGATCCTCAAGTATACAGACGGCTGTAGTATAACGTAGACAAGGTATAAGAGTGCAGTGCATTGGCGGAGCTGTCACTTGTTCTCAGGTGATATATGTTAAAGGTTTTCGACGTGGTTATGGCCGCACTACGTAAATTAACAGACTTTGAACGCGGGATGGTTGTCGGAGGTAGACGTATTGGTTATTCCGTTTCGGAAGTAGTTAGAGAATTCAATATTTCGAGGTCCTCAGTGTCAAGAGTGTGCCGAGAATACCAAATTTCAGGCATTACTTCTCACCGCTAACAAAACAGTGGCCTTGTCCTTAACTTAACCGCCGAGAGCAGCGGCGAATGCGTGGAGATGTCAGTGCTAACAGACGAGTAATACTACGTGAAATAACCGCAGAAACGTACGACGAACGTATTCGCTAGGACAGTGTGGCGAAATTTAGCGTTAATGGGCTATGGCAGTAGACGATCGACGCTAGTTCCTTTGTTAAGAGCACGTCATCGCCTGCAGCTGCTCTCCTGGGCTCGTGACCATTTCGCAACTACGACCACTACAGAGGCAGAATGAGTCAGTATTTCTACAGGGGACTTCCAACGACTTGTTGAGTCCACATACCATGTCGAGCTGCTGCACTACGCCGGGTAAAAGGAGGTCCAACAAGGTATTAGGAAGTATCCCACGACTTTTGCGCCTCAGTGTATTTCTGTGCGAAGTATGTTAATCTAAGTAAACACCGAACATGGAAACGTTGTAGTGTGCTGGACGTCTGATGCAATGTTCGGAAATTCAATCCTTATTCGGAGTTTTTTTTTCTATTCTCATTGCTTAATAATATTGTCTTCTTAAGTTTACTTTATTCATAATACTGTTGTGTAAGACCTTCTAATTCCGTGTTGTTCTTGATGTGGTCTTCAGTCCGAAGACATGTTTGAGGCCGCTCTCCATGCTGCTCTATCCTGTATGAACCTTTTCTTCATCTCCAAATAACTACTACAACCAATATCATTCTGAACCTGCTTACTGTATTCATCTCTTTGCCTCCGTCTACGACTTTTCCTCTCACACTTCCCTCCAACTCTAAACTGGTGATCCCTTGATGTCTCAGATTGTATCATATCAACCAACCCCTTTTTTTTTGGTCAAGTTGTGTCACAAATTTCTTGTTTCTCCAATACTATTCAGTAGCTCGTCATTGTTTTCGTGATCTACCCATCTAATCTTCAACATTCTTCTGTAGCAACACATTTCGAAAACTTCTATTCTCTTTCCGTCTAATTTATTTGTCGTCCATGTTTCACTTCCTTACATGGCTACACTCCAGTCACACACCTTCAGAAAAGGCTTCCTAACACTTAAATCCACGATCGATGTTAACAAATTTGTCTTCTTCAGAAATAATTTTCTTGTCATTGCTAGTCAATATTTTCTATCATATCTGCTTTGGCCACCATCAGTAATTCGCTACCCAAATAGCAAAACTCTTCTCGCGCTTTAAATGTCTCGTTTCCTAATATTACTTCCTTATCATCACCTGATTTAATTCGACTACATTCCGTTATCCTTGTTTTTCTTTTGTTGATGTTCATGTTGTATCTTCGTTTCATGACACTGTCCATTCCGCTCAACTGGTCTTCCTAGTCCTCTGCTGTCTCTGACGGAATTACAATGCCACCGGCAATCCTCAAAGTTTTTATTTTTTCTCCTTGGACTTTTAACTTCTACTCCAGAATTTCCTTTGAGTTCAAAAATGGTTCAAATGGCTATGAGCACTATGGGACTCAACTGCTGAGGTCATTAGTCCCCTAGAACTTAGAACTAGTTAAACCTAACTAACCTAAGGACATCACAAACATCCATGCCCTAGGCAGGATTCGAACCTGCGACCGTAGCGGTCTTGCGGTTCCAGACTGCAGCGCCTTTAACCGCACGGCCACTTCGGCCGGCTTTCCTTTGAGTTCCTTTACTGTTTACTCTATGTACAGATTTAATAACGTCGGGGATAGGTACAACCTTGTCTCACTCCCTTCTCAACCACTGCTTCCTTTCCATGCCCCTTGAGTCTTATAACTGCCATCTGGTATTTGTACAAGTTGTAAATAGCCTTTCCCTCCCTGTATTTTACCCGTGCTATCTTCAGAATTCCAAAGAGAGTATTCCAGTCAACATTGTCAAAAGCTTTCTCTAAGTCTATAAAAGCTAGAATTGAAGATTTGCCTGTCATTAATCTAAGATAAGTCGTAGGGTCAGTATTGCCTCGCGTGTTCCTACATTTCTCCGGAATCCAAGCTGATCTTCCCCGAAGTCAGCTTCCACCAGTTTTTCCATTCTTCTGTTGAATTCGTGTTAGTTTTTTGCAACCATGACTTATTAAACTGATAGTCCTGCCATTTCCATACGTGTCAGCAACTGCAGTCTTTGGAATTGGGATTACTACATTCTTCTTGAAGCCTGAGAGTATATCGACTGCCTCGTTCATCTCGCACACCAGATGTAAGAGCTTTCTCATGGCTGGCTCTCGCAAGTCTATCAGTAGCTGTGACGGAATATCGTCTCCCACAGGGGCCTTGTTTCAACTTAGATCTTTCAAAGCTCAGTCAAATTCTTTTCGCAGTATCATATCTCCCAACTGATCTTCATCTACGTCCACTTTCGTTTCTATAATATTAGCTTCAAGTTAAACTCACATGTGTAGACCCGCTATATACTCCTTCCATCTTTCAGCTGTCTCTTCTTTCCTTAGAACTGATTTTCCTTTTGAGCTCTTGATATTCACACAGCTGCTTCTCTTTTCTCCAAAGCCTCTTCAGTTTTCCTGTAGGCGGTATCTATTTTTCCCCTAGTGAAATATGCTTCTAAATCCTTATATCTGTCCTCTACCCATTCCTGCTTAGCCATTTTGGACTTCCAGTTAATCTCATTTTTTAGACGTCTGCATTTCATTTCGCCTTCTTCATTTCCTACATTTCTTTAAATTCTGCCCCTTCATCAGTTAAATTCAGTATCTCGTGTGTTATCCAAGGATTTTCACCAGGCCTGTTCTTTTATCTGTCCGATCCTCTGCTGCCTTCGCTATTTTCCGTTCGCCTTCCAGTGTGTTCCCTTCCCCTGCTCTAATCATCCATTGCCTTGTGATCCCTCTTTAATTTTTCACAACTTCTGGCCTTTCAAATTGTTCACGTACCATCTCCTAAATTACCAGCACTTTGCAATTTCTTCAGCTTTAATCTATAGTTCATAACCAATATCTTGTGGTCACCATCCACAGCTACCTCTGGAAATATCTTACAGCTTAAAATCTGGTTTCGAAATTCTGTCTTACAATTACATAATCAATCTGAAACCTTCCGGTGTCTCCAAGTCTCTTTCATGTTTCTTAAAACAAGTTTCCGCGATGATCAAATTATGCTCTGTGCACATTTCTACCACGCGGCGTCATCTTTCGTTCCTTTCCCCCCAGTCCATATTTTGCTATTATTTTTCCTTCTCTTTCTCTTCCTACTATCGAATTCCAGTCCCCCACGACGATTAAATTATCGTCTCCCTTAACTATCTGAATGATTTCTTTTATCTCGTCATACATTTCTTCAGTCTTTTCATCTTCCGCGGAACTAACTGGCGTATACTGTGGTATGTGCAGGCTTCGTGTCTCTCTTGGCTGCAATGTGTCCACTATGCTGTTCATACCACCTTACCCACGTTCCTACTTTCTTATTCATTATTAAATCTTCTCCTATAATACCCCTATTTGATTTTATATTTATAAGCGTGTATTCGCCTGACCAGATGTCCTGTCCACCATATACCTAACTTTAACCTATCCATTTCCCTTTTTAAATTTTCTAACCTACCTGCTCAATAAAGGTATATGACATTCTAGGCTCTGGTTCATAGAATGCCAGTTTTGTTTCACCTAACGACGACTTCCTCCAGGGTAGTCCTCGCCTGGGGATCCGAGTGGGGATATTGTAGCTCCGGTATACTTTACCCAAGAGAACGGCATCGTCATTTAACCATACACGTGTCGCAGTTCAGTCCCAGTTGCCGCCCAGTTTAGTTGCAAAGTTACTTATTTCCGAAATATAAAATTCTTCAAGAACTGTTTGCAAACTAAGTGACTACGGCTAACAGTTCCACAATACGCAAATAGTTTCGTCTTAGTCTTTGCCTGTGACGTCACAAGAGCTTCTGACAATAACAGAACTTTTTCGATCACATGACCAAATATTGAGATTTAATGATTTTTAAGCTTTAATTACATAAAGGTAGCTATTTTGTGAAAATATTAACCAATAATGCTATTTGAATGTAATAATCATTCAGAATAACTTCAATTCGACCCATATTTTCAACAGAGTAAAATAGGCTATTTGCGTACAGCACGACGACGTCGATGCACATACGTAGTGCTATTGGTCATTGGATGAAGAAGGCAGTGGGGGGGGGGGGGGGGGGAGTGGGAGAAGATTCCGGGAATAATGTCGGTGCCCGATCGCTGAATGTCAGCGATTCCGGGGACACTGATACTGATATCATCTACTCCACGAAAGATAGCGCCAGAAATATGCTGAGACCCGCGAATAGAGCCTGAACCGGCAGTGATCCTCTACTTGCCGGTAGTTGCTGTTAATCCTGTGATATATTCAACTATACAGTAAGTTATGATCTTTGGGCTGGTCATGAGAGCACCGCAGCTAGTTGTTATGTTATTTTGCGTCTCCCACCTTCCCCAGCAATTCTCCAGACAATCTCCAATGATATGGCAGATGTAGTAAAATTATTAATATCGTTTCGTAATTCACACTATAAAATAATTTTATTGTCTGTAATAATTCACACTGGCTTCCAAATGGCTGAATGGTTCTGTGTGCATAACTGGCGTTTAAACCACCGCAGAACCTCACGCCTGCCCTGATACAGGAAGTCACTTCTCGTCCGAACTCGGATGCTCGGAGTTATTTTCAGGAGACGTATTTCTTGTGAGGTGTGGCACTTGGTGATGGAGATCAACAGTAGACAGTATTCATTAAAGTGTACAGTTAGTTGACAGGCGTATGTTGTGAGGTTGCAGCAGCCACATACGTCATAGGATCGATTATTTTGCTTTAAGATTGACACTCGAAACGTATATTTCAGTCGAGATATAAATAGTATGAACTTGAATTTTTTAATTAAATGTTCCATATTTTTAATGGTATACGATAGCACTTGTAAAAAGATCTACAGTTATGTAGCACATCTCAGCGCTTACAGTGAAACGTCTGGTAATGAATATACCAGAGATTAGGTCACATTTGTGGTCAAAATCTGCTGACAGTTTCTTTTTTATAGAAATCAATGTACACTTCAGAGGTGATTGTATTTAAAGTTGCCACATTTTCATGAATTGTATACAGTATCCCTATTCGCACCTCTAAACAGCTCGTACATAGGCATATAGGCAGCCATTTTTCCCTCGTTCTGTTTGGGAGTGGAACAGGGAGAGAAGATGCTAGTTGTGGTACGAGGTACCCTTCGCCACGCACCGTATGGTGGATTGCGGAGTATGTATGTAGATGTAGAACATTGACCAACAGGATTGTCAGTAACAGAAAAAGTAAAATCAAAACGACCTCCTCCAAACACAGTTTGACGTTTAAGAACATTAATTAAAACAGACGAACTAATGTTCATATTATATTCAGTCTCGACATCCAAAATAGACTTGTAAATCGTAGGCCTCCATCAGAAGGCACGATGTATTCTGCGACTAGGCATGGTGCAGACTTATAAAAATTTGGAGCAGTAAAGTGCGCTTATCCCGGCATCGCGCTTAGGAGCTCTAGGCGCGATGCCTAAAGGGCGCGGCATCTGGCGTGCAGCCGTTCTAATTTTAGCCACTGAGGATGTGCTACACTGATAGCACCCCAGCGTGCCCCACAGAGCTAAAACACTAAGAAGAATCGCTTCCCGGCTTTTGGCAAGATCAATGTTTAGTAATTTTTTTAGGGATACAGCTCTATAGCAAATGATCAATGTATATACCATACTTCATTACATATTATTATATATAGTCATATCGCCAACTATTTTACATTTCATATCAACATCCTTGCCACGCACAAATGCAAACATTGTCATCATGACCAAGTTTAGAAGACCTACGAGTTCTAACACACAATGGTTTATCAATTAAAAAAAATTGTCGATTTTTCTCCAACACCACGAACTTGAGAGAGAGTGATCATAAAAGTTCTATAAGTAAGAACATCACGAGGAGGTATTTGCTCCAATGACGTAGGAAGACTTTTCATTGTAGTATCAATACGTAATAGAGCAACTAGCCTAGTGATCTCATGAGATCTGCTATCCATCATATATTTCGTATATGTTTTCAATATATCAGTGCAAGCATTAAAGAAATTACATATTTTTTTCTACCAACAACAACCATTATACACAATATCTTTAACGATGGTCAATCGGTTCAAAATGGTTCAAATGGCTCTGAGCACTATGGGACTTAACATCTAAGGTCATCAGTCCCCTAGAACTTAGAACTACTTAAATCTAACTAACCTAAGGACATCACACACATCCATGCCCGAGGCAGGATTCGAACCTGCGACCGTAGCAGTCTCGCGGTTCCGGACTGAAGCGCCTAGAACCGCACGGCCAGATCAATCGGTCATCACTCATGCAGAGAAATGCTTAGAAATCACATCAAAGAATATTTTCACTCGCTTGTGACCTGTCTTATCTTTAGCTTTTTGTTCTGAAAAGTGCCAGCTTGCTACATTCCACACGAATTATATGACGCAAATTTCTAAACTGTTCTGAGTTGTAATCACAGATAGTAAATCTCAATAACAATATTTTAAGTAAATGTAGGCGTTTCTCAAGACTCAAGCTTTTCTAAACGAAGTGGCATAACGAGTTTGTAAACAGTAAAGAGTAAATATTCTTTGGTAATGCTCACTTTATTTGTAATCAACAGCTGAAAATTAATAGTTACCAACACAGTTTCTTTCAGTACCGCAGTGCTCAGTGATTTTTGGATGGAATGCGCACTTCATTTCAAGTCTTATTCATATTTTTTTCCATCCTAGTACAATCCCGTTCTATATCCAAAATATAGGGCCTTTTCTCTATGCTCTCTATTAAATTTTCGTGTCTTCATTCTCTATTCCTATAAGACACTTGGTAACTGAAACATATAGACGCAAGCACAGGGAACCGAGAACGTAGTGGCATTGCCTGTCAGCTGGTGTCTCGCCGCACCACTGCCGCACCGCTCGAAGGCACTGTGCAACAATTCCCTGAGGCAGAAGCGCTGTAATTGTTGCTGCCGTACGATTTACGTTTTAATATGAGCACTACCGCTGGAAGAGGAGGACGCACCGCAGTCAGCCTGCCCCATGTTGCCAGGCACCATAGCAGTGTGTTCATTCGCTGGCCTGCAGTAGAGTTCTTGCCGTTCTGCCGACAACTAGATCGTACTGCTGAGCCCATAATTTTCTGGTGTACACTTGCTCTTGCTGAGAAGCTCCCCTACTCAGTACTGCTTACCCTAACCAATATTTTCTACTCTCATATTAGATTTGGTACAAATACACTTTTTAAAATTAACCTGCTCTCCAAACATGTACGTTATATAGCAGGTACACATCACTTACGAAATAACAATTGACGAAATAGTTCAAGGATGAACGCCCGTTTATCTGTGTCCAACGGGTACAATATTTCGGTAAACGACCCCGTTGTCATCATTACGTGTGCTGACTGGCGACATATTGTGCCCGTTGGACACTAACATCCGGCCATTCACTCGGGAACTATTTCGTCGTGATTTACGCTCGTAGAAGCTGAATAATCAAACGAAATAATAATTATTCAAAAACCTTAAGCTAGTTATGCAATGAATTAATAATACAAAACACATAAATATTGAAGCATAAACTGACAGAAATAAAATAGCAACACCAGGAAGGAGTTGTGCGACAAAACGAAAGTTGGTAGGCGTGTTTCTACATCTGAACGATGTTGTTTATTTCAGATTTCCAGCTCGTCACGTAAAAGTGGCGCAAGCAGTGCCACTATGAGGATGCGTATCAGGTTTGCTTTAAATAAAGGCTGTAACGGTCGTGAGCGTTAGTTACCTTCGAGACTGGACGTGGTTAGTCAAGAATGCCTTTAAGTCATCAAAGACGCCATTATCAACACTTCACTGATTTCCAAAGAAGTCGTGTGATAGGGCTACTAGAAGCTGGATGTTCCTTCTGCGATAATGCAGAAGGACTTGGCAGAAATGCAGCCACAGTTCATGATTGCTGGCATCGATAGTCAAGAGAATGCACGGTCGCAAGAGCACCGGGCTCCGGCCGGCTACGAGGCAATTCCTAGAAGGAAGGCCTTCGTGTTGGACGTATGGTTCTGGAGCATCGTACTGCATCTACATCAGCAGTTCGAGGAACAGTTGGAACCATAGTGAGGACAAAAACCAAACAGAAACTGTAATTGTTTACGCAGTGGCACAACGAACTGTTACACATCGGTAACTTCAAGGACAGCTCCGAGCCAGACGCACTGCAGCGTGGATTTCACTAACGCCAAACCTCGGCCATTTGGGATTTCAGTGGTGGCAAGCTAGAGCTCATTGGAGGGTAGGGTGGAGGTCTGTTGTGTTTCCTGATGAAAGCTGGTTCTGCCTCGTGCCAGTGATGGTCGTATGTGGGTTAGATGGGGACCAGTTGAGTGCCTGCAACCAACCTATCTGAGTGCTAGACCCTCTGGATCTACACTTGGGGTTATAGTCTGTCGTGCGATTTTGTACGACAGCAGGCGCACTCTCGGGTTACCCCATGCAACCTGACTGCAAATCTGTACGCAAGTCTGGTGGTTTGACCTGTTGTGCATTCCATGGGGTGTTTTCCAACAGGATAGGCTTGCCCTCGTACCTCTGTTGTAAGCCAACATGCTCTACAGAGTACTGAGATATTGCCTAGATTTGTCTCCAGTCGAGCACATATGGGCCATCATTGGACGACCACTTCAGGGCCATCCACAACCAGCATTAATCGTCCCTGTACTGACCGACCAAGTGGTTCAAAATGGTTCAAATGGCTCTGAGCACTATGGGACTTAACATCTGAGGTCATCAGTCCCCTAGAACTTAGAACTACTTAAACCTAACTAACCTAAGAACATCACACACCTCCATGCCCGAGGCTGGATTCGAACCAGCGACCGTAGCAGTCACGCTGTTCCTGACTGAAGCGCCTATAACCGCTCGGCCACAGCGGTCGGCCTGACCAAGTGCAACAGGTCCATACTCCATCCCACTAATTAACATCTGGCACTTCTACAATACAATGCAGGCACGTACGCGTGTTTGCATTCAACATTCTGCTACTTACACCGGTTATTAATGTACCAGCGTTTCACATTTGCAGTGACTTATCTTGCAGTTACTTTAAACTGTGATTCTGCAATCATAATCACTTAAATACGTTACCTTGGTAAATTTATTCCCAAAATTTCATTGCTCTATATTAATAATTTTTTGGTTTTGTGATCTTTTTCCGTCGGTGTATTTTAATGTGAATGTCGTTTTAGTGTTGTGTTACGTTTCAAGTCTCATTGTTGTCTTCTGACAAGAATGGCATCAGTAAGTCTCCTAAACTGAACAACACAATGTCGTCGTATGACCAAGTGTTCAATGAATAGAGTGTTCAAAAATTCAGAGCCCAAGCTAACAGGGATCATGACGAAGTCAAATATATTTTATGAAACTACCATGTGTCGCAAACGTATATTATTGGAGTACTGAGTATACAGGAGGTTAGTGTGTGTGACTGAGAAAAAAACCAGGTTGAATGTTTTTTATTACTTTATTGTTCAGATCTCTACTATATTACTATAAATGCTCAAAATGAGCACCATTAATCTCAGCGCAGACGTAGTATCGACGGAGCAGGGAGTCCTGTGCTTGCTGGTAAATGGGTGGTGTATTCTATATTTGTGTGACTGCTGGAAGAATTCTAACAACCAGTTCCGCAGTCTACAGTGGCAAAATACATCTCAGCTTTCATGTAACCCCAGAGAAAGAAGTCTAATAGGGTGAAGTCTGAGGATCGTGGAGGCCAATGTACAGATCGTCCCTGACCTATCCACCGATTGCCAAAACTACTGGTTATTATTGCTCAAACTGGTTCTGCAAACTACACTGGGGCCCCATCATGCTGAAACTACATCCGCGATTATTGCCTTTAACCACACCATGTTTCACATTTCTCCCCATGTGTACTGCTCCATGTTGACACTGCACTGTCATGCAGGCACTTGTGCTACCCTCTATTTACTAACTCAGTGTTGAGGAGCTTGACATCACAACATACTACATATTCCATATCATTTAGTGTAACAACGTTAGACACAACGAAATCTGTCTGTTCCACTCATATATTACCTACACACGCTCAGTGCCCAAGCAATTTTGGTTTCCGACACATGGTTCCTTTATGAAATACATTTGTTTTGTCTCCTGAATCATCCCTGTCAGTTTGGGCCCTGAATTTATAACACCCTGTGACCGGGTGTGTATTTATTCCAATTCTATTAGTTCATCTCTCCATCCCCCTCTCTCTATCCACTTTCTCCTCCCCTCTCTGCCTATCTTCTCCCCCCCCCTCTCGCCATCTCTTCCACCCCCCCCCCCCCCCACTATCTGTCCGTTTCTACCTGTCCTTCTCTCTGCCCATTTGTTCCTACCCTTCGCTCTATCCATTGTCCATCTGCTCCTTCTGTCTCTACGTACATCTCCTCCTATCCCTCCATCCCCTCCTCATCAAGCCCATGTCTTCTTTACCCTCTCTTCTTTCTCCACCTAACCTCACCCTCTGCCCATATCCATTTCTGCCCTACCTGTGCCTGTCCCATCCTCCCACTCTCTCCTTTCATCTTCTCCTCTTTCCTTTCTTTGTTCATCTCCCCCTTCCCCTCTCTCTTTCCATTTCCACCTCCTGTCTCTCTCTGTCCGTCTCCTTCTCCCTCTCTCTTTGTCCATCTATTCCCCTTTCCTTTCTCTGCCCATCAACTCCTACCCTCTCTCTCTCTCCATGTCTTCATCCCCTCATCCCCCTCTCTCTGCCCAACTTCCCCTTTCCCCTCTCTCTCTCTATCACCATACCCTCTCCCTCTGTCCATCTCCATCTCCCCTCTCTCTCTGTCCATCTCATCCTCCTCCTCCCTCTGTTTATTTCCCCCTTTTCCTTTTTTCAGACTATTTCCTCTTCCCTCTCTCTCTCTCTCTCTGTCCATCGCTTTTTCCTTTTCTGTGTCCATTTCCTCATCCCAATCTTCCAGTCCGTCTCCTCCTCTCCCCCCTTGGGCCGGCCGGTGTGGCCGTGCGGTTCTAGGCACTTCAGTCTGGAACCGCGTGACCGCTACGGTCGCAGGTTCGAATCCTGCCTCGGGCATGGATGTGTGTGATGTCCTTAGGTTAGTTAGGTTTAATTAGTTCTAAGTTCTAGGCGACTGATGACCTCAGAAGTTAAGACGCATAGTGCTCAGAGCCATTTAAACCAATCTCCCCCCTTGTCCTCCTTCTCTCTTAGCCCATCTACTGCTTTTACCCCTTTCTCTGTCCATCTCTTTCCCTCTTATATCTGTGCCCATCTCGTACTTCCCCTCTACTGTCCATGTCTTCCTCCTCACTTCTCTCTCCATGTGAACAACCTCATTCGGATAGGAGGATACTGATTTTTAACAATATGGTATATCTTTCGAGACAGTAACTAATATGTGCACACTAAGTGTCTTTGAAATCGATCCAGGGATTTAGAAATAGCTTTTTACTTGCAGCTTTTCCCGCAAGCAATAGTGATTAGTAAAGAAGTAATAAAGTAAAAGGCCATGGCTGATACAGCAGTTTTACTACATACACAGAAAATAATGCAGTAAGCGGTAAATCTTTCTTCTTTCATCTTTTTCTAGGGTTTGACAGCGAGTAAATATCTCGTAGAAGTTTTAATATGTATACGAAGTTTGTTGCAAGTCGCTAAGTGCTCTCGTTCTCAAATAGTGAAAGAATATAGTCTGGATATTTCCCGTGTTCGCTACGTTTCTTTATCATGGCCACTCCTTTGAGAGGAAAATGATTTTTGTCCCCACAGCGGTTCATTCCAGACAGTACACCTACTGTGTACCAAGTTAGGCTTAAATTGGTCAAGTGGTTTAGGGGGACATGTTTAGCATGCATACATACATGCACACACTTTAATAATACACGTGGTTTAAATCTCACCTGATACATAGGCATACATCCCAAAAGTATGTTCAAAAGCTATTAACAGTAACTTCATGTAACTTTGCCACAACAACAGAAAACAGTTTTAAACTTTGTGAGGAATATGTTCCCATTTCCACAAGCCTTAAGTACCATTAATTTCATAACACATTATACTAGCATTTACTGTTTTCTTGCGTTCAGAATATGTTAGCACGCACCTATTGCAATTTAACACAAAGGGAAACTACTTGTCAGAGCAAGCACAAATATGCAATATGCGTAACACCTTAAGACGCTCAAATCTGGCTTTATATGTTACCTTACCATTGTAGGTCAACTCACTATGAGTCAGTGCACATTTCACATTGTGCTCTGAAAGGAAAAGCTCAGGATAGGATCATTTCACTGCAAAATCTTTCTCAGTGTGAGTCCATTTCCAGTTACGATTGTGCTACCACGAGAACAGCCGAGGAGCCGCCAGCATGAGCCATAGGGGACTCATATCTGAAGATGACTAACTTAAAGTCGAAGCCAGTCATAATAAATAAATATAATTGCCATAAAGACTGTTATGTTAACCAAATTATGGCACCTTATCGCTGTTCTACGGTGAACAGTATTGTCTAAATTTACATATTATACCATTTACAGAATATATCAAAACTGTGATCTCCATGATCACTTTGCATCTCATTCGCTTTTTTGTGTCTAGTCGATGCAACACTATAATTTCCTCTTGTTTGATGTCTCTACCCAGTATCTAGTCTCAATTCCTTGCAGTAGATTTATAACAGTTTCTCATTTTTTGTATATCAGAACAAGCAAGTATCTGGAACGCCACTGAGCACCTGCTCCAGACCCAGAAACCGCCGTTCCGTAATTATCGGGAGTGGCGTGAACTCTACGTCACCCTTGTGTCACATACCTCTGAAACCAATCGATGACTTGTCGAATTCATGCCACGCAAAATCGCTGATTTATTACATTCCAAGTGTGGACCAACACATTATCAGCAAGTTGTAATGTTTTGGCTGATCACTGTATTTGTCATATCTCTTCACCAAATCACACTCTTTTAAGAAAGGTTGGTTGGTTGGTTTTGGGGAAGGAGACCAGACAGCGTGGTCATCGGTCTCATCGGATTAGGGAAGGATGGGGAAGGAAGTCGGCCGTGCCCTTTCAGAGGAACCATCCCGGCATTTGCCTGGAGTGATTTAGGGAAATCACGGAAAACCTAAATCAGGATGGCCGGACGCGGGATTGAACCGTCGTCCTCCCGAATGCGAGTCCAGTGTCTAACCACTGCGCCACCTCGCTCGGTTTTTAAGAAAGGTCCAACCAACTAACATGCATAGCTATCGATCATTTTTACGCTGATGGAAATCGATTGCGTTATACTACGGAAACTTCCACCGAATGCTACCAAACTGATACTCCAACATTTCCAAGACCGTAGGATATGTTTGAAATTTCAATCTTACGCTACCTAATTTTTAGTAAGGAAACATCTCTTCCTACAGATAAAGAATGGCATGAGTACATGATGGCTGTTGGTTGTGTCTGCAATTTTTCAGCTGAATATCGCAACACAGCGGATGTGCACATGCTGCTTATTGCCATCTTTTGAACTTTGAGAAAGGTCGAATTTCGGCATGAGGGACACGAAAGCATCATACGGGCAGGTGGCTGTAGTGCAATGACTCCGAAACGAGACCTGTCGAAATGCACCCAGAATAACAGTGTGCTAACAATAGTAGATATGAGTCCTTCCAAAACGTCTCCATCACGAGAAGATAGTAGTCTCCGTGAAATAAACGGATGTCAGCAGTAACAGTCCCAAACACGTTACTGGATACTGTGTTGAAATCTCGAGTTGACATTCGTCGTTTAGAGCTGACACTATCCAACAGACCAGCATGGTGTCGTAACAGAGTCAATTGTCTTAATGGGTGGCATTCTGCGGTAAGTCTCCCTTCTTTTTGTCGTGATCAGACCAACGTCCACGAATCCGTAGATGACCAGGTGAAAGGTCATGGGATTAAGTGATTCCATGGATCCATATCTTTCCAACTCCAGAAATCATGGTGTGGAAAGCTACTGCAAATGATTAGAGGCCTAATTTAGAACTTAATGAAGGGAAACTTAATGATCCCCAGTGTGTGTCACGTATGATAAACATTGCTTTCATGACCCTCATAATGTAACTGGAAGCGGGGGTGGCCGGCAAAGTGCTGAGTGGCCAGAGTGTCCATATGCTCAAGCGATCGCCAGGGTTTCGGCTCCTGGCAGCGGTAGATTCGGCTGCATCATCGGCACGGTGCCGTCCATCACAGACTGGGAGTTATGTAACTGCCCCAGCTGTTTAATAATGACGACCTGGTTCAGTCAGGTTTAAATGCTGCTGTTTCTCGCTAACTTTTTAGTAGTGGTGTATACTCGTATGTCACGCTGAACTATATGGAACAGAGGCAGTGACCAAATGTCATAACCGGCAGCTGGTCAGAATGTGGTGCTTCTAGGAGACTGGCCTATCGTTCGCAGACTTGATCTGACAACACAGAGGACGCCAGTTCTACTGATTACATAGTTAAATTACCATAACAGACTGACTGGGGCTGTTGCCTGACTATTGCTCTGGCTCCGCCTTCTGCTCCACATTCTGCTGTAAAATTAGTCCTTCACAATTTCTCTTTCCTAACAAAAAATCCACTCTGGTATTTCCGTTGGAAATTTAGCTGTA
This sequence comes from Schistocerca nitens, assembly GCF_023898315.1. Classification (NCBI taxonomy): domain Eukaryota; kingdom Metazoa; phylum Arthropoda; class Insecta; order Orthoptera; family Acrididae; genus Schistocerca; species Schistocerca nitens. The sequence goes on from NC_064616.1 coordinate 399,481,258, forward strand.
ACATACGCACGAATTTATTTAGACGTATTTACATTTTTAGCTTCACTCACAGTGGCCGTTTTTCAATATTTACACTTCTTTCAACCTCGCTAGCACTTGGCCCACACATTGAGTGTTCGTTCACAATAATTATGTTCTTCGTCAGACTGTTAATAATGGGTGAGCAACTTTTGCTTGCACTACGTGGGAGGAAGCAGGCATCAGAATGGCTTCCTAGTATATGATCTGACTTGCTCTTATCTATTCCTCTCTGTACCTACCTGTACAAGTTTATGCTAATACTTACTACCTATCATTAATGACTTAGAAGGAAATTAGAAATACTGCGGGCTAAACTCTTCCTTAATCTATGAGGAACATAACCGACCCACACAAAGGGAATGTTAGGTGCACTGCCCTATTGGTCGACTATATTGGTCTACGTGAATTCTGCAGTTAGCGCCCCGTCTTTTGCTACATATTTTCATATCTTAGTAATTTCGGAAACTTTATTGGCAAAAGTAGGAGACCCATCGTAACTTAGCCTTAGTCGCGGTCTCAAGACATCGTGACTTGGGAATCTATTCTGATTCCTACAACCTTTTTCGTTTTCCATTGTTCATTAATTCTTTATAAATTCACCTCGCTCTGAGAGATTTATGCAGTGATTAGACTGATCCAACTACAGACACTAAGCATGCTTGAAAATAAATGAAGATGCTAGATAATTCTACAGATTGCACTGCTATACTTGTCCACGAATGATTCCTATGCCATGTCCTCAATATATTTCAAGCGTCAGTCATGGTCAGGACGGTGTTCTTTGCAGTCGTGTTTACATGATGTTGAAGCTAATTGAATTCGAAAGTGCACAATTTATTGTTGCTCGTATGGATGGTGCTTCCCTAACCAAGGTACCATAAGTGTCTTGTGTTACAAGACGCACCGTATCGCAGATTTATAGCTCATACAGAAAAGCGGAAAAAACATTATCAGCTAAGTCGCAACGCGGAAGAACCTTTGCCGATGAGTGATCGTGAGGGACAGTCACTAAAGACGAATGTAACGAAAAATAAGAGGACGAAGGCTGCAGAAATCACTGTAGAACTGAATGTTGCTCTCGAGAACCCTATTAACACGAAAACAACACGAAGGGAGCTCCCTAAGCAGGAAAATGCAGGGAAAGCTAGAATTCCATAATTTCTCATCAGTGATGCAACTGCCCCTAATAGGAAAACGTGGTACCAGTGCCATTAAACCAGGACTATTGATCAATGAGATAGTGTAATTTCATCGAATGAGTCTTGTCTTACACTGTTTCAAAAATCTGGGTGAATTTGTGACCCTTGAGTGAAATACGGCGGGGATTCGATGATGATTTGGGCAGCCATCTTGTGGTATTCATCACGTCTCATTGTTACTCTGCAAGTTCGCATTACTGCTAAAGATTATGTGACCATTTTGGCTGATCAGATCTAAACCGTGGTGCAATGTTTCTTCCCCAATGGTGCTGCTGTGTTCCAAGACAACATGGACTCTGTTCACACAGCTCGCGTCGTCCAGGACCAGTGTTGTGAGCACGAGGATGAATTGTTTTATCTCGTCTGGCCACCACAGTTGCCAGGTCTCAATACCACTGAGCCTTTCTCTCCAATACTGTGGAGAGAAGAGTACGTGATCGTTATCCACCTCCATCATCGTTACCTTTACTTGCCATTATTTTGCTTAAGGAACAGCATAAGATGCCCTTAAAAACCAAACAGTACCTTTACTTATCCATTCCGAGACGACTGGAAGCTGATCTGAATGACAGTGGTTTTCCAATACCGTATTAGGCATGGCAATGATTTGTATTTGTGGTGTTTTCATGTTTTGGTCAACCCCCTGTATCACACTGCTGTACAGCAGTCCCATCATTCTCACGGCTATAAGAGCTATACCGGTCGTACCTGTGCTGTACAATTTTTAAAAAACTTTAATTCCTTCTTTCCACATATATTTCAACATCTGAAAGACTTCACCCTATGTCATTTCTTTCGCTTGGTCAGCTGTTGTTAGTGGATCTACCATTACCATGAACATTGTTTCTTGATGGACGTAAAGCTGTTTCATTGATGACGTCACATCTAAAGACTATCTCGCATCCGTGTGGTATCCCAGCACTTTCACTGTTATGAGAAAATGCCGCATGGTTCGAATAAAGTAAAGCCTAACCAAGCAATCCCTTTGCGATACTTTACAATTGTTCTAATTTATTGACCCCGTATCATTTCTTAAACCTATCTTAACGAACTAAGTAATATCTGTTAACCGTAATCCCCGAGGGATACATTTTCCCATATTACATCACCTAATATTTCCGACTTAGCCATGACCTTAATTTTAGATGATACCTATGTTTGCATGCGTGTATTAACACAGATGTTGCTCCTGTCGTCCTAACTCATCCTAAAATATTTTCTCTACACAATACCTTTAAAAATAAAGCAACTTGTGGTTATTCCGACTGATCCTTAAAAATTTTACTGAAGTTTTCCTGGGAGCCAAAGTTTCCCATTCGTGGGCCGGATGCACTCTAGGTAGTGGCTGACATGAATAATGTCCTTTCCGTCGACATACCCAACGAACTACTCAGTGCACGGAGCGGAGTGCACAGAAAAACTGGACTTCGTGCATGTTGAAGGAGCTAAGGGTTCGGCCCACGGTCCCTCACAGGAACACTGTAGGGTTATCTAACTCCACTATTATGAAAAAAGTAGGAAATGTCAAACCCAAGGATGTAGGGAATCTCACGAGCTAAACTTACATTTCGGGGTGACAAATACATATGTTGCTGTCCCACAATATTCTTCAGCAATGCGTCCTCTACCCATTACACTTCCCTTTCGCAAAGGTGCTGCTATGGAGCCATGGAAGAGGTTGCTGTTTTCTGGTTGTCTAACTTCATTTTCAGCAGTCCTACCATCGCTATTTGTAGCGTGAGGTGAAGCTGACTGGGCCCCTGCATCATTCTCTCAAGACGACTGCAAAGTGCTGAGTTGTCCGAGCATCGGAGTCCTCAGCCGATGGACAGGGATTCGAGGGCTGGCGGCGGTAGATAAGGCTGCGTCATAGTCACGGTAGCCACGGAGCATTCCGTCACAGACAGGGAGTCACAAACTGCCACAGCTGTTCGATGATGACGATCTGGCTCGGTAGATTTTAAATGCTGCTTTTCCTCACTGACCATGTGTTAGTGGCTTAGTATATATGTCAATCCAAACAGTCTGGAACAGGGGCAATTACAGGCTGTCATAAGCTCCAGCAGGTCATGCTGTAGTACTTACTGGAGCCCAGCCAGGCATCGACATGCATGGTCTGATGACGCTGGGCAATCACTGTCGCTGATCACGCAAATCAGTGAATGACACCAGCTAATTCTGGCTGTGGCCTGATCACCGCTCTGACCATGTCTTCTGATCCAAGTTCTACTATAGTTTTACTATAGTTTTAGTCCTTTACAATAACCAGAGTACCAAATAAAATAGCCTGGGTGGATATAGGCTGCAATAATGAAGAATAAATATATAAATAAATAAATAACAAATAAAAAATCCTAGGTGGACAGTGTGTTGAGTGGTACTTAAGTAAATAAATTAGTGAAATGAAAGTGAACTAGAAATTAGAATATAAATGAAAAACTTGGTTTAGTTTAGAGAGTTACATACTCGCAAACAGCGGGCAGAACAGCAGAACAGAAGAGACAATGACCGTGAAGTCAGCAAGTTCCACATAAGCGGGCGCTGCCGATTCAGCCGTCAGGGCATCGCCCGACCGGCTCACGTGTTTCTCAGTTGTCGTATGTGAGCAAAGGCCCTCGCCTACATCCCAAGAGCCAATGACCGACATTAAGAAGATTCTTCGAGAAGCTTTTCAACGTGACAGAAGAGGCAATGACCGGCTCACGTGTTTCTCAGTCGTCGCATGGGATCAAAGGCCCTCGCCTACATTCCAAGAGCCAATGACCGACGTTAAGAAGATTCTTCGAGGAGCTTCTCAACGTGACAGAAGAGGCAATGACCGTAAAGTCGTTCACCTCCAGTAAACTGAAGTGAATAAATACGCGAGACGCAGTGGGCCAGACAGATGAAGACGGAGACGGAGACGGAGACGAAGACGAAGACGGAGACGGGGACGGAGACGAGACGAGAGACGAAGAAGGAAGAAAAGAAGAGTAGCAGTAGTTTTCAGTCAGTTTCGGTGCTGAAGACCGTCATGCAAGAAGAGTCTGCATCATGCACAGACGAAGCAAGTCCGCCGCTGTAATGGAATAGCAAGCAGCAGCCGCGGCGCCAGAAGACAGAAGTTAAAAGGTATTTGAAGTCTGGTTTTTACATACCCGGGTAAATCGTGAGGACGGGAAGGAGACGGCCTCACATCAGTAGTCACCTGTGAGCTGGGATGAAGACCTGACAGCCGAAGACTGGCAAGCGGGAGTCCGTGGTTCGAGTCCGCCACACTGGCCTTCCCCCGCCGCGCCGCTCCGCTGGCCGACGCAGAACACACGCGGCCGCTTAGAGAAGAGAAACACTGGGACGTGACACCCAAGGTATCATCCGATGCACGATTTCGCTCGCAATAATTAAACGGGCCACCTCGCGCTGCGCGTCTCCAGTCAACTGGGCGAGACGGCGACACGAGATACACACCGCTACGCGTAATCAGACGCCGCCGCCGCCGCCGCCGCCGCCGCTGCCGCAGCAGAAGACTTCACAAACGACACAGCTGCCGCTCTCCGAACCAGAACATTCCGTAAGATACAGTTGTACAAATCTTCAATAAAAGTTATCTTATGTAAAAATGTTTCATTCGACCTCATACCCGAGCCAAGGAAGAACCCACCCTGCCCACATGTTGTTAAGACAGAAAAGTTAATTTATTTAATATTTTCACCCTGACAGAATGCTTTAGAATGCTCATCCTGACAATTGACTTGCATCAAAAGAGAAAACCTAGTTACATTTAGTGACAGAAGTGTCACATTTAGTAACATAACTGTTACAAGTGCAAGACTTCGCACTGCAGTTCACACCGCTAACGTCTTGGGGAATGTACATCTACTTGCTGACCTTGCTGTTCCCCAGGTTTGTTATCCACAGAGCATGTATATGATATGATGGGAATGTGTATACTTTAATATCAGTCACCAGCCATGTGATGCAGGTACAGCAATGTACACTGAGGTGCCAAAAGGCATGAGATACCTCCTAACATCGTGTAGGAGTTGATTTTGCCAGACGTAGTGCAGCAGCTAGACATGGCATGGCCTCAACAAGTCGTTGAAAGTCCCCTGCAGAAATATCGAACCATGCTGCCTCTATAGCGTCCATAATCGCGAAAGTGTTCCTGGTGCAGGATTTTGTGCACGAACTGACCCCTCGATTATGTCTAATAAATGTACGAGGCGATTCAATTTGGGGGCCGACACTACAATTGTGGTCTGGAGACATGGCACATTGTCATTCACAAAAATTCGCTTTTCCTGAACATAAATTCCATGAGAGCTTGAAAATGGTCTCCAAGTAGCTGAACATAAACATTTCCAGTCAATGATCGGTTCAGTTGGACCAGAGGACCCAGTCCATTCCATTTCAGCACAAATCACACCATTATGGAGCCATCACTAGCTTCTATAATGCCTTGTTGACAACTTAGGTCCATGGCTTCGTGGGGTTTTTGGTACACTGAAACCTACCATTATGCACGGTATTCCAATTGGCTAGTGTCCAATCGATATGGTCACAAGCCCAGGATAAGCGCTGCAGGTGATGTAGTGCTGTTAACAAAGGCATTCGGTGCACTGTCCTAGCGGATACGTTCCTCTACGTCCCACATTGATTTCTGCGGTTATTTCAAGTAGCGTTGCTTGTATGTTATTGCTGACAGCTCTTGACAAACGCCGCTGCTGTCGGTTGTCAAGTGAAGGCCATCGCCCACTGCGTTGTCGATGGTAAGAGGTAAGGTCCGAAAAGTGGTATTCTGGGCACATTCCTGACACTGCGGACGTCGAAATACTAAATTTTCGAACGATTTTCGAAATGGAATGTCCCATGCGTCTAACTCCATCTCCCATTACGCGTTCAACATCTGTTAATTTCCGTCTTGTGGCCATAATCACGTCGCAAACCTTTTCACATGAACACCAGACCAGAAATGACAGCTTCGCCAATGCACTGCCCTTTAATACCTTGTGTTCGCGATACTACCTCCATCTGTGTTAATGTATATCACTATCGCAAGTGTTTTGTCAATTCAGTGTATTTCTCAAGATGACTTTTGGAGGCTGTTTGCATCCATTCCACAGCGCACACATCAATGTATTCATAATCCTGGGGATCTCATCTCATATTGATGTTGATGATGGACATCAGTTTTGAATATAAAGAAACTTTAATCATTTAACGGCAGTTATGTGCTGAACATCTCCACAAAGTTATAATGAATATCGGACTGATGTATCATGGCGTGACGTGGCGTAACCAGTATGTTTATTATCATGAATAATTTATTAAAAAATTGTTAATTCTATAATGAACGAATTTGTTTCGTCGTTATGGGATCAGGAAAATCAGGAATAGTCTCAATCTTTTCTGCATCAGGTTGAATCACTGATTCAGTCACAATATGTGCAAGAAAGTTCTCGTGACTTCTGCCAAACTCTGATTTCTTTACCTTTTCTGTTTCACTATAACATTTAAATACACTCAGCAGTCTGTTCAATACTTCATTATGCTTCCTCCAACTATTCTCAACATTTAATACATCATTAATGTGAATGCTCAATTTCTTCTTCAAAAGAACTCTGAGGATGCTGTTAAGACCTTTAATAAAACAGATGAACTAACAGTTATTCCAAAGGGCAACTTGCGAAGTTGATAACAAGAGCCATAACGTAGAAATGCCATATATTTTCAACTATAGGGCTGCAACTCAGTTTGTCAGTAGCTTGTCTTAAGTCCGTGGAAGACAGAACTCTAACCCTCTTAAATCTCCGCTGAAGCTCATCCAGCGTCAACGGTCTGTCAGTCCATGGTACAATCACGGCATTTCCTTGTATCAAATATAAGACCAATCTAATGTCCCCTTTATTTGGAACTACCAACATATACACCGAGCTGCCAAAGAAACTGGTATAGACACGCGTATTCAAATTCAGGGATGTGTAAACAGGCAGAATATGGCGCAGCAGTCGGCAACGACTAGATACGACTACAAGTGTCTTGTGCAGTTGTTAAGTCGGTTATTGCTGCCTAATGGCAGGTTATCAAGATTGAAGTAAGTTTGAACGTGGTGTTACAGTCGGGGCGAGAGCGATGGATCACAGGATCTCTGAGGTAGAGATGAAGTGGGGATTTTCCCGTACGACCATTTCGAGAGTGTACCGTGAATATCAGGAATCCGGCAAAACATAAATCTCCGACATCGTAGCGGCCGGAAAAAGATCCTGCAAGACGGGACCAACGACAACTGAAAAGAATCGTTCAACGTAACAGAAGTGCCACACTTCCACAAACTGTTGTAGATTTCAATGCGGGGTAATCAACAAGTGTCAGCCTGCGAACCATTCAACGAAACATCATTGATATGGGCTTTCGGAGCCGACGGCCCACACATGCCTTGATGACTGCACGACATAAAGTTTTACGCCTCACCTGGGCCCGTCAACACCGAAATTGGACTGCTGATGACTGGAAACATGTTTCCTGGTCAGACGACTCTCATTTCAAATTGTATTGAGCAGATATACGTGTAAGATATAGAGATAACCTCATGAATCCATTGACCCTGCATGTCAGCAGGGGTTGTTCAGGCTGGTGGAGGCTCTGTAATGGTGTGGGGAGTGTGCAGTTGGAGTGATCTGGGTCTCCTGATCCGTCTAGATACGACTGTGACAGGTGACACGTACGTAGGCAGCCTGTCTGATCACCTGCAGCCATTCAGGTCCATTGTGTATTCCGACGGACTTGGTCAATTCCAGCAGGATAATGCGACACCCCTCAGGTCCAGAATTTCTGCAGAGTGGCTCCAGGAACGCTCTTCTGAGCATAAAACTTCGGCTGGCCACCAAAGTCCTCAGACATGAACATTATTGAGCATATCTGGGATGCCTTGCAACATGCTCTTGCGGATTTGTGGACAGCCCTGCAGGATTCATGGAGTCAACTCCCTCCAGCACGACTTCAGACATTATTCGAGTCCATGCCACGTCGTTTTGCGGCACTTCTACGTGCTCGAGCGGGTCCTACACGATATTAGGTAGCTTTACCAGTTTATTTGGCTCTTCAGTGCATAAACTGACAGCAAGCTTAATGACACCTTGCTGCAACATCCTTTCTATCCTCCCATCAACTCTCTCCTTTTAAACTGATAGTTTAGAATAGGACTTAACAATAAGCTTTCTATGATCCTTGATTTTGAACTCAGAAAAAAACTCGGATTGTCCTGGGTGCTCTGAAAACAGAAATGACTCATGGTGGTGTACAGTGCACAAACGTCCTTTCACAACTCATCCACATCAACAACATAGTCAAACCGACTCTGTATTTCGTGTGGAGTACAATCTTCTTTTTGGAAATCAAGTAATAAAACTGCGTAGAACTCAAGTCCATCACTCTTGGAGTGTCGATTAAAAATCAACCGTTAAAATCGTAATAATTGCCAACCTTGGAAAAATGAAAAAAAACTGCAGGACACCTACAAACCCGGCAACGAAATTCGATACTTCCTTAGTCCTTCATCTCAACAGTTTTTTGACAACTGCCTGTGTCACCTTAGTCCATTGTAAAAGAAGAATAATACGTGAATGTACCCCTTCACACCTCTGAAATGCTGACCTTCACAACACAGGTACCCAGCTATCGGGTTGTATAGCACAAAACAAAAGAACTTCATTTACACCTACTCACAGCAATTGACGACCCAATGACTTAACAACTCCTGTCTCTCACTGAGCAAAAGTTCCCTCATATCTTCAAAATGTAACATGTTCAGGTGTTCATAGCTATCGTTTGTCATCGTTCCAACACCCAGATCAGATGCTCAACGCAAGTTTCACTCTCTTGGTGGCAGGCACTCCATGCACATATCATTCCGTGGATCAGTTCACTGTAGCTCCCCAATAAACAGACCTGAATCTGCATCTTCCGTTGGTCTCTAACTGCTGTTGTCTCTATCGCCTTGACTATTGCCAAATATTCTACCATTCCAACAAGTTCTACCTGTCCTAAAGCTGTTACTCTCATTTCAATCAGGGGATCCTCCCTAGTGCTCACATCTCTTATTACCATTCCTATATCAGTACAAATCATGTCACCCACGATCATAATTCCTGTTCCACTGTTGCCTAGGGTCAGTGTATGCAGATTGAAGGTAACTCTTTCGATGACCATTATCTTCACCACCATCACACTCTAATGCTTTATGTATCCTCTAAAAACGTATCTTTACAATGACCAGAAAGAATGATTTGACGTAAATGAGAAGGAAGTTTCATAATACAAATATGAGTTAACTGAGCAGGCCTGTGATGATTATACAAGAATTGATTTTTTTAACACTATATTTTCAAGCAATTAACGAGAATCAGGGAAACCAGAGTGAGTGAAGTAATGCTTCATGACTGACTCTATCCTCAGCTTTCTCACACCAATAGGCATACAAGACCACGTGACGAAATTCTTTGTACCCGTTAAAATTTCATGCCAACATATGTATTCACACGGCAGGTTCACTTTCTAAATAACCACACCAAATTCAATTTTATGGCCATTAGGTCAAGAGGGATGGAGTGAAAAATCAATCTGCTCTAACCAAGAATGAAATGGATACTTTTTGACATGAATCCTCAGGTTTTGGCGGCGCAAAGACTGTTCCATTAAGTTTCGGGTGTGCAGCCGCAATAAATCTCCTTCTTCTTCTAATATTTCGGCTGTATAACGTTCAGCCATCTTCAGAGTGAGCCGCAAGACTGCCGCTCCAGTGCTCGCTTCGTCCCTTTATACTGTTGTACCGCGCGACTGCGGTACAACAGTATAAAGCACTGGAGCGGCAGTCTTGCGGCTCACTCTGAAGATGGCTGAACGTTATACAGCCGAAATATTAGAAGAAGAAGGAGATTTCTTGCGGCTGCACACCCGAAACTTAATGGAACAACTTTTTGACATGCTTTTAAACACGTGACATTTTCGAGGAACCAAGATATGATTATAAGCATAACTAGGCATCCCGTCATGGTTTACAGCCTCACGACTGAAATGACAATGAGTTTGTCTCGTCTTTTAATTTCCTGTAGGATCTGGTTCATCTTCATGACCTTAATCCACATTTTCATCAGAAACATGAATTCTTCCATAAAAATAATCTTCGGCATCACCTTCAGCTATCATTTCTTTAATTTTAGAAGCGGTTTCTTTCAACTCCTTTCTTAATTTTGTCCTCCTATTAATCTCTATTTCTCCTTCAACCTTAATAAGGCCCTCACCTCCTATGAATCACCAACACCTGGCTTAACAGTACCACCTCAACTCTGCTCTGCATTAACATCTGAGTAAGTTCCCATTGTAGCTAAATCATAGACCTTCTTAACGGTGTTCTACACTTCACCTCTATTTTCTCAAATATCTTTGTCTAAAGAAACCTTCAAGTCTCCAAAATTTTTCTCAAGACCCTGTAACGATTTAGAATGATTTCAAAGTTGTTTCTGTATCTGAGAGATAACATCCCGACTTGGTACAGGGTCCAACTTCCCTGATAATTCGGTCCTGTTCTTTACACATTGTTGCCTTAAAATCTGTAAGACCCTTGCAGTTGTTGGTGTTACTCATCCTGCAATTTAGCCTGGCTCTATTCTACAGTAATGAATCTGTTGTATACTGTAGAAATTTTCTTTTCGTATTTAAAATGAAACTCTTCCCTTAACTGAATGGTAAATATACAAAATCTCCCTGGAATATCATCCCCAATTTATTCGAATTTCTGCTGTAAGATTTGGGTCTGAACTTTTACTGCACTCACGTTAATTATCTGTTCCTCTACTCATTCTCTCAGTCCTAAGTCGATGCTATCATCTCCAGATTACCATTTTGCTCTTTCTTACCAGCCTCTATTCTCTTTTCAAATCTGTCACCCGATTTTCTTTTATTAGTTTTTATCGTTTTATACTAGCTTCTTATTTCTCTTATATGGATATTAACAGATGTAGACTATCTTAGGTCTTGAAACTACACTACCAGACTGATTTTCAACATGAACTCTACAGACAGCCAGAGCTCCAGATTCGTCTACCACAATGTCATCACTGCTAGTGGAATCAAGTGGAATAACTACTTCACATTCATCTACCACTTCATTCATAGTTACACCATTTATCTCTTGAGTTGCAACATCAACACCACTAGCCTCAACTCTCCATACTCGACTGACATACTAACTGAATCACTATAAATCACACATGCAGCACCTAGAGTAGCAGCAGACAAAACTGACCTAGTTTTCCTATCCCTATCTAATTTTCGTCCAAATCTGTTCCTCCCAAGACCTCTTTGACTTACAGCCGGCTTCTTCATTATTTCAAAAATAATAAAAGCACCAACGAACGAATAACTTCTTCAGAGTAAAACACCATCCCACACAAATTCAAAATTTACAAGTCCAGCTGCAGATAAAGAGAAAATATACTTCCAGAACATTACCAGAAACTATGTGCACAACACCACAATAGTAATGCACGAGATAATAACGCTCAATCTTCCTTCTAAATTGCCCACAATATTTAGCCAAAAAAATGTTAATAACATGTAGGATGTCACAAAAATTTCCAAAGCTTCCATAGACATCAGACAAAAATTGAAATACATTAACGCTGAATGACATTCAAAGGAACTAATGTTACATAAACGGCGTAACAAGTTGACCTTTTTGTCTCTCTATAAGCACACATGCATGTGTGATTCCACAAAATAAAAGTGTTTCACTACTGCGATAAATCTCAACAAAATGTTAATCACTTCACAATTCTAAAATATTTTACTGACACCAAGTAGTGTATAGGGTTCTACAACAAGACTTCATTATATTTCCAAACAGTTATGAAACACAACCATTTCTCATGGTACAACTCGATTTCCACATAAAAAACAAATAAGTGTCCTTCTCAAATAATACCCTGTTTAACAAGACACTAAAACCAGAACTACACCTAGTTTCAACATCAGAGAGCAAGAAATTCTACACTTAAACGATTCACAGCTACTGTAAGAAATTATTCACCAGTTCAGTTTCAATAAGCGTAGTTCATACATGTTGACAATAGACGTTTATTAATAGCATAAGTCTACAGCATAGGTTAAGAAATATATATGTGTTGTGTTACAGATGTAAGCCACAACAAAACTGAATGGTTATAAGTGCAACAGGACAGATGCATATCAATGTAATCTCGAGTAAATTAAATTATATCTCACAGGTGCAAAATAATTTGCAAATAGTATATGGCTTCCCTCAAACATTTTAACTTCAGTATTATTCAGAGTGCAGCTGCACTGGGTGGGGTGAGTGTTCGTGGTGATGGGCCATAGGACGCTATGGAAACACTGATGACTGCAAAGAACGCCTTATTCAACTACGGTACATGCTATGTCATGGATCAGCGAGGCAAAACACGTCTCTCTCTGTTGCCCCTGTCGGAAGGCGCTGCATCGGCGCCCTGCATAGCTGACGGCAGGCCCGTGGACTGCCGGCAGCCTCTGTAGAGAACGGCCGTTACGCCAGCGGCTTGCTACTTCTCCGTCAGGGATTGTGCATGGACACTCGGCCAGGTGAAAGAATGTGCACCTGCCTCAAAATTCAGGCACACTTATATCGCTCCAAGGCGCATTTGTTTGGACAAAATCTCCAGAGGTTAGTCTGGCCAATACAACTGCGGCTGTGTTACATTTGACGGAGTAAATGAAATGCAGGTCCCGCGATATCACATTTAGTCCTGTTGATTAGAATCCACTGCCTTGTAATTCCAAACGTCTTGCTCCGATGAGCTTTCCTTGCTCATAGTAGCTAGCAACCACTACTATGCCATAGCATACTGAGTATATCCAATGCTGACCAGCTCCCTGAAAATACAGCTAGCGTTTTATTACCACCTTTTGTCATGGGAGTCCGTCTGCTTAATCCCTGAACAACTCCATGATGTATATGCCTACGTCCTCGCAGCCGTGCCAATGGTCACCACCCCACTTCGACACTGCTGAAGCTCATCCTCGTCCATTACCACGTGTAGCTCCCTATATAGAAATACCCCTCCTCTCTTACTTGCATGAATCCCTCAAATGCCGTGAGCTTCACTGGATTGGTGTGCAACGTGTACCATTCAACCAACACATGCTTGTTCACTGTGAGAGTCCTCACTGATACCTACTGCCATGAATCATTTGTTGCGACCCCCACAGTCGGTCCGTGGTAGTAGAGCAAGTTTTGGCTGCTTGACTCCGCTATCAAATGCAATTCCGGCGGTAATTCTCCTTGCACCTTTCTCGACCCCGTAAAATACTGTTATGGTGACAGCAAGACCGGACGTATCTGTCCATGTAGTGCCTGATGAATGGCATTACTATTGTGGTGTTGTGCACATGAAAGTCCCTCAGCTCCACTCTTGCCTCCCATATACTATACCCTAGTGACTGCGATAGTATTTTCAGTGATATTCTTGCATCTGACACTTGCTCCATGCTTGAACTGCCTCCAGATCCCGATTTAGAAAGCTAGCTAAGGCTCTGGTGCAGAGCATTACTTCCTTAGTAAGCTGTCGAAACATGCGTGTGTTGTTCAACACGCCGGTCTCGAAGTTCAGAACCTGCATGAAATGCAGTTACTTAGCTTCTGTCTTCGCCTAGTTAACCCTGTGCAATTTCCACCGTTTTGTTCAATTTTCTCGCTTCACTTTCGTCTGCTGTCCCGATTATGGTCTTCATTAGTCCACCTCCAGCATGTATCCACACCATTTTCACCCTCCTTGACTCGTGTGGCACAGCTCCTATCACATCCTATTACCACCTTTTGTCACGGGAGTCCGTCTGCTAGACATCAGAGGTCATCAGTCCCCTAGACTTAGAACTACTTAAACCTAACTAACCTAACAACATCACACATATCCATGCCCGATGCAGGATTCGAACCTGCGACCGTAGCAGCAACGCAGTTCCGCACTGAAGCGCCTAGAACCGCTCGACCACAGCGGACGGCTATGTTTGTTCGACTCATCCACTACTGCCTAATTGTTGCACCCCCAAAACACCTCCTCTACCCCCTTACCTCATTTCACAATCCCATACATTAAATACTGAACCCAGTGTTCCTCTTTGGCATAATAACAATGTCTTGCTGCCTGCAAAATACAGTCTAATATTGAAAAAAAAAAAAAGATCCACTATCAAGGAATTATCCAAATGGACCGGAATCGGTAGATTTGATGTACATGTAAAGGCAAACAACATATTCCAATTTCATAAAAATTGGACGATTTATTCCACAGAGAAAGAGCTTCACAAATTGAGCAAGTAAATAACGTACTGGTCCATCTCTGTACCTTATGCAAGCAGTTAGTTGGCTTGGCATTGACTGATAGAGTTGTTGGATGTCCTGCTGAGAGATATCGTCCCAAATTCTGTTCAATTGGCGGCTTAGATCATCAAAATCCAGAGATGATCGGAGGGCCCTGCCTATAATCCTCCAAACATATTCAGTTCAAGAGATATACGGCGACTTTGTGGCCAGGGTAGGGTATCGAAAACGCGAAAACAAACAGTAGAAATTCTCGCCTTGTGTGGTAGGGCATTATCGCATTACCTTGCTGAAATATAAGCCCAGGAAGGCTAGCCACAAAGAGCAACAAAACGCTGCGAAGAATATCATCGACGCCCCGCTGTGGTGCAAGGGCGCCGTGGATGACAATCAAAAGAGTGCTGCTATGAAAATAAATGGCACCCTAGACCATTTACGCTGGTTGTCGGGGTATATGGCGGGCGACAGACAGACTGGTAACTCACTGCTGACCAAGGCTTCTTCAGATACGTCTTAGACCTGTAATCTCATTGGAGTGGAATTGTCTTCAGTGATGAGCCCTGCTTCGAACTGAGCCCCAATGACCAGTGAAGACGTGTATGGAGCTGCCTCAGACACCTAAATGTCGCCCTCCATACGACCTGACAATCTGGAGTGATCTTTATATGTCCATCTTTTCAGAGATGTTTGCGGGATTCGGCTGTTCGATACAGGATGTCAAATCAAAAAATGGTTCAAATGGCTCTGAGCACTATGCGACTCAACTTCTGAGGTCATCAGTCGCCTAGAAGAACTAATTAAACCTAACTAACCTAAGGACATCACACACATCCCTGCCCGAGGCAGGATTCGAACCTGCGACCGTAGCGGTCACGCGGTTCCAGACTGAAGCGCCTTTAACCGCACGGCCACACCGGCCGGCGATGTCAAATCAAACACCTTTTAGCCGTCTGGTTTCAAAACTTATTTTATTTGGCTAGCAGTTTCGGCGATTTACTACGCCATCTTCAGGCCTCTGACCGGCGTGTAGTAAGATACTACCTCGGTACTGGTCAAAACAGGAGCCAGCAGTACTGGTAATGGTACATTTCTGCTTACTATAGCTATCACTTCAACTAACATCGGCCGACTACTAATACATATCAATAGCAGTATTTGACCAGAACCGAGGTGGAATCTTCCTACACGTAGAAGATGGCGTAGTAAATCCTTGAAACTGGTAGCAAAATAAAATAAGTTTGGAAACTAGACGGCTGAAAGGTGTTCGATTTGACAACCTGGAGTGATGGTCTGGGTTTCATAGCAGGACCCCTTTGGCTGTCGTCCGCGAAACCCTTACAGCACAGCGGCATGTAGATGATACTCCATGCCCTGTTTTGTTGCCCATAGCAAGCCATCCTGGGCTTAAGTTCAGCAACGTAATGCCCACCCGCGCACACACGGCGGGAGTTTTTATATTTCCCTTCGTGTTTGCCAGATCATACCTTGGCCAGCATGGTCGCTGGTTCTCTCCCAAACTGAGAATGTTTGGAGCATTATGCGAATGGTCCTCCATCCATCTCGGGATTTTGACGATCTAACGCGACAATAGTACAGACTATGGCACGATATCCCTCAGGAGGATATCCAACAACACTATAAATCAATGCCAAGGCCAATAACCGCTTGCATAAGGGCCAGAAGGGGACCAACACATTATTCACTTGCTCAGTTTGTGAATCTCTTTCCCTCGAATAAATCATCCCGTTTTTTCTGAAATTGTAATATTTGTTTGTCTGTACGTGGACATCACATCTACCGGTTTCGGTCCCATTTCGATAATTTCCTCGTGGTGCGTCTTTATTTTGTCTTAGAGTGTAGCACCCCTCGATCCAGGAGATGATTGGAAGCGTCCACTCCACCCTCGGTAAAGAGAAACAGCACTGCCAAAAGTAGCATTCTTCTTCTCTCACATTTCTCCGTACGGCAGTCTCAGAACTGGGATCATTACCACCCCTGCTCCACTCAGAAGCCTACTGTCTATAAACAGCATGTCTCATCACCAAACTAAAGCTAAACTAAACTGTGTCCAAACAGTCCGTGAAGGCCCAACGGTAACGACTGATCGCCATGTCATCCTCAGCCAATAGGCGTCACTGGATGCTGATATGGACGGGCGTGTGGTCAGCACATCGCTCTCGAGGCCGTTGTTAGTTTACAAGACTGGAGCCACTATTTCTCTATCCAGTAGCTCCTCAAGCTGCCTCACAAGGGGAGAGTGCACCCCCCTTGCCAACAGTGCTCGATAGACCCAAATGGTCACCCATCCAAGCGTTAGCCAAGCCTGACATCGCTTAACTTCGGTAATCTGACGGGAATCGGTGTTACCCCAGCAGCATGGCTATGGGCGAATTTATCACAGTTAAAATAATTCCTACTTAACATATACATAAAGCATTATGAGAAATAGCTTCAATATCCTATTCAACACGCCAAAAGAAAAATGCTTAAAATCATGAGAACACAATACGTATCAACTATACTGAGGCTGAGGTACCGGCTGGTTATAATTACACTGACGGCGTTCCGGGTGCTGCAGTACTGAATGAATACATTTCCGGATGTTGTAATATCGTAGGCATGTTTCTTAATCGGTGCAATCGCGGTGTATGCTGAGAAAAAAAAGTAGTTCCATTTTCTGCCACCATGTGAAATTATTGCTCTCTAAACAGTCATAATGTAGTGTAGTTGCAAGAAAAGGGTGGGAACGATCAAACGCATTATAACGGCGGTCCTGGCACGTTTATTAGAGTATGGTCGCAAGTTACAACTTGTGTTTAGTATGGTCTCCCGACTCATTAACAGGCTGCATTCATAACATGGTATGGTCTACTGTTGCTCACAGCATATCCGGCTTAATCAGAGCAAGATGCTGTCCTTCAGATCAGGAAGCATTCTGGTACATCCCTAATAGACACGATCTTTCAGATATTCCCACAACCAGAAGTTACATGGATTTATGTCGGGGTTTGGAAGGCCACACATCTAGATATGGCCTAGCGATGATATGGACGTTACCGAAGGTTTCTCAAAGCAAATCTTTCACTTGGCAAGCGACATGTGGTGTCGCTCCACCTTGTTTGAAAATAATAGAGTGGACACAGTTGGATTCTTGAAAAGCTGGAAACTCGTGTGGCACAGGGAGGTATTAAAAACCTGCAGATGTCACACGTAACAGGCCCACGAGATGTCACTTCTTTGAAAAAAAGGCGAACCGATAATTGAGGTGCTTGTGAAACCACACCACACAGTCACATGAGCTGAGTGCAGTGGATGATCCTGTACAACATTTGGCGGTGTACAACCCAATATGCGGCAATTCTGTGCATTCACGTCGCCATGTAGAGTAAAATATGTCTCATCCACTCAAAGAATATTCCCCAGCCATATGCCATTCATTTCTATGGGTACCAACAATGTCACGGCGTTGTAGCCTATCTTGGGACTTAATTTAGTACACATTCTGAATCTTATGGGGATACCAGTGTAAAATGCGCGGTAAAATTTTTTGCGGTGTTGACCCTGCTGCACCACCTAATTCACCTTTTTCTTCAAATTTCTTGGACATATTCTTCAGCCCGTTAATTGACATGGGGCCTCATGGGATCGGTTTCTTTAGGGGATATTCCAGCAATCCAGCGCTGCTAACGCTGCCATTCTAATAAAACAACGTTACCAGTAGTGCACGGTCTTTATTCTCAGTAGCCATTGCGTTTCATACGAAAAACTTCGACCTTCTTAACCCTTTACGCCAATATTCACTTCACAAAGGAAATCAACACGTCGCCAACTGACAAACGGCACACTGACGTCACAACAGAAAAAAAAATCACATTCAGTCTGCGTACAGCGATACATTTTCAACTGGTGGCAGGAAGTGGAATAATAATTTTTTCAGCATACTGATTGATGAACACACCTACGTGTCTCAGATACACACTGTCCACATTACATCACACTGAACACCGTCAAATTAATTATAACCAATGTATATGTGGACCTACTCTTTGTATTGCCCATCTTTCCGTTTCCTCTTCGTTTCCTCATTCCTGAAATTCGTAAATAACTCTCTTGGAATTGCTTCTGGTGCAACCTTGAATGGTTGTAGACGCCCGACATGCGCATTCGTTGATCACACTGGCAACTGCAGCCTCATATTGACAAGTGGTGTGGTTTCAAATACTTGGTACAGTCCTTGATACAATGTTGCCGGCCGGTGTGGCCGTGCGGTTCTAGGCGCTTCAGTCTGGAACGGCGTGACCGCTACGGTCGCAGGTTCGAATCCTGCCTCAGGCATGGATGTGTGTGATGTCCTTAGGTTAGTTAGGTTTAAGTAGTTCTAAGTTCTAGGGGACTTATGACCACATATGTTAAGTCCCATAGTGATCAGAGCCATTTGAGCCATTTGATACAATGTTACAAACATTTTCATTTCTCCCTTCGGAGTATATGGAGTCGACAACAGCACCCACTGGTCCCCTTTGTATTGAGGCAACGTTCCTGCTCGCTTTCCTGCCTCTTATTGCTTCTCCAGCGCCTTGGTATTTGCTTGCTGGATTCTCTTCCACACTTTCCTCGCCGTTCTTGGAAATTCTCATACCGACTCTCCATTCCTGCCTCTTGCCTGCCTAATCATGTCGAACGGTGATGGCATCTTCTTACAATATACTATATCGAATGGCAACAACCCTGTGCTACTGCGCACTTTCGTGTTGTTCTCACGCACTAAGAAGAGTAAATACATGTTCCAATCCGAAAGGCATGAATTCACATAATAAATAAACATCTTCCTAATTGCTTGATGAACTCCTTGCGTCCTTGTGTTAGCTTCAGGACGAAGTGGACTAGTCCTAACTGATCCATCCAAATGAAACTAAACTGTTCCGTTGCTTCTGGAAATCTCTGCAGTATCATTTGCTTCCGATTCAGACCTGCTCACTGTGCACATTCTACACAGTTTATGATGTAATAATCGACATGATTCTTCTTCCCTTCCACCAGTACTTTTCCACCACTCTCCGATTCATTGTCCTGCAGCACCATGGCCGGTAAGACGTGATCATGCATTTCATGTAGTACATCTTGCTTCAGTTCTGCTGACACAACCACCTGCGCTCCTAATTTGTTTCTCTACGCAATAATCCCTCTTGCATGCTAAACTGATGTTGCTTGCTATACTGTTTACATTCCTCGTCGGTTCTCTACGCTGTTTTCCAGTTGTCGTGATCGTGACCCACTGCTTGTACTACTAAAGCCTGTCTGCATCTCTGTGCTCCTTCCCTAGTTTGAGTATTACTTCGTACTCAGTTTCACTGAGTTTTAATGCCCATCTCTTCAGTCTACTGGATGCGTCCTTCAAACCTAGTAAACACTTCAAAGCAGCATGGCCGGTCATTACCTTGAACTTCCTTCCATATAAATAAAACCAGAAGTATATTACTCAGCACACCAAGCTAAGCATACCTCTCTCCACTGTATAATAATTCTTCTCCGCTCGGTTCAGCAAAGGCAATAGGATGTTCTTAATCGTCGACCTCCTGCTTCAAATCGCACCCAAGAGCATGGTGTGCCACATCACATGACAATATAACCTCTTTCTGAAAGTTCAAAAATACCAATACTGGACTTGATGTTAGTACTTTCTTCAATTCGACAAACCGTCCCCGACATTTATTTGACAACACTGACTTAACACATTGTTTCAAAGACTGTGTAAGTAGTCATGGAATATCAGCAACCTCTTCATAAACTGTCTGCAATAATTTGCGACACGCGGAAATATTATACTGCTTGCATCAATCTAGGATCATACCTTACAGCATCATTACTAATTACATGGCCCAAATAGTTGTCTTCTTTTAGCATAAAGTGACATTTCTCTGTACTTATTGTCAAATAAGCTGCCTGTAACGTCTTGAATAACTTGCCTCACCTGTTACCTATGCTCCTGCATGTCTCTCAAAAAGACGACTATGTGAGCGAGATAACCCAAACGCTTACGCGATTTCTGTCCCTTTGGTACTCTGTCCAATAAACCCTGGAATGTTACTAGTATACTTTTAACACAAATGACATTCTCCTATATCAATAGTATCCTCAAGATTCTAAAAACGCGGTTTCCACTCTATCCCTCGAAGCCATTTCAAACTGACGATATCCACTCTTCAAACCCATTGTCGAGAAGTTCCGGCATTGCCCAAGTTAATCAATCATTTCAGTGATATTCGGAGTTGGGTAGGCATTTGTTGTAGTGTTACTATTTAATTGGCAGGAATCGCAATAGAACTGATAATTCTTCAAGCCATCCATAGACTTCTTTGGTACAACTCCCATCTCCTAAGGGCTACTACAACTTACTTCTGTTATATGTACAATCAGGTAATTGCTGATTAATAAATTCGTCCAAAATTGGTTATAGAGATCCGTTATTCTGTATGGTCATCGATATACTGACGTTTCGTTCCCTGTCGCAATCCACTGTTGTGTTAGTGGTGTAGTAGGCAACGGCCGTTGAGGAAAAAACGGATCTAGAAATTCTAAGAACAGGTTTTCCATCTGTGCCTCTTCTGTCCCTTTAAATGCTTTAATTTTTTATGAAATGCACTCCTAACAGAATCCCGTTCCCTCTTTCAATGTACACGTCATGTGCAGCATTGTCCCTCATCCATTCACCTGTAACAACTTTCTGGCGACATACAGTTATCTGAATTAGGGATTAGTGTCACGGTTCGCGATTTAACTGGATTGTTCTGTACGTTAGCTACTCATCGCGACAGATCAACTTTGACAACAGCTTCCCCTAGCCGGAATGTCTTTCCACTATGCTCCACTACACACAGTAGTAGGTCAGTTATGGCATGGTGTTCATGTAGAAAGTCTAATCCTAGGATTATGCTGTAGCCCCTGCTTCCATGAGACACCCCTTCCACACACTGCCTAAACTTGGTTGTCTAAAACGAAAAATTCATCATTACCGACCCCAGTGGTCGTATATCACAATCCCCTACACCACGCAAATTTTAACGTGGTGAGTTATAGCGCCTCCTACCTACTACCTCTCTTGAGGTCACTGACACATGCATCCCTGCTTGCAATGAAATTTTATGTTCCCTACAACTTATCACACCCACTTTGGCACATTCCATCATTGTATTCGGTTTTAAAACATTTATCTTTGCTGGTAACAACTTCCGTCCTAAGTTTAATGGTTACTTCGTACCCCTCCAAACCACCTCTACCATCATTCGCATTAAACAACACAATCCACATTATCTCTTCGTGGCTGGTAGCATTGCCTGTGCACATGCTCTACGCATCCACAATAAAAACATTTCACATTTGATGTGAACACATTTCTCTGATCTCTCACACATTTTAACACATCAAACTCCTCATAGCCCAACGCTAAACCACCGCTTTTGTGGAGATCATTATGCGCCCTAGTGTGCTCTTCCTAGATATCTGATGCTAAACCTCTTCGGAAACCATAAGACACATGTTGCTTGGCTTCCTATACCAACACTATATTTACCTCCTCACTCTGTGTTGACTAATGATTATGTACACTTGACAGCAAAAAAAGTGGGTCACTGCCTAATACAACCAACATGACGTAGCTGTGTTGCAGGTCCTCTAAACACCAAAACCCCGTGGGATACAGTCGTTTGACTACACACAATGGGTACTGCAAGAGACAACTAAGAGACCAAAGGACTTTATGGCAGTCAGTCTAAGTGTCAACTAATACCGTCATACAAAACATATTAGAAAGCACGTTCTTAGCTATGAGACACCCCATAACACTCATAAACTAACCTTAATTACTACAAGTGACATTCCAAAAGTTCTGAGAAAACGGATTATTTTACATATATCGTACAGTAATTATTAGTCATAATTAAATACTTGAGACAATATATGGAGTTACAAAGCTGTACGGCAATTGGAAAAAACGTTTTTCGCTCTCTAAAAGGCTTTCCATCCACGTGCTGAAGGTCGCTCAACGGCGAGTGGCTCTGGAAACTGGATATTGGACGAACCAGTAGGAAAACGCGATTAACGGCAACAAGCACTCTAAGGAAATCTCAACATTAACAGTGAATCACCAGTAATATCACTGTTCTCATAACACATCAACAGCTACGTGTACACAAATTTTAACTTTAAGTGACATGACCAACGTCGTCGTTCTGGACCTGGATTCAAACACAGCACTTATAGCCATTGCTAACTAAGCTAAGCTTTGTTTGCGCCTTATTGAGACCGGATCACTAGGCATAAAGAGACATGAAGTATAGACGTTTGCACCAGTATCAGTTATCAATTCAGATCCAGAAAATAAATGACGAAAATGTTTGTACTGAACTGGGAATCCTGTCATAACAGTTACCGTCCTGGGAACTACCCCCAACGACGTTTAATATGGTGTCATTCAGAAGGAACAAGGTATGCTCATGTTTAAAATTGAAATGCCATCATATAAAGCTTGTGACAGGGATACGAATTCAGCACCTAATCGGATGGTTAACGAAGTACAGTCATGCTCAAAAGTATCCGGACGACCTGCATTGCATTTCGCCTGATTCCCATGCAACCCACATAACGCAGCTGTCTAGCAGGTCCTCTAATTGCTCCTTGATACAGTCGTTTGACTATTGAAAATGTTTCCAACAAGTCACCACTAGAAAACACTGCTCTCTATCGCAATAACTCAGGATGTAAAGTAATACCACGATACTAAAAATATCAGGGAACACCACATCACAGATAAGACTGTCCTTAAGGCTTGTAAGCTCGCATTTACTGCAATAACTGACATAACTGAAATGTTAGCACACTCATTATTACGTCAGGTAGGTAATGCACGTAGTAAGTTCGTCGTACTCATGATTTCCTCTTCAAAGTAACATACCATACTTGTTATTTAACACAAAATGTCATTAAAATTTACGTTATTCACGAGCAGCTAGTTGGGAATATGTATGAACTGCAAATATCACGACGAACCGACTCGTTCTGCATATTCAAACCCAGGTCATGCAAACTAAGATTTCGTGACTGACGGAAATTAATAGTTATTAGTGACTAGGCATAAAGAGAGTGATATACCTCGATTTTAAACAGTATCAGTTAACAAATATCAACTTTAAATTACATAACGTAAACATTTTTAACGGTCGCGAATTCCTACCCAGCATCTACTGTCCCTGTTAACGAACTACAAGATATGTTAAATACTGCTTCTTCACAAGTAACTTACTTGAAATGCAGTGAGGTAAAGCTTTGTGTTGGACAGGGATTCGAACCTGGAACCTAATCGGATTGTTATCGAAGCACAATCAACTTTGACATATCGGATTTTCTCGGCAGTAGCTAGATGTAGTAATTGAAATGACGAGACGAAACATTATTTTTTTCGTTCCCAGGACTCCAACCCGGCACATATCGCTGTTATATTCTAGAGAAAAGGAACGTTAAGTATGGGTTTGTTACACCAACAGCGACATGTGAGCATTTTCGAACTAGAAATAATATGACAAAGAGTTCAGTGCTGACTAGGAATCGAACCCCACACATATCGTTGTTGACTACACACAAAGAGACGTCAGCTACCGAATTTATCTCCACCAGCAGCTCGGAATAACATCCTTGAACTTACAGTGATGTTAAAACAACACTAAACATGAGAGAGAAATTAATCATCAACGATATATGCGAATTCTCTGATGTTATCTATAAGAGTCTGACAATGCACATGCAGTTTATTGATTACATGCATGTAGAAAACTTGTTCTGAGTTAAAGCTGTCAAACAAAGTTTGAAGAAGAAGAAAATACCACTACCAGACGACAGCTAATGTAGAATATACTTTTCTGATTATTTTGGCAAGATGCGCTCTCCCCATACATAATACAAAAGCTTCGAGCGCATCTGCTGCCTGGCCGTCTATTAAACCTGAAAAGAACAAAATGACGCAGAAGTTAGCCTTTTTTCCACATGCGACTATTTTGGGTTGAGAAGTGAAGAGAATTATGTTCAAAGTTCCATTAAATAGTTAACTTCAGCAGACAGCAGAATTACGTTTTAAAAAACTGTAGTAGCGAATGTAGTAGAACACGCGACGTCTTAACGACAGTGCGCGACGCTTACCGTTACGCTACTAGCTGTGACGTAGTTACAGTACCACTGGAAGTGAACAACAGTTCCTCCAGAACTTCGGCATTCCACAATGCTGTGAGATAATGCATATGGTCGGATATAGACTTCTGAGAGACACACAGTTACAGCATTTCTTTTGCACTGCACGATGGTTTCAACAAACAGATAGCGCAATAGAGTAGCTCAAATGGAAAGGAACACTTCCTATTTAAATTTCTGCATCCTACACTGTTGGCAGTTCTGTGTGGGTGGCAGTTACGCTATTTTATTTCGGTGATTACAAAATAGAGTCGAATATATGCACTGGGTAGCCAAGGCAGCTAGTTCATGGCGATTCGTTCAACCAAGTAAATGACTGTACTGAACATCCTGCAAACCACTACAGGGAGCCTGTGTGTCAGAATTCTCATCTTATGTGCCGCAACAGTGTTATGATAGAGAAACGAGTCGTAGAGAAGAGGGTTTTGTGGTCTGTTGGACTGATGATAGTTTCATCTGATGATGGTCTCGATTCGTTTCCAACTTCTGCCGTTCTTTTTTTTTTTTTTTTTTTTTTTTTTTTTTTTTTTTTTTTTTTTTTTATAGGGAGAGGCAGATTCTATTCTCTTCTGGCTACGCCAAGTGAAGAAGGTATAATGGCATTGTGGTCTGAAAATCACATTAAACATGATATTCCTTCTCTATCAAGTAGACGTTAGGTGGAACCACAATAAAGTAAGGAGTAGCGACATGTAGAAACTCTATCACCAGTAACCTTTCTTATACTAGTTATTTATTTCTAGTGACGAAACAAACCCCGTGTATGGTCACAGGACACTTATTCCATCTTTTACTTGAGCTTCTGTTTGTCGATAAAATTGGTTCTGAACTGGGAATGCAATTCAGATCGCCCTTAACGCGGAATTGGATCCCTTCGTAACAATACAGCTCGACTACAACTTGTTGTTTGTTCAAAACTGCATATTCCTCAACATCTCCACATATTGCGCATGAATGGGTTGGAATCCTGGTCCAACACTAAACGTTTCACTATGTATTATCAAGCTCTAGCATGAGAACACCTATCTGCTGGTGGATAATAATTTTTATTCTTAATGCATTTTCATTCGTTGTCAACCCTAACGATATCTGACGTTTTTGACTCCCAGTTAGACACAGAACTATTTGCGAGATCACTGTAAGTTCAAGGATGTTATTCCGAGCTGCTGGTGGAGAAAAATTCGGTAAGTGTCGTCTCTTTGTGTGTAGTCAACAACGATATGTTTGGCGTTCGATTCCTAGTCAGCACTGAACACTTCATCATAGTATTTCTAGTTCGAACATGCTCACATGTCGCTGTTGGTATAACTAACCCATACATAACGTTCCTTTTCTCTAGAATATAACAGCGATATGTGCCGGGTTGGAGACCTGGGAACGAAAAAATTAATGTTTCGTCTCGTCATTTCATTTAATACATCTAGCTACTGCCGAGAAAATCCGATATGCCAAAGTTGATTGTGCTTCGATAACAATCCGATTAGGTTCTGGGTTCGAATCCCTGTCCAACATAAAGCTTTACCTCACTGCATTTCAAGTACGTTACTTGTGAAGAAGCAGTATTTAACATCTCTTGTAGTTCGTTAACAGGGACAATAGATGCTGGGTAGGAATTCGCGACCGTTAAAAATGTTTACGTTATGTAATTTAAAGTTGATATTTGTTAACTGATACTGTCTAAAATCGAGGTATATCACTCTCTATATGCCTAGTCAGGAATGACTGTTAATTTCCGTCAGCCACGAAATGTTAGCCAGCATGATTGGTTCAAATGCCTCTGAGCACTATGGGACTCAACATCTGAGGTCATCAGTCCCCTAGAACCTAGAACTACTTAAACCTAACTAACCTAAGACATCACACACATCCATGCCCGAGGCAGGATTCGAACTTGCGACCGTAGCAGTCACGCGGTTCCGGACTGAAGTGCCTAGAACCGCACGGCCACCACGGCCTAGCGGTTTTTGTGTTAAATAACAAGTATGGTATGTTACTTTGAAGAGGAAATCATGAGTACGATGAACTTACTAAGTGCATTACCTATCTGACGTAATAATGAGAGTGCTAACATTTCAGGTATGTCATTTACTGCAATAAATGTGAGCTTACAAGCCTTAAGGACAGTCTTATCTGTGATGAGGTGTTCCCTGATATTTGTAGTATTGTGGTATCACTTTACATCTTGAGTTATTGCGATACAGAGCAGTGTTTTCTAGTGGTGATTTGTTGGAACCATTTTCAATAGTCATACGACTGTACTAAGGAGCGATTGGAGGACCTGCTAGACAGCTGCGTTATGTAGGTCGCATGGGAATCAGGTGAAATGCAATTCAGGTCGTTCGGATACTTTTGAGCACGACTGTACATAAAATCAGAAGTTAAGTATCAAATGTTTTCACCAATAGCGGAATGCTGGAACCTTAATTGACGATAGAATTATTTTTACCTGACTGGGATTCGAACCCAACATCTAGCACCGTCGTTTTCTAGCCAGGAACAGACGATAAATAGCTATTGTTGGTTCACCAGTAGCGAGATGGCGCATGTTTAGCTAGACATCAGGCGACGAAAAGTTCTGTGCTGAATGGAATTCAAACCCCGCACACGTGGTCATGAAGAGACTTTAACTATCAAATTCTTTCCCAATAATAGCTAGGAATGGCATGTTTGTACTTTCTATGATGTTCTGGCTAGAAGTTGAATCCACAACATGTCGTTGTTGGTGATCACAACGAACACAACGTCAAACCCAAATCCGTTTTCACCAGTAGGATGGAGAGGAATGTTTGAACTTGAAAAGATGTAAGGAAACGTTTGATCTTGTAATGTTGTGATAAAAAGCTCATCATGTGGCTGTGAGTTGAAACGAACACGTTACAGCTGACAACGCACGAAAAGACGTTGAAAACGCAACTATTTTTCACCAGTACTTCGGAGTGCACATGCTAGGGCTTGAAATGTAATAATGAATATTTTGTGCTGACCAGAATTCGAAACCAGAGAGGTGCCTTTCGAGGACGCCTAGAAGAGTTTGCAATCTTCGGGAACACAGTGAAATCGAATTCTAATCCCAGTTCAGCACCACAATTTTCAACGTCTCAGTTTCAAATAAAGTAAGAGCCTTGTGAACTTACATGGCCATTGGTTCATTAAATGAAATACGTTTTCTAGAGTCTCTGCCTTACGGGGTTTCTCCATCTGTCACAGCTCAAACGAATGCCCAGTCGGCAGCGAAGGGATGTTATCTTTACTGCGGATATTGAACTACGGAGCTTACTGGCGTTCTCGACTTGGCGTTACTAGGGGTGAAGGAGAGCTACTTGTGTGTGTTAAAAATCTACGCCTGACGTGAGATGTGAACCTACACGTTTTACACATCAATACAAGATTAATCCACCAGACCACAGAACCCCCGGCCAAGCACATAATTATGAATTGCGGAGTATTCATTTAGATGTAGATGCAGATGTCAAGGGACGCGTAACAGGAAGGAGGGCGGGATCTAGGAATGGATAGAAGTGCTTACTTAGATGTGTGCCACAGTTCGTTTTATCTTAGGACCGAGAGATAAGGAAGGACTGTTCTCAGAACGAAGAATGGGTTATAGGGAAGGGGAGATCAAAGAATACGGTTTCATAGGTGGTGAGAGGAATGATAGAGAGTAAAGACAGCAGCAAGTAAATGAGAAAATGTAGCGTCATTGGAAACCGCTAGATTTGTTTACAAAGTTTTGGGGGAGTGTAAGGGCACTTGTGGCGATAGTGTCAGAGAGAGAGTGTGTGTGAGAGAGAATAGAAGGGATATTAACAACGAGTAAACATAAATGTTCATATATGTGTGAAATCTTATGGGACTTAACTGCTAAGGCCATCAGTCCCTAATCTTACACACAACTTAACCTAAATTATCCTAAGTTCAAACATACACACCCATGCCCGAGGGAGTTCTCGAACCTCCGCCGGGGCCAGCCTCACAGTCCATGACCATGGAGAATTAGAATGAACATAGTGACGGGCAAAAAAATAGTGGTCACAGATACACAAAAAACACGGAGCCGTTCACACTCGACGATAACGACACTGATAACACGTTGACACGGCGCACATAACACTGATGAATCCGACGGCACAAGTGAACGTAGAAGCGTGACGGCGGACACTAAAAACACAAAACGACGTCACACACACGAGACACTGATGGCGATGATCTCCGGCGCGCGAAATTCCACGTAGCGTGTGCGAGTCCGGGGACCTGCCAAGAGGGGAAGAAGGGTGAGGGGGAGGTGGTGAGGGTGGAGAGGGGAGAACAAAGATGCCAAAGGCTGAGGAGATGGGAGGAGGAGCAGAGGGACAGGAGAAGGTAGGCCCGGGGGAGGAGTGGGGAGAAAGGGAGGAGGGAGGGAGGGTGCCCAAAGGAACAGACACAGGAAGGGGGAGGGAGGATCACAGTTGGTAGGAGGGGTAGATGGAGGGGAGGAGGACATCATCAGGGAGGGGGAGCTGGCGGAAGCCACCTTGGGAGAGGGTAAGGAGGGTGGAGAGATGGAGACCGGGTGGGACGTGGGAATACAGGCGCGGCAGCGGGTGGGGGTGGGAGAGGATGGGTGAGACAAGTGGATAAGGAGGATCGAGTTTGCAGGAGGTGTACAGGATCCGTATCAAGGAAAAGGAGGAGGTGGGGGAAGCGGATGAGAACATACAGGATCCGCATGGCGGAGGGGAGACGGATGCGATAGGCGACGCGAAGAGCATGGCGTTCAAGGATTTGTTGGG
The DNA here is from genome assembly GCF_023898315.1 of Schistocerca nitens. Taxonomy (NCBI): domain Eukaryota; kingdom Metazoa; phylum Arthropoda; class Insecta; order Orthoptera; family Acrididae; genus Schistocerca; species Schistocerca nitens. Next base: position 399,510,837 of record NC_064616.1, read on the forward strand.
ATTTATAAAAGGTAGGAGTGGCGGAGATCCAGGCTGGATGGGCGGAACAAAGGATAGGGCGGATGAGGGATTTATAGGTGTGGAGGATGGTGGAGAGGTCCAGACCCCACGTACAGCCAGAAAGGAGCTTGAGGAGACGGAGTCGGGAGCGTACCTTGGCTTGGATTGTCCGGAGATGGGGAGTCCAGGAGAGGCGACGGTCGAGGGCGACGCCAAGGTACTTAAGGATGGGAGTGAGGGCGATAGGATGGCCATAGATGGTGAGATAGAAATCAAGGAGGCGGAAGGAAGTGGTGGTTTTGCCTACAATGATCGCCTGGGTTTTGGAGGGATTGACCTTGAGCAACCACTGGTTGCACCAAGCGGTGAACCGGTCAAGATGGGATTGGAGAAGGTGTTGGGAGCGCTGCAGGGTGGGGGCAATGGCAAGGAAGGCGGTGTCATCGGCAAACTGGAGAAGGTGTACAGGGGGTGACGGCGGCGACATGTCCGCCGTGTACAAAAGGTACAGAAGGGGGGAGACGATGGAGCCTTGGGGCACACCGGCGGAGGGGAAAAAGGTGTAGGAATCCGTGTTATGGATGGTGATGTAGGAAGGACGGTGGGAGAGAAAGGAGCCGATCAGATGGACGTAGTTAACGGGAAGGGCGAAGGAGACCGGAATGCCATATGCGGTCATAAACACGTTCGAGGTCCAGGGAGAGGAAGATCGCGGAGCAACAGGAATTAAGCTGGTCGGAAAGGAGATGAGTGAGGTGAAGGAGAAGGTCGTCGGAAGAGAAGGACGGCCGGAAGCCACACTTGGTAATGGGAAGGAGGCGGTGCTGGTGGAGATGCTGGTTGATGCGTTGGGTGAGGATAGATTCCAAGACCTAGCTGAGGACAGAGGTAAGGCTGATGGGACGGTAGGAGGAGACAGCGGACGGCGGTTTGCCAGGTTTAAGGAACATCAGGATACGGGAGGTTTTCCACAGGTCTGGGTAGTAACCGGTGAACAGGACTACATTGTAGAGCCTGGCCAGAGTGGAGAGGAAAGAGACAGGAGCTTCACGAAGGTGACGGTAGGTGACATGATCGTGACCAGGTGCGGTGTTGCGTTTTGTGCGGAGTGTAGCAATGAGATTCTGTGTAGTGATAGGGGCATTGAGTTCCGTGTGTGCAATGTTGTCCAAGTACTGGAAACCAGGTGCGAGGGGAGGGACAGAGGTGTCAGTTCGATCGCGGACATCCGGGAAGAGGGAGTAATCGAACTCGGGATCATCGGGGATGGAAAACACGTCGGAGAGGTAGGAGGCAAAGTGATTGGCCTTACTAAGGGTGTCAGGGAAGGGGTGATCATCATGGAGAAGAGGATAGTAGGGGGAGGGTTTAGTTCTGGTAAGGCGACTGAAGGCTGACCAGAACTTGAACGAGTTGATAGGTAGGGTAGCATTTAAACGGGTGCATGTCTGTCGCCAGTCCCGGCGTTTCTTAGCCGCGAGCAAATTACGAATGTGTCGCTGGAGTTGCCAGTGGCGTCGTAGTGTGTCCAGGTCACGCGTGCGGAGGAAGGCACGGTATAGACGGCGGGGTTCACGGAGGAGGAGGATGGCCTGTGGGGGTAAGGTAGGATGGTGGGGGTGGACGGCGACAGTAGGGACGTGGGCCTCCACGGCCTCAGACATGGTCTGCTGGAGAAAGGAGGCGGCATGGGTTACATCGTCAGGGTGTTGGTAAGTGAAGGGGTGGCTATCGACCTGGGTGGAGAGGGTATCCTGGTAGGCATTCCAGTTGGCACAGGAATAGTCATGGACGTACTTAGGGGGAGGGCCATGAAGAGGGTTGGGGTGGGGGCGACGACCGTCTGAAATGGTGAGGAGGACAGGGAGATGGTCGCTACCAATAGGCTCCAGGACATCCACCATTATGCGGCTGAGGAGGTTGGGGGAGGAAAGGATAACATCGGGAGTGGAGTTGGATTCGGGATGGGTGTGCTGGGGGATGGGGATGAGGTCGCCTTGAAGGGAGGAGAGGAACCGATGCCACCGCCGTAACTGGGTGGCGGAACGACTATGGATGTTGAGGTCGGCGGCGATCACGTAGGAGCAGAAGGTACGGTCAATGTGGGAGAGGAAGAGGGGAATAGGGGCGTTAGGATGGACATAGATGGGGGTGCAGGTAACGGTAAGGCTGGGGAAGAAGAGACTAAGGATCAGGTTAAGGATCAGGTGTTTGGTGGGGTCGGGAAGGAGAGGTTGGAGCCGAACGGAGATCTGGCGGTGGTGACCAATGGCAACTCCGACACGCGCAATCGGGAGGGGATTATCGGAGCGGTGGAGGAGATAGGGTGAATTGTGGATGGTGTGGTGGGGTTGGAGGAAGGTTTCATTGAGGAGGAAGGCATCCATGCGGTGGGTGGCAAGGGTGTGTAGGAAGAGGTTCTTGTTGGCGGTAAGGGAGCGGATATTGTTGAAAAGGATACGGTGCTGTCGTGCCATGTCAGGGATTTAGACAAGGGTGTCAAGATGGGAGAAGATGAAATGGGCCTGGTTGTTGGAGTAGGTGGCGTACATTTTGAGTTGGAAAATGGAAAGGGCGGCGAGGCATATCTGTTGGAGAGTGTGGGGGCGCTGAAAAGGATGAACATTCTGAAGGACGATGGTGAGGAATCTGATGATGTCCTAAGCAGTAGGGGGTGGGCGAAGGGAATTGCCGGGAGGAGTGGGGGCATCCAGAGGACGGACAGGGACGGTGAGTTCAGGAGTGGTCAGAGGGGGTCGGGCTTTACACTTTTAGGAGTAGGTGCGATGAGGGAGATTGCAGGTATTGCAGGAGGGAGGGGACTGGAGGTTAGGGCACTGCTGGAGGAAGTGCGCTTGCCTACAATGCGGGCAGGTGGGGGCCTCACGGCACTCGGCTGTTGGGTGCGCATTATAGTGCAGACACCTCTGGCAGCGCAGGGATTAAGGAGAGGAACGGGAGGGGTCGACCTTGTAGCGCTGGTTGAAGAGGAGGGCACCCTCCTTCAGGAGACGGTCAATGGAGGGGGCGTCCTCGGAGAAAACCCACATAAGGCGGGTGGGGCCGGCTGAGTTGAAAATGCGGCGGACCGCCCGCACCTCCAGCGTGGGATGCGCCTTGAGCTCCGCCAACACCACCTCCTCCGTGATCGTCGGACTAAGCCGAGTGATCATGGTGGTGAGGGTTGGTGGGCGATGCGGGGGTTGGGGTTGGCGGGTAGGAGACGGAGAAGGAGCAGGGGTGAGGGAGGCGTTGGGGCCAAAACGGGTGATGGGGAGGCGGGAGAGGATGTCAGTATGGAGGGTTGGGCTGGGGGAGGAGATGAGAACAGAATCCCGTCTGGGAGTGAGGAGAGAGATGGGGGCACCAGGGAAGTGTTCCCGGAGGAGGAGGGAGAGGTTCCGGGCCTCGAGAAGGGAAGGATCGGGACGGGAGAGGAGGTATTTGTATAAAGAGGGGGGTAAGAGGAGGAGGAGGAGGCGGAGGGAGCAGGGACAGGCGGGGAGACATCCATGGCGTCCTGGGGGGAGGGAAGGAGGACGGGGCAGGGCCTTTTTGGGGGCGGAGGAGGTGGTGGTGCCACTAGGGCGTTTAACAGCGGCAGAAGGGTGGGTGGTGATATGAGGGATGGGAGCTATAGGGAGGTGGCGGGAAGGGGCAGGTCCCGGCGTGGACGCAGCAGTCGGCGCCGGAGATGGTGACGGTGAAGTTGATGGAGACGGCGACGGTGGTGGCGGTGATGGCGAAGGCGATGGGGAGAGTTGGGCATGGGCAGTGGCCTGACGGGCCAACACCCTAGCTGGAGCTGCAGTGACAGGCTGGGGGAGTGGGGGGAAAGGATCAGAGGGAGAGGAGCGGGAGGAAGAAGCTGGAGAGGGGGCGACAAAGAGCGAGGGCGAAGGGAGAGTGAGAAGTGGCGGGATGGAAAGAGGGGAGTGTGACTGGGCACACCATGTTATGGTGGTGGTGGCGGCGGAGGGGGAAGTATAAACTATGGCTGTGGTGGTAGTGGTGGTAGTGGTGGTGGGGGCTGACATGACGACAGGGAGAAACAAAAACGCAAAGGACGAAAAAGGAAGGACAAAAACTGGGGACAGACGAAGCCGAAGACGGATGAAGACGAACACGGACGAAGACCAGAGTCCCACGCTGCTGGCGCTGGCGCTGACGGCGACGACGGGTGGCAGGAATACCGCAGCTGCTGCTGCTGCTGCCGCTGCCGCGGACGGGGCCGGGGCCGCTGATGCTGCTGCTGCTGCTGCTGGGCTGGCTGGCTGGCTGGCACCCGAGAAACCTAGCACTTCGATTAGTGCTGGAATGGCACAATCGAAGGGCGGTATCCTTGCGGAGTACCGCCGGAGATACCTGATGTGCATTTCTGCTTGCCGCTCTTATACCGATTCCAGGAGAGGAGGTAAACATATTTACGTCAAACGGAGCGGCAGAGGCAGAGGCATGCGGCGCAGCCGTGCTGGCTCGTCCCGGGCTGGCCGGCCCGTAGCTCGCGAGCCGCGGCTAGTAGACTCGGGACACAAGGCCACGGTCACCCCTTGCAGGATCAAAAGTTACACTTAGCCTACCCAAGTCTGTAATACAAACTAACGCAGCTACAGCTATTATGCTATAACATGTGCAGGCACACCTACAGTTGACGATTTATTCAAATATTTTACGAACAATACTTTCAAAAATACATTCATTTTAAACATAGCTACCACAAAATATTCCACCTAGCTAGCAATAGCATGGCGCAGGAAACTATACTTTCTTGTAAGCGCTGTGCATTCGATGTAGCGTTAAGAAAACCTGTATTCAACAACGACAACTAAGCAGAATGTAAAAGTAAACAGGTTTGGCGGGAGCTTCTCCAAATAATAGTATATACTTACAAGGGAACCTCCCCATCGCACCCCCCTCAGATTTAGTTATAAGTTGGCACAGGGACAGGCCTTGAAAAACTGAACACAGATCAATCGAGAAAACAGGAAGAAGTTGTGTGGAACTATGAAAAAAAAAAAAAAAGCAAAATATACAAACTGAGTAGTCCATGCGCAAGGTAGGCAACATCAAGGAGAATGTGAGCTTACGAGCGCCGTGGTCCCGTGGTTAGCGTGAGCAGCTGCGAAATGAGAGATCCTTGGTTCAAGTCCTCTCTCGAGTGAAAAGTTTAATTTTTTATTTTCAGACAATTATCAAAGTTCAGGCACTCACACATAATCAACTTCGCTCTCCAAAGTTCCAGGACATGTACAGATTTGCTTGGACATAGGCAGTATTTGACGGTCTACACACGGAAACATTTGAAAACGTAAAAAACATATGTTTAGACATAGCACAGGGAAAACTGTGCGACTGTGAAACTGTTGCATTCATTTGTTGCAGTTTATGTGACAAATTCTTACGTTTTCATCACTTTTTTTGGAGTGATTATCACACCCACAAGAAAACCTAAATCGGGCAAGGTACAAGAATCTTTTTACCCATTCGCCAAGTGTGCAAGCTATGTGGGTCGACAACATATTCCTGTCATGTGACGCACATACCGTCACCAGTGTCGTATAGAATATATCAGACGTGTTTTCCTGTGGAAGAATCGGTTGACCTATGACCTTGCGATCAAATGTTTTCGGTTCCTATTGGAAAGGCACGTCCTTTTGTCTACTAATCGCGCGGTTTTTCGGTGCGGTAACAAAACACAGACACTAAACTTATTACAGGGAACAGAGACGTCAATGAATGAACGGACAGATCGTAACTTTGCGAAAATAAAGTAAGTAGAATTTTCACTCGAGGGGAGACTTGAACCATGGACCTCTCGTTCTGCAGCTGCTCACTCTAACCACAAGACCACGGCGCTTCTCAACTCACATTGTCCTTGATGTTGCCTATGTTGCTCATGGACTACTCAGTTTGTGTATTTTGCTTATTTTTTCATAGTTCCACACAACTTCATCCTGTTTTCTCGATTTATCTGTGTTCAGTTCCCTTGTTAGTATATAATACACGTTTTGTGCACTTATAACATGTACTCAGTGTCTCTGAAACAATACGTGCTGCACGACGGAAATTACTTTCTGCTGAGGCACTTCATTTACATCTCAATGATACACGACTACTAGAGAACATTGCTCTTTACGGCAGTCAATCCACTTGTAAATTAACATCATAATATCGCAGATATTAGGCAACACGTTACTAGGGATGAGTAAGGCCTTAAGGTCTGCAACTAAACATGCTACTCCTAGCTACTACTGAATATGAAGTTGATTATTAACGTGTCTTCATAACCATGTGTGCGGCGTTCGACTCTCAGTCAGCATAGACGTTTTCGTCACCTTATTTCTAGTTAAACGTGTGCACATATCGCTGATGACGGGCCAACATTGGACATTTCTCGTCTGTTTGTGGTTAGACAACGACGGTGGTAGGCGCCGGGTTCGAATCCCAGTCAGGCAATACAACTTCAGTCGTCATTTAAGGTTCCAACCCCACTACTGGTGACAAGCTGTGATATCTACATTCCGATTTTACGTACTTATTCATCAATCCGATTAGGTGCTGGGTTTGCATCCTTGTCCCCAGCATTACATGATGGCATTTCAATTTTAAACATGTGCATCCTTTATTTCTTGACAATGCAACACTATACAACGTCTTTCGAGGTTCATTACCAAGAAGGTAATTGTCATGTTAGGGTTCCTGCTTTCGTACAAACATTATCGCCATTTACGTTCAAGTTGAGAATTGATAACTGATACTGGTGCAAGCGTCAATATTTGACGTCTTTTTCTGCCTAGTGATCGAGTCTCGATAAGGCACAAATCTTTGCTTGGTTAACAATGGCTTTACATTCTGGGTTTGCATCCGGATCCAGAACGTAGACATTGGTCATGTCATTTAAAGTACAACTTCGTGTACAAGCAACTGTTGATGAGTAATGTGAACAATGATATTACTTGTGATTCGCTGTTAATGTTGGGATTTCCGTAGAGTGGTTGCCGCCGTTAATCACGTTTTCTTTTAACTGCTTAGTATTACATAAAGTTGACGCGAAACCACTCCCTGTTGAACGTTGAACGACGTTCAGCATGTGTTGGGTAAACCTTTTAGACAGCAAAGAACTTGTTGCCAATTGCCATACAACTTTATAAATCCATATACTGTCTCAAATATTTAATTGTGCCTAAGGATTACTGAACGATTTATGTGACAAAACTAGTTGTCCCATAATATTTGAAATGTCACTTATTGTAATTAAGTTTAGTTTACAAACGTTAAGGACTGTCTGATCTCTTCTGTATTATCGTGGTGTTACTTTACATCTGGACGGACTGTCATAAAGACCGGTGTTCTCTAGTAGTCTCTAGCGGTACCCATTGTGTATCTTACAGCGACTGTACTGTGGCGGGTTGCGACTATGTGCAACACAGATATGCTATGTTGGTTGCATACATTCAGGTGCAGCCTACACATTGGAATTCAGGGGTGACCCACTTTTTTTGCTGCTGAGTGTACATTAAGTTTCCTCTTCCTTTGTGCAGTTTCTTATACTGGTTCATTACGGCTTTTGGAAACCACACTCAAAGGCTCACTGTTCACTGCTCTGCTTCCTATACTTTTGTTCTAATCCCCACCTGACTTGATCATAGGTCTCTGCATTGCACAGCGTCTCTGGCACCCTGCAGATCGACTTTGCTTCCCCTGTTAAACGTAACCTTGCTATCTGCAATAATTGCTTAAATGACCTAACTCTTGTGTCAGTCGATGGTATGAGACTCTCCACAAATGCTAACACATCCTGAGATAACCTACCAGAAAAGGGAGCAACAAAGTTAGCAACAGCCGGATCCACTCTTAAAGTCTGTGACTTTAAAATTTCTATCTCCACATTTTTCTCCGTTGGTTTTTTATTTGAAACCTTCTTATTCTCCCTTCATTGAGCTACCTGATTCACCAATGACTACAGCCTTCTCTCTGATGACATCCTGAGTCTCTGATTTTGCCATCGCTCCTCCATCACGCATTTTCTCGACTTAAAATTAATATTCCATAAGCAACAAAGAAATACTGATCCAATAATAACCAAGATAGAACGCTCTATGGCTACCCATGCTTTTGCTTAATAAGGGCCACCTGGACCATCTATGCTGTCTATCCATGTGCCCAGAACGATTAAACATAAGTAGGTAACTGATGCAGACTTAGGACAAGTAGCAGAATGAAAAGCAATTTGCACTGTGTACAAATTTTCACTATGTACAGTGCACAGGTTCGAACCACTCATCTCTAGAATTACCCTTAAAATATAACAAGTCCACTGGTTCCTAAGGTGTTACAAAAGGAATCCTACTATTATTACCTCCCCTAATCCTTCGCCCCATGATTGTCACCAGAAAATAAAAATTAGCCTCACACACACCAAATGACGATATTGTAGGCTGTGGCTCTTGCGTCGCAATGCGGAGGCTAGGAAATGATACACTTTCCGCTGTTGACTGTGGCGGCCTCGGCTCCCCTCACTCCATATGGTGGGATGAGTGGTGGTGGTTACAAGCTGTAGGGCCTATTGGAGACACTGCTGACAGTAAAGAATGCTTTATTTAGCTTCAGCATACGCTTTGTCGTGGATTAGCGAGGCAAAACACGCCGGAAGTTCGAGTACTCCCTCGGGCATGGGTGTGTGTGTTGTTGTTAGGATAATTTAATTTAAGTTAGTTTAAGTAGTGTGTAAGACTAGAGACCGATGACCTCAGCAATTTGGTCTCTTAGGATTTCACACACATTTGAACAAAGCACGCCTCACTCTCTTGACCGGCCGGCCGCGGTAGTCTAGCGGTTCTAGGCGCTCAGTCCGGAACCGCGCGACCGCTACGGTCGCAGGTTCGAATCCTGCCTCGGGCATGGATGTGTGTGACGTCCTTAGGTTAGTTACGTTTAAGTAGTTCTAAGTTCTAGGGGACTGATGACCACAGATGTTAAGTCCCATAGTGCTCAGAGCCATTTGAACCATTTTTTGAACAGAGCCTGGAGCAGCCCCTCAGCCCAACACACGTTCACCGTAGCAGCGTGTGAAGAATGCAGTGTGTATGATTCGACTCACTGTCCTACAGCAGAAGTTGGACAGTGGCTGGGACTGAGGCACTATGTTGCGTGGGGCATTCAGTGCTGCAGGCACTGATGGTGCTGTGGCACTAAGTCCTAACTTCCTCAGAATTCAAAGTTCACATTATATTTGTTGTCACACATTCCATTCAAACTCGTCATTCAGTACTTAGCAATACCTTCCCTCTATAATAATCACAGGAGGCTCGCAAATGGGGCATTGACGATGATGCATGCCCATCGTTTAGAGTGTCTGCCCCCGGTAGCTGAGGGGGCCCGGGTTCGATTGCCAGCAGGGAACTGGGTGTTGCGTGTCCTTCATGTGCTTGGGTACCTCAGGTGGTGGAGCACCTGCTCCCTAAGGGTCCCGAGTTCGAGTCTCGGTCCCGTACACAGTTTTAAGCCGGCATGGTAGCTCAGCGTGTTCGGTCAGACAGGCGGCGGCCCTCTGTAATTAAAAAAAAACTGAGTAAAGGAATCAACGATCAACTTGAACGGATATAATGTGACGTCCGCCCAGACCAAACGCAACGAATAACACCGAACATAATAAAGAAAAGGAAAAAAGAAAAGATGGTCAGCGTGACAGAATGTCAATCCTAAGGGCCCGGGTTCGATTCCCGGCTGGGTCTGAGATTTACTCCGCTCAGGGACTGGGTCTTGTGTTGTCCTAATTATCATCATTTCATCCCCATCGACGAGCAAGTCGCCGAAACTGCGTCAAATCGGAAGACTTGAACACGACGAAAGATCTATCCGACGGGAGGCCCTAGTAACACGACATATTTATTTTTATTGTTTAAAGTGGTTGGAATTGAAGCGCATTGGCTCAGGTGTCTGAACTTGAATCTGGTTTCGTCATTGGCTACTACATAGAGAGTGATACACTTAGAGATATCATTAACACATACTGTTAGACTATGATCAGCACATATGCCACACACTGTTTAAAAAAGGTAACCACACCAGAAAAATAATTGCGTTAGTAGGATTACTATGGGCATTACGCAACAAATACACGTGATTAGCGCCAGACAGTAAGACGTGATCCATGACATCACCATCCTTATCAGTGCACCATCAATTACCTTGAAATCATATTACCAGTGAAGTCCTCATCTTTATCAGAGGTAAGTCATGCTCACCTTCTTCTCTCCAGCCAATCAAAGTACAGTATTAAAAAATTCCAAGATAGCAGAAATAATCCAGTTATGTAAATGGAAAATTAAAAATACTCTCCCCTCTCCTCACACCATCCACTCCCCTCATTGTCTCAAACAAATCATCACACAGTATTCCTCATCTCCAGTGCAGTATTAAAACTCCAAGATAAAGGAAACAGGATAATTATGTGGTTTATACACCCTCCTCCCTCACCTGTTTCCAAGCAATCACATTGTAGTATTACAAAATAGCCTGGGAATTAAAAACTCTTTCTCCATACCATCCCCTCATTATCTCCAACCAATCGTAATGCAGTATTAAAACCCCGATATGATGGGAACAGATCTATTGCGTGCTTTATACCCCACACCCCTACTCTCTATCTCCAATCGGTCTTCGCACAGTATAAAAATGATTTCAGATTATATTACGGAAACAGGACAATTACTCCCATTCTTCGTCTTCTTTCCAGCCAACGAAGAGGAAGGAAACAGACCAGTTGTATACTTTAAATCCCCTTCCTCTCATCTATCCAACCAATTGGAGTAGTGTTTAAATGATGTGCGAGATACGTCTTAAAAATCATTTAACCTCCTCTTGAAAGTGAAAGATATTCATTATTTCCTTATAATTGAAAGATATGCATTATCTCTGGCATAAAAAGAATGTAATATTACATACCTTAAGTATGGAGGAAATTTGTGCTTTTTAATCCCCTCATCTTTTTTCCAACCAATCATAGTGCAGTATTAAATGTTCAAGATGATGGAAATAAGCTAACTCTGTTCTTTATACCTCACTCACCTTCTCTAGTAGGCGCTGACACGTACAGTTAAACGCTAAATTCTAATCAGTATACGCTAAATTATCAGTGCTAAATGGTAATTAGTAAACGGTAAATGCCCGCATCTCGTGGTCGTGCGGTAGCGTTCTCGCTTCCCACTCCCGGGTTCCCGGGTTCGATTCCCGGCGGGGTCAGGGATTTTCTCTGCCTCGTGATGGCTGGGTGTTGTGTGCTGTCCATAGGTTAGTTAGGTTTAAGTAGTTCTAAGTTCTAGGGGACTGATGACCATAGATGTTAAGTCCCATAGTGCTCAGAGCCATTTGAACCATTTGAGCCAAACGGTAAATGTCAAATGCCAAATGGTAAACACTAGAGGCTAGACGTTCAATGGCAAACACTAAAAACTTAATGGCAAACCTCGAACAGGAAACGCTAAACAGTAAGCGGTAAAAGCTGAACGGTAAACTGATATGAAGGTAAATGATAAATAGATGTAGTGGTAAATGCTGAACAGTAGACGCTAAATGTCTACCGTTAAATGCCGTACGATAAACGCCAAATGGCAAACACTAAACGCCCTTTGGTAAATATGAAACTGTAAATGCTAAACGGTAAAGACTGTACTATTGACGACAAACGGTAAACGGCAAATGATAATCGCCTAGCGGTTAACGCTAAACGGTTAAAGAAATGGTTAACAAAAAACGTAATTTTGTTTCTCATATTAGAAGTTTCATGAAAGCCTGTAACTGTGTCATTCATGATTTAAATAATACAAACATCACCAAACACATTCATGTAAACAAATGCACAAGTGCACATGAAAATAAGAATAAATTCTCTAAACGCCTTGTACTAAGCATAAAGAATACGTAACTCGTGCAGTTTTCAATGTTTAAATAATAAACACGAAACGATTAACGGTAGATATTAACGCTAATGCAACATGCAAGTACGATTGCGGATGTCTACGAAAATTTGTGATACATAAAAATGGTGTCAAGTTAAATTATTTATGTGAAAGTCAAAGATGATTGTGTACATAAGCATATTTATGACACAACATTAAATTTATTCCAAGGCCAAAATTTCTGTATTTCTTAAACCAAAAGTACTGCACACACGTTTGGTTTCTCGTGCAAAGTAATCATTCCTTGTTCTGACACACAGAACTGTGACTTAATTACCTTATTATTTTAATACATTACTAAGGAATAAATGGAAAAACATACAATATACGAAAAGTACTGATTTGATTAGATATAAATTTTCACAGGAAACTGTCACACACAGTGCATTTATGCGAATTTAATGCACATTCTACATCATCCTGGACAGTTTTTACTGTATTATCTATTGAAAACAGTAGTTTCTTGCAATTTGAGTAGGGATATGAAACAAATCCACGAGACAACCAAGATTTCACTGCTTAATCTGCCTTAATCAGTCGGAATGGTACTGAACTGTATTTTGAGGAGAAACCGTGTACATTATAAATATTTCTTCACTGTAGCAATTGAGCAGCTTCTTGTACTGGAACAGAAAGAGGTCTGCATAGTAAAAACACTCGTAACTATTTTACACTGTAAAACACTCTTTCTGAAGTGATTGTATTGTTCGCTCATTGATTTCTGTAAAAGCTTTTAGATTACCAGCGACGTCATGTGTGAGAACTGAACACTCTTGCGAATAAAACTATGTGTAACAACAGTCTTATTTTGGAGATCTAATATTAACATCTCTTATTCTTCAACTGTGTGATACTTCTTGAATAGAAAATGACATTTTTATATACACAAACAGTAGATACCAGTATTTTAGAAATTGACTGTATCTTTGTTACTCTTTCTTCCACAACAAATTATGCACCCTTTATCACTGTTGAGGAAATCGAGTACAGTCGGACTGAATGCCGAAAATCTTGACTGTAGATATATCTTGCAGTCATGTTGCTCCAAATTTGGTGGCGGCACCTTTCGAGCTCAATATCGGTTGACGCCAACTCTTCTCCCACATTGACAGTTTTACGGTGCATACTGCACTCCCCGGACATTTCTAGCTCTGGGTTTATGTAATATAGTAAGAAAGTGTTAACCGAAATATATATTGATAACATCTTATTACATTATTCTTGGACTTCATTTTTTTCCCGAAGATAGCAACTCCGAAGTTGTCTCTCCAAAGGTTTAGCATCAACCGATAGCTCCTAATCGAGTGTTCCAGCTCTTATTGTATGTCTCTCTGCTGAAGTAGCAGCCATTTCGTATCTCATATGATGAAGCGGAGATTGCACAGTAACATTCTTGGAAACACCTGTTTCCCACAAAAACAATGCATGATGAAACTGATAAATCTAAGCAAGCTGAGAACTTGTTTTTCCGAGAGAGACAAGAAAAAAAGTGTGTTGAGACTTGCAAATGCTTATCAAATGCAGATTCATCCCCTGACCTCAAGGCTGTAGCGGAGCATAGGAGCCCTTCTGCATTAAAAAATGGTTTTGGTTAACCACATCAGTATTCATTTTATTATCGAGATATAATGTCCACGTAATGATTAAATCTGGTGTCTTCCAGGGTGTCATCTTGAGTGCACTTGCTTGTTTGCTTCCATAACCAGTAGTACTGACTGTACTCATTTTTAAATTCTCCTGAGGAAGCCCATAATGCAGTGCACGCCGTTTTATGTAAAAATCAATAATCGGGTGTTTTGTTTTTAAATCTAATATTTCACTTTAGTATTTTCATCAGACATTGTAAACTCTTAGGCAATAATAAATGTTTCGTGACGTTCTTCTTCCGTAGATATTGTTTCAGTATCATTTGCATTTTTCCAGGTGCTTTCGAAGTTAACAAAAATATTAATCGCTCCATCAGTTAATTTAGATTATTTTCTTGAACAAAATCGATCTGTGCTGGTGATTTGGTGGAGACTGCTTTCCAGTCATCATCTCTCACTTTTAAGCCATCAGTTTTCGTTAAATCATGGTTAAGGACTTGAATTTATTATTTGCTTTGTTTTGAATTTAATGGTTTGTGAGGGAGGTATCTTCGCTGTTAGGCATTGCTAGCCTTGAGAATTTTAAAGATCTTGTGCTGTATAACTCCTTTTAGTAGGTCTAAATTTAAACAATAAATTATACCATCCCCTCATTCCTGTGTATCTTACATTTTGAATTATTAAATCTCCTTCGACATGTATCAGTGAATCACCAATCATATACACTCCAGCAGTTAGTTCAGATCTAATGCGGTACACAGTATCACACGCGCTGTCTACTGGCTGACAAAAAATTATGTTGCCAATCTACTCCACGCTTCCGGCATTACTTTCCCTCGTGGCTCCACTTCATCTCTATCACTATCTTCCACTGATCATCTTCTGCTTTCTTAAATACTTTACACCCCTCTCCTCCTTCTAAGTATGTCTCGTCCTCCTCTCGGAATAGCTCTCCCAGTCTCTCCAGCAACTGAGAAACGGATCTAGATGTTCGTTCCAGTACAGAATCAAGAGATTCAGTTTGCCTTTTTTCAGTAAGGACAGATTCCCTGCGAATATTTCAACGTCTGAAATGAGAGAGAATGTCATTTACAGTGCTCAGTCAAAACTAAACCGATTACAAGCAAACGTTTCAGTTTATATCAATTTTCACAGCGTTAGGCGTTAACTGTTCTTGGGTGTTAAATAGTGTTCGTACACTGGTTGGATATTACCTACTGGATGGGAAAACTGTATATTAATAAGTTGTTGCGTGGAGGTGTTATGCCTTAAGCTTTAGTCCCTGTGTAATATATTGCAATGTTGTTGTCTGGGGGCGTAATTTGTTAAGCGTTTTGTGTTAGGCATTATATGTTCGGTGTTACTGCGTGTAAGGCTAGGGGGGGAATTGTAAGCACTTAGGGGTAATGGTGGACGTCTATAAGTGGAATGGTCTGACGCTTAGGACTATTCATCCACCCAGTCGATTTGAGAGAGATGTTGACAACGGTAGTGTTCAGTCACCACTAAGTAGATTACAAACAAACATCTCAATGCAGCAGGGACTTCTCATTTCGTGTGCTGAATCATAGATTGCGCAATCAAATGCCTCGAAACACCAGTTTTCCGCAAACACCAAACATGAGTAACCAGACAGATCTAAGCAAGTTGAACCATGAAAAAACTGAGCTGAGACTCGAACCCACGGGTTTTTTCTAGGACTTATCTCTCTAGAAGCAGAGGAGGTGTTTTGCACCAAATTAAAGAAAAGAATCGGTTTAAAACCAATTTTTAAACATTCAAATTAATTTGTATTATTACGAGAAGGGCAATGATTACACACAAAAATCTGGACGGGATTATCTACAGACATTTCGTGTGAGTCAGAGCCAGGATTCTACGAAAATTTCCGGAAATCTGATGTGATTCAGAGCCTGCGAATGCGACAATCTTTACGAAATAAAGCAGTCATGGCGAATCTTCCATTTTTTCCCGAAAACATCATGGAATCCGAGAAATCCAATGACTCCATTATGAAGAATACGTCTTTGAAAAAATATTTTTGCCCATTGTGGTGAGCGCAGCTAAATGTAAGAGGCTTAATGGGACACACCATTGTCAGTTGTTGTTTGGATCTTGAGTGAGTAACAGCGTAGCACAGATCACATTGTCTCATACTGTTGATTATACACAACTTCAAGGTAAGCCCTAGTTTTTGCAACACATAGTTGTTGAAAGAAACATTGCATTCTGGTTAATGACATTCAGCTCATCGCTGCCCCAGTAGTAACCATTGGTAAGTTAGTGGCGTATTTAGGAAAATAATGTTGTCCACCCTGTCATTCACGATAGTGATGTGCGCAGTGCTCTTGTGGATTTCAGAGCCGTAGTGTGAACGTCGAGTTGTTTCATAATACTGATTAGAAATTTGTAAGTGGTAAGTTCCTATGGGACCAAACTGCTGAGGTCATCGGTCCTTGCGCTTACACATTACTTAATCTAACTTAAACTAAATTGCGCTAAGGACAACACACACACCCATGCCCGAGGGAGGACTCAAACCTCCGACGGGGGGAGGCACGCGACCCATGGCAAGGCGCCTAAGACCACAAGGTTACCCCGAAATCAGACATTGTCCCTATTTTCTTTACGATTCAGATGGGAGACAAAAGATGTGCCAAAGATCTGCGAAAGGCAAAATAGGCTATTGCCACGGGTTTATTGATCACGAGGGCTGCTGAGAAATTTAAAATACATGTTAACACGCTGCGAGGCAGATTAAAGTATGTAAATGAATCGGACTCCAAAGCAAGTCCTAATTTAAATCAAATAGTTGTCAAATGGAACCATATTATAGTTCTCTTCTTGTAACAACAAACTTCATCAGTTTTCTCAGATGGGTAGAGAATGGATTGCAGAAGAATTTCGAAAGGCGAAACGAGCTCTTTCTGCAAGTCAATCGATTGAAAAGGCAGATAAAATTTTTAAAATACCTCGTAACGGATTGCAGTACAGATTAAAGAGTGGAAATTAGTCGGATCCAAAGGTAAGCTCTACTTTTGTGTCACATAGTTGTTAAATAATACCATGTGTTTATCATCATGTGAAAAATTAATCTTTCACGTTTCAGATGTGTAGAAAATGAGCTGTGGAAGATTTTGAAAAGGTGAAACAGATTGTTTCTGCGGGTTTATATTACTAAGACAGCTGACATTTTTAGAATACGTCTTAACAAATTGCAAATGAGGTGAAAGAGTGGAAATAAGTGGGAAGGAAGCTGCCGAGCTTTGATTATCGTCTGAAGTGCACGACGATTGTCGAAAAGACTAGAGTGGAAGACTGGAAACTGAACATGGAGGCATTCCATCGGTTAAGAAACGTCGACAAAAAGTTCATTTCACAGACTGGGAAATAGTCCACATACTTATGGATTTGGATGGAACAATACACGTTGGATTATTGGAAGGGATGGCAAGAGAAATTATTCACTTTCACAGAAGATATGAAGATATTAGTCAAATAACTCAGCCAGTTTTATGTTAACAGTGTATAGTGCGAGATGAGCGAGCAAGCACAGGTAACAGTCGTATGCAAGAGATGATGACACTGCCTCATGTATGACAAGGCAGCAACGAGTGTTAACAGGGTTCGCATTACAATCTAACCTAAGACAAGTAAACCATTCCGCTTTAATTATCATGGCAGAAAAGTTAAAAATATGTTTTTTTGCCTCAGGTTCTATTTGAAACGCAAAGTTTTGGTGTGGAGAAGTGAGCGCTGTCCATTTAATCTGTCTTTCTCTCCACCACACACACATCCGCAAAGAAAGAAGCACAGAGAGACAAGAGTGTTTAGCTCTCAGATATGAAGACACCAGTGAGCTGAAAGTTTTTACAGAAGCCAATGAGTGAATAATACAATCGCATAAAAGAGAGTGTTTTGCCGATTCCAAACACTGTACTGTTTTTGAAATGCACGAAGGTTCAAGTGTAATTACTACACAGAACTATTTCTGTTCCTGTATAAGAAGTTGCATTATAGGTATGTTATTCATAATGTACACAGTTTGCCCCACAGTGCCATTCGGATTTCATTAAGGTGTATTAAGTAGTGAAATCTTGGTTGTCTGATGGAGTAGTTTCAAATATCTAATCAAACCCCAAGAAACTACTGTTTACAATAGATGACACAGTAGGAAGTGTGGAGGATGATGTAGAATATACATTACATTCGTACATTTCCATTGTGTGTCACAGTACTAACTTTAATAGTCTCCTGCAAAATTTTTATATCGTAAAATTATTATTTTTGTGAATGTTGTATATTTTTCCATTTATTTGTCAATTAATACTTAAATAATAAGGTATATTTGATACAGCTGTGTATGTGTAAGACAAGTAAAGATTAGTAGGCAACACTAGTGTGTGTAGTATTTTTGGTGTAGTAATAGGTATATATGTGTGTACTTACACCTGTAGTGTCCAGTATCTTGGGCGTGTCAGAAAGAACAGACTCTATTCTTGAACCTGCAGCTATATAGGCCTACACGACAAAATAGAAATTCCGATTTCAGCTGCAAGTCGGCACTGAAATATATTTAATTGCAACAGGCGAAAATTTGTGCCGGACTGGGACTTGAACCCGGATTTCCCTCTTATCGAAGACCTTAACCACTTCGGCATACTTCCACTTCAACACAAATTCCCATATATCGCACGCTCCATGAGTAGGTAGCCTTCTTGATTGTCCTCATTGCCTGCAGCCTCTCCTGATTCCCACATGAGGTCGAACGAAGTGTGCATCTTAACTCAAGGTATCATTATTTGCCACCAAAAACCATGTATTTGCATGTTTGGTGTTTGTTCTTGTGATCTCCGAAGGCATAGACGTCACACGTATAAACATACGCTCCTCGACGGCAAATATACCTTCAACGCGGTGCCCTCTTCATTCGAACCCTTGCGGGAATCAGGCGAGGCTGCGAGCAATGAGGATAATGGACAGGGGACACTACGTATTTAGTGTGCAACATATGGTAATTTTGACGAGAAACGTGTTCGGAAACCCCAAGTGGGTAAGGCGATCGCTCGCGAAAAGTGGGAAATCCGGGTTCCAATCCCAATCAGGTAAAAATTTCCACTTGTCGCATTTTTGTTTATTTCATTGCCAAATTGCAGCTGATGTCGGAATTTCTCTTTCGTCATATATGTGTATATAACTGATTGCTTAACTTTGACCTTAGAATCATTATTTTAATATTATGCCAGAGGAATGCCTATGTACACAATCATCTTTGACTTTCACAGAAGTAATTTAACTTGACACCATTGTTATGCATCACTAATTTTCGTAGAGATTTTTAATTATACTTGAATGTTGCAATAGCATTCAGCATTTACCATTAAGTGTTCATTGTTTATCACTTAGCATTTACCATTTAACAATAACCGTTAGGGTCTTAGCATGTACCGTTTAGAGTTGACCATAAAGCTTTTAATTTTTGGCGTTTACCATTTAACGTTTAACATTTACTATTAGGTGTTTAGTGACTACCGTTTACTGTTAAGCATTTACAATTGACTGTTTAGTGTTTATCGCTAGCGTTTACTGCAGGAACTGAGTGGTCTGTTCCCTTCATCTTGGGTTTTTAATGCTGTGCTATGATTGGTTGGAGAAAAAAAAGTGGAGGAATTATAAAGCACACAATTGCTCTGGACTGAAATTACATAAAATGAAACCAATTTATCCTGTAGGTTATGCGTACTGTGACTTTCAAGTTAGTAATGAAGATCTTTGACTTTCAAGTGGAGGTTTAGGTTTTAGCACATATTTCTTTCTTTCTTTCACCTGGCCTGTGTCCTGCAATGGTCGCAGGATCGGCGTGGTTACAACGGAATTGGCAAGGTTAATTGAAAGGGGTGGCTGGATGCCCTTCCTGCCGCCATCCCATACCCCCCAGGACGGAATCAGTGTACCCCAGCTGTCTGTGTCTAGTGTAAACCATGAAATAGTGCGGAAGTCTTATAAATGTCTGTGTGTCGTGTAACTGAGGCGGGATGTGGGTAACAGCCCGGTATTCACCTACCGGGATGTGGAAAACCGCCTAAAAAAACATCCAGGCTGGCCGACACACCGGCCCACGTCGTTAATCCGCCGGACAGATTCGATCCAGGAAGCAGCGCATTAGCGCTCTCGGCTAACCTGGCGGGTTAGGTTTTACCACATATCTGACACATTATTTACATGCTACGCTCTGATTAGTAAGAAAGATGTAGGGAGGGAGGTATAAAGCACGTAATTAGTCTGTTTCCATCATCTTGAACTTTTAGTACTGTGTGACTGTTGATTGGGGATAAGGAGAGGTGAGGAGGGGCAGAGGGTTTTCAATTTCCTGTGCTATTTCTAATACTGCACTTTGATTTGCTGGAAAGAGGAGAGACAGAGGAGTGTGTATAAACCGCACAATTGGTCTGTTTCTATTATCTTGAAGTTTTAATACTGTGCTGAAACCAAGGATTACTGCAAAGTGAATGGTTGGAAATAATGAGTGGAGGGAAGCTGTTACTGGCTGGAGATAAGGAGATGAGCCTGCGGCTTCCCACTGACAATAATGATGTATCACTCAAGACATCAAAAGTTCTTAGTCAGCAATGATGTCACTGATAAGGATGATAACGTCACATCATCCTCTCAGGGGCTAGTCGCGTGGATCTGTCGCAGAATGCCCATAGTAATCCTCCTTACTTTGTATCAGAAAACCCTACACAATTTTGCGAAGTTTTCTTAAAATACGTAATCGGTACGTTATCTTAAAACATGTTTATAAACAGGGAGATATCACAACTTAATGTTTTCAGTGAGATGCAACTGTTATCAAAATTGTTCGGAAATGGATTGTTTTCGACCACCGAAAATTTCACAGGCATCACGTTTGCTTTCTCAAAATAAGAGTTTTTCACATGACTGGTTTTATTACAACTCTAAATATATCCTAAAAGCAGAAATTGAAAATAAGGGTATGATGAGATGGTTTCTTATAATGATAAGGGATATTTGTTTCAACAGCAACCATTTCCTATGGTTTTTAATTCCAAATATGCAATAATAGTAATAATAATTATTATTATTACTATAGTTATTGTCGTTTTCATTAAAATGGCACGTAGTAAATAACAACTAGAAACTCAAAGTTAACAAAAATTATCTTTATACTCTCCCACGTGAAAACCATACTTTTGTATATGTCCATCTCTAGCTTCTTTAATTGCTCCCCCAAGTCGTTTGCCATATCTCACGGAGTAACAACATCGCAGGCAAAACAATTAAGTCTTATTTCTTGTCTGTGAACTTTAATTCGCTTTCGAAAGTTATCGTTCATTTTCTCTCCTATTTGCTCAATGCATATATTGAATAACACCACAGGGTTATTTTTTCCACAGTGTACAAACTCTAGGGATTGATCGATGAGAGGATACGGAACAAAAAAGGTCTAATGAACTTATTTCCGAAAATCCATGGTTTCCATGCTAGAAACCATTATTCAATCATACGTTGTTACAGAGACTGCGGTCTAGTAAGCGCTGCACCATGAAGCCACAGTTACCATACGCATGGAAGAAGGGCTACGTGGCTACTACATTATGGTTCCCCAGCCCGATTCGCCGTTAACATCCGGATGCGTCTCAGTCGTGTCGTCCCTGGTCGATGGATAGGACGAAGGGGTCCAGTTGCATGGCCTGCTCGTTCACCGGATCTGAAACAGTACCAATTCTGGTTACTGGGCCATCTCAAAAGAATCGTGTACGCAGAATCCATTCCAGGTGTGGAGACACTGGAGCAGCGTATTCGTACAACCTTTCACACTGTTCAGATGCAGCCTGGCCGATGTGAACATGTGAGACAGAACATGCTACGGCGCGTACACGCATAAGTTAAGGCACATGGAAACATTTCCCAGAACATTCTGTAACTGTGGCTGCAGGATACAGTGCACATTAGACCGCAGTCTCTGTAATGATGTGTGGTTGAATAAATGGTCTCTAGCAAAAATGGTTCAAATGGCTCTGAGCACTATGGGACTTAACATCTTAGGTCATCAGTCCCCTAGAACTTAGAACTACTTAAACCTAACTAACCTAAGGACATCACACACATCCATGCCCGAGGCAGGATTCGAACCTGCGACCGTAGCGGTCGCGCGGTTCCAGACTGTAGCGCCTAGAACCGCTCGGCCAGTACGGCCGGCAAGGTCTCTAGCATGGAAACCATGCATTTCCGTGGATAAGTTCATAAGACCTCGTTTGTTCCGCATCCTTTCATCGATCAATCCCTAGAGTTTGTGCACGGTGGAAAAAAATCTCCTTCTCAATTATTATTTTTCATTTACGTCCTTCGACTCTTAAAAATGCAGTCTGCCTTCTGCACACTGTAGATAATCTTTCGCTCCCTGAATTTTATCCCTGATACTGTCAGAGTTTCAAAGACTGTATTCTCTACATCTACTGTCAGAGTTTCAAAGACTGTATTCTCTACATCTACAAATGCTATAAATTTATGTTTTCCTTGCTTTAACCAGCCTATTGAAACAACTCATTGGGTCAATATTCTTTAGAATGTTTCTAAATTTCTCCTGGACCTAAAATGAGATCAGCATCTAAGAAATTTTCCCTTCCTCTGTAAATTGTTCGCCTCATTATTTTACTACCATGACTTATTAAATTAAGAGTTCGGTAGTATACACACCGTGTCAGTACTTGCCTTCTTTGGAATTATCTGATGGTATTCCACCTGTCGCAAATTTCTTGCACATCAGGTGGAAGTGATTTGTCATGTTCGGCTATCCCAAGGCTCTCCATAATTCTATGGGAATGTAGTCTGCTACAAGGGCCTTGTTTGTAATTGTGTTATTATTCTATAATCTCTTATGCCCCTATACGTTTAGCTCTGATTAAGCGTGAAGGACGAATTATGTGGATAATTAGAAGTATTAGTATTTCAGATTCTTCAGAGAATCCTGTATCTAGTCATAGCTTATCGGCAGTGCCTCTCAGCGTAAAAAATAAAATACTTCTAGGAATTCAGGATTTTACGTTTCGATGAGTGTAATGGAGTGCGAGAGTGATAACATAATTCCACTCTGATTAGAATGCGAGGTATACATTTTATACAGTATTATCATGATTGTTACCAAAATCATGTAATATAAGGAAACGTTTGGTGAGTAGCAGTTTCTGCGCTTGATTTAAAAATCGATCTCAGTGAAATCTCAGTTTGCTGAAACGCTTAGAATACAAAATAATCCGTGGCATTCCTTATTGCGATTTCTTTCTTGAAAGCACTGTAATTGAACATTAAATCTGCTGCGCAGTGGGTATAACACGTGTGCTACCAAAAGTCCCATTGTTTAAGAATACACAAAGCTAAATCACTTTTGATTTGTTTTATGCAGGCTGTCTCACCGTTCTCTTTATGAATATGATATCTTGAGATAAATTGGGGTAAGCTGTGGGGAAAGACGGGTAATGTAGAATATGTACAAGAACCAAGAAGGAATAATAAGAGTGAAAGACGGATTAAAAAGGGTGTAAAACACGGACGTAGTCAGTCGCCCCTGTTGTTCAATTTATAAGTTGAAGAAGCAATGACGGAAATAAAATAAACATTCAACAGTGGGATTAAATTTCGAGGTGAAAGGATATCAGTGTTAAGATTCACTGATGAAATTGCTATCCCCAATGAAAGTGAAGAAGACGTACAGGGTCTGTTGAATGGCATGAACAGTCTAATGAATACAGACTACGGGCTGAGAGTAAATCGAATAAAGACGAAAGTAATCAGAAACAGCAGAAATCAGAACAGCGGAAAACTTAACAGCAGACTTGTTGATCACGAAGTAAATGAAATTACGGAATTCTGCTTCCTGGGAAGCAAAAAAACCCATTTCGGATGGAGCAAGGAGGAAATAAGAAGCAGATTAGCACCGGAAAAAAGGGCATTCCTAGACAAGAGAAGTCTACTAGTATCAAATATAGGTCTTATTTTCAGGAGGAAATTTCTGAAAATGTACGTTTAGAGCACAGTATTGTATGGCAGTGAGACATGGACTGTGAGAAAATCGGATCAGAAGAGAACAGAAGCATGTGAAATGTGCTACAGAAGAATGTTGAAAATTAGGTAGAGTGATAAGGTGTGGAATGAGGAGGTTCTCCGCCGAATCGGCAAGGAAAGGAACATATGGAAAACACTGACAAGAACAAGGGAGAGAATGATAGGACACCTGTTACGTCATCAGCGAATAACTTCCATGGTACTAGAGGAAGCTGTAGAGGTAAAACCTTTAGAGCAAGACAGAGTCTAGGGTAAATACCCTGCAAACAATAGAGGACGTAGGTTGCAAGTGTTCAAGTGCTACTCTGAGATAAAAAGGTTTGCACAGCAGAGGAATTCGTGGCTGGTCGCATCAAATAGTCAAAAGACTGATGAGTCAAAAAAAAAAAGAAAAAAAAGGTATTATCCACGTATTTTGCGGTTTTTTCTGAATATATTAGTTCACTGAAAGAGCACTTCTTCAGTCAGCCGGTTTGAACTTAGCTAGTACGATCTGAGAATGACCTTTTTCCGTGAAATCAGTTCCAAATTGTTGTCAAAGGTTCAACTTCTTTCTTTCGATGAGTTTTCTTACCCTAAAGTTTCAGACGACGGAACTGTTTATTCACAAAAAATTAATCTGACTAAGTATACTGAACTAATTATGTAATAGTGTTAAAGATATTACTTGCCCCAGGTACTTCAGCAGATCCTAGACAACATCGTAACATGTCTCACATGTTACTAATTGTAATGAAACAGACTTTACAAGCGTTAATGACGGTCGTCTGTTATAACGTGTTTCCTAATATCTGCATTATTTTCTTTTTAAATACGTTTATATTGATTGACATGCTTGACAGTGTTCCCTTCTCGTACCTTGAGGTACCTACTCACCATAGACCCACGACTGTACCGCGGATGGTTAGAAAATGCTCGTGAGAACTACGTTTTATTGGTTTGCATAGGAATCGGACCATTTGCATTTCTGATATTCCGAATAGGTTTTCTGGTGGTACTACACCATTCCTCAATGTCAGCAGTACAGTACGTTATGAAATGTCTGTTGTCAGTCAGTAGGGGTGATCCTAATCCGGGATCACCAACGTTACTTTACGTTTTAATTAGCACAGTACTGTTTGTGTGCTTATGTAAAGATGGAAGGCTTTAGGTGAAAATGGCAAACAAAATATGGATAGCTTGCTCTAGGTTTAAAATCATGTGCATTCATTGACAGAAATGTAGACGCCATTCCTGTAAGCAACACAGTATATGTCCCCAAGATCAGGAATCTACATTTAAGTATGCGGTTCCATTGCTGAACATCGATTATGAAGAAAAATTGAGAATGAGAAATTGTAAGTCTCCTTCCATTTACATGTGTAGGTAACTACCGAGAGTTGACGTAGTGTTTTCCCTGAGTATAGGCTATGCTTTCACCACATGATGCATGTTCTATGTTTTTCTCTCCCGAACCGACACATAAGAATTTCTGCAAAGTCGTAGCATATAACTGATTTCATTATTCTGAAATAGGTTACTGACAGCTCTTGAAAGTCATACAAACTTAATGCCAGTTTCTTTCTGTCTGAACGAAATGGTAGTAATTTTTTCAGATTTAACTAAAATAAAACTAAACCAATAAAGAGAAAGGAAGACGGTAGTGGTTGCTGAAAATCATATATATATATATATATATATATATATATATATATATATATATATATATATATATACACTCCTGGAAATTGAAATAAGAACACCGTGAATTCATTGTCCCAGGAAGGGGAAACTTTATTGACACATTCCTGGGGTCAGATACATCACATGATCACACTGACAGAACCACAGGCACATAGACACAGGCAACAGAGCATGCACAATGTCGGCACTAGTACAGTGTATATCCACCTTTCGCAGCAATGCAGGCTGCTATTCTCCCATGGAGACGATCGTAGAGATGCTGGATGTAGTCCTGTGGAACGGCTTGCCATGCCATTTCCACCTGGCGCCTCAGTTGGACCAGCGTTCGTGCTGGACGTGCAGACTGCGTGAGACGACGCTTCATCCAGTCCCAAACATGCTCAATGGGGGACAGATCCGGAGATCTTGCTGGCCAGGGTAGTTGACTTACACCTTCTAGAGCACGTTGGGTGGCACGGGATACATGCGGACGTGCATTGTCCTGTTGGAACAGCAAGTTCCCTTGCCGGTCTAGGAATGGTAGAACGATGGGTTCGATGACGGTTTGGATGTACCGTGCACTATTCAGTGTCCCCTCGACGATCACCAGTGGTGTACGGCCAGTGTAGGAGATCGCTCCCCACACCATGATGCCGGGTGTTGGCCCTGTGTGCCTCGGTCGTATGCAGTCCTGATAGTGGCGCTCACCTGCACGGCGCCAAACACGCATACGACCATCATTGGCACCAAGGCAGAAGCGACTCTCATCGCTGAAGACGACACGTCTCCGTTCGTCCCTCCATTCACGCCTGTCGCGACAGCACTGGAGGCGGGCTGCACGATGTTGGGGCGTGAGCGGAAGACGGTCTAACGGTGTGCGGGACCGTAGCCCAGCTTCATGGAGACGGTTGCGAATGGTCCTCGCCGATACCCCAGGAGCAACAGTGTCCCTAATTTGCTGGGAAGTGGCGGTGCGGTCCCCTACGGCACTGCGTAGGATCCTACGGTCTTGGCGTGCATCCGTGCGTCGCTGCGGTCCGGTCCCAGGTCGACGGGCACGTGCACCTTCCGCCGACCACTGGCGACAACATCGATGTACTGTGGAGACCTCACGCCCCACGTGTTGAGCAATTTGGCGGTACGTCCACCCGGCCTCCCGCATGCCCACTATACGCCCTCGCTCAAAGTCCGTCAACTGCACATACGGTTCACGTCCACGCTGTCGCGGCATGCTACCAGTGTTAAAGACTGCGATGGAGCTCCGTATGCCACGGCAAACTGGCTGACACTGACCGCGGCGGTGCACAAATGCTGCGCAGCTAGCGCCATTCGACGGCCAACACCGCGGTTCCTGGTGTGTCCGCTGTGCCGTGCGTGTGATCATTGCTTGTACAGCCCTCTCGCAGTGTCCGGAGCAAGTATGGTGGGTCTGACACACCGGTGTCAATGTGTTCTTTTTTCCATTTCCAGGAGTGTATATATATATGGTGCTACGACTGAAATACCACGGATGTTACTTGGACTCCACGGCCTTATAATCAAAGAGAAGAGACTAATGAAGGCGACAGGAACAAGGTGCAATTACGTTTTCATCTTGGGTGCGGGGATGACGTTTGCGAGTGTAATTAAGTAGGCTTCCGTGATTAAACACAGGCGTGCCCGCGGCACCTTATAGAATTTCACAGAGACAGCACTTGTGTGCCGTAACGAGGACATCTCTTTCATTTCTGAAACTCTTCGCATTTCTTTCTTATCTTGACGATGTGTAACGATAGAGTGGTCTTTGCTTTTTATATCTCGGTTTGCAGTTCTCTTTGGGCCAAATGAAAGCAATCCGCAGCATTTACAAATCTTTTGACGGGACAAACTTACATTTTAATCTTTCCATACAGTATCTACATCAGCATTTTGTTTCACGAGGAGACACATCTTATGGTAATTGTTAAACATTTTTGTGTTCACAAGCCAGGAAAACTGCAAAAAGTGTCTAAATTATCACAGACATTAATAAATGTGTAATCTTTGGCATCAAGTAAAAGAGACTCCAGGAGTTGAGATAAAAGTATAAACGTGGTAATACCCAAGTCAGCCAATCTCTAAAATTCTGTAGGTCCAGTTTCCAAAATCTTCCCACAAGACTACTCACTCTCAGGACGACTTTATTTTAGTTTTTAACGGTTTGTTTCATGTTTTCGCGAATTATTATGTGGCGCCGTTAGCTGTCTTCGGTGAAAACAGACATATATCTGGTTCGGTATCTGAATACGCACATTCCAAGTTATAGCATTTAGCTGGCTAGGTAGCGACCTACATAGTCTTCCACCACGCCGCCACTGAGACTATTACTATTTTAAATTTTTTTGTCTTCTGTACGGTCTCTCTGTTTTTTGCAGATAGACAAAAAGGCAGAAAATTTACATCAATTTGAAACCAACAATAAAAAGTTAGTCTCGATTATTTTGTAAGTATTCTCATTGATATTGTTGTTGCAGTTGATTTAATATAGGGCTATGTTCATTAAGCAGTTGGTAATATTACAACTCAGAACAGGCTGATAGGTATTTCGTTGTCTTTTGTCCATCACTGGGTTGGAGCTGCACTAATCTCTTTTAGCTAATATACTCTAAGGAAAAAACTAATAAGACTCAAAACGAAGGAATTATCCGAATGGGACGGATATCGTTAGATTGTACAGACAAAAAAATTATTACAATTTCAGAAAAAATGTATGATTTATTCAAGAGAAAGAGCTTCACAAACTGAGCAAGTCAATAACGTGTGGGTTCACCGAGGCCCTTATGAAAGCAGTTGTTCGGTTTGACATTGATTGATAGAGTTGGAGGGATATCGTACCATATTCTGTCCAATTGTCACGTTAAATCGTCAAAATTCCGAGTAAATTGGAGGGCCCTGCACATTATGATCCAAACGTTCACAACTGGCGAGAGGTCCGGTGACCTTACTGGCCAAGGTAGGGTTTGCAGCACAAACAGCAAAAACTCTCATTTGTTGAAATAAAAGTCCAGGATGGCTTGCCACGAAGGGCAATGAAACAGGACTTAGAATATTATCACATACAGCTATGTAGCAGAGGTGCCGCGGGTGACAACCGAAGTGGACATGCTATGGAGTGAAACGGCACCCCATATCATCACACCTGGAAGTCAGGCCGTATGGAGGGAATAATCTGGTTGGTATCCCACAACTGTCCGGGGGGTCTCCAGACACGTCTTCGCTTGTCATCGGGGCTGAAATCGAAGCGGGATTCATCAGTAAAGAAAATTCTACTCCATTCAATGAGGTTCCAGGCCAAAGACGTGTCTGGAACCATCCTGGGCTTCCATTTCAACAAGACTGCGGTGGTACACCAACCTGACTGCCGCCCGCCAAAGGGCCCGGAAACCAGAAGTGATGGCCTGCGATGCCAATGTTTTTATAGCAGGACCCCGTTGGTTGTCATCCGCCATCACCTTACAGCACAGCGGCACGTCAAATATATTCTATGCCCCTTTTTGTTGCCCTTTATGACAAGCCATCCAGGGTTTACATTTCAGCAAGATAGTGCGCACCCTCACACAGCGAGAGTTTCTATTCCTTATCTTCGTGGTTGCCAAACCCTATCTTGGCCCTCCCACCATCTCGAGAGTTTGACGATCTAAAGCGCCAATTGGACAGAATTTTTCACGATATCCCTCAGGAGGACATCCAACAACTCTATCAATCAATGCCAAGCCGAATAGCGTCTTACAAATGGACAGTGATGAACTATCTCGTTACTGACTTGCTCAATTAGTGCAGCCCTTTCGAATAAGTCATCCAAATTTTCTGAAAGTGTGATAATTTGCTTCTCTGCATATGTACATCACATTTACCGATTTCTGTCTCGTTCGGAAAATTTCTTAGTAGTGCGTCGCTTTTTCCCCTTTTTTCCTTCGAGTGTCTTAGCTAAATTATCAATGGTTCAAATAGCTCTGAGCACTATGGGACTTAACAGCTGAGGTCATCAGTCCCCTAGAACTTAGAACTAGAGCGGTCGCGCGGTTCCAGACTGAAGCGCCTAGAACCGCTCGGCCACTCCGGCCGGCTTAGCTAAATTAGAGACACCTTAAAACTAAACTATGTGACACAAAGGAAAAGACCAAAAACCTCACATTCTGTCTTCATCGCTTATCCCTATTGCAGTAGGATAATAACAATTCTTGCGTAGGTCACCCAGAATTCATAAAGTTTATAGCTGAGTAGGCAGGAAAACGGAACGTATCCTTTAAATATATTTTAACATTTTAATGGATATTTCCACACTAAACATTGCAACAAGTATTCTGTTGCTTCCGTGATTAACGAAGGCATATAAAAATATTAAAAGGCAACAAAAAATTTCGTAAGACAAATAAGTTACATAAACAATGGGCAGAGCGGGCCTGTAAGGAGTACCACCCCGTCATCGGGCTTCTGTTCATTTCAGGAATGTTACTGTCCACAAACCACTGCCTCACATATCTAGTTTTATGACAGAGTGTATTCTCATGCTGATACAATCATCGTCTTCGAACAGTTCCTTTACAGCACGCAGTCCACAATGCTGTAAAATATGTTCATATCCTTCCGCTTTTTCTTAAACGTAATAAAGGAACCACACTCCAACCACGAGAAACACCCCCATACCTTAACACCACTTCGAATTACCACAGGATACAGCATGATTCAACACTCCAGATCACTCGTTTCCAGTCATCTACTGTTCTGTGGCGTCCCTCGTTACATCACCTCAAGCACCGCTTAGCTTTGACTACAGAAATGTGTGACATATGTGGAGGTGCTCGACCACTGAACCTCATTCTGTTTTAACTCCCTACGCATTGTCATTGCGACAACTGAACTGCTAGGAACACTTTGTAAATCGCTAGTGATTCCTTCCGCGAATTTCGTGCGATTGTTTACACCTCTCCTTCGCAATGGTCGACTGTCACTATCCGTCTCAGCATGAAGTCTGTCTGGTCTTGGTTCAGCTGTGATTGTTCCTTCGCGTTTCAGCTTCGCATTCAGCAGTCCACTTCGGCTGCTTTAGAAGGACTGATGTATGTTTTACTCAAATGACACTCAATGGCATTGTCTACATTCGAAGTCAGTGAACTCTCTCGACCGACTCATTTCGTTGTTACAGCTTCTCTTCCGACAGTACTAAATTCCCCGCCTCCTTTTATCCTGGCAAGTCTACCTCTCGTGATATCTAGTGGTCAACTACATATGGGTGGCCAGATACTTTTAATTCAATTGTGTATTCCCGTCTTCCAGATGACATCAATTGAGAAAGGTCACGAGGACTTGCAGGCTACGATAAGTGAACCCACTGCTTGTAATTATTAGTAGGTAAGTGTTCAAGTAGTGCAGCAATTAGCACTGCATATACATAAGTCCCTTGCGAGTGTGTAACAGCACATATTCGTGTATATTTTCCAAAGGTCGATAGAGCCTGATGACACCTAATTCACTGTGGTATGTTCTGTCGCTACAATATCGCAGTGTAAAGTACACCAGAAGGATAATACCACCCTAGTGTCATTGTTGACCGCCATGACGCCGATATTCTTGTATCAGCCATAACGTACAGGGAAAACTATAGCAAATAGTAAAAACTGAAATACACTGATGAACCGTAGCATATCATCACCTACTTAACAGCGTGTTGGTTCACCTTTGAAAAGCAATACAGCACCGTTTCTGCATGGTATGAATTTGATAAGTCCTTGGTAGGCTTTCATAGTTATATGGCACCATATGCCTACTAACAGGTCAATTAATTCGCATAAATTACAGGCCGGTGGTTTGGAGGAGCGGAGCTGGCGTCCAATAGCATCCCAGATTGGTTCCACCGGGGTCAGATCATGAGAATTTGATGGCCAAGAAAACAACGTGAGTTTACTGTCACGCCCCCAAAGTCACTGTACCACGACTCTGTCCTTGTGACAAGGTTCTGTTTGTCAGGGTACGTTAAGATGGTGACATGTCCGTTCGCTGAAATATTCGGTACATTTGACACTATGAACCGGCAGTACACCCGTGGACTGTTCGATCGTTAAGGGCAGATGTAGGGCAAAATTGCGAAAAACATTGAATTCTTGTATTGCGTAATTTATTAGGTTGATTTTTTAAGAATAACATCGCCATGTTTCAAAAAAGCTTGTTTGGATGTCTGCGCCTGCCACGCCCCCTCTTTCTATACTGTGACCCACACCTTCTCTGCGCTAGAAATTTTTTGTAGTAGGTGCCATAAACTTATTTCACTTTTTAGTTTTGCTTATATCAACATGTTTTGCTCTAAATGGGTCGTAACAGTGGGCGCATATTCAAAAAATGGAGGAAATGTCGAATTTCAAATGTGAAAAGTACAGGAAATTTAAATAACACTGTTACAGATGCTGCTCCTAAGTCTGAAGAACAATTTTCGAAAAAATCGCTGAGTTCATCGAAGAAGAAAGTTAGGGAAGGAACTAATGATGCTTTTTACAGTGACAAAGACGAGTTTTCTAGTGGATTTAGGTTAACTGACTTAGAAATACTTGCCCTTTCGGATAGTGTACCATGTGCATGTGGTACTTGTGACTCAAAGGACCTTAGATTGTATGATGGCAGTGACAGAATTGGCATTGTAAGTAATATACGTGTTTTGTGTCAAGTTTGTAAATATGATGGTCAGTTCAAGACTTCTGGTATCTATGGGAAGATGTTTGAGGCGAATACAAGATTCTGTTACGTCATGAGGTGCTTAAGTGTAGCAGACAAAGTACAAATTTATTTTGTGGCTTGATGAACACACCTACACTAGTGACTAGATTCAGTGATTACAACAGAACACTCGTCAGTTCTCTTGAAGTTGAGTGCAAGAAGGAGATGGAAGTAGCTGTTGAGGAAGCTGTAGATATTAACAGTAAGAGGGAAGAAGGACACTGTGTAGTAAACATAGATGGAACCTGGATGAAGGGGTCCATACTTCACTTCATGGTGTATAATCTGTCATTAGTATGGATACAAGGAAAATCTTAGACTTCCAATTAACGAGCAAATAGTTCTCTCAGTGTGACACAAGAAAGAACAATGATGGCAATGAAGGGGAAAGGTGACAGCAGGAACACAAAAAACAGTGCGCAGCAAGGATTACCAGGGGTCAAGTGGGGGGATGGAAGCAGCTGGGATGAAACTAATATTCCAAAGGTCAGTTCAACACAATATGGTGTTAGGTACGCAAAGTATCTAGGTGATGGAGTTTCCAGTGATTTTAAGGCTGTTTTAGAGAGCAATCCTTGCGGCTCACAAACTAAAATTGAAGAACTGCAATGTTTGGGGCATGTTCAAAAGTGAATGGTAGACTTCTCAGATTGAAGAAAGAAACGAAAGTAAAGAAATTAGGCTATGGAGACCCACTAGGAGGTGTTAACACACTGACAGACTCTACACAAATGTTGTAGAGTATCTATCAGGGGAATTTACGTAGTGTGAAAACAATGTAGCAAGCCTTGTGGGCAATATTTTTTCACAAATTTTCCACACATGATAGTCCTCAACATTCCCTTTGTGACATACCGTGGTGCAAATATCTTCAGGCAGAATCCAGTGGTAAGCCATACACCCACAAGTATGGTTTCCCTCTTACTGTTTTAGATGTTATAAAACCAAAGTTCAGGTACCTATCCAATCCTGAACTGCTGGAAAAAATGTGTTCTTGGGAAAACACAGAACACAAATTAGAGCTACAGTCACCTTATATGGATGTGTTGTCCAAAAACGGCATTTGTGTCTTCAGTTGTGAACATAGCTGCATGTGATGCCTGTCTAGTGTTCAGCAGTGGAAATGTAGGTAGGATTAAGTGCCTGCAGAGACAAGGCTTCCATCCAGGTGCATTTAACCTGAGGATACTCAGAAGCATCGATGAAGCTCGACTGGACAAAGCTCAGGCAGCAGAAGGAAAAGTGCAAAAGTTGTTTAGGCAAAAGAGGCAGGGGAAGAGATTGCTCTAGCAAGACGAGAAAGGCTATAAAGATTAAGGATTTGGACAACATTAGTCACTAGAGGCATAGCAATATTGTCAAAAATTTAATTAAAAACTTTAAATGCGAATTGCCATAAGCTGACTTTTTTGAGCTAACATCCTGAAATTTGGCATAATTCTTAAGCATTACTTACTAAATAATCCTGTGCAACACTTTTACGTTATCTTTTCTCTGAGAAAAGTTCTACTTTAAAATTTGAGAAAAACAGAGCAGTCCCGGTAACACAAAACTGAAAAATTAATTTCAGAGTAGCTATCACCTTAAACAAAAATCTGTTCCACACGTTTTATTAGACTCTAATGCAGATGTCAACTGTGAAATTGCAGCTTTATTACTTGATTAGTTTAGTGGAAAGTTACATTATAGAAGCAAAATTCAAATCCTTATAAAATATATTCCAAAGAGCAATTTCAAACAAAAATTGAACAGAATATCAAGCTTTGTATTGTACATAGTAGTCTCAAGTTTTAGTATTTCAGCTGTAATATTTTTGTAGCTATATATGTTTAAGTACAAGAATGCATTTTGCCCTACGTCTGTCCTTAACAAATTTGTTAACATGTACGCTGGAAATGGTATATAAAGTCAATAACAAATGGTACATACACACTGTATATCCAAGTGACACACAGTTAGATATATCTTGATATCAGCTTGGGAATGCCCAAACAAATAAACTAATAGTTACTAATTTTACATTAAGTAATCCGAATAAGGATGTCAAAACAATTATTTCTCCACATGTACACAATCGATTATCGACAGCATAAGTAGATTGTTCTTTTATCCTATCAACCTTTTTCTTTATATAATGATATTTTTGTAGCTTAATGTATGTAATATTGTCATCTGATTAACGTAGGACTGCAGCGCCAAGGTGTATAACGTGTCAGGTTGACTAGGTTTTCTGCAGTTCAGTTTTTGGTGTATAAGACTGAGTAAAGCCAGTTATGTGGCTGAAGTTAAAATTGAATAACGTGGTATGGGGTTGCTAATCAACTAGTGATATGTGTTGTATAGATTTATAATTGTTATAGTATGTTGTGACCTTACACGTATCTAAGCGAGCTAATCAGCCGCCTAAAGTTGCTAAAAATAAGGTGAATTTGATGCATGGTTGAACGCTAGCGGACGCAGGGTTCAGGTAGCTCCACGTTCCTCCCGGGTAGTTGAACGTTTCCAGCCACCAAGATGTTGAGACGATGATCGTGTCACCGGAAACAGGTAAATCTCAGGACTCTGAATTTGGAAGGCTGATGCTCGCATTGCCTTTGTATAGAATATGCTCCAGGAAATGGCGGTGTATTAGACAATCTTAAGGGTTCTCAAGTTACAGCTCTTTGAGTTTCGACAATAACTCACGTCAAGCATTAACTCAAATCTGAACACGTTTGTTATCTCACAAAAATTAGGCCTATCCAGTGACACAAAAATATATCAATATCCTTAAAATGACAGAATTTAATATCTCACAACGAATGAACATTTTCACAGTGATCCTCTGAATTAACAATTTTTTATTGCTTCATGAAATTTCAACAAACGGTATCCCAGATGATAGCTTGGTACTATAGCTATCATACCTGAAAGCTACGTATCTGCATCTATTTTATTTATTGATTTATGACGTATTTTAGATATTTTTCATTGTGCAAATGTTTGTGAGAAAATCGTATACTCCACATTTTCACAGCAAATGAACACAGCATCAGTTAGTCATATTTTTGTCGTACTTGTGTATTTATTAATGAACAGTTTACTATTTTGCCAATATATTCTTCAAATGTTCATTGCAAGTGCTGTTACAAAACGGTGCTGATTTAAAAGTGGTAATCACATGTGTTACCAGACAACACCACTGAAAAGAG
Source organism: Schistocerca nitens (assembly GCF_023898315.1). Classification (NCBI taxonomy): domain Eukaryota; kingdom Metazoa; phylum Arthropoda; class Insecta; order Orthoptera; family Acrididae; genus Schistocerca; species Schistocerca nitens. Next base: position 399,546,048 of record NC_064616.1, read on the forward strand.
GAACAAACGATGCTTCTGACAGGGCGACATATGTAGTTGTTTAAATAATATTTAGCGATAATCTATAGTCATGTAACTTAAGCGCACTTGTGGAAGAGTTCTGGCTTATTTATTTATGAACCAATTATTACTTATATTTATTGTAAATGATCTGAATGTAACTGAATGTTAATAAAATTTCTTTTACTTAAATGTTATTGAAATATTTTAGTTTAGAGCGGGAAAGTGGTTAAGCTAAGAATGATGTATGCTATTGCAGTCTTTCTCAGCCTATTCCACTGATGAATTCTTCTCGGGTTATCAGCCGAGTGGTGGCGTCGTCGTGTCGCAACGTTTCAAAGAGTTTCGTACCCATCATCTTCCTAGTTTGCCAGAAGATGATGGGTACGGAACTCATTGAAATTTTGCAACAAAATGACGCCACCACTCGGCTGATAACCCGAGGATAATTCATCAGAAGAATGATGTATTTTTGGTGTGAGTGGCCTTCAGGCACTGGAAAATGAGAGAGTGACGGAACACTAGAGGAGACGAGTGAAGAGCTGAAGGGATCGATTCCGGACACTTGGCGTCGAGTGCTGGAAGAGGCCAGACCTACCTATGGTAACGTGGGTGATTTAGTCGCATAGGTGGTTGATTCTGAGCGGTGAACGGCCGCTACAGTACCCTTATCTTTGGCAGGGACTCTAACTCACGAGAGGTCTGAATGTGATTCAGAGTGGGACTAAATATTTCTGCTTGATTTACGGAAGGGAGAATGGAGAGAGTATGAGTTACTATTCTTCGTATCGTGTGTTTTAATTCGTGAATCATCATGTTGAACTCTGAACTGTTTGGAGCTGGTGCATATTTCGTGTAGTGTGATCACGGAATCGAATTAGTTTTCGCGAGTCTTTGGTGACTATTTAGTTTGGGGATTTTGTCAGCATTCTCCTAACGCTCTCAACGTAACTTTCTAGCTTTTGATAAGGATGTTTTCTGTCTATATTTTACTTGAATGTCGTAGGACCACTTCCCGTTTAGTTGTGATGTCTTTTCTCGAATATACATTATTCAATATAATTCTCTGTCGTCTACATCAGTTCTATACGTTAGAATAGAACCCTTGTTATTAAATTATTCCGTTAGCTTTTCTTTTGTATTTATGTGTATATTATTAGTTAGTAATTCTAGCCAATGTACAGACTATTTGATTGCAGAATCACAGCTATAGGTTATTATTTTCAGCAAATTAGCTGCGGGGCATGAGAGCAAACGTGAGCGGCTCTATCCTATGACTAAATCGAGCTGTTATACATTTTACATAGAGCCGTATGTAGCAAAAGTAACTAAAGTACAGAGCAGCTACACTCAGCAGCGGCAACCGTTAATTACTATCGCAAAGTGTAAATGCATTTTCAATATCTTTTCTTTGACTCTCCGAACGTTAGCTTCAGGCGTTATATCGTTCCATTACGGATGTTACATTGTTTATTAGACGTATTATTCCTTGGAGGATACTGGTCATCCACGCGAACTGTACTGCTACAATCGGGAACTAAGTAAGTGTACCGTAAGTTACTTTATTGCTTTCCTAGATGCAATCCAAATTGCATGTTCATAATTGTAGGCGTATCGAAACTGATTACAATTAATTCTTACCTGGACTACTTGCCTAAGAGAAGTCAATATTCGCTTTTGTTTTAGTTCGTGGAGTAAATGTCAAAGGTAAAAAAAAACTAGGACAGAGTTTAGCAGAAATTCTCATGTATGCCTGGAATGATTGCATGAGCTATGTGATTAAGATCCTGATAGTGGTATTGCTAACACAGATAAAGAAGATTGTGTACATGAAAGCGGTCATGATTCAGGAACAGAAATGTTAGGAAATAATGAATTTTAATTGCAGGAAGAAGTTGTGAAGAGGTTGTACGTTTTTTTAAGAAATGATTGAATAACAAAATCGAGGGAAAGAGGACAGTCTGCCAATCTTAGGACAAGATCTTGTAATATTATTAAGCATTTACCTGGACCCAAAAATGAAGCTCATATAAGAAAGAGAGAAATCAGTACACTGCAGCTATTATTGGATGAAAATATAATATGCCTCATTCCATTAAGTACTAATATTCAGAGATCGGAGCTTTATTGTATCTATGTGGATCTCTCAGATGTTCTAGAAAGAATTTATCGAAGTTGTGGGATGACGTCTTTACGTTATTTTCAGCGAATTTGAATCAAAACACTTAAGCATGAATGGTTCAAATGGTTCAAATGGCTCTGAGCACTATGGGACTCAACTGCTGTGGTCATAAGTCCCCTAGAACTTAGAACTACTTAAACCTAACTAACCTAAGGACAGCACACAACACCCAGCCATCACGAGGCAGAGAAAATCCCTGACCCCGCCGGGAATCGAACCCGGGAACCCGTGCGTGGGAAGCGAGAACGCTACCGCACGACCACGAGATGCGGGCAAGCATGAATGAAAACAGGTTCAGGTTTCTCTTAATATGTGTGTCGTTTCAAAATAGCCTTGATGCAGGAGTTTACAGAGAGACTGCCAAGTTGGCTGCTATCCGAGAGATACTGTAACTTTTTACGTACAGTTACGAATAATATTTCTCACCTGGTGTGTATTTTACTGTATATGTGTATTAACTGCATTATATTTGGATATAAATGAAACACTTCTAAAACCGTTTATATACACAGCTCAAAGTATGCAATTACACAGTTTTTTTGTTGTGGATGACGCTTGTCATCCGCACGAGTGACCGTTTAATAAATTATTACGCGAGTAACGGGAGTTAACGAATTTGATTTTGATTTGCTAATATTTCATGCTTCAGAGCTGAAAGAAACTATTTGAACAAGCATTGGTGACATAAGACACACGTAGTTGGAATGCGTCAAGTCCGTTGGTAATCACAAAGACAACTAACCGAGAAGTATCAAACTGTTTCGCAAAACGTGGCAGAGGGCTGTTAAATTCATTAACCCGAACTGTAAAAAGTTAAGTAACATTTGAATTACTCTCCATTCAGATTCTACCTGAGCTATTGATACAACACATGGTTACATCTTACTTGCAAAGAAACAAGTTAACACTGAAAGAAAATTATTACAAAGGGGGACTCAAATTTCTCTGAATCTCTTTTATAAGTCATTGGAATACTTTACAACACTCTGGTGCCTTACGGGACCTTAGAACAGATTTCACACGTACTGGTGTTACTCCAGTACAAGTCACAATTAAGTCGTCTTCTACCACTTCCCTGTATACATTGACTATAAATGACACATTGAAAATGTCATTTATGATGATATAATCCGTTTTGATACTTTCTTCTCACTATACCAGCAAGAACTCCACAAGAGTGTGTGTACCATGGGACAGCCAAATAACGCTGAAAACACGGCGGATATCCGAAGACAACGTCTCCTTGTTTAAACTCTAGGGAGGGGAGCTCTGACCACCTGACACCATCTAACTCTCGATTCTGTCGGTCTCTTACAGAGCCTTCAGGCAATCTCCTTCCTTAGCTTCGTCCACAGGATTTATTCTGGCAAAACCACCACCTTCCAACTGTTTTTGGTAAGTCTTTCACCTTTCTATATGCCACACGTTCAAATTTCATGCTGTCACACACTCATTGATTGCGACACACAGGAAAGAGCAAGTCACACATTAAAATAAAACACAGATGGGCCTAGTCTCCTATCCTATCAAAAGGCCGTATTTCATGAGTATTAACTGGAAAAGGCCGTATTTCATGAGTATTAACTGGTGAAACTCTCCGTGGACCGTAGAATACCAAGGTAATCAATCTACAGATACTCAAATAACATTGGCAAGCAAGGGTTAAACGCAGCATATTGTTAGTGCTGCTTCAGTCACAATCCATTTATTGATTCGTACAACTATATCATTAGTTTGGCATTGCTGAATTAAAGTGCCTCACAAATAATTCCTGCTTCTATCACGGTTTAAAGCAACAGTGCATGACCGAACACCTTTTGATCAGATGATCCATATTCATATCTAAGGTCATGTACTCGCCCTCTAGTGGTTAGGCAGCAACAAAATGACACTAACTGGAGATTTATTACACATTATTGGTATCTATCCACAAAGAACTTGCAATTGTTTCATCGCGTCCGGAGTTAAACAGTTGCAGGCAGTGAACCAGCAATATATCCTACTCATTTTAACGTTATGAATTTAGCTTTCACCACTCTGTCTGGTTCTTTGTGTGGATTATGTACTTAATCATTATCTAGTGTTCTCCAGTCATTAATATTGCTGTCTCTTATGTGTCTAAATATTTTCCTTAACTTAATCTTCCTTTTTTTTATAAATTTTCCCTTCCAGACCCATAGGTTAAAACTGGTGCAGACAACGTACACATTCTGTTAGTATTTCGCAGAAAGTAATTTGCTGTTGAAAATTATCATAACACCTTAGTAATACATGTTAGCTTACGAATTTGTGATTGTTTCTGTTTATTGTGTTTGTGATTGAGTTTATGAAGTTTTCAAAGATGTCATCATGTCAAGATAACTCCGTTCATTTGTCTTTGCACTAGAATTATTAATGATCAGCTCTTTATTATCGTCAGTGTGGCGATTTAAAAAGAAGTCCATTGTTTTGGGTGTATTCGTCTGAGTGCCTGTTCCTCACGTACTTTTCGTTAATCATGAAGTAAGAATGTTTCATTCATTTTCATTCTTAGGTAATACAGAAACCATCAACACATGTAAGGATATTAATCTTGCTCTTGAATAGTGCTCCATTTTGTAATCATTTTCATATTTAAATTTTATTGTTAGCTGTAATGTTAAATAACTCTGGAAAGTGTGAATTCCATTGTGTGACTCCTATTTTGATCTCGAAAACTTCCGAAAATAAACTAGTGGTATTAGCTTTCTAAGAAGTTAATTTATTGATGAATGCACGTTTTTTTGTCGCGCTATGAGGCTCAGTGCAGAACAGTTCGATAAGTGTCCTTAAACAAGAGGATAATTACTTTTGTAGTTTAAGAGAAAGTATAAAGGTTGCAAATTCAGCCTAGTGTGTATTCTTTGTTATTTTGGTTTCCACCCAAAGAAGGTTTTAAAGGAAGCGGAACTAGCTGCTCATTGAAATCTTAGAAATGATTCACGTTGGATTCAGAGCATAAACATTTTTAACTTACGTAATTTCCTCTTTAATTATTGTTCAGTCGACGAGAAAAATCATGAGACATGTTTTAATTTGGACTCATGGAAGAAATTAACGGCCATTGTCTACTATTAACAGCTAGTCTATCTTGATAAATTTGCAGACATGTCGGATTTCCCAGCGTTACTGAGAGGCAGAATCATTACAAATGAAATGATACTTAGATTTCTTAATGCATATCTATCCACTTGGCTCTGTTACCTTTCTTGTGAGAGCTATTCTTATAAACACGTTAGGCGAAAAGCATATAAGCAAATCAGAAGTTAAGAGGAAGACACTGTCAGATTTGTTCAGTATTTATGGAAATATTTTACTGATTCGACATTGAGCTTTCACAAAGTCCTTGGACGAGGTCACGGTGACTGCATTATAATTGCCTGAAGCACCGATTAAACGAAGAAAACGTTTAGTGTTAAGGCAGACGTGTGTTGGCGTATTTTAGCCTCTTAGGGCAAGTACAGCAAAGGTCTTGGATGACAAGAGGAATGCAAGTGACGTGAATTAACGACGTGGTTGCGATGTGGCGCTGCGGCTGCCCGTTATAATTAACGCCTCGGGAAGGTCTGGTAGTGGCAGCAGCAGGCAACGGAGCTGCGCGATAGGGAGGTAACTCGTGACCTCATAGCCTTTGTCGACCGCGTATGCATGACCTGAGGGAACAGATTCGACAGTCCGTGCAAATGCTTGAATTATTACACAGCATCGTAACGGGGAATACGAAAAATACAAGCAACAAAGCTACATACTCATGGAAAACTGTATCTACACCTATATCTGTACCCCTAAAGGCACTTTACAGTGTGTGACGGATAGTACTTCGGGTACCACTATCGTTTTGCCCCTTTCCTCATTCATTCACGAATGGTCCATGGCAACACTGACTGTCGGGGAACTACCGTATGATCTCTAATTTATCTAAGCACCTTGTCGTGGTCATTTCACGAGAGCAACCAGTTCAGCGTTGCATCATCCATATTCACATTAACTGTAATTATCTATACATTACGCCGAGTGATGCGTTTAACAGCAAAAAATTCATCTATACCATATATATTAACGAATGTAGTGTACCCGTTTCCAAGTATATCCATTGGAAAAAGTATTGACCATTATTTCTGGGAAACAGAACACGTAACATACCGCAGTAACACCAATAATCCTCCTTAACACCAGTCTAGTGGTAAAAGGCTTGCAATTTAATGAAATAGAAGGGAAGGGAGGAAGATTAAGGCTTAACATCCCATCAACAACGTGGTTATCAAAGACGGTAATTTAAGGATCTGATTAATGTCGACAAATATAATAAGTGACAGAGCTTAATGATATCAGTAATAAACTATGGTGTCTAAACTATTCAACCACATTGTGTGTAATGCCAGTTATTCAGTAACACTAGTTCGTATCTATACACTTGCCTGTATTGCCTAGCCTTCTGGGTAGTCACTCCCCCTTCCGGCGAAAGTCACTCTTATCGACACGTCAGGTGAAAAGTATGTACCCACATTTGAAGCCAAGAGGAAGGCATGCTCTGCATACATATGGACCGCATCAGTGTGAACGATGTCTGTGCCGAATATAGGAATGAAGGACATTTGAAGGTTCAAATTTCTATTTCTATCCCCTCGTGTCATTTCAACTTGTGCCACAACTATTGAGTTCTCTTTCTCATATGTTCGCTGTCTTTAACTTTACTACCAATTCAAGCCTTTAAAATTTTACGTGCATTGACAAGAAGCTTCGTTAACCAGCTTCTAATTTTCGGTTTTTCCAGTAAGTTCATCATTTAGCATAAATTGGTTGAGATAGTCATCTGTATTGAATTGCTACCAGTCTCTGCATTTACTTTATGTTTTAACTAACTGAGTACCTGGCGTTGCCCAGGTATGCATTTACTAGAATACTGTCAGCCCATCTCCTTCTCCCCCCTCCAAGTCCAAATCCTCCACCGCATTCTCTCCGTCCACTTCTTCGAGGCCCCACTCTCTGTTCATCTCCTGCTGCCCCACTCTCTGTCCATCTGCTCTTACTCCCTCTGTTCATCTCCTCCACCTCCTACTGCCCATTCTATATTCTCGTCCCTCTACATCCATTTCCTCCTCCCACATCCCTCTGTCCCTTTCCCCCTTCCCCATCTCTTCGTCACTCTTTTCCTTCCTTTTCTCTGTCCATCACCCTCACCATCTCTCTCTGGCCATCTCTTCTTCCCTTTCTCTGTCTATTTACTCATCCCTGTCTATCAGTCGGTCTCCTTCTCCTGCTCCTCCTTACCTTTGTTAATCACCTGCTTCCTCATTTCTGTATAGACATCACTTCCTCCCCTCTTCTCTCTCGACGTTATCACCTCCACCCAAACAGGAGGTTGCTTGTTCTTACCCGCACAGTGCATCCTTCCAGGTACTAAGTGATAAAACGTACAAAGTTTTGTTTAAATCGATCCAGTGGTTTAGGTGAAGCTTTTTACCCACGGTGTTGCCCACATACACACATCTCTCAGGTATTTAACGTGTGTCACATGTATTTGTACGCATATTTCACGTGTATTTGTAGCAAATTTCAGCTGCAGTATCGTTTCCACGCAGCTCAATGTTTATGAAGCAATATCTCTTGAACAGTGTGTCGTACAACGATATAATCTTGCAGATAAATCCAATTTTATAATAGGAGACTGGGTGCCAAACGTTTTGCGAATAGCCGGCCGGTGTCGCCGAGCGATTCTAGGCGCTTCAGTCTGGAACCGCGCGACCGCTACGGTAGCAGGTTCGAATCCTGCCTCAGGCATGAATGTGTGTGATGTCCTTAGGTTAGGTAGGTTTAAGTAGTTCTAAGTTCTAGGGCACTGATGACCTCAGTTGTTAAGTCCCATACTGCTCAGAGCCATTTGCTGCGAATAGTGTTAGCAGTCATGAAGTATTAAACTAAAAAATGTTCATGTCTGAGGATATTGGTGGCAGCGGAAGTGTTTAAACTCAGAAGAGTTTCCTGGAGCCACTCTGCAGCAATTCTGGACCTGAGGGGTGTCGCATTCTCCTGCTGGAATTGCCCAGGTCCGTCGGAATGCACAATGGACCTGAATGGGTGCAGGTGATCAGACAGGACACCTACGTACGTGTCACCTGTCACAGTCCTATCTAGACGTATCAGGAGTCCCACATCACTCCAACTGCACACACCCCACACCATTACAGAGCGTCCACCAGCCTGAACAGCCCCTGCTGACATGCAGGGTCAATGGATCCAAGAGGTTATCTCTATACCTCTATTCCCTCGATAGAATTTGCATCGAGACTCGTTCGACCAGGCAACATGTTTCCAGTCATCAACAGTCGTACGTCGGTGTTCACGGACCCAGGAGAGGCCTAAAACTTTGTGTCGTGCAGTCATCAAGGCATGTGTGGGCCGTCGGCTCCGAAAGCCCATATCGACGATGTTTCGTTGAATAGTTCGCACGGTGACACTTGTTGATGACCCAGCATTGAAAACTGCAGCAATTTGCGGAAGGGTTGTACGCTGAACGATTCTCTTCAGTCGTCGTTGGTCCCGTCCTTGCAGGATATTTTTCCGGCCGCAGCGATCTCGTAGATTTGATGTTTTACCGGATTCCTGATATTCACGGTACACTCGTGAAATGGTCGTACGGGAAAATTCCTACTTCAGTGCTGTCTCGGCGATGCTGTGTCCCACTGCTCGTACGCCGACAATAACACACGTTCAAACGCACTTAAATCTTGACAACTTGCCATTGTAACTTCAGTAACCGATCTAATAACTGCTCCAGGCACTTGTCTTATGTAGCGTTCCCGACCGCATCGCCATATTCTGCCTATTTACATATGTCTGTATTTTAATACGCATGCCTATGCCAGCTCAGTATATATATATATATATATATATATATATATATATATATATATATATATATACTCCTGGAAATGGAAAAAAGAACACATTGACACCGGTGTGTCAGACCCACCATACTTGCTCCGGACACTGCGAGAGGGCTGTACAAGCAATGATCACACGCACGGCACAGCGGACACACCAGGAACCGCGGTGTTGGCCGTCGAATGGCGCTAGCTGCGCAGCATTTGTGCACCGCCGCCGTCGGTGTCAGCCAGTTTGCCGTGGCATACGGAGCTCCATCGCAGTCTTTAACACTGGTAGCATGCCGCGACAGCGTGGACGTGAACCGTATGTGCAGTTGACGGACTTTGAGCGAGGGCGTATAGTGGGCATGCGGGAGGCCGGGTGGACGTACCGCCGAATTGCTCAACACGTGGGGCGTGAGGTCTCCACAGTACATCGATGTTGTCGCCAGTGGTCGGCGGAAGGTGCACGTGCCCGTCGACCTGGGACCGGACCGCAGCGACGCACGGATGCACGCCAAGACCGTAGGATCCTACGCAGTGCCGTAGGGGACCGCACCGCCACTTCCCAGCAAATTAGGGACACTGTTGCTCCTGGGGTATCGGCGAGGACCATTCGCAACCGTCTCCATGAAGCTGCGCTACGGTCCCGCACACCGTTAGGCCGTCTTCCGCTCACGCCCCAACATCGTGCAGCCCGCCTCCAGTGGTGTCGCGACAGGCGTGAATGGAGGGACGAATGGAGACGTGTCGTCTTCAGCGATGAGAGTCGCTTCTGCCTTGGTGCCAATGATGGTCGTATGCGTGTTTGGCGCCGTGCAGGTGAGCGCCACAATCAGGACTGCATACGACCGAGGCACACAGGGCCAACACCCGGCATCATGGTGTGGGGAGCGATCTCCTACACTGGCCGTACACCACTGGTGATCGTCGAGGGGACACTGAATAGTGCACGGTACATCCAAACCGTCATCGAACCCATCGTTCTACCATTCCTAGACCGGCAAGGGAACTTGCTGTTCCAACAGGACAATGCACGTCCGCATGTATCCCGTGCCACCCAACGTGCTCTAGAAGGTGTAAGTCAACTACCCTGGCCAGCAAGATCTCCGGATCTGTCCCCCATTGAGCATGTTTGGGACTGGATGAAGCGTCGTCTCACGCGGTCTGCACGTCCAGCACGAACGCTGGTCCAACTGAGGCGCCAGGTGGAAATGGCATGGCAAGCCGTTCCACAGGACTACATCTAGCATGTCTACGATCGTCTCCATGGGAGAATAGCAGCCTGCATTGCTGCGAAAGGTGGATATACACTGTACTAGTGCCGACATTGTGCATGCTCTGTTGCCTGTGTCTATGTGCCTGTGGTTCTGTCAGTGTGATCATGTGATGTATCTGACCCCAGGAATGTGTCAATAAAGTTTCCCCTTCCTGGGACAATGAATTCACGGTATTCTTATTTCAATTTCCTTTGTGTAACACCCTATATATATATATATATATATATATATATATATATATATATATATATATATATATATATATATACACATATGTTGTTACACAAAGGTACGGCCAAACTTTCAGGAAACATTCCTCACACACAAAGAAAGAAAATATGATATGTGGACATGTGTCCGGAAACGCTTACATTCCATGTTAGAGCTCATTTTATTACTTCTCTTCAAATCACATTAATCATGGAATGGAAACACACAGCAATAGAACGTACCAGCGTGGCTTCAAACACTTTGTTACAGGAAATGTTCAAAATGTCCTCCGTTAGCGAGGATACATGCATCCACTCTCCGTCGCATGGAATCCCTGATGCGCTGATGCAGCCCTGGAGAATGGCGTATTGTATCACAGCCGTCCACAATACGAGCACGAAGAGTCTCTACATTTGGTACCGGGGTTGTATATACAAGAGCTTTCAAATGCCCCCATAAATGAAAGTCAAGAGGTTTGACGTCAGGAGAGCGTGGAGGCCATGGAATTGGTCCGCCTCTACCAATCCATCGGTCACCGAATCTGTTGCTGAGAAGCGTACGAACACTTCGTCTGAAATGTGCAGGAGCTCCATCATACTTGTAAAGGCACATGTTCTAGCAGCACAGGTAGAGTATCCCGTATGAAATCATGATAACGTGCTCCATTGAGCGTAGGTGGAAGAACATGGGGCCCAATCAAGACATCACCAACAATGCCTCCCCAAACGTTCACAGAAAGTCTGTGTTGATGACGTGATTGCACAATTGCGTGCGGATTCTCGTCAGCCCACACATGTTTATTGTGAAAATTTACAATTTGATCACGTTGGAATGAAGCCTTATGCGTATAGAGAACATTTGCACTGAAATGAGGATTGACATATTGTTGGATGAACCATTCTCAGAAGTGTACCCGTGGAAGCCAATCAGCTGCTGATAGTACCTGCACACGCTGTACATGGTACGGAAACAACTGGTTCTCCCGTAGCACCCTCCATACAGTGACGTGGTCAACGTTACCTTGTACAGCAGCAACTTCTCTGACGCTGACATTATGGTTATCGTCAACTGCACGAAGAATTGCCTCGTCCATTGCAGGTGTCCTCGTCGTTCTAGGTCTTCCCCAGTCGCGAGTCATAGGCTGGAATGTTCCGTGCTCCCTAAGACGCCGAGCAATTGTGTTCGAACGTCTTCCTGTCGGGACACCTTCGTTCTGGAAATCTGTCTCGATACAAACGTACCGCGCCACGGCTATTGCCCCGTGCTAATCCATACATCAAATGGACATCTGCCAACTCCGCATTTGTAAACATTGCACTGACTGCAAAACCACGTTCGTGATGAACACTAACCTGTTGATGCTACGTACTGATGTGCTTGATGCTAGTACTGTAGAGCAATGAGTCGCATGTCAACACAAGCACCGAAGTCACCATTACCTTCCTTCAATTGGGCCAACTGGCGGTGAATCGAGGAAGTACAGAACATACTGACGAAACTAAAATGAGCTCTAACATGGAAATCAAGCGTTTCCGGACACATGTCCACATAACATCTTTTCTTTATTTGTGAGTGAGGAATGTTTGCTGTCAGTTTGGCCGTACCTTTTTGTAACACCCTGTATATGAGTAGAATTTTTTGAGAGGTAGGTGGTTTTCCCCACTCGTGGTCGTTTCCAGGCAGTAAGTAATACGTGTAACATTTCTCATTGAAATTTAAGCAGTAGTTTAGGAGGAGATTTGGAAGATACATTAACACTTACATACACATTCAGGGTGTTTCCGTAACAGCGTGAAAAAATGTAACAGGACATAGAGAATGTTCCATTCAACATTTTGAGATAGGAAACGCGTGGTCGCAGAAGCCAGCTTAAGGAGATATGGAGGTAAACTTGTCTACCACTTTGTCTGTCATTACTGTTTCCCAGCTTATTTACAACTAACAAGCGTGCAAGTTTAAACGTATAAGAGACTTACAAATGAAACCCGGTCACTAGTGTAAAGTAACGGTAACGATTTTATTAACTCAAAAAGGTAGTTATACACAGTACACACACTGAAAAATAATCGCCAAAACTGTTGGCTCATTTATCCCATTGCGACGCTAGCGGGTCGATTCCATCCTTGAAGAATCTAGTAGTCTGCTGTCGGATCCAGGCCTGGACCCAGTCACACACTTCGGTAGTGTCCACGCTAATACCCAATAACCGATAAATATGCGTCCGCCCCGATAGCAGAGCCGGCACGGTAGCTCAGCGTGTTCGGTCAGAGAGCCGGTTGGCCTGTGTAATAAAAAACTGAGTGGAAGGATCAACCACCGAACTTGAACAGGATGTCTTGCGACGTCCGCAACGACCAAACACAACGATCAATAACTAACAAAAAAAAAAAAAAAGCTGAGTGGTCAACGTGTCGGATTGCCGTCCTACGGGTCTGGCATTTCCTCCGCTCAGGCACTGGGTGTTGTGTTGTCTTCATCATCATTTTATCCACATCCGGCGCGCAGGTCGCCCAATGTGGCGTTGCATGTAATAAGACCTACACCAAGGCAGCCGGACCTGCTCCGCAAGGGGCCTCCCGGCCAATGACGCTAAACGCTCATTTCCATTTCCGATAGATCTCGTCCACGGTGATTCTGCGGTTGTCCAAGACTAAAGCATTCACTTCCGCAACCATTTCCGGTGTGATGACACGATTAGCCTATCCAGGACGAGCATCGTCTTCCAGTGACTCGCGCCCCTCAAGGAATCGACTGCGCCATTCCACAACACTTGAACGACTCAGACTGTGCTCACCGTACACTGCCTTGATCCGTCGATAAATTTAACGGTCTCTAACTCCCCCCGCCGTCAAAAATGAAATCACTCCTCGTTGTTCCTGCTTACTCGCCTGCATGTTCGGTAGTGGACGATTACTTATGTGGCTACCTTCTCTTCAGCGCGAAACCACACTGGGGCTATGCAACGTCAAACGGTGCACACGCGTCAGTCTCTCTACCAATAGAAGGCGCCACCATACCCGCAGTTACGTGGTGTCCCCTTACGTGTAAGGCAAAGGTAGACGCACTGACCAGGTTTCATTTGAATGAACCTCATATTTGCTGTTTATTTACACATACATTCTTTATTTCTTGCAAGGAAACAAGGAGGACGAGCGTGATTACTGGAAAGTCATGATGCAGGTTTTGTTTACTTTACTTATGCATCGTATTTATATTGTACCTTAGGCTGTTCGTCTGAGGATGTGGATCCAACATGACGGCGCACCGCCCCACTTCATTGTAGATGTCCGCAAGCATCTAAATGCTGTATTTCCTAGTCGCTGAATTGGAGGGGGAGGGCCGGCTCTGTGGCCGAGTGGTTCTAGGCGCTTCAGTCTGGAACCGCGCTGCTGCTACGGTCGCAGGTTCGAATCCTGCCTCGGGCATGGATGTGTGTGATGTCCTTAGGTTTAAGTAGTTCTAAATATAGGGGACTGATGACCTACGATGTTAAGTCCCATAGTGCTTAGAGCCATTTGAACCATTTGGAGGGGGAGGACCAATTCCATGGCCAGCGAGGTCACCTGGCGTGAATCCCCTTTATTATTTCGTATGGGAATATCTAAAGGCAGTTCTGTATGAAACCCCGGTGGAAACGGAGATGGAATTAATTGCCAGAATTGTAGCTCCCTGTGATGTGATTCGAAGTACACCAAGGATATCTGTCAGGGTGCATCAGGAACTTGTTCGACGGTGTCATGCTTGCACTGAGGTTGATAGCCGTCAGATTCAGCACATTTTGTAAGATACAGAACAACTGACACGTTCATTGTGTCAGTGATGGTATTTTCAGTTAACTGTAACTATTGTAAATTAAAAAGTACACAGTAATGTGATTTTATACCTATTATCTAGTTAAGTTGGCTTCTCCGACCCCAGGTTCCTTACTCAAATTGTTCAGTGGAGTATCCTCTTTGTTCTGTTAAATTCTTGCACGCTCTTATGGAAACAACCTTTACAGACTTTTATAATATGTATGTTTTTTTACTGTCAGTTGTGTTTTGTTTGCAGAATGAGTTTGTTATGACAATGAAGGTTAGTTAATTAATCTAAAACTTCATGCGAAATTATGGAGCATAAACTATGTCCACTGTTCTGTTAAAAAGTGGCTGTGAAAGTATGAAGCTCAACTCCCAGTAGTGCCAGCTAATGGTGTAGTGGTGTTGTTATTGTTGATGCTGCCGTTATTGTGGATTACGGCTCAGAATACTGCATTCAGATGACTTCTCCAGCACACGCAGCAGCCTGTGTCCTACGCATGAAGATATGTTTCTATTACAATGGCCCAAAAATATTGTGGCGTACGTTTTAGCATTTCAGATGTTTTATTTGCTATTTCAGCTTTTCGAACATACATATGTCACAAATCTCCGTAAGAGCGAGGGTATATAGTGTACAATGAATGATAATGTTTATCCTTGGAGCACGTCCTTACTTGCTCTATTGGGGCCAGCACAACAAGTTATTAACAATCACAACGAACATCTGTTCCCAAAAATACTGAGGAGCATAGCAACTACGGAGCAATGTATTTCACGTTTTCTCCTTTTCTGCGCTAATATTTTGGACATACGCCTGATATAAATCACTACATACGAGAGCGTGTTGAAAAGCAATGCCCCAGAATTTTTTACGTGAGATTTCTTTAAGCTTTTTAAATAAAACTAATTCATCTTCACTCTCAATGTCGACACATGTATATCTCAACGTAATCACCCTTGCAACGAAAACATTTCTCCCAATGAGAAACCAGTTCATTGATACCGTCACTGTAGAAATGTCTGACATTGTTGATGAAGCCACAGCCTCATCTCTCCTTGCACCGCTTCATCAGTATCGCAGTGTACGCCTCGAACGGGTTCCTTAAGTTTTGGAGACATGAAAATCGGATGGGGCCAGGTTGGGGCTGCATGGAGGATGATCGACGACAGTGAACCCAAAGTGTCGGATTGCTGCAGATGCCTCTACGTTCGTGCCTGACACGGTTAATTACAGGGTGCTCCATGTGTGGACGAATTCTTCGAATTCTCGCCTTCAGTTTTCTGAGGGTATCTCTCGCACCGACATAGCTACGTTGCACAACAGCATGTTAGGCGCTACAATTCGGAGCCCTCTAGCGGCAAATATCTCAACCGACATTGAGAACAGAATAAAAACTTCGGAAGCATTACTTTTCAGCACGCCCTCGTACAACAAATTTAATTATTTCGTTAATGAATGCTTGGAAATCAGCCACAAAACTGAGCGAAGTTCCATTACAAACAACACCTTTTCCGAATCCCGTTTGCACCCCAGTGTGTGTATTACCCCAATTTCATGTATTTTCAGAAAACAACAGGAAAGGGCAATGATCGTGTATGGTGCAGTGCGTTTGTGAGGTTTTCCTTGGTATCCATTTTGGAATAAACCATACTGATTTTACTTCCACTATTTACGTTGTCTTTCTACAAATTTCATTGAGTATTTCATACAATAGGTCTCTTTCTTCATGTGGTAAAGCACTGGGCTACGTGTACTATCTGGTGATGAGTAGTTGCAGATGATCTACACAATGAGGTGACACAATGATGAGACAGTGGAGAACAGCTTTTCCAATTCCCTTTCGGCGACTCAGATTTGTGTTTTCCGTCGTTTCATCACATCGTATAAGGAAAATACGGGAAGTGCCAGAACGACTTCTACGAGAAGGATATTGCCAGTTTACTTCTTGATCAGTATACCTGTCGACAGGACTCTAAACCCTAATTTTCTTTCTCTTCTTTCTTGCCTCACCCGCTTACTTCTTGAAGTGAATTATCAATACCTAAAAACCTATTCGGTTAAATTTCTCAAAATATATCCATTGAAGTAGAGATAGTTTGAGAAATACTTCAGCGATTCTTTATATTTTCTGCCGTTCTTTAGTTGTTTTTTGTGATTGTTTTTGATATCTTTTTGGAGATGTGTTCAGTCTATGTAAATAAAAAGCTGATTCTTTCATCGCCTAGCAACATTAACTTTCTCACATCCTATATTCCACGTAGTTTCTCCCTGAATGTCCTCACAAACATTTTGGCGTTCCATCTTTTTCTTTGTCTTTAAGTAGTTTCCTTCCTATGTATTGAAAGTGATTAAAATTTAAGTAATTATTCATTTCATTAATGAAACACCTTTTTCTTGCTCCACTTCTCATCCCATATCGTTATCAATATATTTATCTGTGGGGCAAGGGGCTTATTCTCACAAATTGTCTTTGTTGTCGTTCTTTCTGCTTGTGAAACTACGTCCCAGTAGTGACAAGCAGCGTTTACAGATTCCTAAAACGTTTGTATAACTGTACTAAAGTGCTGTTTATATTTGTTCCATTCAATTTCTGAAGTTTTTATTTATAACGAGGGCGGATCAAAGTAATTGTGATTTAAGAGTTTCTTTCTTCCACTACAATAAGACGATGATAAGAATCGAGAAATTCTATTACAATTTCCCTTTCCACTCCTTGACTGAACATGAGAGGCGAAAAACATATATTGCATCTCTAGTAATGTCTACATATTCTCGTGCGTAACCCTTATGAAGGATGGCCAGATTTTATTGGTTTAAAATTTCTTTTATAATTCTACAAATATCATATTAGGCGTTAAAACATTCCATATAACGGGCTAAAAATCCCATTAAAATTTCATAAATCGCAGTAACTGGCTTTCTGTCATATGATCATGATCATGAGATTACGATCTTCCGCATGTGCACAGTACAAAAACTGGTCAATGGAAAAAACGGCAAATCAGATGCCTGTGCAGTAGTGACTCGAATGAAATGCAGCAAGTCAGTTTCTAATCTATGTCGGGGACGCACTGGAGAAGAAGTATTACTTAAAACATTTCTTGAAACTGATGTATATGTATTCTACACATACGTCAAGGAAACACAGAAACCTCATTACTAAGAGGATAAGCTACAGTTATCGAGAGATACAGTGTATTGTTACCATAGGGAAAAGTTACCAATGATCTATGTAACTGAACTGAGATGGCCGAAACATGTCGTGGGGAGAGTCCGCTTGCTTTTTTTTATTTCATTATTTTTTATGTGAGAGTAACACTCTTGTAGCTATGAGACCGAGTGCCTATGATACTCTCCACTATCAGTACATGGAACACGTTTGTCGTATATGACAATAAGTAGTTGATTTACCGCACTAGAGGTGGCCGTTAGTTGGCTTTAAAACAAATGGAGTCACTTCTGGCGTTAGGTTTAATAAAGCTAACGCTAACCTTTAAAGCTATTGGCAAGAGCTTGTCATGCAAACCTCCCAAAAACTTGGGTTGATTCTTACATCAGCAATAAATAGCAACACAGTATGGTAACAATTAAGGAATTTTGTCACTGTAAGACATAAAGACTTGGAACCAGCAGAGGGCCTCTGTGACGAAACCAGGCCACAGCCAGGAAGGTCTCAGCTAGCGAGAGGACTGCATTGACAGTAATACTTCTGTGACGATAAGTCACACTTGCCGGCTGTGCGCGATGTAGCCTGCAGGAGTATCGTAACCCAGTTACAACAGCTGGAAAGTCACCGATACGTTCCAGATGATTCTGTGCGACCCACTAACAGATGTAAACAACAGAAATCAGCAGTGAGAAGCAGTATCTAACCACAGCCGAAACAGCTCTTCATCGTTCAGTTACCTCACCATTATGTGATGGCCAGTCTATGTCAGTCGGTGCCGTTGAAGGAAATCTGCCGCCACCGAGGCGTGAACGAGGGACTTATGTCTGTCTGTCAAGACCGGGAATCAACATTACGCCAGCCACCTGCTCTGCTCTTCAACATGGTTTCAGACTTCGACTCCGGACAACTCCAGCGCAGTGCCAGAGAAAATGTGGTGGCCGCCCGTGAATGCAGCGCAGCTGCTTCCTGCAGTCCCAGATTGCCTCACATACTGACGCCAGAGTAGAACTTTAGTCTCCCTGGCAGCCAGAATGTGCACTCCGCTCACTGTACTTCATCGCCTGCAGCTACAGTGCCGGTGTATTACGTGAAGAAGGAAACGCACCGCAATCACTGTACTAGCTAGGTGATATAATTAAACACTTGTTCATGATCATGGAGGAGTGAAGTTGAACTATTAAACAGAAGACTGAGAAAATGTCTGCAGGATTCCCGCACGTCATACCTGTCTCTCAAACCATCTACGGTCTTCCTTTTTTTCTCACGCCCTCAAAAAGACTCGAACCCATCCTGCCAAGCAAGAAATTCTCATGTTTTTGTCTCTGGGCTCCTCCACAGTTATCCCTGGTCCGCTTTTTTCCCAGTGTGGGACGATTCTGGTTGCTACCTTCTACATGACAAGAGCATCCGTAACGTTTTGCGTAGACTGATATTTCTGGTATCAAAAAAGTAAACTAACAATGTATGTGTTTCATATTACGTGAGGATTATTAATATTATTTAACTGTTGTGGTGAAAGTGTATCAGACGAGTATAACACAAATAATCAGACTATAAAAACAGTGGACTATGATACGGTTGTCAAAAAATTCCCGCAATGTTGCCAATCCTCACTACGCCAATAGTTGATACATTACTTGATCAGTTTCGAACACTTTGCACTGATACACATAGTCCGTGCTGGCCAGCCTTCAGATAAAAGGAGTAGTAGGGCACCAAGCCGAAGATTCTCCAAAACATCGAGTTGAGTTTTATTCACAGTTTGTTGACTAATATAAGGTGCTAAAGCGTAGCTCTGTATAGTGTTCTGAACAGTGATTTAAACCTGTATTCAGAGCAGATAGTTTGCCAAGCTGAGCTAGGAATGTGTTTTCTACAGCGCCCTAAAATTAGTTTAGTTCATTTATTATTTAGTTCCTGGTATTTTCAAAATGACAACGGCTTTTACGCTATGTGGTGATTTGTGCAGTATTATCGTGCTTTAAGTAATACATCAGAGAGTGATTAGAGCGGGACTCCATATGTGGCTGATAATGACACAATGGCTTAGGTTGGTGTTAAGTGAAGTGCATTCACTAAAGTCATATGGAATAAATAAATAACTGCCCTTAATATTGGCTACCTCGTGGAGCTATATCAGCTAACCATTGGAACATAATGACAGCAAATACGAAGCCTTTGAGAATCAATTTTGCTTTGCTGCACGGGACTATCTACAGTCATTAGTTTAAGGTCATACCAACTAATATATTGCTATGAAAATTGATTTGCACCATGATTAATTAGTGGTAATCTCGACATAATTCCTGAGAGGATGATTCATGGGTTTATGCTTAGAGACAACAAAATTATTTCGCTGCAACAGTCTGTGAAAGGACGCCAAGCTATCATTAAGGACAGTACTTTGAACCTTCTTTATTAATTTAGAGAAAAATTGCGGGATAAATGAAAATACTAATGGGTATCTTTTATCTGCTACAGATCTGACGCTAAACGATCGTTGAAAAGCTCATATCAGTATATTTGTGCCGGCATTAGATGTGAGAATATTCAGTATCATTGATTAATGAATGGTGTCAGACAACTTATTAAATTGGTTTACATATATATTTTATACTAACAATATGTTTCCACCCTCCTGCAGTTGTTCTTTGATGAAGTAAAAGCTACTTTAGTTGAATAAGTTTAGCCCTTCACTCACAGGGTCAAAAAGATTGTGTGCTATTTGGAGTGAATTTTTTTTAATTTTATATAATAGCACATTCTAAGTATAAAAGTAAAGCTGCAATTTCTTCACTTACGTTGTAGCGAAGTTCCACTAAGTCTCGTTTTTCCAGCTATCGATGACCTTTGAAGATAATATTATTCCACTGAAAGAATGTGTAGTTAATGGTATATCTCAGCAGGTACGAAAGTTCTTCATGTTAACCATCTGGCAGACACCCTGCTCTTTGCATGCCATCATTTCCCAAAATCTCGAACCGTTTAATAGATGCAATGGATGTTATGAATATTTCATGCTCACTGTATCGTTAGTGCAGATGACCAAAAGTGAATGTGCTACATATAATCCATTTTCTTGACACTGGAGTTAGGTACACATCTCCTCCCAAGTTAAAATAAAAATTCAATATGTTGCTCACTTGTCATGTGCAGCGATGTATGACCTGAAATGCATCAAACAAAATCAGATCGACTCCTATTTTTCATTGAAATCTATTTTAATTTCATGCAAAGTATTATGTAACTGCAAAATATCATAACAACTATGTCCATCACCGAAATGATAAGCACTTCGCCGTGAAGCTGAGGAATTAAGCCAAAAGCTGCGAAAGAATTAAATTTTTTTTACTGAACAGTTTCTTTCAAATCGTGTGGGAAAGACTGCAGAACAGATGACGCACCTGCACTACCAGTTCAGCAGTGTAGCACATTGCCTACCTGCCACATCAGCCACATCACAGAAGGAAAAAAACTGATTGATCCAGTCTGGCTAGCTGGCTTGCAAATGTCCACTGCAGTTGGTTCTGATGTCAGGGCTGCCATCGTATGTTCTCCATTAGACGGCAGAGGGATATTTCTCAATTTGTTTAAAGCCGCTTCGCACTTGTGTCCGCTACACAGGTAACCTGCTTTTTTGTGTGCACATCCAAAGGCTTGTGGGCATAAGAAGAATATTTATTCTAAAGGTGGATAAATATCTACCTAAACGTTAACATAATTTCATTTTTATTGCCAATTCTTTCCCCTATCCGGTTCCTCACTTATCATCGTGTACTTGATCTGATCATCAACCATGGTTAATGTAACACTTTAAGAGAGGTGGTGGTGGTGGTGGTGGTGGTGGTTAGTGTTTAACGTCCCGTCGACCACGAGGTCATTAGAGACGGAGCGCAAGCTCGGGTTAGGGAAGGATTGGGAAGGAAATCGGCCGTGCCCTCTAAAAGTAACCATCCCGGCATTTGCCTGAAACGATTTAGGGAAATCACGGAAAACCTAAATCAGGATGGCTGGAGACGGGATTGAACCGTCGTCATCCCGAATGCGAGTCCAGTGTGCTAACCACTGCGCCACCTCGCTCGGTAAACACTTTAAGAGATTCAGTATTAGTAAACTTCGTGGTGTATTCATTCCTGACTCGATATCTTCTGTGATACAGAGGAGTCACAAAAGGGGTATTTTAAGTTCTTTAAATGGCTTATGTTAGGAAGACACATCATGAAATCGTTTCCTGTTTTCACTCATTCAACGATCTAAGCCCGCAGAGTGATTTTTTGATCTATTTTGTAGATAAGTACTTTTCTGCCATTGTGGAAATCTCAAAATTTCGCTAGTATACTTTCTCGGCATCTCTGCATATTTCTCTTAACGGCTACTGAATAGAATTCTGCTTTACGGATACGATCCATTTTCATGACAGCTGTTCTAATGGCCAAATGACAACTGCCTACAAAAAATGGTTCAAATGGCTCTGAGCACTATGGGACTTAATTTCTGAGGTCATCAGTCCCCTAGAACTTAGAACCACTTAAACCTAACTAACCTAAGGACATCACACACATCCATGCCCGAGGCAGGATTCGAACCTGCGACCGTAGCGGTCGCGCGGTTCCAGCCAACATACAGGCACCCTTTCCCACAGTTGTGTCACTCTATAATGGTGAAGGAGACTCCCCAGGATCTGTTCCTACATCTGCCATCGAGGTGGTACGCATTCGCAAACACGTATAAATGAAAAATAAACATTCAACAAATTATCAGTTTCATCTTTTTCTCTATGGATGACACTTCTTTAGACCTAGAATACTTGCGATAAATGAAATTTTTTGTAGTATCTAACGATTTTCGCAATGGAAAAATTTATAGCCTTATTAAAAGGAATTGTAGGATTTTGTTTCTTTCTTTCAATATGTAATTTTCAAGAAATTGTTGAACCATCTCTTACACTTGGAGTGCCTGCGTTGGAAAATAGTTTCACTCTGGACGGAGTGGCTGGTTAATATTTAGTGTGGCTTCAGTTCTGTTGAGAGAGGTCAATTTTTTCCTATCATATTCAAAGTTAGACTTTGGTTGGCACAGTTCATGGTGTGCGCTGAGGTCCCGGTTATTTTTCATCTTTTACAAAGTTTTGTAGGTCTTAAACTGATTTTCTGGCGTCTCTCTACTGCAAAAAATACTTCGTTTATCACGTCGCACCACACCGAGGCAACTTTTGAATGAAGGATGGAAATATTAATCTTCTTCCATATATTCTTCCACTTCTCGTCCTTCTGTTTCCTTCCAGTTGAGTTTTGTGAGTTTCATTTCATTGTTTCTCAAAATATTGTTTTCGTGTTGGCGTGACGGCTAATGTATTGTAAGTAGCTACTTCCTACGTAAAGGTCCGGATGAGGCCTAACTTGGGTTTGATGTAACTCACGTTGATTGTTAGAGATGCGTCTCTCGGAGTCAGGGCTGATATGAGCTCTTGCGTAATTTATTACACACATAAAGACGGAATATATCCCATATTACTTGTAATTCCCGTTTTATGGTTCTGTAGAATTCTGAGTGTTCGTGCTATATAAATGGCCGAGCATTGTGCATAAGCGCCTTTAGTGTCTAGACCTCCTTTCGTACAGTCTAACGTCGCTGTCCGGAAAGAAACTGAACATATTTTCTCTCCAGACATACAAGTAGGACAGGGCTAAGATATTACTTGATATTGTTTTTGGTACTGGTAGCACAGCTGCGAAATTAAAGATATGTTTGAACGCTATTGTGCAGTGGTTTTCAGCATTGATCGTAGGATGTTAAAACTTTTTACGAAGTTAGCCTTTTCCATTTCTATTGGATTCGCTATCAGGATAATACAGAGCTGTTTCTTCCGCTCGTCTTCTCTAGCCAGGAAAGCTCCAACTGATCTGCTTGGAGAGCGAGAAGCATTATTTTAGATTTACGGCAGCTTAGCCTGGCTCGGCTGGCTTTGGCGTAATTGTCAATTATCCTTTCTGACACCGACGGCGTTTGCGTGGACGGCTGTTTTTACATTTAATTGTTCCAAACCTTTTAACGATATTAAAGCTTTCCGAGAAATGATTATATTGCTGTGGCATTCATGCACGTGGATAGAGGGCATTCTTGTCGTTCTCCTCGTTTGAAGCAGACTACTGTGTTTAATATGCCATTTATCTTGTTTCGCAATGATGTCCTGCTTATGAGTTCCGTATAATGTCTACAAAATGTATGCTAAAAACCATCAATGCCATAATTCTGGAAAACAAACCGTAACTGACGGTATCAAATGCTTCGTAATATCGTAAAAATGTGGTAACTATTGTTAGTATTATATGACTACATTAAAGATATAATGTCGCGGTATTCACGCAACACATTCTCCTTCCAGTAATCAAACCGTCTTCATGTCGATCTAGTATCTCTGACAGAGTTTGTTTCTGTGTGCTATTTATCGTTATTGTCACTATTTTAAAGTCTGTATTCAGAGAGGGGGGGGGGGGTTGGTAGGGCCAATATTTTGCAGTGTATTCAGAGTAATAAACTTCCTGACGTTAAAACTGAGTGCTCGGCTGAGACTCTAACTGTGACCATTCGCCATTAACGGGAAAGTGTTCTAGCGACTAAACTACCAAAACACGACTCCCGACCCGTCCTCACTGCTTTATTTCTCCCAGTACCTGATATCCTACCTTGCAAACTTCACAGAAGAGCTGTTGCGAAACTTGCAGGATTAGTACTCAGGGTGAAACGATGTTGAAGAGACCTGGGTTAGCCACAGCCTCGGGGGAGGTTTCCGGAACTGTGTGTCGGACCGAGACTCGAACTCGAGACATTTGCTTTTCGCAGGCAAGTGTCTTTCGATTGAACTACCCACACACGACAACCCTTCCTCACAGCTGCACTTTCGCCAGTACCTCATCTCTCTTCTATTCGGAGACAGTTAGGAATGAAGACTGTAATTCCTTTCCAGAATAGATGTAGAGAAATTCTATGGGACTGCATTTTATTATCCATTTGGGTGATCTCTTCGTCACTAAGTCTTCATAGTTAGCGTAGAATTTCCACGGTAGCTCGTATGCCTTCCAATTTTTTTTTACGTTTCCTTAATACTGTCTCAATTTCCGAGGCCGTTGTTTTGAGACTATTTCCTCATTATCTTGTGACTGGCCTTTGCTGAGACACTACACATAATCTCTTATGCCACCTGTGTGTTTGTCTCTGGGTCTGTATATAATCCCAGTTACTGCTGGTTGACGTACCTCTTGAAAGAGTCTGGCCCGTAAAAATTCTCTCGTCATCATCTAGAAGCAGCGTAATAACTTTTTATACTCTTGCAATATGACAGATTGGGGAAAGCTCTTGTGAAATTATGCCTTGTTTGGGTGCCATGCTCTCTAACAATTGGTGAAACGGAACTTTTACTTTATTTTTATGTCGTTTTAACTTTATGATGTCCTACGAAATTAATTCCAACAATTTTCTTTCTCCAATAGGCCTTATTTTGTGTAAAAAGTGTTATGCATATTTCTACTGTAGTTTGGCGTTGCATTGGCCGGAAATGTGTGATCGCTTCAGTGGGTAGTAGAATTAAGAGGTAGCGACAGTAGCTGGCATTTTACCACCCTGGGCGGGTAGCAGTGAAGCGCCGAGCCACGCAAGCTGCGTTGACTCCAACGACTCGGCAGGACTGCTGACATGAGTTGCGTGTGCGCCGACTGGAAGCAGCTTCGCAACACAGGATAAGTCGCGCCGAAAGGCGGGAAATCGAAGACAGTTCTCAGCTGTAGTGTCTGCTCTTACAGACGGAGAAGGGCAGTGACATTATACCCATACAGCAGAAGGTATCTGGGGAGCTGCCCAGCACCAGTGTCGAGTATGGTATGAGGCTCGCAACAGTTGGAAGTAGGCCCAGATTTGCCCATTGGGTGGAAGTTGCTATGAATTGGACTCAACCAGCAGTAGGCCTGCAGTTAGTGAAGTGGTGGCACTACAGCGTATTCAGGCCGCCATACAGTCGCAAGCACAGCAACATGAGATAAACGAAAAGAAGACATAACATCATTCTCACAGCGTGATCTCGCAAGACAGAGAAAAGTTTTCACAAGAACATCTGTCAGCCTGCTGATATGGCGGAAAGGCTATAAGCTGAAGCCCTGAAGTAGGAAGGTGAAGACTGCTGATGGGCTCAGAAAAACTGGTCGCATTCAGTCATCGCTGACCGGGCATAACGCCACTGCCTCAAACAGCAATAAATACTTGGGCTTCTGAGCTTTTACAGAACTACTTTGCAGTACACCAGCGACCTGTGTTGTGCTGCTACCGTTCACCAAGATGACTTCCGCCTTCGAAACTGTTACCTGTCCAGTCTGCTGTACTTGTTCGTTGTGATCCGCCGACCTGCTATTCACTGCTGAGATGACTTGCAGACTTCTATCTCCGGCTTACTGAACCGAATTGATAGTGTTCGGCTGTCGCAGTATTCGCAACCACTGCTGCCCCTAGCTAGTGCTTGTAAGCAGTCATCGAAATTCCAAACGTTCCTTAATGGAAGGGCTATGCTGTTGTTAATCTCCACACCATGCACAGTTGCGGCGAAATCACTCGAGCACCCCACTTCGATGTCTAAGCGAGTACTCTGCTAACACGCACACGCTGCCCGGGGCAGCAACGCCTGCTACACAGGATACACCGGCAGCCAGCTAGATCTGCCACCTGCCAGACATCGTGCGTACGTGAATGGCCGCCGTCGGGACGACGTACTCTGAAGATCGCTGAGACAGTGCCACCATGTTCCGAAGACATGTGCTGCGCCGCCACTGGCCTGTGCGCTGCCGTAGAGAAAAATACACGGGTGTAAGCTTTAATGTAACAAATTTATGTTCTGATAACGTTTTATCATTAGCGCCAAGAGCCCGAATTAGCCTTACTCCACGCTTCGTCAGTCTGACAGTAGTAGGGGCCTCAACCCAGACCCCTAAAAATTGGCATCAGAAGTTTTTTCATAGGCTGCAGCTGCTGCCGTATCAGAACCGCGCGTGCAGCAGTGCATCATCATCATCACCATCTGGGCTTTGAACTCGACACAGTTCAGAGCAGTGAATGAGCATTTTTCTCTTAGCCGTTCTGATTTTGTTATTGATTGTGGCCATGTCGAACGTAGAGACATTAATTCCACTCACAAAGTGTCGTTTGTTAAACCCAAGGCACCTGTAGACTTGTCACTGTTTAGAAGAACTGCCAGGGATGTATATTTAATACCAATGAAGTGCACAGTTCGTAATTTGTCGGGCCATGATTTGCCATGCACTAAGTCAGTACTAGCTATGTGCTACATTTTAGAAGGTTTGTGAACTTGGTGCAGCACTGGTGGTTCAACTGGCTCTGAGCACTATGGGGTTTAACACCTGAGGTCATCAGTCCCCTAGAACTTAGAACTACTTAAACCTAACTAACCTAAAGACATCACACACATCCATGCCCGAGGCACGATTCGAACCTGCGACCGTAGCGGTCGCGTGGCTCCAGACCGAAGCGCCTAGATCCGCTGGGCCACACCGGCCGGCGGTGCAGCACTCTTTAGAATGACATTGGACTATGATCCGGCATAGAAACTAACTTTTTGTATTTTTAAGTGTAATATAAGTCTGATTCCCCATATAGTTCTTTTGTAACAGTAGTAGTACGCATAATGGTAGAAAATGTATTGATGAGCCAGAACATTATGACTACTTACTTGGTAGATTGTTTGTCCGTCTCTGGAACGAAGTACATAACCGATTCTGCGTATCAGGTTCAAAATGGTTCAAATGGCTCTGAGCGCTATGGAACTTAACTTCTGAGGTCATCAGTCCCCTAGAACTTAGAACTACTTAAACCTAACTAACCTAAGGACATCACACACATCCATGCCCGAGGCAGGATTCGAACCTGTGACCGTAGCGGTCGCGCGTTTCCAGACTGTAGCGCCTAGAACCACTCTGCCACCCCGGCCGGCTGCGTATCAGGGATCCGACAGTTTGTTGGTGGGTTTGTGGAGATATGTGGCATTAAATGTCTAGGCAAAGGTCATGTAACTCGCGTAAATAACGGTCCGCTCATCTGCGTACGCTGTGATGGTACCCAATAGCGACCCACATGGATTCCATAGGATTACTTCAGGCGAATATGGTCACTGAGACACCAATGTGAGTACAATATAATGTTCTTTAAACCACTGCAAGGATGGTTGTGGCGCCGAGACATGGACAATTATACTGCTGACAGATGACATCGCCTCCGGGGAAGACGTTAAGCATGAAGGTATGCAGATGGTTCGTAGCTGTCAGCGTGTCTTCTATTACTACCAAATGTCCCATGCAAGCGCACGAGAATGTCTACCAATGCTTAATACTGCTCACACCAGCCTGCGTCTGTGGTGTGCTGCACGTTTCGAGCCGAGGTTTACCTAGATGACGGCGTTTGTGAAGACCGTCATCGACTCGTGTAGCAAAAATGTGATTCATCCGAAGAGCCGACGCGTTTCGAATGATCGACGATCGAATCTCGATGGTGCAGTGGCCACTGCAGTCGTTGGGTCAACATGTGAACACGTAGGCGTGGCTTACTGCGGAGCTCCATGTACATCAATGTACGATGAACGGTGTGTTCCGAAACACTTGTGCTTGGCACATCACTGTGCTCTTTCGGCAGAGCTGCCGCAAACCACCTTCTATCCTACTTTACAAAGCAGACAAGCCCCCGAACCACACGTTCTGTGGAGAGTCTACATCTACATCGACAACCATACTCTGCAAGCCACCTGACGGTGTGTGGCGGAAGGCACCTTGAGTACCTCTATCGGTTCTCCCTTCTATTCCAGTCTCGTATTGTTCGTGGAAAGGATTGTCGGTATGCTTCTGTGTGGGCTCTAATCTTCTGATTTTATCCTCATGGTCTCTTCGCGAGATATACGTAGGAGGGAGCAATATACTGCTTGACTCTTCGGTGAAGTTATGTTCTCGAAACTTCAACAAAAGCCCGTACCGAGCTACTGAGCGTCTCTCCTGCAGAGTCTTCCACTGGAGTTTATCTATCATCTCCGTAACGCTTTCGCGATTACTAAATGATCCTGAAACGAAGCGCGCTGCTCTCCGTTGGATCTTCTCTATCTCTTCTATCAACCCTATCTGGTACGGATCCCACACTGCTGACCAGTATCCAAGCAGTAGGCGAAAAAGCGTACTGTAAGCTACTTCCTTTGTTTTCGGATTGCATTTCCTTAGGATTCTTCCAATGAATCTCAGTCTGGCATCTGCTGTACCAACGATTAACTCTATATGATCATTCCATTTTAAATCACTCCTAATGCGTACTCCCAGATAATTTATGGAATTAACTGCTTCCAGTTGCTGACTTGCTATTTTGTAGCTAAATTATAAGGGATCTATCTTTCTATGTATTCGCAGCACATTACACTTCTCTAAATTGAGATTCAATTGCCATTCCCTGCAGCATGCGTCAATTCGCTGCAGATCCTCCTGCATTCCAGTACAATTTTCCATTGTTACAACCTCTCGATATACCACAGCATCATCCGCAAAAAGCCTCAGTGAACTTCCGATGTCATCCACAAGGTCATTTATGTATATTGTGAATAGCAACGCTCCTACGACTCTCCCCTGCGGCACACCTGAAATCACTCTTACTTCGGAAGACTTCTCTCCATTGAGAATAACATGCTGCGTTCTGTTATCTAGGAAAGTCGTAGACGTCCAACCAGTTACCTCCTAGCGGTTGTTCCACTATCCTATCTCTTTCTGTAGATGATCACGACAGTAGCACATCAACATTCGACCAGCTTCACCGTTTTCGATTTACTCGTTCACAGGCTCTGAGTGGTAATAAATAATCTACCCTTTGTCAAACTCGCTTATCCCAATCGAGCTCCCCATCTGCAGCCCCTGTCTCCGCTAGGGTGATCCCCCGTCTGTGTCTTACTCACTTTTGTTACCGCATCACGTGCGGGCAACGCCACCAGGCAGCATCGAGTGTCGCGGTGCCAGTGGTGATAATGCTTCGGCTAATCAGTGTATACTGCTACTACAGGTGAAACTGTCACTGCCTTGACGGAGTGAATAAGAACGTATGAGCGGGAAAATGAAGCCCTGCACAAGCAAGTTGACATCTTACAAGCTGCGGTACAGCAGCTGCAGTCAGAGTCAGGGGAAGCTAAACTGATGTTAAGTACACCCTCCTCTCCACCCCGTTCATCAGCAACAGATTGGACAAATTCTGTTTCTGGAAAAAGAGTGGAAGATGTAACGGTGTTCATTAGAGACGTATTAGCTACAGACTAATTGTGCAACTGGACGAATGAAACATGTTTGTGTATGGCTAACTTATGGTTAATGGTCGAAGCTGAAACATTTGTAACTAGCTGAGCGCCAGCTGCTTCGTCGCATAGACTGTCTGAACTGCACGGTAATTTTTTTTCTCTTCAGTGACTTTTTACGTTGTTCACAAATAGTAGCAACTTCTAAGCTTTTCACGCTAATTAAGGTCATAGAATTATGGCCTTTACCTAAAGTACCTTTGACCAGAAAGCGATTCTGGTAGCTGTAGTCAGAGGTCTTTGTTAATTCCGCCTTTTGAGTGCTTGTGGTGATATTTCCATTTTAAAAAATGGTTCAAATGGCTCTAAGCACTGTGGGACTTAACATCTGATGTCATCAGTCCCCTACACTTAGAACTACTTAAACCTAACTAACCTAATGACATCACACACATCCATGCCCGAGGCAGGATTCGAACATGCGACCATAGCAGCAGCGCGGTTACGGACTGAAGCGCCTAGAACCACTCGGCCACAAAGGCCGCCATTTCCATAAAACCTTTCCTCTCATAACATATATTTCTTTAGAATTCAAACATTAATTTTCATAGATTTAGCTTACTTATATTTTAATATAATGAAATGCTGTAATAAATATTTTCGTCACTTATATCACCCGCTTACTTTGACTCAAGTAGTTCTCTTTTTTTATTTCCAACCAAAAAGCCTAACTCAGATTTTCATAGATTTAGCTTTATAAATGGTTTCATAATGAAATATTATCGTAGAACATTTGATTCCACATTGCACCCTCTTAGAGACTGAGTCGGAAAACTTGCAGAAGTCGACCGCGAGGAAGATTAGTTGCGATTCCGAAGAAATGTAAGAACACACGAGTGAAAACTAACCCTACGACTTATCTTACAAGGCAGCTTAAGGAAAGGAAAACCCACATTTATAGCATTTGAAGACTCAGAGAAAGCGTTTGACAACGTTGACTGGAGTACTGTCTTTGAATTTCTGAAGATAGCTGAGTTAAAATACAGGGAGCAGAAGGCTATTTACAGCTCGTACAGAAACCAGATTGCAGTTATAAGAGTGAAGGGACATGAAAGTGAGGCAGTGGTTCAGAAGGGAGTGAGATGGGGTTTTAGTCTATCTCCGATGTTATTCAACATGTACATTGAACAAGAAGTAATGGAAAGAAAAGAGAAACTATCAATGGGAATTAAATTCCAGAGAGAAGAAATAAAAACTCTGAGGTTTACCGATGACATTCGATGACGTTGTGATTCTGTCAAAGACAGCAAAGGACTTGGAAGAGCAGTTGAATGGAATGGATAGTGTCTTCAGAGGAGGAGATAAGATGAACTTCAACAAAAGCGAAACGAGGATAATGGAATGCAGTCGAATAAAATCATATGATGCTAAGGGAATCAGATTAGGAAACGAAAATCTTAAACTAGTAGATGTGTTTTGCTATTTGAGCAGCAAAATAACTAATTACGTCCGAAGTAGAGAGAATATAAAATGTAGACTGGCAATGGTAGGAAAAGCATTTCTGAAGAAGAGAAATATGTTAACATCCAGTATGAATTTAAGTGTTAGGAAGCTTTTTCTGAAGGTATTTGTGTGGAGAGGATCCAAGTATGGAAATGAAACATGGATGATAAACAGTTTGGATAAAAAGATGACAAAAGCTTCCTAAATGTGGTACTACAGAAGAATGCTGAAGATTATATGGGTCGATCACATAATTAATGAGGACGTACTGAACAGAATAGGGGAGACGAGACATCTGTGGCAAAACGTGACCAAAAGACGGCATCGGTTGATAGCACACATTCTGAGATATGAAGAGGTCACCAGCTTAGTACTGGATGGAAATATGAGGAATAAAAATCGTAGGGGAAGACCAAGAGGTGAATACCAGTAAGCAGATTCAGAAAGATGTAGTAATTATTCGGAAATGAAGAGCCTTCAACAGGATAGAGTAGCATGGAGAGCTACGTCAAACCAGTCTTCAGACTGAAGATCACAAAAACAGAGGTCGAATTTCCAAAAACACTAAACCACATGTTCTTTTATTTGTAACCGAGAAATCATATACCAATTTTCATAGATGAAGCTTTAAAAAAGTCTTAGTAGCTCTCTAATAACTGTATATTTTCAAAAAAAGTTTGACCCACTATTTCATGCCCATAGTAGCTAAATTTCCAAAAATGCTGAAATACGTATTCCTTTATTTCTGACCAAAGAAAGAAAATACTAATTTTCGATGTTCTAGCTTCAGAACTGCCTTAATAGCATAATATTTTCTAACCATTCATCCCTTATTTTACCCCTTACGGGTGCAATTTCGAAAAATTTCTTCTTAAACATTGCTTACAGCATGATGTCAACACCACCTCCAAATTTCAAGTTCCTGTCCTTAGCGGTTTGGGCTGGGCTGTGATGAGTCGGTCAGTCAGGACATTTCCTTTCATTCTGTAATGGAAATCACTATAAAGACAGAGTTCTTATCACAGTAATAGCACGTCTGTAGCATGCTATATCGAATTTCTTATGAAAATAGTAACATAAACAATCATGACGGAATTACACAGTTTCTTTGATAACACGAGTAACAAAATAAGACGTTTGCAGTTCCTGGGTGGAAATTGGTACAAAGGCACTCACTACCCTGTTGTGTTGTTGCATTTCTAGCATTTTTCCAAACTTTTTTCTTCCTAATTACCTCAATAATTCTCTTCGGCATTGATTTTTTTATGGTTTGTAGTTTTTGAATTGCCGCCATTTCTCTTCATATCGCACTTTTCAGCCTAAAATTGCCTTCCATCGTGATAAACACGTCTTGAAAGTATTCTCCAAAAGTTATGCAGGGGTTCATATCCGGGCTACGTGCAGATCAGTAGAAGACATCAATATCTTTATCTTCACATCCTGTTTTGCTTATAGCAAAAACATGCACAAATACATTATCTTGTTGAAACATTAGACTTTCGTCCCCTAGGTCCTCATACATTTTAATCCGTACTGTCTGTAGCATTTCCATGTACATGTTAGAATTCACTGCAGTGTTCAGCCAAGCAGTACGTGATTTACCTTAAGCGCAGATGGCTGATTGAATCACAGCACTTCCACCACCAAAATGTCTGCTCATTCTTTCATTCTGTTCTGTTCTCAGATCATGTCAATAATATTGAAATCCATCCGGTCGATCTAAATTAAACTTTTTCTCATCACTGAAAATAACTTTATCCAATTCTGAAGTCCATGAGATATGTTTCTCATCAAACTCCAAAATAGACTGTTTATGTTTGGGTATCACAGCAGGTTTCAGCACTCGTCTCTTGAATTCAAATTTTTGTCATTTGATAAAATTTGTCGCACACGTCTGACAGTTACTGGCAACTGTAAGTCAGCAACAAATTGAGCAGAATAACGGTCTGTGGCCATTGATTTCCGCAGAAGAAACCGTTTAGATGCCGGAAATAATTCCCTACATAGCACATATTTTACTTTCTGTCCATATCGTGTGCCCAATCCAGCGAAATTATCAATCACTATACTTGAACAGTTCAACTTCTTGGCAGTTTGACAATTAGAGAATCCTGTTTCCAGGTACTTGCCGAATTTTGCTTTTTCATATCATGATAACTGTTTTCTGAGTGGTACTGTCACAATCGTGCTTTCTGTACACAACATGCACTGTCACTAATGGTATCTCTTTCCTACCTGCAGCACAGGCACATACGCACACACTAACACCACAAAGTTCCACCCTCTACCACCTGAATCGTCAGTGTCTTGTTATGTACTGTACCACTGACATCAATGATATACCACTTAACTGCATTTGTCAGTGTGCCGGATTCATGCTATTGCATACACATTGCGAAAAAACTATTCCAATCAACAATGTTAATTTCCCTACAAATATCCATGCCTTTGTACTGATTTCCACTACTGTATATAGAGGTAAATGTATCATGAAGTACTTACCAAGGTAGGAATATTGCAAGAGTTGCTTGATGGTTTGTGCCATCGCTGCTGCTGGAAGCAAAACAGTTCGTGATTTTTTAAAGAGAAATTTAATCGTTTAGTGCAGAAGACGAATGACTCAGTGAAATCTGACAAAAATGGCAGAAACTGATAGAGTTACCTTGCATGAAGCTCAAAATACGGCTTTCGATGTTTTTATGGGGTATCCCCGCTGATATCTGCCACACAGAATCAGGATGGAGAATCTATTTGATCTGGAAAAGGCTGTTAAGTGCTACATATGTGGACTTAAGGGTCATCTGCGGAACGAATGTCGCGAACCACATTGTTATGAGTGTGTTGCGTTGGTTGTAAGGCACAGGAGTCCAAGAGTATAAAAACAAGGGAAACATTTCGAGAAAAAGCGTCCGTTAAACACAAACAGTGATGAATAGCCCGTCGGAAGGGATTTCAAGTAAAACTAAACACTGCACACTACGTATGCATAGATGGAATGCTCCTTTTTTAGGCATAAAGCACAGCAAGGAAATTAGGTTTTTAGTAGAGACAGGTGTATCACGTATCAGTCGTTAGTATTATCCTCTGACACAGAAAGAGACTTAGATCTCCTCGATACAGCTTACTTGGAGTAAGCGACAGTGACATAATGTCACTATGGACAATTCTGCTCGACTTTAGTATTGGAGCAAAGAGTTTTCGAGAATACACAGAAATGTTGCGTTGGCGAATGTTTTTTCTGCTATTCTCGGACTAGGCTCCCTTGATAAACATCACATCAAACTCGACCTTTCGTGGCACACAAATGAACTCAGTACACTTTGTCTCCGCTGGGAACAACAAGTGCAACCGAGACAATGTCGGAAGGTTCACCAATCATGATGGTGTTGCCACTGCAGGCAGGTGTGCTAAAGTTTAGTTCTCAGACAAAACGGGGATGGTTTGGATTCCTATAGATGCCAATGTACCACAAGAACTGTTGTGTGTGGTAGAACCGCAGTAATATAACAATGAGTTAGATAAAATGCGCTGTTTTGTGCGCAGAAGTGTGGTGAGCATTAATAATATAAATGGAGAGTTCTCAGTTCCTGTTAGGTAAGAAAATTTTCGCATGGACGAGGTCAGTGTGCTTGACAATTGCCGATTTAGATAATCCAGATGGAGAAGGCATTGGTGAGTCTTGTGACAACCTGGGCTGCAAGCAAACTTTTAGCACACCTGCATCACGTAAGAAAGTGAATCATTTGCAAGCAAGTGATCAACAGGTGACAGAATCTTTGGATCAACGATATTTTTGATATTTTTTAACACAAATGGTCCATTACCAGCGACGCCTGTTGCACAACATAATATACCCCTAGGTCGCAATGCTCTAGCCTATAGGAAGAAATACCTTGCACCCTAGCATCTTCGACTATTAATGGACGAACTTATTAACCATCAACTGGCAGAAGGAATGGCAGAACATAGTGATAGTTAATTGAGTGCAAATGTTGTCATTGTTTCGAAGAAATCACTGTATGGCACTAAGAATTACAGATTCTGGTGCAATTGCCGGTATCTGAATGCCAAAACTGTCACTGATGCATCTCCTGTTCCTAATATTATGGAGGCTTTGGGCAATAAAGATCCTTTTTAGTCATGGATCTAAGAACTGGGTCCTACCAACTAGAAGTAGTTGCAGAAGATAGGTGAAAAACTACCTGTGCGACACCTTGGGGTATTTACCAATATTGCAGAGTGTCATTTGCCCTTAAAAATACATAGCTATATTTGAAAGAAATTAGTACAGAAGATGAAAAAATCGATCACACATTAATTTCAGCAGTCTATGACTTCGAGCAGTGTGAACAACCAAACAATTTCACACATTCCTAGGCATATGAAATTATCATAGAAAATTTGTTAGAGACTCTGCAAAAACTGATGAACCATTAAAGAGATCGTTGCAAAAATGTTTAAAATAAAAATAATCGACAAATTGTCAAACAGTGTTTGAGACACTGACAAAAATATTGATATCAGATCCAGCATTGATATTCCCAAATCTCAAAAAAGAATTTATCCTTTCTTGTGATGCCAGTAATAGCGCACTTATCTGCATTCTCGGTCAAACTTTAGATGGTAAGGAAAATCTTGTGGATTATGTATCTGGACAACTCACCAAGGAGAAACAGAATTATTCCATGACAGAAAAGAGGATGCTAGCAGAGATTTATCGAATTACATAGTTCTTCTGTTGTGTTCAAAGCCAAAAGTTCAAAGTAGTAACAAACACAAATTGTTAAAATGATTGTTAGACTTAAAGGATCCTTCTAGTTGATTAATGATATGGGTACTCAAACTTATTGAATTTCATTATGAAGTAGTTTATAACCCAGAATAGGACTACAAAAATGTGGAGACATTGAGCAGAAAAATCAGCGTACAGGAAACAAGGAGCAAAAGTGTAGCTGAATGGTAGAAGGCACAAGCAAGTGACAATGAGTGTTAGGCATTCGAACTGCAGCAACTGTCTGTGACCGACAACAGCTTGTTCTGCAGATTGGCAAAGTGCAGACCATGCGTGGTGGTTACAGTAGCGTTCATGAAGGAAGTTTTCCAGCAAGTAAATGACAACATATTGGCAGGTTATGGTGGTCACAGAACTACAGATAGAAAAATTTCTGAAAAATATTGCAGGAAAACTAGGAAACTTGATGTGGAAGAGTAAACAAGAATTTGTATACGTTGTGCACATAGGGTCAATCTAAGCCACTCAAAAGTTCCATTGCAAAGATTACCAGAAGTGAACAAACCATTTGAAATGATTCTATTGGACATCTTAGGACCATTTGATAGAACCCATGTGTGGAATAAGTACATATTAACAGTAATAGACCATTTTTCCTGACGCATTGAAGTGGTAGCAATCCCTTACCAACAAACTAACACAGTAGCGCAAGCCATGGTAAACAATCGAATCCTTAAGTTCCGAGTACCAGTTGCCGTAATAACAGGCCAAGGTACAAATCTCATGTTGACTCCAATGACGCAGTTGTGTCGTTTGCTATGCATTCAGAAGTTAAGAACAGATCTTTTCCATCAACAAGATAATGGATGAACAGAAAGGGTGCGTAGAACAATATCCCAATTTGTAAGCAACTATTTTTTGGGACTAATTCATAGCATTCATAACTTCTACATACCGTTTGAAGCTTCGCAACTGTACCAATCTTTCAGCATAAATGTTAGTATATAGCATTAAACTGCCATCTCATTTTGATGTGAAAAATTCCAAGCTTGAAACTAATAGTGAGTCAGTAAAAGAATTCGCAAAATATTTATGTCGAGATTGGTCACGAGTAATACAAAACGTTTAGAACATCAGAATAAGATAGGGAAAGGAAGGAGAAGCTACCACAACACAGAGTTGGTCATTGGGTATTATTAACCAATGTAATCCAAAAGGCAAAACCCAGAACTTTTCATCAAGGTACCAGTGCTCGTACCAAGTCACTGAAATGACATCACTGATAAATATTAAGTTGCAATTGCCAACAAAACATCTTTTTCACATTAGTAGAGTGAAACCACTGATAGGAGCTGCCACTGGTTTACCACAATTTCTATCAGTTACATCAGTCTCGAAAAATGCATACAAAGACGCTAGGAAATAGGTGTCTAATGACGATAAAGATATACACAGTGTGCCTTATGCACTCAGATCGCAAAGTTGGTAACTATGATCCAATTTTTTTACACCATTTTAGTGCTTTCTGTTCATTCATTATCTTTAAGTGTTATGCTGCATTTTTTATGTATCATGTACGATAGAGTTCAAAAGTTTGCACTGAGATGGGTAGAGTTTCTTTCATTAGAGGATCACTGCCAGTTGTGACCAGAAAGCAGCTGACACCAGCATCAGCATTCCTGGAATTGACAACATCAGCAACATCATTCCAGGAACTTGTGATGAGGTCACCCAGTGTGCAGGCTATTATGCTTGTTATATATCACTGACATCAGCATCATCATCCCTGGCATTCTGACATCGCCACATGTGGACAATTGCATGAAGGCCATGACATCATCATGTGATTGCCCTGTGAAAGATACCCTATGCTATCCTGCACCCCATATGTTGCAGGAGTGCTCTATTTAATTTGCGTGTTACACTGTTTAAACAGTTTACCGCGAATTGCTATGTTATGTATGTGTGTTGAAGTCTTCATGTTGTCAACCAATTGCGGTGGGCCCACAGGACACCAATGGCATACAACTTCAGAGCCAGACCACTCAATCAATTTTCATTTTTATAATTAATTTGCATGAGTGCCATCATTTGCTCCTGTATCTGGTACAGTATGAACGCCACCAACATCAGTCAATTCGAAACAGGAGTCAAACGCTAAGTATTTCTCAATTCTTTCTTTGTTACTATTAATATGGTGATTATTAGCAAAACCCATCGATTTCAGTGTGCATGTCACAGCACACCAAATTGATGTGAGAGCAGCAACTATCATTGTAATGCTTCCATATAGGACACAGAGACATACTGCAAGTATATCTTACGGATGTGGTGACCTATAGTAATAAATTAATAACATTATGGCATTCTCTGTATGCATTATAAACATTTAATGTTTTCATACTTATGTTTTCATACTTATGTTTTCATACTTATGTTTCGTTGTTATTGAAAATTTCGAGTGCCCCACAAATCTGGATACTGCACAATTCTATCAGTCAGCCACATGGATACACCCAAGAGGTCCGTTTAAAACTCTGTCAGATGCTGATAACACAGTCTCACACGAAGATGTGGCATCTTTGTGGTACAGAGCCTATTCTGGCGCTGGAACATGACATAGATGTGGTCTGCAACGTACTGTTGCCTCAGCAGTGTCAACCACTGTGCAAAGGATGTCTTCTAGACCCAGTGGACCTGCTGTCTTTCAATTATGCAGGGAGCTGTCACAGCAGCAATCATCGACAGTCCAAAGCGTCCCTGATCCACAAGGAGGTCGTCCATAATCTAGTGTTATCAAGCCACAGCAGCGGCCTCTACATCAAGACATGACAATTCATTTGGACTGTAAAGCAGTCAGGAGGAATATGGCATGACAATTAGTGGCTGTTACTGTAATTCTCCATTGTAAAAGTGATATCAAGTAAATATGTATAGTAAATATACAAAAAATCACTATATTATAACATCAGTCATACCAGGATTGCTCTGATAGCTTAGTGTGGGCTAATATTCCTTGCTGAGGGAGGATGTTTGGCAGCTGAAGAAAGTACAGTGATGTTTACAATGACTTCTTCATTAAGGCTTCATTACAACCATTAATGGGTGGCACAGAGAGTATGATGGCGTCTCCCAAAGGCGACAGTCTCTGGCTGGTGACTGCGCATTCCACTGGTGGGCAGGTGGTACTGTACAGCCAGGTACTCACGTTTCCTGGCTGTTGTGATTGTAGTTGTTGGCAGCGACCACTAGGAAGTCGGACTGTTTCATGCTCCCAGGCTCATAGCACAGTTGTGGCATCAAGGATCGATGCCACCCCCATCGACATCTCACAGTTTGAAATGGAAACGCACATTTCCGACAGACGCCGATGGCGTTTGCGCAGGGACCAGGCGGACCCAATGATTTGCGCCCACTGAACTACGCCTGCTGCAGCTCTGGCTGCGAATTCTCTATGCTACCGCGATATAAGGTAGCCAGCAGTCTCAAATGCGGTCTTCGACAGTCTTCAGTCTTAGTCTGTCTTCGACAGTTTTCTCGTGCATTAGTAGTGGGAACCTCACATTGCACAATTTTCTTTCGTTTGCATCTTGTAATAGCTGGACTTTCTTCTAACCGCTTGGACAAAGCTACTAGTTAAGTGAAACTTCTCTTTGCTGTATTTATGGGTTCGCTAATGATTTCTGCTCCTCTCCAGCTTCCCTATGACGTCACTTGCTTCACAACTCTGTATCCCACCTTTCCTTATTGTTGTTTAAAAAGTGATACACAACAGTAGTGGTTGTCTGTTGGTGCCCCAGATGTTTATAAACTGGCATGGTACTAGCGGTATGGCGGCACAGTACGGAGCTACCAATACTGTAAACATTCGTATTAAGGGACAATCTACCTGCTGTTCAAGCCTGATGAGAATAAGCAAACACTTCCTCGTCAACTAAATATGGACTATTCATGAAATAATTAACTTATCATACTACGTATACCGGCGTTTTACCTGTCATACCAAGTGTTAAAGTTCAACTGCCATTAGCAATATTACAGGTATACTTTCACCCAAAATTCCTTCGACCAGAACTTACACCAGACGTTTGCTTTATTTACAGTTGCGTGAACTTCATTCAAAAAAATTACAACGCCTACAATCCAGTCTTTCGTAAAACATAAATATAACCTTAAATACATACACACATAACGCAAATAATTATTAAAACAATGAATGAAATTCATAAGCAAATTGTGTTCACAGTTATCCTGATAACCTCTAATTAACGCATTATTCCTTCATCGTGGCCTAAGTCCATAGTGATAAGTTGGGGGAACTACAGAACTTTCTCGCTATTCTCGCTTAATCTTTCCCTCTTTTGCAGATTGTTCCCTGCCCTCACTGGAAGTCGCTGCCGACAGTGAGGGCAGCACCTATACTGTTCCCTTAAAAGGATAAATCCGACTGGTAAGGAGTATCATGGGGTGAGTCGTGAGTTGTATGTTAACATTAACAGGCGACATTACTTCTGCAACCTGAAAGGGATCTTGATAATGTGTCACAACCCTCATGGTTTTTCCTTTGGTACACACAGATTGGTCATCATAGCCCACTGACCTACATGATACTTAGGTAACACTGTTTTCTTATAATGTATCTTGTCTCATCGTTCCAAAACTTTGGTGTTCATCTTTTTCAGGTGTCGAAAATTAGTTCTTAACCGTTTACAGAAATGTTTCGCTGACGAAATATGAATTCCTGCAGGAGGCTTACAAAACCCAAAAGGAGATGCCAACTTCTGACCAAGAACAACGTCATGGGAGGACAACTCTGAGATCCCATCGATTTTTGAATTGTACACTCCTATAGTATTTGCAAGTTAAACGTCCCAGTCGTCAAGCTGTGAGTTAACGTAGTAGCTTAATACCTTTCCAATCGTCCGATGAACCCTTTCTGTTCAACCGTTTGCCTGTGGTTGTAATGCACTAGTCCAAAGTTTCTTAATGTGTAATAACTGTCATAACTGATTCATTAAAATGAACAGGAAGTTTGTCCCTTAGTCAGCTATTAATGTTTCAAGCATTCTCAACTAGAGTATCCACTGGTTTACCACTGCATATGCCACTATTTCGGGCCTGCTGGTTTGATACGGCTATCATAGAAACGAAACGCGAAAAACGATCTACTCTTGTCAAAACATACCGGTTTCCTGCTGGTGTTTTCGCAAAAGGTCAAAGGACATCCAACCCAAGCCTTTAAAATGGTTGATCTGCCTCAGATAGCCTTTGTAACCTAACCAATTGAGGACTAAGTTCTGCCATTTCCGTATTCCTTTACATAACGATCGATGGCCCGTGTGGGTATGTCCCAAGAGTAATCTTGAGCTATTCTGCGTTCCATTGCTCTTCGACCTGTGTGTCCTGCTAAAATCGAATCATGGGCTGGCCCCAAAAATTGGTTTCGTGATCACTCTGGTACTACGATGCCTAGCCCGCAAGTCATTTCCTGTATGATATTACGTCCTCCATTCTGAATTGTGACTTACTAGCGAAGCGCTGACAATCTGGGTCATTGCTTTGGGCTTCAATCCAATCATTCTTGTCTATTCCAGCGCATTCCATGGCATTTTCTTGTGGCTCAGACTGTCTGAATTTGCCTTGAAATTCCTGGACGATGTATTACCTCAAAGTCAAACTCACTGAGAAGCCAACTACTTTAAGCCTTAAGTCCTAATAACCATTTTAGTGCTGTGTGATCGGCTATTACTTTAATATGACGTCCGCATAAATAACATTGGAAATAACTTATTCTATACATTACTTCCAGCATTTCTTTCTCAGTTGTTGAACTATTCTTTTCTGCTCTATTAAGCTGCCTGAATGCATATGCTATGGGCTGATCCTGTTCATCTATTTCCTGACTCAAGACACAGTCTAAGGCAACATTGTTGGAGTTGCAGGACAGTATGACCTGTTTCTGAGAATCTGGAAAAGTGAGAACTGAACTAGATGTTAACAATGCTTTAGTTTTAAAAATGCTACTTCACAGTCTGCCGGCCAATGAAACTTTATTCCTTTCGTTAAGAATCGTGTGAGGTGTCTCACAATTTCTGCTTAGTTTGGGACATATTTGCAATAAAAATTGGTAAGGTCTAAATATGTAATGGGTGTTGGAAAACTTCTACGGCATCAACAGGTCACCGAATGGTGCGAATCCTGTTTCAGCTGATAATATAGCTAAAGTAACACAATTCTTGTAAAACGGTGTGGCGGTTTTACAGGCTGAGGGATAACTATGCTGCACATATATGATCGAAAACTTCATGTAAACGCACTGTGTGTGCCCGAAAATCTTTGGGATATTACATTACATCATCTAAATACACCCCATATTGATCGGTTTCATTCCTCACAGTACACGAACTAATAATCGCAGGAAAGTAGCTGGTGCGTCTTTCAGCCCAAAGCGCATGTGATGATACTGATAATGACCAGAAGGGGTTGGGAATGGTGTCTTTGGACTATCTTCAGACGCTCCCTTCAGATGCTGCAGACGATGGTTTCCACTTTGTAGATCAATAGTTGTAAAATATCGACACTGGCCTAGACTCTCAGATGTTTCAGTTATATTTGGCACAATTATATTTGTCACTTTCTTTTTTATTGAAATGGTGATTGTCGCAACAGAATCGATATGATTTGCTTTTTCAGTACAATGACGACAGGTGCTGACCAGGAGCTATTATTACTTACTTCTATGATTCCGTCTTGAAACTGTTGACTTATAGGGTCTTCCATGACAGGTTTTAAGGTTTGACGAACACATTGTGGTTTCTTATAAACAAGTACTTTATTTCCAGTGGGAATATGATGCTGAGCTAGTGGCGTGGCAGGTAACGGGGCCAGGAGGATCAAAGAACCAAGTGTATTCTTCTAAAAGTCTTTCCATGTCCTTATCCTTTTCCTATAGAAGTGATATTTTACTTCTCAGTGTGGCTAATCTGAAAGATTGTTGTGGTGTTGTGTAATTTAATGTGAAATACTTGTACAACTCGTCCTCGTCTAGCACTTCTAAATTAGCTATTAGAGTACAGTTGTAGCTCCTCGGGTCTAGAGTTATCAATACTGGCTACTTTGTTACCTTCAGTTGCCACGCGTACGATAAACTACACCGTGCAAAACTCTTCCCCTTGTCCAATTCTTCCTTTTCAGACAAAGGTTCAAGAATGCACAAAGATTTCAGCAGCAGATCAGCTCCTATATCAACCCAGATTATCTTTCCAGTAACGTTCGGTACGCTATCTCACAAATTTACTTTAAGGAATCCTGTATGTAGTTTAGGTGGTCGTCCCTGACCTAGGGGTGAACATTCTGACAGAAATTGTATTCTAGCCGCATAACCAAGA
This sequence comes from Schistocerca nitens, assembly GCF_023898315.1. Classification (NCBI taxonomy): domain Eukaryota; kingdom Metazoa; phylum Arthropoda; class Insecta; order Orthoptera; family Acrididae; genus Schistocerca; species Schistocerca nitens. The sequence goes on from NC_064616.1 coordinate 399,589,504, forward strand.
TACAACGATGATATATCCAGTTCTATAATAAGCCGTTCCAAGTCAACTTTGGCACTATGTGCAACCAGCCATCGAGAATGACTTAGTAGCCACTACCGGCCACAGGAAGAATATCTACATCGACCCGGAGGTTACTTCCCCTACTCAGAAACCTATTATTATTGAACTGATTGAACTACACGGCTCTCTCTCCTACGCCGGTTAAGGTCCAGCGTGGCGGACTTAATTTCACTTTACCAGTTATACCCTTACTTGCCACACACATATGCGATACGGTATCTAGCCAAACGTTACACGATTTTCCTTTTTATGACACTACATATCTGCTCAGAATGTCCAAACCGTCTGCATATCCCGCACTTCAGTTCTCTGCCATCAGGCCTCATACGCTCCGTGTGTCCCTATCTATATCATTTAACATCTTTATAGAATACTACCTTCTTTTCCTGAGGCTTGTTGGCCACATCAATTTCTGTTAGCACTAACGCTGTTTCTACTACTTCGTTTATAGTCTTTGGAAATTCCATCACAATCTTCGAGGCGTTTCTGGCTGTAAACCACATAAAATGCTCTCGGTTCAGCTTCATGCAAGGTGGCTTCGTTTAAATTACTCACAGTAGTATCTCGATGTATTCTTCCTCCTACATCTGCCCATTGATCCTTCCCTGAAGATCTCGAACGACTGTGCTTCCTTTAACTTCTCGAGGCACATCACATACGTCCTAGTACCCCTGCTAGTTTTGGTTTGGCTACATTCGACAAGTGCTCATTATTCCAATTTCTCAACCTAGCGGCTGTGTCCAAATTATAGAAAAATACATATGTATCATCCCCTGATTTACTTGAAAACAGTGTAACCAATGCAGCGGCGATGGTGCCCAGGATTGGTGTACTGTTCCCTTATTTCCTCCTTCAGACATCCTAAATCTGCCTGTAGCTGAGATACGTGATTTATTTATTGCTGAACAGCGTCCTGAGCTGGAAGTGGCTACTTCATATTTTCTACTTGCTACCAGCCCAAGTATCAGTATACCCAAAAAATGACAGGACGAAGAAAGACAACCATACAGGCTCAAGCAAAACTTTGGATACGGCACTTACTCATATTGTAGCATAGGACATTTCCTTCCTTATGTTCACCCACAGGAGTTGTTCTGACACCAATTATAAAGGTATAGCTCCAATAGCTTAGTGTGGGCTGGATTTCTCTGCTGAGTGAGGATGTTGTGCGGCTCATGAAACTCCAATGATGGTTACAATGACTTCTTTACTGAGGCTTGATTACTATCATTAGTAGGCAGCATGGAGAATATGACGGCGTCTCCGCAAAGATGACGAACACCAGCTACTGAGACTGCCTTAGGTTCCCATGTTTCCTTGGCAGATTTCATAGTGTGCTTCCGTTGGTGTTCCGGGGAGAGCATAGATTGCTAGACCATAGTGTGGTACTCTGCGGCAGAGTACAGACGGAGCTGTACGCGGTGCTCAGAGGCTTAGATGGCAGACAGTGGTTTGGGTCCTGGCTCTGGCAAACCGTCTGCATCATCGGCGTGGTGTGGAGTAGCATAGCCTCGCATCAGATCCCTGCCCGCTGTTCAACGATGAGGGACTGGTTCGAGCATTCTTAAATACTGATTTTCCATGGCGATTTCTGCTGTTTACCTAGTTAGTGAGTGAATATGAACCCTCTGGAACGTGTAGGTGATCTTCCGGCTGCCTTAGCTGGGTTTTAATACGCCTGCAGGCTTCATCACGCTTTGGCAGCAAGTGTGGCTTTTTGCGAAGCCATTGACCACGCAGTCCGTTCACTGGCTTGATCAACTTAGCGGCGCCCTGGTTTCGACACAACGTCTTCTGTTAGGCCCAGAACTTTTTTACGATTTTATCGCTATACAGTATATCATAAACCTGAAGACCCAAAGAAACTGGTGCACCTGCCTAACATAGTGTAGGGCCCCCGCGAACTCGAAGTACTGCCGCAGCACGACGTGACATGGACTCAACTAATTCTGAAGTAGTGCTGGAGGGAACTGAGACCATGAATCCTGCAGGGCTGTCCATAAATCCGTAAAAGTACTAGGGGGTAGTGATCTCTTCTTAACCACACGTTGCAAGGCACCCCATATGTGCTCAATAATGTTAATGTCTGGGGAGTTTGGTAGCCAGCGGAAGCATTTCAACTCAGAAGAGTGTCCTTGGAGCCACTCTGTAGCAATTCTGGAAGTGAGGAATGTCGCATTGTCCTCCTGAAATTGACCAAGTCCGTCGGAATGCACAACGGTCATGAATCGATGCCGGTGATCAGACATAATGCCTTCGTACGTGTCATCTGTCACAGTCGTATCTAGACGTATCAGGGGTCCCATGTCACTCCAACTGCACACACACCACACCATTACAGAGCCTCTACCAGCCTGAACAACCCCTGCTGACATGCAGGGTCGATGGATTCATGAGGTTATCTCCATACCCGTACACGCCCATCCGCTCGATACAATTTGGAGTGAGACTCGTCCCACCAGGCAACAAGTTTCCCAGTCATCAACAGTCCAACGTCGGTGTTGATGGGCCCAGGCGAGGCGTAAAGCTTTGTGCCGTGCAGTCATCAAGGGTACACGAGTGAGCCTTCGCCTCCGAAAGCCCATATCGATGATGTTTCGTTGAATGGTTCGCACGCTAACACTTGTTGACGGACTAGCAATGAAATCTGCAGCAATTTGCGGAACGGTTGCACGTTTGTCACGTTGAACGATTCTCATCTGTCGTCGTTGGTCCAGTTCTTGTAGGATTTTTTTTCCAGCGGCAGCGATGTCTCAGATTTGATGTTTTACCGGATTCCTGATATTCACGGTACACTCGTGAAATGGTTGTACTCTAAAATGCCCACTTCATCGCTACCTTGGAGATGCTGTGTCCCATCGCTCGTACGCCGACTATGGCACCACGTTCTAACTCAATTAAATCTTGATAACCTGCCATTGTAGTAACAGTAATCGATCTAAAAACTGCGCCATAAACTTGTTGTCTTATATACGCGTTCCCGACCGCAGTGCCGTATTATTCCTGTTAACATATCTCTGTATTTGAATACGCATGCCTATATCACTTTCTTTGGCGCTTCAGTGTAATACGCCAAAGTGATTTCGTCACATATCTGTAATAAGGCCACGGGGCTAAATAGATGCGAGATACAAAACTGTGGTTCCCATAAGACGTGTAAATCATAATCAGTATCATCTATAACAAGGGGAAATGATTCTTTTTAAATCACAAACATTATGCTATAATAAATCTACCTTTCTCATTTATTGCATATATTGACCAAAATTTGACGACCTTCAGTACTACAGTGTCCAGTCGCGCTGGTGAACCGCTGATGCAAACTGCCAGTGCAGAAACAGGTTTATTCACTGATGACCATCTCGTCCGTTTTCAACACTTTCAGCGAGGCAATCATTCGCCGAAGCCTACAGACGATCGCAGAAAGTAGTATGTACGCTCGCAACCTTAGTCACTCCTGCACCCATTGCAAGTTATTGTCTTCGTTCCGGAGAGCAGGCAGCGAGACCGATAACAATGAAAGTGAGCAAAATAAATTATACCACAGAACTGGTTGTCGATCTCGTCAATGAGTATTTGTTAACAGCTCTTCTTAACAATTTTTGAGGCTTGAGCCAGCCGCTGTGGCCGAGCTGGTTTGCGCTTCAGTCCGGAACCGTGCTGCTGCTACAGTCGCAGGTTCGAATCCTACCTCAGGCATGGATGTGTGTGATGTCCTTAGGTTAGTTATGTTTAAGTAGCTCTACGTCTAGGGGACTGATGACCTCAGATGTTATGTCCCATAGTGCTTGGGGTCATTTGATTTGATTTTGAGGCTAGTTTTGTCAGTTGAACTTTCGAGTGATTCTTCTTTCGGAAATATCGTGTCGCGAGAAGGTCTTCTCCCTTTAAGACTTTTGACGGGTGAGTGATCATGTGACTAGACTGTGTGTATTTAACACAGATGTGTCAAGCAGCACATCAACAATATTGTACTCGAACGTTACAGGTTTGTTTTTCCTACTTATCTTCACTAACTTAAATTTTTACATATCTAAAGCAAGCTACCCTCCATCACACCAAATAGAAATTTTGCACAATGCTCAAGTCATCTTGTATTCTCCCACAGTCACTCAAAGACGACACTTTAACCTAAACTGCTCTGCCATAAGCAAATAGTCGCAGTTTGCTGCTCACCTTTCTGTCAATTCGTTTATGTATGTAGAGAACAAGAGAGATCCCATTATATTCCCCTGGGGCACTTCAGGCGACACCTTTGTCTCCGACGAACACACCCCATCGAAGACAACGTTTCTGGTTCTATTACTTAAAAAGTCTTCGTGCCACTCATACATTGGAACGACTTTTCCTTACGCTCGGATCTTCGTTAACAGTTTGCAGTGTGGCATTATGTCAAATGATTTCCGGGAATCTAGGGCTGTGGACTCGTCTTGTTGCCCTTCATCCATGGTTCACAAGATATCGTGCGGGGAAAGGGCAAATTGGGTTACCTACGAGCGATGCTTTCGAAGTACGTGTTGGTTTGTAGATATAAGATTTTCTCTCACAAGGAAATTTATTATACTTGAGCTTTGAATATGCTCAAGAATTATCTAGCGAACCGACATTGTAGACATAGGTCTGAAATTTTGTAGGTCTATTCTCTTCCCCGTCTTATTCGGGCCTCACATGCGCTTGTTATAGTCGCTTTGGACTTACCGCTAGAGAGAGATTCACGAAAATGACGGTGAATACTCTTTGTAAAGCCGATTTGGGATTTCACCTGGATCTGGTAACTTACTTGTTGTTCACTCTTTTAGCTGCTTTTCAACTTCAGGGATACCTATTTTCATGTCCTCCACGCGGGAGTTCCTATGGCGGTCAAACGGCTGTTTGTGTGTTCTAGCTTCCCATATGGATGATTTTAAAATGTGATATTTAAAACGTCAGCCACATCTCGCTGGTCTACGACGCGACTGAACAGAATCTTTGACGCGCTAAATGATTTTCTGTAGGACTAGAATTTTCTAGGAACCTCTTCAAGATATTTCGTTAACGTACGACGATGGATGTTGTATGCTTTCCGCATCTACACTCCTGGAAATTGAAATAAGAACACCGTGAATTCATTGTCCCAGGAAGGGGAAACTTTATTGACACATTCCTGGGGTCAGATACATCACATGATCACACTGACAGAACCACAGGCACATAGACACAGGCAACAGAGCATGCACAATGTCGGCACTAGTACAGTGTATATCCACCTTTCGCAGCAATGCAGGCTGCTATTCTCCCATGGAGACGATCGTAGAGATGCTGGATGTAGCCCTGTGGAACGGCTTGCCACGCCATTTCCACCTGGCGCCTCAGTTGGACCAGCGTTCGTGCTGGACGTGCAGACCGCGTGAGACGACGCTTCATCCAGTCCCAAACATGCTCAATGGGGGACAGATCCGGAGATCTTGCTGGCCAGGGTAGTTGACTTACACCTTCTAGAGCACGTTTGGTGGCACGGGATACATGCGGACGTGCATTGTCCTGTTGGAACAGCAAGTTCCCTTGCCGGTCTAGGAATGGTAGAACGATGGGTTCGATGACGGTTTGGATGTACCGTGCACTATTCAGTGTCCCCTCGACGATCACCAGTGGTGTACGGCCAGTGTAGGAGATCGCTCACCACACCATGATGCCGGGTGTTGGCCCTGTGTGCCTCAGTCGTATGCAGTCCTGATTGTGGCGCTCACCTGCACGGCGCCAAACACGCATACGACCATCATTGGCACCAAGGCAGAAGCGACTCTCATCGCTGAAGACGACACGTCTCCATTCGTCCCTCCATTCACGCCTGTCGCGACACCACTGGAGGCGGGCTGCACGATGTTGGGGCGTGAGCGGAAGACGGCCTAACGGTGTGCGGGACCGTAGCCCAGCTTCATGGAGACGGTTGCGAATGGTCCTCGCCGATACCCCAGGAGCAACAGTGTCCCTAATTTGCTGGGAAGTGGCGGTGCGGTCCCCTACGGCACTGCGTAGGATCCTACGGTCTTGGCGTGCATCCGTGCGTCGCTGCGGTCCGGTCCCAGGTCGACGGGCACGTGCACCTTCCGCCGACCACTGGCGACAACATCGATGTACTGTGGAGACCTCACGCCCCACGTGTTGAGCAATTCGGCGGTACGTCCACCCGGCCTCCCGCATGCCCACTATACGCCCTCGCTCAAAGTCCGTCAACTGCACATACGGTTCACGTCCACGCTGTCGCGGCATGCTACCAGTGTTAAAGACTGCGATGGAGCTCCGTATGCCACGGCAAACTGGCTGACACTGACGGCGGCGGTGCACAAATGCTGCGCAGCTAGCGCCATTCGACGGCCAACACCGCGGTTCCTGGTGTGTCCGCTGTGCCGTGCGTGTGATCATTGCTTGTACAGCCCTCTCGCAGTGTCCAGAGCAAGTATGGTGGGTCTGAAACACCGGTGTCAATGTGTTCTTTTTTCCATTTCTAGGAGTGTATCTTTTTATAGACGAGAGAATTTCTACTGGCTTTTGCCTGTTGGCATTTGAACCTAGAGTGCAACAATCTCTGTTTTTTAAATGTTCTTCAAATTCCTACCTACCATTAGCTATAGAGCCAAACACTCATTGATGTAACAAAATGAGGAAGACACTCAATAGCCCGCATCTCGTGGTCGTGCGGTAGCGTTCTCGCTTCCCACGCCCGGGTTCCCGGGTTCGATTCCCGGCGGGGTCAGGGATTTTCTCTGCCTCGTGATGGCTGGGTGTTGTGTGCTGTCTTTAGGGTAGTTAGGTTTAACTAGTTCTAAGTTCTAGGGGACTTATGACCACAGCAGTTGAGTCCCATAGTGCTCAGAGCCATTTTTTGACACTCAATATTATTCGCGCCAGTCAGTTGTTTGCTCTTGGTCGCTCTGATCATAATGTGATGTTCTGCATGTAGATTACTCTTTCTAGATTCTATAAAAAATTCTATCTACATCATGAAAAGAAATTTAAAACCGGTTAACCATGATCCCATACAGAAGAACAGCCCAAATATCCCTTGGAAGGATTCAGACAATGAGACACACTTACACAGTATACCCAGGAAATGTGTCACAGGCTTGCTGCGCTTATCAGCATGTTTTCCTCAGTGTTGAATCAATGTAAATAATAGTGTTGTTCCATAGCTGACAAAGGAACTAAGCCAAATTATAGATAAGTGAGAATTAGCACGTAGATAAGTATCAGATGCTATTCCCTTAAAACATGTTTTTATACTCATAGTACGGAAACCTATCACGAGAACCACTTCCATGGTGTTATGCAACCATGGAATGAGCAAAACTATTATCGAAAATACTACTGAAAATTTTAATATGATGAATGTAGACGTCTTCATTTTCTCCCATTAGCGGTACTTACCTCCCTAAGTGGAAACAAAGCTTAGTTTCGCCAATTACCCAAAAACAGACAGCTCAAAATCACCATTTGATTACAGGCCGATAGTATATTATGATCAATATCTCAGGCACTGGAATACATTGTTCACGAATAGCTGATTCAATACCTTATAAAGTCCACGACGAACGTCAACCAGGCTTCCGAAGACTCTGTAGCATAGCAACTACAGTAATGAAACAGACTGACATCGTCAGATAATCTGCAGCCAGGAGGTCAAAGCTCATTTTAACACTGGTAGATTTCAGAACGGCTTTTTATTTCGACATATTACTCATAAAAACAAGACTGTTCAACTCCTCAAACAGTGCAGTGCTGTGGTTCAACATCTTCCTTAAAAACAGATATCCACAATTCTTCTATGAATCGTAAACTCGTCATGAAAATATAGGCCTATGCTGTCCGAAGGACTCAGAATTTAGTCCTTCGCGTTGAAAAATCACCAAGAGAGCCTCTTCTGACGTTGTGGAGTAGGTGGGTAGCTAAATATTTTACCAGGTCAATTTAGAAGTCTGTCAAAAAAAGTAATAACAATACCACCAACATCTATACTAAGAGTCAATATTCACTCCACATATTCTAAACGAAATGCCTCTCAAGAATGTGTAACAGGTCGTAAGAATTTAAAAGTTAAGTCAGTAATTCTGAGAAATAATTAAAATACCGACTTGTCAAATGGCATAAAATAAGTTTTAGGCTTAACATTAAACGTATCCATAGTTAAATGCAGCTGAGTCCAGTGTGTGCCTCTTTTAGGAAGTTAACAAGAACTTCACATGTCCTCCTGCTTCGTTCAGTTTTACAAACAAATAGTTTTACGCGACTCGAGTGGAGAGCACACCGCCATTTTCAGCTGCCAACTCGTTTTTTTTATTTTTTTAAAGTCATTAGTAGTTTTAGTGAGGGATGGTGCACTCCATCTGTTTCTATCTTCTGATCTACGTAACTATCGTATGAGAAACCTTTCACAATCTGTTCTGTATTTTACAGTCGTGGTCTGCCTCTACTAAATTTCTCCTCTACCGATCATTCCAGCGCCAGCTTAACTATTACTGGGTGCTATAGCAGATACATCACTAACGTGTCAGTTCTTCTAGTAAGTGCTTTCTATAGTCTTCTTTCTTAACCTACTTTTATAGTACTTCTTCATTTTGTACTCTTCCCGTCCATTTAATTTTTAACAGTCTTCGAAACCACCACATTTCTTCTTCTTCGGATTTCCAATGGTTCGTGTTTCACTTTCATATGATGCTGTGCTTCAGACGTACATTTTCATCTAGACAGTAGCCAACAGACAATATGTCAACGCGTGGCCACGAAAACCTCAGCAATTTTGTACCTTAGACTGTGCTCACATTACTCTTGAGTCAAATTCCGTGCTAAGTATGTTATCCATTCCTTTCAACAGTCTTCATAGTGTTCTTCACATCGGATCAGAAGGTTTACATCGTCTTCATACCTGACCATTAATATCAACTGCTCTGCAAAATTTATGGACAGGCTACATAAGGCAACGTAACACAGTAACTACTCGATGGAAATGAATGAAAGCACGGGAGGACGTTCCCAGACGTCCTCCACGACAAATACCAATGGCAATAGCAACGAAATTTAATGGGACTTCAAGGCACTCAGTCTCACAATGCACACTACCCTCTTACCAGTACGTGTTCTGCAACCAACGTGGAGTCGGGTCTCACGCTCTTCTCGGCTGTGAGCGGCTCAAATGGTTCAAATGGCTCTGAGCACTATGGGACGTAACATCTGAGGTCATCAGCCCCCTAGAACTTAGAACTACTTAAACCTAACTAACGTAAGGATATCACACACATCCATGCCCGAGGCAGGATTTGAACCTGCGATCGTAGTGGTCGCGTGGTTCCAGACTGAACCGCCTAGAAACGCTCGGCCACATCGGCCGGCAGTGATTCCGGACATGCCCTTATATGGCGACGGGTTGGAACACGTAATACACACAGGAACGTTGTCAAACATGATAGTTTTGGTGGTGCACATGTTATGATATTGGAGGGCCTAACGTAACATGCGCGTACGGACCTTCAATTCTTAGAACAAGGTACACTCACTGCTTAACATTATTGTCTACTCCTTCCTCTTGTGAGACTTTTTACGGCTGCGTTGGGCCCTGACTTCATTTTTAGAGATGACAATGTGTGACCGAACCGACCAACGCAGATGCAGGAATTATTGAAACGAGAGAGTATTCGGCGAATGGACTGGGCTGCTAATTCCCCTCACTTAAATCCCATCGCGCACCTGCGAGATGTATTGGGGAGAAGTATTGCAGCACGCCCGTTTGCACCAACTACTACCACCCACAAGTTGTCAACACTGATGGAGGACTGGAACGCCCTACGAAAAGAACATCTTACCGACCTCGTGGCCAGCATGGGAGCACGTTGCAGATAACGCAGCTGTCCTTGGTGATCACACACCTTATTAAGAACCATGGCCCGCCTTTATAACGTGCAGGGGACCATCATGGGTGATGGTGACTTCAGTGGAATTATTGGCTTTGAATAAGAGAAACATTGCTGTTAATCTCATAGTGTACTTCTTTCGGTTACCTTCTGTACCATACTGTAGCAGTTCTTCCTATGTATAGTTCAAGTTTCATCAAGCTACATCACTTCACAGTGACACATTAAGCAAACGTTAATGTCCTCCTTAAGATTTCCGAACCAGTGTATGTCACTTTTGTACTTTTATCACTCCTCCAAGACTTTCTTTCAATTTCTTTATTGTTTCTTTGGCGTACACGTTTAACAAAAGTGGTGATTGACCAGAACTCTACCTTACATTCTCCTAAATACGAACTTGTCCGTCTTCACCTTCGACATTATATGGGGCGGCGGGTGGAAATATGTTAATTGTTTCAATGTAGAACGTTTTGTAATGTAGAAAAGATGCATTTCCCGGCCGATTAGCAACATATGTGGGGCGGCGGGTGGAATAATTGTTATATATGTTTTGTTTTTTCCCGGCCGATTAGCAACATGGGGGCGGCGGGTGGATTTATCGTTATTTAAAATGTTCCTATTGTTTATGCTGTCGTTTGCCGTTCTCAACACTGGCTCTCTAACTACAATATTGGCAACCAGAAAGGGAATAGCAAAACGTGAAGCCTGTAATTAGAATTCCTATTGCCCACTTCATCTGAGAAATACACTTTAGCTACAGCTTATAGCTCTGAGGAATTAGGAGATTGTCTGGGATTCATAATCAAAAACGATTCTCTAAAAATGTTCACTATATTCTGAAAGTCACAGACCAACAAGTATCCACACAATCCAACCAACAGAGCAGTTCAGAGTCTAATGCGCTGATGCAACTATAACTGTACAAATTAAATGTTTGAGTGAATGCTCGCCATAATTTGATGATAATGCTCATCAAACGCCACGCTAAATAATGGTAGAATGTTTGTCCCGCGGCGGCACGTGAAAATATGACATATGCAAACTGAAGATAGATCATTAAAATCATCCCAGAATTAACACTTCACTCGAAAACGATTTCATGGTTACGCGTTTCCCAAGTAACTTATTACGGCATCCGAGGCTGTTTATAGCAATGATACCGACGCGACGCGATTCCCGGCACAGATGGTATGTTAATCAGCGTCTGGAGAGAACTGGGGCCTATATTCCTCGCACAGTATTCTTATATATAAAGCCGCGGTGCGGACGGCTAAGGGAACGCCTGATCAAATCGGCTCTCTCGACTAGCCGCTGGGCTAGTAATGCACCACATTAAGTTATTGAATAAATCATCGCTTCCTCTTCCTTTGCTGATGGCCGATGAAGCTCTCATTTTAAATGTGCAATCAGCACACAGGTAAGTAATCATAATAAAAGTCTGACGTGGCTAAGTCAATTATTTTTGGCGAGAGAATTAATTTAATTACACTACACACAGTAGACGAGCTCTGAACTTGCCCTTTGGAGATACGCTATTGCTATAGTTTTATAGTTATTCAATTGAAACTTCTCACATCTTTATGACTATAGCGGATCTCCCTTCTACTTAAATTTAAACATCCTAGCCTTATTTATTCGCCTACTTAATCTATCTTACTTCCTTAATTTCTAAGACAAAACCAGAAAATGATGAATTTCAACTAAAATTTTAATTTGTGAGATCCAAAATACTGTTTATACTAAATTATTATGAAAAAGGAATCTAAATATAAATTTTTAAGTCTCTAGCTCTTTTCTGTTGCGGCAATGATTTTTACAGAAAAACGTCCAAATTTCGAAAATGGTTAAAGTTATTGAACTGATATTCAACACATATTGATTTAGTATTACTCCTAACATTCTAGAAACGTTTCAGGTTATTTACTTGATTTTTAAAGTAGTGCGCAACATTTATGACGTCAGACTAGGCTAGCACACAATGGAAAGACTGATGTGAATTTTATACGGCGTGAGTAGGCTGCTTCCCTACATCACCCTCTACTTTTTGAATGTTTATGAACGAAAAAAAAAATTTAATTACAAAAAGGGAAGCAAGAGTACAGCTTAACTCCCTATGAAAATTCAAAATTGAAATGTAAACATATAGAAATATTAAAAGGAAACTGATTACCTACTTCAATTATTTAAATTGCTGGCATGTTCACTGCCTCTTAAGCAACATTATCACTCAAAATTTAAGCAAAATCAATGAAACACTTTTTCATACATATTGCCTTAGACAAACAAACACATAAAAATATGTAAAACTATCAAAATCTTAAATCCATTAAATACATTTTTACATACACAGATTCAAAGGAAATAACACAGTTATTCATGATACATAAACAGATGATTATATCTTAGCAGTCTTTTCTAAACCTGAAAGAAAATTTCACAAATCATGACAATTTCATTTTTACACACATGGTTGTAGCCGCTTTGGCTGGCGTTCTACACTTCCATTCACAAGGGTAGAGGAGGGGAAGCTGCTATGGTGTGCGTCCTTCACGTTCACTCTGAGTTGTGTCCAAGTCACTCCACGCTTTCACGCAGCTACCAGGCTGCCATTATCTGGTTTGTCCTGTAGAACAAACAAAAAGAGTGCCTCAGACTCTGTTCACTTAATATCCAAGGGTGGGTCACAATGAAATGGGGATATATACATTTTATCTTTCAATATGTTACTGGAACAAAGTTAACAGAACTTTTTCAATTTTACTCTCGCAGTTTCTTAACTGTCATAAAATCGGTAAACAAATGGCTCAAAACGCCGTTAGTCACGTACTAGAGAAAATTTATGCTCAAGGCATACAATCATAAATCCTATTTAATTTTAATTTATTATTTCTGGGCCGGAACACTGAAACAATGCTCGGTACATTCCTGACAAATCTGTATTTTATTTACTTAACCGACTCATCTTCGATTACCTTATTCTTAGAGATAGTATTTGATTAGTAGTTGTCTTCCCAGCTCCTTTGTATATCCGAGTAACTTGTGATAATAGTACAGTTCTGAGTGTTCAAAACACACTACGTTTAGTTGACTACTAACTCCACTTATTGGTCCTCTGCTGCTGTGTCAGTTCCACATTTGCAATTATGTACTTACTTCATCGAAGTGTATTAATGCTGAGCTATAAATAATGTTTCACGTCTGCCATTATGTTAGTCAATTATGTTGCTAGTGTATGTACTTATTTAACACTCACTCTATTAACATTTAAAGCATAGGATAGCACATTTATTTCATATCTATAGTGTATTAGAACTACTGATGGCCTTGGGAGAGCCAGTCATGACGAAACTCTACCATCTGGTGAGCAAGATGTATGAGACAGGCGAAATACCCACAGACTTCAAGAAGAATATAATAATTCCAATCCCAAAGAAAGCAGGTGTTGACAGATGTGAAAATTACCGAACTATCAGTTTAATAAGTCACAGCTGCAAAATACTAACGCGAATTCTTTACAGACGAATGGAAAAACTGGTAGAAGCGGACCTCGGGGAAGATCAGTTTGGATTCCGTAGAAATGTTGGAACACGTGAGGCAATACTAACATTACGACTTATCTTAGAAGAAAGATTAAGAAAGGGCAAACCTACGTTTCTAGCATTTGTAGACTTAGAGAAAGCTTTTGACAACGTTAACTGGAATACTCTCTTTCAAATTCTGAAGGTGGCAGGGGTAAAATACAGGGAGCGAAAGGCTATTTACAATTTGTACAGAAACCAGATGGCAGTTATAAGAGTCGAGGGGCATGAAAGGGAAGCAGTGGTTGGGAAAGGAGTGAGACAGGGTTGTAGCCTCTCCCCGATGTTATTCAATCTGTATATTGAGCAAGCAGTAAAGGAAACAAAAGAAAAATTCGGAGTAGGTATTAAAATTCATGGAGAAGAAGTAAAAACTTTGAGGTTCGCCGATGACATTGTAATTCTGTCAGAGACAGCAAAGGACTTGGAAGAGCAGTTGAACGGAATGGACAGTGTCTTGAAAGGAGGATATAAGATGAACATCAACAAAAGCAAAACGAGGATAATGGAATGTAGTCAAATTAAATCGGGTGATGCTGAGGGAATTAGATTAGGAAATGAGACACTTAAAGTAGTAAAGGAGTTTTGCTATTTAGGGAGTAAAATAACTGATGATGGTCGAAGTAGAGAGGATATAAAATGTAGACTGGCAATGGCAAGGAAATCGTTTCTGAAGAAGAGAAATTTGTTAACATCGAGTATAGATTTAAGTGTCAGGAAGTCGTTTCTGAAAGTATTTGTATGGAGTGTAGCCATGTATGGAAGTGAAACATGGACGATAACCAGTTTGGACAAGAAGAGAATAGAAGCTTTCGAAATGTGGTGCTACAGAAGAATGCTGAAGATAAGGTGGGTAGATCACGTAACTAATGAGGAGGTATTGAATAGGATTGGGGAGAAGAGAAGTTTGTGGCACAACTTGACTAGAAGAAGGGATCGGTTGGTAGGACATGTTTTGAGGCATCAAGGGATCACAAATTTAGCATTGGAGGGCAGCGTGGAGGGTAAAAATCGTAGAGGGAGACCAAGAGATGAATACACTAAGCAGATTCAGAAGGATGTAGGTTGCAGTAGGTACTGGGAGATGAAGAAGCTTGCACAGGATAGAGTAGCATGGAGAGCTGCATCAAACCAGTGTCAGGACTGAAGACCACAACAACAACAACAACATAGTGTATTGCAGCTGATCAGTTTGCTCACGTGGCAATCTATTTCCACTCGATCGGACGCTGAAACCACAGGTAGTCTCTCTCGACCTACCACTAAAGTGCATTAAGTAATTATGGACGAGCGTAATGCTAAATTCCTTAAACCTATAGGACACCATGAGCTGCTCTGTCTCATCTAACATAAGGATACCTATGGTCGCATTCACGCCTCCAACTCATAACCTCAATACGTGTAGGTGTGTTCTGTCACACACTACACCAAAATAATGGCCAGCTCCAACCTTATAAATACTTCAGGGATGTGTCCTTCACGTCTCAACCACAAACACTGTTCAATTCTATTACACTGTCATTCCTTGCTACACAAGGTGAGTTCATTCTTACAACTTATCTGCATAATTTTTCATAACACTAAGCAATCTCTTTTACTATTAATTAGTTAGCTCTACAGCATACAACAGGTTTCACTGCCACTTCAGATCCTGCTTGTACACGAACTTGAATATCTTTTTTAAACATTGTTGGTGGACCATTTCCAATAAAACAACAACTTTGTACTTACTATATTACCAGGGTTCTATACATACTTGTTACTCAAATACCTTTGTATCTTAATTACATCATACTTCTCTCTTGTTTATGTCACTGTTAGGTTTGTCACATTAGGTATTTTTCATCACTAATCGGTGGATAGAATGGTTACAGAACTCATGGCTTGATAGCCATGACGGAAAATTTTTGTATTGCAAAGAAGGAGTCGAAACTTTGGTGGATAGGAAAGATGAAAAGTGAATGAGACCTGAAAAGGAAAGATCTCACACAGCTGGGACTGCACAGCTGCCACACTGTGTAGAGGTTACAGATAAACCTCCTCCCTTCAGAATTTATTAGCTTAATGCTGGCTTGATAGTCATACCGGAAGATTTTTGTATTTGAGAGTAAGAGCCGAAATTTTGGTGGATAGGAAAGATGAAGAGAGTGAGACCTGAAAAGGAAAGAAGATCTCACACAGTTGGGACTGCACAGCTGCCACACTGTGTAGAGGTTAAAGAACAACCTCCTCCCTACAGAATTCATTAGTTTATGAAAATTTTCGTATTGGAAAGAAGGGGTCGAAATTTTTGTGGATAGGAATAATGGAGAGAGTGAGACCTGAAAAGGAAAGAAGATCTCACACAGCTGGGACTGCACAGCTGCCACACCGTGTAGAGGTTACAGAACAACCTCCTCCCTACAGAAATCATTGGTTTCAGAAAATTTTCGTATTGGAAAGAATGGGTCGAAATTTTTTTTTATAGGAAAGATGAAGAATGAGTGAGACCTGAAATGGAAAGAAGATCTCACACAGCTGGGACTGCACAGTTGCCACACTGTGTAGAGGTTACAGAACAACCTCCTCCCTACAGAATTCATTCACTACCTAAGAACTTCTTTAGGTCGATCACGTTCCTGAGACCTAATAGCTTTTTACTCTTAGGGTACTCTAGCCTATATGCATTGGCATGTGGTTTTCCTATGATCCTGAAAGGTCATTGGTATTTACTAAGATTAACACCTTCGTCCCAATATCTCCTATTTTTCAGAACTCGTATAGGCAGCTCCCAAGTTTCATCATTAGTTACTACATGTTTATCAATAAAAGGTACCGTAATTACTGCGGTTATCGGCAAGACCATTTTTAACTGGCTTCTTTCAAAGTCAACAACACTCTGATATTTTGACAAGAAATCTATGCCAATTAAAACCTCAATACTGAGATTGTTTACAATTAAGCATGAATGATCAATTAAATTACCATTAATCGTAAAGGGCAGCAAAGCTTCTTGCTTTACCGTTTTTGACACCTTGCCAGTAGCACCAATTATTCTTAGTCCTGATACCCTATTACTGTAAGCTTGCCTTTAGCAGGTAATGCATCAAAGAGGGACTGAGATATCGCACTCACCTCACTTCCACTGTCTAAGAGACAACGTACATTGATACCCAACATATTCACTATTATTTTGGGGTGGCTTATTCTAGGTTGTACAGGTGGTTCCTCAAACTCATCCAATAGTTCCTTTTGTATTTGTCTCCAACTACAGTGATCGACATCTGTCTTCATTACATTTAGGGCAAAGTGTGTAGGGGTTTCCTGAATCACATTTTCAGCTGCCTTTTCCAGTCGGTCTATTAATTTTAAATCGAAACACCGCACGACTTCATTACATTTAGTTTGCTGAACATGACCCAAATTACTGTAGTCTGAGCGATTCTGCGCCTCCAGACCGGGCATAACACTAGTTACAGCTAAACCACTTTCATTATTATCGTCTGGTTCCTTCTCAAGTGACAACTGGTCACAGCTACTGGGTTCATCGACCCCCAACAGGCTATCCTCTACATTATCACTTACCTCCTGTCCTAAATCTATTAGTACAGTATCAACATCCTGCACAGGCACTTTAGATAAGAGCACATCATCCTCATCGTAAATATAAGCATGAATTTCCTCTGCATATTCACCTGACAATTCAGTATTTTGTAGCTCTTCCCTACCGTTACACTGCTGCGCCTTCTCTTTCTCTTCCCACTTAGAAAGCGTCTCTAACAAGGTATCTATCAAAAACTGTGAGTGATCTAATATTTCTGCTGTATCCTTAGATGCTACAGACCCTCCATCCACATGTTCAGTTTGAGTATTCTGATCTGTCTTACCAATTACTGTAATTACTGGCTTAGGAAAAGTAACCGCCTGGTGAGCGCCAGTGTCCTCATAGATGGGAACTAGTTTTCCTGCCTCTGCCTACTACTGTTTCCTTTATTTCCATTTTAGTTAACTGGCACAGCATTGTTTTCCACACTCTTGTTTACCTGCATAATTTTGGTTGGAACAAAATTACTATCATTTGGATGCCATTGTTGGTTCTGATAATTATTTCTCCAATTCCTACCTCTCTTAGGATGGCGAACACCTACTGTTCTGACGTTGACGTTGCCATTCTGCTCGTTCTTAAAATTACTACTTGTGTTATTAGCATTTCTGTTATTACGTGCTTCCTCCTCATTGGCAGCCACACGCTCTACCCGTTCCAAATATTCAATGAAACGATCCAGATTTTCTCTAGGGCCAGATATAATTCTAGTTTGCCAATACCACGGCAGTTTGGCTTCAAGACCTAGTATTATCATTTCAGGTTTTAGCTTTTCAGCCGGCCGCTAGTGGCCGAGCGGTTCTAGACGCGTCAGTCTGGAACCGCGCGACCGCTACGGTCGCAGGTTCGGATCCTGCCTTGGGCATGAATGTATGTGACGTCCTTAGGTTAGTTAGGTTTAAGTAGTTCTAAGTTCTAGGGGACTGATGACCTGAGATGTTAAGTCCCATAGTGCTCAGAGCCATTTGAAGCATTTTTTTTTTTTTTTTTTAGCTTTTCGGCCAAATGTGACAAACGTGAGATCCATGACCTAGCAAACTCTTTAATAGATTTCTTGCCCACATTGAAGCGTTTTCCACTCCAAAATTCTCTCAGCACTTCATTTTGCTTATTGCTAGACCAATACTCATTAATGAAAGCTCTTTTAAATTCCGCTAATGTTTTACACTTCAACATAACATCAGCTGACCAACGCATGGCGTCACCTGCTAAATGGCTTCTAATAAATGAGATTTTCTCTCGTTCAGACCAAATTGGTGGAATCACATCTTCAAAATCGTTCCAGAAATCTTGCGGGTGGATATTTTTATCTGGATCGGACCGCAAGAACTCCCGACACCCGATAAAAGCGGCGTTTGCTGCTACAACTTGTTGCATTCTACCATTACCGGAAGTTACTGAAGCTACTTTACTCTCAATGTTAGCAATGTTAGTACTAATATTTTCTACTCTCATTTCAGCATTATCTACTCATTGCACAATATGAGTAGTATCAGTTTTGATTGCGTCTACTTCTGCTTGACATATGTTTACTTTTATATTAACATCTTTAAACCTATCTGAGCACAGTTCAGATTCCGCCTCGATCTTTTCTGTTAACTTGTGCTCCAGCTTCGCATCTTCCATTTGGAAGTCTCTGCGAACCTCAGCAACTCTGGATTTTACTGTTTTATACATCTCAGATAACTGTTGAGCAACCTTTTTCTTAATATCCTCATGGTTGTAATCAATTTTATAATTCAAACTATTCAGATCCTCTTTCAACTTATTGCAGCCAGTCTTGAAGGAAGTTTCTAATTCAGCTTTATTGCATTCTAATTTATTGTCCATTACCTCAAACCGTTTATTAAAATTGGTTTGGCTGGCCACAATCCTGTCATTTACCTCAATTATATCCGATTTTAACTCAGCTGTCATTCTAGCATTACTGGTAGCTATTGCTTGTAATATAACATTTAAATCAATAGCCGCAGTTACTTTGGGTTTCTCACTAGCTGGTTTTTTTATCACACTCAGGTGACGAAAAACTATCATCCAATAAATTAACAATTTCTGATTTCTGCTTTACTACAGGGGTCTCTATTATTGAATCATTGCCCTTTTTCACACTACTGTGAGGAGACAATACTTCATATTTCACTTTAACATTACTATTTTCGTGTATATTTACATTTGAACCGTTGTCGGGATTTACAGTTCCCTCACCAGACATAGGTTCTGATTTAAGTTTAACCTCGGTTTCTTCTGACAGTTCCATCGCCGACAGTGTTTTAGTGCAGGTTAGTAAACATTTTAACAGCTTTTCACTTAACTTAGTTCCTTCCGCACGACGTATGGCGTTGCCGGCGCGGCGTACCAGGATTACTGATGCGACGCCGCGCGTTGAACTGCAGATGGCACTTCGACGGCTACTGTGTGTTTGCATGGCCCGCAACTGCAGGCGCGGCTCCGGTTGCTCCGGCAGACGACTGCGGTGAGGCGAAACTGGCTTCTCGCGATGCCGGCAGCGCCGCTATACTCAGTGCCAGCTCCGTCAATCCAGATGCGTTGTTAATCCAGTTGCGTCGTCCACATGCACACGTAACACTATCACTGTTCTATTACTCAATTGCGTGTCGCATTTCACTCCCGAATCCGAATATTTAAAAATCACTTTCACTTTTACTCAGTGTTATATCCGGCCGATGCACCATATGTGGGGCGGCGGGTGGAAATATGTTAATTGTTTCAATGTAGAACGTTTTGTAATGTAGAAAAGATGCATTTTCCGGCCGATTAGCAACATATCTGGGGAGGCGGGTGGAATAATGGTTATATATGTTTTGTTCTTCCCGGCCGATTAGCAACATGGGGGCGGCGGGTGGATTTATCGTTATTTAAAATGTTCCTATTGTTTATGCTGTCTTTTGCCATTCTCAACACTGGCTCTCTAACTACAATAATGGCAACCAGAAAGTGATTAGCAAAACGTGATGCCTGTAATTAGAATTCCTAGTTCCCACTTCATCTGAGAAATACACTTATAGCTACAGCTTATAGCTCTGAGGAATTAGGAGATTGTCTGGGATTCATAATCAAAAACGATTCTCTAAAAATGTTCACTATATTCTGAAAGTCACAGACCAACAAGTATCCACACAATCCAACTAACAGAGCAGTTCAGAGTCTAATGCGCTGATGCAACTATAACTGTACAAATTAAATGTTTAAGTGAATGCTCGCCATAATTTGATGATAATGCTCATCAAACGCCACGCTAAATAATGGTAGAATGTTTGTCCCGCGGCGGCACGTGAAAATATGACATATGCAAACTGAAGATAGATCATTAAAGTCATCCCAGAATTAACACTTCACTCGAAAACGATTTCATGGTTACGCGTTTCCCAAGTAACTTATTACGGCATCCGAGGCTGTTTATAGCAATGATACCGACGCGACGCGATTCCCGGCACAGATGGTATGTTAATCAGCGTCTGGAGAGAACTGGGGCCTGTATTCCTCGCATAGCATTCTTATATATAAAGCCGCGGTGCGGACAGCTAAGGGAACGCCTGATCAAATCGGCTCTCCCGACTAGTCGCTGGGCTAGTAATGCACCACATTAAGTTATTGAATAAATCATCGCTTCCGCTTCCTTTGTTGATGGCCGATGAAGCTCTCAATTTAAATGTGCAATCAGCACACAGGTAAGTAATCATAATAAAAGTCTGACGTGGCTAAGTCAATTATTTTCGGCGAGAGAATTAATTTAATTACACTACACGCAGTAGACGAGATCTGAACTTGCCCTTTGGAGATATGCTATCGCTATAGTTTTATAGTTATTCAATTGAAACTTCTCACATCTTTATGACTATAGCGGATCTCCCTTCTACTTAAATTTAAACATCCTAGCCTTATTTATTCGCCTACTTAATCTATCTTACTTCCTTAATTTCTAAGACAAAACCAGAAAATGATGAATTCCAACTAAAATTTTAATTTGTGAGATCCAAACTACTGTTTGTACTAAATTATTATGAAAAAGGAATCTAAATATAAATTTTTAAGTCTCTAGCTCTTTTCTGTTGCGGCAATGATTTTTACAGAAAAACTTCCAAATTTCGAAAATGGTTAAAGTTATTGAACTGATATTCAACACATATTGATTTAGTATCACTCCTAACATGCTAGAAACGTTTCAGGTTATCTACTTGATTTTTAAAGTATTGCGCAAAATTTATGACGTCAGAGCTAGTTTCTGCAGACTAGGCTGGCACACAATGGAAAGACTGATGTGAATTTTATACGGCGTGAGTAGGCTGCTTGCCTACAATTAGTAATGTTCTCTTGGTTTTGTAAATTTCGTAAATGATTCGTCCATCTCAAAACTATTACTAAATCTACTAAAGGCTGTGGACATGATTTTCCACTTTAAATTGTAGAAATTTCTCTCAAGTTTTGGGAAGGTATCCTTATTTATCCCCAGACTGCCTTCCATTACATATTAGAGCTGCTGCTCTGGTACCTTATCCTTTCCTGGAACTAAACTCTCTCAATTTCTTGTTTCATTTTCATTTCTGTCCTACATTATATCATTTTTCTAATAAGTTTACAATAGTGCCTTGTCAGCATAATCGTCTGACAGTTAACACGTACATCCGCAAGTATCTATTTTAGCAATCTGATGATAATTACGATTCTAAAAATGTGACGGTAAGGAACCTATTAAAACAACCTTCTAGTTCCAGCACCTCTCACAGAGTTCGGCAACTCCGAAGGTATGTCATCGTCTCCTGTTGGCTTCTTTGATCATTGACTGTTCCTCCAAATTCTAGTCACATTACTGGATCATCTATTTCTTCCACATATATTTCCATCTCCTTTTTGTTAAGTTCATTGCCGTCGTACAGGTCATTGATATATTCCTGCCAGCTGTCTGTTCTTTCTTCCCCATTTAATAGTGGTTTTCCGTTAACACTTCATAAGTTCATACCTTTTGCTATATCCGGTACCATGGAGATAAACAATAGTGAAGTCATGTAGAACTTATCACATTTATTCACATTCTGACAACTGACAGTCTAATAAACATAAAGCAACTTTATAACAACAGAAACGTGGCTTAAATCCAATAGCGAATTGCAGAAATGAACTATACAATGCAAGGATTCTTCTTGACTTAAACTTAACTGAAAAAAGCCCTCTGCTGAAAAGTAACTTGTAAATTTCGTTTCGAAACTCACCGGTTTTAGTGCGTTTTGCGTATGGAGATAAGTCCTGCTGAGCAAGCAGCGAAATATTTCTAAATCCAAAACAGAGTTTCTACGGACTAAACGAAGTATGAAACAATCACCAATTACCACATATCAGGGAGCCAATCACAATGGGAAGGGAGTGAGACAGGGTTGTAGCCTCTCCCCGATGCTATTCAATATGTATATTGAGCAAGTAGTAAAGGAAACAAAAGAAAAGTTCGGAGTGGGTATTAAAATCCATGGAGAAGAAATAAAAATTTTGAGGTTCGCCGATGACATTGTAACTCTGTCAGAGACAGCAAAAGACTTGGAAGAGCAGTTGAACGGAATGGATAGCGTCTTGAAAGGAGGATGTAAGATGAACATCAACAAAAGCAAAACGAGGATAATGGAATGTAGTCGAATTAAGTCGGGTGATGCTGAGGGAATTAGATTAGGAAATAAGACACTTAAAGTAGTAAAGGAGTTTTGCTATTTGGGGAGCAAAATAACCGATGATGATCGAAGTAGATAGGATATAAAATGTAGACTGGCAATGACAAGGAAAGCGTTTTTGAAGAACAGAAATTTGTTAACATCGAGTATAGATTTACGTGTCGGGAAGTCTTTTCTGAATGTATTTGTATGGAGTGTAGCTATGTATGGAAGTGAAACATGGACGATAAATAGTTTGGAAAGGAAGAGAATAGAATCTTTCGAAATGTGGAGCTACAGAAGAATGCTGAAGATTAGATGGGTAGATCACGTAACTAATGAGGAGGTATTGAAGAGGATTGGGGAGAGGAGAAGTTTGTGGCACAACTTGACTAGAAGAAGGGATCGATTGGTAGGACATGTTCTGAGGCATCAAGGGATCACCAATTTAGCATTGGAGGGCAGCGTGGAGGGTAAAAATCGTAGAGGGAGACCAAGAGATGAATACACCAAGCAGATACAGAAGGATGTAGGTTGCAGTAGGTACTGGGAGATGAAGAAGCTTGCACAGGATAGAGTAGCATGGAGAGCTGCATCAAACCAGTCTCAGGACTGAAGACCACAACAACAGCAACAATCACAATGCCGTCGGGTATCCAAACGGTGAGACGATCGCCGGAGGTGCGAAGTCCCCAGTGAAGTCAACGACGATTCTCTGTCTTAAGCTACGATGATTATGCCGTATAGAGCCTCAGCGCCGAACTAAATACGCCGCTGCGTAGAGCCATAAGTTTCCAATTGGCTGCCCTTGGAGCTTCTGTGGAAGAAGATTGTTCTTCATGAGCGCGTCTTCTAAAATGCACGCGCCAACGAATACCCTGGACCGCCCCGAGCTGCTAGGCTGGTTATCCGAGCCGCCGCGGTGTTGCGGCGGCCGCGCGGAGTGCGCTGGCCCACAACCTGTAGCTGGTCGCGTAACGGCAGCCTTACAGATTACTTTTGCAAATTTACCTTTAATCTTCGTGTATGCGTGTCCATTTTCCCTACAGACAAATATTTCCTAACCTGTTTAATTCTTTTCCTTAGCCATTTTGATACACCTTGTCTGCAATTCCTGTTAATTTCGTTCAACTTAAAGTATGCTGCTGTTTTCGTGCCCATTTCTTAACGTTCTTGTATTTTCTTCTTTCATCCATCACCTAAAATGTATACTGAGTCATCCGCGGATTATTCGTCTCTACTTCCGCTATACTTACCACTCCTCCTGTAATGAACTGCCCCCGATGCTTTTCCTTAGGCCACTGGTCACTGCATTACAAAATGTACGCTTTGTCTCATTTCATCCCAAATTGTTAGCGTTCCGTTTTATCGCATGCTGCATTACTTTATAGTCGTGAATTTCATACTGTTGTTCGTCATTACTTCTTTATAAATGGTCCAGTCACATAAGTATGACCACTGACTATGTTCGACGCCAACGTGCAATAAGCACTCACTGATGGCAGGTAGCAGCACTTGCAGTGGAGGGTATATAAGCTGCAAGGAGGAAGCGGAAAACAGTGCAGTCGTGACCATAACGCGCAAACGGAGCGATTTACTTGACGTCCAAAAGAGCATGATCATTGACTTACGGTTCAAGGGTGTAAGCATTTTAGAAACGGCTAAGTTTGTAAACAGTTCACGTGCCGCCGCGGTTAAAGTATGCCGTGAATGGCAAAATGGCGCTATCAAAAACCGGCGCCGAGTTACCTGTGGTGCACCACGGCCCTCAGATGACAGGTGAACGACGGTTGCAGAGACGTGTACGTGCGAATAGACATACAACTTTGAGCAAATGACCGCCTAGATGAACCAAGGAGTACCAACAGTGCGAACGCTGCAGCATGTGGGCCTCCACATCAGGCGCCTGTTTAGTTTAGTTTTAGTTATGTCATGTTCCGTAGATCACTTTCCCGATTATTTTATCGATATGATGTGGAACAATTCAGATTACAAGATATATATATATATATATATATATATATATATATATATATATATATATGAATAGTGCTAATATTACACTACTGGCCATTAAAATTGCTACACCACGAAGATGACGTGCTACAGACGCGAAATTTAACCGACAGGAAGAAGATGCTGTGATATGCAAATGATTAGTTTTGTGTTGGCAGAAGAGCCAACACCGTGTTACGAGTGGAGGCCGAAATGCACGCGTTTTAGCTCACGCAGGCTGGCGTGAGGAGGGAAGAACTATACTGACGTGAGGTCTGGAACATGACATGGAATGAGAATTCAGAAAGCGGACGTAATTAGTTTGATACTTAACTTTAATCTATTAATGATGAACGTCGCTCTTGCCGGTACATGATTCACAATATTATCTGTTCAGAATAAATTCTTCAAGTAATTATAGTAACTGAATATGGCGCATTGCTAGGTCGTAGCAAATGACGTAGCTAAACTGTCGTCTCTACAAATGAGAGCGTATATAGACAGTGAACCATCGCTAGCAAAGTCGGCTGTACAACTGGGGCGAGTGCTAGGGAGTCTCTCTAGACTAGACCTGCCGTGTGGCGGAGCTCGGTCTGCAATCACTGATAGTGGCGACACGCGGATCCGACGTATACTAACGGACCGCGGCCGATTTCAAGGCTACCACCTAGCAAGTGTGGTGTCTGGCGTTGACACCACAATTAGCTTTTCAGAGCATTCACACAAGGTTGGCGCCGGTGGCGACACCTACAACGTGCTGACATGAGGAAAGTTACCAACCGATTTCTCATACACAAACAGCAGTTGACCGGCGTTGCCTGGTGAAACGTTGTTGTGATGCACCGTGTAAGGAGGAGAAATGCGTACCATCACGTTTCCGACTTTGATAAAGGTCGGATTGTAGCCTATCGCGATTGCGGTTTATCGTATCGCGACATTGCTGCTCGCGTTGGTCGAGATCCAATGACTGGTAGCAGAATATGGAATCGGTGGGTTCAATAGGGTAATACTGAACGCCGTGCTGGATCCCAACGGCCTCGTATCACTAGCACTCGAGATGACAGGCATCTTATCCGCATGGCTGTAACGGGTCGTGCAGCCACGTCTCGATCCCTGAGTCAACAGATGGGGATGTTTGCAAAACAACAACCATCTGCACGAACAGTTCAAAAAATGGTTCAAGTAGCTCTGAGCACTATGGGACTTAACTTCTGAGGTCATCAGTCCCCTAGAACTTAGAACTACTTAAGCCTAACTAACCTAAGGATATCACACACATCCATGCCCGAGGCAGGATTCGAACCTGCGACCGTAGCGGTCGCGCGTTTCCTGACTGTCGGGCCTAGAACCGCTCGGCCACCCCGGCCGGCTCTTTATTTCAGTCACCAGTAGAACAATTAGGTCACTACATTGTTCATAGCAACTCAGCACGTTACCAGTTCTTCGTTTCATAACGTTTTCAATATCCATCCATTATACCATTTATTGGCGCTTTTTTTCTTTTTTTTACCGAAGAATCATATCACCAGTCCTTGCCCATATTCTTTTTACTTCATTAACCCTACAAAATATCGATTCTCTGCTCAGATTCATCAGTTCCCCTACAATATTTAGTCTTATAACATTCAACGATCCGATGTATAAAAAAATTGCCTTACTTGCTCCAATCAAGATAGACCTTCCTCAGCCGTCTTCCCCCTTCCCCTGCCCCCTCTGATATCTTAACGGATGATTAATTTACCTCCATAGATCTTTTCAAAAGACTGTGTTTGTCAAGATATTGTTTGAGGAAGCCTGGGTGTCCTATTTATAAACTTTGAGTGTCCTCCATGTCACAGTTTCTTTTATCTCCCTTTATCTCACGTCATTCATCATTCCTTATTATTCCGCTTTTAAGGGGCAATTTACCATCCCAGGAGAAGAGGATGTTATTAATACGTTATGCTGTGTAATGTACACATCATCAAAGTGTGTAGTTTCTCCTTAACACACCACTGGTTTAAATGGCAAGATATTGACACTGTTCATCAAGTAAGCTTCATATTTAAACAGTTTGTATCAATAAATGTTTTTTATCATGAGCGTAAGGTGAATTAGCTGATCACTTATTTTTATCCCTATGGCCGTTTCCCGTCGATATAGGCCTTTACTGATCTAAAATGTGAAGAGTATGTTATCCACCATCGTCGTTTGTCGTTTTTGTCCGCCTGTTGTCTGCAGTGATTCGGCTGACTCGCTACAACCCGTGAACGTGATTTAAGATCTTAAGTTCAATTATAATGAGAAAATCCGTAAGGAAATCAAGTGAAATACATTTACCGTAACAGGCTTACACAAAAAAGAGATATTGTCGAGAAACAAGTAGTAAATGCAATTTGGAGTTTACAGGAACAGTGACGTTGGTGGAACTTAGAAGAACACTGAGTATAGTTAAACTTAGAGTGATACAGCACATCATCTCCCAGCACTGGAGCCGTCACTACTCATGGGTGCCCCAGGGGAAACACCTAAAGTTGGGCTCCCCGCCCATTCTCCACATCTGTCTCTTTCCACTTTCCCAACGCAATAAAACACCTCCTACACATTATCTTCCATAGCCACAACTGAGCCTCGTCCACAGTGCTCTCTTTCGCCCCAAGTTAGTCAAAAGATACGTTAACCAAGGAACAATTTTAAAGAAATAGTCTGTTTTATTTTCAATATACTATTGAAAAGAATTATAATGTTAGCAAAATTTGTACTTCAAACAGCAATGTTTCCCCACACTACTTCACATAACAAATACTGTACAGTACCGAAGGTAAAAGATAACGAAACAAAACAGTTTTTGTTACAGTATATTTAAATTGTAACACAAAACTCTCGCATTCCGAACGAAAATATTAAAAATTACTAATCATCCAATACACTAACTGAATTAAGGACATAAGTATCGATATCGGTGTAGAATTATAAACGGCTAATGAAGTGTACGTACTTAGCGACGTATATTTCTCTATTACTTAAATGATCATTTTGCATATTTGTATATGAAAACCGGATTATTATTCTACAAAAATAGGTTCTTCGTGTATTTTCAGTTTATCTTCATAATACTTCCGAACATATCCATACCTGACTGTTACAGAACACAGGTAGCTTTTTATTGTTTTTACGTTGGAAAAAGAACTTTGGCTTTTGCAAAAGTCTCGAACACTGTTAGATACATCATGATAGTGATGCAGGTACCTAGGTAAATCGATACACATGAGTTATATTTAAGAAATAACAGCTAGTCAGTCTTGATCATCAGTTTGATATTTATGCTTTAAATTATGTTCTTAACATCAACTCTGGTAGAAACAGAGGAGACGTGTCATCCGAAAATCACAATATGAACTTCAGTGCCAAACTTTTAACATGTTTGTGACACGTAGTAAATATAAACAAAGATCGTACTGCTCTGCGTCGTTGACTTTCGCAATTGGTGTATTCTCCATTTACAAACATATTTAAGACTGAAATATTAATCGGTTTTGATCGCAAGGATATATTAAAAACTAAAAATCACACGTCAAAATGGTAACAGGTATAGATTTTATCAAAAATTATCTTCAGATCATGTCCCCGAAACCTTAAACATTGATACCTTTTAGAGAGAGACAGGCATCAAAATTACACACTTCATCTACAAATAAATGTTGACAGGCATACTGAATATATAACATATTTTTATACCATCAAGTGGCGAACAGAGACGACGGTGGGGCATTGATAAGTGTCGGAGGACACTACTGGTAACCGCAAAACAGCGTCAAAACACTACGCGTTATAAAGAGGAAGCTCCGCCCCTTGCTTCTGCATGACATCATTCAGGGCCAATAACGCTTAACATACGATGGTAACACATTTAAAACATAAATACATCGACCTAGATATCGATAAAACATAGTATTAAGCATTATATAAAGTAAGAAGGACACTGAAGTAATTATTTCCAATTGGAAAAAATGATTACGAACATACGAGGTAGTGATGAAGTGGGGATTTTCCAGTACGACCATTTGAAGAGTGTACCGTGAATATCAGGAGTCCGGTAAAACATCAAATCTCCGACACTGCTGCAGCTGGAAAAAGATCCTGCAAGAACGGGACAAAAGTGTAACTCTTCTGCAAATTGCTGTTGATTTCAATTCTGGGCTATCAACAACTGTCAGCGTGCGAACCATTCAACGAAACATCATTGATATGGGCTTTCGGAGTCTCACTCGTGTACCCTTGATGACTGCACGACACAAAGCTTTACGCCACCCCTAGGCCCGTCGACATCGACGTTGGACCGTTGATGACTGGGAAACATGTTGCCTGGTTCGACGAGTCTCGTTTCGATTTGTATCGACTGGATGCACGTTAAGGGTATCGAGATAACCCCTGATACATCTAGATACGACTGTGACATGTGACACGTATGTAAGCATCCTGTCTGATCACCTGCATCGATTCATGCCCATTGTGTATTCCGACGGGCTCGGTCAATTCCAGCAGGACAACGTTACACCCCTCACGTTCATAATTCCTACAGAGTGGCTCCAGGAACACCCTGCTGAGCTTAAAAGCTTACGCTAGCCCACAAACTCCGCAGACATGAACATTATTGAGCGAATTTGGGACACATTGCAACGTGCTGTTCAGAATATATCTCCACCCTCTCGTACTCAGATGGATTTATGGATATCCCTGCAGAATTCATCGTATCATTTCCCTCCAGCACTACTTCAAACATTAACCCAGATAGTCCTGAATTATTTGTTTTTCAAAATTGATTTATATCTTATCTACATTCATTCACAAGGTTGTAAGAAAGAAAGTAAAAACAATTTTGAGTATTTATTTTTATTTTGTATTTCCAAATATGACCGTCCTTCCAGAAGGACGTCAGGACAATAAGGGAACATGTTTTTAAAGTATACGACATTGCACAATTAACTTGTTTTGGTTTTTATACCTTCAAATGAACATAAATAAATTTGAATTATTGGCTAAAACAGCTAATGAATACAAAAAACAAAGAAAATAACATATACACATATTTGATGCACTAGTATGATAAGACAAAAAGCAACAAACATGAAGTGGTTCGTCACATTTTACGCACATAGTAGTAGTTTATATGTGGCAACTTCGACATTTCAGCTGCTTCTTCTTTTTTGTTATCTCGTCCGTTGGTAATTCAGCAACATAATGTTCTCTTCCACCAAATCTAGAATCTAGTTTTGCCCTCTTACTAGGACGTCCTCTGCTGGTAGTGACTTTTTCGTTACTCTGAAGAATTGCAGTGACAATTCGACGACGAAATGTCAGATGATCTATGGGTTATTCGTTGTGCTTGTAAAGACCCCAGGCATTTTGCTCTGAGTGTCTATAAAATGTGCAATGATCGGGAAATACCATTTTTCCCTCTTATAGAGCATCTATATAGGGATTCATTTTGGTCAGTTCGATCTATGCCTCCCATATGAGTATTGTAGGAGTGTAATAAGTTAGGTTTAAGCACGCTAATCCTTTTCTTTTGTTCCCTGGAAAATCTTGTTACAGAGCGTAGTGGTTGCACTCTGTCAAAGTTGGTGGCTACAGTAACAACATTGTTGTCATTCCAACGTGCAATGGAAATCCCGGATGCTGAGTAAGAACAAATTTCATATGATCCTCTGTTTTCTTTTATCATTTTATCTACAAATGATAGAGTACAAATCTTAACGCTGTTTCCTCTTATTGTTCCTGTTGCTTCCACGCCCCTCTCTTTTAGGTCATGTAGCGCATGTAGCTTGCTGGTAATTTATCTACACTTGGATTTTCTTCAGCACCCGAATATTCATCTGTTACGTCATCAGTTGAATTTAGAGGAGGGTGTAATGTTACATTCACACCAGTATTAGGTATTTCCTCATCTTTTGATTCTAACATGTCCAAAAGTTCAATAAGTGTACATCGTTTTCTGTGAATACAAAATGACAGCACATTACCCTGACGTCCTTCTGGAAGGACGGTTGAAAACATTATTGAATTACAACTGACGAAACCTTTCAGTCGTAATATGAGCCCATAAATAATATAGTTTAATTCTTTAAGATATTATATGACAAGTTTCAGAATTATTGACGCAATATGAAAGAAAATATACATACCCATCGATGACAAGGTCAGTCAGTCCGTCCATGGTAAAATCGGCCCTATTTTCAAGACACCGTTTCTCACTCACTATGAACGACAGTGTCAAACTGAATGTCGCAGCGCCCAACTGAATATGCCTACTTCATATAACAATGCGTCACAGTCCGTTGCAACAGTGAGTTATTCGCAAAAATAAATATTATCAACAGTGAGTTACGTCGTCCTTCCAGAAGGACGTCAGGGCTATCTGGGCTAATCGAGTCCATGCCACATCGTGGTGCGGCACTTTTGAGTGCTCGCGGGGGACCTACACGATGTTAGGCAGATGTACCAGTTTCTTTGACTCTTCAGTGTAGTAGGTATGGATCTTGATCTCTTCAAGTAGTTTAATCCAGTCCTTTTGGGACGTTGTGTAAGATCTTTACATTCTCCTGGATAAGCCCTCCTCATTGTTTATTATATATGAGATACTGCCCGAACACCGACTCAGTACAGGCTACGCCAGTTGAGTGCTCTTTGAAGCGAGTAAGAAAATTACGACCTATTTGTTCTATATAATGACTATTGCAGTAATTACAAAAAATATTGTAAACCCCGGGTTCAAAAAATTTTTATATCCGCTTTCAAGGTGGAGAAAATTGATACTTTAGGCCTTTTCGTGTTCTACGGTATAAGACAATTTTGAATGAATGCTACCTCGACCTTACTATCTCCCATAACAATGATGAACATCTATTTGCCATTTGCAGAAAATGTACAGCAAATGATACTATTATCTACGCTGCTTCCTGCCTTCCAGTGACAGATAAAAGAGCTTTCTATTTTTCAGTGGCATGCGGACTATCAAACTATCCACTAGCTACAGATGCAGTTCATAAAGAAACTGCAGTATTAAAACAAATAGTTACTGCAAACGAATTCCATCCAAGTGAGGTCATATTAAGCTTCATAAGTTGAAACGAAAATCGTCAGATGCTCAGTCCACCACTATCTCTAAATTCGTTAAAATGGTCAACATAGTTAACCTGTCTGACAGAATAAACAGACTTTTTAAAAATATAAATATAACACTGGCGTTTAGTACTATAAACCTACTCCAAAAAAAGCTGACAAATAACGTTGGAAGTAGAGATACTAAATTCTTGAACTCGGGGTTTACAAGATGTTTTGTAATTTTAGTAATAGTCATTATATGGGACAAACAGGTCATAATTTTCTTATTCGCTTCAAAGAGCACACAACTAGGAAAGTCCGTTCTGAATCAGTGTTCGGGCAGCAAGTCATACATAATAAACATTCCGGATGGCTTATCCAGGAGAATGAAAAATCCTACACAACGCACCAAAAGGTCTCGTATTAAGTGTCTTGGAAGAGATCGAAATCAATACCCGATACAAAAGACAGCCATATACCCTACTGGAAGAGTATTTGGACTTTAGGAAGAAACTTTTCTTTGATCTTATCGACGATCTGCTGTAATGTATGTCTGCTCTTTTCCTTCTCTTGTTTTAAATTCTTTGTAATTTCCATCATCTCCTCGTTTCATAAGATATACACTCCTGGAAATTGAAATAAGAACACCGTGAATTCATTGTCCCAGGAAGGGGAAACTTTATTGACACATTCCTGGGGTCAGATACATCACATGATCACACTGACAGAACCACAGGCACATAGACACAGGCAACAGAGCATGCACAATGTCGGCACCAGTACAGTGTATATCCAACTTTCGCAGCAATGCAGGCTGCTATTCTCCCATGGAGACGATCGTAGAGATGCTGGATGTAGTCCTGTGGAACGGCTTGCCATGCCATTTCCACCTGGCGCCTCAGTTGGACCAGCGTTCGTGCTGGACGTGCAGACCGCGTGAGACGACGCTCCAGCCAGTCCCAAACATGCTCAACGGGGGACAGATCCGGAGATCTTGCTGTCCAGGGTAGTTGACTTACACCTTCTAGAGCACGTTGGGTGGCACGGGATACATGCGGACGTGCATTGTCCTGTTGGAACAGCAAGTTCCCTTGCCGGTCTAGGAATGGTAGAACGATGGGTTCGATGACGGTTTGGATGTACCGTGCACTATTCAGTGTCCCCTCGACGATCACCAGTGGTGTACGGCCAGTGTAGGAGATCGCTCCCCACACCTTGATGCCGGGTGTTGGCCCTGTGTGCCTCGGTCGTATGCAGTCCTGATTGTGGCGCTCACCTGCACGGCGCCAAACACGCATACGACCATCATTGGCACCAAGGCAGAAGCGACTCTCATCGCTGAAGACGACACGTCTCCATTCGTCCCTCCATTCACGCCTGTCGCGACACCACTGGAGGCGGGCTGCACGATGTTGGGGCGTGAGCGGAAGACGGCCTAACGGTGTGCGGGACCGTAGCCCAGCTTCATGGAGACGGTTGCGAATGGTCCTCGCCGATACCCCAGGAGCAACAGTGTCCCTAATTTGCTGGGAAGTGGCGGTGCGGTCCCCTACGGCACTGCGTAGGATCCTACGGTCTTGGCGTGCATCCGTGCGTCGCTGCGGTCCGGTCCCAGGTCGACGGGCACGTGCACCTTCCGCCGACCACTGGCGACAACATCGATGTACTGTGGAGACCTCACGCCCCACGTGTTGAGCAATTCGGCGGTACGTCCACCCAGCCTCCCGCATGCCCACTATACGCCCTCGCTCAAAGTCCGTCAACTGCACATACGGTTCACGTCCACGCTGTCGCGGCATGCTACCAGTGTTAAAGACTGCGATGGAGCTCCGTATGCCACGGCAAACTGGCTGACACTGACGGCGGCGGTGCACAAATGCTGCGCAGCTAGCGCCATTCGACGGCCAACACCGCGGTTCCTGGTGTGTACGCTGTGCCGTGCGTGTGATCATTGCTTGTACAG
This sequence comes from Schistocerca nitens, assembly GCF_023898315.1. Classification (NCBI taxonomy): domain Eukaryota; kingdom Metazoa; phylum Arthropoda; class Insecta; order Orthoptera; family Acrididae; genus Schistocerca; species Schistocerca nitens. Next base: position 399,623,301 of record NC_064616.1, read on the forward strand.
CCCTCTCGCAGTGTCCGGAGCAAGTATGGTGGGTCTGACACACCTGTGTCAATGTGTTCTTTTTTCCATTTCCAGGAGTGTATATTCCTTTTCTTTTAATTATATTTTATATGACTGATTTTAACCTATAAAGGTATTAATTATGATATCGTTTCTTTCGTGAATGAAGTATACGTGGTGTTTTTCGACAAATGGTCAGTGCATTTTTCATCGTTTTGAGTTTAAACGTTTTGACATGTCTTCAGGCATTCTTTCGCCACTCATATTGCAGTACTACCGAGTTTTAGGTTTTATACCTCTTAACATTCATTGATCCTTGTCCCATGCCGACGGAAGGCGTCGTTCTGCCGTTATATCCGTGGCGCGTAACATTACTCGCCATCGACATCGTACATCGAGAGGTTCCAAGATACCGTCTCCACGGCAACGGTTGGCGTCGTTGCGCTTATCTTTGTTTTAGTCTTTAAGTTAGAATTCCCACGGAACACCCGTGGATGGCGGTTTAGCGTTCTTAACCCCTTTTCTATTGGTTATTTACGTGTTTTCGTAATTATAATTGACAAAATCCTACTGAATCCTACTTACTTGATATGATGTTAATATTGCGTTTTATCTACATCTAGATCGATGTTTTTGTGTTTTACATATGTTACCATCGTATGTTAAGCCTTATTGGCTCCAAATAATGTCACGCAGCAGGCGAGAGGCATAACATTTTGACACTATTTACGAGGGTTGGAACTTTAATAGTGGCAACTATTTATCTACAGCTCGTACAGAACAGATAAGTGTTACAAAGTTTTACTGACCTTCAAAGTAGTCACCATCATTGCTTATAAACCGTTGGCACCGATGTGGAAGTCGTAGGATGCTCTTAGCAGTGCCAGTTGTGTTGACAGTACAAGCGGCGCAGTCTATTGCCCAACGAATTTGTAACAGTTCTGAAAAGAATGCCGTGAAGTGTTTCCTTCAGTTTAGAAATCGAGGTGAACTTACGAAGGCTTAAGTCAGGGGAGTCAGTAGGTGGTATAGCACTTAGCAGCCCCATCAGTCAAACAAATCAGTAACAGCGTGCACTGAACCTGATTGAGCATTCTCTGCAAAATGATGGTCAGGTCCTGCAGAAAGTGTCATCACTTCTGTGAGTCTTCCTTTTCTGTTGGTTGATTGAACCATGTTTTTAATGAGTAAGAGATACTTCTTACTTCTGCACATTTTCCTTTCTCCACTTCCTTTTATCATCACTGCGTCCCATTACTTTCTTTTCATAGTCGTAAACTATATGTATTTACAACTATGAAATATTCACTTTTGGAAACAGTCTTTGTATTAGAAGACACCGATGTGGAATTTAAACTATTAGAACTATTTCTAAAAGTCCACGAGAGTGAAAGTGCTTACGCCACGTAAGAAACGCTTGTTGGTAACGCAGTGAACGCGGATGAACCTCTTTGCGGATGCGTAGGAGAATGAATACGCAGCTCACCTCTTAGCAAACTAATCGGCCAGACTTAACAACACAGCAATGAAATTGCTCTGTTTCAAGTCTTCTACATCGACTGCAATGTAACAGACATAAGACAGACTGTTGGTCGTAGAACTCACAAGTCACATTCCCCAGCCTGTTAATCAAGTCACGTTATTCCTTCCATCATAACTGACTACTTAAGTGCTGCCAGTTTTGCTGTTATGTGTGGTCGCTGCCTGGATTCCTCCCAGACTGAATTATTGTTGGGCTCACTCCACTGTTTATAGCCGAGTTCGACTAATGTCCACTAGGCCCCTTGATGCTCTTTTGTTGTTAAGAGTTCACATTCGTATTCGGTGAAACGCAAATGGCCGGCCGCGGTGCCCGAGCGGTTCTAGGCGCTTCAGTGCGGAACCGCGCGACTGCTACGGTCGCAGGTTCGAATCCTGCCTCGGGCATGGATGTGTGTGATGTCCTTAGGTTAGCTAGGTTTAAGTAGTTCTAAGTTCTAGGGGACTGATGACCTCAGAAGTTAAGTCCCATAGTGCTCAGAGCCATTTGAACCATTTGAAACGCAAATTCTCTCAGCGTTTTCCAACTCCGGTTGAAGTCATGGCCGGCGAGACTGTAATAAACTGAGTCGTCGATTCCAGATGTTATTTAAATTGAAATCACTGTTCCTGTTAATTTTTGCCTTACACCGTAATTTCGATAGACTTCTTAGTTATGGTGCCCTAGAAACCTGGTGTCCGGAACACGATACTGCTTTCATAGTACTTAATTTAATGTTTATATTCCAGACAATATTTGAAGACAGCTGATTTCCTTGGTTCGTTAGTCGGATACGTCTCTTACGTTCCTTACAACTCTCCTCCACGGTTCTGATAGGCTACCACACGTAAGGCTCGCCACATTTGAACTCAGTGCACATCGCGCCGAGAAAATCTGAGAGATCAGTTGGTGTAGTACGAGTTTCCCCCGATGGAGAATTATTACCCGACCGTCGATCACGTATATAGCGCTGTACAGTGCTGTCAATGAATAACAAAAGACAGGCCATGAAGAAGTCAGCTCCACTCTCCTTCGAAAACCTCAGCCAATTGAAACGATTTTGATGAGAACGACTGCCTGCAGAAATACACTTCTCAACTGCATCTTAAAAATGATTTGGTGTATTTTGGACAGAAATTCATACTGTATTATCCAGTTGATTTCTAATGAAGACCTTCATCCACGATACGAGCCCTGCGTGATAGTGTTTTCATCCTATATGACTAAGTTTTCAGTTATTACATATTCACGTGAAGATTCATAAGCCTTCGAAAAAGTATCAGAACACCCAGTGAGATTTAACAAGCGTGTAGGAGGTGACCCAAGAGCAGACACACGTGCGATGAAACAGACAAGGTGACTGCACGACTTTCCAGTATCTGTTTCTAAAGTGCGAGGCCCGATTTTCAGCGACCATTCAGAGAAATAAAATATGAGTAGACGTCAGCAGAGTATTTTATTATTCAGGGGCTTTTATCTGATAACCTATGTTAGCGCGGCAAGCGCGAACAGTCGCTAGATCTCTAGCGTAGGCGGAAAATCGGATCGAAGGCACGTCTTATAAATGCTTCGCCTTCTAGACCCGATGCGTCATCCCACACATGCAATAAATAATAACTGGAGCCGATTTCCTTCTTATGTCGTTAAGTGAATGTAAGCTTTGCCTCTTTTCCTCTATTCTATTCACTTAAACAGACTTCCGTACCGTTTATAAATAACAAATAAACCGCACAATCGTCCCACACATCAAGTAAATAATTATTAGGTCCGATTTTTGTTCTTATGCACTTAGGAAACTATATAAACTTTGCCTGTAAACATATCCTCTCTTCTACTAACTAAAATAGAATTCTGTACGATTTATAAATGACAGATAAACAACAGAGTTATTTACAATGAAACTGTTAAAAACACTTTCTTAAATTATTTCTCATGTTGTAGGCATCTATCATTGGAACTGATGTACTACTAAACTTAACATACTGCTTCTGATTATCAAGCACAGATTAATACATAAATAAAGTAACCCAAAACGGATTGGTTTGCAGTACGTGCGCTCAACATTATAAAACTGATTATTGTACGACTGTTTGTAAGATGCAACCATTCCACGAGCGTGCTTTTTAATTTCTTCAACCGTTCAAGTACTCATTCAGTGATCCATCCATGGGAGGTCTCAGTTTGGAGTGCCTTATATTGGATATACAAGTCTACAAAAACTAAAGGCATAAATTAGAGTTTTTTCAAAATTAATTCATTAATTTAAATTTTTTTATTTTGTCAGCCTTTAACTCACTAGTGAAAGATATACCAATTACTCGTATATAGCACCTCAGTTCCATTTTAAACCTCACTGAACTGCTTATAGCTCCCGAACTATTGCTTGCTAGATCATAATTTTATTTTTGAGGTTATTTTTACACCGCAGACACGAATCCATACATAAAAAGGTGGGTCATCATGGAACGCAGTTTTTCAACACTTGTCTCTCTAAAAGTCCACGGTAGTCTCGTCAGCGAGAGCCGCGTCTATTCACATGCCGCTTGTAGCTTGGCCATGAAATCGAACACACTGCCGCTGACTGGATGTGTGGTATGATTGATCGATACCACCCCCACCGGCGTCTCACAGTTGGCAACGTAAACGCACGTTTCCAACAGACGCCGATAGCGGTCACACGGGGACTCGGCGGATTCAATGATACGCGCCCACTAAGCCTTCAGCGGCTCTGACTATAATCTCCCTATGCCGCCGTCATGGAGAAAGCTACAAGTTAAGTAAGAAATTGTTTACCGTGTTTACGTGTTTGCTAATTATTTCTGTTCCGCTCCTGCTTCCCTATGAAGACGCTGCTGCACTACTCGATAGCCCACCTCTCCTTACCATTGTGTCGGTTCAAAACCGTTTTTTATCACAAGTTGTTTATCATTTGGCACCCCACCCTCCTATTCCCCCTCCCACTCCCACCCCGATTTTTCCTTCCTAGACTTGTGTCAGTTTTCCACTACTGATAGTGATACACATACTTTGCACATGGGCGCTATGGGCCCTTCTCTGTTTGGCAACCCAAACGACTGCATCCTATATAGAAATCTCACAGATGTGCCTTCTCTGGGCCCCTCTCGGCTAGGTGACCCAAGTGGTTGCCTGCGTCGCCTGGGCCTTAAATTGGTTCATGCAGTAGTCTAGGTCTTGTTCATAAACTCTCTCACTCTCTCTCTCTCTCTCTTCTCCTATCTCTGTCTCTCTCTCTTCACCTATCTATCCATCCTTCCCGTGTGTGTGTGTGTGTGTGTGTGTGTGTGTGTGTTCGTGCATGTGTTTGTGAGTGTGGGTGTGCGTGTGGGTGGGTGTGTCTGTTGGCAATCTCGGTTTTTTTAATATTACGCCAATCTACAAAATTCAGGGGAAGGTTACGTATATTTCTATATCGAATTAGTGAAGTATTGGCAACACTTCTCTGAATATGCCATAATTTTATGTAGTTTAGGTGAAGTTTACATATTTACAAGGATAACCATAATAGTTATTTTGACTGAATATGGAAGATACATTCTGATTGCCTGTTTCGTCAATATGCTTTGAATTTCTCTCTAACGTGATATCAGAGAAAAGAATGTGCGGCTTGAGAGCTCATGGTTGTGACACCTTTTATAAGTGGTGACAGCGTCGTTGTTGGTCAGGGGTGGGGGGGGGGGGGCGGAGGGGTGGTGTATTGTGACGTTATGCGTTTAAAGTCGTTTAGGTATGAAGTGGGCACTATACTGGATAGTCACTTCAATGGTATGGCAAGTTTCAGTATTTTCGTTTAAGTGCAAAGCGAGCCTGAAACGCCATAGATACACTACCGGTGTAGCCCATTGCTGGAGTGGAGTATCATGCGGTAATCAGTTTTCTGCACTGTAAGGGAAATATTGCTGAAACAATCCATGCTGGGTTAGTGGAAGTGCATGGAAAGAATGCACTCTCATATGACACATATGATTCCACTGTGATCAAACAGTCTGAATAACAGAGAACAGCCGGCCGGGGTGGCCGAGCGGTTCTAGGGGCTACATTCTGGAACCGCGCGACCGCTAAGGTCGCAGGTTCGAATCCTGCCTCGAGCATGGATGTGTGTGATCTCCTTAGGTTAGTTAGGTTTAAGTAGTTCTAAGTTCTAGGGGACTGATGACCTCAGAAGTTAAGTCCCATAGTGCTCAGAGCCATTTGATTTGAACAGAGAACAAAGGGGCTGACCGTGAGTCTGTGAAGAGCCGGAAACCGCAAAAGTAGTGGAGATCCTGTTGCTTGAAGACGTATATCAGTTTTCATCATCCTCAACGACGTTTTGAATATACGAAGATCGTCACCGGCTGGGTTCCACGACTGCACACGCCCATTCGAAAAGGCCGCGGAACGGAGGCAGCAGCGTGAGTGTCGCATCTGAATGAGGCCTATTCAAATAATTTCATCACCGTAGACAGTTGCTGGGTGTTGCAGTATGATCCGGAGACTAAGAAGCAAATCAAGAACTGGATATATGTAGATGCACCACGTCCGGAAGCGATAAGACCTAATCATCATGGAGCAACTCGACGGTGGATGTGTACGAAATTACCATATTTCGGTGCTAACAGGTTGTGGTCCTAATGGTGCAAACCGTAACACGAGCGTATTATCGAAATCTTCTGACAAGGTTGCCAGAGGCTGTCAAAAAAAGCACTGCCGGAAGCTGTCCAAAGTGTGCTTTTGCTCCAAGACAATGCCCCACCTCACTCTTCACAGGTCGCAGTAGGGGAGAAACGGGCAGAGTGGCCAGGCTAAGGTATTCCCGTTTTTTAAGCTGGGTAGCAATAGTCGTAAATGTATAGAAATGAATGATTATAATATGCTACTGCTAGTAGTTTAATTCCCTTAAGACGAAAATTACAATAAACAATTCAATTTTCATAAAGCGACAAAATGGCCACTTAGTCCGACATGAGCAGGCAAGTCGACCACTTAGTTTTAAACTCAAATATAAGGGATGGACGTGTTTAAATACAGAACTTAATTATACTTTGTTGTAAAATATGATTCGAACGAAATATATTTACAATTTTCACAAATAAAAGTCAAACTGCGTTCCTCAATTACTGTACAAATTTCATGGGCCCAATCGGCCAGAGTGGCCGAGCGGTTCTAGGCGCTACAGTCTGGAACCGCGCGACTGCTAAGGTCGCAGGTTCGAATCCTAACTCGGGCATGGATGTGTGTGATGTCCTTAGGTTAGTTAGGTTTACGTAGATCTAGGTGACTGATGACCTCAGAAGTTAAGTCCCATAGTGCTCAGAGCTATTTGAACCATTTGATCTTCTCATCGCCTGCTTTCCGCTTTTCCTATCTTTTACTTTCTTTTTCTCCACTTTCTTTTTCTCCACTTTCTTTATTTTTCACTTCGGTCCCCCCCCCCCCCCCTCCCCATACAATGTGACCAGAAGCCACCGTCGAGATAGCTACTTTGCTCGCATTCACGTCGTTACACAAAAACTGCATACCCTCTAATAGCATGGTCGAAATTTCGATAACTAAAGCAGAATTGAAGAGTCAAGATATGAAATTCTCAACACAATTTCTTTAAAAAGATGTCACTTTCCCTCTTCAACAGCTTAGACCTCATGGTGTGACTACGCCCTCGAAAGCGAACATGTTACAGCACTTCCCGCGCCTTGCCAGCACCTTACAGCCCCCAGGATCCCAATGGCCACTTTACCCTGCGCATGCTGCTTCAAAAATGGCTCAAATGGTTCAAATGGCTCTGAGCACTATGGGACTCAACATCTGAGGTCATAAGTCCCCTAGAACTTAGAACTACTTAAACCTAACTAACCTAAGGACATCACACACATCCATGCCCGAGGCAGGATTCGAACCTGCGACCGTAGCGGTCGCACGGTTCCAGACTGCAGCGCCTAGAACCGCTCGGCCACAGCGGCCGGCCCATGCTGCTTCTTTGGGCTATCAAATTATGCCTCACGCTCCGCATTCCGCTGACATGGCACCCAATGATTTCTTCTTCTTTCCTGGGATGAAGAAACACTTTTGTCTGCGTTATCTGAAGAAATTTTCTTGGTGGAATGTTCCCTCATCAGAATAAAGGCAGAATTTTACAACAATTCTCAGCCATGACATCCATCGTTGGGAAATATGTGTTGCGTTAAAGGGTGGATATTTAGAGAACAACTAACACCACCGCCATGTTCCATGGTCACAGCTTAATTTTTTCGAGATGACATTTAAAATCTTATTAAAGGAACTCTCACAAAGAACGATCTCATGGTATACCTGAGATTACTCATCCTTGAACGGTAAATTTAGCCACAATCTAGTAGTCTGAGGTGTCTGACTCATTTTCACGAACTGAAGATGCACGCCGGGGGATCTAGAATCAGAACGACTAGCGACCCACGGGAGGCAGACATTGCGACCGGCCATACCGCACCATAACGGTCAGTCTGGCCGATAAGATCTGGGGTGGCCAAGGAAATCGGCTTTTAATCAGCGTTGCCCGTCTGTCGCCAGCTCGACTAACATTTGTAATTTTTAACTGTCATTTCATTCAGGAGTCTGTACTTAATATACAATTTATCTTCCACTCACGTACACTGAGGTGACGAAAGTCATGGGATAAGACAGCATTTAAGTACTTCATTCAAGACCTTCTATAGCGGGAATAGGAATAACAATGCCGCCGAAGTCTCACCTAAAAAAGGCTCTTACAGCGAGTGCAAGGAAGGGCTCAAGGGGGGAAAGAGGCTCTGAAACAAACAAGTGGCGCCCAATAGAAAGACTTGTACCAGCCCATTGAACCAAACGAAATTATTGTTGTTATTATTTCTCTTTCCTGTCTCAGACGTTATGTCTGGTTAAAAAGGAAGGTGACGCGGGCCTTGATCAAGCGTGACTTCCTTTTAACTGTACGGTATATGTTACATTCCATTTATGAACTTTCGGGTAATTGAACAAGTATCAATAATTACAGATTTCTGTAGTTGTATATATAAGTTTGGATGTAGCTGTATTGCGTTGATGTACTGGTGGATATTGTGTGGTATGACTCCTGTAGTTGATAGTATAATCGGTATAATGTCAACTTTATCCTGATGCCACATGTCCTTGACTTCCTCAGCCAGTTGGATGTATTTTTCAATTTTTTCTCCTGTTTTCTTCTGTATATTTGTTGTATTGGGTATGGATATTTCGATTAGTTGTGTTAATTTCTTCTTTTTATTGGTGAGTATGATGTCAGGTTTGTTATGTGGTGTTGTTTTATCTGTTATAATGGTTCTGTTCCAGTATAATTTGTATTCATCATTCTCCAGTACATTTTGTGATGCATACTTGTATGTGGGAATGTGTTGTTTTATTAGTTTATGTTGTATGGCAAGTTGTTGATGTATTATTTGTGCTACATTGTCATGTCTCTTCTATAAAGAATTTTCTTAAATTGTCTACCTGTCCATAATGTAGGTTTTTTATGTCGATAAATCCCCTTCCTCCTTCCTTTCTGCTTAATGTGAATCTTTCTGTTGCTGAATGTATGTGATGTACTCTGTATTTGTGGAATTGTGATCGTGTAAGTGTATTGAGTGCTTCTAGGTCTGTGTTACTCCATTTCACTACTCCAAATGAGTAGGTCAATATTGGTATAGCATAAGTATTTATAGCTTTTGTCTTGTTTCTTGCTGTCAATTCGGTTTTCAGTATTTTTGTTAGTCTCTGTCTATATTTTTCTTTTAGTTCTTCTTTAATATTTGTATTATCCATTCCAATTTTTTGTCTGTATGGCTGGCTCTGAGCACTATGGGACTCAACTGCTGAGGTCATTAGTCCCCTAGAACTTAGAACTAGTTAAACCTAACTAACCTAAGGACATCACACACATCCATGCCCGAGGCAGGATTCGAACCTGCGACCGTAGCGGTCTCGCGGCTCCAGACTGCAGCGCCAGAACCGCGCGGCCACTTCGGCCGGCTTTTTGTCTGTATCCTAGATATTTATAGCCATCTGTTTTTTTCCATCGCTTCTATGCAGTCGCTGTGGTTATCCAATATGTAAACTTCTTGTTTAGTGTGTTTTCCCTTGACTATGCTATTTTTCTTACATTTGTCTGTTCCAAAAGCCATATTTATATCATTGCTTAATACTTCTGTTATCTTTAGTAATTGGTTGAGTTGCTGATTTGTTGCTGCCAGTAGTTTTAGACCATCCATGTATAGCAAATGTGTGATTTTGTGTGGGTATGTTCCAGTAATATTGTATCCATAATTTGTATTATTTAGCATGTTGGATAGTGGGTTCAGAGCAAGGCAGAACCAGAAAGGACTTAATGAGTCTCCTTGGTATATTCCACGCATAATCTGTATTGGCTGTGATGTGATATTATTTGAATTTGTTTGGATATTAAGTGTGGTTTTCCCATTTTTCATTACTATGTTTAGGAACTGTATCAATTTAGGATCTACTTTGTATATTTCCAATATTTGTAGTAACCATGAGTGGGGTACACTATCAAAAGCTTTTTGGTAATCAATGTATGCGTAGGGTAGCAACCTTTGTTTAGTTTCAGCTTCATATGTCACCTCTGCATCTATTATCAGTTGCTCTTTAAATCCTCGTGCTCCTTTGCAACAGGCTTTTTGTTCTTCTTTTATATTTTTGTTCTGTGTTGTATGTGTCATTAATTTCTGTGTAATGACTGAAGTTAATACACTCCTGGAAATGGAAAAAAGAACACATTGACACCGGTATGTCAGACCCACCATACTTGCTCCGGACACTGCGAGAGGGCTGTACAAGCAATGATCACACGCACGGCACAGCGGACACACCAGGAACCGTGGTGTTGGCCGTCGAATGGCGCTAGCTGCGCAGCATTTGTGCACCGCCGCCGTCAGTGTCAGCCAGTTTGCCGTGGCATACGGAGCTCCATCGCAGTCTTTAACACTGGTAGCATGCCGCGACAGCGTGGACGTGAACCGTATGTGCAGTTGACGGACTTTGAGCGAGGGCGTATAGTGGGCATGCGGGAGGCCGGGTGGACGTACCGCCGAATTGCTCAACACGTGGGGCGTGAGGTCTCCACAGTACATCGATGTTGTCGCCAGTGGCCGGCGGAAGGTGCACGTGCCCGTCGACCTGGGACCGGACCGCAGCGACGCACGGATGCACGCCAAGACCGTAGGATCCTACGCAGTGCCGTAGGGGACCGCACCGCCACTTCCCAGCAAATTAGGGACACTGTTGCTCCTGGGGTATCGGCGAGGACCATTCGCAACCGTCTCCATGAAGCTGGGCTACGGTCCCGCACACCGTTAGGCCGTCTTCCGCTCACGCCCCAACATCGTGCAGCCCGCCTCCAGTGGTGTCGCGAAAGGCGTGAATGGAGGGACGAATGGAGACGTGTCGTCTTCAGCGATGAGAGTCGCTTCTGCCTTGGTGCCAATGATGGTCGTATGCGTGTTTGGCGCCGTGCAGGTGAGCGCCACAATCAGGACTGCATACGACCGAGGCACACAGGGCCAACACCCGGCATAATGGTGTGGGGAGCGATCTCCTACACTGGCCGTACACCACTGGTGATCGTCGAGGGGACACTGAATAGTGCACGGTACTCCCAAACCGTCATCGAACCCATCGTTCTACCATTCCTAGACCGGCAAGGGAACTTGCTGTTCCAGCAGGACAATGCACGTCCGCATGTATCCCGTGCCACCCAACGTGCTCTAGAAGGTGTAAGTCAACTACCCTGGACAGCAAGATCTCCGGATCTGTCCGCCATTGAGCATGTTTGGGACTGGATGAAGCGTCGTCTCACGCGGTCTGCACGTCCAGCACGAACGCTGGTCCAACTGAGGCGCCAGGTGGAAATGGCATGGCAAGCCGTTCCACAGGACTACATCCAGCATCTCTACGATCGTCTCCATGGGAGAATAGCAGCCTGCATTGCTGCGAAAGGTGGATATACACTGTACTAGTGCCGACATTGTGCATGCTCTGTTGCCTGTGTCTATGTGCCTGTGGTTCTGTCAGTGTGATCATGTGATGTATCTGACCCCAGGAATGTGTCAATAAAGTTTCCCCTTCCTGGGACAATGAATTCACGGTGTTCTTATTTCAATTTCCAGGAGTGTATTTTGTATATTGTTGGTAGGCATGTTATGGGGCGATATTTAGCTGGGTTTGCTGTGCCTGCTTGATCTTTAGGTGTCAGATAAGTTATTCCATGTATAAGTGTATCAGGGAATGTGTATGGGTCTGCAATGTAACTGTTAAATAATTTAGTTATATGTGAATGTGTTGAGGTAAACTTCTTTAGCCAGAAATTTGCTATTTTATCTTTTCCAGGGGCTTTCCAATTGTGAGTAGAATTAATTGCTTGAGTGACTTCATGTTGCAAAATTATCACTTCAGGTATTTGTGGTATCATCTTGTATGTGTCTGTTTCTGCTTGTATCCACCGTGCATGCCTGTTATGCTGTAACGGGTTTGACCATATGTTGCTCCAGAAGTGTTCCATGTCTGTTATGTTTGGTGGATTGTCTATTTTAATGTATGTGTTATCTATTGTCTGGTAACATTTCTTTTGGTTTGTGTTGAATGTTTGGTTTTGTTTCCTTCTATTTTCACTTTTTTTGTATCTTGTAAGTCGTTTGGCCAATGCTTGTAATTTCTGCTTCTTTTCATCTAATTGCTCTATCGCTTCTTGTTGTGAGATTTTACCTAACCTTTTTCGTTTTTTTATCTGACATTTCATTTCTTATAAATTGTGTTAGCTTTCCGATGTCTTTCCTCAGTTTTTCTATTCTGATCTGTAGCCTGTGTTGCCATGCTGGTTTTGTGGGTTTCTTCTGTGTCTTGGTTGGTTCTGATCTCTGCCTAGTGTGTATATTTAGTGTAGTGAGTGCTCCTATATAAATCAGTAGTTGTAAGTCGTCCATAGTTGTATTTTCATTTATTTTGTTGTGTATGGTTGTGTTGATAGTTGTTATTGTTGTTTCGACTTGTGGGTTATTTGGTGGTCTATGCAAGAATGGTCTAATGTCTGTATTTGTGTCTTTTTATTCTATATATGTCAGCTGAAATTTTTCTTCTATGTCTAACACGTGTGTCACTTCATGTTCTATTTGTGCTTGTTCTGGTGGCTGTCTTAAGATTTCGTTTTCCTCTGATTGTTTAATTGATGCGTGTTGTTCTTTGTTTGTTTGCTCTGAGATGTTTGAGTCCATTACTATATTTTCTTCTTCTTCTGATTGCACTTTATTTTGTTCCAGTATTTGTTGTACTTGTTGTTTGATGTTTTCTAATTCTGACTGGGGTATCCTGTTATTTTTGATTATTACACGGATCTGACCAGCTAGTCGTTGTTCTGTTAAAAATTTTAATTCTGGGTATCTGGTAATAAATGTTGTGTATACTTGTGATCTGTATCCAGTTGTGTTTGTTCCTAAGTTTGTTGCTTGGTAATAACAGAACATGAGGTGTCGGTTAACTTCATCCGACCATCTCATCCTCTGTCTTTGTTTTCCTTCTAGAGTGGTTGCAGGAAACATATCATGCAAAACACCTCTATTTGGATTTAAATCATTTTCCGTGTGGCTAGCAGTGTCGTTACCATTGTGGACGGGCATAGGGTTCAAGCGTCGTCCCCGATCATGACAGCGCTTGTCCGAGGCTTCATTAGTTCTGACCTGAACCAACTAATCACACTAAAAGGGGGTTAGCCCTATTAGTGGTTTGTTCTTTTCGTCGCCTTTTACGACTGGCAGAACATTATTATTATTATTATTATTATTAACATTAACATTATTGTTATCTATAAACATACTTAAGTTTGGACCGAATCCTCATAGCACGAGTCTTACGCGCACCTGTCCAGTTTTTTTAGGTAAGCTTCACACTGGTGGAGTACATACATTAATACCCTTCATATAATATGCTGTATGTGAAAAGGTCACTATGCCCTTACCTATGCAATTATATCAGACATAATGGGGTTTAAAAACCTAAAGATGGGAGTGTGATCGATATCTGGCCTTTGCGTTTAAAGTGCGCTATATTTATAAGTAGACCATATATACGAACATCAGCACACAATCGCTAGAGGAAAGCCCAACTGCCAGCAGAATTTTCCGCTTCTTACCCTGCTGCCAGTTCGTGCAGCTGGTTGTAGTGTGACTTTATTTCAGTGATCAAAAGCAAGTCAAAAACACGCATAGGGTAGACAGCTAGGGAATATCGATGTGGTCGAACAAGGAAATGAATGTATCGTGCAGGTGGTTGTTAACCTCCAGAGCATCAGAATTCTCTTTGCGTGTGGATCATCATTCTTTACGACACAGTCAGGAACCAATCCTCTGTGTGGGTTGTTGGTCAGCTGGAATGATTCTAGCTATGTATACATATGATCCGAGTTCGATTCACACATCAGGCAAACCTTTTTACCAAGCACAAAAAGACCCTTTTCTCCTCTGACACCAAAAATTGAACAATGTAGAATACGCACCGTGGTTTGAAAACCACGATAAACATGACGTACCTTCGCTATCTACTTTATAAGAGTCGGTGTGGGTTGGGGGCATGACAGAGGTGGTAGTTGCGCCAAGCAGAAACGATGTCACGGTTTCGCTTTATTACACGATTTGTTTTTTATGAATGAGCGAGTCGTCTTCTAAGGCCACCGGACACTTATTTCTTACTGTACCTAAATTTGAGGTATTGAAAATATTAATGCCGGACTGGGATTCGAACTCTTATCTCTCTTTCCGCTGGGTTCGACGCCTTTGAGACAATGCAATTTCATCGTTTCTCTGTTTCCCCAAAATTCCGAACTCCTCAAGGTCTCCATGAAGGGCCTGTCTCGGTTCGAATCCTGATCCGGCACAAAAGTTTCCAGCGTGTCACCTCAACCTGTAGCATGTTCACGCCAAACTACACTGTAACAAATTGTTATGATTTTTCACAGCTTTCCGTGTGTACGATCGACACATCGATGTTTGCTAACCGCCACAGTCTGTGTCGCCTGACCACCAGGAGCTGTTACATAACGATTTGACTCACGGATCCAATTATATGGCTCCTTCCGTGTATAGCGATTTTACGACTATGGCGTGTGGGGCCTGAAGATGGGATCAATGTAATGCCGAAACTGGTAGCACATGAGAAGTTCATAAAATAAATTTCTACAATACATACGGCTGTTGGTAAATTATTTCATCAAGAAATACATGCCAGCCGTTGTCCCATGGTTCATAATGTATCAAAGAAGATTAAATATCTTCTGGCTGCTTTCCGGTGTGAACTTGTAACAGAGATAGTAACATTGCATAATTGTTGTTGTGATATTAAATATGGACTTCATTGTCATTTTCTGTATTTGAAAGACAATAAACCGACTTAAAGGAAATTTGAGACATGTTTCAAACGAGTCATGCACGATAGTTTAACCATCAGCTACCCATGGACTAGAGTTATGTGGCCTTTGCATGTCAGATATTTAGTCGAATTTTGTCAACGCTGCTTTTGTCGGCTACACCAGTATCTGCCATCGTTGAGTGAAGGGGCAGACAACCTGAAACCTATCCAAGTAGATGGACTGATTGTTTAATGGATAGTAAGAGAACAACCCGCCCCGTCGCAGGTTGCTACCAGTTTCGACTCCAGTCAAACACAGACCTTTTCGTTGTATCGTTTCAGGTTAAAACATGCCACTGTTAATTACTGGTAAAAAGGAACTCAGTAGTCAACTTCTCTTCGCTTGTAGTTAACGACGATGATAAGTTCAGGGTTCCACTCCTAGTCAGCACAGAACTTTACGTCACGTTATTTCCTGTTCAGACATGTGCACATCTTGCTAGTGGTGAAATAAACCTATTTTTAATGTCTATTCGTAACTAGAAGTCACCGCGATAGGTACTGGGCTCGAATCCCGGTAGGTGAAAAATTTTTCGTCTCGTCATTTCAGTTTCAGTTACCTTCTGTTGGTATATAATTACGATTTCTAACACTCGATTGTACTTAGTTATCAGTCTGACTAGATGCTGGGTTCGAATCTTTGTCCAACTTTATATCTTTTCATTTCAAGTTTAAACCTTGCACACTTTGTTACTTGTAACTGAAACCACATTTAAAATCTTTCGTAGTTAGCTACCAGCAAAAAGTTTTAGTGAATTGGAGTTCAGGGCCCCAGTCTAGTACACAAATGGCTCTGAGCACTATGGGACTTAACATCTATGGTCATCAGTCCCCTAGAACTTAGAACTACTTAAACGTAAGTAACCTAAGGACATCACACAACACCCAGTCATCACGAGGCAGAGAAAATCCCTGACCCCGCCGGGAATCGAACCCGGGAACCCGGGCGTGGGAAGCGAGAACGCTACCGCACGACCAGTCTAGTACACAAATGTAAGTAAAATAATTTCAGGTTGAAACTTATATTTTGAAATACCACTTACTTCAATAAATTTGAGTGTACAGGCGTAATGGTTGTGTTACATCTAATAATGCGTTTTCCGATATTTGCAGTATCGTGACATTAATTTGTATCTGGAATGTTAGCCATACAGAACTGTTATCTCTTATGGTTTCTTGAAGTAATCATTTTGTTTAGTGAAAAGACTGGCCGAAAAGAGAACAGAGGACCTGCTAGACAGTTGCGTTATGTGAGTTGCACACAAATCAGGCGAAACGCGATTCAGGTCATTCGGATACGTTTGAGTATGATAATACATACGTAACATAATCAACTACCGCGCTTGGATAACACCGAGGGTGTTGACGAACTGGAATGCCTTAGAGGGACCCTTCGCCACTTTATTTACGCACATATAAACGTTCACATAGCCCTCCCGTAATCACCCCTAGGAGGTCGCAGAAAGCAGAGGGATAAACGTATATTAATCTTTTGCTGCTTCGGATCATATTCAGATATCGACGAATGGTTTTTAACAGTCTCTAGCGATTCCGAGCTGTACAGCTAAGCGAAAATTGCGGTTGCGCTGCACTTCGAAGTGATCAGATACCGTCCAATGTGGTTGCTGCCCCACGATGTTCTCAACAGTAGGTAGGGTCCAAACGTCCAGTGGGTGGTAGCAGTGTCTAACGTTGTCAACAGAGTGGTCCTGTTGTTTATCGCACGGTGAACTGTCTTCAACAGCAAAATGTATGACAATCAACGTCCCAAGGGAAGGGGTTATTCCGTTGACGCCCTTTATGCCACCAGCTGAGACCTTTCCGTGTTCATACTGAGCGGCGGTATGTCTGAAATGTTTTCCTGGGCCACCCATAAGAAAAAAAGCGCGTGATTTCAACTCTGGTTGTCGCGGTTCTCACCTCCATCGCTAAGGCTTCAAAAGAAGGGGCCAAATGTGGGTAAGGAGGGGTGTGTCGACCTTTGGATCGTGCGACACGTACAAGGTGGCTTTGGATAGAACTGTGGTGAAAATTGGTGCCAATGTGACTTCATTAACCCACCTTACAGTTCACATGAACTTCTGAGATGTGGCTTTCTCTTGCATGAGTCGATGAGTCGACACCTTGCTGTTTGAAGCGTTGCTTAGCCCGTGGGTGACGTCGCAGGACCCCACAGGTTCTTGCCATTACAAAAGAAAGCTGTAGGCGTCTCTGAGCAGAAATTCAAACCTATGCGTCGGAACGGGATACTTACGGTGTTTCAAAATTTTGTTGCGCAGTGAACAAGACAACAGCAAAACCTTTTTGTTTTTCTTAAAAAAAGCTTACATCGTAATATCTCTGTTGTCTAACTACTCCTGTACTTTTTGGATTGTTTTAACCCTTTTTTCCACTGCTTCCAAAGAACTAACGATATTGTAGGTAGCTAGATTGAAGCTGCCTTACTAAGATTGTATCCCAGATTTATAGCAGTAAACTGCAGCTCGTAAAACGGCTAACTCTGCTTGCGCGACGCCAACTTCATTCGAATTTTCAAAAAGCCTCACTCTTTTTCTAGTGATAAGTAATGGTAACGAGAATCGATGCATCTCCGTGTGTGACCAGCGTCATTCCTCATGTAGGTTGTACTACAACATTCAGCATGAACTTTTGACTCAGATGAATGTATAGAATTGTTAAGTTTGGTGAGTGTGCAGACCATTTTCCACTTCCTGAACGAACGTTTAATGCTTTTCAGCTGCTCTCTTAAGAGGATCTGTCATTACATGAGCGAAACGGGAGCGGAATCCGTCATTTTGGTACCTCCCTGATTGCCTTGCGTCCAATGGGATGTCTTACAGTAACAGCAGCAGCTGCGTATCTTAGGCACTCTAAATACTTGATTGTATTTAGATTTTCATCAGTAAAACAGCAACCAATGATGCTGTTTTGAAAAACACGCAGCTAACGTTGATACACCAAGATCTTTTTATCCCCCTCTTTGAGTCAGCGTGGATTTTCAACTGACGATTGTAAACGATGCTTCTCACATTCCATTCCATTTCATCCTCTCCACATTTCGCCGCATCTACAGCTTCATGGCGAGGACTTCCACAATTGTTTACATTTGTTCGAATGTTGTCTACGAAAAGTGCAAAGTGATGCCACATATGTATGCAAAAATTTGATAGCCACCTTTTGTTTGAGGTAATCCGTTAAAAAGCTTTGAGCAATGAAAATTAGTCCTCTGCGATTTCCAAAATTGATTGTCTGTTAAAATAATTTGTAAATGGAGATTTGTGTGGCAAAAACTGCGTTCCATCATTGAAATGAAGGTCTTAACCTTAAATACTTTGCATAATGAGAATTACGTAAGAGATAAGCATAACTTTTTTTACAATAGAGAATTAAACTTATTTACGGAACATTACGTTTGCTCGACATGTAAGTCAAATTTATTCGCTGACTGTCCGACGTATGGAAATATTTACTGCCACGGAGGTTAAGTTAGTTCACAATTGACATAAGTCATAATAACGTGCCAGTACATTCAAATAAGAGATGTTAGTAAGTACAAATTGCTACAAAGTTTTTACGACCTTTCTTTTATAAGGAGAGAAGAGATACTATGACATTACCTGCGAATGGTAAGTGAAAATAAAATTAAGTAACTCTGGAAAGAAGCACGCTAGAGGAACGATAAAAGTACATTAAGTTTCAGAAAGATGCATGCACTTTCAGAAGAGTATATCTTCAACATGAATGAAGAAATAAGCTGCGGTTGAATTTAAACTGTTGCATGCAAACTCCAAGGTGAGTCGAGCTCTAACACTTAAAGCTGTATATAGCGACAGTAAGGCCATCCTTTTCCCCTCCATTTGTCGATGTCTGCAGTCAGTGAGTGCCTTAGGACAGTTACCTAATACTTTCTTTCATAATACACCCTCCTGTTACATGCGTGACATAAGGAGTGTTACGTCTTTACTATGGTTATATTTGTTGTGTTGAAGGTCATATAGCTGCAGGGCAAACACATGACGTCATCAGTGACCTTAAGTGCATTATGCAATGATGCCTCGTCTTCTTCCCGCACCCTTCATTTCTCTCCTACCTTACGCTCCCCACAATCAGAGTCTAATATTTCACCCTACAATGAAATGAAACTGGCAATCACATCCCAGGATTTTACGAGCCATTAAAATGAAAGTGCCGATCACAGTCCATATTTTGCCGAAATTTAAAATGAAACAGCCAATCATAATGTAGCTCCCATATTCAAAACTTTGTGAATCTTTTGCATTGTGTTCAAACGTTTGTGGCAATATACTATTTCCGCCTTTGTATTGTCGAACAAAAATGTTTATACAAAATTATTTAGGCATTTGTGGCCACTTGTAAGATCTGACTGTTGACTTTTGTCTCAGGTCCTTCAACCGACATTCGTTTGACGACTTTTCTGACGTTTCGCCAGCAGGAGCGGCTGGCATTGTTAAAGTTTCCATTCTGCACTGCTGATGGCGAACTGGAGTCGAATTCAAGGCCACAGATTATATGAACGTGTAGCACCTACATCGGAGTATTTCCCTAATCACTTCCACTCAACGGTCGTTTGCTGCAGCACGGGAAATAAGGTTCCATTCACCTTGAGGCTTTCTTCTTTCTTGCTGAAGTAATTGTCATGTTCATGAACAATGTGGCTTCCCACAGCAAAGTCCTCCGCTTTCTAGATGTTGCTTCTTGCGTGCGAGGCGCTGCAGCTCTTATATTCGTCTTGCACTTGTTACAAGCGATTTATCATCCCTCTTTTCTGGCTCGAGTGATGGTTTGACAATTTGTGCAGATAGTGGTCCATGTGTGTTGTCTTCAGATACACGCTGTGTCCCAGGTTCCCACCATTCCTCGTAACCAGCAGATCGAATATCTAAGAAAGTCACCGATCTGTTCCTCATGGCTCCAGACGACAAGTGTGTCGTCAGAATAGCTGCACCACAACTTAGGCTTGCGTGGTATGTTTCGTTTCCTTGAAGAAACTGACTACCACTGGACTGAGCGGTCTACCCATGCCGATGCGTTCCAACTATTCTTATAATCGCCATACCACATGGCGTAGCTGGGTGGTAAGACATGGATGAAAGAGCCTGGTGATGTTATGTGGTGAAATGGGATCGATATGCCCCAGAGGAACACCGAGTGGAACTTCGGTAAACAAGGAAACAACGTCAAGGCTGATCAGGACATCGATCGTCCACGTTTTAGTTCTTTCAGCTCTTAGAGGACTGCCGGCCGCGGTGGTCTAGCGGTTCTAGGCGCGCAGTCCGGAACCGCGCGACTGCTACGGTCGCAGCTTCGAATCCTGCCTCGGGCATGGATGTGTGTGATGTCCTTAGGTTAGTTAGGTTTAGGTAGTTCTAAGTTCTAGGGGACTGATGACCACAGATGTTAGGTCCCATAGTGCTCAGAACCATTTGAACCATTTTTTTGATCTTAGAGGACTCGAGGCATCTCGTTAGGAAGCTGAAGAAACTTAAACTTGGGCCAAAGCACATTCTGGTCAGCTTTGATTTTGTTACTTTGTTCACTAAAATGCCACTCAGTGATTCTCTGAACTATTTAGGTTCCACTTTCCCGCATCATAATTGTCACGAAGTATAACACTCGGCAATATGACACGTTGGAAGAAGAAGTGTCGGGTACAGTCTTCCTGTCATAAATCCCCAGGCTGACGGACATAATAGACCGTCTACTGTCCAAATACGACGTACGGACTATTTACAAGCCGACAAAGAACATCAAAGAATGTCTGAGGTCGGCAAAGGAAAAAATGAGCCACTCGCAATGAAGAGAATATACCGCGTACCTTATACATGTGGAAAAGTCGTGTTGGAATGATTCGACAATCCATCAACACCATGATCACTGAACATGAAAAGCATTGCAGCCATGGCATAGCATGAGCTGAGTGAGACCGACCACATAATAAAATTCTCTGACACGGAAGTTTTCGATGTAGAGAAAAGCTACAGCACCCATCTGTTCGAGGAAGCCATAGAAATCCACATACATGAGAATAGTTTAACCAAGAAAGAGGAAAACCTCAAGGTGAACACCTGCTTGATTCGAGTGCTGCATCGAACGATTGTTGCAGTTTGCAAGGGGGGAACCAGAGCAGTAATGACCAGGGAAAAATCCTCAAACGATGGCGCTGGAGGTTCATATAGGAGGGAGATTCTGAAAGTAAGTTTCATCATTGTATTTGAAAGAGACAATGGTACATCAGGTCACACAAACGAACACCATGTAAATCCACACCCATTGCTGTTTCAACGATGGAAGGGGCGTCAGTGGAGGAGCAATGATTGATGTGCAGAGGGCCGAGGAAGAGAGGGTAGCAGCAGACCAGCGTGGCCAAGGTTATTCGTGTACTCATCACGATGGAAGGCGGATGTGTACTGGCAATGTGGTCGTCAACGAATTTCGTGCAGTTATCCGGTATGAATGGGGACGTGGGACTTGGGTGTCTGTCATCCACGATTGCCTACAGACCGTGTAATGTAAATAGGTCACGCCTTATGAAATGACTGGTCGCTGGTGTTGAATATTCAGAGAAGAAAGGCAGAGTGTGGAGGATGAAGGTTGAAGTGGACGTCCCTCCATTTCCACGAATGTTAACAACAGTGCTATAGTAAAGGACATGACGTTAGTTGACAGGCTCATAAAAGTGTCAGGCGTGACGTCCATACTGTCCTTAGGTTAGTTAGGTTTAACTAGTTCTAAGTTCTAGGGGACTAATGACCTCAGCAGTTGAGTCCCATAGTGCTCAGAGCCATTTGAACCATTTTTGACGTCCATACTGTGTTATCGGTCATGCTCAGACACATCACATGCTCAGTGATGTGGTGGTTTACCGGAAAGTGTCTGCAAGATGGGTACCGAGGAACCTAACCCCGGATCACAAGAGTGCGAGAATGGGAATCTGCCTCGATCACTTGATGATGTACACGCGAGAGAATCATCACAGGTGAAGAGACATGGCTGCACCAGTTTACCCCAGAATCCCAAGCGCCTCAGTGATGTGGAAGCGTCAGAATTCACAAGTGAGGAAAAGATTCAGAGTGTTACGCGGAATGCGTGATTCCCCTTGATGTCCTCCACCCAAGGCACCGTCAACGCCACATGCCGCTATGATACCCCAATCAAACTCAGGTCTGCCATTCGACGAAAGAGACCACGGCGCTTGAGTGAAGGTGTTGTGCTCTTGAACAACAACACAGAAATACACGCATCAAAGCTCACACAGGAACAGAATCTTCGCTTCGGATGGCAGAGATTGGATCATCAGCACTACAACATCGGTCTTGCTATCGCAGTTTCACCTGTTTCCTGCTTTGACAGCCGCACGTCGAAACCAACGCTGAGGTGGAGCAGCCTGTGCGACAATTCCTTGCCTCGCAGGATACCGAGTTTTACCATAGTGGTTTCTCGAAACCGATTGCACGCTACGACAAATGTCGCAATGTCGCTGTCAATCATGTCGAAAAATAGTGCAAGGTGTATAGTACTTGATGCCATGATGCATTTGTAGTTGGTAATAATGTTTCTGTGAGAAAAGCAATGACGATACTTGCTTTCGGAACGTCCCTCGTAATTTGCGGCTGTGAGCTTGACACTAGTCTGTCACCAGCAATGAAGGGTGAAGCTCTGACAATGCCAGCCACTTGTGCTGGTGAAACGTCAGAAAAATCATCAAAGAAATATTGGCCGAAGAACCCGAGACAGAAACCAACAGGCAGTTGTCGAAAATGTTTATGTCAAAAGCTGTTCCTAAAACTCTGCATAGCCGGTAAGTAGTAAGAGTTGGCAAGCAGCTCCCGTCCAGACAGTAGCATTCCAGAGCATGGTGTTTCGTCTGTGACTTGTAATGAGCTACTACTAACAGGAAATGTCTTAATGTTTTATTTAATGTGTGCATTTCAGTATAAAATCAAAAATTTCTTGCGTGTTTGTGTTTCCAATAACCACAGTTTCGCGTTTTAATTACTGTGTAGTGTAAATTTCCGCCGTTTGCTTTGCGTCAGCTGTATGTTTTCGTGTGAGCAGTCAGTTACAACTTCAGGACTCCTAGGCTGGGTAGCACCTCCTGTGCAGGTAGCAGCACTTCAGAGCACAGCGTTTCGTTTGTGATTTGAATGAGCTTCTAATAACAAGAACGGACATTTCGTTTTATTGACTGTGTGCATTTCAGTCTAAAATCTAAAATTTATTGAGTATTTGTGTTTCTAGTAGCCACAGTTTCTTGTTTTTATACTGCGTGGAGTATATTTTCGCTGTTTGTTTTGCGACGGGCGTTTTTTGTCGTGTAAGGAGTCAGTCACAATTATAGAACTCGTTTGTGATTTGTAACGAGCTTCTAGTAAAAAGAAGCGACTTATAGTTTAATTTACTATGTGCATTTCAGTCCAAAATCTAATATCTCTTGCACGTTTGTTTTTCTAGTAGTCACAGTTTTGCGTGTTAATTACTGTGTAGTTTATGTTTCCGCTGCTTGTTTTTTCTCAGTCTCTTGTTTCCGTGTGAGCAGTCAGTTTCAGTTGCAAAACTCGTTAGTCGGCTAGCAGCTCCCGTTTAGGCAGCAGCATTTCAAAGTACAGCATTTCGTTTGTGAGTTTCACGTTTTAATTACAGTTTATACTGTAGTTCCTCCGACTTTAGTGCTGTGTTCAGGTGCGACCTGAGTTGGTAAACCTTCGCTCTCAGCTCCAGGCCGTGCTAGCATCGGTCTTGCAGCATGAAGCTGTTGCCGATGGGAATCGCAGGGCATAGGGATGCCCAGCACGTCCCTCATGACCACCGATTCGTCCACCACTGTGACTGCCCAGGTACTGTCCCCATTGGGGATGAACCCTCACACAGTGTCGTGTGGGAGGTTGTTTCAAGGTGTGGCAGGCAGCGACAGACATTCAGGGTGCCGATCGAAGGGTCTTCCCGGTTAGTCTGACAAACAAGTTTTGTGCGCTGTCTGTGGCTGACGAAGATCCTGAGCCAGATGCAGTCGTTCGCCGTGTTTCAGAGGAAGCTTCTCGGCATGCAAGATATGGACTTTCGTGGATAGTTGGTTTACTGGTAGTTGGGAGCTCCTATATCAGTTTCGTAATGGTGCCCCTTAGACATATGGCTGCCAAGTAGGGGAAGAAATCTTGTGTGCACTCTGTGCTCATATCGGGAGGAGTCATTCTAGATATAGAATGAGTGCTTCCAGATGCCGTGAAGAGCACGGGGTGCTACGAACTGCAGGTGGTGGCTCGGGTTGGCAGTTAGATGTATGTCGCTTTGGATCAGAAGAAATTCTCTGTGGTTTCGAGTGGCTAGCTGTGGTGGTGACGACTGCTAGCCCTGCTTCCAAGATGAAAGCAGAGCTTATCATGTGCACCATCGTCGACAGGACCGATTGCGGACCTTTGCTACAGAGCCGAGTCGAGAGAACAAATGAGAGGTTCACATGGTTATGCCACCATTTAGGTTCATCTACATCTACATCTACATGGATATTCTGCAGATCACATTTAAGTACCTGGCAGATGGTTCGTCGAACCACATTCACAATTCTCTATTATTTCGTTTAGCGCGCGGAAAGAACGAACACCTATATCTTTCCGAATGACCTCTGATTTCCCTTATTTTATCGTGGTGATCGTTTCTCCCTATGTACATCGCATTTGGAAGAGAAAGTTGGTGATTGGAATTTCGTGAGAAGATTCCGTCGCAGCGAAAAATGCCTTTCTTTTAATGATGTCCATCCCAGATACTGTATCATTTCAGTGACACTCTCTCCCATATTTCGCGATAATACAAAACGTGCTGACCGTCTTTGAACTTTTTGGATGTACTCCGTCAGTCCTATGTGGTAAGGATCCCACACTGCGCGGCTGTATTCTAAAAGAAGACGGACAAGCGTAGTGTACGCAGTCTCCTTAGTAGATCTGTTACATTTTTTAAGTGGCCTACCAATAAAACGCAGTCTTTAGTAAGCCTTCCCCGCAACATTTTCTGTGTGTTCCTTCCAATTTAATTTGTTTGTAATTGTAATTCCTAGGTATTTAGTGCAATTTACGGCCTTTACATTCTACTGATTTATCGTGTAACCGAAGTTTAACGAATTCCTTTTAGCATTCATGTGGATGACCCCACACTTTTCGTTATTTAGGGTCAACTGCCAATTTTCGCACCATTCAGATATCTTTTCTAAATCGTTTTGCAATTTGTTTTGATCTTCTGATGACTTTATAAGTCGATAAATGACAGCGTCATCTGCAAACAACCTAAGACGGCTGCTCAGATGTCTCTCAAATCGTTTATATAGATAAGGAACAGCAAAGGGCCTATAACACTACCTTGGGGAACGCCAGAAATCAGTACTGTTTTACTCGCTGACTTTCCGTCAGTTACTACGAACTGTGACCTCTGTGACAGGAAATCACTAATCCAGTCACATAACTGAGATGATATTCCATCAGCACGCAATTACACTACAAGCCGCTTGTGCGGTACAGTGACAAAAGCCTACGGGAAATTCAGAAATACGGAATCGATCAGAAATCCCTTGGCAGTAGCACTAAGAATAAAGAGCCAGTTGTGTCAATAGACCGTTTTCTTCGAGGTAGTTCATAATGTTCGAAGACAATATATGTTCCAAAATCCTACTGCAGTGTCTCGACTTGCGCCATAGTGTGGTGGGGTTTCGGTTTCCGCTTAATGTCAGGTGGCCACAACACTCAGGAGACAGGTAAACAGGGAGAGGGGGCTGTATGGAATGGACTGGGTGGTTTTATACGTCAGACGGTCTCCGGAAAATGCAGAAGGGTGCAGGACGAACACAGGAAGAGGGTTGACATAGTGACAATCAATATTGTAGTTGTTAATTGGCGTAGCTATGTTACGGAAGAACCAGAACTTCAAGCACAAAACGGAAAGCTGTCTAAAACCAGAGATAAGTTCAGCCGAAATTTTTACGAAGAACCTAATGGCGTTCAGAAAGGATAGATTAAAAACATTTGTGGAGGCGTCTTTGTTGCTGTTCGAAGTAATTTATCTTGCACAGAAATTGAAGTAGATAGTTCTTGTAAGATACTGTGGGTGGAGATTATACTTGAGAACCAGAATAAGTCAATAATTAGTTCCTTTTACCAACACCCCGATTCAGATGATTCAGTTGCTGAACACTTCAAAGAAAACTTGAGTCTCATCGCAAATAGGTACCTCACTCGTACAATTATAGTTGGTGATGACTTCAATCTACCGTTGATATGTTTGGAAAAATACATATTCAAACCCGGATCTAGGTATAAAATATCGTCACAAATTGTACTAAATGCTTCCTCCGAAAATTGTTTTGAGCAGTTATTTAACGAACTCACTCGAAGTGTATACGGTTCGGAAAACATACATGATCTTTTCTCAACAGATGATCTTGAGCAAATAGCAAGCGTCATGATCAGTACAGCGATTAGGGACCTTAACGCCGTGGTAGAGAAACTGACCACCGCAACATTCGAATGCACCAAACGTAAACTCAAAATACATCTGTTTAGAAAGTAGATACAAATTCATTTGACGCTTTCCTAAGAGACAACCTACACTCTTGACTATGTAACATAGACCAGTTGCGGTTTAAATTCAAAGAAGTAGTAGCCGAGTCAGTTGAGAGATTTATACTGGATGAAATAGTAACAGATATTACTGATCCTTCGTGGTATGCAAAACAGTTCAGAACAATGTTACAAAAGCAACGAAAAATACATCCCAAATTTAAAAGAACACAGAATCTCTAAGGCTGGTAGTGTTTTACTGATGCTCTAAACTTAGCACGAACTTCAGCGCGAGATGCTATTAATGAGTTCCACAACGGATCTCTGACAAGAGAACTGGTAGAAAATCCAAAGAGAATCTGGTTGCATGTAAAGTACACTACCAGTTGGACGCCATCAATATATTCACTGCACAATACCAAGTAATACTACCGATGGTAGCAACACTAAAGCGGATTTATTAAACACAACTTTTCCGAAATAATTTCACGAAAGAAAACGAAGTAAGTATTCCAGAATTCGAAAGGAGAACACCTGCAAATATGAGTATCTTAGCAGTACATATTCTAGGTGTAGCAAAGCAGCTTAAAGCACTTAATAAAGGCACATCTTCCGGTCCAGACTGCATACTAATAAGGTTCCTTTCAGAGTTTGCTGAAATAACAGCCCCATACTTATCAATCATATACAACCACTCATTCGACGAGAGATCCGTCCCAAAAGTTGAACAGATAACACCAATACTCATGAAAGGAAATAAGAGTAATCCACTGAATTACGGACCCATACCACTAACGTTAATGTGAAGCAGGATTTTTGACCATACACTGTATTCGAACATTATGAATTCTCTTTAAGGTAACGGTCTATTGACACACAGGCAGCATGGAATCAGAATTTGTCGTTCTTGTGAAAACCAACTAACACTTTGCTCAAACGAAATAATGAGTGCTATCGACATAGGAACAAAAACTGATTCCATATTTCTTCATATCCAGAAGGCTTTCGGCATCGTTCTTCACATGAGATTTCTAACCAAATTATCTGCCAATGGAATATCGCTTCAGTTGTGCGAGTGCTTTCGTCATTTCCTGTCAGAAAAGATACAGTACGTAGTAGTAGAAGGGAAAATCATCTAGTAGAACAGATATCCGATGTTCCCCAAGAAAGTTTTATAGACCCTCTACTGTTACTGATCTACGCAAACGGTTTAGGAGACAACCTGAGGAGGCCTGCCAGATTTTATCGAGCTGATGCTGTCATTTACCGTCTAGTAAAGTCATCAGCAGTTCAAAACTATTTAGAAAATAACTTAAAAATAATACCTGTGTGCTGCGAAAAGTGGCAATCATATTTCAGCAAGAAAAAGTGTTAGATCATCCACATGAATACAAAAAGAAACCCGTCAAATTGCGAATAAGCAGTTTGTCGCACAAATTAAAAAGCTCTCGATACGACTAAATACCTAGTAGTTACAGTTACAAACAATTTAAATTTGAATGATCACATAGATAATGATGTGGGGAAGGCAAACCAAAGACTGCGTTTTACTGTCAGAACAATTAGAAGATGCAGCAGGTCTACTAAAGAGACTACCCACACCACACTTATTCGTCCTGTGTTAGATTACTGCAGTGCTGTATGTGATCCTTATCAGATAGGATTGATGGGAGACAACGAAATAGTTCAAATAAATGCATCTCGTTTTGTATTACCGCGATACAGGGCAGAGAGCGTCACGGATATACACTCCTGGAAATGGAAAAAGGAACACATTGACACCGGTGTGTCAGACCCACCATACTTGCTCCGGACACTGCGAGAGGGCTGTACAAGCAATGATCACACGCACGGCACAGCGGACACACCAGGAACCGCGGTGTTGGCCGTCGAATGGCGCTAGCTGCGCAGCATTTGTGCACCGCCGCCGTCAGTGTCAGCCAGTTTGCCGTGGCATACGGAGCTCCATCGCAGTCTTTAACACTGGTAGCATGCCGCGACAGCGTGGACGTGAACCGTATGTGCAGTTGACGGACTTTGAGCGAGGGCGTATAGTGAGCATGCGGGAAGCCGGGTGGACGTACCGCCGAATTGCTCAACACGTGGGGCGTGAGGTCTCCACAGTACATCGATGTTGTCGCCAGTGGTCGGCGGAAGGTGCACGTGCCCGTCGACCTGGGACCGGACCGCAGCGACGCACGGATGCACGCCAAGACCGTAGGATCCTACGCAGTGCCGTAGGGGACCGCACCGCCACTTCCCAGCAAATTAGGGACACTGTTGCTCCTGGGGTATCGGCGAGGACCATTCGCAACCGTCTCCATGAAGCTGGGCTACGGTCCCGCACACCGTTAGGCCGTCTTCCGCTCACGCCCCAACATCGTGCAGTCCGCCTCCAGTGGTGTCGCGACAGGCGTGAATGGAGGGACAAATGGAGACGTGTCGTCTTCAGCGATGAGAGTCGCTTCTGCCTTGGTGCCAATGATGGTCGTATGCGTGTTTGGCGCCGTGCAGGTGAGCGCCACAATCAGGACTGCATACGACCGAGGCACACAGGGCCAACACCCGGCATCATGGTGTGGGGAGCGATCTCCTACACTGGCCGTACACCACTGGTGATCGTCGAGGGGACACTGAATAGTGCACGGTACATCCAAACCGTCATCGAACCCATCGTTCTACCATTCCTAGACCGGCAAGGGAACTTGCTGTTCCAACAGGACAATGCACGTCCGCATGTATCCCGTGCCACCCAACGTGCTCTAGAAGGTGTAAGTCAACTACCCTGGCCAGCAAGATCTCCGGATCTGTCCCCCATTGAGCATGTTTGGGACTGGATGAAGCGTCGTCTCACGCGGTCTGCACGTCCAGCACGAACGCTGGTCCAACTGAGGCGCCAGGTGGAAATGGCATGGCAAGCCGTTCCACAGGACTACATCCAGCATCTCTACGATCGTCTCCATGGGAGAATAGCAGCCTGCATTGCTGCGAAAGGTGGATATACACTGTACTAGTGCCGACATTGTGCATGCTCTGTTGCCTGTGTCTATGTGCCTGTGGTTCTGTCAGTGTGATCATGTGATGTATCTGACCCCAGGAATGTGTCAATAAAGTTTCCCCTTCCTGGGACAATGAATTCACGGTGTTCTTATTTCAATTTCCAGGAGTGTAGTAAGGGAACTGGGATGGCAGTCATTAAAACTAAGGCATTTTTCGTTGCGGCGAGGTCTTTTCACGGAATTTCAGTCATCAATTTTCCTCTCTAAATGTGAAAATATGTTCCTGTCACCGACGTACATAGGGAGCAATGATCATCATCGGAGCTTTTAGAGGAGGATTTAAGTGTTCATTACTGCCTCACACTGCTTAAGGCTGGAACGGTAGAGAAACAGTCTAAAGGTGGCTAGAGGAACCCTCTGTCAGCCACTTACGTGTGAGTTGCAGAACAGTAGATGTAGATTTACCATCTCACAGCCGGCCGAAGTGGCCGAGCGGTTCTAGGCGCTACAGTCTGGAACCGCGCGCCCGTTACGGTCGCAGCTTAGAATCCTGCCTCGGGCATGGATGTGTGTGATGTCCTTAGGTTAGTTAGGTTTAAGTAGTTCTAAGTTCTTGGGGACTAATGACCTCAGCACTTAAGTCCCATAGTGCTCAGTGCCATTTACCATCTCACATCTGGAGCACACGGCATCAGAAAATACGTAATCATCACCTGAGTTGAGTAAAACACAGTAATTTTCAGAGATATTTCCAATACCTCACTATTTCCATCTTGAAAAACTTGTAAACATCGCGTTTGTGTAAATTCTGCAAAAAAATAATATATATACAGGGTGGCCAAATCAGTCTTTAAAGATTGTAAATATGTCTCAGAGAATATTGTGCTGAGAAATAATCGTTATGAAATAAATTCGATACGTTGTACAATCAGGCCACGCGCGCAGTCAAGTGGGCAGCCAGATACAATTAGTGTCACTTGTTCTCGTAGTGTATGTGATAGCGCACGAGACTGCTCAGCCTGTGGCTTGTGTTCTATCCTTACTAATGTCCCATGTCAAATTTTTGTATCGCTTTCTTGTTCGGTTTTAGGGAATCAAATGAGAAGCACTATTAGAAACACCGTCACTGGCGGACCGCTTGAATTTGCACGCATAACGGCCTGATTGACTAACTTCAACGCTAATGAATTAGGAAATGACGCAACATATCGAATTTTTTGTACCAAATTTCTCAACACAACCTACCCTGCAAGATCCTTACACATTTTTCGGAGTGTTCTTGGCCACCCTGTATATATATAAGATTTTTGCTGATTATAGACAATTCAGGTGAATCTTACGTATTTTTCTTGATGGAAATACTTTATTGTTGGAAATATCTTTGAAAATTACTCTCTTTAATCAGTTATGTATACATGTTAAGCTGAAATTTATTGTTGAAAATACCCTTGAAACTTACTCTCATTAATTAGTTATGTATACCACACATGTTAAGTTCCATTTCTGCATTTCTACTGTCTCATTTTTCATGCTTCACTAAAATACTGTTTGTCAAGTACTTACTTTATATGTTAATGTTCATTATTTTACTGCCTCATCAGTAAATTTCATCACTTTCTGTGTTCTACTTCATCAAAAAAGCGTTTGTAGAAAATTTTCCTATCACTCTCTCTCTCTCTCTCTCTCTCTCTCTCTGTGTGTGTGTGTGTGTGTGTGTGTGTGTGTGTGTGTGTGTGTGTATGTGTGTGTGTGGTTATTTGAATGAGATATCAACCATATACTATATGACAAAGGAAAATCTAATGACTGATTAGAAACAAAAATGTTCTAGATATAAATTTCGTTGTAAAAAGGCTTACATTCGAAAGAAACATTAGATGCACACTTGACTGACTGGGCGCGGTTAAAGACAAACATGATAAAGCAAATTTATAGAGACATTTCAGTGTAGCCTGTTACATATATTGTAGCTACACGAGTGATATTCAGAATTTAAACTGTACATTATCTTTATATTTTCGCTCACACATTAAAATCAATTACAAATCACATTCAGTTTTCTTACGTTTTTCATTTTACACATTTCACTCCTACACAAAATCAATCATCATCATGTTTCAAGCAGTAAGGTTAAATTATTCATACTAGTTACAAACCACACTTAATGTTTCTACACTTTTCACAGTTGCTCTAAAATCAGTTATAAATCACATTTAATTGTCTTACATTTTCACACATACACAGTATAGTCAACCACCTCTGCGGCTGAATGACTAGTCTCGCTGCTGTAGGTGTTGAACGACCCAGGTTTTTTTTCGAAAGTTAGGAGGTCGGAAATGTCCACACAGACTCGTGAAGCAAAACAGAGTGGTAGTAATGACCTCCAATGTAAGGTATTTACACCAGTTACAACTTTCACGAAGCAGTGACCTTAACCTATGGTATTCACATCTGTTATAAATCACACATATTCTTAAATCAGTTAAAAAAACATGTAATATTTATAGCTCTTCTCACATACGTTAAAACACATTCTATGTTTTCACATTTTTCATGTGGTAGCGACCACATTGCCAACATATCCAAATCAGATACAATTTACATTTTTCACGTGTACACTAAAACCACATTTTACGTTATTTCACACATACACGATAAAATCATGTTGCAGAAGATAGACCTTCACATCGATCTAAAGCATCGCCATCATAATTGTTTAGGTGGTAGTGTCCTCCATCTATGGCACCCGGAAATACAAAGCGTGTATTATGCTGTGCTGATAAACCTAGGTTGTGCTGTTTAACAATAGAAACTACATGGCACTGTGATTGAATCACGTACTGCACAATTTTTTCAACCTCAAAAACCAATACGCACTGCCTATAATCGTTGACGGTCAACTTCTTAACACAAGACCGTGTCACACCCTTTGCTCTGCACGTTACACATTCTGTCTCAAGTTCATGCGTCTTAGTCCTAGATCAACAAATTTGGTAACAGGTTCATCAATAAACTCGTCTTCATTAACCCTACATCCTTTTTATTCATAAGAGGAATATTCTATCTATTATTGATAGGGAAACCTGAAGTATAAACCAATTATGGCCATGACTCCTTATACCCCCATAAATATGTGGAGTTTAATAAGTACCAAATTAAGCTGTTAGTGGCTGTATAAAACAGTTTTACATGCTTTGCTCCAAACGTGTTTAGTGTATATTCGTAATGAAGATGTATAAGAAACGTCTCTGAAATATCAAAACTAGCCGCTCCTACTACAACGGTGAATACTCTCAGGATATTACAGATCCATTTCTAAATTGTGTTCTGTAACAAAATCGATTGGTACGCGTTCCAAATCAAAAGTTTCCCCATTCCATGCCGAAAGCCATACAACATTTAACGCTGGATGGATACTGTTATACTCCCCAGCTATGAAGGCTATTATAGGGTGTAGAAAAATTTCCGCTACCGGTCACAATAAAAGATTATTAATTGATCACACGACTGGTTTCGGGCTTGTGCCCATCCTCAGGTGATTATACATTCATGTACATGTTTATGTTGCTGGAAATCACTGTATAAATACACAGAAAATTATTTGATCGTGAATAAACATATACAAGTGGAACAGTTGTAAGTGGCAGGGCAGCATTTGTTCCACTTGTATCTGTGTAGTCACCAGCAAATAATTTACTGTGTATTTATGCAGTGATCTCCAGCAATATAAACATGTACATAAATGTATAAACACCTGAGAATGAGCACAAGCTCGAAACCTGTCGGGTGACGAATAAAAAATCATTTATTGTGACTGGTAGCGGAATTTTTTCTACACCCTATAAAGGAACAGTCACGGAGTTCAACAGCGTCCACTTTCGATAAAATTCATATAAAGGCTATTCATGTCAAGAGATGTAATATAAGATTGGTTTTTTTTTCATCATAACTAGCCATGAATTTGTTGTTTCCAACACCATATATTCATGAACTATGAAAACTACTGCCTTTAATGCCTCTTTCACTAAACTTAAGTTGTTCAGTATCGGTAATAAGCAGCAATTAATCTCTAGTAATTTTCAGCAGAGCATCCCATACAAAGCCATTTAACGTATTTTAAGATATAGACTGCGAAAGTTTTAGTACACAACAGCAAGCATTAGCGCACCAGTTTTCAAATATAAATCGGAGTATTCTCCCAGTGACCTACGCTTGAATGCATATCACACACTGGAAGCTCATTCGCACTTTATTGTGTTACAGTTTCAACTGTTAGTAACATTTTTAAACTTCCCAATTGGAGGTAAAAGATCGTGCGGTAAAACTGATTCATTACTCACATATTCCCACAGAAAAATGCCCTTCGTATTAACTAAATTAAACTCATGATCATCAGGAAAATCTGTTATCATTATCCTGAATTCATCTAATTTCAAGTATGATGTACACTTTTCGAGGGAGTACGTCTAAAAATGAAGCTAATTGAAAAATCTGATATCTATACTGCATCTGCTCTCTTGATGCATTACTGAAATACTCTTCATAAGTGATTAACATTTTCCCATATTCAGTGGCAGGAGAGAAATACGACCTCGATTTAGTTTAACTTCTTCATTAACATCTTTTCATAGTTTATTCTCGTATGTTTGTGTTCAAGAAATGACCATCGTGAGTGCTCGGATCGTCAGATGTAATTTGCTGTGCACAGTGCGACCTGTAGTTCATGTTGCACCTGGTATGTGCAGTACCTCGTTATGCATGAGTGGAAATGGAAATGACGTGTGGCTAGGGCCTCCCGTCGGGTAGACTGTTCGCCTGGTGCAAGTCTTTCGAGTTGACGCCACTTCGGCGACTTGTGTGTCGATGGGGATGAAATGATGATGAAAGACACACAACACCCAGTCATCACGAGGCTGAGAAAATCCCTGGCCCCGCCGGGAATCGAACCCGGGACCCCGTGCGCGGGAAGCGAGAACGCTACCGCAAGACCATGAGCTGTGGACTTATGCATGAGTGAAATAGCAGAGGCTTTCGTGTTTAACATCTCCTTCCATAAACGTTCTCGCCAAATATGACAGAGCACTGCTGGATGAAATGCTAATTCTTCTTCAGGAATTATTTCCATCCATTAATTTTGCAATAAAAACCTGATTCAGAGTCTCATCAGTTTCTTACAGGTATTGAGTGAACCATTTCATGCAGTTTCTGCCTCTGTACAATTTAAAGTCTGAATATCCCGGGTCACAGTGTATGCACTGGTCTATGCCAGACGGTGTATGCAACTGCACCTGACTGGAATATGAACTAGATTTACGACTATGATTGCAAGTAGCAACTGGTTCTAATATGCATTTCATATCAGCATGAATTGAAATTGCAGCGTCAGTTGATTGCCAAATCTGGTAATACTTGTTCCTGTCACTAGAAATTATACTACTGACTCTTAAACTGTACACAGGGAACTCAATGTGCGCCTCACATTACTTCAGAATGAAAATAACGTATACAGTGTCCAAATACCGTGATGGACTTTAAAGACCAGTAATTCTGCTAGATGCTAGCTCCAAAAGGTTTTATGTGCAATATAAATGATATGTATCTGTATTAGCGACCGGCGCTATTAATAGATTTATATTTTTCCAGTGATGGTACTTTGGTACAACTCGAATTTTTTTCTGAACTGTCCATCTTCCACGGTCATCCACTCACAATCAGAGTATTGGATGTCATAGATGCTAACAGAGACATCTTCATTCTACTTTTCAAAAACGTAAAAATGTTTCTTTCTTTCCTCGAACTTTTCCAGCGTCTTCTCTGAACTACACCTGGTAAGGAATGAATACCATGCAATAATAATTCAGAAGAGGATGGATATGCTTAGAGCAGGCAGTCTCTTTAGCGGATCTGTGGCTCCTTATGATTGTTATACCAGTGATCATTATGTTCGGTTTGCCTTCTCTACAAAATTTTCTTTGTGATCGTTCCAATTTAAGATTGTTATAATTGTAACGCCTAGGCATTTATTTGAATCGATAACTTTTAGTTTGTGTGAGTTATAGTGTAACCGAAATTTTAGTTCTTGTGAGGAGAACCATAGAGTTTTGATTATTCAGAGACAATCGCTACTTTTTGCGCCATACAGACAGCTTGTCAAAATCAACTTGTAATTATTTTTTGTCGTCTAGCATTATGTGTTCACGGTCTCTGATGACGTCATGCGTTTGCTCCTTCCACTGTATGACCTTCAGCAGACGGTTTAAGGTCAAAGTGCAATAGAACAAATATAGCTATATGTCTTGTCGCAAGATCCCACTCAGATAATGTCACAGTGATGTGCTTTCAGCTGACCAGACCGAGGCAGCTTAATAGGATTTACGTTGGAGGGAGGGATGCAGTAGGCACAAGGTGTGTAGGGGCCTCCGTCGTCACTAGTGGAGCGCGCTAGCTGCATCCAGCTGCAAATCGTGGTCTATGTCGGCACTACTGCCACCTCGCACCTACGTTCAGAGGCTATACTCGGTTCTTACAGGTATTTGGCTCCTTTGACAAAGACAGCTAGCCTCACACACAAGGTGGAAACAGAGCTAGCGTATTACTCATTGTTCCCACAATGGATCATGGTCTACTGGTTTGGCGCCAACATGAAGGTTTAAACGAGCATCAAACGGTTGTGTGGCGATATTGGATAAGGATTTCTCGATCTCCACTATCGGGTGGAGAACTGTAGGAGCCCCTTCAAGGTCAGGCATTTACTTCACGCAGGAAACAGCAGTCATAGTAGTAGAGTACACGTGAGTAACAGGGCAAGGCCGAAACGATCACAATTTGTTAGTTCGAGTTGCATACATTCAGGGGCAAACATACATTCAGGGGCAAACCTACTGTTCTCTTCTTCTCTTTTGATTGACAGTTCCTTCACCTTTTGTTCTGCTAAGTGGATTATGACTCCTTGGGGATAATCCATCCTTACAAGAAAACCCCACCCCTCCCCCTCCTCTTCCTTCTCTCCCCCTTTTCTTCCCCCAGCCCACTGGGAACTCCCCAATACAAGCACACTTTTTGTAACAATTTTATTGACTAATTAATTAAATCGACCAATTAATTAGCCCATCTCCCTCTGGTAAATTCCCCAGCCCTCCACCATGCCTCCCTCTCCAAGATATTGGCAGGGGGAGGGGGGATGTGTAAGGGGGACTAAACAGCGAAGGTCATCAGTCCCTAGATATTGGCAGTAAATCGATTGCAGTATATGGAATATTGTTTAAACAATTTCTAGTAGACAAGGCAATGTGTGGAATATCGTTTATTTAAACAATTTATGGGAAACAAGGTAGTGTTTGGATCATAGTTTATTTATTTATTTAAAGAATTTGTTGGGAAATTAACTGTGGTGTATGGAATATTGTTTATTTAAGCAATTTGTTAGTGATAAGGCAATACAGAATATTTACAGCACTTTCTTATTCTGAGCACACATGAAAATGCTGAGTGGGCTCAATTGACATTTGCTGCTGGAGTCAGACTGTTGATAGGGAAATTGCATACTATGTCCCTGTCTCTGTCTCTCTCAAGAGGCCCCTCCCTATTTCTCTGTGTGAACCAATGTCTCAAAACGCGCCGACTGTGGTTTTCATCTCTCCTCAGAATACTGTGTTCCTGTTGGATAATGTGGAGACAAAGGGAGAGCTGACGCAATTCCGATATCCAAATTGGAGTGAAATAATCGATTTGTTTAACAACTTACAGGAGTCAAATAGATAGCTTAAAACACTCAGCTCCACTTTACATTAATCCTTCATCTTGTAAAACATACTCTGAACGTCTGAGTATCACACACAAACATTATATAAATCAAGTAAAGAAATACAGTGTAGTGCTAAATATATCCGAGAACTTGTATACACTGACATTTGACTGGACAAACACCCTCCTCCATCAGAATGTTTCCACTAAACATCTCAGGTGAAAAATCAACTGATCGCATAAACTCGTAATTGTGAAGATCGCACCATCGGCCAACTGCCTGGAGCCATGGTCATGCCATCTGCCACTGTCAGGGA
The DNA here is from genome assembly GCF_023898315.1 of Schistocerca nitens. Classification (NCBI taxonomy): domain Eukaryota; kingdom Metazoa; phylum Arthropoda; class Insecta; order Orthoptera; family Acrididae; genus Schistocerca; species Schistocerca nitens. Next base: position 399,660,874 of record NC_064616.1, read on the forward strand.
CATCACACCATCTTGTGATCGCCGGTGAAAAGAAACCTGCACATGTATTGGTTATGCCAACAGCTACACATCCATCTCTTGGCATCCACACACCCACTGTACCGACTGCTCAGAAGTCGGAGAGAGACTGTCACCAAGCACTCAACTGATCAGTTCACATGGGTGGAAAATTCGTCCAGCACAAACATCTGTCATTTTGAATCTTCTCACACAATACACACGTCACCTTCTATCGTCGTTCACCCAGCACACTGGTCACTTCACTAGTCCTGCTGCCTCAGGCAAGAGCAGAATTAATAGTGCATTCTCTGTGCCTAACCATCTATCAAAGGTTGAACTAATCGATTACTTCCAGTCGCCGATTCCTCATGACCACCCCTGTCTCTTTAGCTGAGGACACTTTGCAAAAATTTATGAGGCAGTTGCAATATCTTTTGGGGTCACACCTGGGCTTGTGATCCGACATATATAAATTTATTGCTCCATTTGGTGGTCATCCACGTTAAACATTCTGTTCCGACCGTCTTATCGCTGTCAACGAGAAAGACTCTTTCCCTGGTTCCCAGTGCTTCCACGTCTGGAACACAAGCCCAGGTGTGATCCCAAAGTTATCGCAACCACCTTATAAATTTTTATAAAATGTTCTTAGCTAAGGAGCATTGTATTACCAGTTGTGGTGACTGCAATATACAACTACAGAATTGATCACGTGTTTGACCATGTGCAAGACTGTTTAGGTGTTGTGAAACCCAACAATGTGTACTTACAATGTACTTCTCTCTACTCTTCACCAATCACAAGCATGCAGGGTCACCTAACAAATACTTTACAGAACAGTTGCTGTATAGTTATATAACAACATTCTACTGCATATCTGTTGAGGTAATAGTGATACATGCAACTTGACAGCCGTCTTTGATACGCTCCTAGAAAAGAGAACGATCTGCCTCTAAATTGACATGGATTTGCGTTAAAAGATGATAGAAAGGAGATGGAATGGTCGGCTGAGGGAGGTTGTAATGAGGTATGACCTAATGGTAGGCTGATAATACATGGTAGACGGAGGGAAATGATGCTGCAGGTCATTTATCACCAATTTAAACATTTTTTCCTGTTGTTCTCTTCGGCTGCATCAGTTGTGTCAGACAGGAAAGAATATTACAGCCATTTAATAATTATAATATCATTTTTCATAGCAGAGTATAACATATTAGACCTCCTATTCACTAACAGGCCCGAATGTTTCGACTCAGTAGTCACAAGACCGTTACAGCGCCGATGATACGGCCGTGAATAAGAACGAAAATAAGGGTAGGAAAATGTTTCTGCTTTGCAAGAGTGACAACAAACAGATTTCAGAATATATGAGCGGTCAACATGAAAATGTTATAAAACTACACTCCTGGAAATTGAAATAAGAACACCGTGAATTCATTGTCCCAGGAAGGGGAAACTTTATTGACACATTCCTGGGGTCAGATACATCACATGATCACACTGACAGAACCACAGGCACATAGACACAGGCAACAGAGCATGCACAATGTCGGCACTAGTACAGTGTATATCCACCTTTCGCAGCAATGCAGGCTGCTATTCTCCCATGGAGACGATCGTAGAGATGCTGGATGTAGTCCTGTGGAACGGCTTGCCATGCCATTTCCACCTGGCGCCTCAGTTGGACCAGCGTTCGTGCTGGACGTGCAGACCGCGTGAGACGACGCTTCATCCAGTCCCAAACATGCTCAATGGGGGACAGATCCGGAGATCTTGCTGGCCAGGGTAGTTGACTTACACCTTCTAGAGCACGTTGGGTGGCACGGGATACATGCGGACGTGCATTGTCCTGTTGGAACAGCAAGTTCCCTTGCCGGTATAGGAATGGTACAACGATGGGTTCGATGACGGTTTGGATGTACCATGCACTATTCAGTGTCCCCTCGACGATCACCAGTGGTGTACGGCCAGTGTAGGAGATCGCTCCCCACACCATGATGCCGGGTGTTGGCCCTGTGTGCCTCGGTCGTATGCAGTCCTGATTGTGGCGCTCACCTGCACGGCGCCAAACACGCATACGACCATCATTGGCACCAAGGCAGAAGCGACTCTCATCGCTGAAGACGACACGTCTCCATTCGTCCCTCCATTCACGCCTGTCGCGACACCACTGGAGGCGGGCTGCACGATGTTGGGGCGTGAGCGGAAGACGGCCTAACGGTGTGCGGGACCGTAGCCCAGCTTCATGGAGACGGTTGCGAATGGTCCTCGCCGATACCCCAGGAGCAACAGTGTCCCTAATTTGCTGGGAAGTGGCGGTGCGGTCCCCTACGGCACTGCGTAGGATCCTACGGTCTTGGCGTGCATCCGTGCGTCGCTGCGGTCCGGTCCCAGGTCGACGGGCACGTGCACCTTCCGCCGACCACTGGCGACAACATCGATGTACTGTGGAGACCTCACGACCCACGTGTTGAGCAATTCGGCGGTACGTCCACCCGGCCTCCCGCATGCCCACTATACGCCCTCGCTCAAAGTCCGTCAACTGCTCGTACGGTTCACGTCCACGCTGTCGCGGCATGCTACCAGTGTTAAAGACTGTGATGGAGCTCCGTATGCCACGGCAAACTGGCTGACACTGACGGCGGCGGTGCACAAATGCTGCGCAGCTAGCGCCATTCGACGGCCAACACCGCGGTTCCTGGTGTGTCCGCTGTGCCGTGCGTGTGATCATTGCTTGTACAGCCCTCTCGCAGTGTCCGGAGCAAGTATGGTGGGTCTGACACACTGGTGTCGATGTGTTCTTTTTTCCATTTCCAGGAGTGTATATAAGCGAGCGATAGCCGCGCAGATGCTCATTCGCGCTGCTGCTGCTGCACAGGCAACTGCATTGAACGCTGCCACGATGCCTTACAGGAGAATTCGTCGCCGACTTGAAAGTTTTGTTGATAGAGATATTATTGCCTATCGTACCTACCATATGGCAGAACTTGCTAATAAGGACTTTGGTAAATCTGCTTATATGTCTCCTTCTGCATTGTCTTTGTATACTCGCAATAAGAGAAAGATATCTGTTGATGAGTCTTTATTTATTTGGGTAAGAGGTAAAGGAGTATGTGAGTATGTAAAGTTTGTTGGTGATATGATAAATGGCTGAAATGAACCCGAGCTTTGAGTCTTTCCACTAATGTAGGAAAGGCAAAACTCGGCCAGATATGATGTGCATTTCACGGAAGCCATGAAAGGGAAGAATTTTTCTCTAGTTGAGATTCCTACACCGATTAAAAGATAGTAATTACAAGTTAATATTAGAATTCGGTTAATCACAATAGCTTTGTCTTTATCGCCGCAAAGCTTGAAAGTATGTGTCGATGAATAGACACATGGCTAAAAAACGTGTGTTTACTTACGGGAAGCCGGCGGGAGTGGCTAGGCGGTTCTAGGCGCTACAGTCTGGATCCGGGCGACCGCTACGGTCGCAGGTTCGAATCCTGCCTCGGGCATGGATGTGTGTGATGTCCTTAGGTTAGTTAGGTTTAATTAATTCTAAGTTCTAGGCGACTGATGACCTCAGCAGTTAAGTCGCATAGACCTCAGAGCCATTTACTTACAGGATTTTCCTGATTGAAACTGTCTCGTGGGTACAATGTCTCGTTCACTTGACAATATTATGTCTCCTGCGTCACACGGATGGTTATTTTCAAGGTACAGCTTGTGCTGTTTGAGCAGGTCAAGCGCAACCAATTATGAGATGATAAAATGTTTTTCTACATAGTATTAGAAGTATTTTACTGCCAGAAGTCAATAGTTAATTATTTTACGAGGTGTGGCTACAAAATAACGAGAATGATGCTGTCAGAGAGTAAGTTCGCATATACCAAAGATGAACGATCAATGCCCGCGAAGCGTGAAGCCGTCTCTGTCGAATGCGGCATCTCAGCTGTCTGTAGACGAACCAGTGTGGCTGTGGCCTTCGTTTGAGCAAGAGCTGTTATTTTGGTTTGGCAGAAAAAGGATACGTGTATTAATACAGCAACGAATTGTGAAGTTTAAAGTGACACTTGAAAAAACTGCTACTGAAACCTATCTGTTACTAAAAGAAGTGTATGGTGAAAATTGTTTATCATGTAAACGAGTTTTTGAGTGGTTCAAGCGTTTGCAAGATGGTCGACAAGACGCTGAAAACGACTCGCTCCTGGGACGTCCTTCAACATCCCAAACGGATCAAAAACGAAAAAATGCGTGATGTGATTCGGTATGTCTGTCGGTTGAATATTCGATCGACTGCTCAAACTATAGAAATGAACAAAGAATGCATAAGGCGAATTTTACATGAACAATTTAACATAAGAAAAGCGGGTCCGAATCTAGTGACGAGAAGTCTGACGACTGAACAAAATTCAGCTCCTGAAAAACTTTGTACTGACACTTTGAATATCACCGAAAGTGATCTCAACTTCTCGGAAAGAATCATATCATGTGACAGATCTTAGTTTTTCACTTACTATTCAGAAACTAAGCGCCAGTATATGCACTGGAAGGGCCCAGAGCGAGAAAAGCTCGAACGAGCAAATCAAAATACAAAGCGATGATAGTTCTTTTTCTTTTTTTCGGTATTCATGCAATTGTGTAGGCCTATATTCACTCGCTTCCTGAAGGTCAGACTATTAATCAATAGCGTTACCTTGAGGTTCTTGCTGAACTCCTTGAGAAAATAAGAAAAAAATACGAACCGAATTGTGGAAAAACAAGTCACGGGTTCTGAATCAAGACAACGCACCGGCTCATACCGTATTGTCTGTTAAGAGGTTTCTAGCAAAATACATCATCACAGTGATGGATCACCCTCCTAATTCGCCAAACCTAGCAGCTTGCAACTTTCATTTACTACGTAAGGTAGGACCTGCATTAAAAGGATCAAGATTTCAGTCCGTTGCAGCAGTGAAAGAAAAAGTGGCACGCGTCACGAAGGAGTTCACAGGCGGAGAATTCCAGCACTGTTTTCATCAATGAAAATTGTCATAGGGATAGAGGGGGGGGGGGGTATATTGAGGGTGCCAATATCTAAATACACTCCTGGAAATTGAAATAAGAACACCGTGAATTCATTGTCCCAGGAAGGGGAAACTTTATTGACACATTCCTGGGGTCAGATACATCACATGATCACACTGACAGAACCACAGGCACATAGACACAGGCAACAGAGCATGCACAATGTCGGCACTAGTACAGTGTATATCCACCTTTCGCAGCAATGCAGGCTGCTATTCTCCCATGGAGACGATCGTAGAGATGCTGGATGTAGTCCTGTGGAACGGCTTGCCATGCCATTTCCACCTGGCGCCTCAGTTGGACCAGCGTTCGTGCTGGACGTGCAGACCGCGTGAGACGACGCTTCATCCAGTCCCAAACATGCTCAATGGGGGACAGATCCGGAGATCTTGCTGGCCAGGGTAGTTGACTTACACCTTCTAGAGCACGTTGGGTGGCACGGGATACATGCGGACGTGCATTGTCCTGTTGGAACAGCAAGTTCCCTTGCCGGTCTAGGAATGGTAGAACGATGGGTTCGATGACGGTTTGGATGTACCGTGCACTATTCAGTGTCCCCTCGACGATCACCAGTGGTGTACGGCCAGTGTACGAGATCGCTCCCCACACCATGATGCCGGGTGTTGGCCCTGTGTGCCTCGGTCGTATGCAGTCCTGATTGTGGCGCTCACCTGCACGGCGCCAAACATGCATACGACCATCATTGGCACCAAGGCAGAAGCGACTCTCATCGCTGAAGACGACACGTCTCCATTCGTCCCTCCATTCACGCCTGTCGCGACACCACTGGAGGCGGACTGCACGATGTTGGGGCGTGAGCGGAAGACGGCCTAACGGTGTGCGGGACCGTAGCCCAGCTTCATGGAGACGGTTGCGAATGGTCCTCGCCGATACCCCAGGAGCAACAGTGTCCCTAATTTGCTGGGAAGTGGCGGTGCGGTCCCCTACGGCACTGCGTAGGATCCTACGGTCTTGGCGTGCATCCGTGCGTCGCTGCGGTCCGGTCCCAGGTCGACAGGCACGTGCACCTTCCGCCGACCACTGGCGACAACATCGATGTACTGTGGAGACCTCACGCCCCACGTGTTGAGCAATTCGGCGGTACGTCCACCCGGCCTCCCGCATGCCCACTATACGCCCTCGCTCAAAGTCCGTCAACTGCACATACGGTTCACGTCCACGCTGTCGCGGCATGCTACCAGTGTTAAAGACTGCGATGGAGCTCCGTATGCCACGGCAAACTGGCTGACACTGACGGCGGCGGTGCACAAATGCTGCGCAGCTAGCGCCATTCGACGGCCAACACCGCGGTTCCTGGTGTGTCCGCTGTGCCGTGCGTGTGATCATTGCTTGTACAGCCCTCTCGCAGTGTCCGGAGCAAGTATGGTGGGTCTGACACACCGGTGTCAATGTGTTCTTTTTTCCATTTCCAGGAGTGTATATATGTTTCTGTAATGAAATGTTTTAGGGCAATAGTTCCATTATTTAGTAGCCACGCCTCGTAAGTAACATATCAGTTTGTAATTCTTCTGTGTCTCAAACATTTACATTAAGAGAACGATATAAAGTAAAATATTTAGCCCCAAGAGGGACCCTCAGTCACAGGGCCAGAAGCTGGCAGAGCTGTACTCTCAAGCTGATATTGGTCGAAGGATGAAGAAAAGAAGATTGATGTGGGCGGGACACCTAATTAGGATGGGAGCGTTTTCAGGATCCGAGGAGGACAGAAGAGGCCGAGGAAGTCGACCACATCACAATTTAGCAAGTAAAAGATGTCCGTGAGCAGGAGTGGGGTGGAAACATGTGAACTAGATGACATGGTGGTATCAACAAGGATACGGAGTCATTAGGCCTGAGAAGACTAGAATAGCCCACGAAAGCCAGGAACAGAAATGACAGGGCAGGAAAAAAGATAATGCATGTGGGCTCCAAGACCAAAGTGGTACTTAAGCTGAAAAATATGATGGCAGCGGCATCATATGTTAGGAACTTTCTTCAGTAACTTAGGGCAGTATTACGTCTAGAAATGCGTAATCTTTGGGGATGTCTATGATCGTGATGGTTTCCATTTGACTGCAGCAGTATTATTAGCTGTATTATGGTGTTTGTAGGTCAAATGATTTTCTAATTCACGTTGCTTTTCTTGAACGTGAACAATTTTATCAGTAGTTAGAGGGATAATATGGAGTCATTTATTCACTTAAAACAACAATATCCCGTTACCGATACAGGTTGTCCTACTCGTAAGCTATTAACTCTTGAAGAGACTTAAACTGAGCATTTGGAGTTATCTGTATATTTCACGGAGAATAGTGGAGTCCAGCACGTTTCAGAGATTTCTGATATTGCTCTGTCATTTTCACAGAGTTATTTTTGGTGTTATTAATTGATGCCCATATTTCTTACAACTGTAGACAGTATTATTTAAAATGCCACACCGCGTTTTTCTGTCTGTATGGGGAGGCAAATTGATACGGTTTTCACTAACAGACTGATTGATGCAAGAGGTTTCTGTACATAATTTATTACCAGACAAATCTTCCGACAGTAAATATTTAGTGCTACCCAGGTGAGAGTGTGTTGGTCGCTAGTATATACCAGAAACGTCAAGAAAGAGGTCAGCAACATCTTCTGCCGGAGTTCACGATCGAAGTAGTCACAGTGAGTACGTAAGGCTTCCGGAAAAACTTCATGCTTTGGAACATGAAGTTCGATTTTAATTTTCAAACAGTAACAAGGACGTTGACATTCGAATGGTAATTGGTTACTATAGAAACTTTGGACTTTAAGCAATTATAGCATCTAAAGACCGGAGACGAGAGAAGATTACATAGCGGTACGCGTGACATTTTTAACCTGTTTCTATTTCTCACTGTGCATGTGTGGAAGACACTTCGACCATATCAGAATTTAGCAAGTAAAAAATGTCTGTGAGCAGGAGTGTGGTGGACACGTGTTGAAAAATAACAAGTGGTGAATGTGTTGTTGATGCTGATTAGTTCTAGATTAACAAGCATCACAGAGGTGTAATACAGAATCAGTAGCTGTCCTGGTCGCATCGAGAGCAGCCATCAACACAGATTCCATTTCAATGAAATCACTATATTGAAACATATTTATATCTGTATACACAATTTATTCTATTGTGAAAATATTTACCTAAATCTCCATTTACGATGCCACCTTCTTATCGACTAAGAAGAACTTGCACGTGACTCAGGTGTCAGATCACTACATGCAGTTAGACACAGTCCTGCCTCTCAGCTCTATAATTCGTAGTTATTATGACATCACACTGTAGGTGCACGCCGTTTGGCTATTGAAGAGATACATGAAGCATCAGTTTTTACATTAACTCACAGCCTGGACAGAGCTGCACTGTCCTCTTGAAATTGACATGCTAATGTGTATGTGCGTGTATGTGTGTGTGTGTGTGTGTGTGTGTGTGTGTGTGTGTGTGTGTGTGTGTGTGTGTGTGTGTGGTGCTACACAGAGATATTCAGAATTCATGTTCAGACTTGCCAAGTGAAAGTATGGCGTGAACGAGGATATGGAGTAGGAGGAGTGAGAGAGTCATAGACCGAAAGTGATTGAATGGGTCGGCATGACACCTCATCACATGACCAAATACTCACACACACTGGCAATCTCTGTAATTAGATGTTTCACAAGTCGTCATCCTGTTGCATCAAATTAATTAAAAGTTGACTGTTAGATTTTCAAGGCTGTCATCATTAACTGAGGGGAGCCTAACCGAAAGTTAAAACTTTTTTTGAAGCCCTATTGCTCCTCTACTTACACATGAAACGTTTCTTTGTTACTTCACTAGAGGAGAGTCTTGTACCTAGAGGATAGTGTGCATAGGAACACATGATGTTTTTAGGTCGGTACTGCAATCTAGGGACTGATTATAGAATGAAATAAAGGAATGAGCGCTAGAGACTGACATAAGGAGTTTCCACATTTCTATAGATTTTGTTGTTGCTAGAGGTGAGGTTGCGTATTATGCAGCATTTGCAAATATTTCGTGTTCTACATCTGTAAGTGCTGTGTAATATATTACAGCTATTGGGAATATATTGTTAATATCCCTGTTACAGAATTCTATGGCAAGAAAAATTATATCTATTTTTGAAACAAGTTACAATACATGTGGACGGCAAAGCTATACTTCGTCTGTCTTCCACCGCCGAGTTCTTGGAAAATGAAGAATGTCTTTTACGTTTACACATAGACGCTGCAAGCCACCTTGCCGTAGGTGGCGGAGAGTACTCAGTGTACCACTGTCTCTTTCCCCGCTTCCTGTTCCAGTCGCGAATCGATTAGGGAAAAACGATTGTTGGTAAGTCTCCGTGTGAGATCGAGTCTCTCTAACTTGATCCCTACCATCTTTTCCCGAGATATAGGTAGGAGGAAGCAATAGATTAGTTGATTATTCTAGGACCGTACGCGCTCAGAACTTTCACAGTAAATCACACTGTGAGCCAGAACGCCTCCCTTTCAGCGTCTGCCATTGGAGTTGGCTCAGCATCAGCTTGACGCTTTCGTGCTTATTATATCAAAATTTCCTTTACCAATCCTATCTGTTGCAGGTCTCAGACTGTCGAGCAATATTCAGTCATTGGTCGAACGAGAGTCCTGTAAGCTACTTCCTTTGTTGATGGACTACATTTCCTGAGGATTCTTCCTGTGATTCTCAGTTTGACATCTCCATTACCCACGATAAATCTCATGTCTTGGTTGTACTTTAAATCGATCCGTAAGCATAAACATAGCTACTTTATGGATGTAATTTCTTCCAGTGATCGTTCTACAAATAGTGTAATCATACAATAATGGATCTTCCTATGTTACATTTCCCTATGGTGGGGATCAAGCGCCAATCCCTGCATCAACCGTAGATACCGTGCAGGTCTTCCTGCATTTCACTACAATTTTCTAGCATTGCGACTTCTCTGGTTATATCAGCATCATCCACAAAAAGCATTACGGAACTTCTGACGTTATCCACTAGGTCACGTACACAAATATTTCGTGTAATAATGGTCCTATAACTGTCCGTTGGGGTACGCCCGGAAATACTTTTAGATCTGAAGATTTCTCTCCGTTGAGAATGACATGGCAGAAACTCTAAAATCTAGTCAAACAGATTTTCTGATATTTCATACCGTCGTATTTTGTTCATTAGGCAACGGTGCGGAACTGTATCGAACGCCTTACGGAAGTCAAGAAACACGGCATCAATCTGGGCACCGGTATCTACAGCCTTTTGGATCTTGTGGACGAACAGAGACAGATGGGTTTCACACGATGGTTGTTTTCGGACCTTATTTTGAATCCTACATAGAAGATTTTCAGGTGTAAAGAAATGTCATACAGTAATACACGCGATCAAAGCATGATCCGAAACTCTACAAGAGACTGACGTCAGAGATGTAGGCTTATACGAGGGGCGTTATGTAAGTGAAGCAACACATTCTTTTCCCAGCCAGTTTCGGCTGAAAAAATGAGGAATCTGTTGTGGGGCATCGTAGAATATTCCCACATCAGCCGCTATAGTTTCACGAAGTTTTGATAGATAGCGCCGCTATACATAGCTTCTGTAACGGAGGTGCGTTCCAAGCAGAGATTTGTCATTGGGTTTCTTTCGACGGAATACCAGAGCATCACAGACATTCATAAGTGATTGCAGAATGTCTACGGAATTCTGGCAGTGAATAAAAGCACGGTGAGTCGTTTGGCGAGGCTTGTGTCACCACTGCATCAAGGTCGCCTAAACCTCTTCGATTTCCCGCGTGCCAGCCGGCCGTACACAGCTTATCGCGTCCCAAGCGTGAGTTTTGCCTGAGATTGAGCGCCACGATTCGTAGCCACAACTTAGCTGGTTGGCCTTAGTGAGAGAGAGACTTTGACCTGACTAAGAAATGACGATAAATGATGTGAAGGTAACGAAAAGTCTGGGAGATAATTAAGTAACTCTCCAGAACGTTCAACAATCTGAAGTTTATTAGAAAATGTACAGACTGAACCCTACAGCTCTGGCGGAGATGTGTCCCATAAGCGGCCAAGTCTGATACTGAGACGGCGTAATGACACTGTCGTTCCGTCTACTTATAGAATGCGATCCACACTAAAATCAGAGTCCCACAGCTGCTGTCTATCGATGCCTGCACACTACCTCCTGAGGGCCTCGCACATCGACTACCTCTTCCGACTAACTCCCAGTCTCCCTAGTTCTGTCTACTTTTTTTCTTGGAGCGTCTTCCTGCCAATTTTTATGTAATTTTGCCTTCGACCCCGCCAGCTATAGCCATGACATAATGTCGAGGGCTACTTGCCTCCTTATTGCGCACTATTCTTCAGTGGTTCTTCATCAGCTGGGTGGAGGGGTTGAGATGCTACTCTTAATATGGTTATACACTGCATCCGAAGCCCCGTATTGGCTTCTCATGACGTAGTGCTGTCCCCACCAGAAGGCCATCTCTCTTTCTCCCTCTCGTCCCACGCTCTCTCTCTAACTATTAGTGTTGTTTGTGTATTAACTGTAATCCCATTCCTTCTCAAGGTCCCATTCTTTCTAATGTCCTGTGCATTCCCTGAGGCCCTCCCAAAGGAATATCATGCATCTCCTTCAGTATGTTCTCCTTTTCCTCCAGACTAATTTCCTTTTCGCTATCTGCTTCCTGTTCTATTTCGGCCGACACTTGTGCTTGCCCCACGTTTACGGAACTTTGTTCTCCACTTGCTTGTGCTACAGAGATCTTCTCTGTCCTCATATTCTGTTTCGCATCTATCTCTTCCTTCCCTTCATGCCTTATTCTGCTTAGAGCATCCGCATTACTATTTAGCTTTCCTAGCTTGTATATTACCTCATAGTCATACTCTTCAAGCTTTATTCTCCACTTCAGGAATCTCGAACTCGGATCTTTTACACTGAATATCCACTTCAGTTGCTTGTGGTCTGTTACCACACACACACACACACATATATATATATATATATATATATATATATATATATATATATATATGGTCTAAACTGTTTTACTGCATACACTATGGCCAACAATTCCTTTTCTGTTGTGCTGTAATTTACTTCTGCCCTGTTCAATGCTCTAGACGCATATACAATGGGCAAGTTTTCGCCCACTTTCTTCCCTTGCGATAACACGCCACCCAGGGTGGCGTTACTAGCATCCGTTGTAACAATAAACGGTTTCGTGAAATATGGGCACTGAAGTAGCGGAGGATCTATTAGCTTCTCCTTCAGCTCTTCGAACGCATTGTTCTGTCGTTCTTCCCAGTTATACTCTACTCCTTTCTTTAAAAGCTCATGAAGTGGCTTTGAAATTTTGCTAATTTCTGCAATGAAACGGCGGTAATAGCCTATTAATCCGTGAAAACCTTTTAATTCTTTCGTTGTTCTTGACTGTGGAAAGAACTTCACCTTCTCCACCTTCATCATATCCGGTGCTATTCTTTTGTCAATAATACAGTGACCTAGGAAGATTACTTCCTTCCTCATTAATTCACACTTGTGTGGTTGCAGCTTCAGTTTCTGCTCTCGCAACTTATCAAATATTTCCCGGAGCTTCTCGTTATGTTCCTGCAAGTACTTCCCATAACATACTATGTCATCTAAATAACCAAAACATTTCACACCTTGCAGGCCTTCCCTAAACTGTGTACATTAGTCTCTGGAAACATCCTAGGGCTCCCTTCAGTCCCATCGGCATTCTCTTATATTCATTATGTTGATAGTTCGAACTGAATGCAGTTTTTTTCTCTGTCCTTCTCATCCGTCAGTTTTTGATCGTATCCGCTTGCGAGGTCAAGCGTCGAGAAGTATTTTGCTTGCCCCAACTGGTCCAAAATATCAGAGATGTTCGGTAGTGGAGATGCATCGCCTACAGTGCTGTCATTTTACTGTCTGTAGTCCACTGGGATTATCCATTTCTGCTTGCCACTGGCGTCTGACTTTTTTGGAACCAATAGTACCGGTGCATTCCAGGCGCTCTTACTTTCAATATTTATGTCATCTCTTAACATCTTCTCTATTTGCTCTTTTAGCATTTCTTTCTGCGCTTCTGAGATCCGATACGGTCTGTCATTTGTTATCTTCCCCGCATGTTCCGGTGCAATTGGTATACTGTGCTTTACTGCGGAAGTATAGGACAATTTGCCACCTGGAAGATGAAATACATCTTATACTAACCTCCACTACAGCGCTGCTCTCTTTAGCATTCAAGTGATCCTATCTTAATTGATTTCGCATAACACTGGCACGACTATCCGTCTTTCCTACGACATCCGTGCTACATTTTACTTCGCGTACTTTTACGAGTCGTTCTAACTCTTCCGTCATTAACCTGACGTTTCCTAAATGAACTCTGTCCTATGACAAATTCAATGCACTCACTATGCATTTACCATTTCGCACTTTCACCAAGGATTCAGGTACATGCACCTACTGTGCCATTTCCTGTCTTGGAATAATCATTTCTTTTTCGCTTCCTGTGGTACGTTTCCGTCCAAATGGCTCAAATGGCTCTGAGCACTATGCGACTTATCATCAGTCGCCTAGAACTTAGATCTAATTAAACCTAACTAACCTAAGGACATCACACACATCCATACCCGAGGCAGGATTGGAACCTGCTACCGTAGCGGTCACGCGGTTCCAGACTGTAGCGCCTAGAACCGCACGGTCACACCGGCTGGCGTTTCCGTCCACCCTTAATAACATTATTCTTTCCTCTCTGGGCCCTATTTCCCCGTCTAATCCTGAATCCGATTCGTTCTCATATCCCTTCGGTAATTCTTCTGCTGTCAAGGGTATAAACGGTTCAAATGGCTCTTAGCACTATGGGACTTAACTTCTGAGCTCATCAGTCGCCTAGAACGTAGAACTAATTAAACCTAACTAACCTAAGGACATCACACACATCCATACCCGAGGCAGGATTGGAACCTGCGACCGTAGCGGTCGCCCGGTTCCACACTGTAGCACCTAGAACCGCTCGGCCACCCTGTCCGGCTGTCAAGGATATATCTTGCCCTTGCAGCCTTATTACTTTACCTGCATAATCTAACTTGACCTTATGATCTGTTAAGAAATCTCTACCTATCAAACCGTTGTACGGGATGTCTAATCCCGATCCGCATGCATGGAACTTGCGTCCGACTTTTCCAGCACCTTCCACACTTAGGTGTATCCTTATTGCACCTATCGTACTCACGGCTTCGCTTGTTACACCTTTCCGCAGAATCCTATCTACTACATTAATTCTAATTGCAATGAATGCTTTCACGACCGGATGTTTCAGCTGCCGAGAATTATTCCAGGTTGTCGGCAAGACTCAGCACAACCAGGAGCACCTCGAAAGATGTCAAACGTAGCTTTGGACGAAACGTCAGGGATAGAAGAGTTCCATGGACCACGGCCATACAACCCGGAAGAATTCTCGGCAGCTGAATTCTAATTGCACTTTTCACTGGAATACTTGTTCTCTTTAGTAACCATAACTGTGCTCCTGTGTCTATCAATAACTTTAAATATCTTTTCATCTCTATGCAGTACAATACTAAAACATCGTTATCTGTTGCGCAGTCTATTACCCTAACTGTGGGTTTACCTCTCACAACAAGGCCCAACTGTGCAACCTTGCCGCCTCTTAGTTTCCCTGCACCACCTTACCGGTTCTACTAGATTCTGGCACCCCGCCTTTTCCCCAGGCGTGCCAGGGCCTTTCGTGACAATCTTTAGCGTAGTGGCCCTGCCGCTTACACTTAAAGTAGACTACATCTTTTACCCTTGTACACTGGACTCCACAGTTACCTGGTAAATTGCATTGTGGACATCTCCACTCTTGTAAATTTCCATCGCTTTCTCTGTGGTTCCCTTTGAAATCTCTTACATCTATCGGATGAATTTTCCTTAGCCTCACCCGACATTCTACGTCGGTGTGCCCAGGCTTGTCCCACCCATAGCAAAAGTTGGTGAATTCTTCACACGTCATTGCCCGTACTCTACCCTTTGGCTTATTCTTCCTGCACTTGCTCGCAACATGACCTCTCAAACCGCAGGTGAAACATTTTAATTCCTCAATACCTCTAGAGCTCGCCACCGTTTCCTTTCCACGGTTAAAGGTTGCCCTAGGGGCTAGTCCCCGCTCTCCACTTGCAGTGATAACTCCACTGCTGCCGCTAGCCTAATTTCATGGCCTGTGCTTCTTACTGTCGTTTGGAGTATATCGTTGCTTAACCCACGTATAAAACATGCGCCCTTTAAGTTATCTCTAGCCGTGATCCTATTTAAGACATCCCTGAAATCTCTCTGCATTTCGTCAAATCGACTTGCCACGGCGCAATTGGCTCCCCCTGTCCCTGTCTCGCTTGAAAAATCTTACACGCGTAATAGTCTATGGTATGCTTACTCGCATAATTCTCTTCTAACACACTCTTCACTTCTTGACACGTGCTCGTGCGCTCGCGCACTTGCAGTCTCTATCTGGCTTCACCGGTTATTTCTGGTTTCACAAATTTTAACAACATTTCGTGTCCTCCGGCTTTACTAACTTAAATTCCGCTTCCACATTTTCAATAAACTCTCTGAGCTCTCTTTTGTTCCCCTAGAACACTTTCGAAACAATACACAGTGCTTCTCTCACTGATATCTTACCACTGCTGGAGGACGATGAAGCTTCGTTGGTCTGGGGAATCTTACCACACTTAACTTTGTTGACAATTTAAAGCTACAGTTTCTTAAAACAAATTTATGTGTACCGCTTCTCTTGGTGCGTCGTCTGGGTTGTTGATCCACGTTGCTGCGCGCTGCTTTGTGCCCGCGCTGCATGCGCCGGCCGCCACTCTGCTGGTGCCCACCGTCCCCGTCGCTCGCAAGGGCTGCCGCTGCTACGGCTGCTGCCGCGTCTTCCGCTACTAGGCCCACACCCTCGGTCTCGAACCCTCGACCCGCTGGCTGCTTACGCACCCCTGTGCCTCTTCGCTCTGTGTCGTGCTGCTGCTGTCCTACGCTGCCTCACGCCCGCTCGGACTTATGGGACTATATCGCTGTAAGGCCGGTAACCTGCTTGCTTTGAAAGCTGCGAGTCGCCACAACTTCCTACAGGTTGCTACAGTTGCTGTAACAATGACTACTGGCTGCCTTCAGTGGATCCCACCTCCCAATTGCCTAAGTGCCCTTGTGGTGACCCACATCTGACACCAGAAGTTTTTATTTATGTAACATCCCAAGCGTGGGTTTTGCCTGAGATTGAACGACCCGGTTCGTAACCACAACATAGATGGTTGGCCTTAGTGTGAGGGAGATTTTGACTTGACTAAGAAGTGACGATAAATGATGTGAAGGTAACAAAAGGCTGGGAGATAATTAAGCAACTCTCCAGAACGTTCAACAATCTGAAGTTTACTAGAAAGTGTACAGACTGAACCCCACAGCTCTGGCGGAGATGTGTCCTATGAGCGGCCAAGTCTGATGCAGAGACGGCGTAATGACACTGGCATTCCATCTACTCTTAGAATGCGATCCACACCAAAATCAGAGTCCCACAGCTGCTGCATTTCGACGCCTGCACACTATCTCCTGAGGGCCTCGTCCGACTAACTCCCTGTCTCCCTAACCCTGTCTACTTCTTTTCTCGGAGCGTCTTGCTGCCGATTTTTATATCATTTTCCCTTCGAACCCGCCGGCTGTTGCCATGCTGTAATGTCGAGGGTACTCGCCTCCTTATTGGCTGTTACTGTGCGTTTTTCTTCAGTGGTTCTTCAGCGGCTGCGTGGGGGGAGGGGGGGTAGAGATGCTTCTCTCAATATGGTCACATACTGCGCCCGAAGCCCCATATTGGTTTCTCATGACGTAGTGCTGTCCCCACCAGAAGGCCATCTCCCTTTCTCCTTGTTGTTCCACGCTCTCTCTCTCTAACTATTAGTGCTGTTTGGTATTAACTTTAATTCCACTCCTTCTCAAGGTTCCGTTACCAGAAGTGTACACAGAGCCCTCCTTGTGC
This sequence comes from Schistocerca nitens, assembly GCF_023898315.1. NCBI lineage: Eukaryota > Metazoa > Arthropoda > Insecta > Orthoptera > Acrididae > Schistocerca > Schistocerca nitens. The sequence continues at coordinate 399,677,952 of NC_064616.1, forward strand.
TATTATGGCTTGTAGCACTGAACATGCTGTCAACATGGCTGCCCCTCAGCCTGGTGCTGGCTAGCCAGCCCACTTCCGTGTCTGTGACTCCTCTCGCTGTGCCTAAATACATTACTATTGCTTCTTTATCAATTCTGTTATTAACAACGCCTTAACAATTTCCTGTTTTGTTGTTACTAGTGCAATTCAGACTCGGTTTCACTCATAGATATAACAAGCTGTTGACTCTTGTAATGTTGGAACTTGCAGACATTCTCATTCGAAATCGACGGATCGCAGTCAAACACCTCGCTACAGAACTGGACGTCTGTGTTGGTTGTGCTGACATACTCACCAACCAGTTCAGGTCCTCAGAGGGGTATGCCCGCTGGGATCCTCGCCACCTAACAGAAGACTGTAAAGAACAATGAAGACCATCTGTGCAGAACTGCAAGAAATGGTCTGTGGTGAACGTGTGGGTGCTATTCTGTCATTCTGCGCAACGGATTAATCTGAGATGTACCCTTTCCCCTGTGGCTCCTGCAATATGCAATTTCCACCCCCACACTACTACAGAACTCAGACAGACGCTCCTAACGTTCTAAAGAGACATGCCTGAAAAACTTTCAGCAATAAATATCTTCTGGTGTCGTCCGCTGTAAGGAAATGACACAAAAATTCACAAAACGTAACAAGTGGGATACTTGGGTACTGGAGTCGTGCTAGTTAGTGTAAGAAAAACATGAAACTAACGAAAATTATTATTTATTTTGCAAAAGTTCTGAGAAATCTCAATGGCAGTTTTAGTTATGAACTGAACAAGGACCGAGTGAGGTGGCGCAGTGGTTACTACACTGGACTCGCATTCGGGAGGGCGACGGTTCAATCCCGCGTCCGGCCATCCTGATTTAGGTTTTCCGTGATTTCCCTAAATCGCTCCAGGCAAATGCCGGGATGGTTCCTTTGAAAGGGCACGGCCAACTTCCTTCCCCGTCCTTCCCTAATCCGATGAGACCGATGACCTGCAATATGCAATTTCCACCCCCACACTACTACAGAACTCAGACAGACGCTCCTAACGTTCTAAAGAGACATGCCTGAAAAACTTTCAGCAATAAATATCTTCTGGTGTCGTCCGCTGTAAGGAAATGACACAAAAATTCACAAAACGTAACAAGTGGGATACTTGGGTACTGGAGTCGTGCTAGTTAGTGTAAGAAAAACATGAAACTAACGAAAATTATTATTTATTTTGCAAAAGTTCTGAGAAATCTCAATGGCAGTTTTAGTTATGAACTGAACAAGGACCGAGTGAGGTGGCGCAGTGGTTACTACACTGGACTCGCATTCGGGAGGGCGACGGTTCAATCCCGCGTCCGGCCATCCTGATTTAGGTTTTCCGTGATTTCCCTAAATCGCTCCAGGCAAATGCCGGGATGGTTCCTTTGAAAGGGCACGGCCAACTTCCTTCCCCGTCCTTCCCTAATCCGATGAGACCGATGACCTCGCTGTCTGGTCTCCTTCCCCAAAACAACCAACCAACCAACTGAATAAGTTATTTCTGGGTTCTTTTCGGAATGTAAAGTTACCTCTTAAGGATAGGATTCGCTAATGAAATTTCTATACAAAGCTTAAGATTGTTACTGACTTGGCAGAATGGCTGAGAGCCACGCCTACTCAACTTGAATAATTATCCATTAGAATGTTGCTAGGTACAGTCGAGGCTGTCGCGTCTGAAATGCAGTTAAGTGTACTGTTGTGGAGGAAATATGGGGCTCGCAAGAGCTGTAGTGCACAATACCGTAAGCTGAGATGACTGCTGTCTGTGCCGCTCGCTGCTGACAAATAAGATAACTCTCGTTCTATCTGGATTGACCTTCGCCAATCAAACTCTCCCTACACCTTGATGAAGTCAAGGACTCCTATTCGCCCCTAGTCTAACTATTGGCGTGGTACACCGGTCAGATAAGCAGTCCACCGCGATGCTACTCAAAAATTCGCTCACAGGCGTTTAACTATAACTCTGTCCGTTCACACTGCACAATAAGTGTGGCGGCCAACGCAGTGAACAACGCTTAATCACAAGGACTCAATATAGAGTCGCACTCTGATTCACTCTCGACAGAGGTGCTCTCCCGGTGAAGTACTGAGGAGAGACTTCTTCCTCGCTCATTGAGTACACATACGAGCGCACACGCTCTCGTTACGTGTTCTCGCTCGAAGAGTGACAACGGAACAGCCCCTCTCCACGCCAGACGTGAAGGACTATATCTTTCGGTCTCTTCCATTACTCCTTCAGCTCAAGGTGTCAGGAATATCGTCTGCTAATCAGCATTGCTCCTCTAAAACGGGAGAATGACGTTTCATTTAAGGCTGGACGCTCCCACACAATGTAGCGGAATTTGCTTTTAAGCCGAACACGGGGTTGTTCTCCCTTTCACTCGGGCAAACACTGTCTCGCCGGCCGACGTAGATAGGTTGACTCGTCCTCTGAAGGGACTGGTCTCCTGGCGTGTGGTTTGCCTCTCCCGAACTAAAACCTTTTGTGACCATCGTGTCTTGAATGTGTGTGTGTACGCCAGTCTCGAGTATTTCAACGACGGTGCGCATTTGCGATTTACTTGTTATTTGCATATTGTTTACATAAATTCATACAACATTGACTTCATCTTATCGAGTTTGGGCTCGAATGAAGCGTTTTGATGTGCGGAATATGATTGTGAGTGCGGAATATGTAAGCAATGAAGGTCAGGAGAACACGATGTCTTACAATGGCAATCCATGGAGTTTGGCCACACCACCTCAAAGCTGCACCCTCAGCAGGTAAATTTATAACGACGGTCTCATGGGAAACTAAAGGTGTTATTCTGTTTGATGTCCTCCCTCATGGTGCAAACATCAACTCTGATGTGTATTGTGCTACCCTCAGGAAACTGAAGCAGGAACTTCAGCATGTTCGTCTCCATTAAAGTTAACTAACTTCTCCATGTCTATGACATCACAGGGCATCACACAAGTCTGCACACCCAAGAGGACCTCTCAGTGCTTCGATGGAGTGTTTTAACTCATCCACCATACAGCCCAGAACTCACACCTTCAGACTTCCATTTGTTTGGCCCAGTTAAGAATGCACTCCACGTGAAGCAGTATGTGTATGATGGGGAGGTTATTGATGCAGCAAGACGTTGATCAGCACGTAGACCAGTAGAGTGGTACCATGTGGGCATACAGACCCTCCCAGAAAGATGGCGTTGAAGTCAGTCGCATTGGCCATAGACTACACTCAAAAATAGGTTTTTGTAGTCAAAAGAGTTGGGGAATAATTTGGTATATTGAAATTCTGAATTAAACCAGCCAGCTTTCATCAAGAAAACGCGTTACATTACTTATCGAACGCCGCTCGTAGTTTTGTGGGTTTTTCGCAACCCTTCTTGAAAACGGAATTTTCCTGTACTTTTCTCCAATCGAAGGAATGCTTCGCTTTTGCAGAGACTTACGTTATACCACTGCTAGAGGCAGGGTAATTTCTTTTGCATACTCGATGTATAATCGTACCGATATCCCGTCAGGTTCAGTGGTCTTTCCTCTGTGTAGCGATTTCAGTTGCTTTTCTATTGTATGGTCACTTATTTCGGGATGAACCACGTTGTCAATGGTGCGATGGTTTGAAGTCGAAAATACTCGGCGATCTTCCTGTGTGAAACAGTTTTGAAAAGACGTTTATTATTGTGGCCTTTCATGTGTAATATTTAGTTTCAATGCTATTGTGGTCGCGGAGAGTCTGGACATGTGGCGTCGATCCGTTCACGGATTTGACATAAGACCAAAACATCTTAGCACTTTTTGTCGAGTCAGTAGACACAATTTTAATGTCTAATTGGACGGACGCTACACTTACTGCACTCGTAACGCTAAATATGTCTTCGTTTGCTTTTGATTTGAGATTTTGCTTACGCTTAAATTTACGGTCTAGGTCTCTTTGCTTTCTTAGCAGATTTCTAAGACGATTGTCGTCCTACGGCGGGTCTTTTACAGCTCTCCGAACTTTTTTTGGCACATAAGTGTCGACGGCGTATTGTAAAATTCTTTTAAATGTACTTGGGAGCCACATGTTAAATGAACAAATGTAAAATGATCGTGAACATGGCTCATAGATGTTCAACATTGACCGTGGCGGAGATGAAATATTTCTACCGACAGCTCAGGTAACCTGAAATTTGTTTCTTGTTTCTTTTGCAAAGCACGAAGATCTTCCTACTTCTCTTTGTACTGTCATTTACAGCCGTATTCAGTGATGCTGCAATGGCCTTGTAATCACTCATTCCCGGTTCTAAGCCAACTGGTCGAAAAATTTGGGTCTAGATGTCACGACGGAACTTGTGATATTTCCAAATTAAATGAAATAGGCAAATGTCTATAAGGTACATTACATATGTAGAATTGTGGACAGTTGGGAATGTGAGTCTCACGGAAAGCGTGCAAGGGATAAGTCCCTGCAGTCGCGATGTGCATCAGTGTCCTCGGTGGCTCAGATCAGTCAGCCTTCGGCGGCGCAGCGGTTCGGACGGTGTTTACGTCCCTGCCCCACGTCTGCGCGAGAGGTGTTTACGTTACGTGTGTAGCGGTGTGTCGCGGTAATACATACACTCCTGGAAATTGAAATAAGAACACCGTGAATTCATTGTCCCAGGAAGGGGAAACTTTATTGACACATTCCTGGGGTCAGATACATCACATGATCACACTGACAGTACCACAGGCACATAGACACAGGCAACAGAGCATGCACAATGTCGGCACTAGTACAGTGTATATCCACCTTTCGCAGCAATGCAGGCTGCTATTCTCCCATGGAGACGATCGTAGAGATGCTGGATGTAGTCCTGTGGAACGGCTTGCCATGCCATTTCCACCTGGCGCCTCAGTTGGACCAGCGTTCGTGCTGGACGTGCAGACCGCGTGAGACGACGCTTCATCCAGTCCCAAACATGCTCAATGGGGGACAGATCCGGAGATCTTGCTGGCCAGGGTAGTTGACTTACACCTTCTAGAGCACGTTGGGTGGCACGGGATACATGCGGACGTGCATTGTCCTGTTGGAACAGCAAGTTCCCTTGCCGGTATAGGAATGGTACAACGATGGGTTCGATGACGGTTTGGATGTACCATGCACTATTCAGTGTCCCCTCGACGATCACCAGTGGTGTACGGCCAGTGTAGGAGATCGCTCCCCACACCATGATGCCGGGTGTTGGCCCTGTGTGCCTCGGTCGTATGCAGTCCTGATTGTGGCGCTCACCTGCACGGCGCCAAACACGCATACGACCATCATTGGCACCAAGGCAGAAGCGACTCTCATCGCTGAAGACGACACGTCTCCATTCGTCCCTCCATTCACGCCTGTCGCGACACCACTGGAGGCGGGCTGCACGATGTTGGGGCGTGAGCGGAAGACGGCCTAACGGTGTGCGGGACCGTAGCCCAGCTTCATGGAGACGGTTGCGAATGGTCCTCGCCGATACCCCAGGAGCAACAGTGTCCCTAATTTGCTGGGAAGTGGCGGTGCGGTCCCCTACGGCACTGCGTAGGATCCTACGGTCTTGGCGTGCATCCGTGCGTCGCTGCGGTCCGGTCCCAGGTCGACGGGCACGTGCACCTTCCGCCGACCACTGGCGACAACATCAATGTACTGTGGAGACCTCACGCCCCACGTGTTGAGCAATTCGGCGGTACGTCCACCCGGCCTCCCGCATGCCCACTATACGCCCTCGCTCAAAGTCCGTCAACTGCACATACGGTTCATGTCCACGCTGTCGCGGCATGCTACCAGTGTTAAAGACTGCGATGGAGCTCCGTATGCCACGGCAAACTGGCTGACACTGACGGCGGCGGTGCACAAATGCTGCGCAGCTAGCGCCATTCGACGGCCAACACCGCGGTTCCTGGTGTGTCCGCTGTGCCGTGCGTGTGATCATTGCTTGTACAGCCCTCTCGCAGTGTCCGGAGCAAGTATGGTGGGTCTGACACACCGGTGTCAATGTGTTCTTTTTTCCATTTCCAGGAGTGTAGAACGAATCATGGCCTTGTCGTTCCGCAAATCGACACTGAAATTTAGTTTTGCTAACGAATATGCTCGACCGAAGGCTTACGAGATCGAACGTTATTTACGGGACGAGGTGAAAATCGAACCTGACGTTCTAGTTGGAATACACTTATCTATAGTCAGCAGCGTGGTTTATGTCAAGCTTATAAATGAAGCGGCATGTGACGAACTACTACTTCGACACCGACAAGGACTTCGTTTCTGTCATTCGGACGGGAATGTTGGAGCGGCAACAGTTGAACACGCCGGCATGGGACTCCGAACGATCCGCGTCTTTGAGCTTCCATTCGAAGTGCCAGAAGAATTGGTGACAGACGCCCTGCGTCCTTACGGAACGGTCCTATCCCACGTGGCTGAAAAATGGGCGAGTTTCAAGACGTATCCTGTCCTCAATGGCGTCAGACAAATACGGATTGAACTCCGAAAACACGTCCCGTCATACTTGTACATCGCCGGTTGTAGGGCGATTGTCATTTACGATGGACAACCAAGGACGTGCTCTGGATGTGGAAAGGAGGGACACATACGTTCTGAGTGTGCTCAACGAAGGTTATTACAGCTGCCACGGGATGACCCACCCCTCACGCCGCATCCGACTGTGCTCCCCATGACTTACGTCGCCGCATTACGCGATGACGTGAGCCGCGAGACAGACGCGTACCAGAACACACAGACAGCGGCGGATCGTGGCGAGCCACAGAAAGACGACGTTGCGCTGGACCGCCTGCAGCAGTCACAGGACGTCCTCTCTTCGGTTCCGCTTGCGGCCCCTTCCGATAAGGCACTTGGAGACGTCGATAATACGACGGCGCACGATTCTGACGGCCCCCACGAACAACTGGAGACCATGCTGACCTCTGATTCCGAGGCCCGGCAACGTAAACAGCGCTCACCAAAACGCTGGAAGAAGCGCCGCCTCACGGTGGAGAACGACCACTCTGATCTAGCAGATAATTCTGAGAAGTTTACGGGTACAGAACAGACGACCATGGATGCAGAAGAACTGCCTAGCGTGGATGCAACGGTGGCCAGCGGGACGGCGACACGACCTACCGCTGATGATGCTCCAGACACAGCGAAGGAGCTCAATAGACGGCAACAGGCTACTGAGGAGGCTACGGCGCCTGCACCGCACGACAACGATGGGACACTAGGGGACTGGTCAGAAGAGCCACCCCCGTGGGGGACAGATGATGCCGGAGGAACTGCTCCCACGCACTCTCCCGGTGTAAGATCGGCAGAGTGCACGGAATAATGGCCGACCATATGAGGGGACGGTGGGGGACGTTAGTCCGACAGCAGCCTATGTACGGCAAAATTAGCGACCGTACGGTACCCTATCTACGTAGACCGCCATGCAACAAGCTTATCGGATAGGGTCTGTTAACATCAATAGCATTGGGACGCCGGTAAAAATCAAGATGCTCAGTGACATGATAAAGGCTGCGGATTTAGACATCGCACTATTATAAGAAGTTCGGGTACTTCCCCCCTCTGACTTTTACGGTTACGACGTTTACTGTTCCCCGAGTGACGAGAGAGGCGTTGGCACAGCTATATTATTAAAGGACGGGATACGTGCAGACGAAGTAGAGTATTTGCCTTCTGCCCGTGGTACGGCCGTGACCATAGGAGGAATACGTTTGATCAACATATACGCACCGTCAGGCTCGGATAAGAGAAGGGACAGAGCAGATTTTTACGCCCATGAGGTTGCACCGTTGTTCCAGGGACGATACGATGGTTGCATACTCGGCGGAGATTTTAATTGTGTGCTTGACAGAAAGGACCAACAACCTAACTATATTACTAGCCCAGAACTTAGGGAGCTGGTCAACGGGATGGAATTAGTCGATACATGGGACCTGAAGTATCGCAACCAACCAGGATATACATTTTTTACTAGCCACTCCGCGGGCCGTTTGGACCGAATCTACGTTTCAAGGGCGTTAGCAGTGTCGACGGTGGACGCAGAAATATGGCCGACAGCGTTACGGACCACGAGGCATATATTTGTACGGTTAACCTTGACAGACAGCAGGTATGGAGACGGAGGGGTAATTGGAAGATGAACGTCTCCCACCTGCGAGATGCAGAATGCCGACGCATGGTGGAGGACGCGTGGCATGGCTGTCCCCGTCTCCGAAATTCTTTCGGTTCTATCCTACAGTGGTGGATCGAGTGCGCGAAGCCAGCTTTACGGAAGACGTTAATAGGTTACGGGAAGGAGGTTTCTCAGAGGCAGCGCACGACCACTGAGTTTTACTTTACGGCTCTCCGGGAACTGTTAGCTCAACCACCTACACCAGAACGCCAGACGGCCGTCCACCGAGTTAAGGCGAAGCTGGTACAACTTGCGAAGCAGAGGATGGCAGGTACGATGATACGCGCGAGGTCGCAGGATTTCCCGCCCAACGAGGTTCCCTCGATGCATTACGTGATAAGGGAAAGACGAAGAAGACGCAGGAATTTAATACATGAGATCGATCTCGGCGATGGCCGTCGTTTTACAACACAAGGGGGCATAGCACAGGCGTTCACGGATCATTTTAGCAGATTCTATGCGAGCAACGGGGAGGGTCCGAGGGAGCTGGGGAACGTCCTGGAAGAGATCCCAGACGCGACGAGTGTGAACGGGGAAGCAGACGGGTTATCTGAAATTACGTGTGAAGAGCTGGAGGAAGCGATTACACGAGGTGCTTGCAACAAGTCCCCAGGTCCAGATGGATTCCCGTTGGAATTTTACCGTGCCTTCGTGACCATTATGACACCGATGTGGCTATGTATGTTTAATGAGCTTCTGCGGCAAGAAGTACCGGTTCACATTCAATTCACGGAAGGACTCATGATACCGATACCGAAGCCCCGTGGTGGCAAACGGCCTTGTGATTATCGCCCCTTGACCCTCCTTAATAGTGACTACAAGATCTTCATGCGCATCCTGGGAAGTCGTATCAAAAAGTCGCTGGAGCATCGAATACATGCCGATCAGACTTGTCTTGGCGGCATCAGTAATATCCACACAGCCTTGGGAGACTATCGTGACGTCGTCGCCCTCGCGGCTGCATGCCGCCTCCGGGGGGCGATGGTTGCTGTAGATTTCGATCATGCTTTTGATCGCGTGGATCATGTGTACCTCGCGGCGGTGATGAACAGGATGGGTGTCTCGCCATTACTGACCAATGCTGTGATGCGGCTGTTGCACGGCGCCAGATCAGCGATGGTGGTCAACGGAGAGAGAACTGAGTATTTTAAGATCTTAAGATCAGTGAGACAGGGTTGCCCCTCGTCGATCCTCCTTTATGCGATCGCCTTAGAACCGTGCCTCGCAGGCCTTCGCCGCCGTCTTACCGGGATCTCCCTACGGCATTTATCATTCACATGCAGAGCATACGCGGATGATATTGTGTTCCTCGTGCGGAATGAGAGGGAGACTCAAACAGCACTGGATTGGCTACAGACGTATGGGATGGCAGCTGGAAGTGTGGTCAACTACCGAAAATCACAATTCATGCATGTGGGGCGTGGATTAGAACCGGGAACGGAAGGGCCCTTACCTGCGGTGGAAACCCTCCGCTGTTTGGGTATCATCTTTCATAAAGAGACAGCGGGAACGGCTGCGGACAACTACCGAAGACTGTTACTCAGAGTCCGCACGGCAGTACGACTAAACGCCCTACGGTCGATGGATATGCTGCAGCGAGTGTTACTCGTCAACCTTTATCTTGCGCCCATGATGTGCCACCTGACACACCTTCTCCCCTTGACGCGTACGATGGCTATGAGGATTCAGGCGGCTTTTGGGTACTATGTGTGCCTGGGACAACTCTTTAAGGTACAGTACAACACGCTTACCCTCCCAGCGCGAGAGGGGGGCGTTGGTTTAGTGAACGTGCACGAGAAGGCGCGTGCCATGTTTATTAATACTATGCTCAAACGGTGGCGCAACAGGAACCACTCGCTTACGGGGACGATCATCGAAGAACTCGTACCAACATCGCATCTTCCTCCAGTCAGTGTCGGCCATATATCGCCCACTTTAACGTATGTGCGCACGTTCATCGTGGAACACAGTTACGTTGGAGAGCGTTTACCGACGACCCGACAGTCGACATCGAAGGACGTGTACCATCTGCTTCTTCGACAGATCGCCCGGAATAGGGTGGAACGCAAACATCCAGCTGTTAATTGGCACGTGGTGTGGCGCACGGTCCACCACCCCCACCTACCTACATCAGTCAGATCAACATGGTACATTGTCGTCAACCGAAAATACCCTACAAACGATAGAAAGTACGCAATACATTTGGCGGATTCGCCCTTGTGTCAGCAATGCGGCGTGCTGGATACGGACGACCATCGGCTGGTCTGCGGCGAGGCATTGGCTGTCTGGACTCTCGCAAGAAAGATAATAGCGTTCATGCGGCGCACTATCTATACAGCAGTCTCTTCTGACACAGTATTTTTTCCAGAGGAAACGTATTTTCCGCGTCATAAGACGAACGCGGTGGCGTGGATCACAGGTATGACGGTCCATTACATCTATAGAGACTCACGTACGAACTTACTCCACGTCCTGGATTACTGGCAATACTTGCAAGATGGACACACAACACTATTACGGCTACAAAAGTACAAGGATTGGTATGCCAATTTCCTAGTAACGGTTTTTGCGGACCCGCCATATACCTGAGGTGTGCCGTGTGCGCAAAGATGAGCGGCGGTGCTGTCGTTGTGAAACCGACCAAGTTAAAGTGATCGACTAAGAACACTATGCGAGTATGCGACCTACGAAAAACTCACGCTTGAACAGTTATCAAATGGATGTATTTCAAATTTTGTTTTCATATCCAACATACTTTTCTTTAGGGTGCCGGAGTTGGCCCCACTTCGATTTTGTTGTTATTTCATGCTGCATGGTAGGACGGCAGCGAGGATCCTTCCAGAACAGTTATCATGTGGCAGGACGTACTGTGTTTATTTTGTAAATAATAAAGGTTTCTGTTTCTCCTACCTTCCTTCATATAAAATAAATAAATAAAACCCCTCACTCACAAAAAACCGGTAGAGCGCTTGCCGGCGGAAAAAAAAAGATGGATAGAGCGTCTGCCGTGTAAGCAGAAGATCCCGGGTTCGAGTCCCGGTCGGGGCATACATTTTCAGCTGTCCACATCGAGGAATATCAACAACACCTTTCGGCAGCTGAGGGTTTCAGTCAGTCATCATTTAAATGAAATCCATTAATGTCTTAACAATTTCACTTGTTATGAAAATGGAAACTTGCGTTATTTTCAAATACCCTCCATTTCAAAAACTGTTTAACTTGTAACAAGTTTTTAATATTATGTCTGTTAAATTAGAGCCGGCGGAGTGGCCAAGCGGTTCTAGGCGCTACAGTCTGGAACTGCGCGACCGCTACGGTCGCAGGTTCGAATCCTGCTTCGTGCATGGATGTGTGTGATGTCCTTCGGTTAGTTAGGTTTAAGTAGATCTAAGCTATAGGGGACTAATGACCTCAGAAGTTAAGTCCCATAGTGCTCAGAGCCATTTGTTAAATTAGATTTCATTTACGATCATTCGTGCGTAGCAGAGAAATAATGTAAGAGAGAGGCGAGTACATACACTAACGATAATATTTTTTCGCGGTTGGAACGCTTTTAAGTCTCAATAGGCTGTTTGTTTCTAGGTAAATTACCATGTTGTACCTTGGAACATGTTCTTACATTTGGAAAAACCTAAATTTTCTGGGGAACTTGTAATGCCCCAAAATTGAAAAGCAGTGTGAGTGGCATGCGTATGTGGCATTACGTACGTAAGTCGACTCAACTTATTATGAAAGTGTCAATTTCGATATAAAAAAGGTGTTGTTAATTTTATTTGTATTTCCTTCTGAAAATGTTGTCAAAATTATGTTGTAGAAAGAGCATATGCAGCGGAGCCTGTCGCGGCCAGAGATGTCTCACAACCGCGACGATAGCAGTAGCGCGGCGCGCGGCAAATATATCGACTGATGCGCAGCTGGCCGCTATTGAAGAGGAACGAAAGCATCTAATAATGAAAGTTGTGAAAAAGAGACAATTAACGTGACATGTTTGTTTGTACAAAAATTCTGGTTCTTGGTTTTATCCCTTGTTTCAAGAGGAGTTACCGTTGAGACCTCGTGTAGAGAATTACATTTGAGACATCGGGGAGCTAGTCACCATTGAGGTCACGGGGTAACGTCAGTCAGTTCGTGACACTCGGGAAGTGTAAGCCTATTTGGAGTTGGCACTTGAGTGATTTAATGTCGGATTTGGGCTTCTAAAGTTATTAGTTGAACCCGTGATGGGGTTATGGCCTATATGGGAAGTTATATGGAATTATTGAGCGAGGTGTATTGTTCGCAATCAGTAGTGGGATGTGCGATGATATTTGGAGTTTGCTTTAAAAGAGTAACTCATGTGAGACACGCTAAGAGATTGGTTTTTCTCACGGTTTCATGCGATTAGTGATAGTGTAAAGTTTGGTCGAGCTGACCTTGGAATTACTCGCAATCAGGCTTTCCGTATCTCGTGCTAAGGGGAGGTTCTTTTCAGTCTTGATTGTGTGTATTTGGTATCGCCTTCACACGAAGACTTTCTGAGTGATTGGTGTAATACGGGTAAGCACAAAGGTACATGTGCCGTTGCAGCTTCTGTAATAAGGATTTGTTAAAGTTTTGGCGTGAGTGTGCGACTGTATTGGTTGTAATTGTGGGGAAGTCCTAAGGTAATAGAATCCCCGGCTGAAAGAACTTTCAAATTGAAGTGTGGCCTGTGATTGTCGTGTAATTATTGTGAGAACGGACGTCCCAGTTTGATTAATGTAAACGGGAGAACCAATCTGTGTCAAATACTTTGTGACACGCGCGAATTGGTGTCATAGTAATTTTCCATCCGACAAAACTGACAAAACCAAGACCTATTAACTGAGTAGAGCGGAATAATTGTCTCTTTGAAATTGTGAGTGCTGAGTGTTTTAAATTTGGTATAGAGGGTCCGCGTATGTCAACTCCTGAATAGCGAGAGATTTGCTTTAATTTGAGTGAATATTGATGATACTTTAAAGTGGCGGTGACTCTTAGGTTTTTTGTTCCTTTTTTTTACTAGCTTCCGCTTAGTGGGGAAGTAGTTTACTACCAGCACTCACCCCTGACGAAACTTTGTGGAGACATTGAAAATTAAGAAAATGGCTAAATAAAATGATGCTCAGGCCCTGTGCATGATAAAGGAAAAATTGGTGTCTCGTGTTATCTTTTCTCCCAATATAACATAACTTGAAAACACGATAACAGAATCTTTGAATCTCAAAAAAAAAAAAAAAGGGTTAAAGATTACGCAGTGAATCAAAACGGTAAATTACAAGTAAGACAAAGAATATTAAAGTGAAAGATAAGTCACACTAAGAGTTCGTTACGATAATTACGTAAAGTTCGGCTTAAAGCATATGAAAGAGGTTTTTGTCTGACTGTTTAAGTGGTAAAAAGTGGAAAAGTTAAGTTATAGGGAATTAATAAACTATGAAGGTTGTAGCATAAACCATTATCATTGATAGAGTGCAAATAACATTATCCATTGTGTGTGTTCGTAAAAATAAATAAGCAAGGATAGAGCTGTAGTGCAGTGACTGTATAGGATTAATAATCTCTGACTAGCAACGCTCAGTCAACACGTAAAATTATTTCGCTGGCGTGCTCTTACGAAAATTAAACTAACTGAAACTGGTAGCTAAGAAAGTTCAGTCTAGATTGATTGCTTCAGTGGGGTTCTATTAAAAGGAACGTTTAAACTCCACGTCGGATAATTTTCAAGCTGGGAATAAGGTAAGATAAATCCAAGGTATCAGCGTTGGAGTGTTGGGTTACGTAAGCGAGGTTTCTGATCACGTTGCTGTGAAGTGTGGCACATCGCAGTGAGTTGGGTTTAATTGACTTAAGTAGCGCATCCTAATCAGACTTATTGTTTCTGCTTGATTCCATCGACTAGTAGATTACTTCTGGTGTTAGCTTGCTGGTCGAACTTGTAAAATCTAGTGATAGTCGGATGCGTTAATTAAAATTTTCAATCGAGAGCTAACACTAGCCGATAAAACCTGAACCCGTTTGTACTAGTGGTTGTCCAGCTGCGTCCTCGGCCGTAGCTATTGTGCGAGTGGTAAGCATTTGGTTAAACTTTCCATCCTCACAACTACTTTCAGATAGCTGATATAGTACACGGCCGTGCGGAAATCTATGGTGTCGCTACTCGTTTTAATACACTTGTCATCTCTGTGTATCAGTGCCATCCCACCCAGGTTTGACACACTGATAAATACTAGTCGCTTTAGCAGGTGTTGTTGGCTAGCGCAGTAAATATAATTTAGCAGAAACACCACCACCGAGGAGCAGTACACACGTTTTGCAATTTCAGAAAAAGCTTGCAACTCAAAAAAGTGAATGTCATCATTTAAAGATGGAATAAAAATTCATTGGCAACCCACTTCCAAAGTGACCCCGTAAGAGAGTTGTAAAAGTCTTAATAGTAGAGAATATGAAACCTAATTTATGCATTAAATGCCTTTATTGTTGATAAATGAAGGTACATTGAAAGTGGTGCTCGAAGTGACCTGCCACCAGCAATATGCACAGTTCAACACAGCGCTGCATGTTCGTGAATATTGCTGTCAGATTATTGGAGTTCACGACAGATGACGTTACATAACTAGTGGAGGTGACGGCATCTTTGAAATGTGACAACAGTGAGGTTAAACGGGCTGTGTGTGGGTCTCGTGTTTCAGCGTATCTTACTATTCGTGGTGTTCGGTCCAACATAACTGGTGCCAATTTTTTTGGCACTACTGTCACGAGTGAAGGGTACCAGGTATTGTTTCACGAATTTATAAACTATTTGGATTACGACGAACCGACACTTGGTTGGTACCAGCACGTTGGGGCAACATGACACTCGTCTAAAGAGAGTATGTCTGCGGTAGATTCTTTCCCCTCACAGCGTGTTTTAGGAGGATTGTGGTCCCCAAAGTCACTTGCCTTGAAGGTTACCTTAAAGGTAATGTGTACAGCAACAAACCACGCACCTTCGACGGGTTACGTGAGAACATCCGCCTCGAAATCTATGCAGTATCGCCCAATACTCTGGCAGCAAGTTTCACGGTCATGCAGCGCCGTGTTGAACTGTTCAGATGTGTGTGAAATCCAAAGGGACCGAACTGCTGAGGTCATCGGTCGCTAGACGTACACATTACTTAAACTAAATTATGCTAAGAACAACACACACACACCCATGCCCGAGTGAGGACTCGAACCTCCGGCGTGAGAGGCCGCACAATCCGTGACATGACGCCTCTGACCGCGCGGCCACTTCGCGCGGCTTGTTGAACTGTATCTACAGGTGGGACGAGATCAGTTCCAGCACCTCATGTAATGTACCTACGTTTCTCAAACACAAAGGCACGACACGTAATAATTTGGCTTCATATCCTCTTTTATTAACATTTTTATGTCACCATTTCCACGGCCCGTTAGGAGTGGGACATCCTGTATATTAAACTTCCATTACAGAGGCGAAACTTTGAAAACTGTCGCAAGATAAACACTCTCCCCCATCTATTTTCTTTTAATAAATATTTTCATATTACACTCGCTCATTAATGGTAGGTGTCCTACTTCACTATAATATATTGTAAGCTACGTTCTCAAATGAAACATGATAATGGCTGTCTTTGTATACAATACTATCTCGTATCTGCAACCAACTCACATCGAACTGCTAGCAAGCTGCTTAGGATATTCATTAGACTTTCTTGTGTCTGACATTAAAAGAATTTGGCCCCGTCATTGGTGTGTCTGCATTGTTTCATCAGCGTACCGCATTATTATGCCACTGCTTCGTCACCCAAGTCTCATTATTGTTGCTGCATCTTCGGCTGTCCGTCGCTGCTGAGTCAGTCTCCATCCTGTCAATGTTTCATCTGAGATCGTCACTTTCACCTTGCTCGTTTAGGTGGCAGAGTCTCACGGTGAGTTAGTGATGATGGCATCCTACCAAGTCAAATACACTGCCTGACACAAAAACCTAAACACTCGAAGGAGAGGATGGCATGAATTGAAAATTCACGGGCTGAAAAGGTGTGTGATGTTATGTTAGTGATTGAAAAATCGACCTAGGTTTACGAAGTACTTGGCAGTATGAGCCCACTTATCAGTATGATGTGTCAGCCGCTTTGTCCAGGATGCATGCACGGAGTCAGTTGGAAATGGTGTCATAAGTTGATGCAGTCTCTTCTCAAAAGAGCTGCCTCACAATTATTGCAACTGATCCTTGATGCATTGGATACTGCTTCTGGGACAGCGTTGACATCAAATCAGGTCACATACGTCCTATCGGTTCAGATCTGTGGATCTTGCTGGCCGCACCTGTACCTCAACATCACACGGATAGTTCAAAGAGACACGTTCCATGAGTGGACGAGCATTTTCCTGTTGGAAAATAGTGCCACGGTACTGTAGCGAGAGAGGTAACACATGGGGACACAGGATGTGACGTACAGTTGTGCTGTTCGAGTTCCCTCAATGACTCCGCCTGTGACCAGAACTCATCCCCGATAGTTCTACACACCATTATTCTAAGAGTAACATCACCGCACCTCTTCAAAATAATGGAAGAATGGGACCTCTAACCATGTCTCCGCCATACTCGCCAACAATGGTCATTCATGGCAGTGCAGAACATAGATCCATCGCTGAACACAGTACCACGCCATTCATCAGCAATCAATGCTTACCCGTCACGGAACCATTCAAAACGGAGGCGTTTGTGTGTTGGTGTTAAAGGCAGCCACGCATGGGAACGTAGTTCCCTAGAACAGCTGCTGTTAGCCTCCGACCAATGGTGTGAAAGAGAATGATACAAGGATTCCATAACTTGTTCTCGGACGGCCATTCTTACATCCCAATTCCCTACAAATCTACCAGGTGGCCAAATCGAAAACGACAAATAGGCCCCTTCCAGAGTCAGTCATATGGTGGTAACGCTGTCCCCACCAGCATGCGGCATGTCCGTGTCGTTCATGTTGATCACTCACCGTCAGACGCTGTCGACGTCCCTTGTGTACCCTACTAAGCCTGGTAACTACACTAAACACAAACAACGCAAACTAATTCATTCTGGTGGCGCTCTACTTGTGTCAGAGAATTTCCCTTCTAATAATTTACGCACACACCGTTAAGGTCTAGGAGTATGAAGTTACATTGACATCAGACCATGTATTTTAGGTGCTTCGCTTCTGTCAGGGAGTGTATTCCGGATCTAAAATAGTCTCCGGTTTGGGTGTCTGGGGAAGGGGTGGGTGAGGGATGTTGATGTTGGAAAATAATGGATCTAGCCTTCAAAGGATCGGGAAGTGGAACATTGACGTTCCAGTAGATTAGAGACCTTGAAAACATGAAGCGACATGTTGAAATTAGATATAGTTAGAATTAGTGAAGTGAGATGGCAGGCACAATAAGATTTATGGTCATCAACAGATAGTCAGCAAGTAATTAAAGTGGGATAATCAAGAAGAAGTTGTCATAATGAACAACCTAATCATAATGATATTAATAATAATAATATTAATACAGGTGAAATAGTGTGACCAGCATAGTGAACAAATGATCATAGCCAAAGCGTACAGAAGAACACAACCAAACACAGTAGTACAATTATTTATGCCTACTAGTGGGAGAACGTGGACTGGGGGAATAATTTGAAATGAGAAACTGTCTGCTGGAATTTTACATAGAGAACATTTTAATCACTGTTACCACGTGAATTAAGACTAATAATGAAAGAAGGTTGTGTACTTGGAAGAGAAACTGAAACCATGTAAAATGTGAGACTGACAGAAAGTGAAAGAACGCAAAACAAGAATGGCTACAGATTAAATGAAAAGTTATAGGAAGTTGCTTTACTGTGGGAAATATTCATACCGCTTATGAGATGACTAAAAAACCACATGGAGGAAAGAAACAGCTGTATGAACATCGACAGTTTTGATGGCATGCCAGCAATAAGTACTGAAAGGAGCACTTAAACGTGGAAAAATACTATGTAAAGGAAAGAAATTTAGCACTATATTATGAAAACGTATGAGGGAGTGAATGAAGATTGAAGGGGGGAGGGGGAGGGGTTATACGATACTGCGAGACAAATTTAACAGCGAGCTGAGAGACAGGAGTCGAAACAAGACATCAGGAGAAGTCGAAAATCCCTCAGAACCTCAGAAGTAATAAGCTCGTTGGAAGAAGAAAAATGACGAAATTGTTCCACCTGGTAAGGGCGAATATGAGACAGTCGAAATGCATCATAGCTTAAGAAGAATATAATGATGTCAGTATCAAATAAAGGAGGGTGCTGACATTCTTGAGTTATCAAGGATAAAATACAGGAAGCGAAACCTTATTCATACTGAAATCACACTGTAGTTATAAGAGTTTAAAATGAAACGAAGAAATGGGAGGGAGGGAGAGTGGTAGCTGATCACTTACATTATTCCATCTGTTCATAGAACACACAGTAAAGGAAACCAAGGAGAAATTTGGAAAAATAATTCAAATGTAGAGAAACGAAATGAAAATTTAAGTATGCCGATTATCATAAAGAAATAGATATAACTTCGATGATAACGGAGAAATTAGATTTACGAATGTGACTCCAATAGTAGTAGACATCTTACGATATTCGGGCAATAAAATAACTAAGAATGGCAAAGATACAGAGGATATACACTAACGGAAAAAAATCAGAACACTACGAAGAAGTGTGCGACATAAACGAAAATTGGTAGGCGTGTATCTACATCTGAAACATGATGTCTATTCAGATTATGCGCCAGTTGCATAAGACTGGCGCTGGTTGCGCTACTATGATGATGCAAATCACGTTTGCTTGAAACACACTCCTTAACGGTTGTCAGCATTAGTTTCTTTTGAGACCGGACGTGACGAGTTGATGTTAGTCAAGACTTTCTTTAAGGCGACAATCACGCCGTTATCAATACCTCACTGAGTTTGAACGAGGTCGTGTAATGGGTCTACGGGAAGTTGGATGTTCCTTCTGTGATACTGCGGAAAGACTTGGCAGGACTGTACCCATTGTACAGTACATAATTGCTGGCAGCGCAGCTGTAGCCACGAGAATGTACGGTCGCAAGAACACGGGGCTCCGAACGGCCACGTGGCACAACCGAGAGGGAAGATCGTCGTGTCGGGCGTATGGCTCTGGTGCATCGTACTGTACCTGCAGCAGTAATTTGGACAACAGTTGGTACCACAGTGACACAATGAATTTTTACAAATTTGTTATTTCAAAGACAGCACCGAGATAGACGCCGTGTAGCGTGCATTCCACCGATGCCAAGTCACCGCCACTTGCGACTTCTGTAGTGTCAAGCGAGAGTACATTGGAGGGGAGTGTGTAGGTCTCTTGTGTTTCCTAATGAAAGCTGGTTCTGCCCCGGTGCCAATGACGGCCGTGTCTTGGTTAGAAGGAGGTCAGTTCAAAGCCTGCAACCAACCTGTTTGCATGTTAGAGACACTGTACCTACACCTGGAGTTATGGTCTCGGATTCGATTTCGTATGACCGCAGGAGAGCTCACGTGGTTATCCCACGCAGCCTGACTCGAAATTTGTACGTCAGTCTGATAATTCGAAATGGTATGCTGTCATTCACGAACAGCATTCCAGGGGATGTTTTCCAACTGGGTAATTCTCGCCCACACGCCCTTGTTGTAACCCATTATGCTCTATAGAGTGTCGACATTTTGCTTTGGCCTGCTTGATCACCACTTCTGTCTCCAATCAAGGACATATGAGACATCATCGGACGCCAACTCCAGCGTCATCCACAAACAGCGTTATCCGCCCCTGTATTGACCGACCAAGTGCAGTAGAGCGTAGATTATCCGAAAGTCGGTCAACAGAACGACCGCTTAACCGAACCGTGTACTCGCTCGCACCCTACCGTCCATCATCCTCCTCACTCCCAAACAAAGTTTCCCACAGTAGTCGCCGCACTGGGCCACCGCTGGCGGAACATTGCTTCTAATGAGGCCTTCACAAGGCGCTGCTGACCGGCCAAGCCGCCAGTCGCTGTGTTTCAACAATCAGCACACTTCTGTCGGCTTGGCACTGGCGGTAGAAGTAGCGGCAGTATCAAAGCTGTTCACAGCAACAGCTGCGCCAGCTTAGGCGTGCCGCTCCGCGCAGTTTGAAGGATTGCGCGCCCCCAAAAAGAGCTTCTCACGGTGCAGTCACCTTCTGTTCTCTGTTGCGACCGCTTGTGTGCTGCTGCGTGAAGAAGTGAACTTGACGATACAAAATGCTTAAAGGTAAACGTGTTGTCCTTTGTATGAGGGACAAGTACGAGATTATTACTATATATTCCTACTGAAGTTGCCTTTGTATGTTACTTTGTAATACTAAAACAGATGCCTGTTTTTATGAATAAATTTACTGTACAGTACTTCTTTTTGGCAAATAAACATGTACAGTTCGATTATCCGAACAAACCAGTTTTCTGAACACCCATGTCCCCCAATTACTTCGGATAATCGACGCTCTATTGTACATGGAACTCTGTCCCACAAACTGGCATCCCGCTCATATACAAACACAATATATGTACGTTTGCGTACTTATATTCAATATTCTGGCGGTTACACCGATTATTAATGAACCAGTATTTCACA
The DNA here is from genome assembly GCF_023898315.1 of Schistocerca nitens. NCBI lineage: Eukaryota > Metazoa > Arthropoda > Insecta > Orthoptera > Acrididae > Schistocerca > Schistocerca nitens. The sequence continues at coordinate 399,698,777 of NC_064616.1, forward strand.
TTTCCGATAGCTTATCTCGCGTTTACATTAACCTATAGCCTTTCACTGTTAATCATTAAATATTTTATCTCGGCACATGTATTCCCGAAATTTCATTACTCTAAATCAATAATTTTTTGGTGTTCCGATTTTTTCCGTCAGTGTACAGTGCAGATAACAGTTGGCCAGAAAAACTTTTCTGAAAATAGAACTGTGTCAACATCGAATATAAATATGAGTTAAGAAGTGTTTTCTGAAAGTATTTGCCTGGACCATCACATTACATAGAAGTGAAACGTGGGTGACTAAAATAAGGAATAGGTTAACAGGACGAACCCAATAGTTAGGAATACTTAATTTATCAATGAAGGGAAGTGTGGGGTCTGAAAATTGTAGAGGCTGATCAAGACTTGACTGAAGTAAACAGGTTCAAGTGGATGTATGGTACTGCAGTTTTGCAGACATGAAGAGATTTGCACTAGATGAGTTTTTCAAGGACAGCAACAGCAAATCAATTTTTGTGCTGAATATCACATCAACAGGCCTAGTAATTTCTTAAATTGTCACATAATGTAGGAAATGCGATATGGTATGTTGCCCTTCTATTCCAGGCGTTCGACTGAACGTCGCTCCAGTACTAACAGGGCACATCCATGGAACATGTGAATCTAAAGGTATCGAAGGGAATCAAACACGATATAAAACGCTGATGTGCATCGTACTCGTTTCTCGCGCAGTCTTCTCGGCTTGAATGTTTGGAAGCCAACGAAATTGCAGATGAAGGCTTTTCCTAATAGATAGTTATATTTCCGTGGTTGTAAATGACTGACTCTAGAACGCCACATTGTTGACTATGGTCACTGACCTTCTTCGGAAAGACGTATGCATTTGTTTCAGTTCAGTGCAGAGGAGAATTATCAGAAGCCCCGCTCCTCATTGAGCTATTATTTGGGCTAGCACACCCAAGCAAGTTTATCACTTCTTTTGTCATGTGAATACGTCCGTGAACGCATCTAATATGAAAGCGAATTCTCTTTCCGAACTGTTTTCGAGCCAAAATCACCTGCCTCATTATGCTTCCACACAACAGTTTAACTATTTTTTTGTGGGTGAATAGGGAAATACTTGCTGCATGAAGATACCTTTGGTCGTGCGGTAGCGTTCTCGCTTCCCGCGCCCGGGTTCCCGGGTTCGATTCCCGGCGGGGTAAGGGATTTTCTCTGCCTCGTGATGACTGGGTGTTGTGTGATGTCCTTAGGGTAGTAAGGCTTAAGTATTTCTAAGTTCTAGGGGACTGATGACCATAGCTGTTAAGTCCCATAGTGCTCAGAGCCATTTGAACCGTTTTGAAGATACATTGTTTATTTAAATGTTTCAAGGTTAATATGAAATAAGTCATCAAGCTAACATGTTGTATAGGATTAATTTTCGCCGTTGGATACCGTTGGACTCTTTAAATTATACAAAATTGTTAAGGCTTTCGTGGCCACCTGTTGACAAACTGCCTATTGGCTTCTGTCTCGGGTTCTTCGGCAGACGTTCATGTAATGATTTTTCTGACGTTTCGCCAGCACGAGTGGCTGGCATTGTCAAAGCTTCACCCTCCATTGCCGGTGGTGAACTGGAGGCGAGCTCGCGGCCGCAGACTATATGTAACTGGCGCGCCAACGTCCGAGGGCTTCTCCGCGGTCATTTCCGGTGCGGTTCTCCTCTTGCTACCTGCGACGGTCGTTCGCTGCAGTACGGATCCTGGCTTCCCGTACGTACTGCAGCGAACGACCGTCGCAGGTAGCAAGAGGAGAACCGCACCGGAAATGACCGCGGAGAAGCCCTCGGACGTTGGCGCGCCAGGTACATATAGTCTGCGGCCGCGAGCTCGCCTCCAGTTCACCACCGGCAATGGAGGGTGAAGCTTTGACAATGCCAGCCACTCGTGCTGGCGAAACGTCAGAAAAATCATTACATGAACGTCGGCCGAAGAACCCGAGTCTTTAAATTATAATACTAAACTATCAGTTTCACCAACATATACTTCAACCACAGCTGCAAAAATCTTGTGTTTAAATCTTACAAGAATTATTAGTTCTGATGAAGCTACTGCTTCATTTAGTACCGACTTATATACTGTCCAGTTACATTAATGTGACCACCTGACAAAATTCTGAATAATAACCTTTTGCAGCGTCGATCGTTGCGACAGTGACGGAAGAGAGTTACTGAGGTCGTGGAAGGTATCGACAAGGATGCAGAGCCACGCCGACTCCAGGGCTGTGGCCAGCTTCGCCAGATTTCTCGGTTGAGGATCCATGGCGCCAGGAGCCCCATCGAGGTTGTGCCACAGATTCTCGACTGGTTTTAAATCCGTGGAGTCTGGTGGCCAGGGGTGTACAGTAAATTCATCCACGTGTTATTCGATTCACTCACGCACACTGCGAGCTGTGTAACATGTTTCTTGTCCTGCTGGTAGATGCCATCGTGCCGAGGAAAAACATATTTGTGTTGATTCATCGTGCCTTCCAGAATGACGAGATCACCCAGGGCTTGCCACGATAACATTCCCAAGACCATAACGCTCCCTCCTCCGGTCAGGACCCTGCCAACGATTGTTGCGAGATGTTTGCTTTCAGTTCGATGGAGCATAAAATTTGATTCTTGTGAAAAGGCCACATCCACTTGCGATACTGGCGAGAAGTCCCAGCCTTCGACGCCGATGAACGGTAGCCTGCAAGCATGCACGAACCAGGCGCATGCTGCGGAGGCCCATACGTACCAACGGTGGTCGAGGAGACACTGTTGTTAGACCCTTATTTCATCTGGATGGTCAGCTGCTCGACAGTTGCACGTCTATTTGCCTGTACACATCACCACAGCCGTCGTTACCCTGTGTCATCTATGGCCGTGGTGCACCAGAGTCACCTCGGTGTCGATTTTGGATGGTCATTTTGACATACACCGTATACATTGACGATGGCGGCACGCGACCAGTTTACTAACTTAGCCGTCCCTGAAAGGCTTTCACCCTTGTACCGAAAGCCAATAATCATGCCCTTTCGAGTGTACGATAAATCTCTCCGTTTCCTCATTGTGACAACGAATACACTGTTTTCTGCGTCCCGATGATACGCTCACTGCTAGTTCTGACACCTTCCGTCTGTCAGTGGTTATTGGACACTGGCGTCGAACATAGGCGGTGGTCACATTCATGTGACTGGATTGTGTAGGTATATGAGGAGCGCTCAGTAAGCAGAGCAACACTTTTTTTCTGAAAGCAGGTTAATTTCGTTCAGGATTCCAATGCACCATATTATTCCCCACTCTTTTGGTTACAAAACCCTATCATTGAACATAACCTCAGCCCAATGCGACAGCCTTACCCCAATTTACTGGGAAGGCCTGTATGCCCACCAGGTACCAGTCTACTGGTAGACGTTGGAGTCAACGTCATGCTGCATCAGTCACCTCCCCATCGTGCGCGTACTGCTTCCCGTGTTGTGCTCCTTCATTGGGCCAAACAGATGGAAATCGGACGGTGCGAGATCCGGGCTGTAGGATGGATGAGCAACTCTCTCGGATGCGCAGACTTGTGTGAGGCCTTGCGTTGTCATGCAGAAGGTGAAGTTCGTTTGCATCTTTTTGGAGACGAACATGGTGAAGTTATTTCTTCAGTTTCGTGAGGGTAGTACAATACACTTCGGACTTGATCGTTATACCATGAGGGAGGACATCAAACAGAATAATCAAAAAATGTTCAAATGTGTGTGAATTCCTAAGGAACCAAACTGCTGAGGTCATCGGTCGCTAGACTTACACGCTACTTAAGCTAACTTACGCTAAAGGCAACACACACGCTCTTACCCGAGGGAGGACTCGAACCTCCGGCGGGAGGGGCCGCGCAATCCGTGATATGGCGTCTCTAACCGCGCGGCCACTATGCGCGGCTTGAGTAATACCTCCAGAGTTCCAGAAGACCGTTTCGGACAAGGGCTGGTGTGGTGCCACTCCATGGATTGCCGTCTTGTTTCCGGTTCGAAGTGATAAACCACTGTTTCAGCGTCTGTGACGATGTTCAACAATAAATTGTCACTGTTAGCTTCGTAACGTGCAATAAATTGCGCAAAAATGGTCCTTCGTTGCTCTTTATGGTCTTCTGTTAGCAGGTGAGGAAGCCAGCGGGCACACACCTTTGAGTATGGCCGTCCGCAAACGGGTCGATTCGCGCTCATCCAGGCGCGACTCGCGTCTCATCCGTCGCGCGCGTTATGTTCCAGCTACGAGATCCAAGCGACGACCGTCTGCACACGGGTCGATTGGCACTCGTCGTGGGCGCTATTTTTCTTCATTCAGTTTGCAACTCACATAAGGGAGCTACAAACCTTTTTTGGTTATTTCCTGCAGTACGAGTAATCACCTGTGTAATGAACAACTCTAGTCATGAGGGCAATGCTGTAATGTTCTGCTACCGGCGTCAGAAAAGGACACACAGAGCATTATTGGTGCATCAGTACATAGAACGGGATTTTCGTCATCGGTTGTTTGTTGGTGCTAGAGAGTTGCCAGACAGTGAATTCTACAAAATGTTAACGGAATCTTACATTGTCCTACAGAATATTGTAGCTGCAGCTACTCATCACATGAATACAAATGTGAGGAAATGTGTGTGTGTGTGTGCGTGTGTGAGTGTGTATTTGTATGTTCAGAAAAACTAATCCTTGTAACATCAAGGTAAGCCTTTTAATCTACATTTGTAACACACATATAAAAGTATCTATATGGATATTACAACGCTATTAAATTTTTGGGAATCTAAGTATTATACTACAAAGGAACAGACTGTGAAAATACATGAAACATTTCGCAAATTGTGGAAAATTACTTCTTTCGTAGATGAAATGATGGAGTATTACGGTGATTTTCTGGTTCTGTGAACATGGTAAAATCACTTCCCATTGATATTTCTTCAATGAGGGAAGAGTATTGGAACCGATTGTGGTTGATGCTGAATCCTGCCGTGCGCTGGTAGGATAGCCCTACTCTTCTACTGGCAGGGCACAAGATTTGCGAAGAGGTCTCTGCAACCTGGTTTATGAGGAGTGAAGCCTTTCTTTTATAAGACCTCAACGGAACAAGAGGCCCCGGCAACCTCGTCTAAGAGTAGCGAAGCCTTCCTTTTATGAGACCTCAACTGAACATAGCTCACCTGCATGAGGTATGGGACGAGGCTGACCAGAAAATTATGTACACTAGACTTTCTCTTATCTATTTCAGTGGATAGTGTTTCAAATTATCGCCGCCTTTAGTGAAAAATGTTCGTCAAAAGCCTTGTCTGCGTCGCTTTGACAGTCTGAATATTTTCTCTTCTTGACTCATCTTCTTGTACCGATGGGAACAAGTGAGGGTGTCACCCTGCCCTCATGAACTGCCAAAGGTGGTCCTGAAATCAAGGCAAGAGATAACTCAGGTGATATTGCCGTAGATGTAGGTTGGCTTGATGTCGCTGCTTAATTGTGATTACTTCAAACGCGGACGAAATGTTTACTGAAAACAGGGTTATTTCGTAGAGATTTTCCATTAGGGAAATATCTGGCATTGGGGAGGGATTGCCAGTAGGGACGCCAGCTACTTTTACGAAAAGAATAGCAAGTTGCATCGCATCCTTCAAGTAACAGGTTTTCTTCTTTGTTGCTCAACTACGTCTCGGTTTGGGCTTGAGATTCTCCACGAACGTACTCCGCAGGTTCCTTTACTTTTCCTTGCATTCATCCACTGTAATCGAAAAATTAATGACATATTTTTGGATTGATAAGAATATAATTGATTGCAGATAAATACTTTTTTCCGCCATGTCTTGCAGATAGTATTATTTTAGCTTATCTGTATTATTTCCCATATTTGGTTACATAGAACTGCGTTTGTTTCATTGGCTCTGTTCTTTTGTCAGGAAGCGACTACAATCGAGTGAATAGTATCTGAAACCATGCAGATCGTGTGGGATGAGTTGAAAGACGCCTACATAAAATGCCCTGTTCAAGATCATTCGAAAAGAATTGCTGAGGGCTTTCAGTCTTTACGGAATCTTCCAAAAAATAGGAGCAATATATGAGAAACATGTTCTAATAGAGAAAAGTCTTAATAATGGTTCGACTAATTTTAATTGTAAATCATACCACTCTGTGATTCCAATGGTATTTTAACTATGACTGAAACAGGGAACGCTGGTAGACACCATTCGGTTTACGTTACCACCTCTTGCCAAAATAAACAACCGTCCTATGCTAACGTTGTTCGAGTTTAGTTAGCAAATTATTTTCTGGCTACAACGATATCACTGCCATGGCAGTGGGATCGTTGCATGTAAAACATAAATGTGGGTTTCAGTAATTATACGTCGTGATCGATTGTGTATTTTTTACTTGAATCATCTTTATCTATACATGCTTTGCTTGTATTTAATAATGTACTGAGCTGTGGAATAAGTACATAGTGAAAATAAAACTGGATATAAATATCTGACAATTTCACTTCTTTGACAGCCTCATTCCACGATTCATACGTAAAATCCTTCCTTGAATATTTTCGGAGGGTGTAATCGTATAGCTGAGCATATTTCTGCACTTCTCGCTCAAATCCGATGTTGAACAACTAGAAAAAGAAGTTTATTTGTTCTTTTACTGACCTTATTCTTCCGTGATAATGAGGCAGTCTGTGGAGAACCTTAAAGGCAATTGTTGAATCATTGTTATTCACTATGGTATCTAAATTTGTTGTGACGTACTCTGTGACACCACTGCTTGTTGATTCTGAGGAACACGATCTAAGATTTGTGCATTTGCATGATCATATTATTAATTATTTATTTATTAAAAGTTAATTTCAGTTGTTGCACGTAGATCTCATAGGCTCTAAAGTGTTCTGTGCGCTAGAAATACGAAAAATTTACGGGCAAAGGCAGGGTAAATTACCGTCATGACGTGCGATCTGCTCGTCACGCTCGAACTTTCCCGTGCACTGCATGAAGCAAGAGACGAGCGCCCCTCCAACGGCTTCGAGAGGATTATAATGACTGCAAGTCGGCCCGTTGGCGGTCACCAGTTCACTTAAGTAGTCAATTGAATGCTGACAGAATCGCGTTGGGAACAAGTCGCGTCCACGACAACTGCGAATCGACCCGTCTGCGGACGGCCTACCCCAACTGATGGACAGCTGTGCCAGCACTACTAGCAGAGACGTCCAGTTCAGCAACGAGGTGTATAATTGGGATTCGTCGATCACCTCGAACGAGAGTGTCCACACGTTCCTACACTACAGGAGTCACAGCTGTGTGCAGCCGGCCGACACGCGGGAGATCGGACAAATTTGTGTGACCTTGCAATGGTGCCAGACACCTCGCCCTGCGACTCACTGTGCTTTTGTTCACTACCAGGTCTCAGCAGACACTCTGCAAACGCCTATGAATATCTAAGATGCCCTGTTTTTCCGTCAAAGAAACTTAATGATAAATCTCTGCTTGGACCGCTCCTTCGCTGCAGACGTCATTTTCAAGCTACGCACAGCGCTGCCACGTCCCGGAATTTCCTGAAACTATAGGAACTGAAGCGAGAATATTCCACTATGTCTCACAACGAATTCCGCATATTTTCGAGCGAAACTGGCCGAGAAAAATATGTGTTGCATTACTTACCGAATGCCCCTCGTAAATGGCTCACTTCCCTTCTCGCCCCCCACCACCGCCTCTCACACACGCACGACTAAACTGATAAAGATGTTATACTACGTAGAAAATTTCCTTGCCTTTCTTGTCCCATCTATTATTATAAAGTATTTAGCAGTTTTGACTCTAAAATCGTCAGTTATTTGCCTGTTTAAGAACAGCATTAAAGCGTTTATAATTTCTTTAGAGTTTTATTATTATACCTCCTGAATATATTGAGAGGTACACTACTGGCAGCCATAGTTATGTATCCACTTTGTGCCTGATATAAATACGATATACACTGAGGTGACGAAAGTCGTGGGATACCTCCTAATATCCTGTCGGCCCCCCTTTTGCCTAGCGTAGTGCAGCAACTCCACGTGGCATGAAATCTACAAGTCGTTCGAGATCCCCTGCAAAAATATTGGGCCATGCTGCCTCTACTGCCGTGCATAACTGCAAACGTGTTGCCGGTGTAGGATTTTGTACACGAACTGACTTCTCGATTATATCCATGAATGGCTGGAAATGGTCTCCAAGTAGCCGATAATAACCATTTCTAGTCAACAATCGGTTCCGTTGGACCAGAGAACCCAATCCATTCCATGTAAACACTGCCCACATCATTATGGAGCCTCCGCCATTTTGCACAGTGTCTTGTTGACAACTTGAGTCCATGTCTTCGTGGGGTCTGCGCCATACTCGAACCCTACCATCAGCTCTTACCAACTGAAATCAGGACTCACTTGATGAGACCACGGTTTTCCAGTCGTCTAGTGTCCAACGGATATGGTCACGAGCCCAGGTGAGGCGCTGTAGACGATGTCGTGTTGTTAGCAAAGGCACTTGAATCGGTCGTATGCTGCCACAGCCTATTAACGCCAGATTTCGCCGCACTGTCGTAAGGGATACGTTCGCCGTGCGTCCCACATTGATTTGTGCCGTTATTCACTCACTGTTGCTTGTCTGTTAGCCCTTATAACTCTACGTAAATGTCGCTGCTCTCACTCGTTAAGTTAAGGCCGTTGGCCACTGTGTTGTCCGTGGTGAGAGGTAATGCCTGAAATTTGGTGTTTTCGGTAGACTCTTGACACTGCGGATCTCGGAATATTGAGTTCCCTAACAATTTCCGAAATGGAATATCCTATGCGTCTAGCTCCAACTGCCATTCCAAATTCAAAATCTGTTATTTCCTGTCGTGAGGCCATATTCACGTCGGACACCTTTTAACATGAGTCACCTGAGTACAAATGATAGCTCTGCAATGCACTGCCCTTTCATACCTTGAGTACGCAATACTGCCGCAATTTGTATATGTTCATATCGCTAACTCATGATTGTTGCTATCTCAGACTATGTAAAAACATTATTTGTCGGTATGAACCGGTCCTTACATATACAGTTCCTTCCTGCGCAGTACTTTTTTTTCCTCTTATTTCATGGAACCCAACATGCTTTTCTACGAAGAAGTGATACTACTAATAAGGACACTGGAGTGTCTTTGTCCCAAGGACAACTAATTTCTTTGGTGGCATTCAGAGCCCTCTAGTAGTAGTAAAATATTAATGGCGTAGTGTCTAATATACACCGTATTTTATAGTTTTGTAACATTTTGGCGTTGCGTATTGTTGAGCATCCACAGCTAGCATAGAAATTTGGTAAGGTATCCGAGAACTGTATACTAATGTATCGAATTCTCTCGGTAGATGAGTTATATGTTTATTTAGTTATTGATAATTGTTGTCAACATACAGTCAACTCTGCTTCAACTGCCTGTCATACATTCAGAGGCCAAACTTTTACAACATGTGCGCTGACAGACCGCGTCGCATCAACTCCGAATCGTTCCTCAATGCACACCCCCATGAATGGGGGGTGGCGCCAGCAGCTGACCGTGACGTCACAGTGACGCAGCGGCAGTTCGCCCGGGCAGGTCGATGTTGCGGTACTCTGGATTCGAAATTCGAATGCGATAATCGACCGTCCACATGCAAGAAAAGTCAGAAAACAGTAGTAGCCGTAAGTATAATTAGGTTGCACTGACCTGTCCATGACTAATTTTTAATACTGCAATTAATCACTGTACTCCGTTAGTCACGCTCTCTGCTTCTACTTTAGGTTTCCAGATGGCATAACATTCTTCAGCAGTAGTATATGTAGCTTGGAGCCGTCAGCGCACACAATCTTATTTAATTTACAACATTATAAAAATTTTACTTTATAGATTTACGGAACAACCCGAAAATTTCAGAGTTTACACAGCATCCCAATTTGAAGATTACTTCAGACACATATTACATTAGTGAACGCATCCTTCCAACCAAAGAGTATAATAACACTTGTCACCGATATGATACTATCTAACTTAAAAAACTGGTTTCATATTTCCAACATATACATCACTGTGTAGAAAATATATAGAAATTGGAAGTTTCGCGTTGTTTTAATACAATCAAATACTTCTTGCTTTAGATTTTATGAAAAAAAATTGTATTATGGTACCAATAAATTTGTATTGTTAATAGCGAGAATATTTTCTATACTAGGTATTGCATTTATCTGTTACTGTTAATAGAGAAATCGATGACACAAATTAGTGTCCCAAATTTTCTGTAATAGGAAAAATTAGCAAACGAAAGATTTGAAATAAGAATTTTTCATTTCTTCATTGACTTCAGGAAAACTATTATGTCATTCACGCATATTGCAACAGTGATACGACTCCTGAATAAATATTGCGGGTTGTTATTTTTGACGGGAAGTTTTGAAAAATGCACAGAATTCATGATGAGTAGCCGTAGAATATGATTCAGCTTTTAAATGTGTAGCTGTCAGTACGAATATTTTTTTTTTTTTTTTTTTTTTTTTACAAAGCAGAAGGAAGGTTAGAATTTAACGTCGACGTCGAAGTGTTGAAGGATACGATGTAAATAGAACTTTTATAGAACATCCGTATTGATCTTTCTTACCACATCATTCCAGTATTTGCTGACGTGACTGTGAAAAACCACAGGGCACTTAAAAACAGGCGGGATTTAAAAGCTGAACATCCCGAATGCGAATCCGGTACCTTAACTAACGCGCCATTTTGTTCGATACCGTCTGCATTCAGATATCTCTCACAATATCGCTACATCAATATCCGAAGAAAATATGATAGCACAAAACTTCTTTCAAATGGACAGTAATAAAGGTGAACGTTAGTGTCCTTTGTGGAGTACTCGCAAAGGTCATTAAGTGTCTTCTGACAATTCTTAATCACCGTATGAGACAGGTAAAGAAAAAGATAGTTACGCTCATCATGCTGAATATCCGGTAAAACGTGTCTGTGAATCAGATTTATTCACTGCTGGGGAAACTGTGTAGAAATCTTTCTTAAGGAAGAAATAATTGTTAGAGAATAACATCCCGTCGATGACGAGATCATTTGACGCCGAAAATATCTTCGTTATGCACTAAAACAGCGAGCTGTGTCGGAAATCTAACTTGGCTATACTGCTCCACGTTCCAGGCTAAAAAAATATGTGACTAGTATAAGTTCTCTGAGGTAGTTACATGTAGTGTGATAGTGTGGATCAGATGTTAGAGCTTTCATTATATGATACGTCGTTAGCGGCCGTTAGTCACACTTTACTCTATGGAGCGTTTACGCTACAGCTCATCAACTATGTTGTGAAAAATAAAACATGTCCTCTCAGTGAGCTGTTTACGAGTTAACGATCTTCTAATTTTTAACATTATATCAGGATATGTGTAAGATTGACGCTCAATGAAGTATTGCAAACATTTCAGAGACAGAGCTTGTGATCCAACGCCACTTCTGTAGAAATCAGGATGTACAGGAGTTCAAAGTATTTAATTTTAATTTGATTTTTAATTATGGACATCTATGCTTTCCTGTCATGACATTTAGATCATGAAGACGTACATTTAGGGACTCATATTGTGTATTATATGCGTTTATCCCCCAAAACCACAATTTAACCGCGGTTGGGTTGTATTCGTCTCTTAAAGACAGTGAGAGCCGAGCTGCAGTTGCCATCACATCAGATGGGACCTGTAGAAATGCCAGATTAATATGTGATTACTAAGGGTGACACATGCCTCTTCACTGTTTGCAGGGGCAGCAGTCTGGATGACAGACTTATCTGGCCTCTTAGCATTAGCTAACATGGCCTTGTTACATTGGTACCGCGAAACAGCTCAAAGCAAGTGGGAACTACAGCTGCTAAGTCGATACTAGGAACATGAAGTAGAGGATGTTCCTTCAGAATTATGAAAATCGCTGTCAGAATGAAGCACGGCAAAACTGTTTCATCTGGTACGTAGGATATATGAGGCAGACGAAATACGCTCAAAATTTAAGAAGAACCTAATACCCCCGTAAAAAAGAAGGTAGGGGCCTACTGGTGTGTGTAGCACTGAATTATTAATTTATTAAGTCATGGCTGAAAAGTACTGACACCAATTATCAACTAAAGGACAGATAGACTGACCGAAGTCGACCTGTGGGAAGTCCTGTTTAGTTTCCGGGGTAATATACAAACACGCAAAGTGGTACTGGCCCTGCGACGTACCTTCGAAGATAAGTTGAAGAGAGATATATCTAAATTTATAGAGTTTTTAGATTTCGGAAAAACCTTACACAGCCTTGGTAGGAATGCACTTGCTGAAATTTTAAAGTTACTGGATTTAAAATACAGGGAGTGAAAATTTAACTACAACTCCAAGTTATACAAGCCTACAGTTGTAAGAATTGATGTGCATGAAAGGGAAGCACCAGTTAAGAATAATGGCTCTGAGCACTATGGGACTTAACATCTGAGGTCATCGGTCCCCTAGAACTTAGAACTACTTAAACCTAACTAACCTAAGGACAGCACACACATCCATGCCCGAGTCAGGATTCGAACCTGCGACCGTAACAGTCGCGCGGTTCTGGACTGAAGCGCGTAGAACCGCTCGACCACCGCGGCTGGCACTAGTTGAGAATGGGGTGAGACAATTTCGTAGCCTATCACCCTCCAGACGAAGTCTTTACAATGAACACGCTGTAAAGGAAACTAAGGATAAATTTCGAGGACTTAAGTTTGTTAAAAATATTAAAGTTTACTGATGACACTGTAGTTCTCTCAGATACAGCAAACACTCAGAACACCAGTTGATTGGTACAGACAGTGCCTTGAACAGAGTTTGTAAAATCAACTTAAATGAAAGAAAACCAAGGTTAGTGGAATGTTATCGAATTAAGTCAGGTGATGCTGAGGAGATTAGATTATGTAAATAGATGCTGAAAGTACTACAAAAGTTTTGCCAGTTAGACAGCAAAATAACAGTCTAATGCTGAAATCAAGATGATATATTTAGACTAGTAGAAACAAGCAAATGCGTTCTTTAAAAGATAACTCTAAATGTTATGAAGTATTTCCTTTAAATATTTTCCTGGTGTATAGCCTTATATGTTAACTGAACGTGGACAGTAAACGGAACAAACATGAAAAGAGCAGAAATATTGAAGTGTGGTGCTGCGGAAGAATGCAGAAGATTGATGGATAGATCATATAACGTATAAAGACGCACCGAGTAGAAGGAAGGAAGACTACAGTTAAACATTCTGTCGAGAGAGAGGTCATTTGAGACGAAGCACCAGCTCGGATTACGGAAGGATAGGGAACGAAATCGATCTCGGTCTTTTCCAAGGAACCCTTCTGGCCTTTGTCTGGAGCGATTTCGGGAAATCACAGAAAACCAGATGAGTGAGGGGTAGTAAATGTACCAGTAGAGTAAGTTTTGAATACAGACGGTTGAAATGGATCTGCGGTTGTTACGCGGATAAGAAAAGAGTAGCGTGGAGTGCTGCATCAAACCAGTCATCGGATTCATGACTACGACAAGTGTGGAGTATGCAAATGTTCATTCTCTCTAACTGAAGTATATCATAATTTTGCTCAAGGCGTGCTTTAAAATAATAGGTTTCACAACTGCAAGGTTAATCATATTAGCAAGTAACTTTACATGCGTAATAAATAAGCTGTAGCTAAAATTACATCCTCTACCTACATCTTCGCTCGTCCAAAATTTTCTACGCGACTGAAAGATATTTGGGAATTCCTTGAATATTTGCTACGGTGCAAAATCATTAATTGTTTAGCATCAAATTTCTGTATTTCAATAACCGTAGAGCAGTTAGGTTGATCACCTCACGTGTCTACTCTATCTTTCTGAGTATAAATTTCCTCAGAAGTAATGAAAAAGAGACGGTTAAATAAAGTAGATAATAAATAATGATATACAGAATGCTGGAGCTGAGAATCGCTATTTCTAAAGACACATTTCCCTTCAATTATCTGTAATATTAATAGGTAGGGACTTCAGAAAGTAAGCAACACCTCTTGTTCCGTTCTAAGAGCACTGAGGAACAAGACATTGTGAGAACAGTATACATGTTCCGCGTTTCCTGCAGACACAATTCTACAACTGTACGTACAACAGGTGCATCACAGTGTGGGACTGAAATGACGCACCAACTGGGAACTTACTCCAAAGTTGAAGCGGAACGGTACGATCCTTATGGGCAAAAAGTTTAAATTACACACAAATTTACAGTGAAATTCTGGCGGTATATTGCACAAGTGCAAGATCGAATTCAGCCGTAGAAAAATTGTGTCAACAGTTTGATAAAGGCCGCTCAGACATGGGTTATGCCAATCGGGAAAGAAGGAAGATCTTGCGCTCTGCGATTACCACCTTTTTAGAAAACGTAAAGAATATGTGGAGGAAAGAGATTTTCCAGAAAAGAGAACACTGACAGCGGTTCTCAAATGGCTCCGTTACCAACGATCAGATTTGAGGCGTTGAGAAACTGAACAGTAAGCTGAAATTGTAAGCTTCCCCTTCCTAATTGTCTTACGGGATTGCGATGTAACTGAGCGTGATCGCGTATGCCTAATGAAATTGTACAATGAGTAAGGCTATCGTTGTCGAAGGAAAATCATACCGGTTAGTAGGAGGAAAGTGTACAACAGACCCTTCTGAAGGAAGAATTTGGTCTAATCTAAATACTGACGACAAGTTTGAAATGGGTAGAATATAGTTCAATCGCTCACGAACCACAAAGAAGGGAGCAGTGTACCATGCAATATTTAGTACAAAAGTACTGATAATACAAAAAAATAATGGTTAGCTAAAAAGGGGCTAATTAAACGGTCACCAGCCCGCTAGGACAATGAATGTCCAGAATATTAATAAAGGTAATGGCAAAGAAATTTAATTAAATTATCACTGGCGTGGCAACAGAAAGTTCTTACGTCTTTCCACAACACAACTGTTCACGAGAATATAAATGAATCAAAAACCACTGAGTTTGCAGTTACCTATTCTAAAAGACTAAATTTTGAAAGTAAAGTTAAATGAAGTTACTGGTTAAATAAATGACTGGCTGTAACTTAAACTTTGTTATGTAAAGGTGACTTTTAGTAACCACTGAGTAACGTAATGCAAAATTTAGAAAAAGACAAGCAGTTTACTTTTGATTATGGAAAGAGTGAATCGAATTTACTTTAAGCAATTGAGCAACGGATTTTACTTTTAATATAACAACAATTAAATATGAACCAAGCCATCAGAAGTCAATCGCTAAGCTAAATACAGAATAAATGAAATTTTGCACTCTCCATTTGTGCTGTATCTTTAGTTATTAGTTTTTGCCACTGAAATTTTACGTTACTTTAAGTGAGTGAAGTTAATAACCAAACCTGCAAATTAGTTAAGCCTCCATTATGCAACGCAAGAATGAACAGTGGCTGAGGCAGAAAATTTTGATCGAAACTGGTCATTAGCAAATAAACAAAACTGGCAGTAAATAGTTACACAATTTTCTTATTTTTACGACACTCGGTGATTGCATTGAAAGGAAAGGGACCATGCTTGGTAATAATGTCTGAAGACAATGATCACACAGGTGTCCTACAAGTTTTAACTATTGCAGGTTATTATTCAGGTCAATCATACTTTGTGAAAGAAATGTGACTGAGTAATGCCTCTGCAATACTAGTTATATTTTGTCACTTAACAGTCTAACGATGTTGTAGTTGTGCAGACAACGAAGAATATAGCGGACGAATGTGCTAAGCTGATTTTGTTGTTGCTGCTGCTGGTTGAGAACCACGAGTCGTCTCCAACCCACGGATAATTCTGGGACAGGCAATAGCTAGAACTGAAGCTTCCTCCGCCTGTCCACTCCTACCGTGTTAATACTCGCGGGTTAACGAATTAGGTGCGCCTAGACTGGCGCGATCATAGCTGCACACCGCGTCTGCGAGAGCGTCGAACAAACACATCCGCACTCATTCACGACTCGAGCTGGTCTACTTCCTCTCTGCTCGCAGTGCGACAGAGACTTTCCATACGCAAAGATGAACAACGGCACAGCTACTGCCATTTCATCGTTGCTATCGATACATTAAAAATGAAGTTTCCTTGGCTATTTCCCAGCAACTTACAACATTTAGATTACAATTACAATCAGTTATATATATTCAAAAATACGGGGTGAAAATTATTGAGCTATATGCAATAAAGTCGTCTTAACTTTGAATGGCTTGCATTAGGACGTTCAAACTGCCCGGTTGGGCGCGGGGCTTGATGGGAATTAGTATGCGCATGCGCACTCGCCTTAGTTTTGTCAACAATTTGCACGTGATAACGTCACAGTACAGCGTGCCTGAGCATATAGCGCTTATGAAGGCCCACTATGTGAGCAATAACAGCCCAACTGTGGCTCAAAGAAACTTTGCGAGCGAATTTAAGCTAAAGAGCACCGGTCCAAGATTGCTAACAATCAATAATTTGATTCGCAAGTTTTAGTGAATGGGTAGGGATCATGTTGACAATGTTGGCAATGTCAGTCGTCGAAAAAGGGTGAAAACGCCTGAAAACATCGAGAAAACACGCGCTGTGTATCAAACCATCCCCAGGAAATAGATCAGACGAGCTGCACAACAGGTGTGAATCAACCAGGAGACACTGCGACAAATTGTTTTTGGAGACCTGCGTCTCTTCTCATACAAAATTCAAACCTGTCAGCCAATAAGCCCCAGGGCCATGGAATTGAGGTTATGTTTCGCCAACACTATTGTCCACAGTACTTATAACAGAACTTTGATGTGAATATGGTTTGGTTTAGCGACGAAGAACACTTTCATTTGGATGGGTTTGACAATAAGCAAAACTGGCGCATTTGGGGGACTGAGAATCTATATTTCGCGATCGAGAAGCCTCTTCACCGTCAATGGGTGATTGTGTGGTATGCAATGTCCAGTCACAGAATAATCGGTGCTATATTTCTTGATGGCATGGAGACTGCCGAACGGTGCATAAAGGTTTTGCAAGATGATTTCATCCCCATTATCTAAAGTGACCCTATTTTCGACAATTTGTGGTTCATGCAAGACAGAGCTCTGCCCCATAAAAGCAGGTGAGTGGTTGATGTCCTGGAGGAGCACTTTGGGAACTTCATTCCGTCTCTGGGGTACCCAGGGACCGCTGACATGGTCCCCGATTGGCGCCATATTCTCCGGATTTGAACACATGCGACTTCTTTTTGGGGGGCTATGTTAAAGACAAGTTGTACAGCAATAACCCCAAAACCATTTTTGAGCTGAGAACAGTCATTCAGGAGGTCATAGACAGCATCGATGTTCCGACACTTCAGCGGTTCATGCAGAATTTCGCTATTCGTCTGCGCCACATCATCGTGAATGATGGCAGGCATATCTAAGATGTCATAGCCTAACTCTGAAGTGACGCTTCAATGGTGAATAAAGTGAATGCACGCCGCAGTTTGTAACTAATTTACGTTTTTCTATTCAAATAGTTCAATAATTTTCATCATGTAAATACACTATTACATATTAAATTAGGTTTTTAGCGAAGCCTACATATTCAGAATTAGAAGTACAGTACAATTTATCAACGGATATTAAAGGCCGAAAAATTTTGAGTGGTGCAGAAGTTATTTTAATTGCATTTTCGATGTCACAAACTTTCTGATCGCTGCTTGCAGAGACTTGGTGACGATGTTGATAAGTAGTGCCACGTATCTGTGTCACATTGAACAGTAGTGCAGCATTCAATAGAAGTTACATGGCCTTCCATAATTATGTGTAACTGAGTTTTCGCACTCTCCTTGTACTTCGATGTGTAAAAATGTTGCATAATTTTCTACTTTTATTCAAGATTTGTTTGTATAAATCTAATTATGTAGCAGTAGTGGACGAAGTGGAGCATGAGAACGATTCAAGGCCACCAGTCGTTTTCAGTGCCATGAAAGCCACGGTCAAGGCCAAAGTCAAAGACATCTCCCATTCCCTCCCCTCACTCCTCTCTCTTTATTATCGCCTCTCTCTCTTCCATCTCCCATATCTCTCCTCCATCTCCCCTCCCTCCCCTCCACCACCGCTAATCCAAGAGGGTGGTGCAATTGAAAATAGTATATCTATCCTACTTGTTTACATCACATTCAAAATAGAGGTTTCGATTATTCGTTTAAACAGCTACCCTGAAGCAGGGATGCTGACCTTTTTATTATTATTACTAGCTGATAAATGAAACGCTTTCATTCATTCCAATTTTCTATTAGTCCATTTCCTCCTTCCTCTGCTCATCTCCTCCTTCCCCTTCTTTCTGTTCATCTCCTCTTGCCCTCCCTTTCCGTCCATCTCCTCCTTTCTCCTCTCTCTCTCTTTACCTTCTCCTTCCCCTCTCCATATCCACGCCCCCTCTCTTCATCCATCTCTCGTCATCTCTCCATTCAACATTCCTCTCACTGCACGTAACACCTCCCTCTCTCTGTCCACTCTGTCCATATCCTCCCTCCCCCCTCTGTCCATCTCCTGCTCTCTCTGATTCTGTCCCCTCCACCTCTTGTCTCTTTCCACCTCCCTCTCTCTGTTCCTTTCCTCCGCTCCCCTCTCATATCCATCTCCTCCTCTTCACTGTCTCTGTCCATCTCCTCCTCCTCCTGTCTGTGGTTATCTCCTCCTTCCCCCTTGATGTCTCTCCAGCTCCTCATCTTCCGATCTCTCTCCTCATTATCACAGTCACCCCAGCAGGTGGCTAGTAGTTTTACCCCTACAGTATTTCCTTCCAGATTGTAACTAATATGAGTACCAAATTCGATTGAAATCTTTTCAGAAGTTTAGGATCAGCTTTTTACCCATGGCTTTGCTAACATACGCACATGTCAAATATATTTCACACATATTAACAGAATCTTCCGTCTTTTCTTGGTAGAACAACATTATAATAACAAATGAAAAGCACCAGTTTGCTTTTGTTCTACAATATTATTTTTATTGCTAA
The DNA here is from genome assembly GCF_023898315.1 of Schistocerca nitens. Lineage (NCBI taxonomy): Eukaryota > Metazoa > Arthropoda > Insecta > Orthoptera > Acrididae > Schistocerca > Schistocerca nitens. The sequence goes on from NC_064616.1 coordinate 399,717,807, forward strand.
CCGGGTTTTGGCTTACAAGGCCATCTTCAGACATTATGTCTGAAGATGGCCTTGTAAGCCGAAAACCGGTTAGCAATAAAAATAATATTGTAGAACAAAAGCAAACTGGTGCTTTTCATATATTATATTTCACACATATTACACCCTTATTTGTACACATATTTCCATGTATGTCTAGCGAATTTCGCCCTACAATTCCGTTTTCACGCAGGTTAATGTTTATGATGTCGTATCTTCTGAACTACGTCCTCTAAACTGATATAATGTTACAGGTACATCCAGGGGTGTGCCGACTGTATGCGAAGTTTGTTGTAAACAGAGTTAGTAGTAAAGAAGTAATAAATTAAAACGTCTTGCATGTTAGGCTGTTTCTCAGGCATCTCAGTGTTTACGACGTTAGAGCTCCTGAATTAGGTGCCGTACCACACTACATCTTTCTGGAACATTCACCCAGCATATGTCGATACCGTATGGGAAATGAGTTGCGAATAGAGTTTGCAGCCAAGAAGAGTCTCGGTCAGACAAACAGTTTTAATCTGCCAGGAAGTTTCATAGCAGTGCACACTACGCTGTAGAGTGAAAATTTCATTCTGGAAACATCCTCCCGGCTGTGGCAAAGCCATGTCCCCGCAGTATCCTTTCTTCCAGGAGTACTAGTTCTGCATAGTTCGCAGGAGTGCTTCTGTGAAGTTTGGAAGGTAGGAGACGAGGTACTGGCGGAATTGAAGCTGTGAGGACGGATTGTGAGTCGTGCTTGGGTAGCTCAATTGGCTGAGCACTTGCCCGCGAAACGCAGAAAGCCCAAGTTCGAGTCTCGGTCCGGTACACAGTTTTAATCTGCTAGGAAGTTTCATATCAGCGCACACTCCGCTGCAAAGAGAAAATTCATTCTGTAAATAATATGTGTACCAAGTTGGGCTGAAATCGATCCAGACATTTGGAGGGGATGTGAAACACAAATACATAAACCCATTTTTATAATTTGTATGGATTTATTAACTAGCTGTTACCTATGGCTGTGTTCACATATGAGTGATGGTGAGTTAGTAAGGTATTTAATATGAAATAACATTAGCTGCCCTCACATGTCTGCCTGTTTGGGTAAGCATAGCTCATGATACGCAACCTGTATTGCCCCCTCCCAAACTGTCCCAACTCATGATGCGTCGGGATGCACAGCGTCGTTGCCGAGCAGTTTGTACAGAGGGGTATGGGCAGCAGCACTCATGTATGCATCACGCTATTGAAGTAGCTATACATCATACAATGTATACATTACGCAACAAATAGTGTGGAAGTATGGATTAAACACAATGAAGAGTGATAAGCATTGTATTCATTATTTTGAATCGTAGTGCTTATCACATAACCAATAAATGCATTTTCACAAATATAAAGATCAAAAGCTAGAATTTGAAAAGCTTATTCAGAGAGTAAATATTTTTCCCTAATTCGCGTAGTATTCTTGAAATAAATAAGTCTCATGTACTAGAAACTTCCTAAATCAGCCTATTTGCTGCTTTGGGTTCAACTTATCTCCGCACCAAATATCATCGAATCTGGTTCAACGTGTTAGTCGTGAAAACGTAACGAACAGAGTTACTTTCGCATTTATAATATTAGTATGGATAAAAATTTCACTTACGGTATCGTTTTTTTTCTTGAGCCGATTTTTATTAAATAAAGCCTATACGGTGCCCTCACATGTCTGCCAGTTTGGGTAAGAACCACAGGAAAATTCGTCCCGTAGTTTTTGAGATTAACGTGTTCAAACACACAAACAGAGAGACACGATAGGAATACAGATTTATTATTAGTGTAGATTTAAACAATTATGCTGCATCCTCTGCCCACATGCTATAAGAGTTGTCGGCCATCGGCATCAGAAGACTCCCGAGCAGAACTACAGATTGCCACTCCACCCCTTCCCTTGCCTTGTTGGCGAGGCGAATCTGTCACCAACTTAGTGCTCATATGAACAATTATGTTCCATAATCAGCTGCATCACAGCACACGCATGTATCGAGTGTCTTTGAATGCCTGCCAGCAGAGAAAATCTCTCGTTGGTGCCTCCAGGAAGTGTGGCTATTAGCTTGGCTAATGAACGCCACTTACGACAGCACTCCAGCTGGTCAGCTGCGGCCGAGATCCACGTCACTCATGATATCTCTCTTCTGGAAGTCGGCCATCCGTGGCCGCGAACTGCGCTACTTTCGACAATATGGGGGGCAGTCCACAAAGAACAACCTCCGACACCTGCATCACTGGCAACAGCCCTCAGCCAGAATCAGTTTCGCTGGCTTGCCAGATGTGCCTGCTGTTAGACTGCATAATGAATGAATTAGGTGTCCGACAGTAACGAGAGGTTCCGATAGATCGCACGTTCCCATTTCTTTGAACTTTTTTTCAGTTTGCGATAGGTTGTGGGCACTACTAATACTTCATTTAATAACAACTACTGGAAAAAAATGTTCTCAGTTACACAGGAGCAATGTAAACATGAAATATTTAAATGTTTAGTATCATTTATGCCACACCAGCAGAAGAAACCACCATGCAAGTATTGATGATGATAACAACAGTAATATATTGTCAACATGGGTGTGCGTGCGTGTGTGTGTGTGTGTGTTTACTGTTGTTATGGTCCTCGCAGGTGACATCATTAAGTATTTTCTAGCATCAGACAGCTGTACATTCATTACACAAATCAACAGCAAGCACGTCCAGATGGCCGGCTAGACTGCTTCTGGCTAGGAGTTGTAACCAGTGACACGGGTCTCAGAGTCTTATCCTCGTGGATTCCTTCCTACCTATCACTAGTGTAGCAGGTCTCAGCTGCAGCTGGCTGGCTTCCGGTCGAGAGTTGTCGTGAGTGATGTGGGTCTTGGCTGCAGCTGTCTGGGTCAACTGCTGCCGCAAGAGGCGATATTTTTAACATTTCATCACTGAAGTTAATAGCCTCACTTCCTGGAAGTACCACCCACAGAGGCTGTCAGCTAGTAGTCATTCAAAGTCAGTTGTCGTGAGTGTGCTGTGATAAGTCCTCTATAGCGCATAATTGTTTATGTGAGTGCAAAATATTGACAGATACGTGCCACCTTGGTGGTGAGGGAGCAGCCTGCTGCAGCTCCACTCACGAGTCTTCTGATGCAGCTGGCTGGCTGACATCTATTGTAGTACCAGGCTGGGGATGCAGCACAATTATTTAAATAAATGACAACCATAAAAATGCCGACATCCCTGCTTCACATTTACTGTTTAAATAAATAATAAAATGCCACCATCTTGAATGTAAAACACTCAAATAAGTTACATCCACCATCTTGAATTTCACTGCCATTTTGGATTGGGGGAGTTCAAAGAGAGGAAGAGGAAAGAGGGATAGAGACAAGAGAAGTGTGAAGGTGGGTGCGGAAGGGAAGAGACGGGAGGTAATGGAGGAGGATAGGGGGAGAATAGGTAGATAGCCTTGAACTTGACCTTGACTTGTCACTCATCACACTGACGTACATGAGTCGTCATACTCCCCATCGTGCACCGCTCTTAAAGAAAATTAAGTTTCAAAAATGGTACAAGAGATGTTACTCAGCATGACATCCGAGTTTGAGAAATCTAGGTAGTGTAAAATACCATGTGCTACAACAGAGCCGCTAAGCATATCAAAGAGTGACTTAGTATGTTCCTACCGAATCTACACTCAGTGTGATTTGCATGCGTGTCTTTGTCAACAGGGGCTGCTGGAGAGCTGCAAAGAACTAACTAATGTCACAAAATAAGATTTTTTCAGACCCCGCAAGAATATGCGGTGTCGATCATTCATAGGCAAGATTACAAACTGGCCCGCCAACGAAACAAATTTTAATTCAACGCTCTGGATGACAGAGTGTGGGACTAGTGACAAATCTGCGTAGCAGGAGCAGCTGAAGGTCAATTAGTAAGTGGGTAGTCGGAAAAGAGGAGAGAGACAGTGAGTTTGCCTTCTCGAGGCATGTATCATCGACTCACAAGGAAAGGTCCCCAGCGGTGAAATCGATTATTTTAAGCCACGTATACTATGATACAGATTAAAATGCCAGATATCACATCCTGCAACCATTCAACCTGGTGGGGCCTCATTTGTGAGTAATCGACGAAAAATATTCTAAATTTTACGTGATAGTAAAGCACTATTAATTAGTTGTGTGATGTAACGCGTGTGGTAAGGCATTCACACGCAAAAAGCCGTTGGTTCCAACTTTGTGAGATGCTTTAAATAATTTTATTTTTAAATCTTTATCGAAATGACTTTGATCGTTATTTTTATTCAGTTAATTGGTTTAAATGTAACTTTTTATTTATATTCCTTTGTCACATCATTTTAATCACCACATGGACTTTTTGCAATTGTTCTCAGTTTTTTTCTTTATATCATTCTTGTTCCAGTTGGAATTTTGCTCAATGTGCATTTAATTACATTTACGTACCATAATACTGAAATATTTGAAAACGTCGATCTGTTGGTTAAAAAACAAAAGACGAGCAATCTATTTATACTGGCTTGCAATGGCTTCAAAAATGTATTTTTCGTTATAAAATGCATATTTTTGTATGATAATCTTCATACAAACACTTAAAACATAGCCTTAATGCCTGTGGTACTATGGAAAAAATAACGCAGATGCAGATGTAAATGAAATAAGGGGTTATAAGTAAAACGAAATTCAAGCAAAATGAGGAAACGAAATAATGAACGCAGTAATATGGAGGAAAAAATAGGATTATGAAATGAAGGAAATTAAATCAAAATTAACATGTAAAATTAATTAAAATTGCATGACCAAAGATTTAAAATTGAAAAGCGTGATAGGAAGAAAAATAAAGAAAATGAAGAAGTTGATACGCTGATGACAATTAAGTGACACAGGAATAAAAACAAAAATTTCCTTTAAACAAATTAATTGAATAAAAATAATGATTAAAGTAATTTTCTTAAATAGTTTTATAAAATGTGGAGCATCTGACGATATTTGAACCCACGACTTTCCACTTCAAAAAGCCTCACCCTATCCACTGCAGCTCACAAACAGTCCACTGCTGAGTACTTTTTTAACGCTCCTAAGCGTGATGCAAAATTACGAAACTTTTTCCGTCAATTACTAGCAAACGAGGGCCACCAGGATGAATGGCTGCAGGGTGCTATACCTGGGATCTTAACCTACATCACCGTATAGATGGTTTCAAAAAGTTGATCCCACCGCTGGGGATCTCTCCTTGTCAGTTTTCAGACTTTGAGTCAGACCTCTGCATTCATTCTGATGTCTATTGTCAGTCTGTGACCTATTTACTTTACATTCCATGTCGCACAGACATCTTTGCAGTCTCATGTTTGAATATTTAGGCATCTAATAGCATTTCTTTGTCTGGCGTCAGCTACCCATTATTACGTTGACACCGATTCTACTAGATATTCACCACATACAATAGTCGACAAGTGCAAAGACAATAACGCAATACAGCCACCAAGCTGAACGATACCTGGATGGATGAAGGGCGGCTGTCAACCAGTGGAAGAGGGAGTGCTGAGTTAAGCCGTCCAGGGCGTCGCCTCAAGACCACAGAAGAGCATAGAAGATTAAAACTGCCAGCTGCCAGCCCACAGCCATACGCATAACAAGAGGGAAATCGACACGTTACTCACACATTGCATCACCTGCACATACCTTCATATAAAACTGACTGCATCAACTGGTGAGATGAAATGGTTCATTCCCTAAACCCTTACTCGTCCAATTACTGAGTCGCGTCTATGGACATTCAAACTGGCCCTAAGGACGTATTTGCATTCTTGATCCAATAACAACGCTAAATGTTTCCATGTATTAATCCTTAATTCAATTTGTTTTCACTGTGACCTGATTTGCATGTACTAATTTCCTTCAACTTAAATTCTGTACATGATGTCCCCCAACGTGGGGGTAGTTTTATGTTAGTTTCCATGAACCAATTTGTGTTATTACATTTAGTGTGCATAGTTTGGGGCGACCTCACTTTTGATTTATGGGTCAAATTTTTTTATCATAGGACAAACATGAAGTTCGTCCAGAAACATTACATTTTGTCATTTAGCAAAATAACTTGCCCATTGCAATATTAGTCACGAATTTTAGTGAAAGTCTACTCAATAGCATGGGTGAGTAGTAAGGTAAGAGTGACATGAGCACAATTTTGATATAAAATTCATAGGCAAAAGTAATTAAATTGATGAGCCCAACCACGCCCACCTCCACCCGCCATGACGTCATGTGTTTTTCTCAGCCTGCACATGAGTCTCCACACCCTCCCCTCTCCCAACACCTCCTCCTCCCCCACATACCCTATTGGAGGTAATTTCGAATTTTGGCGGGGATTTCTTTGTCTCAGGACTGTGGTGATGTCCCACCTCACCCCACATCCTGGAATCGGCTGGAAATTAAAACTGGCGGTGCCCTTTCCAGGACTCAAACACCGATCCTCCTGGAAGGAAAGCCCAAGCGCACTGACCTAACACAATTATTTCACCAGAGGAGATTCAAATTGGCCGTAGCCAAGAGGAATGCAGCACCTAATCACATCAGGGTCATAAGGTGGGCCCAGCAGCTTTGCAGCCTCAGTTGCAGTCAGTCATCCAGCATGAAGCGCTAGCTGAGATCGTTCACTGCTGTCCAGCTGCAGCAGCAACAGTATAGGGAGAAGGTAGAGAAGAGTAAGTACCCCTACTTAATGACTGTGTTTACTGTCATGTGAGGAAGACGAAGCCTTAGTGCTTCTATCATCGCTTGTAACAGTTTTTCTTCTCTGCTCATCAGTGGATGTGACGTCCTCCAACCTGATATAGCCTCCAAAAGTGACATGTCCCAGCCCGTCGGGACCCACAGCGGCGGCAGCACCCTGGGATCCTGTCACCCACCTGGTCACCTTGATGGAGCGGGATAATCAGCTGTTATTGTCTGTTGAAGACACCCAGCCAGCCCGTGACTCGCTGAAGTGCACTGGGGGTCCTAATCAGCATGATGCAGGTCGGTACTGGATCGCATCATATACGCCATCACAGAATATTCCTCTTAGACTGCATGGACAAAGTGATGATGTAGTGGATGAGAAGACACCACTTAAGCCCTGTGCACAAAATGTTAAAATGTGTGTGAAATCTTATGGGACTTAACTGCTAAGACCATCAGTCCCTAAGCTTAAACACTACTTAACCTAAATTATCCTAAGAACAAACACACACACCCATGCCCGAGGGATGACTCAAACCTCCGCTGGGACCAGCCGCACAGTCCATGACTGCAGCGCCTTAGACCCCTGTGCACAACCACTCTTCACTTCAGTGTATAATTTAACCATTAGTGGTTCAAAGTATTTACATATTGGTATAGAGGCAGCTGCAGACAGAGACTCTTGTGTTGTGATAGAGATCAAGAATGCCGGCCCGAGTGGCCGAGCGGTTCTAGGCTTACAGTCTGGAGCCGCGCGACCGCTACGGTCGCAGGTTCGAATCCTGCCTCGGGCATGGATGTGTGTGATGTCCTTAGGTTAGTTAGGTTTAAGTAGTTCTAAGTTCTAGAGGACTGATGACCTCAGAAGTTAAGTCCCACAGTTCTCAGAGTCATTTGAACCATTTTTAGATCAAGAATGGAGATAAAAGTATTGAAGTGTGGTTTACAGAGGTGTAATGAGATTAACTATGTCATGTAAAAGGCCACTTCAAGCAGCAGTTGACCACTGAGTATCATCCAAGCCAACCTCCTCCAGGCATCTGCTGTGCTGTTCCAATTCTGTCCTTTATAACAGTGTACACAGACGCTGCACTCTGTGTGAAATCGGGTGACACATTTGTTCATCTACAGCACTCCACCGTTAAAACCTCTTTCAGTCTATAGATGATGTCATCCACTGCATTGGGAAGACTGAATAGATGGTTGCCTTGTGTTAAAGCGGTGAATAGAGACATTGTCGAGATTCAAAGTATGAGCAGTGTGCATGTAGACGACTTCAAACAGTGGGTCAATATGGTGCCAATGAAAAGTAATGTACTGCCAATAAGTTTGAGAGAAACACGTGCTAAATTCTAGGCTTACAAGAAGGCTTTATTTTCTACATTATGTACTACTGTTAACGTAAAGAAATACCTGAGAATGTAGTGCATCCTGTGTACGATTACTGAATAAAAATGTAAATAACCATGCATATGTTTTCTATTTCTTACCTCTCATTATTCAGTCTGGAACCGAGCGACTGCTACCGTCGCAGGTTCGAATCCTGCCTCGGGCATGGATGTGTGTGATGTCCTTAGGTTAGTTAGGTTTAGGTAGTTCTAAGTTCTAGGGGACTGATGACCTCAGAAGTTAAGTCCCATAGTGCTCAGAGCCATTTGAACCATTATTTTCTATAAAAACACGTTGTACGCCGGTACCCGATGTAGCAGATATCATGGCAGGGTGGAAGAATCATCAAATCTTTGTTGTCAGCGACTGTAGCTGTGACGGTGTGCAAGAAGCCCGGAAGAAGAATGGCGTACTCCAACCTGTATGTCTATCCAGTAGCGGTGGGACAAATGTTCTCATGTCAGTGCCAACACATCCTGATTTAGTCTGCTTTGAGCATATATATGTATCCAGAATGAGATTTTCACTGTGCAGCGGAGTGCGCGCTGATACGAAACTTCCTGGCAGATTAAAACTGTGTGCCGGACCGAGACCCGAACTCGGGACCTTTGCCTTTCACGGGCAAGTGCTCTACCAACTGAGCTACCCAAGCACGACTCACGCCCCGTCTTCACAGCTTTACTTCTGCCAGTACCTCACCTCCTATCTTCCAAACTTTATAGAAGCTCTCCTGCGAACGTTGCACAACTAGCACTCCTGAAAGAAAGGATATTGCGGAGACATGGCTTAGCCAAGCCTGGGGGATGTTTCCAGAATGAGATTTTCACTCTGCAGCGGAGTGTGCGCTGATATGAAACTTCCTGGCAGATTAAGACTGTGTGCCAGACCGAAACATCCCCCAGGCTGTGGCTAAGCCATGTCACTGCAATATCCTTTCTTTCAGGAGTGCTAGTTCTGCAAGGTTCGCAGGAGAGCTTCTGTAAAGTTTGGAAGGTAGGAGGCGAGGTACTGGCAGAAGTAAAGCTGTGAAGACGGGGCGTGAGTCGCGGTTGGGTAGCTCAGTTGGTAGAGCACTTCCCCGCGAAAGGCACAGGTCCCGAGTTCGAGTCTCGGTCTGGCACACAGTTTTAATCTGCCAGGAAGTTTCATATTAGCGCACACTCCGCTGCAGAGTGAAAATATCATTCTGGAAACACCCCCCAGGCTGTGGCCAAGCCATGTCTCCGCAATATCCTTTCTTTCAGGAGTGCTATAGTACAATTCTTTTATCTTGGCGGCTCGCGCATGCCCGCCCAGACGCGGGAGATTGCTGCGTTGCCAGTTGCACACGACGCACGCGCCAAGAAACAGCGCCATAGTATAGCATAGTTCGCAAGCTTAAGTTTAGGGGGGGGGGGGGGGGAGCGCAGTTCATGAAGTAAAGCCACCACGCCCGCATTAACCCTTTCGCTGCTACAGAGACGTGCTCCCCGCATTCCGCGCTGTGCGCGATTTTGTCACTGCACTGCTTGCATGTGCTGACGCATAGTGTTCCGACTGCTTTGACACACTTATCATTCGATTTAACAAAAACTATTTGGCCCAAAAATTAGATTTTTACACATCTTCTTGACTGATACCTTCCCCCCATAAATGACTTAATTTTGTTTCGATGTTCAACGCAGTTATTATGCAGCATTTAATATAGTAAACCATAACAAAATTATATTTGAAATAGCTCAGAGCACTTCACCGATGGACGGTATATTCAAGTCCTAATGTTTTCGTTAGTCCACAGTTTTGTTTAACGTATTTTGTCTACTTCCTGTTGATTGATTGAAGTGCTTTAAAATAAAGCCAAACGCGCCCGGTGTAAATTAAACTTTTATTGCAGTCGCGAAAGACGGAATATTTCCCAATATTACAAACGACACCTATGTGGTACTAAATTAAATGAGATATTGTTATACAGTAAATTTTATATGAAATTTAGGTATCTTGTCCACATTTCATTCTCAACATTGTGGCAACTAAAATCGACCATACAGAAAGTATACGCTATGAACTTTTACCTCTGCAACCTCTTCAAAATTTCGTGCAATGGTTTACTACATTTAATGCTGCACAATAACTGCGTTGAACATCGAAACAAAATTAAGTCATTTATGGGGGGAAGGTATCAGTCCAAAAGATGTGTGAAAATCAAATTTTTGGGCCAAATCGTTTTTGTTAAATCGAATGATAAGTGTGTAAAAGCAGTCGGAACACCATGTGTCTGCACAGGCGAGCAGTGCAGCGCGGAATGCGGGGATCACGTGTCTGCAGCAGCGAAAGGGTTAATGAAGAGATAAAGCACTAGAAATTTCAAAAAATTGAATTCAAACGAATAAAATTTGTGAAGTAAGACCCTTCCGTATTGTTTTTAAATAAAGAAAATATTTAGCTTTGCACAAGGTTTGAACTCATCGCCTTTCACTCACTAACCCAATGCCTTAACCGTTACGCTATCGCAGCTCGTCTAAGAAAATGTCTCTATGTAGAGTCTAACAAGTTACGCAGAATACTGACAAACACTGTTGGTATGACTATGAATTACTCACACTTCGTCGAAGTACAATAGGAAATAAACAGTTACCGCTGCTCTTTATTGCGAAAAAACGGTTAGTGAGATTGATACAAACACCTTTCCTTGCTATCGCCTGAATTAGGAGTCTTATTGCTTGTTTGGTTTAATTAATTAATATAATATGAAGCAATTGGTATAAAGAATGCTTTTTCCAAACTTTCTATAAAAGAATGTCTGCTATCAAGACATTGCTTTTGCTCTGTTACTTTATTTATGACTGAACGTTTCTAAAACTGAAGACACTCGATTGTGCTCTGCTCTGCAGTCGAGATCTGGCAACGTCGTTCACTGATCATAGGCTGACTGTGTTTTGTGACGTCAGATGCGCAGAACGAACGTAAACTCGGCCGCCAACATAAATGACGCGCACTTTAGTTGTGCAAGGTTCGCAGGAGAGCTTCTTTAAAGCTTGGAAGGTAGGAGGCGAGGTACTGGCAGAAGTAAAGCTCTGAAGACGGGGCGTGAGTCGTGCTTGGTTAGTTCAGTTGACAGAGCACTTGCCCGTGAAAGGCAAAGGTCACGAGTTCGAGTCTCGGTCCAGCACACAGTTTTAATCTGCCAGGAAGTTTCATGTATATGTATTTAGAAAAACACTGTTTCAGCCCAAATGCCAATATTACAGGAGACAGTGCATGGTGTAGGTGGTACAACTTACACAACACTCAGTGAGAGCAAAGATGTCCCTCCACTGGAAAAAGTAAAGCCAAACATAGTGTTCATATTTGACAATGATGTTGCGACCAACATCAAATTCGGCAATATTTCTGTTTCGGTTGCTATATGGCTGTTGATGTATTTTACGCGAGTCAGACATATTCCAGAATGCCAGATCAGCTGGTAAGGGATAATACAAACTGAATTATAGCTTTCAAATAAGACAATCAAAATTTAAAACACATTTACCAGGCTCATGTAGGAACCAATATGTCGGTCAATGATTTTGTAAAGATATGTACAGATTGCTGGAATCATTCACAGTATGATTTCTCGTTATTGATGACACAAGAAAACTGGATAATGGCAGGTATAGACAGAACATCCACAAACATTAAGAAAAGTTTTTATCACTTCGGTTCCGTGAGTTCCAGAACCTGTACAGAAAATTGGAATATAGATCAACATAAACTTCAAATCCGCCCTTTTTATTGCTCATGAAAACAACACACTGCATGTTGTACCACCATACAGCGAGACCTTCAGAGGTGGTGGTCCAGATTGCTGCACACAAGGTACCTCTGACATCCAGTAGCACGTCCTTTTGCATTGATGCATGCTTGTATTCGCCGTGGCATACTATCCACAAGTTCACCCAGGCACTGTTGGTCCAAATTGTCCCACTCCTCAACAGGGATTCGGCGTAGATCCCTCAGAGTGGTTGGTGGGTCACGTCGTCCATAAACTGCCCTTCTCAATCCATCCGAGGCATGTTCGATAGGATTTATGTCTGGAGAACATGCTGGCCACTCTAGTCGAGTGATGTCGTTATCCTGAAGGATGTCATTCACAAGATGTGCAAGATGGCGTCGCGAAATGTCCATGAAGAGGAATGCCTCGCCAATATGCTGTCAATATGGTTGCACTATCGGTAGGAGGATGGCATTCAAGTATCGTACAGCCATTACGGCGCCTTCCATGAGCACCAGTGGCGTACGTCGGTCCCACATAATGCCACCCCAAAACAGCAGGAAACCCCCACCTTACTGCACTCCCTGGACAGTGTGTCTAAGGCGTTCAGCCTGACAGGGTTGCCTCCAAACACGTCTCCAACGATTGTCTGGTTGAAGAAACATGCAACACTCATCGATGAAGAGAACGTGATGCCAATCCTGAGCGGTCCATTCAGCATGTTGTTGGGACCATCTCTACCGCACTGCGTGGTGTGTTGGTTGCAAAGATGGACCTCGCCATGGATGTCGGGAGTGAAGTTGTCCATGATGCAGCCTATTGAGCACAGTTTGAGTAGCAACACGATGTGCTGTGACTGCACGAAAAGCATTATTCAAGATGGAATCGTTGCTGTCAGAGTTCCTCCGAGCCATAATCCGTTGGTAGCGGTCATCCACTGCAGGCCTTGGGCGGTCTGAGTGGGGCATGTCATCGACAGTTTCTGTCTTTCCGTATCTCCTCCATTTCCGAATAAAATCGCTTTGGTTCACTCCGACACGCCTGGGCACTTCCCTTATTGAGAGCCCTTCCTGGCACAAAGTAACAATACAGACGCGATGGAACCGCAGTATTGACCGTCTAGGCATGGTTGAACTACAGAAAACACGATCCGCGTACCTCCTTCCTGGAGGAGTGACTGCAACTGATCGGCTGTCGGACTCCTCCGTATAATAGGCGCTGCTCGTGCATAGTTGTTTACATCTTTGGGCGCGTTTACTGACATGTCTGAACAGTCAAAGGGACTGTGTCTGAGATACAATAACCACAGTCAACGTCTTTCTTCAGGAGTTCCGGGAACTGGGGTGATGCAAAACTTTTTCTGATGTGTGCATATAACCATGCAACAAGGTGAGTATATCAGTGTACGCATCACCATGGATAAATTCGAACGCATGCCAGGAGCTCAGTTTAATAGGATGGGTGTGCATAGACAAATCATTCGCTTGTACACGGGCACGAATATTGAAACTCTCTAACGTAAAGTTGGAGGTGTACGCATGGAACTACAGATGTATTGTCATACCCTCCTGACACTGAACAATACACTGAATGATAGGGTTAATGGTATCGAGAAACAAGTAAAAGACTTAACTGAAGGGATAAAAGCTGTTATTGAGAAGCGATTGTTGTATGAACAGGTTCATGCAATTGAAAAACAAAGTAGGCGACCTAACTGAAAGGAAAATAGCTGTTACCAAGGAGGATGAGCTGCATAAGAAGGAGAAAAGCGGATATATAAAACCTCACGCTGCACAGTAGTCCAATTAGTATAGAATGAGATCAGTTACTGAATCTCTCGATGAACTCTCAATGAAATTCCACAACTATGACGATCACGCAATTGCCGATTTCATTAACCGTTACAGCGACGCTAGGATAGACAAAACATTTGGTGTCAGTGGTGAAAAACCGTACATGTCGGGCTTGTAGCCTATAACTTTAAATGAGTTAATTATAAAACCTATATTGTATGGTGAAAGAAACGACAGTGGTAATGTTATTGACATTCAGCATGAAAGAGTAAGCACTCGACTCCCGCAGTATTTATATTACGATGACCACAATAAGCTAATAGACAGCTCATGGCATCAGCTGCCTCTGGTAATACAGCTCATTCGAATGAAATTTTTTCAATAATTTCTTAGCTTAGAGAGAGAGATACCATCTAATAAGTATGGATATTATAGTTCGAGAATTGCAGAAACCAGCATGCAAAACATACCCTCGAAGATGTGTTATGATTAAAGGTTTGGTCGGCCTGTAGGAGGCGGATCTTGTCGACATGAGGGAATATTCACGTGTGAATAACGGATTCAAATATATTGCAATGGTCATTGATACTTATTCTAAATATGCATGGGCATTAACCGTGGAAGCGAAAACAGGGAAGGACGTCGAGCATAAGTTTGATGGATTGCTGCAGACGGGGATGAATCGAAGCCCAGACAACCTTCAAACACATCACGGCGACGAGTTTTACAATAGGTATTTCAAGTCTGTGATGGAGCGGTATGGAAAACATCACGACTCGACGTTACCCACCTGAATGCGAGTATTGTGGGACGTCTGAAAAGAACAGTCAAAACCCAAACGTGGATGCAATTTAATGATTGTGGCTCACACAAATGGACCAATATACTCCCGCAAACAATTTCACAGTATAATCGAATCAAACATCGCACAATAAAAAAGAGAGTAATCGAAATACGTGATAATAGGCTTCTAGATACAGTATACAATCGTATTAAAATGTTAGATGCGTTCTAACAGCAATTTATTGTAGATGATTTAGTACATATTTCAAAACACAAGTCGACATTTGAGGAGTCATACATACCAAACTGGTCAACCGAGACATTCACAGTTTCCAAAGTGCAGAGATCGAATCCTAGAACCTACCTGTTAAAGGACAGCAGTGGTACTGAAATTGCAGAATGCTTTTACACAGAAGAGTTACAGAAGAGCTCGGAACCGGATGTGTATCTCGTAGAGAGGGTCATACGGCGTTCAAGCAACAGTTAAATGGCTTGGTTTTTCCGCATCACAAAACTGCTGGATCGACGCTGACGGTTTGCTATATAACAGGGTTCGCCGACCACAACCACCTCAGTAGCATAACATGCGTGATAGAAGACGCATTAGAGGAGGAGGCAGTACTCTCGACAAACTACTAGTCGAATTACCCATTCCTAGATATAAGTACTGTGGACCTGGAACAAATCTTCAGAAACGATTGGCACGCAGTGATAAGGGGATAAATATGCTCGACGAAGCGTGTATGGAACACAACATCGCATATGCAGCAAATAAAGAGCGTCACACCGCCGATCGAATTTTAGCTGATAAAGCTAAGGCAACACGTGCCAGAAGAGATACTGCTATACGTGAACGTTTTTAAAATTTTTTATGAAATTTTTTGTTTTTATGTGTATCGCTGCATGTAAAAATCATCTCCCGTCTCTTGTTATATCAGTGCGATAACTGAAGATGTGCCTATAAGAGCACGAAACTGGTTGTGTGTTAATAACAAGAAATTACAACTGTAGCATTATTTTCAACCTCTGGCATAATGCTCAGTTTCGGATGTTCCTCCAACAGGATTGTTTGAAGTAATATGTCCCGCGGGGCAATTGGAACGTATTACCAATTTCTGAATTTACGCAAGATCCCAGAACCGATCGTGGTCCTCTGGTTGGGAGCCGAGTGGAAGGCTTAAACCAGAGGCTCAGACGATTCTGCGGAGATCTGGGGTATAAATTTCTCGACCTCCGCTATCGGGTGGAGAAATGTAGGGTCCCCCTGAATAGGTCAGGCGTGCACTACACGCAGGAAGCGGCTACAAAGGTAGAGGAGTACGTGTGGAGTGCACATGTGGGTCTTTTGGGTTAGAGAATTCCCTCCCTAGGCCCGACAAGACGCCTCCTGAGATGCGACAAGGTAGTGGTAGGCAAAACGCAACAGGGAATAACAATATTAATGTGCTAATAGTAAACTGCAGGAGCGTTTATAGAAAGGTCCCAGAACTGCTCTCATTAATCAAGGGCCGAAAACCGGTTAGCAATAAAAATAATATTATAGAACAAAAGCAAACTGGTGCTTTTCATATATTATATTTCACACATATTACACCCTTATTTGTACACATATTTCCATGAATGTCTAGCGAATTTCGCCCTACAATTCCGTTTTCACGCAGGTTAATGTTTATGATGTCGTATCTTCTGAACTACGTCCTCTAAACTGATATAATGTTACAGGTACATCCAGGGGTGTGCCGACTGTATGCGAAGTTTGTTGTAAACAGAGTTAGTAGTAAAGAAGTAATAAATTAAAACGTCTTGCATGTTAGGCTGTTTCTCAGGCATCTCAGTGTTTACGACGTTAGAGCTCCTGAATTAGGTGCCGTACCACACTACATCTTTCTGGAACATTCACCCAGCATATGTCGATACCGTATGGGAAATGTGTTGCGAATAGAGTTTGCAGCCAAGAAGAGTCTCGGTCAGACAAACAGTTTTAATCTGCCAGGAAGTTTCATAGCAGTGCACACTACGCTGTAGAGTGAAAATTTCATTCTGGAAACATCCTCCAGCAGTATCCTTTCTTCCAGGAGTACTAGTTCTGCATAGTTCGCAGGAGTGCTTCTGTGAAGTTTGGAAGGTAGGAGACGAGGTACTGGCGGAATTGAAGCTGTGAGGACGGATTGTGAGTCGTGCTTGGGTAGCTCAATTGGCTGAGCACTTGCCCGCGAAACGCAGAAAGCCCAAGTTCGAGTCTCGGTCCGGTACACAGTTTTAATCTGCTAGGAAGTTTCATATCAGCGCACACTCCGCTGCAAAGAGAAAATTCATTCTGTAAATAATATGTGTACCAAGTTGGGCTGAAATCGATCCAGACATTTGGAGGGGATGTGAAACACAAATACATAAACCCATTTTTATAATTTGTATGGATTTATTAACTAGCTGTTACCTATGGCTGTGTTCACATATGAGTGATGGTGAGTTAGTAAGGTATTTAATATGAAATAACATTAGCTGCCCTCACATGTCTGCCTGTTTGGGTAAGCATAGCTCATGATACGCAACCTGTATTGCCCCCTCCCAAACTGTCCCAACTCATGATGCGTCGGGATGCACAGCGTCGTTGCCGAGCAGTTTGTACAGAGGGGTATGGGCAGCAGCACTCATGTATGCATCACGCTATTGAAGTAGCTATACATCATACAATGTATACATTACGCAACAAATAGTGTGGAAGTATGGATTAAACACAATGAAGAGTGATAAGCATTGTATTCATTATTTTGAATCGTAGTGCTTATCACATAACCAATAAATGCATTTTCACAAATATAAAGATCAAAAGCTAGAATTTGAAAAGCTTATTCAGAGAGTAAATATTTTTCCCTAATTCGCGTAGTATTCTTGAAATAAATAAGTCTCATGTACTAGAAACTTCCTAACTCAGCCTATTTGCTGCTTTGGGTTCAACTTATCTCCGCACCAAATATCATCGAATCTGGTTCAACGTGTTAGTCGTGAAAACGTAACGAACAGAGTTACTTTCGCATTTATAATATTAGTATGGATAAAAATTTCACTTACGGTATCGTTTTCTTTTCGTGAGCCGATTTTTATTAAATAAAGCCTATACGGTGCCTTCACATGTCTGCCAGTTTGGGTAAGAACCACAGGAAAATTCGTCCCGTAGTTTTTGAGATTAACGTGTTCAAATACACAAACAGAGAGACACGACAGAAATACAGATTTATTATTAGTGTAGATTTAAACAATTATGCTGCATCCTCTGCCCACATGCTATAAGAGTTGTCGGCCATCGGCATCAGAAGACTCTCGAGCAGAACTACAGATTGCCACTCCATCCCTTCCCTTGCCTTGTTGGCGAGGCGAATCTGTCACCAACTTAGTGTTCATATGAACAATTATGTTCCATAATCAGCTGCATCACAGCACACGCATATATCGAGTGTCTTTGAATGCCTGCCAGCAGAGAAAATCTCTCGTTGGTGCCTCCAGGAAGTGTGGCTATTAGCTTGGCTAATGACCGCCACTTACGACAGCACTCCAGCTAGTCAGCTGCGGCCGAGATCCACGTCACTCATGATATCTCTCTTCTGGAAGTCGGCCATCCGTGGCCGCGAACTGCGCTACTTTCGACAATATGGGGGGGCAGTCCACAAAGAACAACCTCCGACACCTGCATCACTGGCAACAGCCCTCAGCCAGAATCAGTTTCGCTGGCTTGCCAGATGTGCCTGCTGTTAGATTGCATAACGAATGAATCAGGTGTCCGACAGTAACGAGAGGTTCCGCTAGATCGCACGTTCCCATTTCTTTGAACTTTTTTTCAGTTTGCGGTAGGTTGTGGGCACTACTAATACACTCCTGGAAATGGAAAAAAGAACACATTGACACCGGTGTGTCAGACCCACCATACTTGCTCCGGACACTGCGAGAGGGCTGTACAAGCAATGATCACACGCACGGCACAGCGGACACACCAGGAACCGCGGTGTTGGCCGTCGAATGGCGCTAGCTGCGCAGCATTTGTGCACCGCCGCCGTCAGTGTCAGCCAGTTTGCCGTGGCATACGGAGCTCCATCGCAGTCTTTAGCACTGGTAGCATGCCGCGACAGCGTGGACGTGAACCGTATGTGTAGTTGACGACTTTGAGCGAGGGCGTATAGTGGGCATGCGGGAGGCCGGGTGGACGTACCGCCGAATTGCTCAACACGTGGGGCGTGAGGTCTCCACAGTACATCGATGTTGTCGCCAGTGGTCGGCGGAAGGTGCACGTGCCCGTCGACCTGGGACCGGACCGCAGCGACGCACGGATGCACGCCAAGACCGTAGGATCCTACGCAGTGCCGTAGGGGACCGCACCACCACTTCCCAGCAAATTAGGGACACTGTTGCTCCTGGGGTATCGGCGAGGACCATTCGCAACCGTCTCCATGAAGCTGGGCTACGGTCCCGCACACCGTTAGGCCGTCTTCCGCTCACGCCCCAACATCGTGCAGCCCGCCTCCAGTGGTGTCGCGACAGGCGTGAATGGAGGGACGAATGGAGACGTGTCGTCTTCAGCGATGAGAGTCGCTTCTGCCTTGGTGCCAATGATGGTCGTATGCGTGTTTGGCGCCGTGCAGGTGAGCGCCACAATCAGGACTGCATACGACCGAGGCACACAGGGCCAACACCCGGCATCATGGTGTGGGGAGCGATCTCCTACACCGGCCGTACACGACTGGTGATCGTCGAGGGGACATTGAATAGTGCACGGTACATCCAAACCGTCATCGAACCCATCGTTCTACCATTCCTAGACCGGCTAGGGAACTTGCTGTTCCAACAGGACAATGCGCGTCCGCATGTATCCCGTGCCACCCAACGTGCTCTAGAAGGTGTAAGTCAACTACCCTGGCCAGCAAGATCTCCGGATCTGTCCCCCATTGAGCATGTTTGTGACTGGATGAAGCGTCGTCTCACGCGGTCTGCACGTCCAGCACGAACGCTGGTCCAACTGAGGCGCCAGGTGGAAATGGCATGGCAAGCCGTTCCACAGGACTACATCCAGCATCTCTACGATCGTCTCCATGGGAGAATAGCAGCCTGCATTGCTGCCAAAGGTGGATATACACTGTACTAGTGCCGACATTGTGCATGCTCTGTTGCCTGTGTCTATGTGCCTGTGGTTCTGTCAGTGTGATCATGTGATGTATCTGACCCCAGGAATGTGTCAATAAAGTTTCCCCTTCCTGGGACAATGAATTCACGGTGTTCTTATTTCAATTTCCAGGAGTGTACTTCATTTAATAACAACTACTGGAAAAAAATGTTCTCAGTTACACAGGAGCAAAGTAAACATGAAATATTTAAATGTTTAGTATCATTTATGCCACACCAGCAGAAGAAACCACCATGCAAGTATTGATGATGATAACAACAGTAATATATTGTCAACATGGGTGTGCGTGCGTGTGTGTGTGTGTGTGTGTTTACTGTTGTTATGGTCCTCGCAGGTGACATCATTAAGTATTTTCTAGCATCAGACAGCTGTACATTCATTACACAAATCAACAGCAAGCACGTCCAGATGGCCGGCGAGACTGCTTCTGGCTAGCAGTTGTAACCAGTGACACGGGTCTCAGAGTCTTATCCTCGTGGATTCCTTCCTACCTATCACTAGTGTAGCAGGTCTCAGCTGCAGCTGGCTGGCTTCCGGTCGAGAGTTGTCGTGAGTGATGTGGGTCTTGGCTGCAGCTGTCTGGGTCAACTGCTGCCGCAAGAGGCGATATTTTTAACATTTCATCACTGAAGTTAATAGCCTCACTTCCTGGAAGTACCACCCACAGAGGCTGTCAGCTAGTAGTCATTCAAAGTCAGTTGTCGTGAGTGTGCTGTGATAAGTCCTCTATAGCGCATAATTGTTTATGTGAGTACAAAATATTGACAGATACGTGCCACCTTGGTGGTGAGGGAGCAGCCTGCTGCAGCTCCACTCACGAGTCTTCTGATGCAGCTGGCTGGCTGACATCTATTGTAGTACCAGGCTGGGGATGCAGCACAATTATTTAAATAAATGACAACCATAAAAATGCCGACATCCCTGCTTCACATTTACTGTTTAAATAAATAATAAAATGCCACCATCTTGAATGTAAAACACACAAATGAGTTACATCCACCATCTTGAATTTCACTGCCATTTTGGATTGGGGGAGTTGGAAGAGAGGAAGAGGAAAGAGGGATAGGGACAAGAGAAGTGTGAAGGTGGGTGCAGAAGGGAAGAGACGGGAGGTAATGGGGGAGGATAGGGGGAGAATAGGTAGATAGCCTTGAACTTGACCTTGACTTGTCACTCGTCACACTGACGTACATGAGTCGTCATACTCCCCATCGTGCACCGCTCTTAAAGGAAATTAAGTTTCAAAAATGGTACAAGAGATGTTACTCAGCATGACATCCGAGTTTGAGAAATCTAGGTAGTGTAAAATACCATGTGCTACAACAGAGCCGCTAAGCATATCAAAGAGTGACTTAGTATGTTCCTACCGAATCTACACTCAATGTGATTTGCATGCGTGTCTTTGTCAACAGGGGCTGCTGGAGAGCTGCAAGGAACTAACTAATGTCACAAAATAAGATTTTTTCAGACCCCGCAAGAATATGCTGTGTCGATCATTCATAGGCAAGATTACAAACTGGCCCGCCAACGAAACAAATTTTAATTCAACGCTCTGGATGACAGAGTGTGGGACTAGTGACAAATCTGCGTAGCAGGAGCAGCTGAAGGTCAATTAGTAAGTGGGTAGTCGGAAAAGAGGAGAGAGACAGTGAGTTTGCCTTCTCGAGGCATGTATCATCGACTCACAAGGAAAGGTCCCCAGCGGTGAAATCGATTATTTTAAGCCACGTATACTATGATACAGATTAAAATGCCAGATATCACATCCTGCAACCATTCAACCAGGTGGGGCCTCATTTGTGAGTAATCGACGAAAAATTTTCTGAATTTTACGTGATAGTAAAGCACTATTACAAAATTGTTGAGGCTTTCGTGGCCACTTGTTGACAAACTGCCTATTGGCTTCTGTCTCGGGTTCTTCGGCCGACGTTCATCTAATGATTTTTCTGACGTTTCGCCACCGGCAATGGAGGGTGAAGCTTTGACAATGCCAGCCACTCGTGCTGGCGAAACGTCAGAAAAATCATTAGATGAACGTCGGCCGAAGAACCCGAGACAGAAGCCAATAGGCAGTTTGTCAAAGCACTATTAATTAGTTGTGTGATGTAACGCGTGTGGTAAGGCATTCACACGCAAAAAACCGTTGGTTCCAACTTTGTGAGATGCTTTAAATAATTTTATTTTTAAATCTTTATCGAAATGACTTTGATCGTTATTTTTATTCAGTTAATTGGTTTAAATGTAACTTTTTATTTATATTCCTTTGTCACATCATTTTAATCACCACATGAACTTTTTGCAATTGTTCTCAGTTTTTTCTTTATATCATTCTTGTTCCAGTTGGAATTTTGCTCAATGTGAATTTAATTACATTTACGTACCATAATACTGAAATATTTGAAAACGTCGATCTGTTGGTTAAAAAACAAAAGACGAGCAATCTATTTATACTGGCTTGCAATGGCTTCAAAAATGTATTTTTCGTTATAAAATGCATATTTTTGTATGATAATCTTCATACAAACACTTAAAACATAGCCTTAATGCCTGTGGTACTATGGAAAACATAACGCAGATGCAGATGTAAATGAAATAAGGGGTTATAAGTAAAACGAAATTCAAGCAAAATGAGGAAACGAAATAATGAACGCAGTAATATGGAGGAAAAAATAGGATTATGAAATGAAGGAAATTAAATCAAAATTAACATGTAAAATTAATTAAAATTGCATGACCAAAGATTTAAAATTGAAAAGCGTGATAGGAAGAAAAATGAAAGAAAATGGAGAAGTTGATACGCTGATGACAATTAAGTGACACAGGAATAAAAACAAAAATTTCCTTTAAACAAATTAATTGAATAAAATAATGATTAAAGTCATTTTCTTAAATAGTTTTAAAAAATGTGGAGCATCTGACGATATTTGAACCCACGACTTTCCACTTCAAAGAGCCTCACCCTATCCACTGCAGCTCACAAACAGTCCACTGCTGAGTACTTTTTTAACGCTCCTAAGCGTGATGCAAAATTACGAAACTTTTTCCGTCAATTACTAGCAAACGAGGGCCACCAGGATGAATGGCTGCAGGGTGCTATACCTGGGATCTTAACCTACATCACCGTATAGATGGTTTCAAAAAGTTGATCCCACCGCTGGGGATCTCTCCTTGTCAGTTTTCAGACTTTGAGTCAGACCTCTGCATTCATTCTGATGTCTATTGTCAGTCTGTGACCTATTTACTTTACATTCCATGTCGCACAGACATCTTTGCAGTCTCATGTTTGAATATTTAGGCATCTAATAGCATTTCTTTGTCTGGCGTCAGCTTCCCATTATTACGTTGACACCGATTCTACTAGATTTTCACCACATACAATAGTCGACAAGTGCAAAGACAATAACGCAATACAGCCACCAAGCTGAACGATACCTGGATGGATGAAGGGCGGCTGTCAACCAGTGGAAGAGGGAGTGCTGAGTTAAGCCGTCCAGGGCGTCGCCTCAAGGCCACAGAAGAGCATAGAAGATTAAAACTGCTAGCTGCCAGCCCACAGCCATACGCATAACAAGAGGGAAATCGACACGTTACTCACACATTGCATCACCTGCACATACCTTCATATAAAACTGACTGCATCAACTGGTGAGATGAAATGGTTCATTCCCTAAACCCTTACTCGTCCAATTACTGAGTCGCGTCTATGGACATTCAAACTGGCCCTAATGACGTATTTGCATTCTTGATCCAATAACAACGCTAAATGTTTCCATGTATTAATCCTTAATTCAATTTGTTTTCACTGTGACCTGATTTGCATGTACTAATTTCCTTCAACTTAAATTCTGTACATGATGTCTCCCAACGTGGGGGTAGTTTCATGTTAGTTTCCATGAACAAATTTGTATTATTACATTTAGTGTGCATAGTTTGGGGCGACCTCACTTTTGATTTATGGGTCAAATTTTTTTATCATAGGACAAACATGAAGTTCGTCCAGAAACATTACATTTTGTCATTTAGCAAAATAACTTGCCCATTGCAATATTAGTCACGAATTTTAGTGAAAGTCTACTCAATAGCATGGGTGAGTAGTAAGGTAAGAGTGACATGAGCACAATTTTGATATAAAATTCATAGGCAAAAGTAATTAAATTGATGAGCCCAACCACGCCCACCTCCACCCGCCATGACGTCATGTGTTTTTCTCAGCCTGCACATGGGTCTCCACACCCTCCCCCCTCCCAACACCTCCTCCTCCCCCACATACCCTATTGGAGGTAATTTTGGCGGGGATTTCTTTGTCTCAGGACTGTGGTGATGTCCCACCTCACCCCACATCCTGGAATCGGCTGGAAATTAAAACTGGCGGTGCCCTTTCCAGGACTCAAACACCGATCCTCCTGGAAGGAAAGCCCAAGCGCACTGACCTAACACAATTATTTCACCAGAGGAGATTCTAATTGGCCGTAGCCAAGAGGAATGCAGCACCTAATCACATCAGGGTCATAAGGTGGGCCCAGCAGCTTTGCAGCCTCAGTTGCAGTCAGTCATCCAGCATGAAGCGCTAGCTGAGATCGTTCACTGCTTTCCAGCTGCAGCAGCAACAGTATAGGGAGAAGGTACAGAAGAGTAAGTACCCCTACTTAATGAGTGTGTTTACTGTCATGTGAGGAAGACGAAGCCTTAGTGCTTCTATCATCGCTTGTAACAGTTTTTCTTCTCTGCTCATCAGTGGATGTGACGTCCTCCAGCCTGATATAGCCTCCAAAAGTGACATGTCTCAGGCCGTCGGGACCCACAGCGGCGGCAGCACCCTGGGATCCTGTCACCCACCTGGTCACCTTGATGGAGCGGGATAATCAGCTGTTATTGTCTGTTGAAGACACCCAGCCAGCCCGTGACTCGCTGAAGTGCACTGGGGGTCCTAATCAGCATGATGCAGGTCGGTACTGGATCGCATCATATACGCCATCACAGAATATTCGTCTTAGACTGCGTGGACAAAGTGATGATGTAGTGGATGAGAAGACACCACTTAAGCCCTGTGCACAAAATGTTAAAATGTGTGTGAAATCTTATGGGACTTAACTGCTAAGACCATCAGTCCCTAAGCTTAAACACTACTTAACCTAAATTATCCTAAGAACAAACACACACACCCATGCCCGAGGGATGACTCAAACCTCCGCTGGGACCAGCCGCACAGTCCATGACTGCAGCGCCTTAGACCCCTGTGCACAACCACTCTTCACTTCAGTGTATAATTTAACCATTAGTGGTTCAAAATATTTACATATTGGTACAGAGGCAGCTGCAGACAGAGACTCTTGTGTTGTGATAGAGATCAAGAATGCCGGCCCGAGTGGCCGAGCGGTTCTAGGCGCTACAGTCTGGAGCCGCGCGACCGCTACGGTCGCAGGTTCGAATCCTGCCTCGGGCATGGATGTGTGTGATGTCCTTAGGTTAGTTAGGTTTAAGTAGTTCTAAGTTCTAGAGGACTGATGACCTCAGAAGTTAAGTCCCACAGTTCTCAGAGTCATTTGAACCATTTTTAGATCAAGAATGGAGATAAAAGTATTGAAGTGTGGTTTACAGAGGTGTAATGAGATTAACTATGTCATGTAAAAGGCCACTTCTAGCAGCAGTTGACCACTGAGTATCATCCAAGCCAACCTCCTCCAGGCATCTGCTGTGCTGTTCCAATTCTGTCCTTTATAACAGTGTACACAGACGCTGCACTCTGTGTGAAATCGGGTGACACATTTGTTCATCTACAGCACTCCACCGTTAAAACCTCTTTCAGTCTATAGATGATGTCATCCACTGCATTGGGAAGACTGAATAGATGGTTGCCTTGTGTTAAAGCGGTGAATAGAGACATTGCCGAGATTCAAAGTATGAGCAGTGTGCATGTAGACGACTCCAAACAGTGGGTCAATATGGTGCCAATGAAAAGTAATGTACTACCAATAAGTTTGAGAGAAACACATGCTAACTTCTAGGCTTACAAGAAGGCTTTATTTTCTACATTATGTACTACTGTTAAGGTAAAGAAATACCTGAGAATGTAGTGCAACCTGTGTTCGATTACTGAATAAAAATGTAAATAACCATGTATATGTTTTCTATTTCTTACCTCTCATTATTCAGTCTGGAACCGAGCGACTGCTACCGTCGCAGGTTCGAATCCTGCCTCGGGCATGGACGTGTGTGATGTCCTTAGGTTAGTTAGGTTTAGGTAGTTCTAAGTTCTAGGGGACTGATGACCTCAGAAGTTAAGTCCCATAGTGCTCAGAGCCATTTGAACCATTATTTTCTATAAAAACACTTTGTACGCCGGTACACGATGTAGCAGATATCATGGCAGGGTGGAAGAATCATCAAAACTTTGTTGTCAGCGACTGTAGCTGTGACGTTGTGCAAGAAGCCCGGAAGAAGAATGGCGTATTCCAACCTGTAGGTCCATCCAGTAGCGGTGGGACAAATGTTCTCATGTCACTGCCAACACATCCTGATTTAGTCTGCTTTGAGCATATATATGTATCCAGAATGAGATTTTCACTCTGCAGCGGATTGCGCGCTGATATGAAACTTCCTGGCAGATTAAAACTGTGTGCCGGACTGAGACTCAAACTCGGGACCTTTGCCTTTCGCGGGCAAGTGCTCTACCAACTGAGCTACCCAAGCACGACTCACGCCCCGTCTTCACAGCTTTACTTCTGCCAGTACCTCACCTCCTATCTTCCAAACTTTATAGAAGCTCTCCTGCGAACCTTGCACAACTAGCACTCCTGAAAGAAAGGACATTGCGGAGACTTGGCTTAGCCAAGCCTGGGGGATGTTTCCAGAACGAGATTTTCACTCTGCAGCGGAGTGTGCGCTGATATGAAACTTCCTGGCAGATTAAAACTGTGTGCCGGACCGAGACTCGAACTCGGGACCTTTGCCTTTCGCGGGCAAGTGCTCTACCAACTGAGCTACCCAAGCACGACTCACGCCCCGTCTTCACAGCTTTACTTTGGCCAGTACCTCACCTCCTATCTTCCAAATTTTATAGAAGCTCTCCTGCGAACCTTGCACAACTAGCACTCCTGAAAGAAAGGATATTGCGGAGACTTGTCTTAGCCAAGCCTGGGGGATGTTTCCAGAATGAGATTTTCACTCTGCAGCGGAGTGTGCGCTGATATGAAACTTCCTGGCAGATTAAAACTGTGTGCCGGACCGAGACTCGAGCTCGGGACCTTTGCCTTTCGCGGGCAAGTGCTCTACCAACTGAGCTACCCAAGCACGACTCACGCCCCGTCTTCACAGCTTTACTTCTGCCAGTACCTCACCTCCTTTCTTCCAAACTTTATAAAAGTTCTCCTGCGAACCTTGCACAACTAGCACTCCTGAAAGAAAGGACATTGCGGAGACTTGGCTTAGCCAAGCCTGGGGGATGTTTCCAGAATGAGATTTTCATTCTGCAGCGGAGTGTGCGCTGATATGAAACTTCCTGGCAGATTAAGACTGTGTGCCAGACCGAAGCATCCCCCAGGCTGTGGCTAAGCCATGTCACCGCAATATCGTTTTTACAGGAGTGCTAGATCTGCAAGGTTCGCAGGAGAGCTTCTGTAAAGTTTGGAAGGTAGGAGGCGAGGTACTGGCAGAAGTAAAGCTGTGAAGACGGGGCGTGAGTCGTGGTTGGGTAGCTCAGTTGGTAGAGCACTTGCCCGCGAAAGGCACAGGTCCCGAGTTCGAGTCTCGGTCCGGCACACAGTTTTAATCTGCCAGGAAGTTTCATATTAGCGCACACTCCGCTGCAGAGTGAAAATATCATTCTGGAAACACCCCCCAGGCTGTGGCTAAGCCATGTCTCCGCAATATCCTTTCTTTCAGGAGTGCTAGTTGTGCAAGGTTCGCAGGAGAGCTTCTTTAAAGCTTGGAAGGTAGGAGGCGAGGTACTGGCAGAAGTAAAGCTCTGAAGACGGGGCGTGAGTCGTGCTTGGGTAGCTCAGTTGATAGAGCACTTGCCCGCGAAAGGCAAAGGTCCCGAGTTCGAGTCTCGGTCCGGCACACAGTTTTAATCTTCCAGGAAGTTTCATGTATATGTATTTAGAAAAACACTGTTTCAGCCCAAATGCCAATATTACAGTAGACAGTGCATGGTGTAGGTGGTACAACTTACACAACACTCAGTGAGAGCAAAGATGTCCCTCCTCTGGAAAAAGTAA
Organism: Schistocerca nitens; assembly: GCF_023898315.1. Classification (NCBI taxonomy): domain Eukaryota; kingdom Metazoa; phylum Arthropoda; class Insecta; order Orthoptera; family Acrididae; genus Schistocerca; species Schistocerca nitens. The sequence goes on from NC_064616.1 coordinate 399,745,628, forward strand.
AGCCAAACATAGTGTTCATGTTTGACAATGATGTTGCGACCAACATCAAATTCGGCAATATTTCTGTGCGGTTGCTATATGGCTGTTGATGTATTTTACGCGAGTCAGACATATTCCAGAATGCCAGATCAGCTGGTAAGGGATAATACAAACTGAATTATAGCATTCAAATAAGACAATCAAAATTTAAAACACATTTACCAGGCTCATGTAGGAACCAATATGTCGGTCAATGATTTTGTAAAGATATGTACAGATTGCTGGAATCATTCACAGTATGATTTCTCGTTATTGATGACACAAGAAAACTGGATAATGGCAGGTATAGACAGAACATCCACAAACGTTAAAAAAAGTTTTTATCACTTCGGTTCCGTGAGTTCCAGAACCTGTACAGAAAATTGGAATATAGATCAACATAAACTTCAAATCCGCCCTTTTTATTGCTCGTGAAAATAACACACTGCATGTTGTACCACCATACAGCGAGACCTTCAGAGGTGGTGGTCCAGATTGCTGTACACAAGGTACCTCTAATATCCAGTAGCACGTCCTTTTGCATTGATGCATGCTTGTATTCGCCGTGGCATACTATCCACAAGTTCACCCAGGCACTGTTGGTCCAAATTGTCCCACTCCTCAACAGCGATTCGGCGTAGATCCCTCAGAGTGGTTGGTGGGTCACGTCGTCCATAAACTGCCCTTCTCAATCCATCCGAGGCATGTTCGATAGGATTTATGTCTGGAGAACATGCTGGCCACTCTAGTCGAGTGATGTCGTTATCCTGAAGGATGTCATTCACAAGATGTGCAAGATGGCGTCGCGAAATGTCCATGAAGACGAATGCCTCGCCAATATGCTGTCGATATGGTTGCACTATCGGTCGGAGGATGGCATTCACGTATCGTACAGCCATTACGGCGCCTTCCATGAGCACCAGTGGCGTACGTCGGTCCCACATAATGCCACCCCAAAACAGCAGGAAACCCCCACCTTACTGCACTCCCTGGACAGTGTGTCTAAGGCGTTCAGCCTGACAGGGTTGCCTCCAAACACGTCTCCAACGATTGTCTGGTTGAAGAAACATGCAACACTCATCGACGAAGAGAACGTGATGCCAATCCTGAGCGGTCCATTCAGCATGTTGTTGGGACCATCTCTACCGCACTGCGTGGTGTGTTGGTTGCAAAGATGGACCTCGCCATGGATGTCGGGAGTGAAGTTGTCCATGATGCAGCCTATTGAGCACAGTTTGAGTAGCAACACGATGTGCTGTGACTGCACGAAAAGGATTATTCAAGATGGAATCGTTGCTGTCAGAGTTCCTCCGAGCCATAATCCGTTGGTAGCGGTCATCCACTGCAGCCCATGGGCGGTCTGAGTGGGGCATGTCATCGACAGTTTCTGTCTTTCCGTATCTCCTCCATTTCCGAATAAAATCGCTTTGGTTCACTCCGACACGCCTGGGCACTTCCCTTATTGAGAGCCCTTCCTGGCACGAAGTAAAAATACAGACGCGATCGAACCGCAGTATTGACCGTCTAGGCATGGTTGAACTACAGAAAACACGATCCGCGTACCTCCTTCCTGGAAGAGTGACTGCAACTGATCGGCTGTCGGACCCCTCCGTATAACAGGCGCTGCTCGTCTATGGTTGTTTACATCTTTGGGCGCGTTTACTGACATGTCTGAACAGTCAAAGGGACTGTGTCTGTGATACAATAACCACAGTCAACGTCTTTGTTCAGGAGTTCCGGGAACCGGGGTGATGCAAAACTTTTTTTGATGTGTGCATATAACCATGCAACGAGGTGAGTATATCAGTGTATGCATCACCATGGATAAATTCGAACGTATGCCAGGAGCTCAGTTTAATAGGATGGGTGTGCATAGACAAAACATTCGCTTGTACACGGGCACGAATATTGAAACTCTCTAACGTAAAGTTGGAGGTGTACGCATGGAACTACAGATGTATTGTCATACCCTCCTGACACTGAACAATACACTGAATGATCGGGTTAATGGAATCGAGAAACAAGTAAATGACTTAACTGAAGGGAAAAAAGCTGTTATTGAGAAGCGATTGTTGTATGAACAGGTTCATGCAATTGAAAAACAAAGTAGGAGACTTAACTGAAAGGAAAATAGCTGTTACCAAGGAGGATGAGCTGCATAAGAAGGAGAAAAGCGGATATATAAAACCTCACGCTGCACAGTAGTCCAATTAGTATAGAATGAGATCAGTTACTAAATCTATCGATGAACTCTCAGCGAAATTCCACAACTATGACGATGACGCAATTGCCGATTTCATTAACCGTTACAGCGACGCTAGGATAGACAAAACATTTGGTGTCAGTGGTGAAAATCCGTACATGTCGGGCTTGTAGCCTATAACTTTAAATGAATTAATTATAAAACCTATATTGTATGGTGAAAGAAACGACAGTGGTAATGTTATTGACAATCAGCATGAAAGAGTAAGCACTCGACTCCCGCAGTATTTATATTACGATGACCACAATAAGCTAATAGACTGCTCATGGCATCAGCTGCCTCTGGTAATACAGCTCATTCGAATGAAATTTTTTCAATAATTTCTTAGGTTAGAGAGAGAGATATCATCTAATAAGTATGGATATTATAGTTCGAGAATTGCACAAACCAGCATGCAAAACATACCCTCGAAGATGTGTTATGATTAAAGGTTTGGACGACCTGTAGGAGGCGGATCTTGTCGACATGAGGGAATATTCACGTGTGAATAACGGATTCAAATATATTGCAATGGTCAATGATACTTATTCTAAATATGCCTGGGCATTAACCGTGGAAGCGAAAACAGTGAAGGACGTCGAGCATAAGTTTGATGGATTGCTGCAGACGGGGATGAATCGAAGCCCAGACAACCTTCAAACACATCACGGCGACGAGTTTTACAATAGGTATTTCAAGTCTGTGATGGAGCGGTATGGAAAACATCACTACTCGGCGTTACCCACCTGAATGCGAGTATTGTGGGACGTCTGAAAAGAACAGTCAAAACCCAAACGTGGATGCATTTTAATGTTTGTGGCTCACACAAATGGACCAATATACTCCCGCAAACAATTGCACAGTATAGTCGAATCAAGCATCGCACAATAAAAAAGAGAGTAATCGAAATACGTGATAATAGGCTTCTAGATACAGTATACAACCGTATTAAAATGTTAGATGCGTTCTAACAGCAATTTATTGTAGATGATTTAGTACATATTTCAAAACACAAGTCGGCATTTGAGGAGTCATACATACTAAACTGGTCAACCGAGACATTCACAGTTTCCAAAGTGCAGAGATCGAATCCTAGAACCTACCTGTTAAAGGACAGCAGTGGTACTGAAATTGCAGAATGCTTTTACACAGAAGAGTTACAGAAGAGCTCGGAACCGGATGTGTATCTCGTAGAGAGGGTCATACGGCGTTCAAGCAACAGTTAAATGGCTTGGTTTTTCCGCATCACAAAACTGCTGGATCGACGCTGACGGTTTGCTATATAACAGGGTTCGCCGACCACAACCACCTCAGTAGCATAACATGCGTGATAGAAGACGCATTAGAGGAGGAGGCAGTACTCTCGACAAACTACTAGTCGAATTACCCATTCCTAGATATAAGTACTGTGGACCTGGAACAAATCTTCAGAAACGATTGGCACGCAGTGATAAGGGGATAAATATGCTCGACGAAGCGTGTATGGAACACAACATCGCATATGCAGCAAATAAAGAGCGTCACACCGCCGATCGAATTTTAGCTGATAAAGCTAAGGCAACACGTGCCAGAAGAGATACTGCTATACGTGAACGTTTTTAAAATTTTTTATGAAATTTTTTGTTTTTATGTGTATCGCTGCATGTAAAAATCATCTCCCGTCTCTTGTTATATCAGTGCGATAACTGAAGATGTGCCTATAAGAGCACGAAACTGGTTGTGTGTTAATAACAAGAAATTACAACTGTAGCATTATTTTCAACCTCTGGCATAATGCTCAGTTTCGGATGTTCCTCCAACAGGATTGTTTGAAGTAATATGTCCCGCGGGGCAATTGGAACGTATTACCAATTTCTGAATTTACGCAAGATCCCAGAACCGATCGTGGTCCTCTGGTTGGGAGCCGAGTGGAAGGCTTAAACCAGAGGCTCAGACGATTCTGCGGAGATCTGGGGTATAAATTTCTCGACCTCCGCTATCGGGTGGAGAAATGTAGGGTCCCCCTGAATAGGTCAGGCGTGCACTACACGCAGGAAGCGGCTACAAAGGTAGAGGAGTACGTGTGGAGTGCACATGTGGGTCTTTTGGGTTAGAGAATTCCCTCCCTAGGCCCGACAAGACGCCTCCTGAGACGCGACAAGGTAGTGGTAGGCAAAACGCAACAGGGAATAACAATATTAATGTGCTAATAGTAAACTGCAGGAGCGTTTATAGAAAGGTCCCAGAACTGCTCTCATTAATAAACGGTCACAACGCCCACATAGTACTAGGGACAGAAAGTTGGCTGAAACCAGATGTAAACAGTAAGGAAATTCTAAACTCAGATTGGAATGTATACCGCAGAGACAGGCTGGACGGTGAAGGGGGTACCGAAGGAAACTGACGGAGATCCGAAATGTGAAATAATTTGGGTGAAGGTCACGCTTAAAGCAGGCTCAAACTTGGTAATTGGATGTCTCTATAGGCCCTCCAGGCTCAGCAGCTGCTGTGGCAGAGCACCTGAAGGAAAATTTGGAAAGTATTTCGAGTAGATTTCCCGAACATGTTACACTTCTGGGTGGAGATTTTAATTTGCCGGATATAGAGTGGGAGACTCAAACGTTTATAACGGGTGGCAGGGACAAAGAATCCAGTTAATTATTTTTAAGTGCACTATCTGAAAACTACGTTAAGCAGTTAAACAGAGAACCGACTCGTGGCGATAACATATTAGACCTTCTGGTGACAAACAGACCCGAACTATTTGAAACAATTAACGCAGAACAGGGAATCAGCGATCATAAAACTGTTACTACATCGATGATTTCAGCCGTAAATAGAAATATTAAAAAAGGTAGGAAGACATTTCTGTTTAGCAAAAGTGACAAAAAGCGGATTTCAGAGTACTTGACGGCTCAAAAAAAAGTTTTGTCTCAGGTACAGTGTTGAGGATCAGTGGACAAAGTTCAGAATCATCGTACAATACGCATTAGATAAGTATGTGCCAAGCAAGATCGTGAGAGATGGAAAAGACCCACCGTGGTACAACAACCGAGTTAGAAAACTGCTGTGGAAGTAAAGGGAACTTCACAGCAAACATAAACATAGCCAAAGCCTTCCAGGCAATCAAAAATCACGCCAAGCGAAATGTAGTGTGAGGAGGGATATGCGAGAGGCGTTCAATGAATTCGAAAGTAAAGTTCTATGTACTGACTTGGCAGAAAATCCTAAGAAATTTTGGTCTTATGTCAAAGCGGTAGGTGGATCAAAACAAAATGTCCAGACACTCTGTGACCAAAATGGTACTGAAACAGAGGATGACAGACTAAAAGCCGAAATACTAAATGTCTTTTTCCAAAGCTGCTTCACAGAGGAAGACTGCACTGTAGTCCCCTCTCTAGATTGTCGCACAGATGACAAAATAGTAGATATCGAAATAGACGACAGAGGGATAGAGAAACAATTAAAATCGCTCAAAAGAGGAAAGGCCGCTGCACCTGATAGGATACCAGATCGATTTTACACAGAGTACACGAAGGAACTTGCCCCCCTTCTTGCAGCGGTGTACCGTAGGTCTCTAGAAGAGCGTAGCGTTTTAAAGGAATGGAGAAGGGCACAGGTCATCCCCGTTTTCAAGAAGGGATGTCGAACACATGTACAGAACTATAGACCTATATCTCTAACGTCAATCAGTTGTAGAATTTTGGAACACGTATTATGTTCGAGTATGATGACTTTTCTGGAGACTAGAAATCTACTCTGTAGGAATCAGCATGGGTTTCGAAAAAGACGATCGTGTGAAACCCAGCTCGCGCTATTCGTCCACGAGACTCAGAGGGCCATAGACACGGGTTCCCAAGTAGATGCCGTGTTTCTTGACTTCCGCAAGGCGTTCGATACAGTTCCCCACAGTCCTTTAATGAACGAAGTAAGAGCATATGGACTATCAGACCAATTGTGTGATTGGATTGAAGAATTCCTAGATAACAGAGCGCAGCATGTCATTCTCAATTGAGAGAAGTCTTCTGAAGTAAGAGTGATTTCAGGTGTGCCGCAGGGGAGTGTCGTAGGGCCGCTGCTATTCACAATATACGTAAATGACCTTGTGGATAACATCGGAAGTTCACTGAGGCTTTTTGCGGATGATGCTGTGGTATATCGAGAGGTTGTAACAATGGAAAATTGTACGGAATTGCAGGAGAATCTGCAACGAATTGACGCATGGTGCAGGGAATGGCAATTGAACCTCAATGTAGACATGTGTAATGTGCTGCGAATACATAGAAAGAAAGCTCCTTTATCATTTAGCTACAGTATAGCGGGTCAGCAACTGGAAGCAGTTAATTCTATAAATTATCTGTGAGCAGGTATTAGGAGTGATTTAAAATGGAATGATCATATAAAGTTGATCGTCGGCAAAGCATATGCCAGACTGAGATTCATTGGAAGAATCCTAAGGAAATGCAATCCGAAAACAAAGAAAGTAAGTTACAGTACACTCGATCGCCCACTGCTTGAATACTGCTCAGCAGTGTGGGATCCGTACCAGATAGGTTTGATAGTAGAGGTAGAGAAGATCCAACGGAGAGCTGCGCGCTTCATTACAGGATCATTTAGTAATCGCGAAAGCGTTACGGAGATGATAGATAAGCTCCAGGGGAAAACTTTGTAGGAGAGACGCTGAGTAGCTCGGTACGGGCTTTTGTTGAATTTCAAGAAAATACCTTCAGCGAGGAGTCAAGCGGTGTATTGCTCCCTCCAACGTATATCTCGCGAAGAGACCATGAGGATAAAATCAGAGAGATTAGAGCCCACACAGAGGCATACCGATAATCTTTCTTTTCACGAACAATACGAGACTGGAATAGAAGGGAGAACCGATAGAGGTACTGAAAGTACCATCCGCCACACACCGTCAGGTGGCTTGCGGAGTATGGATGTAGATGTAGATGTAGAAGAGACTCTGTCTGACATCAGCTACTATTAATTTTAGTAAAACGTGTCTAGCATATAACGTGATCCCCAATTCCATCAGAAGACTGTTCAATAGAATTACTGCTAGCTCACCATGTTACATTCAGCAGCTCATGAAAACTGCTATTATTAAAGAAATAAGACGTTTATATTCAAGAAAGACGTCTCAAATATGAAAGCCTATGTAATTCACCTTAAATTTTCTAAGGTAGGTGACCCATTTTATTCTTGACGACGCATATGCGCATATTATGTATATCAGTGATTGTCTGAAGGATAGTATTACTAGTTCTAATGTCAGGAAGCCGGAATGATTAGGCGTGAGATTTTATTTAGAAGCAGCTAATAAATGTAATTTTAGTTTTTACCGTACGTTTGAGAACCAAACTAGCATTGTTTTTAATTGCGAGGAAATGTGTTTTTTAAATAAAGAGCTAGCCCATAGTCTTGGATCCCCATTTAATCAATATACTGCCTCTTTGTTGGTGGCCCATACTATCGTTGCCCTGGAGCAGGCTAAATCAGATAACAGCACAAAAAACTCCATCTGTCAAAAACTGAATAAAGCCATTGCACTAGAACTTGGTACAGTAAATCATAAAAATCAAAAACACTGGATACCCACAAGAAGTATGTCTACGCGTGGGACCAATACATTTTGCGCTTCAGGAGAACCAAGCCATAACCGTGAGGACTGACAAGGGCCACACATCAATATTTTTATAAAGGCCGACTACTTATGGAAAGCACAGGACCTCCTCTCCAGCCCTATTTTCCAAACATACTCATTTAACCCCATACCTAAGTTCGTTGCGGAAATTAAGAAGACATTTAAAAAAAACAGATGAGCTATTCACCCCTTTTCTTAAAGAAACTTTCATACCGATGAATCCGCGAACGCCCACTTTCAGGGGCGTCGTGAAACTTCATAAGCCGCAGGTCCTCGCCGATACCCCAGGAGCAACAGTGTCCCTAATTTGCTGGGAAGTGGCGGTGCGGTCCCCTACGGCACTGCGTAGGATCCTACGGTCTTGGCGTGCATCCGTGCGTCGCTGCGGTCCGGTCCCAGGTCGACGGGCACGTGCACCTTCCGCCGACCACTGGCGACAACATCGATGTACTGTGGAGACCTCACGCCCCACGTGTTGAGCAATTCGGCGGTACGTCCACCCGGCCTCCCGCATGCCCACTATACGCCCTCGCTCAAAGTCCGTCAGCTGCACATACGGTTCACGTCCACGCTGTCGCGGCATGCTACCAGTGTTAAAGACTGCGATGGAGCTCCGTATGCCACGGCAAACTGGCTGACACTGACGGCGGCGGTGCACAAATGCTGCGCAGCTAGCGCCATTCGACGGCCAACACCGCGGTTCCTGGTGTGTCCGCTGTGCCGTGCGTGTGATCACTGCTTGTACAGCCCTCTCGCAGTGTCCGGAGCAAGTATGGTGGGTCTGACACACCGGTGTCAATGTGTTCTTTTTTCCATTTCCAGGAGTGTATATTAAGTGACTGTGGTTCCACGAAACGAGTCTTAGCAAACTCATAGCGGAAGGGGTACATGTTAAGTTTGGAGATGTCCAATATACACATATCCAAATAAACTGTTTTCGCAAATTCTATGGAAATCTTCGACATCTCCATAGCAACAAAGTTCTTATTGAAAGTAGTGACCCACTTAACATCTGGTCTGGTGATGCACCTTCTTACGCCCCAACGCCCACCCCATTTTGTCCTAATCAAAATATCGCATTCATTTTGTGCATTCTACATGGTTTTATCGAAAATAGAATTATACATCAGTTTCTTTTTCGAAATCACTAGTCGCGCCCGACTTCTTTACTGCATTCAATTCAACCAGGGAAACTGACAGAAGGAGATAGCCCAAGTCATTCTACTTAGTCCATCCCTAAGCTGAAACACTGCTGGAGATTATGATAATGAATTACATACCTCTGCTTGTGTCCAACAGTGGTCAATGGTTTAGAGTTAGTGCTTCCTGAAGAAACTTGTTACTTTGGTCATAACGGTAAGTCGCTTGTCATTTCATGTAAACTAACAGCGTATATGAGGTCTGCCCCCACCACATACCGTACATCATGATCAGCTGCTAGACCCAATAGTTTTCACCTAATCCCTCTAATTCGTTTTCGGGTACCCACTGAAACCCACCAACAGGTAGTGGCTGCATCATGGCGTGCCCGTATAAGTTATTCACATCCAAATATAGAATATAGCTTGAATAGAGGGATGCGTTAACCCTCGCCCCCATACATGGATTATTTGCCTTTCTGTGTCACACTGGACACACTGGCAGAGTCCTCTATGGATCCGGTGCTCAAAGAAAAGAAGCATATCAGCATCAGTCAAAAGTTTGATGCTGTGCCTTGTTTTCTTGAGTGTGGCGTCCTAGAACAATCCAGGTGCCATGTAATAAAAGGCAGGGTCCAGAGAGTGAGTGCCCATGCATACACTCCGGAACTTTTCGTGACTGGTACAATTAGCCATCGCAAGACCATCACAAATCTGATAGAAAGTTTGAAGTGGGACACACTTGCAGATAGACAGCGCGCTAAATGGGATGGGGCTGCTCACTAAATTTCGAAATCCAATCTTCACCAAGGATGTAGAGCATATATTATTACCACAACTTTCAAATGGCGCAATGATCACCATTCAAAGATAAGCGAAATTAGAGCTGGTACTGAGGCGTTCAGACAGTCGTTTTTCCCTCGCGTCATCCGCGAGTGAAACAGAGGGGGGGGGGGGGGGGGGGGAATATGACTCTGGCGCGAATTGTACCCTCCGCCACACACCGCTTGGTGGGTAGCGCAGTATATATGTAGATAGAGATGTAGATGTTTTCAAAAACATCCAAAAGCAAGGGCACGTTAGTGTCCTTGTATAGTCTTGCGCATTCACCCAAATTTGGAATGCTGAATTCCTGTCAGACATTCACGGCAGGCTGATAATCTGCACTAGTAATGGCATCGCCTGTGAGAGTACTCGTAAATGCAGATATGCCGGGTAGCCTGGTTTTGTCGAGTTTCGCCATACTATGCAGAAACTCATAAGGAAAAACTCCTTTCCTAGTCACAAGCTGAAACTTTTCCCATTAGGGTATACAAATCAGGTGATATGAACATCCAAAAGAGTTAGAGTTTCATCTAGTTTTTGGAGTGGCGCCTGTATAAAACGTAGCATGTCAAGGAAGTGGTACGTAATTTTTGCCGTCGTTCGCCAGACACCAAGCCAAGCAAGTGGTGTGTATTGTGTCATCTAGGGCTGGATGGTTCAAATGGCTCTGAGCACTACGGGACTTAACATCTGAGGTCATCAGTCCCCTAGAACTTAGAACTACTTAAACCTAACTAACCTAAGGACATCATACACATCCACGCCCGAGGCAGGATTCGAACCTGCGACCATAGCGGTCGCGCGGTTCCGGACTGCAGCACCTAGAACCTCTCGGCCACCACGGCCGGCTCGGACTGCATGATAGTTAAAAGTGTGTGTGGTACAGCGCCCTTTTATCTGAAGCCCCCTGGAGCAGGGGAGGAGGAGGTAGGTGGGTCCTGTCGGGACCAGTGAGGAGAGGCAGCTGCAGCAGCCATCATGAATACAGTCTGGCGAGGGATGAAAGGAGCACCCTCCCCGAAGGTCACACGAAGCGGAGTGGTGCAGACGCTGGGGAATGTATGAACCCAGGCACACCACTATCACACTCGCGCGCGATGACTTTATGATTGCAGTATACGAAGTAATCGGAAGTAAAACAAGAGTATCCCTGTCCTACAAAACTCATATTATGTCATTCTTAGAGCATAGTTCACCGATTTCCCCGCCTCTGAATTTTTTCCCGGTTTCTACCACCTTTTCCAGTTTAATAAGCAATTTCCACTGATATTACGTCCTCTAAACTGACAATTGAATTGTACAGCGAAAATTCGGAATTTCCGCCCAAATTCGTAATTCCCGTCAACAGGATAGGTGGGTGAAAGAGACAGGGAGGGGCGGGGAGGGTGGAAGGTGTGGGGACCTACGTGCAACCCAAGGAAAACACCTGACGCCATGAGGGCTGGGGTTGGGCGTAGTTGGGAGTAATTAATTGGTCAATTTAATTAATATGCATATCAATTTCATATCAAAATTGAGCTCAAGTCGCCCTGACCCTATTACTTGTGTGCCACAAGTTCAGTGCATAACTGACTGAGTTGAGTTGTCGATACTGACACTTCTACACCCATGGCACTAATCCAGGAACCGTTAGTGAATTTTTAGGCTCTGTCATCAAGTGTAGAAGATATGGCAATTATCCTGTGCTGCACTCACACTGCGTTGCTCAATGGCGACTGCAAGAGGGTCTTGCAGACACTGGTACTGTCGTAGCGGCGTGAATCATGCGAACAAAACATGACAGACGTATTTGCGAGAGGTCCCACTTACACTACCAATCCTCAAATGTTAATAACGTGCCCTTTGGCGTCGACAAGTTAATCTGGAACTTGATTTTACAATGAAGTGGATGTGTGAAGAATAAAATACGCCAACGAAATGTAACTAACAATTTAGCAGTGGTAACACATTTCAGATGTAACTACGAGGCAATTTGGATGTGCTAATGGGATCAGCCAAAAGAGTGGTTCAAAATGGTTCAAATGGCTCTGAGCACTATGGGACTTAACATCTGAGGTCATCACTCCCCTAGAACTTAGAACTACTTAAACCTAACTACCCTAAGGACATCACACACATCCATGCCCGAGGCAGGATTCGAACCTCCGACCATAGCGGTCACGCGGCTCCAGACTGAAGCGCCTAGAACCACTCGGCCACAACGGCCGGCAATGCGAAAGTGTTCAGATGTCTGTGAGCCATGTAACTGAGGCGGGACGTGGGGACCAGCCCGGTATTCACCTAGGGGGATGTGGGTAACCGTCTAAAAACCACATCCAGGTTGGCCGGCACACCGACCTTAATCCGCCGGGCGGATTCGATCCTGGGCCGGCGCGCCTACCCGAGTCCACGAAACCGCGTATTAGCGCTCTCGGCTAACGTGGCGGGTTTTTATTTCGCCCCACATACGTCTCGCGAAATGACCACGGCGAGGAACTTCGAGAAATTGGAGCTAATACAAAGGCTTAGCGACAATCATTCTTCCCACGCACCATTCACGAGTGGAACATGAAATGTGGTAGTAGCACCAGAACTACCCTCTGCCACACACCGTTTGAGGGCTTGCAGACTGTGATGCTGACGTAAATGTAGAGGCCCTTTTCTTTCTTCTGATTCCGCAAACTTCGACATGTCGTCACATAGATCCATGCCCGAGGCAGGATTCGAACCTGCGACCGTAGCAGTCGCGCGGTTCCGGACTGAAGCGCCTAGCTCAGCCACCGCGGCCGGTCCAAAAGTGTGTATCGGGAATATCGTATTACAATACATTTCTCCTTTCCACACTTTGTTCCACCAGCGGCTTCATATCAATCAGAAAATTTTGAAATTTCTATTGGAGTACAGCGGTTTTTTTATTTCTTAAACATGAACATGAATAGTCACAACTACAAGAAAACTCTTTACTTTATGAGGGTACCGGTTTCCGTCTGTTTTAGAACATCTTGAGACCTCACACCATGATGGTAGGCGGTAGCTGTGAATGGAGGAGGCGCTACGACTCCACTAACGCTAACTACTTACTGCTGGGCCCGGCGGAGGTTAGAGTACTCCCTCGGGCATGAGTGTCTCTGTGTTTGTCCTTAGGATAACTTAGGTTAAGTAGTGTGTAAGCATTAAGTCCCATAAGATTTCACACACATTTGAACATTGTGCTTACGGCTCAATGACTTTTAAAATCCATCAGTTTCCCGGAATAGCATCTACTACAATGCTGTGCAAAGTTTCTATGATTTTGTTTACAGATGAAGAATTTTACAGATCATAGTCAATCTATATGAGTACATCTACATCAACATAGATACTCCGCAATCCACCTAACGGCGCAATGGCAGAGGGTACCGTGTACCACTAATAGTCATTTCCTTCCTTATTCACAGCGCAAATAGGCCGTGGGGAAATACGACTATCTATACGCCCCCGTAGGAGCCCCAATTTCTATTATCGTATCTTCGTGGTTCTTACGTTCAATGTACGTGTATACTGGAGGCAGCAGAAACGTTCTGCAGTAGCCACAAATGCCGGTTCTCTAAATTTTCTTAATAGTTTTCCTCGAAAAGAATGCTGCCTCCCCTCCAGAGATTCCCATTTGAGTTACCGAAGCATATCCGTAACACTTGCATATTGTTCGAACCTACCTGTAACAATCTTAGCAGCACGCGTCTGATCTGCTCCGATGTCCTCCTTTAATTCGACTTGTCACGGATCCCAAACACCCTCATAGTACTCAAGAACAAGTCGCACTAGCGTCCTGTATGCACTCTCCTTCACCAGATGAGCCACACTTTCCTAGATTTCTCCCAACAAACCGAAGTTGACCATTCGCTCTAACTACCACAATCCTCAGATGCTCGTTCCACTTCAAATCGCTTTACAACTTTACGCCCAGATATTTAAACGATGTGACTGTGTTACGCTGGGCACTACTAATGCTGTATCCAAATATTACGGGCTGGTTTTTCCTTCTCATCTGCATTAAGTTACATTTTTCTACATTTAGAGCTAGATGCCATTTATCACACCCACTACAAATTTTGTCGAAATCTTGTATCCTCCTACAGTCACTCACCCTCCACACCTTACCGTACAACTTAGCATCATCAGCAAACAACCACAGACTACCACCCACACTGTCTGCCAAATCATCTATGTAACAACAGCGGTCATATCACACTTCCCCACTCATCGTCAAGGACAACATATTGCGTTCAATAACTTAAGAATTCTTCGAGCCTCTCACATACCTGTCAACATGTTACATATGTTCGTACAACAGCGTGCAGAAGGGCAACATGTTAAACGCTCTTTGGGAAATCTACACAACTGCCATTAAACTTGCTACACCAAGAAAAAATGCAGATGATAAACAGGTATTCATTGGACAAATATATTATACTAGAACTGACATGTGATTAAATTTTCAGGCAATTTGGGAGCATAGGACCTGAGAAATCAGTACCCAGAACAACCACCTCTGGTCGTAATAACGGCCTTCATGCGCCTGGGCATTGAGTCAAACAGAGATTGGATGGCGTGTACAGGTACAGCTGCCCATGCAGCTTCAACACGATACCACAGTTCATCAAGAGTAGTGACTGGCGTATTGTGACGAGCCAGTTCCTCGACCACCATTGACTAGACGTTTTCAATTGGTGAGAGATCTGGAGAATGTGCTGTCCAGGGCAGCAGTCGAACATTTTCTGTATCCAGAAAGGCCCGTACATGACCTGCAACAAGCGCTCGTGCAATATCCTGCTGAAATATAGGGTTTCGCAGGGATCTAATGAAGGGTAGAGCCACGGGTCGTAACACATCTAAAATGTAACGTCCACTGTTCAAAGTGCCGTCAATGCGAACAAGAGGTGACCGACACGTGTAACCAATGGCACCCCATACCATCACGCCGGGTGATACGCCAGTTTGGCGATGACGAATACACGCTTCCAATGTGCGTTCACCGCGATGTCGCCAAACACGGATGCGACCATCATGATGCTGTAAACAGAACCTGGATTCATCCGAAAAAAATGACGTTTTGCCATTCGTGCACCTAGGTTCGTCGTTGAGTACACCATCGCAGGCGCTCCTGTCTGTGATGCAGCGTCAAGGGTAACCGCAGCCATGATCTCCGAGCTGATAGTCCATGCTGCTGCAAACGTCGTCGAACTGTTCGTGCAGATGGTTGTTGTCTTGCAAACGTCCCCATCTGTTGACTCAGGGATCGAGACGTGGCTGCACGATCCGTTACAGCCATGCGGATAAGATGCCTGTCATTTCGACTGCTAGTGATATGAGGCCGTTGGGATACAGCACGGCGTTCCGTATTATCCTCCTGAACCCATCGATTCCATATTCTGCTAACAGTCATTGGATCTCGACCAACGCGAGTAGCAATGTCGCCTTATGATGAACCGCAATCGCGATAGGCTACAATCCGACCTTTATCAAAGTCGGAAACGTGATGGTACGCATTTCTCCTCCTTACACGAGGCATCACAACTACGTTTCACCAGGCAACGCCAGGCAACTACTGTTTGTGTATGATAAATCGGTTGGAAACTTTCCCCATGTCAGCACGTTGTAGGTGTCGCCACCGGCGCCAACCTTGTGTGAATGCTCTGAAAAGCTAATCATTCGCATATCACAGCATCTTCTTCCTGTCGGTTAAATTTCGCGTCTGTAGCACGTCATCTTCGTGGTGCAGCAATTTTAATGGCCAGTGGTGTAGCTTCACTGTCACACTCAACTTTGACCTCAATAGAGGCAATATTCTTGTTATCTGCGATGAACACTCCCCTTTCTACGACCTCTAGTCCGTCTTTCCCATATACATTCCACGATTCGTTAAATATCTCAGATCTCTCTACTTCAAGCTTTAGCCGTCCCTCGGTTCCGAGAATAATTTGAGTACGAGAACTTTTCTGGAAGGCAGTAAACTCTGTAACTTTGTTACGAATACTTATAAAATTTACTGATAACATTTTTACAGTGGAACTGTTGAAAGGTGGCTACACTGAGCCACAGCGCCAGAGATCGCGCTAGAGAGCATTGTTCCGCCGCCTCCACTGGCAGTGATTATTGAGATGTCGTAGTGGGCAGTGCTTGGGGAGAGCTTGTGGTAGTCAGTGCTTGTTAAGAACTCGTAGCAGAGAGTGTTTGTTGAGATGTGCTAGTAGGGAGTGCTTGCTGAGATGTGATACTGAAAAGTTCTTGTTGAGATTTGGTAATAGCGAGTCGGTGTGGAGATATATTGTAATGATTAGAGTGATTTTGGTCAATATATGAAGGTAACGAAACTTGATTTATTTTTCATTATTTCCATGTTTTAAATAATGCGTCATTACAGGTTCAGTCAACAAAGCATCTGGCTTGTGTTCTTGGATTAGAGTGTAATTCTGGTTTTCTTGAGTAATTATGGTATTTCTATTTCCTTTAATTAATTCAGTATAAATGATATTTAAAATTTCTTGTGTTGTTGAAGAAGAACCGTGCCAGATGCGTACGTTGAGTCATACTTCCACACACAGAACAGATACACTTGTGCTTTGGTTTCGTAGGTTTTATAGTTGCTGGGGACTTAATTAATTAATTGTGTTAATGAAAATTTCCATTTCATTCTTTGTTGTTGTTCTATGCAGTCAGATTGCGTAATAATACTAGTCAGGGCCAACCATTTACGAGACTTTGTAATCGGACAGACAGCTACTAAATCAAAAAACTAAAAATTATTTGCATTTTATTATTAATTAAGCCCCCATGCACGTGGCGACCGCTGCTTCGGATCGTCCCTTGGAATTCTTCTGATTGTAAAAATAGTAGACAGTAGTATTGTTGTAGTAATTTGTAGTTTAGCAATTGTAGTCTGTTTGCATGTGTAGATTTGGTAATTGTCATTCTTCTAATGGTATTTTTTTTTTTGCAAAATTTCGTTTCTGTTGTCTTGTCTACGGGTTTGACAATTAGCGCAATTATTTCAATTGTTCGAATAATCTTGTTTGAGGGAAACATTTCGTGTGAATGGTATTGTTGGAGATAAAGTGTCATTGTGTGTAATTTCCGTACAGTGACGAGCTTTGTATGTTTTGTAAATGATTACGCGATCGATGAAACAGGCAAAAATGATGAATAGTCAGAATAACGAAATTGTTAACATGGCGAACTCGCCAACACAGGAGAACAGGATGATGAATAATGGAGCTGAAAACAATGTAATAAGTCGGGAAGATAGTCCGGAACCATTTCAAAATTTTTCTCACTCAGAAAATTCACAGAATACGAGATTAACGACAGAAGGTATGCAGCAGTTGATGGGTGCAATATTAAATTTGGGATCTGAATTAAAAACAGTGACAACATGGTTAGACTTACAAAGGGGAACAATGGAAACACGGTTAGACTCACTTGGATCACAGTTGGGATCACAAATAGGAACAATTAAAACAGAGATAGGAACAATTAAAACCGAGATGAAAGCAGTGAGATCACAGTTTCGATCTGAATTTAAAACTGAGATAGGAACACTTAGAACTGAGATGAAAGCAATGACAACACGGTTATGCTCACGAATAGGGACATGTTTCAAAAATACGAATGATGAATCAAACAAAGAAATTAGAGAAGAAGTACAAACGGTTTTGAATGCTCACGATAATAGTTTAATTTCAACAGGAATTAGACAAGAGGAACAGGACAGGGAACAGGAAGAAAAAGGTCGCGTGATAGTACAAACATTTTCAGAATTAAATTTACAACGATCACACGAT
Organism: Schistocerca nitens; assembly: GCF_023898315.1. Taxonomy (NCBI): domain Eukaryota; kingdom Metazoa; phylum Arthropoda; class Insecta; order Orthoptera; family Acrididae; genus Schistocerca; species Schistocerca nitens. The sequence continues at coordinate 399,763,274 of NC_064616.1, forward strand.
AAGGAAGAAATATTTGAAAGAATTGAGGAATCCGTACCAAATGACTTAACGCAACAGTGTGAACAGTCAACTACTAAATGTGACAATACCGAAACCCGAGTTGCGGCACTTACGGAAGACGTAGACTTGTTGGAAAGAGATGAGGAGATTCCAGATAAATTGACAAGTCTTCGTTTAAATGGGGATAGAGATTCGGATGATAAAGCTCCATTACCATTTGCAGAAACCGAAGAGTACCAGAACATAAGTAAGCATGTTGAAAATCTGGGAAAATTTAATGAACGCGTGAAAAGAGAATTTGAGGCATTACAAAAGCAAGACAAATATATTAAAAGCGAAATCGTAGGAAAAGACAGCAGACGAATTTTAGTATCACAGATAGCAGAGGGCTTTGAAGAAAGTAATTTGTTTCATTTACAGGATGCAACAAGAGAGCGCCAGGCGCGCAAACTTGACAATAATCGACATTGGGACTGGGACAGACGCGGTAGGTCTTTGTCGCCACGAGGCGGAAGCTTTGACTGTAAACACTTCTTGACTGTTCGGAAATTTAAGATCTTTCGTAATTCTAAGAATGAGATACATCCATGTGCATGGTTAGATCAATTTACGTACGCACTTCCGCCAAGTTTGCCACTAAGTCACAAACTGAAAATTATGTGCAGCTATTAAGTCCTCAGGGGATTCACTACACTAAGTGAATATGTGCCGTAGCGTTCACAGGGCCCCGAGCTGTAGTGGTGCTATTTCCCTTTTAGTTTTCTGCACCGCTGCCTACTCTTTCACTATTCTTTGTATCTATAAAAACAATTCTTCTACTATCCATCTATCTAGACAATAGGTAAAGAATAACCGGATATGACTATTTGACCCAAAAGTGACTTTGGAAATTACCGTTTGGACTTACTATATCTTCTGCAGCATTCATTAGTAGTTTAAATGAAATTTTACCTGTTTATCTTCGTGACAATATTACTTCATATGTTGACGATATTCTTATTGCTAAACGTTCTTGGAGTGAGCACAACAAAATTTTGGATTCATTATTACGTATTTTTGCAAGAGTTGGCATTACAGTGAACTTGGAAAAATCTGAATTTGGTCGTTCTCAGGTGAAATTTCTCGGTCACATTATTTCTACAGAAGGTATTCTTCCTGATCCAGAGAAACTAGATGCTATTCGTAATTATGCTGTTCCTTCCACAAAACGTGATGTTGGTAGTTTCCTTGGTGTCTGTAATTTTCTTAGACGCTTTGTTAGATTGGATGATTTGGCCACACCTCGTTTACACATTTCAGTTATGCGCACTTTGGTCCCAGAAAATGCTTTCATAAATTGCGAGAAAATTGCTACTTCAGTAATATGGAAAAACGTATTCGATCTGTTCTTGCCAAATGCAAATTATGTCAAAAGGCTAAGCCGCCAACTGTTTCTCACAGAGCACTGTTGTTTCCTATCATTCCAGCGAAATTAAAGGACATGGCTGCAGTCGATTTGTTCGGTCCAGTGGTTCGTTCTACTAATGATTTTGCGTACATTTTCGTAGCAGTGGAATTAACATCAAAATATGTGTGTTTTACACCTTTACGCAAAGCAACAGCTCGTTCAGTATCTAACGCTTTCATCAAACATTTTCTTAAAGAAGTTGGTCATGTTGATAAGGTTATATCAGATAATGGATCACAGTTTCGCTCTAAAATTTGGCTTCGTACTTCACGGCGTCGTAAGATTAAACCAATTTTTATTTCACTTTTTCACCCTCAATCTAATGTTTCAGAAAGATGGATGAAAGAAATTAATAAATTGTGTCGTCTTTATTGTCATCACAATCACAGAACGTGGGATCAGTATCTTCATATTTTTCAAAACATTCTGAATGAACTCCCTAATGATTCAACTTCTTTACCGCCTATACTGATATTAAAAAATAAAGTACCAACAAATCGCATTTCTGAAATCGTTCCTTTTCCGCCTTCACGGAAACTGCGGCATTCTGAAGTTGTGAACCTGTCTCTACGAAATATTGCGTCTGCGACTGCAAGAAGAGAGAAATCAGCTAAACGTCCTGGTCGTTTAAAAATTTTGTCAGTTGGTCAAAAGGTGTTAATTAAGTATCATCGTTTGTCTCATAAAGGAAAAGGCTTATGTCGCAAATTTTTTCTGCTTTATAACGGTCCATATAGGGTTCGCAAAATCATTCATGATAACACTGTTGAAGTAGAAACTCTTAAATCACGACGTTCTAAAGGAATACATCATATATGAAACGTTAAAATTTTTGTGGAATGACATACTTTAGAGAAACTAACAGCTACATGTAAACATGCAGAGAATACAAGGATACCGCGCTGTGTTTTGGCGGCGGCACATACTCAAAGCAACAGTCAGTCTGCGCGCCGCACAAGGCTGTCGTTGACCGCAATCACTTCCTACGTCACGCGCCTACAGCTGATCGAGCGCACAGTGTGAATGCACTGACAGACGTAAACAAATACACAGTCTAATTTCTCCGACTAAATTCTGTATAAAGCTATGGTGACTTTATAAATTATGTTATTAACGTTCAGTATTTTTCAGGATACAGTTGTGTAAAATATTTAAGACCTTCAGGTAAATTCTGTGCGTGTCCGACGTTAAGACGACTTGCTATGGAGAAAATTTCAGGAAGAATGTAATTTCGAAGAAAAAAAAAAGAAGTAATAAACTAAAAAGGGTAACTATTAATTGAGTTTATTTTTCAGGTAACATATTTCCACTTCGGTACGTACTTTAGACGTAATTTGCTGCTTGCGATTACGTGACTCATACTTTGTGCTAAATTTCATGTTCTATGAATTTACTTGTGAAGCGACGTGCTTGTGTACATTTACTGATTTTGACAATGTTTTATTAATGAACAGTGTTATTACTTGCGTATATTATGCATCGCTTGGCTGCTATGCTTTTTCACTGATGTCATACTTTTTAATTGTGTGCCTGCTGTGCTTATTTATTTAAATTGTAATTGTCAACTGAGTAATTGTGCTGACTGTGGTTATGTATGTGAGTTATACTTTGTGATTTATCTGCTTGCGCTTTCATGTTTACTTATTAAGGTTACATATGAACATTTATTTGCTTATGCTGATATGATGATAATGACCTGTTTATTATGGAAGATACATATTTGCTGCTTTGCGTATGGATTGCATATTAACACATTTCCTTTTGTTGTCATAACTATTCTTCAGTTTAGAATATAGCAATGCTGATGTACAGTGTACAAACATGGAGATTAGGTTACGCTATGGTACTAATTATAGATTGTTTGCTTGGCAGAGCCTCGTTGTAGGAATTGTGCTGCATCCACTTGTTGACATTCTGTTCTCTACTGGTATATTTACTCGCTATTGCATGTTTTGCTTACGCTCGGTGCCTTATATTTTTAAGATAAGAAAATGAACTGCTATAATTCTACGAACGACATTGGTACAAGAAACTGCATAGCAGTCACATGAGCTGGAGGTTTTATGGAAGCTGTATAAATTTATGCTAATAGGAAGGAAGCTAACGACATGACATACCAACACTAGGTTTAGACCATTGACAGTTATTACACTGCATTTTTCGTGAGTAATTGAAATAGGAAGTGACACTTGACACAAGAAATACTCCACATGTTTGCTTCTGTTTGCCATAATTCTTGAAGTGGTGTACACACTGTGAAATATTATGATCATTAACACTTCGTAATCGTACTTACTTACTGAAAGTTATTCAAACTAAAGGCTGTTAGAGGTCATGTATGCATTTATTTTATTTAATGATGGACAAGGAACCAAAATGTATCTTAGAATTTATAATGAGTAGAAAATTTGTGTCAGATGGATTACACAGAGGTTGTGTGTGGACACTGTGTCTTCGGATTGTATGGGATGCTGAATTGAAGTTGCACTAGGATTTTGTCTGTACTTGTTCCAGGAGACTGACTAGAGGAAAGAGTTGTTATGGAAGTGAAATGATATTGGTGCTGAGGTTTATATGTATCGACGTATTATTGAGGTATTGAGATTATGTGAAGTTGATGATTATTGGAGTTTTCGTGGACAAGAGGTAAGGTAAATGATATTGATGATCGACGTATTGAAGAGGTATTATTGAAGTATTGAGATTATGTGATGCTGATGATTATTGGAGTTTTGGTGGATAAGAGGTGAAGTAAGTGAGGAGCATATTTTTTTTTCGTTGGTCTATATGGAACAAGGAGGATAAAGATGGCAGACTAGAACACTAAAGTAGCAGGAAGATTGTCTACACACACACTTTGTTAAATCACTAAGCAGTATATACTTTTTTTTGGAGAGAGGAAGTAATTGCATATCTTGGCTCACTGATAGTTGTTCAGCAACCGTACAATTTAATCTGGCTTGGCAAACATTGGTCTTGACATGATGACTATGACGCTGACTAACTATTATTGACTGTTATACATTGCTGCCACTACTACTTGATACACATGATGAACATAAAATTTTGACAGAATTGCATTTACACAGTTAACACTATTCAATTACACAGTAGCACTAATGTGGATGAAAGATGAGTGAGTGTTTTTTGTGTTTTCCTTTCCCTATCCCAAATTGGTACCAACCTATCTCCTAAATATTATTTTACTTGTTGTTGTGGCTTGCACTGACACCCATAAAAATTATAGGTTTACTGATATTTGTGTATTTGTAATATTTATTATGACAATTATCTGATATCATTTGTGTGTTTATTATGATTTGTATGTTTAGTGTAAAAGCATTTGTATGTGTATTCAAACTATTGTTCATGCCTGAACTGTCTGATTAGTGATGGTGCTGCACTTTTCAACATGATGTGTGACACTAGGACATGTTTAATTTCTGCTAATGAACTTTGATTAACTGACTGATTAGTGATAGGGAATAGTATGGACTGTTATTTGCACTTTTTCTACATGATTGGTGCCACTAGGACATGTTTAATTTCTGCTGATGAACAGTGTGATTAGTGAAAGTGAATATTATGGACTGCGGTCAGCACCTGTTCAACATTACTGGGTGCCACTGATGGACTGCTTCTACTGAAAAGATGTCACCTGTTGGTGTCTGCACCTGCTCAACATTGCTGGGTGCCATTGATGGACTGCTTCTACCGAAATGATGTCACTTGTTGGTGTCGGCACCTGCTCAACATTGCTGGGTGCCACTGATGGACTGCTTCTACTGAAAAGATGTCACCTGTTGCTGTGTGCACCTGCTCAACATTGCTGGTGCCACTAATGGAACTGCTTATACTGAAATGGTGTTACTTGTTGATATCTGCACCTGTTCAACATTGCTGGTGCCACTAATGGAACTGCTTATACTGAAATGGTGTTACTTGTTGGTGTCTGCACCTGCTCAACATTTCTGGGTGCCACTGATGGACTGCTTCTACTGGAAAGATGTCACCTGTTGATGTCTGCACCTGGTCAACATTACTGGGTGCCACTGATGGACTGCTTCTACTGAAATGATGTCACTTGTTGGTGTCTGCACATGTTTAACATTGCTGGGTGCCACTGATGGATTGCTACTACTGAAAAGATGTCACCTGTTGATGTCTGCACCTGCTCAACATTGCTTGGTGCCACTGATGGAGTGCTTCTACCGAAATGATGTCACTTGTTGGTGTCGGCACCTGCTCAACATTGCTGGGTGCCACTGATGGACTGCTTCTACTGAAAAGATGTCATCTGTTGCTGTGTGCACCTGCTCAACATTGCTGGTGCCACTAATGGAACTGCTTATACTGAAATGGTGTTACTTGTTAGTGTCTGCACCTGCTCAACATTGCTGGGTGCCACTGATGGACTACTTCTACTGAAAAGATGTCACCTGTTGCTGTGCGCACCTGCTCAACATTGCTGGTGCCACTAATGGAACTGCTTATACTGAAATGGTGTTACTTGTTGGTGTCTGCACCTATTCAACATTACTGGGTGCCACTGATGGACTGTTTCTACTGAAAAAATGTCACTTGTTGGTTTTTGCACCTGTTGACCATTGCTGGGTGCTACTGCTGGAACTGTCAACTGCTTATTCTTGAGCTATGGAAAGCGTTTATGTGAATATTTGTATAAACTGATTTTTTGTGTATTACTGTTTGTGAAAAGTTATGAGACTCTTACCTGCACATATTCGTCATTGCTGACGCTATTGATTGAACTGTTTAACCACATAATACTTGTGTAAACTGTTATGTAAAGTCACATGTATGAAAGAATTTGTATTGCTTACTGTATTTTATATATTAGGTTATTGAAAGGTCAGTGCAAAGCCAAAATTTTATCTAGTTAAATGATATTTACGCATGAATATTATCTTTTATTTTTGTCTGTATTTTTTTTGACGAATTTGGTGGTATTTTCACCACCAATGCTGGCAAAAATACTATCAAATTCTAGCCCGTGGAGGAAGGGCATATGAAAGGTGGCTACACTGAGCCACAGCGCCAGAGATCGCGCTAGAGAGCATTGTTCCGCCGCCTCCACTGGCAGTGATTATTGAGATGTCGTAGTGGGCAGTGCTTGGGGAGAGCTCGTGGTAGTCAGTGCTTGTTAAGAACTCGTAGCAGAGAGTGTTTGTTGAGATGTGCTAGTAGGGAGTGCTTGCTGAGATGTGATACTGAAAAGTTCTTGTTGAGATGTGGTAATAGCGAGTCGGTGTGGAGATATATTGTAATGATTAGAGTGATTTTGGTCAATATATGAAGGTAACGAAACTTGATTTATTTTTCATTATTTCCATGTTTTAAATAATGCGTCATTACAGGTTCAGTCAACAAAGCATCTGGCTTGTGTTCTTGGATTAGAGTGTAATTCTGGTTTTCTTGAGTAATTATGGTATTTCTATTTCCTTTAATTAATTCAGTATAAATGATATTTAAAATTTCTTGTGTTGTTGAAGAAGAACCGTGCCAGATGTGTACGTTGAGTCATACTTCCACACACAGAACAGATACACTTGTGCTTTGGTTTCGTAGGTTTTATAGTTGCTGGGGACTTAATTAATTAATTGTGTTAATGAAAATTTCCATTTCATTCTTTGTTGTTGTTCTATGCAGTCAGATTGCGTAATAATACTAGTCAGGGCCAACCGTTTACGAGACTTTGTAATCGGACATACAACTACTAAAACCAAAAATTAAAATTATTTGCATTCTATATTAATGAAGCCCCCATGCACTGTCTTTACTCTAAATGCTGTCTGATTTCCCTATATACGTATCTACTGGCTAGTCTTCATGAGAGTACCTCAAACTACCACCTAGCCTAAAAAAAAAAACCATGTGCACTCCACAAGAACTCTTCTACCCGAGTAGCTGCTTCCTTTGTGTAGTGCACCCATGACCTGTCAAGGACAGTCCTATAAATACCCACCAGATAACGCAGGTTTAGAAATCTGCAGCCAAGACCACCACAGAGTCGAAAAATCTTTTGGTTGATACCCTTCACTTGGCTCCAAAGCAAAGGACCCCGATCAATTCTGGGAACAATGCTGTTGCATATTGGGAGCTCTGCTTGCACCCCAAGCTTGAGGCCAGCAGCCTTCACCACTTCGCCCAGCCGTCTGTATGGACTGAGGATGGCCTCAGAACTCATGCGACAGGCGTCATTGGTGACGACTTGAGCTACGTCTTGCAGACGACTGCACCCTGCAGGCTCGACAGCCGCAGGCAACGCCGCCTCCACATCTCGGATGAGACTCCTCAGCAGACATAAAGAGTTCACATTGGCTTTCTTTCCAGCCCTGAACGCTATCTGCCAAAGGGGTTGCATAACTCGCCTAACGTTGGAGCACCCTATAACTAGTAACCCCCTCCTCCCGTGTGCCTAGGGCAGCCTGCTGAAGGAAGACCATCTATCCACTCACAGTGTGAATGAGCAAGGTCTCAAGGCCAGTCTTCACATTGGATCCCCACCTCGAGCGACGCGAATGCGTTACCACCCGCCACTCACTCTGCTGTGAGGACAGATCTATCGTGTCGGGTATACTAACAGGTGCAGCAGCGCCCTAACGTGCCCCATGTGGAGCCCCAGCTTCTCAGCCACCGCTACTACCCGAGGCAGCAGCGTGTAGGTGATTGACCGCAGCCAAAAGCGTATTCAGCCAATCGCGAACTGTGGCCAGCTCCTCCAGCGTCCACACACAGCATGCACACATCCTAACCGCCCCAGCAAGACGAACTGAAGAAGTAAACTATAAAGGCAGACAGAATTCTAGATATGCAATATGCCACCCTCCTGATTTGTCACCAATGGACGCTAGTGCCTTAGCGAGCTAGGCTGTTGGGAAGAAATGAAAACTGCACTGTAGATTCCTTGAATTTACACTTACAAAATGCGAGCTTATAACTCTTAAAAGAAAAATACAAACGAAATTTAAGAAATATATTACGAAAAAAGCACCGGAACAGATAAACACTTAATTTGCGGCTTTGTAGTACAGCACTGCTCAATTGAAAATCCAAGTTGGCTCAGAGAAGAGGATGAACAACATCTTGTTCTGTCAACGTATGATTCAGGCTTCCCCATAATCGCATCGTTGGTCCTTATTTAACCGATGGGGATTGAAAATAGCCGCAAAAAATACACTCTATCGCAAAGAAAGAAAGAAAGAAAAATCAAAACGACGCACATGAAGGAATTATCCTTATTGGACGAAATCGGTAGATATGATGTTGATGTACAGACAAACAAATGATTACAATTTCAAAAAATTGGATGATTTATTCAAGAGAAATTGCTCAATTTATGAAGCAATTTCTCTTGAATAAATCATCCAATTTTTTGAAATTGTAATCATTTGTTTGTCTGTACATCAACATCATATCTACCGATTTCGTCCAATAAGGATAATTCCTTCATGTGCGTCGTTTTGATTTTTCTTTCTTTCTTTCCAGCAGTTGTTCGGCTTGGCAGTAACTGATAGAGCTCTTTGATGTCCTCCTGAAGGATATCGTGCCAGATTCTGTCCAATTGGAGCGTTAGATCGTCAAAATCCCGAGCTGGTAGGAGGACACTACCCATAATGCTCCAAATGTTCTCAGTTGAGGAGAGATCCGTCGATCTTGCTAGCCAAGGTAGGGTTTAGCAAGCACAAAGACACGCAGTAGAAACTCTCACCATACGTGAGCGGGCGATATCTTGCTGAAATGTAAGCCCAGTATGCCACGAAGCAGAAGAAAACTGGACCTAGAATATCGTTGACGTGTGGCGTAAAGATGCTGTGGATGACAAGCAAAGTGGCCCTGCTATGAAATGAAATGGTACTCCTGACCGTTACTCCAGGTTGCCGCGCCGTGTGGCGGGTGACAGGTCGATATCCCACCACTGTCTGGGGGCATCACCAGAGACGTCTTCGATGGTCATCGTTGCGCAGTTCGAAGTGGGACTCATCACTGGAAAGAAAGTCTATTCCTGTCACGGAGATTCCAGGGCGAGTGTGCCCGACACCACTACACCACTGCAAATGGGTTTGTTGGTGTACAGAGGTCAATGGTAATCGGAGTAAGGGCGCCGTGAGCGCAACGTCCATCGTGTGAGCCGCCTTTTAGTGGTCCTTGTGGTCACTGAAGTACCAATTGCACGCCGTATCGACGTTAATGATGAATCCGGGGCTCTGAGTGCCTCTCTGACAACTGCTCAGTCCTCTCGTTTGTCGTCTCATTTGATCAACGGCGTCCTTCTTGACGCAGTGTTCGCCTTTGATTCACCCATTCCTGTCAACATCATCGAACAGAGGCATCGCTGCCATTGAAATTCCGAACAATTCACCGATTAATGCAACCGGCTTCTTCGCGCCCAACTACACGTCTTATATCAAATCCTGAAATCTACGTATTCGATTACGCTCCTAACTGAGAGACATAGTTAGCGTCCAACTGAGTACACGGAATGACATTTGCGAAGACTTTATGTTGTGGCATCGATATGTCCCCTGTTTACTATCCTTGACAACTGCGGGGTGAAACTGTTCTGCAGCGCCACGCATTTGTCCTTCGGTCGTCAAAGTTTACAGTTTAGCGTTTTCCGTCGATACCTTACACTGAAGCCCCAGAGAAAGTGGTATAGGCATGCGTATTCAAATACAGAGATATGTAAAAAAACAGAATACGGTGTTGCGTTCGGCAACGCCTATATAAACAAGTGTCTGGCGCAGTTGTTAGAACGGTTGCTGCTGCTACAATGGCAACTTATCAAAATTGAAGTCAGTTTGAACGTGGTGTTACAGTCAGCGCATGAGCGATGGGATACAGCATCTCCCAGGCAGCGATGAAGTGGGTATTTTCCCGTACAACCTTTTCATGAGTGTACCGTGAATATGAGGAATACGGTAAAACATCAAATCTCGGACATCGGTGCGGCCGGAAAAAGGTTCTGCAAGTACAGGACCAACGACGATTGAAAAGAATCGTTCAACGTGACAGGAGTGCAACCCTTCCGCAAACTGCTTCAGATTTCAGTGATGGACTATCAATAAGTGTCAGCGTGTGAACCATTCAACGAAACATCATCGATATGGGCTTTCGAAGCCGAAGGCCCACTCATGTGCCCTTGATTACTGCACACACAAAGCTTTACTCCTCGCCTGGGACTGTCAACACCGACACTGGACTGTTGATGACTGGAAACAAATGGTTCAAATGGCTCTAAGAACTATGGGACTTAACATCTGAGATCATCAGTCCCCTAGTACTTAGAACTATTTAAACCTAACTAACCTAAGGACATCACACACATCCATGCCCGAGGCAGGATTCGAACCTCCGACAGCAGCGGTCGCGCGGTTTAAGCTGATGGAGGCTCTGTAATGGAGTGGGGCGTCTGCAGTTGGAGTGATATGTGACAGCTGATACGTCTAGATACGACTCTGACAGGTGACAAGTACGTAAGCATCCTGTTTGATCATCTGCATCCATGCACGTCCATTGTGCATTCCGACGAACTTGGGTACTTCCAGCAGGACAATGCGACACCGCAAACGTCTAGAATTGCCACAGAGTGGCTTCTGGAACACTCTCCTGAGTTTAAACACTTCCGCTGGCCACCAAACTCCCCAGACATGAGCATTATTGAGCGTATCTGGGATGCCTTGCAACGTGCTGTTCAGAAGAGACCTCCACCCCATCGTACTCTTACGCATTTATGGATAACCCTCGAGTATTCATGATGTCAATTCCCTCCAGCACTACTTCAGACATTAGTCGAGTCCATGCCACGTCGTGTGGGGGCACCCTACATGATATTAAGCAGGTGAACAAGTTTCGTTGGCTCTTCAGTGTATGAATATCAATTTGTGACCAATTTTCACAACTTCTTCATTGTGCATCGTTGAACTGGTTGCTCGGTAAACTCTATATTGCTTCGTTGCTACTTGCTCATGAGACATAACACATCTGCATCTTTACCTGTAGGGAAAATTAGGAAACTGTAATAAAAAAGAAGTCCACAATGAAAGAGAAGAGAAGAAACTCCTTAAGGCTTGGGATGCTGTATAACAAGGAGCTGTACTAAGATAAGTCTAGGTTAAATTCAACGCGCATAATTTCTGCCTGGTATCGATTTAGAGCATGTATCAGCGCTCAAGGTAAACTTTTTGCACACTTGATGTGACAGTCATTACAATAAACGCACTAACCGTACTTGAGTTAGGTGTTTGATTACATTTGATACAGAATAGTAGACTGTAGCACCTCTTTTCCTGACGACACCAGAGTGGTTGATGCATCGTTATCGTCTTTCTATTCCATCACTTTGCACGCATATTATGTAATTGAAGTAGTCGTCGAAAGGCGTTTCTAAAACCATAGAACAAAATATGTAGTTCCATTTTAAAAAAGTTGCTGTCATAATTCGATAGCTTTAAACGTTGATAATTATTGCATTCGTCAGAACATTCGTCACATTGTCCGCTATAATCAGCTAAACGAACAGCTCTGTATATTTATATCGTTCTGGACTTTTTTTTGTGCTTGTCTTAGGCGCAACACCGGTATAGACGACAGACAATATGTGACCGACGCGAAGACCAGTTGAACTTAGGCCGAACACTGACGGATCTCAGCTGCTAGAGAGAAATTTTTCTATTCTATCTTGCAATTGCTTCTGCTTATCACATAAACTCAATCTGAACTTGTTTTGGAAACTCTGTGTCCATGTTGAACGTACCAAAACACCTGAGATCGAGTACTTCCTCTACATCAGAAGAACCAATTTTAAATAATTTGTCTTATGTTTTAGGTTTATGATTCACCTAACATAGGAAAATATTGGAATCTGGTACTATAACTATTAATTATATCGCATTACATAACGGAGAGGCGGGTTATGTTGTTTTAAATACATTTTATTATGTGAGGCAGCAGTTCTGACGATAAAGGGGATACTCTGCATACCACTTATGATCTTGAAGACTAGCGTTATGATTCTAGTCAACGTGTCAGAAGCGTCAGGCATATCGTGGTTAACGCAGTGTAAACTAATTATCTAAGGAGTAGACCTGTAAAGCTGTATTCCACTTCTCATACCTATTACGTTATGTATCGGTGTACCCCTGCAATACGCCAGGTCGTTATATGGTCAGGTGTGAACGTAACTTTGTACACATACACGCCCTAGGAGGGTACTGAGCAGGTACCCCCACATGGAAAGGATAGAAGAAATATATATTTTTTAAAATTGTTATTGATACGTCATACTTCTTTGCTGCAAGCCAGTATGGTGCTCAGACCGTCCATTACCTCACGCCAACTGTGTGAGGTGGTGCCCTGTTTACGTTCTCACAGGAAGAATCGCTGAACAAGAGATGACTTCAGTGGACTTAGTTCGTCCTCCTTCGCCAACAGGGTAGCGTAAGAGGGGTCACATGGTGCTTGAGGTGCGCTCACTCAGGGTACTGCACGAAGTCGCATTTCGCTCTTGCTCGCCAGCGCTTGTGCTGCTAACATGCTCCTTTCCTGCTCTTCTAAGCCATCGGTTATATTTTGATCTCAGTGGCCACCTACCCACTTCCCTAGGCATCAATGTATATCGTTTTCGCAAATAAAGCTCTCCGGTGTCAGTTCGGGCTGTTAACCTTGAAAGACTACGTTTATTTGAGTACATCTTAGCTCTAATTGACACTTCATGATCAGCGGCTTTTATTTCATGAACACTCCCTGTCTTGCATGAAATCCATTCTACTAGTTTGACTGTGGGCTAAGTCGACTTTTCTGCTCTCTCCGAGCTTAGAAATGGAGAGGTGAATCGTTAGAATGCACAGGACAATAGCATGCAGCAGGGGGGAGGGGGATCAAAGAACAAGGAGAGAAATGATAGAAGAGAACAGCATCCATCTCTGTCTTAGCGTACTTGACTTGGACCGCATAGACGGTACGATCTTTCCCGTCGAATTCATGGGCAAGTGTTCCCGTTGTTGCTGGACGTTCGCCATAGAAGTTTCGAGTTCTTCCTAAAAAATCTGTCGCTTAAAACGAACGAACAAGGAATCCGTAAGGTGCACTTTTTGACTCGAGCCGATTGGGCCGCTGTATGCGCCTAGAAGCTAGGCCCGTGATTGGCCAGAATGTCAGCCAAACAGTACGTCCTCTCTGGAGCGTTGAGGAGCGAACGATGTGCAGTTGAAGACATTCTTGGATGGATGCTGTTGACCGGTAGGGACACACTGTGCAGATATACCACAATGCAGTGAGACGATATGTAAGTGCTAGCTGGCGTACTGCCAGTTGGGTCGCAGTCAGAGCTTGTTCCTAGTCACAGTTCTTTATACCATAATCTTTCCGAATTGCTGAAATCTTTGCCACGTGTGTCGTAAGATAAATTCTTTACACCGCCCTCTTTTAGGTTGACCAGTATGTTCGTTATCTTGTTTCAATAACAGTAACTAACATTCATTTTTCTCTCGCTCTGATCTTGTTCAGTGAAAATTGCTAAACGAAACTTTAAATTATTAGGCCCGTGAATCCCTGTGAATGAGTAATAGCAACTTTCTCTGTTGCTCTTTTGTCTCAGCATCTCCTATCTCTGTTGCATCATATTAGATCACTCACAAACTTATAAAGTCCTTCCCCTTGTTCCCACAGAAGCACCCCCCGTGCTGATCATTTTGTCTGCTAAGTCAATGTCAAGTCCTCATTTCGTAGGGGACAGCAGCATTTAAGAACATTGCTTGTTACGTAATTCAGATTTTCTTGATGTAAAAGTAACAGATTTTCTTGATGTAAAAATAACTGTCAACAAATCCACAGATTTCAATTGAGTCTTTTCAGATGCGTCAGGCAATAGAGCTAGAAGTCCGCAGCTCGTGGTCGTGCGGTAGCGTTATCGCTTCCCGCGCCCGGGTTCCCGGGTTCGATTCCCGGCGGGGTCAGGGATTTTCTCTGCCTCGTGATGACTGGGTGTTGTGTACTGTCCTTAGGTTAGTTAGGTTTAAGTAGTTCTAAGTTCTAGGGGACTGATGACCATAGATGTTAAGTCCCTTAGTGCTCAGACCCAATAGAGCTAGAAACATGTGAGGTACGGCTAAGTATAGTGTTTGTCTCCATAAGACCATGCCGTGTTGCTTTTTTCCGTCACGTTAGATTAAAGAAACTGTTTTCCACGTTTTCAGGGTAGAAATTCCTGCAACTTTAGTTGACCACAGGTTTGGTCATTGCACTTATGGGGTACAACACTGTCATCAGTAGATGTGTCGAAAGAACGATAGGAATGAATGGTTAAGGAATTACTGTCACATTTTTGCCTATTTTCAGCTGCAAATTCATATTCAGATCACTAGTTTACCGTCAGATCACGCCATGCTATCAAACACAAAAATCACAGCCGACATCTTATAAACTTTTTGTTAATTCTTTCGACCACCCTGAACCGGATGTACACTTCATCACCGATAATGCCACCTTGTACAATTCTGCTGTCAGGAGTCGGATCCGTTCTCAGTAACCGATATGCAATAGTGGTTCTTTTGCGGATAGTTGCCGCCAGTATTACGTTTTAGTAATGGGCATGCGACGGGAACAACTTTCGGTGCGGCCTGTAGCTGCCTCTGGGTCGTGCTAGCCAGCGCTGCGACTGTGCCCTCGCCACGAGGCCAGATCTCCAGCGTTGCATGTCCAGCGCAGGCGTGTGTGTGTGCGCGCGCTCCGTCTTGCCGTATGGGCGCCGCCTAGCTCGCGCTGCCGCGGCTGATGCCTTCGGCTGCGCTGAACTGCGGTCGGCCGCATCCTTGCTGCAGCCCAGGCAGTGTCTCAGCGAAAGTGGCGACGGGAGTGGAGGGGGGGGGGGGGGGGGGGCACCGTGTACCAGCGCCATTGGCGTCAAAGAACTTGGTGGCAACTGTTGTAAGAAACAAATTTTTTTCGTCGTTTCCCTCATTCTTAATGGGATTCGGTGGGCAACTAGTGAGATTGTGGACCGGGTCTGACACCTTTGCATGCGCTAATTTCTATATCTACGAGTATATGATACTCCGCAAGCTACAGATTGATGTGTGGCGGAGGGTACTTTTTGCATCACTAAGTGACCCACCCCACCCTTTCCACTCGCGAATGGCGCCTGGGAAGAATCATTGTCGGTAAGCCTCTACATTGGCTCCAATTTCTCGAATTTTCGAGACGTTGTCATTATGCGAGACGTATTTGGGAGGAAATAATATGTTGTCCGACTCTTTGCGGAAGGTTCTCTCTCGAAATTTCTATAGTAAACTTTTCCGTGATACTCAACGCCAATGGAGTTTGTTGAGCATCTCGGTAACGTTATTGCACCAACTAAAGGATCCCGTGACGAAACGCGCTGCTGTTCTTTGCATCTTCTCTACCTCTTCTATCAATCCTACCTGGTAAGGATACCATAATGATGAACAATACTCAAGAATAGATGGAACAAGCGCTTTAGAAGCCACTTCCTTCGTGGATGTGTTAAATATCCTTTCATTTCTTCCTATGTACCTCAGCATGGCATCTGATTTTCATATATTTGTTTTACGTGGTCATTCCACTTAAGGTCGCTCTGGATAGTTACTCATATACATTTTATGGTAGACACTGTTTCCATCAGTTTCTCGTCAATAGTTTAGTTATACAGTACTGGCTTTCTGTTCTTCTTTACACGGGATATGTTACATTTATCTAAGTTCAGAGTCAACTGTCTGAGCCTGTATCATTCATCAACTCTCCGCAGGTCATTCTGAAAATCGGTACTGTTTTCTGGCGTTGCTACTTCCTTACACTCAGCCGCATCATCTTCGAACAGCCTTAAAGAACATCCTACTCTTTCTACTAAATAATTTGTATACGTTGTAAACAGTAACACTCCTATCACGCTTCCTTGGGCTACTTTGGAAATTACCTTTACATTCGTCGATCTTGTTCCTTTAAGGGCGCCGTGCTGATGTCTATCTGCAAGGAAGTTTTGAATCCAGTCGCAAATCTGGTCCGATACCCGATGAGCTGGTTTTTTTTCACTAATCGGCCGTACGGAGCTGTGTCAAATGCCTTCCCGAAGTCAAGGATCACGGCATCATCGCGAGCGCCGTTGTCTTCAGCGCTATGGATCTCATGGAGGAACAGAGCGAGCTGACTTTCACAAGACCTCTGTTTGCGTAATCCATATTGATTTTTATAGAGGAGATTTTCGTTCTGCAAAAACTTCGCAATTCTTGAGCATAAAATGTGTTCCATAATTCTAAAACAGATTAACATCAACCATATAGGCCAATAACTGTGTGCCCTACGTCCCTTCTTTAAAACGGGAATGATTAGCCCTTTTTTCCAGTCGCCAGGTACCCTTCATTGTTACATCTATCTATCGTAAACTGCTGCTAGTAGGGGAGCAAGTTCTTTCGCAAAATATTTGTAGAATGCTATAGGTACCTCATCTGGTGCTGATGCATTTCCACTACTACAGTTTTGAGTAACAACTTTTATTTAAACCTGGCGCGCATTCCCCTTAAACTGCCACAGCTTTGGATGTCTCTTTCTCTTTAAGGTTTCAGTTTAATGTAATTTCTAGGCATTCTATACTACTGATAACAAAAGCAAACACTACTTACGATGAGACTGAAGTTAGGAGGCAGTCAGCTGCTCAAGATGATGGCCTTTTTTTACTCCACTTCTCCATACCTTCCAGAAAACAATGGAAAAAACAGCTGAAAGTGTTGCATGCAAATGTGTCTTATAATACGCGTACGCAATTTTAATAAGTCTCAGCTGGTTTTGAAACTTTTTATACGTATACATCTTTCATATATATGAGAAACATATGAAAAAATGGCCTATGATTAACATTTTCTTTAAAAGGGTCATTAAAATTCTACGTTTCTAACAAGAAACGGAACATGAACACCAGATTTGTATAGAAACACGTATTAAACGGTCATTTTCCAGTAACGGTAAATGAAAGTAACTATGGCATGCCCCTGTTCTGTATTACGATTAGCGCGCGCTGTTTCACACAGTTATTAAATCTCCTACGTACTATCACACCATTTAAATTGCTAAAGTACACAGCAAGATTTTTAAGTAAGGATTTCTGATATGGTAAAGGAGTTGGTTTTATCTTGACCTCATTTCCTTCCATGGTTTACTCAAACTACACTGCTGGCCACCGTAAATGCAACACCCCGAAGGAAGCATCCGAATCAAGTGAAATTTACACCATGCGTTTGCAGCGATCAGATATGCAACTGATTAGAATTTCAGCGCAAACGCACATCACGCGCGCCTGTGGCGCCACCTCATAGCGCCATTTAAGGCTTGGCGATTTCGACGAGTGTACGTTCGGCACGTGTGTTTACCTTGTGGTTGTTTCACAAGACGGTCAGTTATGCCTCGTAGACAACAGCGAACATCGTTTGATCAAGTATCCGAGTTCGACAAAGGAAGGATAGTGGCTTACCGAGATTGTGGATTATCATACAGAGAAATCGCTAGTCGTGTTGGACGAAACCAAACAACTGTAATGCGGATATGTGACCGTTGGATGCAGGAGGGTACGACGGACCGACGTGGTCGATCGCATTCACCTCGGTGCACCACTGCACGTGCTGATAGGCAAATTGTGCTCATGGCAGTGACGGATCGCTCAGTGACATCCCGAACCATAGCACAGCACATTGCGTCTGTAACGCATCATCCAGTGTCTGCGCGTACCATTCGACGCCGTTTACAGCAGAGTGGTCTGTCCGCAAGACGTCCATTGCTTCGTCTACCATTGACGCAGAACCACAGACGTCTCCGTCGCCAATGGTGTGATGACAAACGGATGTGGACGGCAGAATGGAATGACGTTGTCTTTACTGACGAGGCACGCTTCTGTCTGCAGCACCACGATGGTCGGATTCGAGTGTGGAGACACCGTGGAGAGAGGATGCTGGACAGTTGCATTATACACCGCCACACTGGTCTTGCACCGGGTATTATGGTATGGGGAGGTATTGGATATTACTCTCGCACGCCTCTAGTACGCATTGCCGGTACTTTAAATAGCCGGCGCTACATATCCGAGGTGCTGGAGCCAGTTGTCCTTCCTTACCTTCAGGGCTCGGCCACAGCCATATTTCAACAGGATAATGCGCGACCACACGTGGCACGCATTGTCCAAAGGTTCTTCGTCAATAACCAGATTGAATTGCTTCCCTGGCCGGCTCGCTCTCCGGATCTTTCGCCGATAGAAAACATGTGGTCCATGGTTGCTCAACGAGTGACCCAGATTACATCCCCAGCTGCCACACCAGATGATCTTTGGCAACGTGTGGAAGCTGCTTGGGCTGCTGTACCCCAGGAACACATCCAACGTCTCTTTGACTCAATGCCGAGACGTGTGGTAGCGGTGATCTCCAACAATGGCGGCTACTCTGGCTACTGATTCTGGCAGGAACCACATGTCACAGACGTCTGTAAACGTAATCATTTGATACTTGGTCAACATGTTATCTACAAAATAAATTTTGTTGTGCTACCTCTTGTCTTTCTTGGTGTTGCATTTACGGTGGCCAGCAGTGTAATTATGGTATGCCTTTTTTTTTACCTGACCCTGCTTATCTCATTTTAACCTACCCAATCTCTCTGTCTTTCATGTTTTATTTGATCCCCACAATTTTAAAATAGTAAGTAGCCGATATTAACAAGACGCCAATAACAATTGGCAAGTGGCCAATCTGGATTCATAGTTTCAAAACAGCGAACAGAGAATACAACCCATTTGAGAAATAGTAACAATTAATGTTAACTATTTGACTCTTTCTTTCGTTCGTCCATAACATTATCATTGAAAGTAACAAATTTAAATTTGAATGCTTAAAAAAGTTTAAGCTCCGAAAATTAATATTATTTCTGTACTGACAAATACTTAAGTCTTTCGCTCGTCCACAACAATATCTTCGAACGATATCAATTTTAAAATAGAGTGTTAGGACACCAGTGCTGGGAGACACACACTAAGAAACACAAAGAAATTGAGCGCGGCAAGTGCACAGCACTTTTTGATTGGTAGTGGCTTGTCATTGGTCGCTAGCTTGGAGCTCAGATGGTGTCGAGGGGAGATGGCAAGAGCCCGGGTCAAGTCAGGAATTGCCTCTGTCTGGTCAACGCCAATCAGCTGCATTTGGTGAAGCCAGCCTATCTGGCCGTCAAGTACCTCATGAAGTTATCTCACCCACCTCGGCATAGGATATAATCCATTAACACATGGCTTCATTCTCTAGTGCTAGAATACTCCTGTCTGTGATGCCTCTGGCACGGAAATCACCATACGCCACATTTTAACGAAGTACTAGGAGAAACTGAAAATTAATGCCCCTGAATTCTTTTGTATAAACTCTTAAAGATTTTTATGTAAAACAAGGGCTATTAACAGTCTAAATCCTGTCCACATATTTGGACCCTCTGCCGCTAGAGGGCTCCAAATTGTGGTTGTGTAACACTGCAGTGTGGAAGGTAACTGTGTCGGTGAGTGAGAAACTGCGGACTGTAATCGCGTTTCGAAATCGAATTCGAAGAGTTTCGTGTGGTGATGCCAGACCACAGACAATGGTTGCGACATCTGCGACAAGCCATCGTCTTGGGCACACTGCCATCTGTCATTCTTCTTACAGCCCCGACTTGGCCCTATCCGATTTTCATCTGTTTCCAAAACTTAAAAAATACCTTCGAGGACTTCACTTTGATATTGATGAAGCAGTGCAAGCAGAAGTGAGGTTGTACCTCCCTCAACTAAGTCAAACTTTCTACAGTGACGCTATCAAAAATTGTCTCTCGTTGGAAGAAATGTCTTCGTCGCTGGGGTGATTGTGCTGACAAATAAATATATGGACATGAAAAATGAATACGTAGAATGTTAATAACTTTTCTTTTATTTAAACAAGTTTAAGAGTTTTTACCAAAAAATTCGGAGGCATTACTTCTCAGCAAGCCCTCGTCCCATTTGTACTCGTATTCTGACCAGGCAGTGGCGGCAAACGTAAGTGAAGACCAGCCCTCTGTTTTAGGTAATGATGAAACGAATGGGGATTTTAAAAACTTTTAAAATTTTGATTGGTGTCAGGTATAATTTTGGTATATTAATTTTGGGTATCTGAATCGATTGTGAGAGAGCAGCGATGTTGTAAGTTGTATCGCAGAAGTTAAGTGAGTATCTTTGAGCTGCGCGAGGGCGCAGTGGAGCAGACTCCTTTTAGCTTTGGTGGAGACAGACTCGAATTTAAGCTGAGTTAGAGATAGGCTGATAATATTATGCAGCGTTAGTGAGGAAGGTATGGAAATATTATGTTTCAAATTTAATGTCTCAGTTTATCATTTTGTTCAATCGACATGATTATGAAACTGATTTGTGAAGGAAGAAACCTACTGGAATGTCAGGTAAATATAATAATGATATTACTTTTTTTTTCACTATTGCTACGCCATCGAACTAACTTGGTTATTGTACTGAAAGTTATTAGATTTGCGCGATAGGAAAGTGTATTGTTTGGATGTTGAAAATTTCATTACATTTAACATCTGCCTTGAGATTTTTTTCTCAATATACAAAAATAAACATAGTGTTGTCATTTTTGCGCATATTTCATTTTCTTACCAACCTTTCTCTTACAGTTCTTTTTAATGTATTATCAGGCCAAGTATGTTCGATAAACAGTTCGACTGGCAATTAACAGACAACTCATTGCACCTCTCCTGTGTCTCTGTGTAGATACAGTAATTTAAAGCTTTAGCATATCGGCACGCAAGACAGAGCAGTACTGCAACGCGTTATCCAGATTTGCGCAGAATAGAGGTAAGGAAAAATGATTACGATTTTGTTTTCTATTTATTCAGTCAGAGCCAACTCATCTCGTTCAGAGACAGTTTTTGTGATCAAATTTTGCAAAGCCAGAGACTCAAGGTTTCATATCCAAGTTAATTATTCAAGCAGTTTATACTGTTCAGAATTCTTGCAGTCAGATTGCTAACTTTTACATTATGAAAGACTTCCCTTTTCATTACGACAATGAATTACTATCACAGTGCAGCTTATATTTTTATTTATTTAGGTAACTTTCACTAATATTTGTATTATTTAAAGAGAACTTTCAGTTTTATAAATTATCTGTACGCTAGCCTAAGGTCATCAGTTGCTGGTTTTAATATATTGCAGTGACACTGCCTCATACTACTTCTGTTTAGTGATCAGACAGCCCCACATATCAGCCTTACTATTTTAATCAATACTTTATTGCGATCTTTCTCTATTTTTAGTGAAACCCATAAGAATTGACATAGGAATTACTTTTAAACCGTGTGTGTGTGTGTGTGTGTGTGTGTGTGTGTGTGTGTGTGTGTGTGTGTCCACACAAAATATCTGTAAAATTTTAATATTTTTAAGATGTTCTGATATAATTTAAAACGCAATTTTTCTGTTCGTTTCAATAGATGTAAGGTTGATGGCTAGTGGGTCGAAACTGGATATCATCTAGTTATATAAGTGCTTTGCGATCAATACCATTAAAATTTGTATCATAGTGTAAGCAACACTTTGGATTTTTTAACATTTAACCATTTTAATCATACTCGTTTCATCATATTTTAGTATGAGCACGAAATACCAAGACGTCATGCTCCGTGAAAATTCAGAATGAGTCTTTCACTCTGCAGCGGATTATGTGTTATTTGAAAATTTCTGGTAGATTAAAACTGCGCGTCGCACCGGGACTCCAACCCAGAACCATGACTTTCACGGGAAATGCTCTTCCCAACTCAGTTATCCAGACACGACTCACGATCAACACAAACAGTGTTCATCCCTCATGGTATGGAAAGGTAATTCTGTGATGTTCGTTCAAATGGCTCTGAGCACTATGGGACTTAACTTCTGAGGTCATCAGTCCCCTAGAACTTAGAACTACTTAAACCTAACTAACCTAAGGACATCACACATATCCATGCCCGAGGCAGGATTCGAACCTGTGACCGTAGCGGTTGCGTGGTTCCAGCCTGTAGCGCCTATAATGTGGTGTTCGGATGTCAGGAGAGAGTTACTAGTGGAAATAGGGCTGTTGTAAGGTATCCCTTACTTGCAGATAAGAACACATTTTATTTTATTTCCAGTTTTGCTATTTCACTGTAGGGAACGTACTTTCATTCTGGCACGAATCAAGTAATTGTTATTAATAAATATGTGCTAGCAAAAGTTGCCTTTTGTCACTCAGACATTAGGAGAATTCTATAGATCATAAATAACATCTTTCAGTAGTTTTACAATGCAATTGTTGACATTAATGAATAAACGAACTGTGGCATAACGGAAGATGTACGCTCTTATACAAACTATACCAATTGTGCGCTCAAGTTACAGATTGTGCGCCATTGCCAGCATCGTCGATAGGATACATTTCGATCTAGACCATGCTCTCGTACCGTTAACAGTCTGCTTACAATCAGCGTGAACAAGTTCATTTTTGGTGTTTCTTAAATAAACGCACCAAACGGTTCAAATGGTTCAAATGGCTCTGAGCACTATGGGACTCAACTGCTGAGGTCATTAGTCCCCTAGAACTTAGAACTAGTTAAACCTAACTAACCTAAGGACATCACACACATCCATGCCCGAGGCAGGATTCGAACCTGCGACCGTAGCGGTCTCGTGGTTCCAGACTGCAGCGCCAGAACCGCGCGGCCACTTCGGCCGGCTGCACCAAATGGCATTCCGTGTAAAAATTATTTGCACAAAAAAATCTTCTTCTTGCTTCATTAGGTAAAACACAGACAGTTGCACTGCACTTCTAGAATCCGACGGTGATGCTACGCCTCTGAAAGGGTAGTTAAAGCTGCGAGATCATCTCCACAGAACAAGTAGGAAGAATTGCTATGCGGCGGCTCACTAAGTCAGTTCAAGGACGGACTGGCTTAATTATCACAAAACTCGGGTAGGAAAGCGTGGCCAGTTATACTGCACGCGCCTTACACCACAATTTACGAACGCACCGGCTAAACTGAGACATTTCTGGAGGTTCAGTACGGGTAGGGGCTCTTGCACTGCGAAGGGATTCGTGAGTAGAGCATAGATAGCACAGTCGATAAGAACATGTTCGTGAAAGGCAAGGTTCAGGATTCGTGTCCCGGTCTGACACACAATTTTAATCTGGTAGAAACCTTACATCCCATCATTGTCGTCATCATCATCGATATTTCGAAGAATCATCGTCACAGCCGAATCTGACTGAGATCATACGAGATGACAAGGAGACCGATATAACCACCAACTGACATACTGTATCGTCTCCAAATACCGCACCCCTCAGTACACCAGTGCAAATATCAAGTTGTCTAACATAACCAGTTGGCTTACAGTACCTCTGCGCTCTAACGTAATGGCGACTCCAAATGATGAATTAACTCTGATTTCAAGGCTGAAGAAGTAAAGTTTACACTTCAAAGCTCCCGCCACACGCAACAAATCCCCAACGTGCTCAGCCATCCAGCCAGTCTTTGCATTCTCTGTTAACATATCCTAGTGGAGCAGATTACGATAATGTACAATGACATTCTTATGAGTATCACTTTACGAAGGACTTCCCACTGTATTACTCCCCAAAAATAGAAACATTTTAATCACTAAGAATTTACTACCGATTAATTCACTGAAAGCAGATTTTAAGTAAATATCAGACGGAAAGTTATTTTGCCGCATATTCTTGGCACCTACACTATGTGATCAAAGGTATCCGGACACCTAGCTGAAACAGACTTACAAGTTCGTGGACCCTCCATCGGTAATGCTGGAATTCAATATGGGTGTTAGCCCACCCTTAGCCTTGATGACAGCTTCCACTGTGGCAGGCATACGTTCAATCAGATGCTGGAAGGTTTCTTGGGGAATAGCAACCCATTCTTCACGAATTGCTGCACTGATGAGAGGTATCGATGTCGGTCGGTGAGGCCTGGCAAGAAGTTGACGTTCCAAAATATCCCAATGGTGTTCTATAGGCTTCAGGTCAGGACTCTCTGTAGGACAGTCCATTTCAGGAATGTTATTGTCGTGTAACCACTCCACCACAGGCGCAATATGAATAGGTGCTCGATCGTGTTCAAAGATGCAATCACCACCCCCGAATTGCTCTTCAACAGTGGGAAGCAAGAGCGTGCTTAAAACATCAATTTAGGTCTGTGCTGTGATAGTGCCACTCAAAACAACAAGGGGTGCAAGCCCCCTCCATGAAAAACACGACCACACCATAACACCACCGCCTCCGAATTTCACTGTTGGCACTACACACGCTGGTAGATGACGTTCACCGGGCATTCGCAGTACCCACACCCTGCCATCTGATCGCCACATTGTGTACCGTGATTCGTCACTCCGTAAAATGTTTTTTCCACTGTTTAATCGTCCAATGTTTACCCTCCTTACACTAAGCGAGGCGTCGTTTGGTATTTACCGGCGTGATTTGTGGCTTATGAAAATCCGATCGACCATGAAATCCAAGTTTTTTTCACCTCCCCCCTAACTGTCATAGAATTTGCAGTGGATCCTTATGCAGTTTGGAGTTCCTGTTTGATGGTCTGGATAGATGCCTGCCTATTACACATTACGACCCTTTTCAACTGTCGGCGGTCTCTTCAGTCAACAGACGAGGTCGGCCTGTACGCTTTTGTGCTGTACGTGTCCCTTCACGTTTCCACTTCACTATCACATCGGAAACAGTGGACCTAGGGATGTTTAGGAGTGTGGAAATCTCGCGTACAGACGTATGACACAAGTGACACCCAATCCCCTGATCACGTTAGAAATCCTTGAGCCCAGCGGAGCGTCCCATTCTGCTCTCTCACGGTGTCTGATGACTACTGTGGTCGCTGATATGAGGTACCTGCCAGTAGGTGACAGCACAACGCACCTAATATGAAAAACGGATGTTTTTGGGGGTGTCCGGATTATTTTGATCACATAGTGTACCAAGCGAGCTCAGCAATGGATATCTCAATCTCAAATATCCTCCATTTTAAAAATGTCATGTGGAGCTGTAATTTCAAAGGGCATCGCCTTTTTAGACTTCAAGAATGTTTGTAGAGGTTGGAACATGAATATGTTCGACGCACTTTATCAACGATAGGTTTTAGTTCCGATTTTATGAACATCATTAATCGATGCAGTCACGAAACCACAACTAAACGCTCACGATAACTAACATAGTCAGCTGAACTCTCAAATAGGGCTGCCCTCCTTATGTGACTTTAGACTCCTGAGATACTGAGCCACTTTTCAGAGTAATGCGTCATAATCTTTCAGATACTTCCTTTAGTAGATTTGGATCGATTTTCAGTCGTGGACTGATGATTTTAGCAAATTAATGAAGGATCATCAAAATGCGAAAATTGTAAAGGAAATTTTACAAAGCTATCAGGAGAATAATGGGCCGTGCCTTAATATACATGAGCGCTTCATCTGTGCAGTCGGGCAGACAGACTTCATCATCCAATACTTTTGAAAATATCTAGTCAAGAGAAGAAAATGCCTTGGGATGAACATTACTAACTGTCCATGTGATTTGGTTTCAGTCAAATGGCACAAAAAAGGACATACAGTAACGAATTCTCTATTGATCCATTGGGGACGTGGGGCAGCAGCTTGTCAAATATTTAAAAAAGTAATTCGCCAAATTTTTCTTCTTTAAATATAGTAATGAATGTTATTTCCAAATAGGAAGAATTTCTGACCACATTCAGAAAGCGTTTTTTGTCAACGCACCCGCACATTAACTTTTAGCGCCAGCATAGTGGTACAAGTGGAACATAATTATCTTCAAAGCGTCCTTCATTAACGCAGCAAGTCCTTACAAATCAGGAAGGTCGAGACGTCTGAAATCGATACCTACAATGCATGACCAAAAATTCAAACCAGGGTGACAACGACAACATGACCGGACTATTTTTCAGTCTTAATCAGCCGCAGGCTATGGTCCTATCGAATAGCTGCAATAGTCTTAGTCCCAGTAACACGTAGTACCTCAAACACATCTACATTGGCAAATTAGTTCTTATAATATCGTCGATAAACGTTCTCAATGCCCTGCTGCAAGACCCGCCCCATCAAATGGGCTACAACTTCCCGTTTCAAGGCTGATCGATGATTTGGGGCACTTTTCATAACGAGACGATCCCAATATTTGTGCGCTCCATCTGGTGTGATATAGTTACAGAAACTGTATCCAATAAACATTACCCTTCTTACACTAAGCGAGGCGTCGTTTGGCATTTACCGGCGTGATGTGTGGCTTATGAACATCCGCTCGACCATGAAATCCAAGTTTTCTCACCTCCACCCTCTGACAGTGGAAACATGTACCGGTACTGTTGTTGCTAAGACTGTAGGTTAGGCAACTTTCAGAGGTAGTAGTATGGACCAAAAGAAGGAAAAAATGTCCAGTACACATGGGCTCTAAAACGCATACCTTAAGTGCTATGAGCTCTTGTTCAGTAGGAGAGATGTGTTGCACAGCAGCGAAAATAAACAAGTGCTCTATCTCTTAAGGTCACGCTGTATATTAATCTAGTATTTTATGCATTTCTGACTCTCATTTATCATTTAGTGCCTCATTTTAAATGCACTCCATGATCTGACATGGAAAATATTTAGAAACTAAAAATAATTCCTATTTATTCTTATCCAATGGTAGCAGTCCATCTTCTTTTTATCGTTGTCTTGTCTGGAGTTGGCTAGCTTAATCTTGTATTGTAACATAAATGTCTGTTATCATTGTCAGTATCAATGTAGTTTTCTACCGATCGTGAAGAATCAGCACTTGGTGTTATATTACACCTGACGATATAAATTCTCTCTTCTTCTTCGTCTATGATAGTTAAACACAGATATGTTAGAGTAAAAAATATAGATTGTAAAAAAAGATAAAATTGGAAGTGTAGAAATTCACTTCTCTGATAGATACAGGTGAATGTCATGTAAATACCTTCGACCTGAAACGTAAGTAATGTTGACTGAAAATGGTTGCGAATATGTAAAAATAATAATATCTGAATAATGTGATGTATATCAAGTACGCCTCTGATGATAACGGAGTGCTACTACATCACTAACAGTTTTGAGGTGTATCCTTGCTGACAGCGCCAACTATCATGTCCCACTCTACACGTCCTATACAGAAAAACTGTTAAACAGTGATCAGCACTTTTGTTTGGCAATACTCCTCACGCACTGCCACTGAGACAACATTTATTCACAGTGTACCGTCTACGAATCTGAATAAACCACCGATCGCTTCAGCTGTGATGCTTAATTACTTCTTAAACATTAAATGTAGTGCACCCTTAGTTTAGGTAGGTCGCCTTGTTCATACAGGTGATGACAAGTTCATTGTGGGTCCTGTTTAGACAAAATCCCATAAACATAATAACACGTTTCAGAGTGTCCACGCTTGCTTTTAAGTCAGTTTTAGGTGTAACAAAAAACGTGGAATTTTCACGAAGGTGATATTCCTTTGTATTGTTCATAACGCCACAGAATCTGCTGCCTGAAAACACATTTATCCGTATTTTTAACGTAATATTTCGTTCAGCTATGGGGTGGAAACCCTTAACAAACCGCCCGACATAGAGACCCTCCTGTAGTAATTTGCACACTTTCGGCATACTCAATCATTCTTTGCACGTTTCTTCAGCTTTTCCGTCAGTATTGTAAATCCTTTCTCCGTTTCAAAGTCGTTATTTGAACAATGTTAACATTAAGCTGTTGCAGATACAGACGTTTCATTTGCGGCGATCACTTTTCTTGCTTGCACTGCGAGCTAACAATGCACATCACGTCGAGTTGGAATATGTTGGTGCGAAATCACGTGACCAAATCACTTCTAGCTAAAACTAGAACTACTGTTCACTTTATCGAGTAATATTTAAACACAAAGAGCAGACAAAAAAACTAAAGGACTGTAACAAAATTTGATGTTAAAATTAAAATGATTTTACGTTACATAAAATTGTTTCCTTACACCTAAGCCGGCCGGAGTGGCCGTGCGGTTCTAAGCGCTACAGTCTGGAACCGAGCGACCGCTACGGTCGCAGGTTCGAATCCTGCCTCGGGCATGGATGTGTGTGATGTCCTTAGGTTAGTTAGGTTTAATTAGTTCTAAGTTCTAGGCGACTGATGACGTCAGAAGTTATGTCGCATAGTGCTCAGAGCCATACACCTAACTATAGGTCGATGCATCGTGAAAGCATTCGTAAAATATAAATGTTCTCATC
This sequence comes from Schistocerca nitens, assembly GCF_023898315.1. Lineage (NCBI taxonomy): Eukaryota > Metazoa > Arthropoda > Insecta > Orthoptera > Acrididae > Schistocerca > Schistocerca nitens. Next base: position 399,792,048 of record NC_064616.1, read on the forward strand.
TGTTCTGCTGCTTGTAAATGCGTGACGTGAGCGTTACTTGTGTGGAGGAAGCGTGGGTCAGTGTTGCACGGTACGTAGCGGCGCGGTTCGCCGCAACTGTTGATCGACCCGCATCTCGCAGTGTCGGCGGCACAGGACATTAATTACAAAGAGAGGTGTGGTAACGAGGCACGCCCGCGCGCCATTCGCCTGCGCCACAATTGCGGCAGATGTGCCTCGCATTTGTGCCACACCCGCAATCAAAACCGGGCAAACAGCACGCTCCCTCCTCCCTTCGCCTGTACGATCTTACTCCGGGACATTAGCTTTTGGTCTGCTTAACGCTGTACAGGCCGACGTTAATTTGGTTTCCGAAATGTTACCACGAAACTCTTTGCTGCTTCCATTTGGGGAACCAGCGGCACACCGCGACGTTCCGTTGATTACATTTTAAGGAGTAATTAAGTGTACTCTATATGTAACATGACACCAGCGCCTTACGAAAGAAGTATCTGTCAATTAAACGGAGCATTCTCGCTGTCCACCAAAAGGTGAAATTCCTGAAGCGAAATTACACTGACTTAGCAAATGTCATAGGATAGTGAGGCACAGATGGCGCACGTGTGTTCTATGAGGACCACACGCACCCCTATGCCAGTGCAGTTTTATAGGAAACTTTTTGAGAAGTTGTTGTGCGAGTGATTTGTGTAACATGCAACGTCGTCGTGAGCCGACGCTGTTCGAACGGGGTATTGTAGTCGGTGCGCGACGGATGGGAATTTAGATTTCAGCAGTGGTTCAGGAATTCGGATTCACACGTTCAACCGTGTACAGTGTGTATCGTGAACGACTGGGTGAGGATGTCACAGTCCACAACGTTCGAACTACTGGCCTTCCAGCCACCCTCCATGACCGTGACTGGCGGCATGTGAGATGGAGCGCTAATAGTGACAGAAGGACAACAGCGTAACACAAAACGACTCAATTCAACACAGGACGTGCTAGACACGTCTCCCAGTGGGCAATCCTGGGAACATGGGTGCCAGTACACAACGGCTTGCATTTGTGGCCAATCAACTGGGATGGAAGCTGTAACAATGGCGTAAAGTGATAGGGTCGGACGAATCACTATTTCACCTACCATGCCGATGGGAGGCACCTTGTGTGGGACAGACCTGCAAATAAGGTGTGGTTGAAGACGGTGTTTCCTCTGTTATGGCGTGGGGCGCATTTTCCTGATGTCTAAGGGGCCCCTGCTTGTCCTGGGAAGGACTCTGAATGTTCCACGATATGTCAAGCTGCTCGGGAACCATCTACACCCAGTTTTGGCCTTCCAACAAAAAAAAAATGGTTCAAATGGCTCTGAGCACTATGGGACTCAACTGCTGTGGTCATCAGTCCCCTAGAACTTAGTACTACTTAAACCGAACTAACCTAAGGACATCACACACATCCATGCCCGAGGCAGGATTCGAACCTGCGACCGTAGGGCCTTCCAACACCCTGTCGCTTCTGCGGTGTTTCAAGATGATAATGCGCCGCCACATCACTCCCACGTCGCCTGGGACTGGTTCCAGGAACATGCAGGAAAGGCTCAATGACTGAGACGGTCACCCCAGACCACAGATTTGAATCCCATCGAGCATATCTGGGATGTTATGCAACGCAGGCTGTGTGCCGTGGATCCAGCATACACGAGCAGACCAGAACTGGCTTCTGCTCTGTTAACGATTTAGTGCGAGCTGTTTCCAGTACCAGGGACTTATAGACTCACTACTTCGGCGTCTCAATGCAGTCCGAAGGGCCAGAGGAGGCCCCACGCTACATTAGGTGCCTATCTCATGCTAAGGCAGTGTCCATCATTCAGCAGCCTGCAGGATTGATTACGAGCTCCTCAGCTTGACATATGGTCTAAGTAAGGACCATTAGCTTATATTTAAATCTGACAGCTCATTACACACTATCAGGAATGCAGAGCCATCTACTGATTGTTTACAAATCAACTAATGTGATTCTATTGATCCAATTGTTGTTTGTCTGCGGAAGAACGCAGACAACAATTGCTTCGAAAATGGTACCCCCACCCGTTGTGAAGTGCGTGCTATAATACGAGTTTTGTGCGCAAAAGGATGTATAGATGCTCGTTCATGAACCCACAGCAGTGAATGAAAGCTAGAATACACAGCGGTGCTGAATCTTCAGGTACATATTCATTATGAAGAGAGGAGTGAGAGGGTCTGTAACCCAACAGTTCGTTTCGTGCGACGTGTCGACCAAATACTGCCATCTCATACATGATTGATAACTGACTTTCTTGCTGATCAATGTTTGACGCAACAATATTTACACTGTTTTCAAAGAAAAAAATCTTCTACGTGGTCGTCAGACATGCTTAGCGACTAACACAAAGGAATGATTTGTTTCCCCACGTTGTTACGGACGACGAGACGAAAGCATCCTTATAACAAAGAAGAATTAAAAAAAACAGTAGTGGTTTAGTAACATTTTACTTCATCAAAACAACGCTCTTTATTCGAGATGAGAAACGATGACTACCGTGTTCCGGACGAAAAGGGCATTCTTTCGGTTGATTTCGTGGAACATTGGCTAATATTTCTGCTGACGCCTACTGCAAAACACCAGGGAGCTCCAACGTTAGGCGGGTTATGGAGCCCCTCAGGAAAATAGCGGGTAGGTCGGGGAAGAATGCCAGTGTGCACTCGGTGTGCTTGCCGGGGGGTCTCGTCCGTAATGTGGAGGAGGCCCTTCCGGCAGCTATTGAACGCACTGGGTGTGACCGGCTGCAGATAGTAGCACATGTCGGAACGAATGACGCCTGCCGCTTGGGTTCTGAGGCCATCCTTGGTTCCTTCCGGCGGCTGGCTGATTTGGTGAAGACAACCAGCATCGCACGCGGAGTGCAAGCTGAGCTTAATATCTGCAGCATAGTGCCCAGTGTCGATCGCGGTCCTCTGGTTTGGAGCCGTGTGGAGGGTCTAAACCAGAGGCTCAGACGACACTGCGACTATAATGGTTGCAAATTCATCGACCTCCGTTATTGGGTGGAGAACTGTAGGGCCCCCCTAGACAGGTCAGGCGTGCACTACACACCGGAAGCAGCTACTAGGGTAGCAGAGTACGTGTGGCGTGCACACGGGGGTTTTTTAGGTTAGAGGGACCCCCCCTTGGGCGAAACGATAAAATACCTGACGGCTTACCAGAGAGAACATCAGCATCGTTGATAAAGAACGTCCGTCCTCAGAGACCAAAAACAGGAAAAGTTAACGTAATATTGGTAAACTGCAGGAGTATCCAGGGCAAGGTTCCTGAATTAGTATCGCTTATTGAAGGAAATAGTGCGCATATAGTATTAGGAACGGAAAGTTGGTTAAAACCGGAAGTGAACAGTAACGAAATCCTAGACACAGAATGGAATATATACCGCAAGGATAGGATAAACGCCAATGGTGGAGGAGTATTTATAGCAGTAAAGAATTCAATAATATCCAGTGAAGTTATTAGCGAATGCGAATGTGAAATAATCTGGGTTAAGTTAAGTATCAAAGGTGGGTCAGATATGATAGTCGGATGCTTCTATAGACCACCTGCATCAGCAACCGTAGTAGTTGAGCGCCTCAGAGAGAACCTGCAGAACGTCGTGAAGAAGTTTCGTGATCATACTATTGTAATAGGGGGAGACTTCAATCTACCAGGTATAGAATGGGATAGTCACACAATCAGAACTGGAGCCAGGGACAGAGACTCTTGTGACATTATCCTGACTGCCTTGTACGAGAATTACTTCGAGCAGATAGTTAGAGAACCAACTCGTGAAGCTAACGTTTTAGACCTCATAGCAACAAATAGACCGGAACTTTTCGACTCCGTGAATGTAGAAGAGGGTATCAGTGATCATAAGTCAGTGGTTGCATCAATGACTACAAGTGTAATAAGAAATGCCAAGAAAGGAAGGAAAATATATTTGCTTAACAAGAGTGATAGGGCACAAATCGCAGAATATCTGAGTGACCACCATCAAACGTTCATTTCTGAGGAAGAGGATGTGGAACAGAAATGGAAAAAATTCAGAAACATCGTCCAGTACGCCTTAGATAAGTTCGTACCGACTAAGGTCCAAAGCGAGGGGAAAGATCCACCGTGGTATAACAATCATGTACGAAAGGTACTACGGAAACAAAGAAAGCTTCATCATAGGTTTAAGAGTAGTCTAATCATAGCTGATAAGGAAAAGCTGAACGAAGCGAAAAAGAGCGTAAAGAGAGCAATGAGAGAAGCATTCAACGAATTCGAACATAAAACATTGGCAAACAATCTAAACAAGAACCCTAAAAAGTTTTGGTCATATGTAAAATCGGTAAGCGGATCTAAATCCCCTATTCAGTCACTCGTTGACCACGATGGCACCGAAACAGAGGACGACCGAAGAAAGGCAGAAATACTGAATTCAGTGTTCCGAAACTGTTTCACTGCGGAAAATCGTAACACGGTCCCTGACTTCAGCCGTCGCACGGACGCCAAAATGGAAAATATTGAAATAAACGATATCGGAATTGAAAAACAACTGCTATCACTTAGTAGCGGAAAAGCATCCGGACCAGACGAGATACCCGTAAGATTCTACAGTGATTATGCTAAAGAACTTGCCCCCTTTCTATCAGCAATTTATCGTAGATCTCTGGAAGAACGTAAAGTACCTAGCGATTGGAAGAAAGCGCAGGTCGTTCCCATTTTCAAGAAGGGTCATAAATCAGATGCGAATAATTATAGGCCTATTTCGCTTACGTCAATCTGTTGTAGAATAATGGAACATGTTTTATGTTCTCGTATTATGACGTTCTTAGACAATACAAATCTCCTTCATCATAACCAACATGGATTCCGCAAACAGAGATCATGTGAAACTCAGCTCGCCCTATTTGTCCAAGAAATTCACAGTGCCGTAGACACTGGCGAGCAGATTGATGCCGTATTCCTGGACTTCAGGAAGGCATTTGATACGGTTCCGCACTTACGTTTAGTGAAAAAAATACGAGCTTACGGAATATCGGACCAGGTTTGTGATTGGATTCAGGATTTCCTAGAAGAAAGAACACAACATGTCGTTCTTAACGGTTCAAAATCTGCAGATGTAGAGGTAATTTCGGGAGTACCGCAAGGAAGCGTGATAGGACCTTTATTGTTTACAATATACATAAATGACTTAGTTGACAACATCGGTAGCTCCGTGAGGCTATTTGCAGATGACACGGTTGTCTACAAGAAAGTAGCAACATCAGAAGACTCGTACGTACTCCAGGAAGACCTGCAGAGGATTAATGAATGGTGCGACAGCTGGCAGCTTTCCCTAAACGTAGATAAATGTAATATAATGCGCATACATAGGGGCAGAAATCCATTCCAGTACGATTATGCCATAGGTGGTAAATCATTGGAAGCGGTAACGACCGTAAAATACTTAGGAGTTACTATCCGGAGCGATCTGAAGTGGAATGATCACATAAAACAAATAGTGGGAAAAGCAGGCGCCAGGTTGAGATTCATAGGAAGAATTCTAAGAAAATGTGATTCATCGACGAAACAAGTAGCTTACAAAACGCTTGTTCGTCCGATTCTTGAGTATTGCTCATCAGTATGGGACCCTTACCAGGTTGGATTAATAGAAGAGATAGACATGATCCAGCGAAAAGCAGCGCGATTCGTCATGGGGACATTTAGTCAGCGCGAGAGCGTTACGGAGATGCTGAACAAGCTCCAGTGGCGGACACTTCAAGAAAGGCGTTACGCAATACGGAGAGGTTTATTATCGAAATTACGAGAGAGCACATTCCGGGAAGAGATGGGCAACATATTACTACCGCCCACATATATTTCGCGTAATGATCACAACGAAAAGATCCGAGAAATTAGAGCAAATACGGAGACTTACAAGCAGTCGTTCTTCCCACGCACAATTCGTGAATGGAACAGGGAAGGGGGGATCAGATAGTGGTACAATAAGTACCCTCCGCCACACACCGTAAGGTGGCTCGCGGAGTATAGATGTAGATGTAGATGTAGATGAATGGGAAAAGAAAGGAAAGCTACGCCATTTTAGGGCGTAGATGGGCCAATCGCGACCGACCGTCTTCTGTGTCGTCCTCTGCCAATGGTGTCATTTGGAAGCGGTGTGGAGGGACACCTCTCTCCAGGCTGGTGTCGGCTTCACACACCTTGGAGCTGCTGCTTCTCATTCAAGCATTTGCTCAGTTGGGAGCACGACAAAGAGTGGAATCCGGTGAAGTCAAGCCACCATGGAAATATCGCTGAGAATACCGGAAATTGAACCCAGTTCCTGTGCATGGCAGGCAGCCAAGCTGACAACTTAGCTACTTTTTTCCCAGAAGTTTCTCTATTTCTAATTCCCAATTCTTCTTGGTTGCTAGATTTTTCTTGCTGCTCAAAAATATTTTTATCTCGTTATAATTGATTGTTGATGTCTACCTTGTCAGCAACTGTATCTTCATCTTTTCTGCAACTTTCTTTTGGAATTTGCTATATTATTCTAACTTTTCCTTAAGATCATGTGTAATCTTCTCAACACGGAACTGATTCTGCTTGTCTTCCTTTCTTACAAGAGATGTAGGTTTATGAAGATCTTTTGTAGTTTTTGCTACTATCTGATTACAACTCAACTGCGCAGCGTGGACTTTGTCCCTGAGACTTTTATTTTTGTTCCAGACATTTTCCAGCCATTGGTAATACTGAAACCTTATGGTTCCAGATATAGTTTAAATTCTAAAATATCTGTGATGTGTATATGCAGAATGAAGCGACGAATGAAAATTTTTACCAAGGCTGGGATTCGAAGTTGAGTCTCCTGCTAACACTGTAAAACTGTTTTTTTCTCACTCATCTTTTTTTTTTTTCTTTAAGCGGTGGAGGGGGGGGGGGGGGGTTGATCCCGGGGGCAAAGTGGGCAGATGACATTTCAAGAGACCTGACCGCAATGTCTCTCTCGCTAAACAGGAAGGGGTAAATGGCCACAGGAGAATATTTATTTATTTATTAACAAAAAGAAATCTGCGTTTTCCATGACTTGTCTCTCTCGCCAATACTATGAAAGGAACCGTGCGTACTACTTACGTAAAAAAAGAAAACAAACAAAAGGTAAAACTTCTGGAACACGCATGTGAGATATCGATAACCCTCGGACGCCGCCGTCCCACCGTCATGGCATGTCTTTTCGTAAAGTTGTGTACATACCGTTACCTGTTCAATCTTCTACGTGTGACTGTATCAAATTTATCTCCTCAAATGAATGATCCAGCTACGGGGTGGATCGTGGAAGATACTCCGCAGGAAGTTTGAAAAGTATTTGCTGTACTTCACGTTCTTCAAAATATCACGTTTAAATAGTTTCAAAAATCCATGAGTCCTATGACACCACCTCCAAACAAATAATGAATCACGTGACTTCTGATTCACGTGAGAGCGTCATGCTTCGTCCTCGGGTAATAAACAGTATCCTGATAGAGAAGAGTACGTGGATCCACATAAGGGGACGACATCCTTATAAAGAGAGACAAAATTTGATGTACAAAATATCCTATCTCTTCCGCCTACCTACAACGCAGCCGGTGTTCGTCTTTATCCTGAACGTTGCAGTTCACTCATAAATACTGATGACTGTGTAGTTTAGTCCCTTTACTCTCTAAACCTCACACATCAAGACGAATCGGCAAGATGTATCCTATGAAGTGCTCTCGAGCAATCCGTTTTTGTTCAGCATCATGTACCACGTCAAACTTACGCCTGAATCTACCGTTACCGCATTGACAGTGTCCCATATTACTTTCCAGTGTACGGTAGGATATATCAATTCTACATTAGGCGACTGGTGGCGAAGTAGAATCAGACAGATGTCACTGGCCGTTGGTAAGCGAGTGTCAGGCAGAACGTTCCTTAGGTAGGTATACTCCAGATAAGACCGCCCAAAGTATGAAAATGACACCGGTATCTCACTAAGCGACACCGGAGAGTCAAGTGAAGATAGTGCCAGAGCCTCCATCAAGTCCGTGAGGTTTGTCGGGAATCGCTGCCAAAGCTTGAGGTGCATACCAACTGATAGAGACACGGCTCGATCATGAATGTTGACAAGGCTAAGTCCGCCGCGTTCTTTAGGAAGAGTGAAGAAGCCTTATTGAATATCAAGTGCTGACAAATGAACCGTATGCCGCCATGAGGCTACGAGCTACATGTTTAGGCAACGGTAACTTTGGCGCAACATGCGGAATTCGTGATGCCTGATAGACATTAATAAACTCAGTCCGTTGATGAAGGTCCAAAGCACGAAGACGACGATCCGCAAGTCCAGCGCGGATATGTAGAAAGAGGCTCCGATAATTAACGGTCGTGATGCGTGAGATGTTGTCCATAAAATCGATACGAAGACAACAAAGTCTGAGTGGAGCGACGCTTGTGCTTGTCATCCCAGTGCCAGTATTCAACGCTACCGATTTATGTACATTTATATGGCTCCCGTAAGCTTCACCATAATTGGCTTACTAATCCATGGCTCTGCGGACGTCATGTTCGTCACGAAGAGTTAACATTCGATGTTGCGCCACCTAGGAGATGAAGCACCGCTTCGACGATAGCGCCCGGGTAATGCATATTCTGAAGAACAGCAGTTAAGTGCTATGATCGACGCGATCAAATGCTTGACTAAAGTCTATCGCAGCCAGCGCTCCAGGTAAACGGCACTCCTTAGCGAGGACAATCAGTTGTCTGTAGCGGCATAGGTCGGCGAGAACATTATGCGCCCCACACATCGATGCCTGATACACTGATAGGACGCGAGACGTCGTATCCCGTATTCGAGCTGCCAATAGGCGTGTGAAGATGTTCGTATCACATTTCAGTGATGTTAATGGCCTTTAGTCCGTAATACGTGACCCTTCGCGACGTTTATGGCTTGGGATTACGACACCTTCCACAAAGGCAGCCCGAAATTGCGTCTCCGAGTCGTGAGCTGTTGGCGTATAGTAGTCCCATAGTGTACCAATAGCGTCTGGAACGAATAACCCATCTGGTCCTGGTATCTTATCGAGTGCCTCTTTGTCTTTAGCATCCAACACTTCTTCTTCAATCACCGGTTCTATCAGTTCCTGCTGGAGTTCCGGAGTAACAATGCCGTTTGTCAAAACAGCGACAGCAGCAATGACCTCTGGATCAGATCTCTTCTCCGCTTAGAAGTGATAATAATGGGTAAAGTATACGTCTCTGCGTGACGTGATGGACGTCATCTTGTGTTGTCACCTCATAGATGAAAGTTCAGTGTCTGCGCTTTTGTTCCGTTGCTATATGGTATATGGAGGACCGTTCGTTGGCGATTCCGAATTTTTACGCGTAAGAGTGATGAGCCCTTCCAAGTACTGACTCGTCACGTCACAGTCTTACAGTCTTCGCTTGTGCTTTGTTGACAGATATCTGGCTGCCCAGTGATGGGGGCATAACGGAATACTCCCTGATGATGGCGAGCAGAATTCCGTAGAGCTGCGCCTCCCGCCACAGCGCAGCTACTAAACTACTATTCGTCTTCAAGGTGCGTCGAAGGCTCGGCTTGGCACAGTCCAACCACCGCAGTAAAGCAGGCGTATACGCTCATCGTCGTCGTAGGCACAGCCTCCACATGTCTCCCCAGTCGCTTGACATTCCAGTGAGAGCAGGTGAGAGGTCGTAAATTGCCACGGGCTGCAGGTGCGCCACACTCGTTGGCATCCAAGAGTGATAGTACATAGGCCTATGTATGCAGGTGGACAGTAAATTCTGCCGACGACAACACGGCTGCCGTGACCGCGCCCCTGGGATTGCGGGAGGTATATATATTGTCAAATCTACTAAACGAATGTTCCATGAACTGCGTGAAACCCGGTCTGTCGGTATAGATGATGTTCCAAGTGTCTAACAAACCGAGCTCGCCAATGACGCCTCCGAGTGCTGGGCATGGTGAATAATTTTTATTTTTTTTATTTATTTATTTATTGTTCCGTGGGACCACATTTAGGAGAAGTCTCCATGGTCATGGAACGAGTCAATACATGAAATTATAACACGATTGTAGAAACAGAATGAAATGAAATATAAGAAACATATTCAGGCGACAAGTCGTTAGTTTAAATAAAGAAAATCAAGAATGTAACACTGGAATTTGCTTAATTTTTTAGCTCTTCCAGGAGCTCCTCGACAGAATAGAAGGAGTGAGCCATGAGGAAACTCTTCAGTTTGGACTTAAAAGTGTTTGGGCTACTGCTAAGGTTTTTGAGTTCTTGTGGTAGCTTATTGAAAATGGATGCAGCAGAATACTGCACTCCTTTCTGCACAAGAGTCAAGGAAGTGCATTCCACATGCAGATTTGATTTCTGCCTAGTATTAACTGAGTGAAAGCTGCTAACTCTTGGGAATAAGCTAATATTGCTAACAACAAACGACATTAAAGAAAATACATACTGTGAGGGCAATGTCAAAATTCCCAGACTATTGAATAGGGGTCGACAAGAGGTTTTCGAACTTACACCATACATAGCTCGAACAGCCCGTTTTTGAGCCAAAAATACCCTTTTTAAATCAGAAGAATTACCCCAAAAAATAATACCATATGACATAAGCGTATGAAAATATGCGAAGTATACTACTTTTCGTGTTGAAATGTCACTTATTTCAGATACTGTTCTAATGGTAAATAAAGCGGCATTTAGTTTCTGAACAAGATCCTGAACATGGGCTTTCCACAACAACTTACTATCTATCCATACGACTAGGAACTTGAACTGTTCCGTCTCGCTTATAACATGCCCATTCTGTCTGATTAAAATGTCAGTTCTTGTTGAATTGTGAGTTATAAACTGTAAAAACTGAGTCTTACTGTGATTTAGCATCAAATTATTTTCCACAAGCCACGAACTTATATCATGAACTACATTATTTGATAATGTTTCAATATTACACACAAGATCCTTCACTACCAAGGTGGTGTCATCAGCAAACAGAAATATTTTTGAATCACCTGTAATACTAGAAGGCATATCATTTATATAAATAAGAAACAGCAGTGGCCCCAGCACCGACCCTTGGGGAACGCCCCATTTAACAGTGCCCCATTGGGACTGAACATCATTACCACTCTCAATATTGCGGAGGATTACCTTCTGCTTTCTGTTCTTAAAGTAGGAGACGAACCAATTGTAAGCTACTCCCCTTACTCCATAATGTTCCAACTTCTGCAGTAATATTTTGTGGTCAACACAGTCAAAAGCCTTCGTTAAATCAAAGAAAACACCTAACGTTCGCAACCTTTTATTTAATCCGTCCAAAACCTCACTGAGGAAATAGACTATAGCATTTTCAGTTGTTAAGCCATTTCTAAAACCAAACTGTACATTTGACAGCAAATTATGTGAATTTAAATGCTGCAGTAACCTTGTATATACAACTTTCTCGATAACTTTAGCAAACACCGATGGCATAGAAATAGGTCTATAATTGTCAACATTATCCCTGTCTCCCTTTTTATAAAATGGCTTCACTACCGAGTACTTTAATCGGTCAGGAAACCGACCACTCCTAAAGGAAAAGTTACAGATATGGCTAAGTACTGAGCTAACATACGTGGAACAATACTTCAGTATTCTGCTAGATACCCCGTCATATCCATGAGAGTTCTTGGTCTTTAGTGATTTAATTATTAACTCAATCTCCCTCTTGTCAGTATCATGGAGGAGCATTTCAGGTAACAGTCTCGGAACACTTTTTTCTAAGAGTGCTATATGATTCCCTGTTGGGACTAGGTCTCTATTTAGTTCACCTGCTATATTCAGAAAGTGATTATTAAGTACTGTACATATATGCGACTTATCAGTAACACGGACATCCCCACTACGCACTGATTCTATATTCTCGACCTGTCTCTGCAGACCAGCCACTTCCTTTACGATTGACCATATGGTTTTAATTTTATCCTGAGACTTAGCTATTCTATCTGCATACCACATACTTTTTGCCTTCCTAATAACTTTTTTAAGCACCTTACAATACTGTTTGTAATGGGCTGCTGCATTTAGATTGTGACTGTTTCTAACGTTTTGATATAATTGCCACTTTGTTCTACAAGATATTCTTATCCCTTTAGTCAGCCACCCAGGCTGCCTGTTTGTGCTAGTACCCTGTTTTGAACGTTCTAACGGAAAGCAACTTTCAAAGAGCACGAGAAATGTCTTGAGGAAAGCATTATATTTATCGTCTACTGTATCAGCACTATAAACATCTTGCCACTCTTGTTCCTTGATAAGGTTTACAAAAGTCTGTACAGCAACTGGATCAGCTTTCCTAAAAAGTTGGTAACTATATTTAACATGTGTTGCAGCACAAAAATCTTTTAGACTTAAAATTTGTGCATCATGATCTGAAAGGCCATTCACCTTTTTGCTAACAGAATGCCCTTCTAATAATGACGAATGAACAAAAATATTGTCTATGGTTGTTCTACTGTTCCCTTGCACTCTCGTTGGAAAGAATACGGTTTGCATAAGATTATATGAATTAAGGAGGTCTACCAGCATCCTTTTCCTTGCACAATCACTTATACAATTAATACTGAAGTCACCACATATAACTAACTTTTTGTATTTCCTATAAAGTGAACGAAGAACCTCCTCTAGCTTTAGCAAAAATGTTGTGAAATCGGAGTCTGGGGATCTATAAATAACAACAGTAAGAAGTTTAGCTCCACTAAATTTAACCACACCTGCACAACATTCAAACACCTTTTCAGTGCAGTACTTTGAAACATCAATTGACTCAAATGGGATACCGTTTTTCACATACATGGCTACTCCCCCACACCGCAAAGAGCTCCTAGAAAAGCTGCCAGCCAACCTGTATCCTGGTAAAGGAAGCCTCTGAATTATCTCCTTATTTAAGAAGTGTTCAGATATACCAATAATTTCAGAGTCAACATCTATAAGCAGTTCACTAACTTTATCTCTAATACCTTGTATATTTTGATGAAATATACTAATTCCCTCATTAATCGGATACCCAAGCTTTGTAGAAAGTGGTTTCTTTGTTAGAGAGACTTCCCTTAAGCAGGAATACCTATAAGCTGACTTCAATCTAAAAAAGGTACAGCTCTAACACCCACAACTACCGGAATTTTCCCATGAGTGATCCCACCTGCCCCACCTATGCTGTCACCTATAAGTTTTGCCAACCTCCCCTTCCCATACCTGTTGAGGTGTAGGCCATGTCTAGTGAAACCCGTCCTGCCGATAGACTCCACCGACACCACTGAAATGTGACTCATGCCTTCTGTCATCAGCGCACCCCCAAGTCTCATGTTATTACGCCTGACGGCTGTATTAAGATGAGGCCGACCGTGACGCTGAAACAGTTCCACGAAATGCACATTCGTGTTGCCAGTCTGAGTGGCTATCTTTTCCAGGTCACCATCTATGTCATACTCCCCATCCCCATCAATACTATTACCAGCCCCACCCACAATCACTACCTGATCCTCTTTAGTAAAATAATGTTTCAATATTACACACAAGATCCTTCACTACCAAGGTGGTGTCATCAGCAAACAGAAATATTTTTGAATCACCTGTAATACTAGAAGGCATATCATTTATATATATATATATATATATATATATATATATATATATATATATATATATATATCCTGCCTTGCCATAATTGCTTTAATTCCTTAACAAAGAATAGCGAACTTCATGCCTCTTACTGGCACCCGACGGTGAGTAAACGTTGAAGAAGTGAATCCCTTGGGCTGTAAGCGCCATGCTCCTGGCGTTCGGTAGGTAACGTACATCGCTACCTACTACACCTCCTTTGAGAAGATTTCTGACGCCACTGCCCGTATCCGACGAATTTGATATGCACGTCTTGTTTCCAGAGACGTCCAGGAACCCAAAAACATATACCTTTTGCAATAAGGCTACTCAATGTCGAACACATATGGTGTGTCGCTTAATAACTTCGCACGTGACCAGATGGTGTTGATGTTGATAGTCGCAAATCGATATGACTGCCGTTCACTCTCTAATGCACTGGCAGTCATCAGTGAACAGTGGCGATGAGTCTGATCACCATAACGCCACCCTGTCGTCTCTGTTACATGCCGTGTGCAGCAAATGAGGGGTGGACGTTACTACCCCTCTTCTAAAATTGCTGATCCCGCCATAAAGTCGTCTTCCATGTCGTCCACCCACGAGTCACTGGAGCTACCGGTGTATTGCAGCGGCTACCAAACAGGCCCATGTCGTGTTTCCTCGCAGCTGCGACGGTGTTCCATCGCCCCCTACAACTCCGAACGGTTGTCCAGGAGAAGAACAATCCACTGTTTCAGTTCCTGAAGGGGGAGCAATGTCGATTGACGCCTCCTCAGCAGGTGTGCCCACGACACGGTCGCGATCGGTACGTTGTGTGTATCTCTTCGCAAGAGGTAGTCGTCAGACGGCACCCGTTGGAGTTTATTGTGCTTGCGGAGCGGATGCTGCTTTTGGAAGTGAGTCTCGCTGTCAGAATGTGAGTGTAGATCAGACTCCTCTGCGCTTTCCAAGAGGAAAGTTTGGGTTGGCACAAGTCGTGGATCAACATCCATCCACTCGATGTGCAGTGGCAGTTGCTGTTCGTGGTTATCTGTCGACTCCCTCTGCAGCGAGCGGGCGATATGTGCCTCACCAATAATGTGTCTATCTGTTTGCAGTGACAACCTATTGCAATCTCCACTGCCAGACTTCACAGATGCCATCACTTGTGCGTACGTAAATGGTAGAATCGGAACATGTTGCACCATTTCACCTGATAGAAGCTGGATGATCCACCGCTGAAAACAATCAAAGTGAACATGACCCTCCTGTCCACATTCTGAACATGTGTGAGGTCAGTAGTAGGGCAAGTGGGCTATGAGCCACTTTTGTTACAGTGGGTTGCATACATTCTGCTATTGTTCTGCTAATTGATATTTGACCCTCTGGGATTGATCTATGACAGCTGTGGTGATTATCTGTCCCTTTGAGAATCCCACACCACTTCCCCCTCCCCCTCCTCCTCATCGATCCTCTGGAAACCTCGAACCACCCCCCTCCCCCTTCCCCCCCCCCCCCCCTGCTGATACAAGCACACTTTCAGGTCTCAGTTACTCGAATACCCCATCCCAGTCTATCAATTTGATTGACTAATTCATTAAATAAATAAATTATTTTACCCCTCCCCCTCCCTTCCCCAACCTGGAAAGTGGTGGGAAGTCTGTTCTGGAGAGGAAGAGTCTCATGACAGGAAATTCAATTACACAGCAATTGATATACTATTTATTTATAAAATTCATTTCGCAGGGCTTGGATCTCTCATCATTCTCTACTGCTTGGGAAGATCTAGGTATTGTAAAATACATGGAAAAGAATTAATTAAATATATCGCTTTTCTTATTCTGTTAGCGAGAGGAACCATGTAATTACACTTTCACAGATCATGCTAAACATTTATTTATTTATTTATTTATTGCCAAATTATAGACCTGTTACCTGATGTTTAAAACAGGTCGTACATCTTACAATTTTCGTTTTTCATCTTTTTACAGTTTTCTTTCCTTTTGTTTTATCTACAACATTTACAAAGAATGATTCAAAATAACAATAATTTGAGGTTGAAATATAAATAAAATTTTGTTGTTTTTAAGAAGAATATAAAAAGAAGATAGGATAGATGAGAGATATGTTAGTACCATCACCGAGTGTGATTGACGGTGAATACCTCGGAATGGTTTCATCGAGCCGTTGACCGCCAGTCACACACACACACAAATGGTTATTAGTAGAGAAATAATGTTTCTTATCCTATTTGTTACTAATCCTATGTATTAACTACATTAGGTGCGCATCCTTGTACAACATTTGGTGTTTTCTTGGCTAGATTGCCAGCAATTTGCTTATTTACTGTCACATCTCAGCTTCCTCCTCCTGTTCCTCCTCATTTTCACTATTTTCGCTGTCACTGTGGGTATCGCTGTCCATCCTCTGGAGATTTCTGTTACGCTGCACATAGGCATGTCTGTGATGTCGTGTCCGCATATACTCTTCATGTGTTGTTTTTGAAATACTGTTTGTCAGTGCGTTTAATTGTGCCCATTGTTCTTCGTCTCTTATTGCTGTGTATATATCTATGTCTGTATCTGTGTAATCTAAGTGTAGTGTATGTCTATTGTTCGTGTATTGCCCGCAGAAAAAGACAGTGTGTTCTGGGGAACCTTCTTCCCCGCATGTGCATGTAGGTGTCTGCCTCAGACTCACGCGGTTTAAGTGCGTGGGATAAGGTCCGTGCCCGGTTAAGAAATGTACCATACCGCGGCTGGGATCGATATGTCTCATTCTCAACCGCTCCCTTATGTCAGGGAGGAAGTCGTGCAGCCTACGTCCCTTATCACTTACATCCCACTCACCTTGCCATGTATCCAAACGCCAACTTTTAAGGTGACGTATCGTCTCTATGAGCACACCGGTTATTGTGTGTACCTTATCTAGTCTCCCCACCTTTAACCAGTACCTCGCAGCTCTGTATTTGATCGTGATATCTATGGGGCATATTCCGAGCACCACACACAGTGCATCCGCTGAGGTGGTACCGAAGGCTCCAGATAGCCCAAGTAGGACACTTCTCTGCCCTCGTCTGACGGATGCTTTGTTGGTGACCACGTTCAGTCTATGTGCCCACGTGCTAGCTGCAAAGCTGAGTACTGATTCGAAGAGCGCACAGTGGTATGTACGTATGACTGGTAGAGGTAGTCTGTACTGTTTTGAATTTAGCCTCACCAGTTTGTGGAGTATTTTTTCTGCTTTGTCTGTTGTCAGCCTTATGTGTTCGTGGAAATTCAATTTTTCATCTATGTGTACTCCAAGATAGCGCGTAATGCGTGCTCGTTTGATGCTTGTGTCCCCAATTTTAACCGAAGGATTCCTTTGGAGTGATCCTTTCAGTAAAGCGTATGTTGTTTTGTTTTCGGCTATCCTGAGTTTGTTGTTGTGACACCACTGAGTAATTGTTTGTAGTAATCCACTGGCTTTCTCTTCTAACTGGGCTCTGTTGTTTGCAGTGACTACAACTAATAGGTCATCTGCGTAGGCGACAATTCCGTCTGACCTGTCATCCCCATCCAGAAGTTGTAGGAGGGGTTCGATTGTTATGTCCCAGAAGATGGGGCCGCAGATCGACCCTTGAGGACAGCCTTTGGTAATTCTTTTAATTACTTTCCGGCTGTCCATCTGCCATTCGACTACTCGGTCTTTACAGTAGTCCAGAAAACTGTTGTACAGTGATTGCGGTACCTCCAGATGTCTTAGCCTCTGAAACAGTGCTGGCCACCAAAGATTATCAAATGCTCCGGCAATGTCAATCATTATTGCCATGGCGTATTTCTGTTTTGTGGTGTTAACTATGTGCAGGGCCTGGTTGATGGCATCATCTATTGATCTGCCAGATCTGAAACCGAACTGGTGTTGGCTCATACCCCTGAGAGCTCTGTGTGTTTGCAGGCGCTTACACAGTAGCTTCTCCTGAATCTTTGCTAGGGTGTTTATTAGGCATATTGGCCTGTAAGTCTTTGGATCTGAAGGATACCTGTCAGCTGATTTCTTAATAATGACTGCTTTGGAGGTTTTCCATACTGTAGGTACCCTGCCCAGCCGTAAGGCATCGTTCAGTAACGTTGTTAGGAACGGGGTGATCTGCGGTGATAGTTTTTTTCAGTGTTTCCGAGTGGATACCATCTGGTCCAGGTGCTTTTTTCTTTTTGAGCTCTGAGATTGCTGGCGCAACCTCTTCTTGCGCAAAAGGACAGGTGACAGTTGCAGTGTTGTATGGTGTGTGTAGGTTTTCTCTTAGTGTTGCATGATATTGTGTGTCTGTATCGATAACGTCGTCAGGGAGCAGTTTATACAGCAGAAACTCCGCTGTATTCCTCCATCCCCTCCTCATCGTGCCGTCATCCTGCCTTAGCGTTCCCAGAACTAGTGGGGTTTTTATCTTCTCTGTCAGTATTTTGTATGGTTCCCCCCACATATTTTGCTCTGTTTGTGTTGTTACAAATAGCTCCCATTGTTGTCTACGCGTGTTGTATAGGGTCTGTCTGTATAAGTCTTGTGCATGCCTATATGCTTCAAGTCTTATTCGTCGGTCCCTATCGGCTATCGCCCTTTGATATAATTTTCGTTTGCGTCTTGCGTCTTGTTTGAGTTTCGTAAGTTCGTTGGTCCATGGTACTGGTGAGCAATTTGTGTTCTTTGCTGTAGGTATTGATGTGTTTTGTGCATGTTGTATCACCTGTGTTAACTTGTGTGCTCTATAATCGATACTTCCATTGATGTTTTCTAGATCGTGTCGTTGGATAATTTCCGTTAATTTGTTCCAGTCTGCTTTGTGCAACAGCAAGTGTCTGGTGTGTGATTTGGTCATTGTGTTCTGAGTGTGAGTTAGTGTGTATGTCATGACATTATGATCACTACTGGTTATGTTGTCGTGTACAGTCCAGTTTGTTACGCATGCCATTGCTGCATTATTTGCTAGCGTTAAGTCGATATTACCGCGCGTACCATCGAACCCTGCATACGTTTGTGTAGGTCCTTCCGTATTCATTTCATGTAACTGTGTTTCTTGTATTAGATCGGTGATTATGCGTCCTCTGTCATCTGTTCTGTCTGAGTTCCAGAGGGTCGATCTGGAATTAATGTCAGCACTTATCACTAATTTTTTGCCTCTGGCATACATTACTAGGTCTCTGATGTAGTCTGCATACGGCTGTATTTGATGGCTGTATTGGGCGTACATGGATGCAATAACCCATGTGACGTTCCCGTTAGTTATCTCTATGGTAACCAAGTGTTGATTGCGTAACTGTGTTACCTTAACTATGTTATAAGTTCTATTTAGAATTACTATTGCAGCCTTACAGTCATTGCTGCCTGTTATTGTGGTAGCATGTTTTGGTAGACATATCAGTTGCCCGTTTCTGTTATAGGGTTCTTGTAAGCACATGATGTCTGCCTACAGGTCTTGTGCTATTTTAGGGATTTCCGCGCTGACTGTCGTACTGTTTTTTGTATTATGTTGTAAGATATTCATTTTTTGTCTATGTGTTCTGGGTGTTTTACGTGTACAAAACATTTACTGCCAGTCTGTGAGTAATCAAAATATGTTCGTCTGTGTGCTCTTACATGATCTATATATATTTTGTCCAAGTCGAAAAATTCTGACCTCCGCAGGCAGACCTGGAGTATGAGATCGACCAGCGGCTCTGCTGTAGGAATATAGTAGTTCTAAGTTCTAGGGGACTGATGACCATAGATGTTAAGTCCCATAGTGCTCAGAGCAATTTGAACAAATTTGAACATTTGCAAAGTTTTGTGATATCTTCAAGATAACGTATGTGACAATATTCTGTACATTGCTTAGACACAAGGTTTAATAACTCTTGAATCAGTTTATGTTCAGTGACAAGGGGAGGGCTGAGGTATTTTCCACAAGTGTGCTACAAAGAAAGTGTAAGGGGGGGGGGGAGGGAGGTGGCTGGGGTATTTCCCACATGACAGGAAGTGCTTAGCACACCCCTGCAGTTGCCGCATCTCGGACTCTCGCCGAAGCTGTGAGCCCAGCGCATACAGTAGCTCTTTCCAGCGACCGTGCCTCTAGTGGATGGAGTATGCATGAGAAAGTTTCCAGATATGTTTAGTACACAACTATTCAAAATACACTTGTACTCGAAACACTGCGAGAGCTGTAATTGGAGCATTTAAATGATGTTGTGCTTCACAAAGTTTATAAAATGTATCTGATGCCCCAGTAAACTTGCTTCAGGAAATATTAATGGATTTCACAAATTTAATACCCCCCCCCCTCAAAAAAGCGATCGACGCTGCGATAAACAATTTCGAGTGTTATATAAGAACTGTAAGTCGCGGCTGGGAGACATGGCGTGCTGGTACCATCCTGCATTCTGCAGACAAAGCAGGGAAACCTCCCGTGGTGGAATATCACACACAACAAAAATAAAGACGCGTAAAAATAAATGGGTGCAAGCACATTGCATAAGAATAAATAAATCACTAAAATAAATGAGTTCAAATACACCTGCATAGTAGTAGTTTGCTGCACTTGGGAGATGCCACCGTGAAGCATCCACCTGCGGCCACAGTTCGGCACAGCGAGAAACTATGACCGTAGGTGGACTCTCCAGTCGTCGTTGTGACGTCACCGCGTCCATCACTGGAAGCTGTAGCGTCACGGATTATACCAACTTGGAATTTCAAACCTCAATGGTTTCTGAAAATACTGTTCAGGACATTCCATCAACCATCCATCCCGATTGGTTCCCGCCAAATCAGTGTGCCTATATGAACCCTACACCTACACTCATGGCCTCATTCTGCCATTGTCAGTTCGCCAGTGCGTTTGCTCCTTAGTTGTGTGTGTCAGTTCGTCGAAAATGAAGCATACAGCGACATCGAATAGCATCAGCATCAGCGTCAAATGAAATAGAATTATAGAAGAATAATATCAACTACCACGTACTCGTAAATAAATAATTTGTTTTTGTAAGTATGTGGTTATGATGCAGAAATCGGGAAAGATTGAGTGCGTTAAAAAAATTCTCGTCGGTAATTCAGTTTCTTTTCCTTGTTTCACAGCGCAACTCCAGGATTTCATCCTGGACTGCGAGGACAGATGGGAGGAGAAGGAGACTGAACTGCAGAGAACTCTCCCTGTCAACATCCAGCCTCCTGTGGAAAGTCCACAACTAGCACGGTAATAATAGTATAACTTGTTATTGTATCGTTGGTTTATTTATTATTTCATGCTTGTTCTTATTACAGCTCACATGGTAAAAATTAAGCCTGAGCTGGAGGCACTGCTGGAGACTGAAAAAATTCACCAGCCGCATGCTGTGGAACCGTCTCTGGCACCGAATACACAGAGCCAACAGTCATGTAAGTATAGAAAAAAAAAAAAAAGAAATATCTTTGTAGTTGTAACTATGTAATTGAAAAAAATTTTATTTAGTTTTGTTACAGCAACAATTCTAGAGGAGTCAGACGTCACAGACAGGCTGCTGGAGACTGTTGACCAACTGCAGCAGTCACCAGCACCCAGTTAGATAGCAGAGCAGCTCTGTAACTGGAAAAAGAATTGTAATTTTTTGTCTGTTTGGTCTGTAGTATATAAGGTTTTTCTGACGAGGATGAGATACTTGAATCAGTCAGGGAAATGGCTCTAGATAAAGAGCTGCAAAGGCAGCGTGACCTGCACCTTTAGAGGAGGATAACTTTCCTGAAGGTGTGGTAGAGGTACCTGACAACGTTGATGAAATGCTCACGCCATGGACCCAGGGCGGGAAAGGTGATTACTTCAAATGGCTCCGAGCACTATGGGACTTAACTTCTAAGGTCATCAGTCCCCTAGAACCTAAAACTACTTAAACACAACTAACCTAAGGACATCACACACATCCATGCCCGAGGCAGGATTCGAACCTGCGACCGTAGCAGTCGCGCGGTTCCAGACTGTACGCCTAGAACCGCTCGGCCACCCCGGCCGGCGAAAGGTGATTACTCACTCTGTTTATACACACATCAAAAAATTTTTGTATCACCTCGGTTCCGAAAGTTCCGGAACCTGTGCAGAAAATTGCAATAGAGATCAACATAATCAAACCTTCTCTAGATTGTCGCACAGATGACAAAATGGTAGATATCGAAATAGACGACAGAGGGATAGAGAAACAATTAAAATCGCTCAAAAGAGGAAAGGCCGCTAGACCTCATGGGATACCAGTTCGATTTTACACAGAGTACGCGAAGGAACTTGCCCCCCTTCTTGCAGCGGTGTACCGTAGGTCTCTAGAAGAGCGTAGCGTTCCAAACGATTTGAAAAGGGCACAGGTCATCCCCCTTTTCAAGAAGGGATGTCGAACAGATGTGTAGAACTATAAACCTATATCTCTAACGTCGATCAGTTGTAGAATTTTGGAACACGTATTATGTTCGAGTATAATGACTTTTCTGGAGACTAGAAATCTACTCTGTAGGAATCAGCATGGGTTTCGAAAAAGACGATCGTGTGAAACCCAGCTCGCGCTATTCGTCCACGAGACTCAGAGGGCCATAGACACGGGTTCCCAGGTAGATGCCGTGTTTCTTTACTTCCGCAAGGCGTTTGATACAGATCCCCACAGTCGTTTAATAAACGAAGGAAGAGCATATGGACTATCAGACCAATTGTGTGATTGGATTGAAGAGTTCCTAGATAACAGAACGCAGCATGTCATTCTCAATGGAGAGAAGTCCTCTGAAGTAAGAGTGATTTCAGGTGTGCCGCAGGGAGTGTCGTAGGACCGTTGCTATTCACAATATACATAAATGACCTTGTGGATGACATCGGAAGTTCACTGAGGCTTTTTGCGGATGATGCTGTGGTATATCGAGAGGTTGTAACAATGGAAAATTGTACTGAAATGCTGGAGGATCTGCAACGAATTGACGTATGGTGTAGGGAATGGCAACTGAATCTCAATGTAGACAAGTGTAATGTGCTGCGAATACATAGAAAGAAAGGACACATATCATTTAGCTACAATATAGCAGGTCAGCAACTGGAAGCAGTTAATTCTATAATTTATCTGGGAGTACGCATTAGGAGTGATTTAAAATGGAATGATCATATAAAGTTGTTCGTCGGTAAAGCAGATACCAGACTGAGATTCATTGGAAGAATCCTAAGGAAATGCAATCCGAAAACAAAGGAAGTAGGTTACAGTACGCTTGTTCGCCCACTGCTTGAATACTGCTCAGCAGTGTGGGATCCATACCAGATAGGGTTGATAGAAGAGATAGAGAAGATCCAACGGAGAGCAGCGCGCTTCGTTACACGATCATTTAGTAATCTCGAAAGCGTTACGGAGATGATAGATAAACTCCAGTGGAAGACCCTGCAGGAGAGACGCTCAGTAGCTCGGTACGGGCTTCTGTTGAAGTTTCGAGAACATACCTTCACCGAGGAGTCAAGCAGTATATTGCTCCCTCCTACGTATATCTCGCGAAGAGACCATGAGGATAAAATCAGAGAGAGTAGAGCCCACACATACCGACAATTCTTTCCACGAACAATATGAGACTGGAATAGAAGGGAGAACCGATAGAGGTACTCAAGGTAGTCTCCGCCACACACCGTCGGGTGGCTTGCGGAGTATGGATGTAGATGTAGATGTAGATCAAATCCACCCTATTTATTCCTCATGAAAACCACGCATTGCATGTTGTACCACCGTATAGCGAGATATTCAGAGGTGGTGGTCCAGATTCCTGTGCACACTGGTACCTCTAATACCCAGTAGCACGTCCTCTTGCATTGATGCAGGCCTATATTCGTCATAGCATACTATCCACAAGGCACTGTTGGTCCAGATTGCCCCACTCGTCAATGGCGATACGGTGTAGATCCCTCAGAGTGGTTGGTGGTTCAAATGGTTCAAATGGCTCTGAGCACTATGGGACTTTTCTGCTGTGGTCATCAGTCCCCTAGAACTTAGAACTACTTAAACCTAACTAACCTAATGACATCACACACATCCATGCCCGAGGCAGGATTCGAACCTGCGACCGTAGCAGTCGCGCGGTTCCGGACTGAGCGCCTACAACCGCTAGACCACCGCGGCCGGCAGAGTGGTTGGTGGGCCACGTCTTCCATAAACAGCCCTTTTCAATTTATCCCAGGCATGTTCGATAGGCTTCATGTCTGGAGAACATCCTGGCCACTCTAGTCGAGCGATGTCGTTATCCTGAAAGAAGTCATTCACAAGATGTGCACAATGGGGTCGCGAATTGTCGTCCATGAAGACGAATGCCTCAACAACATGCTGTCGATATAATTGCACTATCGGTCGGAGGATGGCATTCACGTATGTACAGCCGTTGTGGCCCCTTCCATGACCACCAGCGGTGTACGTCGGCCCCAAATGCTGCCACCCGAAGAGATCAGGGTACCTCCACCTTGCTGCACTCGCTGGAGACGGCGTTTACACTGACCGGGTTGCCTCCAAACACGTCTCCGACATTTGTCTGGTTGAAGATATATGCGACACTCATTGCTGAAGAGAACGTGATGCCGCCGGCCGGGGTGTCCGAGCGGTTCTAGGCGCTACAGTCTGGAACCGCGCGACCGCTACGGTAGCAGTTTCGATTCCTGCCTCGGGCATAGATGTGTGTGATGTCCTTAGGTTAGTTAGGTTTAGGTAGTTCTAAGTTCTAAGGGACTGATGACCTCAGAAGTTAAGTCCCCGCCATGGACGTCGAGAGTGAAGTTGCGCATCATGGAGCCTACTGCGCACAGTTTGAGTCCTAAGACGATGTCCTGTGGCCGCACCAAAAGCATTATTCAACATGGTGGCGTTGCCGTCAGGATTCCTCCGAGCCATAATCCGTAGGTAGCGGTCATCCACTGGAGTAGTAGCCCTTCGGCTGCCTGAGGGAGGCATGTCCTCGACTATTACTATCTCTGTGTATCTCCTCCATATCTGAACAACATCACTTTGGTTCCCTCCGAGACGCCTGGACACTTTCCTTATTGAGAGCCCTTCCTGGCACAAAGAATCAATGCGGACGGGATCTAACTACAGACAACATGAGCCGTGTACCTCCCCCCTGCTGGAATGACTGGAACCGATCGGCTCTCGGACCCCCTCCGTCTAATAGGCGCTGCTCATGCATGGTTGTTCAGATCTTTGAGCGGGTTTAGTGTCATCTCTGAACAGTCAAACGGACTGTGTCTGTGATACAATATCCACAGTCAACATCTGTCTTCAGGAGTTCTTGGAACTGGGGAGATGAAAAACTTTTTTTGTGATGTGTATAACAATGTGATTGTCTGTATTCTTCCTTCCCTTTCAGCAGGAGCAGGCAATGTCTAGAACATTGTACTCAATTGTTTTTGTGTTATTCTCTCTCTCTTCGTCAGTGCCCTTATCTCGGCAGCTGTAACACACCGTGGTGTGAGTAACTGTGGTGGCTAAACTTACCCCTTCAAAACAGGATCTGGAGAGACAAACCGCACAGGCAAAAACAGCGCTACTCGTAGTGCAAGAGACCATGACTGCCACCGATGCCAGTGCCACCGCTGCCGCCTTAGCACTACTCTTGCGTCCATGGATCAAGCAATGAGCTACCACCCCTCAGGCCTACAGCAGAGGCAGCGGCATCAGGAGCGGTCGCCGCAGCGATGCTGCTCCCACAGACCTGATGCGGTAGCCCTTCCTCATCCTTCTTCTCATCCTCGTCACAATCGTCGCCGTCAGCGAAAGATATGTGTACCTTGGTGCATACCCCTGTACACCTTGCCGATTCCATCATCAACAGGATGGACCTCATCAGTCCCTAATAGTAGTATTATTGGTAGTAGCCATGATCCTGTTACTGGCGGCAGTTCCCTCTCGCGTCCTTTCAGTGAAGAACATCACGTCAGTGGCACCATACCGCAGTTACAATACTCAATGATTGTAGACTCCTTTGAGGAGCGAATCTCGTTCACAAGGATCAAGAATATGGCAGGAGGGTAAGAAAACCCTGTTTTGTTCCGAAGAGCATGCCTAACTGTCATGAAAATGGAGCTCCTCAAGGTCGTTAATGATCCACAGTATCCCGTCACTAAATATGGTACTATGCTGTGCATCTAACTGTCGCAACCCCCCGCCTCCCCGAAGTTACCTCTGGCATTGAAGATAGAAGTCTTCATTATCTTTGGGGGGATAATGGCATGATAACACGGGACACATCAATCACAGAGTGGTTTCGTGAGCCCACCTTGAGAGCTACACTGCCCTGGTTTTCCTAGATAGAAGTGAGAGGGTCAGCTAAACCACTCAGCCTAATACTACATGCTGGCATCCATACACAAGCCTGTGATCCAGTAAATGGAGTGTCTAGCTACATGCAGCTTCCCAAATATATAGTATCCAAGAAGGTATACATTAATGTCCAAAATAAAATCGACCAGAGGTGTTTTGCATAGTCAGTCTTGGTTTGCGAAAGAAATTACACAACAGATCCGCAGCACACTTCCTGATACAGTAGATATCTTGGCATTCATAAGTGTTATACCTTTGATGGTATCTAGTGCCTCGTTGAACTCCAGGACATACCTAAATTTGAGGCACAGAATACCGGTATATAGGTTCATGTTTATGATCTGGAAAAATGCACTCCAGATGAGCAGAAGAATCATATAAACGTCGGCCCCCTCCATTTGTCAAAATTTACAGTGAGTGTAAGATGCAGGTAAACAGGTTCTCATTCTCTGATGAGAAAAATAAGGAGAAAGACAATTACCATTATGTTTGGACCAAAGACATGTCGCGACTTCTCTGAACTAAGTAACAATAAGTGTAATTTGCATACATGCTTAAGGTGCCTCAATGCGTTTTCGATAAGCGAGAATTTAGCAAAGCATCGATTAGACTGCGCTTCCAAGGACCTTGCATGTGTTATTATGCCTACTGAGGAAAACAAATTTATAAAGCTTAGAAATGCTCACCATCAAGAGCGGTGCCCGTTTGCGGTTTACAAAAACTCTGAATGCCTCTTCGCTCCTGTGACCCACTGCAAGGGTGGTCACACAGCCTCAGTTACATACTACCACTACAGAAAAACACGTACCTTGTGCGGCAGCGTACCAAATTGTGTCGTCCTACAATTCAAGTCATAACCGGTACAAATCATATGTCATGGATAACTCTGCTGTTTGGCTGCTCAATGAGTTTGGAAAACTTTCATGGGCGATTGATAAGCTTCACAGCGACAACGTCTCCACGTCGAAATTCAATGGGAATAAAGATTTGTTCAATAACGCCGTTGACTATCATATTTGTGGGCTGCCATTTGATAGAAAAGCGAAAAATACTCGTAGTAACCACTGTCATCTTACGGGAAAGTTCCGTGGCGCAGCTCACAGTACGTGCAATTTGAAGTGCCAGTTACCAAGCCACATACCCGTTTTCTTCCATAATTTAAGCGAGTATCACACTCATTCCCTGCTGAGCGCTTGGATGGTTTCTGCGTGGAGAAAGATCAGGTCAGTGACCTACCTGAGAGCGTTGACATATATATTTCGTTCTCCAAACGAATGACGCCAAGAATTTGGCTCCCATTTCCTGACACACTACGTTTTATGCAGGTGCCACTCCAGAAACTCGTTAAAACTCTATCTTGGGAGAATATGGATTCACTCGAGCAGCTCGAGTGGATCTGTCTTTCCCGATGAGGAACAGGGTTTTCCCATATGAGTATCTGGACAGTGTAACAAATCTCAAAGAAACAGCAACCTTACAGGCGATGCCATAACAGATACAGAGTACGAATATGCCATGAATGTTTGGCGGGAATTCGGCATCAGCACTTTAGGAGAGTATACACGTCTTTACATGAACGAAAATGCGCGTTTGCTGGCGGACGTTTTCGAGAAATTCCGGAGTCCATGCATGACCACATTTTCGCTGGATCCCTCCTTTTATTACACGGCACCTGGTTATCTTGGGACGCAAAGCTGAAGAAAACAAAGTACAGCACTGAATTATTGACCAATGCTGATACGCTTCTTTTCTTTGAACGAGGAATCAGTGGGGGACTTTGCCAATGTGTCCGTAGGAATGACAAGGCAATTAAACCATGGATGGGTGACAGGTTCAACGCAACCCTTAATTCGTGTTACAGGATGTATTGGGATGTGAATATCTTATATGGGCATGCCATGCAACATTCACTGCCGATTGGTGTGCTTCGATGGATGACCAAAGATAAATGCAAGCGATTAGGTGGAAAAATCAAGTCGGGTATGGCTACTCGTTCTGACATGGGATGTGGTGGAAGCAGAACTCGCATACCCTATTAGTTTGCATGATGCGCACGCTGATTTGGCAGTTTGCATGATGCGCATGCTGATTTGCCACTGTGTCCAGAGCAACTAGTTCCACGAAAAGGCTCCACCCCAAAACTAATGACAATGCTGGGGAATAAGCAGAGATATATTATTGATTGTAATAACCTCAAGCGTTGTCTTAGCTCGTGGATGGAGTGGGTTAGAATCACCCAGGCCTACTTCTTCAAGCAGTCCCCCTGGTTGAAGGAGTATATTGATATGAAAACGATACATAGAGCTTCCAAGAAACGTGACTCTGAAAAAGATTTTTTAAATTAGTGAATAATTCAATTTTCGGCAAAAAATGGAGAATTTGAGGGAACGGTGAGAAATTATGATTATAACCGAATGGGATAGGCTTAGGGCGTTAGAAAATGCATCGCAAGACAAAATTTATAGTGGATCACCATATATATAAGAACTTTGTTGCTGCAGAGATAGCGAAGACTGCACTAGAATTTACAAAACCTGTCTATGTAGGAATTTGCATACTAGACCTATCCAAACTCGACATGTACGGCTTTCATCATGAGTTTGCGAAAACTCATTTTGCAAATTCTAAATAACTTTGTATGTATACAGATACCTTCAACTAATCGTTGGAGAACTGCCACCCATACGAAGTAACGAGGTACCACGGCTATGAATTTGTTCCACAGAACAAGACAGTTATAGACCTTATGGAATGACAAGGAGAATGGATTACTGCTTGTGGAGTTTGTAGGTCTACGATAGAAAATTTATAGATGTCACACAATGGAAGGTACCATCCAGAGGGAAGCTAAGGGTGTGCATTGTATAGCATCGAGAGCCCTCCCCATTAGAGACTATTTGCGGTGCCTGTACAGCGGTGTTTGCGGTGCTGCAGAGCAGCCGCTGCATATGGTATGGTAAACTAGTATTCGATCGAGAGGACACAAGGTGTAAACTGTACTGTCTGAAATCGGCCAGTTGCCTCATGATAATAAAAGGGTCATTTGTGATGATGGGACTGAAGCTCTTTCGTACTCACACCACACACTTGTAGCGAGAGAAGTGGTGGGGGACTGATTGAGTGAGAGGGAGAGAATGAGAGAGAGAGAGAGAGAGAGAGAGAGAGAGAGAGAGTGTGTGTGTGTGTGTGTGTGTGTGGGTGGGTGGGTGGGTGGGTGGGTGGGTGGGTGTGTGGGTGGGTGTGTGTGGTGTAAATATTTATTTATTTATGTGTACTATGTATACATGTATATTTAGACAAACCATGTGTGGGAAAAAAGCATAAAACGAGAACACCATGTATGAAAAAATATTAAATGTTAGGAAAATGTAAACATAAGCTTAAACAAACAAGAAAGTATTTATACATTTATTTATTTTGACACAGCATATATACATATAGTGGCAGTTGAATCTCATAAGCTATTCTGTTTACATGACACCATGGTGCGATTCATCTGCCACTAACTGTCCAAAGAGCCGAGCGGTCTAAGGCGCTGCAGTCATGGACTGTGCGGCTGGTCCCGGCGGAGGTTCGAGTCCTCCCTCGGGCATGTGTGTGTGTGTGTGTGTCCTTAGGATAATTTAGGTTAAGTAGTGTGTAAGCTTAGGGACTGATGACCTCAGCAGTTAAGTCCCATAAGATTTCACACACATTTGAACATTTGAACTGTCCAAGACAGATTAGTTTCTAAGTGTACACAGTCCCTCAGAATTACTGTTCAACCTATGCTATTGGGACTGTGGAATTCAGTTGTAGTAAAAAATGTATCCCAACATTAATTTTTAGCATTGATTTATTTTTGAAAATGTAAATATTCTCAGCCAGTGTCACTGGAAAATTTTTTTTAAAAATAAATAGAAAAATAAATAGAATGGTTACATGGGATTACACCAGTTGCGCAGTACGTATTGGCTTATGGGGAGCAGGAGATGTGTGACTGTGTCCACTCCAAAGACATACGAGCAAAATGTCTAAAATTATATCTCCTGTGCTTGAAGAAAATCACAGACATAGTATCTGGGCAACGCTTTGTACCATCAAAAAGGGAACCGGGTGAAATCAGTAATAACAGGTATACATATATTACCAGGTAAAAATTCGTTTATTTCTCATCCAACTCAAAACTAATTTCACATTTTCATAAACAGACAAGCAGACACAGCAACACTATTTTCACATACCTTCTTATTGAGCCGATGGAGATCAGGATACCCATAGAATTCCATGTCTTGAATAGCAGCAAACTTGAAGATACGGCACATCCATCACATCTTCTACTTCCCCTTCACGTAGATAATGGTACCTGTGTGTACGATGTCACCGTATGTTTATTGGGTATGCCACGATCATCCCAGTGAAATCCATAGTAGAAATGTGTTAACCACTTTGCACTAATCCGTGTTTTAACACACTTCACATCCTTAAAAGATCTCAGTAATGCAACGTTTGCTGAGAATGTCTATTATTCTGGCACCTTTTGTGTATGCTATGAATGCAACATCTTTAAATATGAACTGTCTACAATCATCAACATAGAGACACTGAGTGTCTGCAATGATGCTCACACCTTGAGATACCAGTGTGGAATGCTCTGGGTATGGCGCAGTACCTGTTCATTTAGACAGCACGCTGTGCAATACCGGTGAGTGGACAGTAGTTAATCACACGGTAATGTAGAACTAGAGCGTACGCTCTAGTGTGTTCTGAGAAACTTGCTGACGATTTATATTCAAGTGGTACATTTATAGGTCCAGATTTAATTATCTCGTTCTGTTTTGAGCAGTCTATTACGATGATTGACGCCAGCTCCTTGAATTTCCGTAGACCGAGCAAACATCCAAGCTCTTCATAGTATGAAACATGGAACGTCGCACACATGTGATATGCTAGAGTCTATACATTTTCACCTCACTGCAGGTGTAAATCATCATACACCTAGAATTCGGATATCAGGTAGACTCTGGCATTAGTTAACTTGCAATTATCAAATGTGGTGGAATCATTTGCTATATTCTCTCTTATATTGGTCTGAAAGGCAAATATAATGAACCTGAGCATCATCAGTTGAGTGGTGGTTTCATAGATCACGTTTGTCTGCTTGCAGTCAGTAGCAATGGGTACTCGTAAACCTTCCATGAATGGAAAGATAACGGTAGAAATACATCGGCTTTCAGAACTTGTAAAAGTTTCAAACGCTGCTCTTCTGATACTGTGATGTGTGGCATTTTCCATACTGTTTTATTAATGGTGATCTCGCTCTTCCCATTAAGCTCCTTGAATGTATGAGTTACTTTTCAGTACATTATGTACCACAATAAGTTCCTTTTTACCATTCATAACAATTAGCTGCATGTCCTCAAAGTATCCCACAGTCAATTATTAAGCTATACACACAGTAAATCTCTTGCACTCTTCCACTTTTTTGTGCACTGGCTCTTGAATGAACCATCCAGCACATTCTAAATCGTTCAGATCCGAGGGAGAAGCAGAGGCATGCGTTTTGAGAGGTAATGTTATACCTACATTGCGTGTATGCTCAAATCTCGGCCCTATTAAGTTCATATGGTATTTCATGAAACAGGAACGCTAAAGCATTACTTGTATGGTTAGAGGCCACTGTCTCACTACCATCCCTTTTCGTAAATGATCCATCAAAATACATGAAACTCTTGCATGAGAGGATTAAGGCATCTTGGTGTTGAATGACAATCCTAAGCCGGCCGAAGTGGTCGTGCGGTTAAAGGCGCTGCAGTCTGGAACCGCAAGACCGCTACGGTCGCAGGTTCGAATCCTGCCTCGGGCATGGATGTTTGTGATGTCCTTAGGTTAGTTAGGTTTAACTAGTTCTAAGTTCTAGGGGACTGGTGACCTCAGCAGTTGAGTCCCATAGTGCTCAGAGCCATTTGACAATCCTAATTTCATCGTTCTCTTTAAATGTGGTTGATGCATACGGTTTACGAGAGATGTATTCCTGGCATATAATACACCCGTCATATTTCATCGGGTTAGATGTACTGGACGACGCCATATCGTGGCTTCAGACCCTCCAATTTAAGAAACTTGTAGTTTGCACATGTTTTCACCTTGCTGTTCTGTTGTGAGGTGCCGTGTTGCATGTTGTGAACTTTGGGTTTACTGACTGGTGAAGCTCCCCGCCGACGCTTCTGGTCCGGCAAGTTGAAGGTCGCCGATTTTGCCTCCAACATGTCTCGGCTGGTTGAAGGCCTACGCCGCTTCTGGATCTCAGTACGTTGAAGGTCACTACTGGTTCTGCTTTAGATGCAGCTGTACAGTGACTATCTCGCCGCGAAAACCGAGGAGTTGATTATCTTGGTCCACAATATGCAGCTCCAAATGTTCCAAAGCCTGAACTGTTAATGAGAGATAAATATCGTTGGTAGGAGTCTCAACGATATTTCTTCGATACCTGTCCTTCTGTGAAATCCAGGAGCCGAGCTATTGATCCTTTGTGGTTAAAGTCAATCATTGCACTCTTTGTCTGTATACCAGACTTAAGTGTATTGATATTTGCACGTAGCGCAATCCCTTTACCAGACCGTTTTGAAATTTCGTTGAAATCGTTAACGTCGTATGCACCAGGTTCTATTTCCACAATTTCATTTCCCCCATTAATTTCCAGATCACATTTATTGTTGGCCTCTGTGATATTCAGAACGCTGTTGCAAGTCTCCAGTCCAGTCAGAGCAATGCTTCACTCCCTGTTGCTTAAATCAATCAGTGGGAAGGAATTCGTAAATAAAACTGACAACTGTTCTTTTAAAAAGTGAGAGTATACGACATTGCACCTGAACCTCGGCTGACGGGTGGATGCTTAATGCGTCTCCGTATATATATGCTTCTTCATAAAAGTGAAGAGAGACATGATGCACAGCTGACCACATAAGTAGGTATTAAAGTCTTGGTAGCGATGAAATTTGCAGAACACGCGTCTTCTATCGGTGATGTATCGTTGTAACTTCTGTCGATTGCAAGACTCCAAATGAGCCCAAATAGTAGACGTTATTTGTATTTTTCTTAACATACGCTATGCTGTGGGTTCCTGGTCCCACAGCACTATGTAAATTCATAATTCCACATTCTCCAAATTTCCACACAGTCTTCGGAAATGTATCCCGCATAAACACACCACGAAATCTTGGGATGCGGAATTTTTTCCTGACAAACTTGAGAAGATCTTTATTTGTAAGTGGTCTGTCCGGTAGGATAACTAACGGGCTTCTTTTTATGAAGAGACCCAGTGGTTTCTTTTCAAATTTCAGGTATAGTTCTTTTCCGATGGCTGCTGCTTCCATCATGCGGTTATGTCTTCTTGCTTCCTCTAGCTGCTCCTGGGAAATCTGTGCGTTCTTCACTATTCGGACAATAGCCGCAGCACCACTAGCCAGTGAACCCATCGCTGAAAGACCTGCGAGGGCAAGAATGAGGAAGGGGAGACTTCCACCTGATGCCTTTGGCGTGTTAACCAGTCCTTTATGCTTTTGGGAACTTTTAGCTGCAAACATCGGTGTCAGGACATAGTTTTTAAACACCCCTTCTTCTTCATCGTTGCCTTCTTCTTCTTTGAGTGCTTGAAATTCACACCCAAGCCCGACTTAATCTTCCCACGCATGGTTTTACCAACTGCAAACGCTGCGCTGCGCTATTCTATGCCAATATCCTTTCTCGCACGTATTGCCTAGGTTTTATCAGGTACAATTCGATCTGCAGCGTGACGTCCTCGGAGATCTTTACGTTTTGTGAGTAATGTCGTGTCCCAAACACGCCTCGTCCACGTATCACCACGAGCCATACGTTTCGAAAGCTTTGTACCAGGTCCAACGTAATTATACCCCGGAATGTGAAATGCGATGGGAAGTTTGTCGAGACTACCACCGCCTCCTATAACGGTTCTCCTATGACGCATTTATGCTACTGAGCTGCTTGTGCTCTCTGCATCCCGTTATACAGCAAATCGTCAGCGTCAATGCAGCTGTTTTGTGTTGCAGGAAAACCAAGCCATTTAACGAGTGCTCTATTCCCTCGACGTATTGTGACCCGCTCTATGAGAAACACGAGTGGCTCTGAGCTATCCTGCATTTCCTCGGCGTAAAAGCACCCCGAAGTTTCAGTGCCACTGCTATCCTTTAAGATTTAAGTGCCGGGATTTGTTCTCTGCACTTTGGAAACTGTGACTATCTGACGCGGCCAGGCTAGGAGGTGTGACTTCTCAAATGCTATCTTGTCTTTTCAGATACGTACCGAATCACCTACATCGAATTTCTGTTCACGTGAATCCAGCATTTTAACACTTTGGTACACCGAATTCGTAAGCCCATTATCACGAACATCGATTGGTTTCATTTTTATTGTGCTATGTTTGGTTCTATTATACTGTGCCATTATTTCTTGGAGGATATCTGTCCATTTGTATGAGCCACGAAGATTAAAACGCATCCACATTTGACTTTTTTATAGTTCTGTCCAGGAGTGCCACGATACTCGCCTTTAGGTGGGCGAATCTTGGGTAGTGATGTATTTCATACCGCCACATGACGGTCCTCAAAAACCGATTGTAAAATTCTCCATCGTGATCGGTTTGGAGATTGTCAGGGCATCAATTCGTCCCTGTGTGCAACAAAGGCTCAAAAACATCCTCTACATTTCTTCCCCTTTTTCTTTTAACGCGTAACCCTCAGAAAAATTTAGAGTATGTGTCAATAACCATTAAAATATATTTGAATCAATTATTCTGATATGGAATTGCCTCATATCCACAAGATTATACTACCATAAGTCACCAGAATCTTTAATCATAAAATGCCTAGGAGGGTATGCCGGCCAGGGTGGCCGAGCGGTTCTAGGCGCTACAGTCTGGAACCGCGCAACCGCTACGGTCGCTGGTTCGAATCCTGCCTCAGGCATGGATGTGTGTGATGTCCTTAGGTTAGTTAGGTTTAAGTAGTTCTAAGTTCTAGGGGACTGATGACCTCAGACGTTACGTCCCATAGTGCTCAGAGCCATTTGAACCATTTGAACCTACGAGGGCATGTTTTGCGTGCTGGTTTGTGCAGTTCCTGAACTGCTGTCTCCATTTTTATTCGATTACGTGAAAGCTCATAAATTATTGAGACAACCTCATTAGAATAAGTGGTACTGCCCACAATAGCTGATGCCATGACCGTCGTAGTCGATCTGTTAGCTCATTTGAGTCGTCGTAGTATATACACACTGATTATTAACTCTTTTTTGCTGAAAGTCAATACCGTCACCACTGCTACACCGACCGTCTAATAATAATGGTTTTATACTGTCTCTGTATTTCATACTGCGTTGGTTCCCTGCTTTCCTGCGTACACTAGACAATTGTAATATTTCACCCTACATCTCCACATCTTTCGGTGAAAATTTGACTGATTCTGAGAGTTTTAGAAAACTGAGACTCAGTTCGGAATTCACTATCCCCTATCTGTAATGTTTTTTCATTTACAGTTATAGGCTGCGTGCCCAACATGTATGGTTTTTCACCACTGAAACCGAATGTTTTGTCTGTCCTAGCGTCGCTCTGGCGGGTAATGAAACCGGCAATAGCATTGTCTTCATCGTTGTGTAATTTCGCTGAGGGTTCATCGAGAGATTCATGAAGTGGCTCAAACGTTTCTTGCAATGTCTGCTTTCGATCCAAATGTCCTAGCCTCAGCAACTGAAACTTCTCTCAAACAGCCATTGATGCTGTGATGACCTCATGCATAGTCGACATTTTTCTGTGTACTAAGCAGACTGCTTCACAGGCTGCACCTTCTATACATTTCGCTCAACATTTACAGTTACGTCATGTACTTTCTTTCTCGGATTGATTCGGGTGTACATCTCTAATTCCTTAATCCTAGCATCTAATTCGTTAATCGGTCCCAGAAGAGTCTGTTTCGGGATTCTGGAATCTGTCTGACTCAAATAACATACGTCAGTACCCATATGACGACCAAAACAGAAATACTGTAGAAATTGTTCTTGGTTTTCCACAGCAACATCGTCAAATACGAACACTGTGGTTGGCTTTATTTTTTCTGGTTAGAGAATTTGACTGCTTTGACTGAATGTCATGAATTTACACCATCAACACCTTGCAGTGTCTTTTTCAGTAGCTGGTTCTTGGGTTGAAACACCGTTTTTTAAAATACACATACATAATCAAAGTGGACTCTATCCGGCTGTGTTATTAGTGACATGAGAACATTCGTTTTGGCACAATTGAATGGACCTACAAATATCGCTCTGATGTTAGCAGGTAGGAATATCCCACTTTTCTTTTCCTTCCTCCAGTCTTCTTCCGCACCATCACAGCACCAGTCACTTACAACAAAGTCCTGATGTTTCGCCCACCTGGCCATGATACCAACTACGTCAGGTTTTGGTGTGCAATGGGCCTTTATAGAAATCTGAAAGGCTTGTAATAATAATACACTCCTGGAAATGGAAAAAAGAACACATTGACACCGGTGTGTCAGACCCACCATACTTGCTCCGGACACTGCGAGAGGGCTGTACAAGCAATGATCACACGCACAATCAGGACTGCATACGACCGAGGCACACAGGGCCAACACCCGGCATCATGGTGTGGGGAGCGATCTCCTACACTGGCCGTACACCACTGGTGATCGTCGAGGGGACGAGGGGACACTGAATAGTGCACGGTACATCCAAACCGTCATCGAACCCATCGTTCTACCATTCCTAGACCGGCAAGGGAACTTGCTGTTCCAACAGGACAATGCACGTCCGCATGTATCCCGTGCCACCCAACGTGCTCTAGAAGGTGTAAGTCAACTACCCTGGCCAGCAAGATCTCCGGATCTGTCCCCCATTGAGCATGTTTGGGACTGGATGAAGCGTCGTCTCACGCGGTCTGCACGTCCAGCACGAACGCTGGTCCAACTGAGGCGCCAGGTGGAAATGGCATGGCAAGCCGTTCCACAGGACTACATCCAGCATCTCTACGATCGTCTCCATGGGAGAATAGCAGCCTGCATTGCTGCGAAAGGTGGATATACACTGTACTAGTGCCGACATTGTGCATGCTCTGTTGCCTGTGTCTATGTGCCTGTGGTTCTGTCAGTGTGATCATGTGATGTATCTGACCCCAGGAATGTGTCAATAAAGTTTCCCCTTCCTGGGACAATGAATTCACGGTGTTCTTATTTCAATTTCCAGGAGTGTATATGTGGCCACTATAGCGCAATCGTCTTACCAACTGAGCTACAATGACTACACCTTACATTATATAATGACAGGGTAGTTAAATAAGAAAAACAACAAAGATTTGCGATTTATATATATATATATATATATATATATATATATATATATATATATATATATATATATAATTTACATTTCGGCATTGATACATAATAGACTTCATTATATCAACAACAAAAACAACTGATTCATCTCATCTTTTACAGTATTTCCCAAATAATTGTTTTTTGTATGCAGTAACTTCAGCATGTATCTCTCTGAAACTTTTGGCTGTTCCTTTAGCTTCTTCTTTTGACAATGTATTGATGCACTGTTCTAAATCATCTGCATGCACACTATATGTACAGAGATAGTTCATGATGTCTTTATACTCAGTTTGAACACAAAGCAGACAATGGTTCAGTCATTCCAGCACAGGGGATAGCACCATCCATAGGCCAAACAAATTTGCAATGGTGGGGTATTGCAGATAAATGGATCGACCTCCAGATCTCACCAAGTGTGTCGTACAATGATGTTAAAGATACCGTCAGACCAGCACAGTAAATGCCTGGCGATGGAGAGTACTCAGAGGTTATCTGTTAGTTGGTGTAGTGTTCTGCAGAACTCATTTCATCCCATTCCAACTCAGTAAACTGCACTTTAACACTCCTCGAAGCATTTTCAATCTCTAACAGAACACGCCATTCACTGACCACTGACGCTTCCACACCAAAATTTAAGTGCTTTGAACCACTAGTACCGGACTGTTCTGGGATGGTGCGTAGGTCAGAGACCAGTACTGACCTGTACCATATGGTGTACGGCTTCCAGCACAGTTCTTCTTAGAGTCGGGGACTTTCTGGGTGTCTTCATTACACAAATCAGT
The DNA here is from genome assembly GCF_023898315.1 of Schistocerca nitens. Classification (NCBI taxonomy): domain Eukaryota; kingdom Metazoa; phylum Arthropoda; class Insecta; order Orthoptera; family Acrididae; genus Schistocerca; species Schistocerca nitens. The sequence continues at coordinate 399,830,156 of NC_064616.1, forward strand.
GAGCAGGATGGATAATATCAGCTCGTTGTCCTGCTTCAACATGCAGGTCAGGTGCGCTACAGGATCCCACTGTGCTGCTACCGCTGCTGGTCCTGACAGGCCAGAGTTCGCCACAGATCCCGACGAGCCGATGGTACGTGCTGCTGGCCAGACATGCTGTATGTCACTGCCGGTTTGGACACACCAGAGGCCATTGAACAAAGAAGAAAAAAAAAAAAAAACAATATGCATCAGCAGACAATGACATGGAGTTGAACAAAGGAAGAGAACTTGACAAAGAAGAGAAGGAACCGCTACCTTTGGTAATAGTAACAATGACATGAAATGATTATTTACTTTGACGCTCCTTCTGCGATGGATGGGCAGTTGAAGATCTTGACTGCAGCTGGCGGTGAGCTACCACACCTGCCTTATATCCCCTAAATCACGGTCACGTGACCAGAAATTAATTAGTCTATCAATTTATTGACTTCAGCAGTATTTCTGGGTCGATTCCCAGTCAAGCATTTGCCTCAGAAGGAGTTCTTATGTGTTCTGGTATGCTGCAGGCAAAAGTTTGGGGGTTTCTCAAAAGGGGAGATTATTCCCAAGGGTTATAAATCAACCCCAGGGAGCTATAAACCAATTAGTAGAGCAACAAGTTAAGGGGAGGGGGACATAAATTAATCACGTTTGCCCCTGAATGTATGCAACGCACACTAGCGATATGCGCTCATAGACCCCCTGCCCCACTATTGCGGTTGTCTGTCGTACATGATAACTGCGTGACAACCAGAAACGTTTTGGTATAAAGCAACATGCTTCACGAGTTCGCGTTTCGCCTGTCTTACTCCGCTGAGTAAAATATACGTTGTAAATGTCTGCCACTTCTCAGTTACATTGCTAATGACAGTCCCATGTCGCTTAAGAGAGGAGATAACACAATCAGTAGGTACCTCAGAGGGTAACTCGAAAACTGGGAGGGTCCTCATGCCTAGTCCTGCATTTTAAACGGTAACAGAGTCGATATGTCAATCTGAGTGCTTAAACTGAAGCTTTCCAGCATCACCAGTAACCACCTTTGTGCACTCCTCTTCGTTAATCATCTTAACATCGACGACACTGGCCGTGATCAAAAAGTGAATACCAATGATGACCTACGGATCTAGGTGTAGTTAATAACGCAAGAAGTTTCCTACGCCATATGCTCGTTGTCGTGTATATTCGGCATGGAACGTAATCTTGATAGTGCTCTTCGTATATGAGTTCGCCATGTTACTTCAAAGAACTTGTAGTAGACGACTCGCGCCAGCGGAAAGTAAAGACACTCACGCGCTAGACCGGCGGGGCAATAAGCACACAGTGCTCTTCGTATATGAGTTCGCCATGTTACTTCAAAGAACTTGTAGTAGACGACTCGCGCCAGCGGAAAGTAAAGACACTCACGCGCTAGACCGGCGGGGCAATAAGCACACGTCATCACCACTCGGTCGCTGACGATCAGCTGTGTGATGTACATAAGCGGACTGAAGCGAAGAATGAAAATTTTTACCAAGGCTGGAATTCGAACCCGGTTCTCCTGATTACTAGAGAGATACACTAACCACTACGTTACCTTGGCACAAAAGCCGATGTGGCTGCGAAATCAGTCACTGGTCATGTATGTGACCAAGTTCGACTAAGCCAAAAAATTTTGGCCCCCGCTCATCTGCTGAAAGAGGCACCTGGTTGATCAGCTGACGAGGTGCGGAGAAGTGAAAGGATCTGGTAACGACTGCTTCCACAAAGGAAGATTCATGTTTTCACGTTTTCGCTCATCATGCCATTTTTATTGGATGAACTACGGATAGTCGAGCTTCCGATTACTTTAAAGACGCCTTAAAACAAGCTGGTCCTCTGTCCTGGCTGTGCGCTAACGATCTTGATTCTATACCCTTTCAATAATTCGATGAAAGTTTTATGGTTACTCCTCACAAAGTTTTGAGTCATCTGGAAGCCTTTTTCAGAGTTCCAATACTATCTATGGTTTATACTTTTTTGTCTTCAGGGCGTGTGGGTTAACCACGACAGTGCCCCTACTGTCATATGAAATCTCACCCCAGGCCATAACCCCAGGTATATCTCCAGTGTGTCTACCACATAGACAGGTTGGTTGAAAACCCTCAGCTGCCCTCCTTGGTTCAAATGGTTCAAATAGCTCTGAGCACTATGGGACTTAACTGCTGTGGCCATCAGTCCCTTAGAAGTTAGAACTACTTAAACCTAACTAACCTAAGGACATCACACACATCCATGCCCGAGGCAGGATTCGAACCTGCGACCGTCGCGGTCGCGCGGTTCCAGACTGTAATGCCTAGAACCGCTCGGCCACTACGGCCGGCTGCCCTCTTAATAACCAACAAACAACCATCAGTAGCACTGACGCAGAGCCAGGTTTCATTAGAAAAACAGAACAGATCTCCACTCTGCCCTTCAATGAATTCTCGCTTGACACCAGTGAAGTCGCAAATGGTAAGGGTTTGGTGTCAGTGGAATGCACGTTACAGGGCGTGTGGCACGGAGCTGTCTTTGAAGTAAGCAATTTGTAACAGTTCGTTATGTCACTGTGGTGACAACTACTGCTGAATATGCAATACTATGCGCCAGAGCCATACGCCGAGCACGATGGTCTTCCCCCTCGATAGTGCCACGTGACTGGCGAGAGATCGCTCTTCTTGCGACCGCACATTCTCGTGATAACCGCTGCCTGCAATCATTACACTGGCTACATTGCTGCCAAGTTTTCCTGTAATGTCACAGAAGGAGCATCCAGCTTTTCGTAGCCCTGTTACACAATCTCGATCAAACTGATTGAAGCATCTTTGTCAACTTAAAGACTTTTTTGACTGACATCAACTCACCACATCCAATCTCAAAGGTAACTAACGCTGAAGACAGTTGGAGCGTGTACTCAAACAGACCTGAAACTTCCTGGCAGATTAAAACTGTGTGCCGGACCGAGATTCGAACTCGGGAACCTTGCCTTTCGCGGGCAAGTGCTCTACCAACTGAGCTACCCAAGCACGACTCACGCCCCGTCCTCACAGCTTTACTTCTGCCAGTACCTCGTCTCCTACGTTCCAAACTTCACAGAGGCTCTCCTGCGAACCTTGCAGAACTATCACTCCTGGAAGAAACTTCCTCATTCTGGAAACATCCCCCAGGTTGTGGCTAAGCCATGTCTCCGCTATATATGAGACAATAACTAATTACGTACAGATAGTTTTCTTCTTATAATCCTTTTTAAGCGTCATTTCTAATGGGAATTAAACCCTTAGAGCAACTCTACCACAACAGAGAAGGACGTAAACGAATTCTCCAGGACAGTAAATCTCCAACTCTACCACAACAGAGAAGGACGTAAACGAATTACTCCAGGACAGTAAATCTCACAAGTTTAATATAGATTTTATATTTCCTGGTTTCAGTTGAAACAACTTATCACCAAGATTACATGATAAGAAGGAAACAGACGACGCAGTGAAATATGATACGCCAATTCTTGGAACGTCAGCTGATCTTCAACAAAAGGGTGAAACTTTTAAAAAATTGTATGACGAGAGCTGTTATGCTCAACTTCTAATGAAGACTCCATTAGTTTAGGAGTCGAAACCATGGTCAATTCGACTATAAAATCCATTATTTAAAGTTGAAACTTTGGTTTCGAAAGGAGTTAAAAATGCGACAAAAGTTGAAAGATTATGGCTAGGCCGTAGTGAGAGCAAAAATGCTTTATATTGTATATACTGCAAATTATTTTCTCGCTTGGATTCGTATTCTGAGTCAAAATCTTTCTTAACTAAACATCAAATGATAGTTGATTGCGAAAGATTTTGTGAAAAATTGCCTGCCCATGAAAATCCACCGAACCATGAGCTTTGATTTTGCTCTTGTTCCGGAAAGAGGGGCATTGATAAAGAACTATAAGATCAGATAAAAAAGAGATTTCTCAATGCAGAGCAGTGTTGTGTTGTATTATTGATGTTTTTTTCTTTCTCAAAGCACGGGAGTCCGTTTGGGGTAACAAAAAGCAGGTCATTTTGATGATCGAGAGACAGGAAAATTACTAAATACTATTGATTTCATATCACGCAATATTGCTCCCCTTCGTCAGCATACTGAACACCACATGAAAGAAAAGATGAGCTACTTTTCCAAAAACATACAAAATGAGTCCCTTGACGTAACTGCCAACAAAAGAAGAGAAGACTTAATTAAATACAGTTTAGATGCTTAACAAATTTCATTGATGTTTGACTGTACTCTGGGTATGGGTGACACTGAGCAGATGACTCAGGTAGTTCGCTATGTCAAGTTAAATGATCCAGGAGTTTTGGTAGGTTTTGTTGACTTTTTTAGACTTATACATAAGAGGAGTATGTATTCGTCAAGAGATACTGCAAAAAATAGAAAGAAATAGGTTGAACATAAAATACCGCAGAGGGCAGTCTTATGACAGAGACGCAAACATGACTGGAAAGTACAAAGCAGTCCAGTTAAGAAGAATTGAAGAGAATGAACTAGCCTATTTTAACGTGTGTATCTGTGTATCCCTCTGTGGAATCGTAGCGCCCAAACGAAATGTCCGATTTTAATGTAGGTTTTTTATGTGAAAGCAAGTTTAATCGGGATGGTTCGTAGCTATGTGCCATGAAAGTCTGTTCAGCTGTTTAAATTTTCTATCAGTAAAATGAAGTAAAAATGTTTTCCTCCAGCGCTCTCTCTTGATATACGCTAACATAAGGCCTACATCAAGTTACTTAACACCAGACTGAGAGTTCAAAGAGATCAAAGCAAAAGTTCATGAGCACATATGTTTATTTTTTACGGTTGATGAGCAATGATATGATTTTTGTCTTCTGAAGTCACTCGTTTCACCATCTACAGGGCATAAAAACGGCGACTGTGTCACAGTGTACAAGATAAACATAAGCTCTCGCAAAATTCATTTGAAGCTTGCAGTTCAGAACTAAATCAAAAGATTTTGCCCTAATAGTTTAGGCAGCCTATTGCAAGACAGAGCATTGGCAGCCCACTTGCTTCTGACTTCATATACAATCATTGCCATTGCTTATTCTTGGTCAGTGAATATAAGTGTGAATTAAAAAAAAGAAACACGTAGATTGCATAAGTGACAATGATAAAATATGATGACAGCGTTTAGTGCATTTTAATTACTAATAGCAGCTTCAAGTGTGAATTACGAAGTATTCTCTGTGTAAAAATATTTGAGATAATAAATTACGACACCCAGTACAAAATTAAAGTTCTGAAGTACTGCTTCTTAGTCATTGCAGTTCTGCTAAAGCCGATTTGTCATGGGGATTATTAAACAGCTTTCTTTGATTGAGTTCACAAATAGCAATACCTGCAAGCTTTTTACTCGACTTAAGGCCACGTAAGCTTGGTCTTTCGCAAAAGTACTTTTGCCTTATATATGACAGATTTTTCTACAGTGGTCACTTGCAATTTACGGACAGTAACAACCCAAATTAAAATTATAGGAAACATTGTTCCTTCGATGTTGCCGTATCTTATAATACTTGAAATATCAGACTTTGTGACTGTATTGAAATCCACCCGTTTTCGTCTTTAAAACCTCTCCAATCGATTTGTCGTCCCAGCTGATCTCTGCGAAGTCCATTCTATTCCATTTTTTTTAAATAATATCACTGACGTGCCTTTCCGAAATCTTCAAAGTCATTCGCAACATGATTCTTATCACCGAAAGCAATTTTTATTTGAATTTGGCAATCTTCCCGTACAGTTTGGATATTGCGGAGCAGAAGCTTGACAGGACTTTTGGCCATAAGTGTCAGGTTCTTTGGGTTCGTCGAGGACATTTAATGTACACGTTTTTACTGATAACTAACTTAATCATTAACTAGCTTCACTGTGGGAAAAATACGTACAGCATCGCCGTCGGCAGAATCATCAACCATAGACACGACTTCTTTCGAGCAATATCTCATACTCTTCTATACTCAACTCACCTACCCGAAGATTATTAAGAAGATCTATAAATTGGCTATAATTTTGTTGTCAGAAGTTGGTCCGTAACTCGCAAAACCTGAACTATTGCAATAAATGCTACTCTTCTTGGAATATAGTTGTTTGCCTGAAGCACCAACTTCCCCTAACAAGCGACAACTGCATAATATTCAGAAAAGTAAGATATTTACCCGACCAAAAGCGTCTCGACAGTTTTTTTATATCTTGTAAACGGAGAAGAATAGAGTGTAAACATAATAAGAAAACACAGAGATTTCGTCTATTGTAAGCTAATGACTGTGACGCTATTTTATTCTCATATCCTCCAACCGCCGTCCTGTCATTCGTCCATAGACCGTTGCTCTACCGTTCTCGAACCCTAAAGCAAATGCAACATGGATGGTTTTTCCTTTGACAAGACGCGCTGCAACTCGTGTTGGTGCGGTTATTTGAACAAAAGCTGCATTTAACAACTGCTATGTTGTTGGAGCATAGCATCGGCGAATATGATGTACTACAGTTTTCAGCACGAAGATTTTCCACTGCCAGCTCTTCCTGTCATGACTAATTTTAAAGGAAAATTTGAGTTAGGTTGATTTGTTATGTCGAATTCGTTTTGTTATGTAATTAACCAATTTACCAGGAAGAACAGGCGCATAGAATTCATCATTCAAGGAAGAGAACCACAATTGTAACTTTTTTATATCATAAGACGGCGTTGTCTTGTATATGTGTATAATCAGTTTAAATAGAACTTTCTTGAACTTTGCATGTGACTTGATTATTTTTTACTACGGTAAAAGTAAAGGTAGCTCAAGGTACTTTAGCGCCCCCTCCTTGTGGTTTTCCTGTATCCGCCACTGGCTGATCGTGGTATGAAATTCTTCGTCTGTGATACTGAAATGCAGTTCTCCTCCAACGACTTCTACTTCGATATCAACATCAGCCATTCTCGGATCGTACCCATCAAAAATCGCCATTACATCCTGGTTTTCTGTATTGACTTCTTGCTCATTGGCGTCATTAAATACTGCAGGTTCAGCTAGTGTTAGCACTTCACCCATTACTTGCTGAAGATCGCATTCAATGTTCTGAAATAGTTCAACAGAATCTCTGTGAAATAGAGGTAATCGATCTCATTGTGGCATAAAAGCTTCTTCGTACGTTTCATAGCCCGCTAGCAAATCGCTTTCATCTCTAAATGACACATGGGCAACGAGATATCTAACAAATAGGCTTCTCTGGCTCGCATTTGTGTGTAACACCGAGTCCTTAGAATCGTACGCTTGGCGGCCGCTGTGGCCGAGCGGTTCTAGGCGCTTCAGTCCGGAACCGCGCTGCTTCTACGGTCGCAGGTTCGAATCCTGCCTCGGGCATGGATATGTGTGATGTCCTTAGGTTAATTGGGTTTAAGTGGTTCTAAGTTCTTGGGGACTGATGAACTTAGATGTTAAGTGCTATAGTGCTCAGCACCATTTGAACCAATCGTACGAATTCATCGCTTTACGAAATATCAAAGAAAAGAAAACGTCGAAATAATAATTTCAGGTTGAAACCCAAACCCGTGCGTGCGGTACTGCATTGTCAAAATCTTGCAACTGTAAAAAGATTTATGAAAATACAGCTATTGTCAAAATACAAAAAAAATGGTTCAAATGGCTCTGAGCACTATGCGACTTAACTTCTGAGGTCATCAGTCGCCTAGAACTTAGAACTGATTAAACCTAACTAACCTAAGGACATCACACACATCCATGCCCGAGGCAGGATTCGAACCTGCGACCGTAGCGGTCGCGCGGTTCCAGACTGAAGCGCCTTTAACCGCACGGCCACACCGGCCGGCGTCAAAATACACAGAATTTGGCAATCTTCCCGTACAGTTTGGATATTGCGGAGCAGAAGCTTGACAGGACTTTTGGCCATATGTGGCAGGTTCTTTGGGTTCGTCGAGGACATTTAATGTACACGTTTTTACTGATAACTAACTTAATCATTAACTAGCTTCACTGTGGGAAAAATATGTACAGCATCGCCGTCGGCAGAATCATCAACCATAGACACGACTTCTTTCGAGCAATATCTCATACTCTTCTATACTCAACTCACCTACCCGAAGATTATTAAGAAGATCTATAAATTGGCTATAATTTTGTTGTCAGAAGTTGGTCCGTAACTCGCAAAACCTGAACTATTGCAATAAATGCTACTCTTCTTGGAATATAGTTGTTTGCCTGAAGCACCAACTTCCCCTAACAAGCGACAACTGCATAATATTCAGAAAAGTAAGATATTTACCCGACCAAAAGCGTCTCGACAGTTTTTTTATATCTTGTAAACGGAGAAGAATAGAGTGTAAACATAATAAGAAAACACAGAGATTTCGTCTATTGTAAGCTAATGACTGTGACGCTATTTTATTCTCATATCCTCCAACCGCCGTCCTGTCATTCGTCCATAGACCGTTGCTCTACCGTTCTCGAACCCTAAAGCAAATGCAACATGGATGGTTTTTCCTTTGACAAGACGCGCTGCAACTCGTGTTGGTGCGGTTATTTGAACAAAAGCTGCATTTAACAACTGCTATGTTGTTGGAGCATAGCATCGGCGAATATGATGTACTACAGTTTTCAGCACGAAGATTTTCCACTGCCAGCTCTTCCTGTCATGACTAATTTTAAAGGAAAATTTGAGTTAGGTTGATTTGTTATGTCGAATTCGTTTTGTTATTTCATATGGCGGACATGCGGGGCGTCCCCCCCCCCCCCTTGCGGCGCCGCCAACACTGCCACCCCTGCCACACCCTGACATTAATTGTTCTATTAACGATGTAATTAACCAATTTACCAGGAAGAACAGGCGGATAGAATTCATCATTCAAGGAAGAGAACCACAATTGTAACTTTTTTATATCATAAGACGGCGTTGTCTTGTATATGTGTATAATCAGTTTAAATAGAACTTTCTTGAACTTTGCATGTGACTTGATTATTTTTTACTACGGTAAAAGTAAAGGTAGCTCAAGGTACTTTAGCGCCCCCTCCTTGTGGTTTTCCTGTATCCGCCACTGGCTGATCGTGGTATGAAATTCTTCGTCTGTGATACTGAAATGCAGTTCTCCTCCAACGACTTCTACTTCGATATCAACATCAGCCATTCTCGGATCGTACCCATCAAAAATCGCCATTACATCCTGGTTTTCTGTATTGACTTCTTGCTCATTGGCGTCATTAAATATTGCAGGTTCAGCTAGTGTTAGCACTTCACCCATTACTTGCTGAAGATCGCATTCAATATTCTGAAATAGTTCAACAGAATCTCTGTGAAATAGAGGTAATCGATCTCATTGTGGCATAAAAGCTTCTTCGTACGTTTCATAGCCCGCTAGCAAATCGCTTTCATCTCTAAATGACACATGGGCATCGAGATATCTAACAAATAGGCTTCTCTGGCTCGCATTTGTGTGTAACACCGAGTCCTTAGAATCGTACGCTTGGCGGCCGCTGTGGCCGAGCGGTTCTAGGCGCTTCAGTCCGGAACCGCGCTGCTTCTACGGTCGCAGGTTCGAATCCTGCCTCGGGCATGGATGTGTGTGATGTCCTTAGGTTAATTGGGTTTAAGTAGTTCTAAGTTCTTGGGGACTGATGAACTTAGATGTTAAGTGCTATAGTGCTCAGCGCCATTTGAACTAATCGTACGAATTCATCGCTTTACGAAATATCAAAGAAAAGAAAACGTCGAAATAATAATTTCAGGTTGAAACCCAAACCCGTGCGTGCGATACTGCATTGTCAAAATCTTGCAACTGTAAAAAGATTTATGAAAATACATCTATTGTCAAAATACAAAAAAAATGGTTCAAATGGCTCTGAGCACTATGCGACTTAACTTCTGAGGTCATCAGTCGCCTAGAACTTAGAACTAATTAAACCTAACTAACCTAAGGACATCACACACATCCATGCCCGAGGCAGGATTCGAACCTGCGACCGTAGCGGTCGCGCGGTTCCAGACTGAAGCGCCTTTAACCGCACGGCCACACCGGCCAGCGTCAAAATACACACAGATCGCGTGTCGCAATTTCGTTTTTCGTCCTGGAAAGTATTTGTATGAATGTGGGGTACAGTGTTGATCATACCGTGTCTATTAGTAAAACATAAAGTTTAAAAAGCATGAAATAAAACTTAAATTAAAAATTTAAAAAACCTCTAAAAAATAAAAAAGATATATATTGCCCCTTTAAGTTTAATATAACTAGTAAGATTTTGAGCCAGGCGTCGTCGGCTTCGGGGGACGGTTAAGTAAATAAAATAAAAACAGAATACGCCTAAAAATGATGAAGTATGAAATTTAAGCACAAGTAAGCTACCTAGGCAACGTAGATAAATATCAGAACAAGAATGCTAATCGTTGAATCTAAGCCGTAATTAATTCACTCCGGAAATTTCGCACTATAGACACAACCCACAACGACGTCTGACCTCACGAGACTGCCCGTTCCGGTCGCCGCACTTTGTCACACCCCGCGCGTCGCGAACCGCGCACTGCGCTACTCACGCTCGCTGTTTAATGACGCGTGAGTTAATAAGCTATCATCAAACCACTGCAGGACATAAGTCACGTAAAGTAGATTAATGCATGAAACTAAGTTAGTACGTAATTATGTAAAAACATATAGAATAGATTAACCCATTTGGGTAAATCTATTCTATATGATATTATATTTTAAAAAATGGGTAAAATAAATGGGTGAACTTATTCTTTAACAATTTTAGTCTAATTAAAGTCAAATTGGTTTACATATTTTATATAATAAGTAATTATAACTTCACTAGCTCTTTTGAGGTATGGATGCAGGACGCGCAGGACTGAAAGAGATGACGTCAAGCAGAAGAGGCTTATACCCAGTAATAATGAGAGTATACTCTTCTAGAAAGGATAGCTGATTGTAACTTCTCATTTTTTTTATTTTCTTAGCGGTCCAACGCGACGACGCATGGATCAACATATTACTACTTATCTCAAACTTAAAGGGACAATACATTTTATTTTACTTCTTAGAGTTTTTTTTTAGGTCGGTGTTTTTTTTTAATTTAAGTTTTATGTGCCATGTGTTACTCTTTCTTTAAATTTTGTAGTAGCACATGCCGGCGATACATCCGCCGGACATCAAACTTTTTTGGAGCTGTCCATCATTTATATCTGTTCTTTGTGGCAGCAGTTTCAAGATGAAGAGTCTTCCAAAGACACATGTCCACAACACTGAAATTCCAGATCAAGTGTAGGTGCTCTGCAAGACTAGGGGTGGTCGTAGCTGTTTATAAGCATTTTAATAAAAATATAAAGGCTTTGGATGTAGTTTAAACTCACAATTTGTCAACACTAGAAGACAGCCGGTGCGGCCGAGCGGTTCTAGGCGCTTCAGTCTGGAGCCCCGCGACCGTTACGACCGCAGGTTCGAATCCTGCCTCGGCATGAATGTGTGTGATGTCGAACGAGTGTTTTGTAAGCCACCTCCTTTGTTGATGGACTACATTTTCTAAGCACTCTCCAAATGAATCTCAACCTGGTACCCGCCTTACCAACAATTAATTTTATATGATCATTCCACTTCAAATCGTCCCGCACGCATACTCCCAGATATTTTACAGAAGTAACTGCTACCAGTGTTTGTTCCGCTATCATATAATCGTACAATAAAGGATCCTTCTTTCTATGTATTCGCAATACATTACATTTGTCTATGTTAAGGGACAGTTGCCACTCCCTGCACCAAGTGCCTATCCGCTGCAGATCTTCCTGCATTTCGCTACAATTTTTTAATGCTGCAACTTCTCTGTATACTACAGCATCATCCGCGAAAAGCCGCATCGAACTTCCGACACTATCTACTAGGTCATTTATATATATTTTGAAAAGCAATTGTCCCATAACACTCCCCTGTGGCACGCCAGAGGTTACTTTAACGTCTGTAGACGTCTCTCCATTGATAACAACATACTGTGTTCTGTTTGCTAAAAACTCTTCAATCCAGCCACACAGCTGGTCTGATATTCCATAGGCTCTTACTTTGTTTATCAGGCGACAGTGCGGAACTGTATCGAACGCCTTCCGGAAGTCAAGAAAAATAGCATCTACCTGGGAGCCTGTATCTAATATTTTCTGGGTCTCATGAACAAATAAAGCGAGTTGGGTCTCACACGATCGCTGTTTCCGGAATCCATGTTGATTCCTACATAGTAGATTCTGGGTTTCCAAAAACGACATGATACTCGAGCAAAAAACATGTTCTAAAATTCTACAACAGATCGACGTCAGAGATATAGGTCTATAGTTTTGTGCATCTGCTCGACGACCCTTCTTGAAGACTGGAACTACCTGTGCTCTTTTCCAATCATTTGGAACCCTCCGTTCCTCTAGAGACTTGCGGTACACGGCTGTTAGAAGGGGGGCAAGTTCTTTCGCGTACTCTGTGTAGAATCGAATTGGTATCCCGTCAGGTCCAATGGACTTTCCTCTGTTGAGTGATTCCAGTTGCTTTTCTATTTCTTGGACACTTATTTCGATGTCCGCCATTTTTTCGTTTGTGCGAGGATTTAGAGAAGGAACTGCAGCGCGGTCTTCCTCTGTGAAACAGATTTGGAAAAAGGTGTTTAGTATTTCAGCTTTACGCATGTCATCATCTGTTTCAATGCCATCATCATCCCGGAGTGTCTGGATATGCTGTTTCGAGCCACTTACTGATTTAACGTAAGACCAGAACTTCCTAGGATTTTCTGTCAAGTCGGTACATAGAATTTTACTTTCGAATTCACTGAACGCTTCACGCATAGCCCTCCTTACGCTAACTTTGACATCGTTTAGCTTCTGTTTGTCTGAGAGGTTTTGGCTGCGTTTAAACTTGGAGTGAAGCTCTCTTTGCTTTCGCAGTAGTTTCCTAACTTTGTTGTTGTACCACGGTGGGTTTTTCCCGTCCCTCACAGTTTTACTCGGCACGTACCTGTCTAAAACGCAAGTTAGTTAGGTCTAAGTAGTTTTAAGTTCTAGGGGACTGATGACCTAAGTGTTAAGTCCTAAAGTGCTCACAGCCATTTGAATCATTTGAACCATCAACACTAGAAACAAAAACTAAGGCGAAATCTATTTTAAAATATGAGAAAACTGAAATACGCTGCATTAACTTGTTTTCGGAATCCAACATTAAAAGAACTAGATTATGTAAACCAGTTTCTGCAAAGAGAAGACCATAGTACGAAGGCCTTTTGAGCTTCCTTAAAGCTTCTAGAGACTCCTGTACCTCTCCAAAGCTACCTCGTATTAATAGAAAATCAGTGGAATTCTCAGAAAAAGGAATTAGAGGGAAGAAAAGAAATGGCCGATGAGCTTTGTGAGGATGAAGTATTCGAACATTCACCCAAGAATACAAAGGCCAGATCAGTGGAACTGACAGATACCTACGTTGAAGATCGTAAGAAGTAAGAGTTTGTTTTTAAAAAATGGTTCAAATGGCTCTGAGCACTATGGGACTTAACTTCTGAGGTCATAAGTCCCCTAGAACTTAGAACTACTTAAACCTAACTAACCTAAAGACATCACACACATCCATGCCCGAGGCAGGATTCGAACCTGCGGCCGTAGCGGTCGCGCGGTTCCGGCCTGTAGCGCCTAGAACCGCTCGGCCACTCTGGCCGGCCTTTGTTTTAAAACTGAAAGCTCCAAACATGCACTGACAATAGAGAGAGGCTTGCAGGGTCCCACTGCACCATCCATATTAAGTTTAACGTATAAAAATAAACTGATAGACCGGATCGCAATCTTACTACAGCTTTAAAAATATTCTTTACTGTCTCAGTTTCTGTTTTCTCTGAGAAAAGGAGTTTCAGCAAGCTGAAACTAACGAAACATTATTTGACGAGCACATATCTTAACAAAGATGAACAAATTTGAGTATAATCTCCATAGAGCACGAACCATCTACTTCCATGAACTATAATGAGACCATAAACAGCTTTTATGCAAAAAGATTTCGGAAAGTAAAATTTTAGATTTATCATGTGTGCAATGAGTAATCGTGCTTTATGTTCGAATTTTTCTAACTGTTGTGACTTTGACCTTCACCCTGTCAATAAAATAAGTTAATGTTAAGAGATGATGATATTTATTTTGAAATACTCGTATGTTTCCTAAATTACTGTTACAAAGTGTTGGTTTTTATTTGAGGAGGAGTGAAAGAAAGGGCACCAAATTTAAAGTTGTCCCCCTTGGCAAAAATCCTAGTTGCGGCCCTGATCATTCCCGTACTCTCCATATGCGAATGAAATGCGAAGTTACCACAATATGTAGTACTATGAAAATTATCCTTTTCCATGCACTTCACAGCAATTTTCAAAATATTGATGTACATATGGACAACATAGGCCAAATATTAAACTAGAAATGAAGCTTTGTCATCAACTGTTAAATCCTAATCTCTCCTTGCGTCATCGAATTGTACATCGCGCGCCGTCTCGTAAAAACGTGGCTGGCGCAGCAGCATTGACCACCTTACGTGTGGTTGCATCGCCCTGCCATCTAGCGTCAGATGTGGACTTCAGCGAAGCAAGCAGCGCTGCACGGCACGCCACTGGGCGCCACGTGTCCGCTGCCAACAACAGGATGTACTGATACGCGATTCCTCCTGCTCTCTTGCATATAACAGTCTAACAGTAGTACCCCGACTTGTTTCATTTACCCTAAGACCAAACTGACATCCCGACTTTATACCCGAAAAGAGGATGACGGAGATATAAACTAGGTACTGTTGCTGAGTATTGTTACAAGTGGTGTGTTGCTAAACAATATTCAAGCAAATTGTTCAGAGGTAACAAACCGGACTTAACTTTCTCTTCTGTTGTGGCGAATTTTCATTGTATCTATCCTACCAATTAATTTCCACAGCTGTGACCGTCTTCTGTTCATACGGAAAAGACCGGTGAAGATAGGGTTGCCAGATGTTCTGCCTTACCCGGATATGTCCGGCTTTTTACGGTCACGTACGGTCATACATATAATATTCTGGCCGGTCCTGCTTACGTTAGGCATTATAGAGATGAAGAAGAGAACACACAACTAAGGCCCGCTCTAACATGACGTAAACCCAAAGAATGAAAAGGAACAAGGAGATATACCATAACGATAAATAGATACACCGAACAATGTTATTGTTATGTCGGTGCCCTATGTTTTAAATAAGTCGAATTGAAATGGCAAAAGTTGTTTAATATATTTTCGTTTTCCGTTCCAGAAGAGTCGATAATTTTTTATTTTGTTTAATGAAGAACTTTGAACTTGTTTTGACATAAGATAATCTTAGGAAAATGAGTGAGCAATTAAGAAGAATAAGTACCTAGCTGCTATCATAATTCACTATTTATAAGGCTCTTTAGAGAATGAATTTTTGTTTAAGCACGTTTGAGGTTAATCCCACAAAAAACTGACTGTAACTGATTGTTCGTAAACGACTGAGAATACCTAAATAACTCTTGTCCTATTTAAAATAGATAGTCCAACTCTTAGGGTAAAATGTCCGGCTAACTACGAAGCTGAGTCTGTCTTTTCTATTTCTGGACCTGGCACCCCTAGATAAAGGAAACTTCTCGTTCAGCTATGGGGAGTCCCATATGTACCGTCGGTTTTATTTTTTTTCGTTTTATCATCCACCAAAGCACGTATCGACTCGGCTAGTAATCATCTCAGACTTTTCTCTGGCGTGAACTACGGCTTTTCATCTAAATTTACGACAGCTATACCGGAAGTGGATAAAACAGTAAATGCAGAGCACGTGAATTGTCTATAAGGAAAGAGGCAAAGTTACAAGCTGGTGGAAAATTTACGCTCGATGTGAATGTGAAGATCACTTTAGTAAAGATTATTTTTATCTAGATTACAATGTCGACTCTCTAAAAACCATAACCGTCGTTACGTTACCTTCATATTTACTCAAAATAAAATATATTCCGTTCTTGTTTGTCGGATTTGTACGCTCAACAGAAAAAAAGGCAAGTCCACTGTAGATCAAACAGCAGAAAAATCGAACCATTTGGCAACAGTAGCATATTACGTGGTAACTGTAACCCGGCATGCGGATTTTGCAGCTCTTGATCGGCAGCAGGCGGTAGTGCCTTAGTGATTTACCAACGTTCGTTGCAATCTGTGCAGTGTACTATTAGCCGGTGTTGACTGCACTGTTGGGTCCTCTGCCGCTGAGCTGTCGCTGTCTGTGTTTTGCTCCGCATTTTTTTTTTTTCGACAATGAGTCATGATGCGGTTACTGGCACATCGTGGGGGCTACCTTCTACTATAGTTCGGAAAGGAAGCCGGTTATCAGAAGCTCGTGGAGGCCCTAAAGGCAAGCCTCTGTTACCTGCACTGTGTACTTAGAGTACGTGGAGGCGAAGCTTGTTACCCCCTGTACCCACCACACCAAGTAGCAAACAAGATCGGCTCTCAGCGCTCCCTGCACACCAGGCTAGCGAGACGCCATGTTATAGTTCGCGAGTACTGAAAACCGGGGCAAGGCTTGGCGTCGGACAGACGAAACGGGTCACTCATTTATAAAAGGCGAAATATCCGACGCTCACTCTGTATTCACCTATGTCCCACACTCCACGTGCTAAGGACTGCTTACTTTACGACACGTATGGACGTGACTGTATATTCGAATCGTAGCTGCAACAACTGAATATAACCACCACAGAGGTTACTAATCGCTCATATTCGTCTTTTCCAAACTGAAATGTTAACTTCGCAGATTTTGGAATGAAGACTAAAGCCAAAAATGTAACATACCTTCCACAAGCGTATCGACCCACGTGTTCAGGGAGACTAGTCTCACGTCTGTTTCTCGTGGAATAATCGTTAGAGGAGTGGAGTGCTAATCTGGAGGTGCCGATTTCAAAGCCAGATGATTCTACTTTTTTATCGTTCACTAGAGCGAAAAAAAATGGCGACATCTAGGATAATCTTTACCCAAACTACGAAATCGCCTGTGAGACTAACGAAGTAGCTCCCATTACTGGATATCATCCACACAATAATTCAAAGATTTTTCTTCAAGCAGCTAAAGCCACTAAATATTTGGGGTCTTATATAAGAGAAACTCTCCAATCACGAAAGAAATTTTTGGAAAGTGATTCTTAAAAGACAGAACGGAACATGAAACCGTTACCAATTCAGTGTAAGAAATGTTATAGATTCGTGCTGTTACACATAATAGTTATTATCCCTAAGTATTTGAAGCAGTGATTACATTTTTCCAATAAATTAATGACAGAATACTTCGTCAAACAGCGAACGAATAAGGATGTAACGAGTACTAGTCGGCCCACATACAGTCGTTAAAGTCTCGTCAATGGGCAGTATTACCCTATTAGTAACACAACGCTAAGGGAACACATACCCGTCACAAAATATTATTTGTGATGTGTGAAGTCTTTTATGAACTACTAGAAATAAATTATATACACAATTCAAAGCTTTGAAGCGTTCCAATCTCGAGTTATGAGGGAAGTACAGTTAACGAGTTATTAGTTTGGAATAGTTTGTTACATACAAACTAAACGTCATGGTAAAAGAACCAAAACAAAAAAAACTTACTGTATATTCCAGTCGCTGGCCTAGTTAAGTAAAGTGTTGCATCATAGTGCTCCATTATATACCTACAAATCTCATTCGTCGGTTGTGCCGAATTATTACTTCGTTTTTTATTACCATGAATAATATGCTTGCGTACGATCAAGTGCAATGTCCACTCTGTAATAGGTAGTTCTAAAAACCCTTCTATAGTAAAAAGTCTTTAATGTCTTCATGGGGTTTACATTATTATTCAGATTTTCTCAACCACGGTTTACGTCGTGGATGAGAATTCTGGGGCACTGCATATCGTACGGATGCATCTGCCATTCGTCACAAACAAATTAACAACAGATTAACTGCCCCTAAATGCAAAAACGAGAAGGGCAAGACGAGGATGAAGATTGTGAGATGAGCAGCAATGGTGCGGTGGACCATTACGGGAACAATAGGACGGTACACAGAGTAGTGGAAGAAATCAGGGGAGACATTTGGACAATAGCGGGATAATAATTGCTAGTAACAGACATAGACAAACAAATGAATACACCACTGGGTGTCATCACTCGTGCCCTAGTTTCAACTCGAACATTTGACCTCCTGTTACCTGAAATAAGCTCGTGGTGCTGATTGTGGATGGATGTCTGTAACTGAGGTGTTATAGAAGGAGTTTATGACTTACATCAGACATAGCATATCGATCTAATGTTGATTTATCTCTCTTATGATGCTAACGATGTTAAAGATGATGATGATGATGATAATGGTGACGATGATGTTGAAAGCGTTTAAAGCAATATCATTTAACCACACTGCCGGCCGGAGTGGCCGTGCGGTTCTAGGCGCTACAGTCTGGAACCGAGCGACCGCTACGGTCACAGGTTCGAATCCTGCCTCGGGCATGGATGTGTGTGATGTCCTTAGGTTAGTTAGGTTTAATTAGTTCTAAGTTCTAGGCGACTGATGACCTCAGAAATTAAGTCGCATAGTGCTAAGAGCCATTTGAACCATTTAACCACACTGCCTGTCCTCGGATGTGAGCCTAGCGGTTGCTGCACGAGATTCAGCTAACACCTGCAGCATACAAATTAAATGACTTACCATCCACGCGTGTCACAAGTCGGGCTCGTTTATGAGATTTTAGGTACCCTGCATTCGCAGGATAGCTATTAAGCGGAAGTAATATGTATTATCAAAGCGACGCAAATTCACCTCTAGGATGACTATAGAAATGGGAGTTGCTTGTGTACTGCGAACTTTGGATTAAATATCAACCTCGGAATATCCAGAGTCAACTCTTGGGCTCGATCTCTGGACCCATCAATGCATGGTATTCAGGACAAACCAACAACAGCCGGACCTACATCACATATATGTCTGCTGTAGCTACTTTCAGTGCATGTGATCCTTTTTCTTCTGCTTAAGAATTTCACGATGGACACACTCGCGTTAGAATATTTCATTTGGAACTGGTGACCTCCGTGGAGCGGCAAGCAGAAATCATATAGCAGGGGGTCAGTTGCAGTGGCATACTGGGAGATTTCGGTTCGTGACAGAGTCATCACTCTGATTCAAGAATGTAAATGATCAATTACAGATGCTGCTAAAAGGCATGGCGTGCCACCTGATACTGTAAAGAGATCGTTGAAGAATTGCTGTATGTGAAAGAGGCACTACCAGCAGAATACTTGAATCAGGCAAAAAGAGATTGAACACACACGAGGACGGCACAGAGCTTGTGCGTAAGAATCGAGAGCTTCCCCTCCCGAACGCAAAGTAGTTGCGACGAGAGGGCAAGTAATGCATCAGTAGGTACTTTTTGATGACAATGTTTCATTATTTCAAATTCATGTCTCTTTTCCCCTCTATTGCCACCCTCTGCATCTTTCCAAAAATACGTAAAACATTTCTTCTAATATTTATTCACAATTAATTTCAACTCCTACCTCTCTGTCTCTCTTCCTCCAGTGCGATCTCACTTGCTTTTTACTCTACCCTGCCAAAAGTTACATCAAACCAAGCACTTTTCTTTGAAATTATATGTTTTCCGTGAATGTCTCCCGTACCTCACACCGTTTTTACCTTCATCCTTCATGATTCCTCCTTCTCTCTCTCTCTCTCTCTCTCTCTCTCTCTCTGTCTCTCGCCTTCTCTCTCTGTCTCACACACACGCAGGCACGAACACACACAATTACCCACTCACTCACCTTCTCGCATCTCTTTCTCTATCTATCACTCACTCACACATACAGACACAGCAGTCATGGACTGTGCGGCTGATCCCGGCGGAGGTTCGAGTCCTCCCTCGGGCATGGGTGTGTGCTTAATTTCAGTAACATTCAGTTTCTCCAGGTTGCTATTGGGGATCTATGGGGCTGGGACGAGCTACATTTCGAGTACAGAAGAACTGAAAGAACTGTTAATTTATGTTCCTGTGCCTACTTCTGTAGGCGTGCTTTCACTGAGCGGAGAGGAACGAGACATTGCGGCAGTAACTCGCAGCAACGATGGCTTGTCGACAATTTTGTAGTTTAAAGCAGGGAAGTGGGAAGTGGAGACATAGAAAAGGCTGGTGCTGTTAATAGAAATGACTAGTGGCTGGAGGCTTCTTAAAACGAGAATGAACTATGTTGTGTCTGTGGGAACTGATGTACCTGATTTCCGGTGACTGTTGGACCTCTCTTGTTTTGAACATTCGACTAAAGAGTTTTTCTTTTCTCCGAGTGTTAATGACGTTGCAATGTTCTAGTTGGGAGTCAAGTGCAGACAGGTATCGATGTATGTTTCTGCTTCAATGGCTGGAGTTTGGAACTTAACGTAATATAATCAGGCTGATACCAAGGCTGATACTAGTATTTAGGTGGTAATGGTTTTATCCTCGTCTCGTTGGTCAAGGCGGGGCTAGTGGCTTTTGTCTAAGCGTTTCCGGTAGTAATCACATGCTGGCAGTTGATCAGGGACCGCTGATAAATTTCCCCATAATAACGTATGACTGCACAACTTACCGCACCGGGACTCCGTTGACGCTCGTCACCACGGTCACGAAGTCCGTAAGTAAGAAAACGTTTGCAACGGGTATTAGGGGCTTTTTCGTCACTTAGTGCCAAATAAACATAGGAAAACTAACAGAGATAATGAACTTCCCATGGAGCATAAATGTTTAAAATGTTCTATTCTCACGTCATTTAAAACCGTAGCTTTAGCAGTTTTCGATTTCTTAATGATTTTGTCAAGTTGTCAAATTCTTCCATGTCGATTCCAACTATGGAGTTGCTATTCTCGATAGCTATTTGTCGTTCCCATATGTTACATTTTTGCGGCCCAAAAGTTTGTCAGTTCAGCAAGAGCTGATGAGCAATACTAGTGTGAGGAGACAGCTTGATGTTCTCAGGACCTATCTCGAAGGCATTACTCTACTTTTACCATAGCCTCCAAGTGTTTTGACTGAATTAAGACATGCTAAATACAATATGGGCTCATATGGGTTGAAATGAAACGATGTAGTTTATCTACCGTTAACCATTTAGGTTACATCACTCCATCAGAAAGTTTAGATGAAACATAGAACGATTTTTACATAACACAAAATCAGATATCGTCCAGGAACGTAATTAACCTTCCATACACACGCTGAGAGTTGTAGGTGGGCGTTCGTCTTAAACCATTGTCTACCGCTTTCACGACAACGTGCATGGGGGCTTAATTATATTAATGATGCAAATAATTTTAATTTTTGTCGCTGTCTGTCCGGTTACGCAGTCTCGTAAACGGTTGGCCCTGACTAGTTTTAGTACGCAATCTGACTGCATAGAATAACAACAAAGAATGGAATGAAATTTTCCGTTAACACAATTAATTAATTAAGTCCCCAGCAACTATAAAACGTACGAAACCAAAGCACAAGTGTAACTGTTCTGTGTGCGGAAGTGTGATTCACCGTACACATCTGGCACGGTTCTTCTTCAATAAGACAAGAAATTTTAAATACCGTTTATACTGAAGTAATTAAAAAAATAGAAATACTATAATTGCGCAAGAAAACCAGAATTACACTCTAATACAAGAACACAAGCCAGATGCTTTGTTGACTGAACCTGTAATGACACGTTATTTAAGACACTGAAATAATAAAAAGAATAGGGAATTTTTTTACCTTCATATATATTGACGAAAAGCACTCGGATCATTACAATTTCTCCATTCGAACAACATCTGCTGTCTAGCCCATCAAACAACTGCATAAAACATGGAACAAGCACTCCTTACTACAACATCTCAACACCGACTCACTACTACCACGTCTCGATAAGCACTCTTCACCACGACTTCTCGACAAGAACTCTTCACTACGACATCTCAGCAAGCACTGCCTACTACGAGTTCTCGACAAGCACTGCCAGTGGAGGCGGCAGAATAATAATCTCTGGTGCGATCTCTGGCGCTGTGGCTCAGCATATGAAAGGTGGCTACACTGAGCCACAGCGCCAGAGATCGCGCCAGAGAGTATTATTCTGCCGCCTCCACTGGCAGTGCTTGTCGAGAACTCGTAGTAGGCAGTGCTTGCTGAGATGTCGTAGTGAAGAGTTCTTGGTTAGGTTAGTGCTGTTTTAACGTCCCGTCGACAACGAGGTCATTAGAGACGGAGCGCAAGCTCGGGTTAGGGAAGGATGGGGAAGGAAATCGGCCGTGCCCTTTCAAAGGAACCATCACGGCATTTGCCTGAAACGATTTAGGGAAATCACGGAAAACCTAAATCAGGATGGCTGGAGACGGGATTGAACCGTCGTCCTCCCGAATGCGAGTCCAGTGTGCTAACCACTGCGCCACCTCGCTCGGTAAGAGTTCTTGTCGAGAAGTCGTGGTGGAGAGTGCTTATCGAGACGTGGTAGTAGTGAGTCGGTGTTGAGATGTTGTAGTAAGGAGTTCAAAATGGCTCTGAGCACTATGGGACTCAACTGCTGAGGTCATTAGTCCCCTAGAACTTAGAACTAGTTAAACCTAACTAACCTAAGGACATCACAAACATCCATGCCCGAGGCAGGATTCGAACCTGCGACCGTAGCGGTCTTGCGGTTCCAGACTGCAGCGCCTTTAACCGCACGGCCACTTCGGCCGGCTAAATAAGGAGTGCTTGTTCCATGTTTTATGCAGTTGTTTGATGGGCTAGACAGCAGATGTTGTTCGAATGGAGAAATTGTAATGATCCGAGTGCTTTTCGTCAATATATATGAAGGTAAAAAAATTCCCTATTCTTTTTATTATTTCAATGTCTTAAATAATGTGTCATTACAGGTTCAGTCAACAAAGCATCTGGCTTGTGTTCATGTATTAGAGTCTAATTCTGGTTTTCTTGTGCAATTATAGTATTTCTATTTTTTTTAATTACTTCAGTATAAATGGTATTTAAAATTTCTTGTCTTATTGAAGAAGAACCGTGCCAGATGTGTACGTTGAATCACACTTCCACACACAGAACAGTTACACTTGTGCTTTGGTTTCGTACGTTTTATAGTTGCTGGGGACTTAATTAATTAATTGTGTTAACGGAAAATTTCATTCCATTCTTTGTTGTTATTCTATGCAGTCAGATTGCGTACTAAAACTAGTCAGGGCCAACCGTTTACGAGACTGCGTAACCGGACAGACAGCGACAAAAATTAAAATTATTTGCATCATTAATATAATTAAGCCCCCATGCACGATACGGCACATATTCACTTAGTGTAGTGAATCCCCTGAGGACATTAATAGCCGCACATAATTTTCAGTTTGTGACTTAGTGGCAAATTTGGCGGAAGTGCGTACGTAAATTGATCTAACCATGAACATGGATGTATGTCGTTCTTAGAATTGCGAAAGATCTTAAATTTCCGAACAGTCAAAAAGTGTTTATAGTCAAAGTTTTCGCCTCGTGGCGACAAAGACCTACCGCGACTGTTCCAGTCCGAATGTCGATTATTGTCAAGTTCACGCGCCTGGTGCTCTCTTGTTGCATCCCGTAAATGAAACAAATTATTTTCTTCAAAGCCCTCTGCTATCTGTGATTCTAAATTTCTTCTGCTGTCTTTTCCTACGATTTCGCCTTCAATTTGATTGACTTGCTTTCGTAATGCCTCAACTTCCCTTTTGACGCGTTCATTAAATTTTCCCTGATTTTCAACATGTTTATTTATGTTCTGATACTCTTCAGTTTCTGCGAATGGTAATGGAGCTGTATCATCCAAATCTCTGTCCCCATTTAAGCTAAGACTTGTCAATTTATCTGAAATCTCCTCAACTCTTTCCGATAAGTCACATAATTGTTCTTTCTGTTTATTTACGTCTTCCGTAAGTGTCGCGACTCGGGTTTCAGTATTAACAAAAAATGGTTCAAATGGCTCTGAGCACTATGGGACTTAACATCTGAGGTCATCAGTCCCCTAGAACTTAGAACTACTTAAACCTAACTAACCTAAGGACATCACACACATCCATGCCCGAGGCAGGATTCGAACCTGCGACCGTAGCGGTCGCGCGGTTCCAGACTGTAGCGCCTAGAAACGTCAGTATTAACACATTTAGTAGTTAACTGTTCATACTGTTGTGTTAGGTTATTTATTCTGTCATTTGGTACGGATTCCTCGATTCTCTCAAATATTTCTTCCTTATCGTGTGCACGTTGTAAATTTAACTCTGAAAATTTATGTACTATCACGCAATCTCTTTCCTCCTGTTCTCTATCCTGTTCCTTTTGTCTGATTTCTATTGAAATTAATCTATTATTGTGAGCATTCAAAATCGGTTGTACTTCTTCTCTGATTTCTTTCTTTAATTCATCTTTCATATTTTTGAAACATGTCCCTATTCGTGAGTCTAACTGTGTTTCCATTGTTCCCATCTCAGTTCTAATTGTTCCTATTTGTGATCCCACTGAGTCTAACCGTGTTTCCATTGTTCCCATACCAGTTGTAATTGTTCCTATCTCTGTTTTAATTGTTCCTATTTGTGAGTCTAACCGTGTTGCCAAAGTTCCCATCTCTGTTTTAAATTTAGATTCCAACTGTGATCCCAGATTTAATATTGCACCCACCAACTGCTCCATATTAGCCGGTTCGAAATTCTTTTCGCCCCTAACATTTCCCGCAAAACTAACTTCCTTCTGCATAGCCATAAAGCTATCTGTGTTCGATACTAGCCCAGAATCTTCTGTCGTTAATCTCGTATGCTTCTGAAAATTTTTTGATTGTGAAAAAATTTGAATTGGTTCCGGACTATTTTCCCGACTTATTAAATTGTTTTCAACTTCATTATTCATCATACTGTTGTCCTGTGTTGGCGAGTTCACCATGTCAACAATTTCGTCATTCTGACTATCCATCATTTTTCCTTTTTCATCGATCGCGTAATCATTTACAAAACATACAAAACTCGTCACAGTACGAAAATTACACACAATGACTCCTTATCTCCAACAATACCATTCACACGAAATGTTTCCCTCAAACACGATTAACGAACAATTGAAATAATTGCACTAAATTGTCAAACCCGTAGACAAGACAACAAAAATTAAATTTTGCAAAATACCATTAGAAGAATGCCAATTACCAAATCTACACATGCAATATAGACTACAATTATTAAACTACAAATTACTACAACAATACTACTGTCTACTATTTTTACAATCAGAAGAATTCCAAGGGACGATCCGAAGCAGCGGTCGCCACGTGCATGGGGGCTTAATTATATTAATGATGCAAATAATTTTAATTTTTGTCGCTGTCTGTCCGGTTACGCAGTCTCGTAAACGGTTGGCCCTGACTAGTTTTAGTACGCAATCTGACTGCATAGAATAACAACAAAGAATGGAATGAAATTTTCCGTTAACACAATTAATTAATTAAGTCCCCAGCAACTATAAAACGTACGAAACCAAAGCACAAGTGTAACTGTTCTGTGTGTGGAAGTGTGATTCAACTTACACATCTGGCACGGTTCTTCTTCAATAAGACAAGAAATTTTAAATACCATTTATACTGAAGTAATTAAAAAAAATAGAAATACTATAATTGCGCAAGAAAACCAGAATTAGACTCTAATATATGAACACAAGCCAGATGCTTTGTTGACTGAACCTGTAATGACACATTATTTAAGACATTGAAATAATAAAAAGAATAGGGAATTTTTTTACCTTCATATATATTGACGAAAAGCACTCGGATCATTACAATTTCTCCATTCGAACAACATCTGCTGTCTAGCCCATCAAACAACTGCATAAAACATGGAACAAGCACTCCTTACTACTACATCTCAACACCGACTCACTACTACCACGTCTCGATAAGCACTCTCCACCACGACTTCTCGACAAGAACTCTTCACTACGACATCTCAGCAAGCACTGCCTACTACGAGTTCTCGACAAGCACTGCCAGTGGAGGCAGCAGAATAATACTCTCTGGCGCTGTGGCTCAGTGTGACCACCTTTCAAACGTCTCAGTCTGTTACAGATGAAATTAAGTTGCCGATAAATTTTATAGATTTTTCAGTGTCACTCAGTATTTAACGAGATTATGTACTCAAATAAATTAATTGTATTAAGAAGTATGTAATTCAGGAATTTCATAAGTCTTTGACCATCAAATCTAAAAGGAAGTGAATGAAGGGTATGAGAATCCTTGCGAATCAGAACTTTTCTTTAAATTTGCTTGCACGTTTTCTGTCTGGCAAGAAAAGGAAAGCCGCAGAAGCAGCATAGTAGTCAAACAAACTGCTTGAAATCCACAGCTAATGTAGTCATCACCTGAGCCAGCAGTTACATCACAACTAAGCTAGCGAAACACTGCTGCGACCTGTGCTCTGTCATTGTCATAGTGATGGCTTATATAGATATTTTTATTTGATAACCCGATGTAGCACGTTATGTGCGAGTCACTCAGATTATTTAATGAACGCGGAAGGAAATAATAAGTAAATTTCGCAGGATAATTTTGTGCCACTCCAAGAAGTAACTTTAGGATCATGGAGTTGCCAAAAGTAATATGCGGTGTTGCTAATTATACTAACCATAGGAATAACACGACATGTCCGAAGGAACATTGCATCGTTTTTCTTAACAACACAGGCACTGTAATATCGTATTCATCAAGCGATACCGGGCAGCGACTATTAATTAAAATGTCTTCCCCTGTACGAAAATTACATGTGTGTGTACAAGTACAGATTGTGACCCAAAACCGACGACATGTCGAAGTTTGCGTCTGGCCGTGAGTCTTCAATCAGAAGAAGGAAAAGTGCATCTACATTTACATCAGCATCACAGTCTGCAAGCCCTCTAACGATGTGTGGCACAGGGTAGTTCTGGCACTACTAACACATTTCCTGTTCCACTCGTGAATGGTGCGTGGGAAGAATGATTGTCGCTAAGCCTCTGTATTAGCTCTTATTTCTCGAAGTTTCTCGCCGTGGTCATTTCGCGAGACGTATGTGGGGCGAAATAAAAACCCGCCACAATAGCCGAGAGCGCTAATACGCTGCTTCGTGGACTCGGGTAGGCGCGCCGGCCCAGGATCGAATCCGCCCGGTGGATTAAGGTCGGTGTGCCGGCCAGCCTGGATGTGGTTTTTAGACGGTTTCCCACATCCCCCTAGCTGAATACCAGCTGGTCCCCACGTCCCGCCTCAGTTACATAGCTCGCAGACATCTGAACACTTTCGCATTGCCGGCCGTTGTGGCCGAGCGGTTCTAGGTGCTTCAGTCTGGAACCGCGCGACCGCTATGGTCGCAGGTTCGAATACAGCCTCGGGCATGGTTGTGTGTGATATCCTTAGGTTAGTTAGGTTTAAGTAGTTCTAAGTTATGGGGGACTGATGACCTCAGATGTTAAGTCCCATAGTGCCCAGAGCCATTTGAACCATTTTTTTTCCCCATGGATTTCACTAGTCTGGGGGGGGGGGGGTACGGGGTGGCAGCAGGAAGGGCATCCGGCCACCCCTTAATCTAACATTGCCAAATCCGATTAACCATGCTGACCCTGCGTACCTGCGGTACAAAGGCACAAGCGAAAGAAAGAAAGAAAGTAATGTGGAGCGAAAGAATATGTCCTCCGAATCTTACTGGAAAGCGTGCTCTTGAAATTTCGGTAGTAAATACCTCCATGATGCACGTCGCCTCTCTTTTAACGTCTGCCACTCGAATGTGTCAAGCATCTCTGTAACGCTCTCGCGCCGACTGAACGATCCCGTAACGAAACGCGCAGTTCCTCGTTGGATCTTCTCTATCTCTACTATCAGTCCTACCAGATAAGGATCCCAGACTGATGAACAGTGCTCAATAATCGGTCGAACAAACCCCTTGTAAGCCACTTCCTTCATGGATGAGTTACATTTACTTAAGATTCTTCTTATGAATCTCAGTGTGGCATCTGCTTTTCCTACTATTTGTTTTATATGGTCTTTCCAGTTAAGGTCATCCTGGATAGTTACTTGTAGATACTGTATCCGCAGTTTATCATGTTGTACAGTAGTGGATTTCTTTTCCCTGCACCATTTATCAATCCAGGAAAATCCCAGGATGATTCCTTTCGAAGGGCACTGCCAATTTCCTTCCCTATCCTCGACACAATTCGAGCTTGTGCTCCGTCTCTAATGGCCTCGAAACCCACGGGAGGTTAATCCCAATCTTCCTTACAATAGATTGACGTCAACGATATATGCCTATAATAGTGTGCATCTGTCGTACCATTTTTCTTGAAAAAGGGAATGAAATGCGCTTTTTTTCCAGTCGCGAGGTACCGTTCGTTCTTCCATCGATCTACGATAAACTGCTGCTAGGAGAGGAACTAGCTGTTCGCATAATCTTTGTAGAATATTATACCAGTTGAGAATATGAACAACGATCAGCTGTATAATGGAATGACAACAATGAAAACTTGTACATGCATGTCCGAATGAACTTTGAATCGTAATTTGAAATAACGTAAGCACTGCAATGTCATATTTATCTGCCGACAACCGGCTAGCGACTTCCAAGTAAAATGTCTGTCCTATGCGGGATTATACGAATGGGTATACGAGTACAGGTTATAGACACATGATTGACCTCATATGGTAGTATGGGTGTTGCTGTGAGTTGTACTCGGATAGCCAAATGGAAGGCGATCGCTCGCGATAAACGGGAAATCGGGGTTCGAGTCCCGGTCCGTCACAAAATTTCATTGTCGTCTTTCCATTAGACAGCTGAAGGTTGTCCGCATGCGCAACTGCCAATACATTTCATGTATTTCATAACGGCTGTAGTCGCCTCAGGAACTTTCCATCGTAATACGGAATAACACAGACACTGCACTTTCGTACAGAATCTTATAGGTACGTCATCTGGTCCTGATGCCATTCCATCACTAAGCGAATGTGGTTTCTTTCCTATTTCGCGATCGGTTATCTCAGTATCTGCCATTTCGACGTTCGTATGATGAGTGAAACATTTTCGAAAAACCTAATTCAGTATTTCGGCCTTCTCGCTGTTATCTGCTGTTTCGGTGCCAGTATAGACACTGGGTGAATGAGTAGAGGATTTCAAACCGCTTACTGAGTTTAAATAAGACCAGAACCTCTTAGGGTTTTTATTCAAATCGGTTGACAAAATTTTACTTTCAAAATCATTGAACGCTACTCTCATTGCTATTTCGCTTCGTTCAGCTTTTGTTTGTTGTCTGTGACTTCTCTTGAATCTGCGATAAAGCTACGAAGCTCTCTTTGTTTGCGTAGCAGTTTGCTTACACGGCTATTAAACAGGGGCGTATATTCAATGATAGCCAGGCGTGCGCAGCATGCCCTGTCAAAATTTGTCCATTTTGTGAGTACCTCTATTTTTGAAATCTTTGGAAAATAATTAGCAGAGGTATAGGGAATAGCACTGTTTTCTGCTCTTTTACTTGACATGAGTACGACTAACTGCGACCTATGACAAAAAACAAGCTCAGAATCTCAGATACACACTGAGTGCTGCGTGGCGGCAACCCTCTTGTTGTCGGCCTCGGGGTTACAGGGGAACACAGGTAAAGTCGCTCGTCAGCAAGTACACTGAACGTTGTGGAGGGGGAGCGTTCTGTGGCGAGGCCGCACACATCGTTGAGAAAATGTGGGTAGGGGAGGAAAGACGGGTGGTGCGCGCGCACTTATTTTTCGGGTGTGGGAGGGGGGGCTGTGAGTTGACGTCACTGAAGGCGTGCGGTGAAAGCACCGCGCTGCTCCCCCGACTGGCAGGTATGCCTTCACACGTGGATCCTCCACATTCTAGACACGTTCCCTAAGACTTTTCTTTTTTTCAATTGTGGATATTTGTTATCATCTAAAATACAGTGAAGTGCTTTGTTTAAAAATGACAATAGCTTTTAGTGTTCTTATTCCACTTCGACAGTAAATGTAGCTGTAAACACTTCCTAGAAAAACCGTTTTCCATTAAAACACTTCAAGAAGAACTGGAAGTACTGTAGAACATCGCTAATTCGCCCCCTACGGAACCGAGAGCATGGTCAGAATGCAAAGGAAGGTCGAATTATCAGAGAAACACTTTCATAGAACCGTAACATTTGCGATATAGCACAGTAAACCTTTGAGTTTCAACTGGAAATAATATCTGAAATACTGTTCTACATTAAAAAGTAACAAACGGAAAAGAAAACATTGACACACTAAAAATCATACACCAAAGTGTAGTATACAGTAGTGCCTTTGCTGTAAAATAATTCTGTATCGTAAGATTTGCACTTAACAGTTTAAGACGTGAGAAATCACACGGTAACAAATACTCTGTTGCTAAACAAGACGAAAAAAACCGTAATTTGCTATTGTTTACCAGATGAAAACCTTGATTTTTCCGCGATGTCCCGCCATTCCCTATTCCGATATTGCAGTGCCTGTGTTGTTAAGAAGAACGATGCAAAGTTCCTTCGGACATGAACCTTTTTTTTTTTTTAAACAACAGCCCTCCAGTATTGTATTTACCCGACGATACCAGGCAGCCACTTTCAATTAAAATGTCCTCCCCTGTACGGGAATTACATAATGTGTGTACGAGTACAGGTTGTGACGCAGGAACGACGATATATTGAAGTTTGAGTCTGGCTGTGAGTTATACAGGGATGACCAAAGTGGTTGAGGTGATCGCTCATGTAAAGCGAGAAATCCGGTTTGTATTCCCTGTCCGACACATATTTTCATTGTCGTAATCCACTTATACAGCTGACGGTTTTTCATATTCGCAAATGCGAATACATTTCATGTATCTCCGTATCCACAAAATATATATTGGGGCAGAAGTAGGGCTTTGTTCGATGTTCCGAAGGGTTTTGCCAAATGCACTTTTAGCATCTGTATGTGATACTTGAACCGTAGGTTCATTGTCTTCGTTGTCGTCACCATCTTTCTCGTTCTCATCGGTTGTCAGTCAGCGCCAATGATCTGGTCGTCAGTTAATTCTTCTTTGTTGTCCACCCAATGTCAGCTGCACCGATCCACTCCCTTACGACACTGGGCTCAACGTCCAGTTGTAAAGTTAGCCAATCCCTCAGAATCAAAAATGGCTCTGAGCACTATGCGACTTAATTTCTGAGGTCACCAGTCGCCTAGAACTTAGAACTAATTAAACCTAACTAACCTAAGGACATCACACACATCCATGCCCGAGGCAGGATTCGAACCTGCGACCGTAGCGGTCGCTCGATTCCAGACTGTAGCGCCTAGAACCGCACGGCCACTCTGGCCGACCCCTCAGAATCGCTGTAGTGTCAAAGTCTTGACTTCTATCACCTGTGCGTGGGCTGTATCATCTTAATTCTCTTCACTCGTTTCTTTTCATTATTCATCTTTATATTCGTCCGTTTCCGGCCACAGTTTCAGCTAAGATTTTTCAAGCGTTGATGCCGTCATTTCCTCCGAAGCTTCGGCAATAGAATAGCTGTATGTCTTACATCTGTCACCAGAATTAAATTTTCATGTTGCAGTGGAATGTGTGCGAATACGAAATTTCCCGTCAGATTAAAACTTTCCTAAGCAAGTGCTCTAACCGACTGAACTACCCGAGCACGACTCAATACCCTTCCTCACAGAAGCTCTGCTGCGAAACTTGCACTAGCACTCCTGGAAGAAAGAACATTGCAGATACATGGTTTAGCCGCAGCCTGAAGGACGTTTCCGGAACGAAATTTGTACTCTGCAGCTGAGTGTGCGCTGGTATGTGCTTCGGTGGCTCAATCATTAGAGGAAAAGGCAAAGGTCCTGATTTCGAGTCTTGGCCCAGCACACAGTTTTAATGTGCCAGGAAGTTTCACATCAGCGCGAACTCTGCTTCAGAGAGAAAATTTTATTCTGGAAACATCCCGTAGGCTGTGGCTAAACCGTGTCCCCGCAGTATTCTATCTTTCCAGGAGTGCTAGCAGTGCTAATTTCGCAGGAGAACTTCTGTGAAGTTTGAGAGGTAGGAAATGGGGTATTGGCGGAAGCAAAGCTGTATGGAGAGGTCGGGAGACGTGCTTGGGTAGCTCAGTCGGCAGTCTGGACGTTGCAGCTGAATAGGAGGGACGTCCAGTATCTACGTTTGCGGAGCGCTCGAGGTGGTTTTGTTTACCTTCTGCAGCCGTTACTTGCACTCCGTCTAATACTCCAGAGCAAAGGCAAACAGGTTCCGCAAATCAACACTCCGTTTCACTTTCTGTAACGAGTATGCAATAGCAAAAGTGCTCCAGGTACAGCGCTTTCTTCTTGATCCAGGCGGACGACATAGTGACATCCGCTTATCAATACTGAACAGTGCAGTGTATGTTAAAATCACTGGTGACGCGACTTGCCATAAGATCCTTCAGAACACGCAGCAGGTGCTCAGTTTCTGCCGCGCCGACGGTAACGTCGAGCCGGTCACTCAGGATTAGGCATGCGAGCAATTCAGGCCTTGTAAGCACCGTTCGGACCCCCGGCGGTTGATGTCGTGGACACCTTCCTTCGTTATGGTACCGTTCACGGTCATGTAGCTGAACTGTGGGCTTGACTTCGAACATACTCAGACCTCAACGGCGTCCGCCAGATACCCATAGACCTCGATCGTCTTGTGTCTTCCTACCTCCAGATATGCGGCTGCCCGTCGGTTGTCATTTACGTCGGCCAATCACGGACTTGTCCAGCATACGGCAAGAAAGGGCACGTTCGATCAGAATATCCCCAGCGTCGCATCATATAACTGCCGGCCTCTGACGTGACGCCCACACCACAACCGACGTCCCTTACATTCTCCCACGCGACGGCTCTCATTGCTCCTCCAATTTCGCTCCACCACGCCCTCGATGCCAGTGCTCCACAACATCCACAGCAAGAAACGGCCATGTCGACACCACCGGCAACACCGCATGCGGAAGCCGATCATCTCTCAGACGACCTGATGGAGCTTACGTCAAGTATAGCCGGCCGCGGTGGTCTCGCGGTTCTAGGCGCTCAGTCCGGAGCCGCGGGACTGCTACGGTCGCAGGTTCGAATCCTGCCTCGGGCATGGATGTGTGTGTTGTCCTTAGGTTAGTTAGGTTTAAGTAGTTCTAAGTTCTAGGGGACTGATGACCACAGATGTTAAGTCCCATAGTGCTCAGAGCCATTTGAACCAAGTATAGTACCGATGACAGCCTTTGTGCCGGAACGACGAGATTCATTCCTGTCTTTCGACAAGGATGGTCGCTCACTGAAGCAACGGTCACCCAAGCGCCTTAAACGCAGAAGTCGCACCGTCTCCGATTGGAATGCCTTGCTTCCCTATGATGCCTCGCTTACAATTCCCATGGGTGACGACAACGAGTCGACTGAAGCCGAGGACACCAATGTAACCCCGAATCTCGCGAACGAACAGCCACCAGCCCTGACAGCAAGTCAAACGGTTGTCGAACGGGAAGAGGTGTCCATCCCTTTGGACGCTTCTTCGTCAGTCAAGCACCCTATACCACCTGGGCGAACACACGATTCGCCGTGACCCCACACTTCCACGTGGAGCGGCAACATCGAAATCAACCTTGACCACCGGTTGGTGGCGGCCTCGGATGCCCACAACCTGAACGTACTTGGGCTGCAAGCTTGGAGCTGGACGTGACGGTTTGTGACCTCCTTACATCGTGATACTGAACCTCCTCTTACCGCGCCGCCAGTAATGATCAGCCTTGTCAGATAGATCGCTGTGTCAGAACGGGACTTGTTAAGCAACCATTGACATGAATAAATGGCACGTATGAGTTTGAGAAAGTGAGTGGGAAGCCCATCCGTGCCATCAGAGAGAATAGGAGACCGTGATCCACTTTGTAATATGCGCTATCGAAGTCGATTGCGACCATAGCTGTTCGGACCCGGCATGTCGTGACCAATGCCATCACATCGAGGTATTTGCCGGTTGCTGTCTGCATAGCCATCTGACCACCTTGGGTCGTATGTCCTGGTAAAAGGATGCTGGGAAGAAGAGGACGAAGACGCGCTGCCAAAATGAGGGCAAATATTTTGTAGTCTGCATTAAGAAGGGTAATCGGAAAGTGGTCGTTCATACCGCACCATGATATGGCTTATGTATAGGAATGACGATGCCTGTGACAAAGCTGGGGGATGACATGGCCCGGATTACAAGGATCTTACAACATACTGGCCCATCTTGGGGCCATTAACGTCCGGAAGACGCGACAGAACTCTATAGGCAGATCATCCATACTGGGAGGTTTGTTATTGGCACCCTTGTCTATGGCAGCCTCCGCTTCGTCCCTAATGATCAGTTCCATCAACTGGGAATTCTCTCCATCGAGGGTGTCGCAGGTGATGTAAGGCAAGATATGATCAGTTGCTATTACGTCGGCAATCCTGGCCCCATAGATGTTCCGGAACTGGTTGGCGAAGGCAGTCACTATTTCAGATTGTTGAATGAGAGTGCCTGTGATGTGACATGTTTGGCTATGAACTGTCGTCTTCGTTGTCGGTCGTCCTGTGCGATATGATATAAGGTAGGTATCTCGTGGCCCAGTGAGTTCTCTAGGCACTTTAACACGATGACTCCCTGTAGACGACGTCGGGCCATCGTTACTATGCGCCCCTTCATCTGCTGCCGCTCTCTCTGAATGGGAGGGTCGGGTTTTGGGTGACTAAGTTTCGAAAGATGGCATAATAATAGTTAGTTGAGTGTCGGCGCTATTCCACCATGTCCTTCCTGTATCGCATCAGGGTTTACTGTAATGTCGTTCTCTAAGTGGATGGTCGTCGTTCGCAAGTTGTCCGAGTCTCTGTTACACGTCGTTGACATTCCGCCTGCTGGAGATGCTAAATATTCATTTTCCACGACATAGGGCTACACAAGACTGACTGCGATTTGAGATGTGTGCACTGTGGTCTGAGAAAGCCAGCGGCCAGAGCTCAGCGTCTCGGATAGCAGATGCAAGCTCCCAGGATACGTAAGTTTCATCAAGTCGACTTTCCGAATGGCTTGTTTGATACATGGGCCACGGGCATTGCCAGACTTCTCTTCCCATGTGTTGCTCAGCTGAAGGCCTCGGACAATCATGCGGAGTTCTTAATGGATGTTAAATTGAGGTGTTTGATCTTTCTGTTGCAAGACACAGTTCAATTCGCCTCCAATTATGCAACTAGCGTAACGCCCTAAGAACAGTAGGGCAATGCCTTCGGAGTAGAATGTGGCTCTCTCCCGTCGGCGGGTGGGACCAGCCGGGGCGTAGATCTTGATGATACGCATAGCGGTAAACGTCATACCTCGTGCTGCTGGGAGAATGGTGAGACCCGTAATGGGGTTTCCTTCAGGAACATAAGCAGCCTCGCCCCTGCCAGAAGTGTGCGCTGGAACATCAAATCCACGCACACAGGACTCACGCTACCACAGCATACCTCCCGTTGTCGAATATACGCTGACAATCTGCTCCTCTTGGTTTCCTCGGGAGCACAAACACGGCAGACCACTGAAGCAATCATGACGTACTGCGCAGAGGCAGGCAACTCGATGAGCGTGAATAAATCCTTAGCGGTGCCAATAGGTTGCGGCCTCTCCGATGAAGAACTTGAACCCTTCCCATGAGTGCAGACCACCAAGGACCTGGGCATTGTCTTCACCCCTAATACATCCCGTACGAAAGCCACTGATTTTCGACGCGCGTTGCAGAGTGTTCGCGCCGAGATCTACAACAATCTCTTTCGCCTTCTCGATCTCAGTCGCCATGTTGATCCGAAAGTGGTGCATGTCATATAAGTCCTATCCTTACCGCCCACGCCGGCCGTTGTGTCCGAGCGGTTCTAGCCGCTTCAGTCTGAAACCGCGCGACCGCTACGGTCGCAGGTTCGAATCCTGCCTCGGGCATGGATGTGTGTGATGTCCTTCGGTTAGTTAGATCTAAGTAGTGCTAAGTTCTAGGGGACTGATGACCTCAGATGTTAAGTCCCATAGTGCTCAGAGCCTTACCGCGCACGGCTGTACTTCATTTGCATTCGGCCTTCGGCTAGGATCTAATGATGATGATGATGTTTGGTTTGTTGGGCGCTCAACTGCGTGGTTATCAGCGCCTGTACAAAGTCCCAAGTTTTACACAATTTTCTTTTACACAGTCCAGTCGAGCTACTGTCTCGAATGATGAGGATGAGGATGAAATGATGACAACAACATAAACACCCAATCCCCGGGCAGAGAAAATCCCCAACCCGGCCGGGTTTCGAACCCGGAACCCCGTGATACAGCGGCAGCAACACTACCCACTAGACCACGAGCTGCGGACCTAGTATCTGATTGCAGAAGCGATCTTTAAGGACCGGTACGAAACGCCTTATCCTCCCTCCACTTGAAGAAGTAGTTGGCCTTCTCAACGTACACCATAGGGTTGATGCTCTGTATATGCAAACGATGCAGAAACAATGGAGTGGACAGGGAACATCCATTATATGCAGTTTCGTGTACGTCCTCATGGCGGCGTCCATCATTACATCAGTGCCGGTTGTTCACATTCATACCTCATTGCTACATAATGCGACCTTTTTTGTGGTCTATAGTTATGTGCACCCCGCATTCTCGACCACGCCTTCTCCTGCGGCCAAAGGCATCTATCTCACCCTGCTATGTCGAGTGTTACGCAGCATTGTTAAAGGAAGTATCCTGTGAGTCATTGGTCAAATATATGGTGCCATATCCACCAAGTTTACTTCCCTACTTACGTTAGAACAACATCGTACTTGGTTACAGAGGCAAAATCGCGACATTACAGAAGTTACGTGCAGTTGGATGATCTGACACCCCATTCGAGCTGCCCGCCAACGCCTCGACGAGGACATCCACTGCGTCACATGCCTATTAACCCTTGACGTCTGGGAGCTAAGCCACAAGATGGTCGCTTGCTTTCTCCGCATTCCTCCGACCATGGTTGAATCTAACACCTACATCTTTCCTGAGGACATATATTTCCCAGCTGCCAAACCCAATCCCACACTCTGGAGAAAAGGTTGGGCGCTCAGCTACCTCTGCGGTGACGACGACAATTCAGGCCTCGGCTTTTGGTGCAGATTACAGAATACCCATGCCGACCTGGAGCTACGACCCAAATACCGGACCCTGTTCTCCAACTACTTGCGTGATGTATTCATGTCCCCCCCCCCCCCCGACCCCTCCGTCCAGTGTGGGGCGTATTATCCCCACTCCTCCCTCTATGACATTTTCCCTGCTCTTCTCGCTGCATCTGCGTATTTCGTCCCCATCTTCCAAGGACGTCACAAAGGTGAGCGCATCTTCCGCTGCACAAGGTAGTCCACATAAGGCAGCACCGTGACACTTTACCCTCTCCTCCAACGTCACCTGAATTGGGATGAAATAAATAAAAGCAAGTCTTCCCCATCCCATCCTAACTACCACATGCACTCCGCTTCTAAGCATCCGACTGTGGAGGGGTCCGGGGCTTCATGGGCAGGCCTCAATTGCGACTCCTGCCCACCGTGCCCACGGGTTCCGCCGATGGAGGGATGTTCGCCCCGATTGTTTCTCCTTCCCACTTCCTCTTATGAAGTACGTTCTCCTGTAAATACGTTTCTCTATTGTTCCTCCTCGGTTTTTGCTAATAAAATTATATGTACATAAGCAAAACCGATTAGAAAAGAAAATCGGTAAAGAACTTGCCTGTGAAAGGCAAAGGTCCAGAGTTCGAGTCTCGGTCCGGCACAGAGCCTTACATCTGTTATATTTGTTGATTTCGTCGCTTGAAACGAGTTGCTGCCTTCATGCGGCCTCTCTAAAATTGATCCAATGTATTTTCGATGATATCGTCTCTTCTGCCACTCAATGAGCCCCTGTTCCATGTGATGATTAGACATGTAACGTTGCCGGGAAGAAATAAAGATTTTATTTCACATGTGTCAAGTTCACCTTGAGACGGATGTGGTGACGCGTTGTCGTGTAGCAATATGGCATATTTATGGAGGATTTTTTCTTTTTCTTTTAGTGCTTTGTAACTGACGGGCCGAACTGGTCATGAAAGTATTCCTTAAAGATTTTGGATTATACCCATTCTAACTTCCGGTTACGATAATATGCAAGTCGTGATGCCGTGTTAATGCTTTTTAATGCACTTGGCTTTTTGCCTTTCCGATAGTAAACAATGGTATCTCGTGACTGCTATCAGCAGTACTACAGAGAGCAATAGTTATTCTATCTTTGGCAAGTTTTGTACCAGTTACAGACTCATATTATGCAATTAAGATTCTTGTAAGGGAGCATTTCGTAGTATAAGCAAGATTCATAAATGTTATACGCTTGATCAGGGGTCTACTTAAGCCCTTTAAATGTTTGTTGTAATGGTCTTCAGTCCTGAGACTGGTTTGATGCAGCTCTCCATGCTAATCTATCCTGTGCAAGCTCCTTCATCTCCCAGTACCTACTGCAACCTACATCCTTCTGAATCTGCTTAGTGTATTCATCTCTTGGTCTCCCTCTACGATTTTTACCCTCCACGCGGCCCTCCAATGCTAAATTTGTGATCCCTTGATGCCTCAGGATATATCCTACCAACAGATCCCTTCCTCTAGTCAAGTTGTACCACAAACTTCTCTTCTCCCCAATCCTATTCAATACCTCCTCATTAGTTACGTGATCTACCCACTTAATCTTCAACATTCTTCTGTAGCACCACATTTCGAAAGCTTCTATTCTCTTCTTGTCCAAACTATTTATTGTCCATGTTTCACTTCCATACATGGCTACACTCC
This sequence comes from Schistocerca nitens, assembly GCF_023898315.1. Taxonomy (NCBI): domain Eukaryota; kingdom Metazoa; phylum Arthropoda; class Insecta; order Orthoptera; family Acrididae; genus Schistocerca; species Schistocerca nitens. The sequence continues at coordinate 399,869,011 of NC_064616.1, forward strand.
ATACAAATACTTTCAGAAACGACTTCCTGACACTTAAATCTATACTCGATGTTAACAAATTTCTCTTCTTCAGAAACGCTTTCCTTGCCATTGCCAGTCTACATTTTGTATCCTCTCTACTTCGACCATCATCAGTTATTTTGCTCCCCAAATAGCAAAACTCCTTTACTACTTTAAGTGTCTCATTTCCTAATCTAATTCCCTCAGCATCACCCGACTTAATTCGACTACATTCCATTATCCTCGTTTTGCTTCTGTTGATGTTCATCTTATATCCTCCTTTCAAGACACTGTCCATTCCGTTCAACTGCTCTTCCAAGTCCTTTGCTGTCTCTGACAGAATTACAGTGTCATCGGCGAACCTCAAAGTTTGTATTTCTTCTCCATGGATTTTAATACCTACTCCGAATTTTTCTTTTGTTTCCTTTACTGCTTGCTCAATATACAGATTGAATAACATCGGGGAGAGGCTACAACCCTGTCTCACTCCCTTCCCAACCACTGCTTCCCTTTCATGCCCCTCGACTCTTATAACTGCCATCTGGTTTCTGTACAAATTGTAAATAGCCTTTCGCTCCCTGTATTTTACCCCTGCCACCTTCAGAATTTGAAAGAGAGTATTCCAGTCAACATTGTCAAAAGCTTTCTCTAAGTCTACAAATGCTAGAAACGTAGGTTTGCCTTTTCTTAATCTTTCTTCCAAGATAAGTCGTAAGGTCAGTATTGCCTCACGTGTTCCAACATTCCTACGGAATCCAAACTGATCTTCCCCGAGGTCAGCTTCTACCAGTTTTTCCATTCGTCTGTAAAGAATTCGCGTTAGTATTTTGCAGCTGTGACTTATTAAACTGATAGTTCGGTAATTTTCACATCTGTCAACACCTGCTTTCTTTGGGATTGGAATTATTATATTCTTCTTGAAGTCTGAGGGTGTTTCGCCTGTCTCGTACATTTTGCTCACCAGATGGTAGAGTTTTGTCATGACTGGCTCTCCCAAGGCCGCCAGTAGTTCTAAGGAATGTTGTCTACTCCCGGGGCCTTGTTTCGACTCATGTCTTTCAGTGCTATGTCAAACTCTCATCTCCCATTTCATCTTCATCTACATCCTCTTCCATTTCCATAATATTGTCCTCAAGTACATCGCCTCTGTATAGACCCTCTATATACTTCTTCCACCTTTCTGCTTTCCCCTCTTTGCTTAGAACTGGGTTTTCATCTGAGCTCTTGATATTCATACAAGTGGCTCTCTTTTCTCCAAAGGTCTCTTTCATTTTCCTGTAGGCTGTATCTATCTGACCCCTAGTGAGATAAGCCTCTACATTCCTTACATTTGTCCTCTAGCCTTTAAATAAGTTTTCAGATTTCGGGACAAATTCGTTGGCAGCTGTTTCGTCAGCAGACAGTTTCTCGCCGGAAAAATTCTATGCCGTTTTCTTCACCGATGTAGCCAGCCTTCACTCGGTGTAACCATTTCGTTTTCATTGTTTCTTCCCAATTTTCCACAAAAAATTAGTACCTTTTCTTTTATGATTGAACCAGACAACGGAGTTCTGTTTCTTCTTTCCTGCTCAAAACACACCCACAAAGCATTGTCTAGGATTTCACTTTTAGGCATTTTGAAAGTCTTGCGTATTTTCAGTCCTTTATCCTCATCAGTCGTCAATGCACGACTTTCAAGAATTTTCCTATTTTTTTCGGTCTTTAGCAGTTGTGATGGCAACCCCTACCTTACTTTCAATGTTTTAAAGAGACTCTCCTTTATCTAACCTTTCAAGCACTTCCACTTTCTCCGCTACAGACAACGTCACATATTTAGGTTTAGTTGATACCACAATTAAGTTTTATAGACTTTTATACGAGGTGTGGCTAGAAGAAAACCGGACTAGTACTGGTGAAACAATAAAACGAATGCAATAAGGCTGAAAGTCGCGTGGCCTGTCACGTGACTCTCGCTCCGCCTACTGCTCGAGTTTCATCTGCCTTCTGCACTCAGTCTGCCCGTGGCGTCTGTTTTAAGTAGTTGACGTTTTGTCTGTGCGTCGGAAAATGTTGAGTGTACAGAAATAACAGCGTGTTAACATCAAATTTTGTCTTACAAAATGTTATTACTTGCGATGAATCGTGGTTTTTTACTTACGATCCCGAAACTAAACGCCAATCGATGCATTGGAAAACTCCTGGTTCTCCACGACAGAAAAAAAGCACGAATGTCAAAATCGAAATTCAAGGCAATGATGATTGTTTTTTTTTTTTTTGACATCAAAGGGATTGTGCACATTAATTGGGTACCAGAGGGACAAACAGTGAATCAGCATTACTACATTAGCGTCCTGGCTACCCTACGTGAGCGAGTACGGAGAAAACGGAACGATTTGTGGAGAAAAAAGTCATGGATCCTTCACCAAGACAAAGGCCCATCTCACAGTGCGTTGTCAGTGAAGACGTTTTTGGCAAAACACAACATTCCCATCTTAGATCATCCACCCTACTCACCTGATTTGGCCCCCTGTGACTTTTTTCTTTTCCCTAAAGTCAAGTCAGCTTTGAAAGGAACTAGATTTGAGACTGTTGAAGCAGTAAAAGAAAAAGCGACGGAAGTAATGTATGGACTTACCGAAAATGATCTGCAGCATTGCTATGAACAGTGGAAAATTCGTATGGAGCGGTGTAGAGACCGAGGAGGAGAGTACATTGAAGGAGATAACATGAAATTGTAAATAATTGTAAATAAATGTTTTTTCCAGCATCAGTCCGGTTTTTTTCTAGCTGCACCTCGTATGTAAAGAAACACTCTCACTAATCTATAAAACAAATGCGTGCACTATAACACTTACTGAGTGAGTTAGAAACAGGTTATTTCCTAGTGAAACTGATCAGACTACAGCACCTACCAACGGTCAACTGCCTACTGTTCCATATCGCATACGATGAGTCATGTAAACCAACAATGGACTAAACGGATATTCGGACCATCCGAGGACGGATTAGCTAGGTTCTACTGTAGTTAGAAAAGCTACCCCTTAACTAACCTAGTTTCAGAGCATAAGGGCAAAGAAAACTCTGCACAGGACATATTTCTGTTTCGTAGTATGAGAGTGTTAACTGGTTGACAGGAAATGTTTTTGGAAATGTTATTACAGCTGCCGATGTATAAAGCCAGGGCTGGTTTGAGACTCAAGCGACGCAAACGGCCGCGTGGAGCGCAAAGCTGAAAGTTGCGCCAGAGGCGCCCCTGTGCGAACTTTGTGCGCATAGTTGGTCATAATTAACAGCGAAAACAGAGTTCCCGCGGTCATTATATTTAAATGTAGTTTTAAAGGTCTTTCCAAGAGCCCAACTAACGTATGGGGTGGGAGTAAGAGGGGGCGGAGTGGTAAATACGCCCATTGTAGGGACTGCAGCAACTCAAACTAACTTGGTCAGTTCAAAATGGTTCAAATGGCTCTGAGCACTATGGGACTTAACATCTGTGGTCATCAGTCCCCTAGAACTTAGAACTACTTAAACCTAACTAACCTAAGGACATCACACACATCCATGCCCGAGGCAGGATTCGAACCTGCGACCGTAGCAGTCGCGTGGTTCCGGACTGAGGTCAGCCCAGTGCCAGGGGCACGCTCGCTGGGATTATCTCGGTGAGCAGGCCACAGCAGGAGGTTTATATATGAACTGGCACAACTGTAACGCTGCAGAGTAGATTAGAATTAGAGCAGATTAATAAATTAGATTAACCTTGTTAGTTATGCCAGTATTTCAAAGATTTTTGTAACAATGCTGCTCTGGTTTCATGTTGTATCACATATAGACCCACTAATTAGATAAGGTGGTGGGTTTCCTTGTATCATTACATTGTATATTGTATTGAATCAATAAAGATTTTTTTTTAAGTTTAAAAAAATACTCCCACTGCCAAGCAGCTACATTAGAGAACACGAATGGAACGAATCAGACTGAAGTCGATGGTGGAATGTGTGGAAACTATTTAGACAATATAAACTGATTAAGGCAGACTAACGTCATTCTGTACAAGCGGCCTTGAACACCAGATTATAACCCCCAACTACAGTCTGCTAGTGACGGAATGGTTCAATATTTTTCAAGAAACATCTCCAATTCTTTATTCGACACACAGCTCAGGCAGATACTGGGCTAGGTTGTCAGACACTACACGAGGTAACAATGTAGTTACCTGGAAAATTTATCAGCGGACCCAGATCAACGTTCAGCACGTCCGAAATAGTGTATAAAAGGGTCTCCAGCCTCGCCTTAACCCACAATACGAGGATAAAAACGTTACCACCTATATAATACTATCAGCTCCGAAGCAGTCTAATTACATTACATTAGCCAGCCGCTGTGGCCGAGTGGTTCTAGGGGCTTCAGTCCGGAACCGTGCTGCTGCTACGGTCGCAGATTCGAATTCTGCCTCGGGCATGGATGTGTGTGATGTCCTTAGATTAGTTAGGTTTAAGTAGTTCTAAGTCTAAGGGACTGATGACCTCAGATGTTAAGTCCCATACTGCTTAGAGCCATTTGAACCATTTTTTACATTACTTTAAGTTCCAAATTCCAGTCACAGAACCAGAGGCATACACTGATACCGGTCTGCAGTTAACTGCCAACTAGAACAATGCAATGTTATCAACACTCTGAGGAAAGAAAAATTCTCTAGATGAATGTTGAAAGCAAGAAAGATCCAACATTCTCTGAAAATCAAACACATCAGTTCACATGAAAACAATAAAATTCTGACTCCTTTCAAGAAGCATTCGACCGCTAGACATTTTAATGATGTACTGCCTTTTACGCCTCCACTTTCCACTTCTCTGCATTGAACCGCAATATTCCCGACTCGCTTTCACTACTGCGAGTTAATGCCGTAATGTCTCGCACGTCTGCACTTAATCAAAACACGCCTACAAAAGTCGAAAACTACTGACGAACCTCTACGCTTAGGCACAGGGACATAAGAATTATTTCATTCCTTCCGTACTCGAAACGTGCCTTTTCCTATGTCCATAGATCCAAATAGGTCTGCAGAAACCGATATGTTACTGAAATTAGTCACCGTATCCTGCGACTCTCTGGATGCTAAGACCTCGTGTGGGTTTGTGTGTGTGTGTGTGTGTGTGTGTGTGTGTGTGTGTGTGTGTGGGTGGGTGGGTGGGTGGGTGAGTACGGGTGTGTATGAGAGAGAGAAGGAGAGAGGGCGAGCGAGGGAGAAGGGAAGGAGGAAGGGAGGGATGCAGAGAGCATGGAATAGGGAGAAGGGTAGAGATGCAAAATAAAAGATTGAAAAGTAAGGAAAGCGAACCTTTTAGAAAAGTATGTTTGTGGTGTCACCACCAGACACCACACTTGCTAGGTAGTAGCCTTTAAATCGGCCGCGGTCCGTTAGTATACGTCGGACCCGCGTGTCGCCACTATCAGTGATTGCAGACCGAGCGCCGCCACACGGCAGGTCTAGAGAGATTTCCTAGCACTCGCCCCAGTTGTACAACCGACTTTGCTAGCGATGGTTCACTGACAAAATACGTTCTCATTTGCCGAGACGATAGTTAGCCTAGCCTTCAGCTACGTCATTTGCTACGACCTAGCAAGGCGCCATTATCAGTTGCTATTGATATTGTAAAGAATGTACAGACAAGAGCTACGTTCAACATTAATGGATTAAAGTTAAGTATTCCACCAGTTACATCCTTTTTTTCTAAATTCTAATTACCTTGTCCTGTTCCAGACCTCACGCCAGCCTGCGTGAGCTTAAACGCGTGCCTTTCGGCTTCCTCTCAATTTAGTGGGTTGGTCTCCTGCCAATCCACAACATTTTGGCGACGAGGTTTTCTGCGTTCGTAACTATATTACCCTGATTTACTTGTGTCATGACTTCGCCACAATCTCCAGATGTACTGTCCGAATTTTATCGCTTGCAGAATCAGCAGACGCAGGCCTTACTGGATGCCCTTGGACAGCTCGTCCAGGGTCAACGTGCATTGCAAAACGATGCGGCAGTCGCCGCTCCACCGCTCACGCAGCCACAACACGCTGTTGCGCCAACTTTTCGTCCTTTTGATGCTGCACGGGAAAGCTGGACGGAGTGGTCACGCCAATTTGGATTCCATCTCGCCGCCTACAGATTTCAAGGTAATGAGCGGCAGCCTTTTCTTCTTTCCTCCGTAGGCGTCCAAACGTACCTTGTGATAGTGAAATTATTTCCCCGACGCGAAATAGCAGCTCTGTCCTACGACGAAATTTTGTCTGCATTAGATGCATATTTCAAAGACTCAGTCAATGTAGTTGCCAAACGGTATACCTTCTTTCGTACAAAACGTACAGCCGGTCAAACTAATCGGGAGTGGGTTGCAACCTTGCAAGGCCTTACTAGGGATTGTGCTTTTGAGTGTCAATGTGGACTCCCTTATTCAGATACTATGGTACGTGATGCAATTGCACAGAACGTTTCTCATGTTCGTATAAGGGAACAGATTTTGAAACTAGTCAATCCCTCCCTTCAACAAGTGATGGACATATTGGATCGGTAGGACACACTTGACTTTGCTCAGGAATCATTTGCAACTTCGCCACCCGTGTGTCAGGTTAACCGACCCGCCGGGCGCGCTGCACAGAACAGTAAACAGCCCTCGCCCCGTCCGCGCAGCTGCCACCAGGCTCTCAACCACGTGTGCCGCGCAGGCAAGCAAATGCAGTGCTAAAATCATGCCCGTGGTGTGCTACTAGACATTCGCGTGAGAATTGCCCGTCACGCCAAGCTATTTGCTTTTTCTGTAATAAAAAAGGACATGTTCAGAGTGTTTGCCAGAAAAAGCTCAGATCGGACACTCACAACCATTCCAGGCCCTTTGCTTCGCGCCAGAATCGGAATGGAACCAAGGATACTCTGGCTCGTGAAACTTCACCCATGGAAATTCATGTAGTTCATTCCACTCACCCAGTGCCACTCTCTCTAACACTGACTGTGTTCGTCCCACAAATAGTGTGCATCGACATCGCCGGAAATCCCGTCATGTCGCAAGTGATTTTGTACCAGTGTCAGTTCACGTTGCATGAGACAGTCGCTCTTGTCGTCAGCAGGACAATAAACTTTTTGTAGACTTGGACATTAACGGCAGTGATACCATTCCAGCTCGATACCGGATCTGCAGTTTCACTGATCAATCAAGACACGTACAAACAGCTGGGCGCACCTCCGTTGCGTGCCGCAAATGTTAAGCTCAGTAGCTATTCCGGTCAGCATATCCCTGTGTTAGGACAGTGCAGCCTTCTTGCAACATACAAAGGACAAACAAAACTTGTGTCATTGTACGTCCTTCGTTCTTCTGGTGCAGTGAACTTGTTTGGTTTAGATTTATTTCAGTTGTTTAACTTGTCTATAGTAAATCAGGTCCTATCAGTGAACCAGACTGTGCCTTCAGACAGTGTTTCTCGTCTATGTGAAGAGTTTGCAGACATTTTTGCACCGGGCCTTGGTTGCGCTAAGAACTATAAAGCACATTTGGAACTGAAAGTAAACGCGCAACCGAAATTTTACAGAGCGCGCAATGTTCCCCACGCATTGCGTGATGAGGTCGCAAGAACATTAAACGATTTGGAATCACAAGGTGTGATTGAACGTGTGCAGGCTTCTCTCTAGGCACCACCCTTAGTAATTTTGCCAAAACCTTCCGGAAAATTGAGACTTTGTGTGGACTTCAAGGCAACAGTGAATCCACAACTAGTGATTGCAACTTTTCCGTTACCCCGCCCGGAAGATCTTTTTGACAAACTGTGCCCGGGTAAATATTTTTCGACGTTGGACCTAGCAGATGCGTACTTGCAAATACCGGTGGACGAAGAATCCCAGCGCGTTTTGGTGGTTAACACGCATCTTGGTTTGTATCGATTCAAACGACTGCCATTCGGATGTGCATCCGCCCCTGCATTGTTTCAGCAATATCTGCAAACTGCTTGTGCGTCGGTCGCTACTGCAGCAAACTATCTGGACGATATTGTGATCTCCGGAAAGACGGAAGAAGAACATTTAGCCAATCTCAGAACATTATTTCAGGTCTTGCGACAAAATGGTCTTCGCTTGCGGAAGGACAAATGTGTGTTTTTTGCTCGTGACTTACCCTACCTGGGACATGTACTCAATTCCCAAGGCATACATCCTAGTCCCGAGCACCTCCGTGCCATACAAGACTTGCCTTCGCCGCAGAATTTGAAGCAGCTACAGAGTGTGCTGGGAAAAATTAATTATTGTCATCGCTATGTGCGCCACGCCTCTTCCATTTCAGCTCCGCTTCATCGCTTACGCCGTAAAGGTGTTCCGTTCGTCTGGACGACGGAATGCGAACGCGCCTTTCTTCAGTTGAAATCGGCGTTGCTTTCAAATACTTGCCTTACGCCATTCGATCCCCAGAAACCCCTTTTGTTGATGGTGGATGCATCGGATTTCGGGATCGGTGCTGTGCTTGCGCACAAAGATGGATCGCACGATCGCCCTATTGCCTTTGCGTCCAAATTGCTCTCGTCTGCGCAAAGAAATTATTCACAGATCGAGAAAGAAGCTTTGGCTCTCGTATTTGGTGTTACAAAGTTTCATGATTTCTTGTATGGTCGTCACTTTACCATCATCACCGACCACAAACCTTTGACATCGCTTTTTCATCCGAACAAGCCTGTACCTCCGCGTACAGCGCAGAAATTCATTCGCTGGTCTATTTTCCTCTCGCAGTACCGCTACGATATCTTGTATCGGTCCATTGCTAAGCACGGAAACGCCGATGCGTTGTCCCGTTTGCCTGTTGCTGAGGATAGAGCATTCGATTCCTCCGAACTTGCTTGCATGTTCATTAATGCGGAAACCGATGACGTGGTCGAATCGTTTCCGATTGATTTTCTTCGTGTAGCTACAGCCACGGCTGCTGACCCTGTCCTTGCTATCGTTCTGCGTTTTGTTGCTACGCAATGGCCCTTGTCAAAGTCACGGATCGAGGATCCGTTGGTTCGCCGATTTTTTACTCACAAGGAGAGACTTTTTGTACGACGTGGTGTTTTGCTGTTGCGTTCTGATTATGATCAGTCCAGGGTCGTGGTCCCACGTTCGTTACAGTCCTCTGTCTTACGGCTTCTCCACCAAGGACATTGGGGTATAGTGAGAACGAAACAACTTGCTCGTCAGCACTGTACTTGGTTCGGAATCGATGCTGCGATTACGAATATGTGCTCTTCTTGCATGGCGTGTGCCGAACAACAATCCGCACCACCGTGGAAATTCTTTGCATGGCCAAAAGCCACTTCCCCTTGGCAACGCTTACATATAGATTTTGCTGGTCCATTCTGGAATGCTCGATGGTTGGTTGTCGTCGATTCCTTCAGTAATTTTCCTTTTGTTGTCCGGATGTCTTCCACGACGTCATCTGCCACCATCCAATCGTTATTTGCTATCTTTTGCATTGAAGGTCTTCCACAGACTATTGTTTCCGACAATGGCCCACAATTCATGACCGCAGAATTCCAGTCATTCTGCAAGGCCGATGGTATTCAACATCTGACGTCCGCGCCGTTTTCGCCACAGTCAAACGGTGCCGCTGAACGATTGGTCAGGACTTTCAAGTCCCAGATGTTGAAGTTAAAAGAGTCGCATTCTCGGGAGGGCGCGTTATTGCTCTTTTTGTCCTCGTATCGCTCTCAGCCCCGAGAAGGTCGCTCGCCGGCTGAGTTGCTCAACGGTCGTCCTCATCGAACCTTGATGTCTTTGCTACATCCGCTGCATCAGGTTCCTATGCAGCGGCAGACACCTGCTTTTGCTCCAGGCGACGTTGTCTACTATCGTCACTATCGAGGTTCACGGCGTTGGCTCGAAGGGCGCATTCTTCACTGCCTCGGCCGCGCTATGTATCTGGTTTTGGGGGCCTCTGGTGAGGTGCGTCGGCATCTCAACCAGCTGCGCCTCTGTCGTCGCACGGGATGTGCCGCTCGCCGTCTGCTTTCAGCGACGCTGCCGTCCGGTCAGCGCCCTGGGGACCCATCTACTGGCTCGCCTCAGCCCCAGGTGTTACCGACGCTGCCTTCCATTTTGCCCCATGGCGACGCGCCGCCGCCGCCGCCTGTTCTCCCGCCGGCGACGCCCGCAGTGGACGCCGGGCGCCTCCCTGGGTCACGCGCTGCCGATCGCTTCCCGTGACCGGATGTCCTCCGTCACGGAACTCTTGCCCGCTCCGGACCATATATCGTCTTCGCCCGTCGCGTGCCCCGGCCCGATGGACGTCGACCCTTCGGCCCCTCCTGTCTCTCTGCGGGCGCATACCCCGCATGTTGGCGTGCACCCTGGAGCAGGTTTTCAGGCGTTTCCTAGCTCCCCTCGGACCGAATGGCAGGGTGCGGATGGCACAGCCTCGCCTGTTGTTAGGCTCCCCACCTCGTCGCATACGTCAACATGGGGTGTTCCCCACGGCGGACGGAAGCCTTATAACAAAACCGTACACCGATTTGCGGGGGAGGAATGTGGTGTCACCGCCAGACACCACACTTGCTAGGTGGTAGCCTTTAAATTGGCCGCGGTCCTTTAGATTACGTCGGACCCGCGTGTCGCCACTATCAGTGATTGCAGACCGAGCACCGCCACACGGCAGGTCTAGAGAGATTTCCTAGCACTCGCCCCAGTTGTACAACCGACTTTGCTAGCGATGGTTCACTGACAAAATACGTTCTCATTTGCCGAGACGATAGTTAGCCTAGCCTTCAGCTACGTCATTTGCTACGACCTAGCAAGGCGCCATTATCAGTTGCTATTGATATTGTAAAGAATGTACAGACAAGAGCTACGTTCTACATTAATGGATTAAAGTTAAATATTCCACCAGTTACCTCCTTTTTTTCTAAGTTCTAATTACCTTGCCCTGTTCCAGACCTCACGCCAGCCTGCGTGAGCTTAAACGCGTGCCTTTCGGCTTCCTCTCAATTTAGTGGGTTGGTCTCCTGCCAATCCACAACAATGTTATAGTTCATTTTATCTTAGGGGAGAGAGAATACGAATAAGGCAAAGGTGACGAATGAAAAGGAGGATTGTAAAGGAAACTGTTTCATAGGTTTCGGGAGGAATAACAGAAAAAAAAATAAAGAAGTGGTGAAGCAGGGGGATATTAAAAGAAACAGTATAATTTCGATGATAGCTCTTTGATTTTTTGTTCTTTTAAGGATGATGGAGTATAAGTGAGGCCAGAATATATAGAAGAGACATAGAGAGAAGTGGGAGAGGAAAGTGAACGTGACTAAATTTTGAAAGAAATGTTTTACATGTATTTGGGATGCTGCAGGGGGTCCATTACATATTGTTCACAATGCCTTGTCGCTCGCGGCCGGAAAACCAGTTTCGAACCGTCGTTGCTCGTGAAAAGCACTTCCCCATCAGTAACGTTTTCCCGCGCCTCATTCAGAAAGAGCTAAGCGCATGCTTTTTTATTTTTATTTTTTTTTTCGCAGAACCTCCTCTTTTCTCACCTAATCAGTCCATCTAATTTTCAACATTCGTCTGTAGCACCACATCTCAAATGCTTTGATTCTCTTCTGTTCCGGTTTTCTCACAGTCCATGTTTCACTACATACAATGCTGTGCTTCATACATTCTCAGAAATTTCTTCCTCAAATTAAGACCTATGTTTGATACTAGTAGACTTCTACTTGCCAGGAATGCCCTTTTTTGCCAGTGGTAATCTGCTTTTGATGCCTTCTTGCTCCGTCCGTCATTGGTTATTTTGTTGCCCAAGTAGCATAGCCCTTCAAACTGGGTAACTGAAAGTCGCACTAATTAAATCAATCAATTTGAGTATTAAAATTAATTTGCTCTAGCAAACAAACACCACTGACATCATACCTATATGGCAGACTATCAGGTGGAGGGAGCTTGACATTTTTCATGTTCACTATTCTCAAGTAGGAGCCTTTAATTTCAAACTTGACCAAAGAGCACACTAGCAGGTAGGGACACAAATTGTGCATGTTTTCGAAGAACTGGCACCCCAGCAGGCACTGTAATCCACTTCGAACAGCTGAGCGACACCACCGGTCTCAGGCCAAAGGAACCCTTAGTGCTTCATCACCCGGTTATGTTGGCTAAGAGAGCTACTTCCCTCCCGCAGTAGCATACTGTGGGGTGGCACCTGAGGTAACAAAAGCATGGACAATCACTCTCTGGGCCCCCATTTTATAGCAGATAGCAGATGAGTAGCATGGCAGATGGTCAGGAGTTTGCACCAACGACGGTGGCTGCTTTTGTGCCGTCACACTAAATACTTCGATCGCATGCAGCAGTGTGAGTCATCCAGCAGTAATGCAGTAAGCTTCAACGTGCCACCCCTGTTTCTGCTAACGTATCTCGCGTCCCATGGTTTGCATTACCTATTTTTGAGATTCAGATCTCGCTATTGGCTCTCACTCTGTCTCTAGGCGCTAGGGTTTGACTTCGTCATCATTATTAAGCTTCTTGACGTCTTTGTCATGTGCAATACGTGGCCCACAGCAAGAGAGCAGCTAGCCAAATTAGATTCCCAGAGTACGAAATTGCGTACATATTTAGGTGAGCATAGTTCGAGATGACCACAGATGTTAAGTCCCATAGTGCTCAGAGCCATAGTTCGAAATCAGAAGCACAAAGTAAAAAATTAAGTTCGGAAATAAATACCAAATTCGATCAGCAATCACGAGCTAATGAAGCTGTGAAAACTTTTTCGCTTAATCATTTCTGGCACACAGCGAGGAATTTACTTGCAGTCTAGATGCTCAGGTTCTGCATCTTCAGAAACCCAGACGGATCCTAGGTAGATTCCTTGCGGGAAATGACGAAGTATGGGAAGATTGAAAATAAATTAAGTTCGGTAAACGAGAAATTTCAGGGAATTTATGGACAGGTGATCAACATTGCTCACCAAACAGATGGACAGAGAACTATAGGCCTACTCGAGTGGGTGACCAAAAGAGTGGGAGAGATGAGTGCTGTCGTTTGTATGCACACTGGATTTTTCAGCTCTAGAAACAAAGATTGCTTAACAGAAGGAAACCTAGAGCAATTTCAGTCAGAGGTTGCTACAAGGACTGAGGCGCAATGTGACGTACTAGACACGAGGCTACAAGATAATATTAGTGGTAAGTAGCCACTGATATAACTGAGCGGCATAATTCTGTTTCTGGCACAGGAACACCTTTGCTGTCAAGTCCTGAGGTGGTGTCCTCCTCCCGAGCAGACTCTTCAGACGACAATATCACAAGATAAGGTGGTGTGCTGGAACTGAGGCACTGCAACGAGCTTCACTGACAAACGCTGACAAGTATCTGGGCCAACTTCGGCCGGCACTATCGGCAACTGCGTTAAATCTTGCTTCCTCCACCGTAATCACTTCAGCAATATGAGGAACAAATCAAGCAGAATCATTCGCCACTTCAGGAAGGGCAACAATGGTTTCAAAACGTAGTCAGAGGAGAGCCGTTAACCTCAGCATCCAGAAACCATTCACAATCTTGGCATCCTTCAATCCAGTTTTCATCTTTACACTGGGAACGAATTAGCGGCCTCAATTCGAAAATTCATCCTGTCGATTTCCTTCAGAATGTTTGGAATTTGTACGAATCAGTAAATATCAGTCACAGTGAATGCATGCAAGATGTTGGAGCATCTCGTCTCTGAGCCCTGTCTATGGCGGTAGATAATTGGTTGCTACTGTGGAGACTCCGCACAGTTGAGCAGGGTGTTTTGCCCAGTATTGGAATGAGGCACATCAGCAAAGGGTTAGACGCTCTATAATGATGGGCCCAGTACACGCTCATAGCAGCAGTACGCTCTGTGAAATCTTCCCGTGAGATGTGTCGGCATGCAACACCTGGAACCTCCCACAGACCCTGAGGAGATGCTTCCATTAATCTACCACTGAATGTTGCAATGGGCATCGCGACAGCTTTTATCTATTCCCATTATTAGTATAGAGCAACCCCTCGAAATTTTCTCGGTTTTGAACAACTATCAAGAGAAAAGAAATCGTTGGTTACCTCTTCAAGACGGAATAAACAGTCGTTCACAGACGAGAAATGCTCAAAACCAGAACAAAACAGGCCGAGCAAACCAACTCTCGGGACAGAACCAAAGTAGTAACCACTGGCAGATGAACCAGCTAGGATGACTGGAGTATAATGTCGCTACAATTTTGGAGTAATCTAAGGCAGAAGGAGAGGTCTAATAACTGGTGGCCTTCGGCCTCGCAGAACAACAGGGAAAGTACGCCACCAGTGACGACCGCTATAATCTCAGAGATCACATTGGAAAACTAAGAGGCGCAAAACAGCTACGCTCACTCTTGGGTCACTGAGATTAGGCAGCGAGGAGTAACAATAAACTGGACGAGTGTATACCACGTGGCAGCAAATTCCACTAAACGTTGCTTAAGGTAAGCTAGGAAGCTGGCCCGAAACCACTAATCGACTAATCTTTCTCGATTTGAGGAGGTTATCAACAACGTTATTCACGACTCCACAGGCTATACCCCTGCCAAACGTAAGTTAGAAAGATCAGTAGTTACATCTATGAAAGCAGCGGCGAGTATACACCCTTCACCAGAAGGATATCTTCTAACCAAACTGCGAGAGCGTGCATCAAAGTAATGTCTCCAAATGTTCAAAAATGGTTCAAATGGCTCTGAGCACTATGGGACTCAACTGCCGAGGTCATTAGTCCCCTAGAACTTAGAACTAGTTAAACCTAACTAACCTAAGGACATCACAAACATCCATGCCCGAGGCAGGATTCGAACCTGCGACCGTAGCGGTCTTGCGGTTCCAGACTGCAGCGCCTTTAACCGCACGGCCACTTCGGCCGGCCTCCAAATGTTGATGTGAAAACTCTTTACGATTTTTAAATGAAACAAACATGATTAACATTCTACATCTTAATTCTTCATGTCTATGTATTTATTTCTCCATATAGTCATCCAGGCAACGAACACCTTTCTCCCAACGAGAGACCAGTATGTTGATACCGACACTCTAGAATGTCTGACTTTGTTGACGGAGCCACAATCACACTTCTATTTGCGCCTTGTCATCACTGTCAAAGTGAACTCCTCAAAGGTGTTCTTTAAGTTTTGGAAAAGATGAAAATCGGACTTCACCAAGTTGGGACTGTACGGAGGACGATGGATGATAGTGAACCCACGGCCTCGGGTTATTTCAGATGTCGCAGCACTTGTGTGTGGTGTGGCACTGTTTGCTGAAGAAGAGGGTGTTCCATGTATGGACGAACTCTTCTGAAACGTCAAATTCTTTGTTCGCAGTACTGTCGTTCATGAAGATGAAAGAAGATCATCAAGTTATCAGTGTAACCGTTACAAATGAATAGACTAGTGAAAAATAAAGTAACTAATTGTGTAACAGCTGATAAGTCAAAATTGGAAGAAATGTTGTAGTGTGCAATATCACAAGGATAGTGGAACAGGAAGGGGTACGAGTGGGGTAACAGATTGCTAATTGAGGCGGCACCTATATGAGGTAGAAGGCAAGATAAAGGAAAACATAACTTCTAAGTATGTTTATTACAATTATTTTGTCGAATACATGATAATATAAGTTGTTTTACAGCGTAAACTAGCGACACGGCCCGGCTTCGCACAGGTAGCATTAAATATTTACGGTTAGACGACTTGGGTCGCCTACCGTATTTTGTTTTGCGTGTCACTGTGTAGGGTTCTGAATAAGTTTCAGAGTACAGCCTTAAGTAACAGAATATCATCATTTTCATGTAACTTATGAGATGTTAGCACCGCACGGGAGAAAAGTTATCTCGAGGCGTGGATGTTATGAGTTCTATATTGAACTGACGTTCGGAGTGACATCTTATGTCAATGATGACAGCACATCGTGATGTAAGTAATATGCTAACAATCATTGAAAATTTTATATACAAATTATGGGAGTATGTGTGTGCGAGTAATTCAATATGTGTCGGAGGCTGGATGAGGTGGCACAAATAAGAAAAACGCCGTTTAGCTCCTGCAGCAGCACTCCTCTTGTGAAGCATAGAACGCACTGATGCATTGTTGAGACTCACTGGCGCAATTCTTTGACACTGACTCTTTATGGTAGACTTTTCTACGCGCCACGCAAAGAATCATGTCCACATATAGGTTTCATCCAAGAAAGTCAGAAAGTTTGAAGTCGAGTCATCTGCTGCGCTGCTGAAAGAAGATACTGTATATAAACGAAGCAAAGTTGCTGAAGTTCCTGAAGTATTTTTTCGGAAAACGTTTTACTCCCAGCATAAAATATAAAGCACCACATTTTCAACTCACATGTTGATTTCGCTACGCAATTGTTCTCAAGCGATTGCAGGGTAATTATTGGTTAAAATATTTAATTTTTCAGATTGTAAATTTCACATAACAACTTGATGATAAGATGGTTACGTTTTCTTTATTGGTAGTACTTATTACGATACTTCAAAGTTGAGTGACTCACTGTCCGTTTTTCAAAGAATTTGCTCTCAATTAAGAGTGAGAATTGAAATTTCTAATCTGAGGGCAGAAACTGGCAATCCGAAATTTTCATACTTCGAAATGTGTATCCCCACTTCACTTAGAGGTGAATTTATTATTATTATTATTGTTAATGTACTTTTCTTTTGACAGTGTGTATGCCCCCTCACTCCATTTATGATAAACGTTTATGACGTGCAATCAACACAAAATTGACGGATCCAATAGATAATTGAAAACTAAGCATTTTTCATCATCTTATATGGGGCCCGCAAACGCATATTTTTCTAGAAATCGAGGAGAGAAACTGTTTCGAATCCCGCTTGTGTACTCGCAAGGTAAACGCTGTTTAACGAAAGCGCCACAGGTGTAGCGACCAAGGTATCTGGCTGCCGTTTCGTTTCTCATTTGTATCTCCCTCCGCATCAAAATTCGCAGGAATAGGGTGGCTAATCAGGCACGCAACCAATAAGGAGTTATGAGACGATAAGCAAATAAACATCTCAAGCGTACAGTATCAGCAAAGAATTAAAATTTTAAGCCTATTTGTGTGAAAACAATTCCGAGTTAGATTGCTGCGAAGTCGAGAATTCGACACATGTTATCGCATAAGAGATAAAAACGAGCCCTTGTTACAGTTGGTACACATATAAAAAACGCATTAGTACACGGCGCAATATTCCATAACAGGGTCTGGAAAACTGTAGTCTGATGTTTTCCTGCGCTTGTAACTAACTAATGACGAATTTGGTCCTCGGCGTATCGAAGAGATCACTTGTTTAATCGACTCGTTAAAAAATGTTTACGTCATTTGTTCCAAGTTCGGGAAGTTGACAGATTCAATTTACAAAACAAATCAGGAGAACATTTTAATTGGAAATTGGTGGTAAGTTTTGTGGGACCAAACTGCTGAGGTCATCGGTCCCTAGGCTTACACACTACTTAATCTTACTTAAACTAACTTACGCTAAGAACAACACACACACCGCTGCCCAAGGGAGGGGGGCGGGGGGGGGGGGACTCGAACCTCCGACAGGGGGAGCCGCACGAGCCGTGGCAAGGCGCCTGAGACCGCACGGCTATCCCGCGTGGTAGAACATTTTAAAAAATGGTTCAAATGGCTCTGAGCACTATGGGACTCAACTGCTGTGGTCATAAGTCCCCTAGAACTTAGAACTACTTAAACCTAACTAACCTAAGGACAGCACACAACACCCAGCCATCACGAGGCAGGGAAAATCCCTGACCCCGCCGGGAATCGAACCCGGGAACCCGGGCGTGGGAAGCGAGAACGCTACCGCACGACCACGAGATGCGGGCTAGAACATTTTAAAACCATACGTTGCTGATAACGAGTTTTGTCTGATGCTGGATTTCTGGGGGTGAACAAACTGGTACTGTCAAAGAACAAACTAATAATAATAATAATAAAGGTGAAATACTGTGATCAGCATAGTGAACAAATGAGCGTAGCCCAGGCGGACAGAAGGACACAATCAAACACAGTAGTATGAGTAATTATGCCTATTAGTGGGACAACATGGACCAGGATAATGTTACGAAATGAGAATCTGTCTGGTGGAATTTTACATTGAGAATATATTAATAATTGTTACCACTTGAATCAAGAATAATGAAAGAAGGTTGTACACGTGGAAGAGAAACTGAAGAAACTACATAAAGTTGCATATTTAGGAGAATACACTTGGATAAACTGAAACAGCCTGAGGTTGTTGAGAGCTACAATCGTAGTGCTATGTAACGACTGACTAAAGTCAATGACAGAGATACAACGCAAGATGAACAGGTAGGTTTAAGAAATAAAATAGTTAAGATGGGAGATGAATAACTAGGGAAAATTTAAAGCCCAGCACAACACCGTGGGCACCACACGAGACGTCAAATTGAGTTAATAAAACGAGAAAATACGTAAGTGAAGTAGACGAAAGTGTTAGCAGACATCTAAAATGTTACACTTAGAGAAAGTGGAAAAATACAAAGCAAGAATGGCTATAGATTAAATGAAAAGTTGCATAAGGCTACATAACTGTGGGAAACATACATGCCATTTATGAGATAACTAAAGAAACCCTTGGAGAAAAAACAAACACTTGTATGAACTTCGACAGCCTTTATGACAAGTCAGCAATAAGTATAGAAAGGAACGCTGAAACATGGAAGTAACATACTTTAGAGCTATGTAAAGGAAAGAATGTTTAACACAATGATAAAAGTCATGGGATACTCCTAATATCGTGTCAGACGTCCTTTTGCCCGTCATAATGCAGCAACTCGACGTAGGATGGACTCAATAATTCTTTGGAAGTCCCCTGCAGAAATACTGAGCCATGCTGCCTCTATAGCCGTCCATAATTGCGAAAGTGTTGCCAGTGCACGAACGACCCCTCGATTATGTCACATAAATGTTCGATGTGATTAATGTCGGGCGATCTGAGTGGCCTCATCATTTTCTCGAACTGTCCAGAATGTTCTCCAAACTAATTGCGAACAATTGTGGCCCGGTGACAGAGTGCATTGCCATCCATAAAAATTCCATTGTTATTTTGGAACATGAAGTCCATGAACGGCTGCAAATGGTCTCCTAGTAGCTGAAGATGTCCATTTGCAATCAATCATCGGTTGAGTTGGACCAGAGGATCCAGTCCATTCCATGTAAATACAGCCGACACCATTATGGAGCCACCACCAGCTTGCACAATCCGTTATTGACAACTTGAGTCCATAGCTTCGTGGGGTCTGCGCAGGTCGCGAACCCTACCATCAGCTCCTCCCAACTGAAATCGTGACTCATCTGACCAGGCCACTGCTTTCCTGTCGCCTAGGGTCTAACCGATATGGTCATGAGCCCAGAACAGGCACTACAGGTGATGTCGTGCTGTCAGCAACGGCACTCGCGTCGGTCGTTTGCTGCCATTGCCCTTTGACGCCAAATGTCGCGGCAATGTCCTAACGGGTACGTTCGTTGTACGTCCCACATTGATTTCTGATTTTATTTCACCCAGTGTTGCTTGTCTGTTAGCACTGATAACTCTATGGAAACGCCGCTGCTCTCGGTCGTTAAAGGGAAGGCTGTCGGCCACTACCCTGTCTGTAGTGAAAAGTAATGCCTGAAATTTCGTATTCTCGGCACACGCTTGACTCTGTAGATCTCGGAATATTGAATTCTCTAACGATTTTCAAAATGGTATGTCCCACGCGTCTTGCTCCAACTACCATTTCGCGTTCAACGTCTGTTAATTCCCGTCTTGCGGCGATAGTCACGTCGGAAACCTATTCACATGAGTCACCTGAGTACAAACGACAGCTCCGCCAATAAACTGCCCTTTTATACTTTGAGTACCCGTGGTCTAGGGGTAGCGTCTTTGATTCATAATCAAAACGTCTTCCGTCCCGGGTTCGATCCCCGCCACTGCCTAAATTTTGATAAATAATCAGCATTGGCGGCCGAAGACTTCCGGCATAAGAAGTCAGCCTCATTCTGCCAACGGCCTTGTCAAAGAGGGCGGAGGAGCGGATAGAGGTTCAGGGCACTCTCTTGTCCTAGGGGTGGGAAATTGCCCCTAAAGGCGGAAGAATCAGCAATTATCAACGACATGAGGATGCAGAAGGCAATGGAAACCACTGCATTAAAGACACGTAACGTGTATCCACAGGACATGTGGCCTGTAATTGAAGAAGTGTCATGATGATCTCTCCATTGGCAAAAGGTTCCGGAATAGTCCCCCATTCCGATCTCCGGGAGGGGACTGCCAAGGGGGAGGTTACCATGAGAAAAAGATTGAATAATCAACGAAAGGATAACGTTCTACGAGTCGGGGCGTGGAATGTCAGAAGCTTGAACGTGGTAGGGAAACTAGAAAATCTGAAAAGGGAAATTCAAAGGCTCAATCTAGGTATAGTAGGGGTCAGTGAAGTGAAGTGGAAGGAAGACAAGGATTTCTGGTCAGATGAGTATCGGGTAATATCAACAGCAGCAGAAAATGATATAACAGGT
This sequence comes from Schistocerca nitens, assembly GCF_023898315.1. Classification (NCBI taxonomy): domain Eukaryota; kingdom Metazoa; phylum Arthropoda; class Insecta; order Orthoptera; family Acrididae; genus Schistocerca; species Schistocerca nitens. Next base: position 399,889,537 of record NC_064616.1, read on the forward strand.
GTAGGATTCGTTATGAATAGGAAGGTAGGGCAGAGGGTGTGTTACTGTGAACAGTTCAGTGACCGGGTTGTTCTAATCAGAATCGACAGCAGACCAACACCGACAACGATAGTTCAGGTATACATGCCGACGTCGCAAGCTGGAGATGAATAGATAAAGTGTATGAGGATATTGAAAGAGTAATGCAGTATGTAAAGGGGGACGAAAATCTAATAGTCATGGGCGACTGGAATGCAGTTGTAGCGCAAGGAGTAGAAGAAAAGGTTACAGGAGAACATGGGCTTGGGACAAGGAATGAAAGAAGATAAAGACTAATTGAGTTCTGTAACAAGTTTCAGCTAGTAATAGCGAATACCCTGTTCAAGAATCACAAGAGGAGGAGGTATACTTGGAAAAGGCCGGGAGATACGGGAAGATTTCAATTATATTACATCATGATCAGACAGAGATTCCGAAATCAGATACTGGACTGTAAGGCGTACCCAGGAGCATATATAGACTCAGATCACAATATAGTAGTGATGAAGAGTAGGCTGAAGTTCAAGACATTAGTCAGGAAGAATCAATACGCAAAGAAGTGGGATACGGAAGTACTAAGGAATGACGATATACGTTTGAAGTTCTCTAACGCTATGGATACAGCAATAAGGAATAGCGCAGTAGGCAGTACAGTTGAAGAGGAATGGACATCTCTAAAAAGGGCCATCACAGAAGTTGGGAAGGAAAACATAGGTACAAAGAAGGTAGCTGCGAAGAAACCATGGGTAACAGAAGAAATACTTCAGTTGATTGATGAAAGGAGGAAGTAAAAACATGTTCCGGGAAAATCAGGAACACAGAAATAAAGTCGCTGAGGAATGAAATAAATAGGGAGTCCAGGGAAGCTAAGACGAAATGGCTGCAGGAAAAATGTGAAGACATCGAAAAAGATATGATTGTCGGAAGGACAGACTCAGCATACAGGAAAGTCAAAACAACCTTTGGTGACATTAAAAGCAACGGTGGTAACATTAAGAGTGCAACGGGAATTCCACTGTTAAATGCAGAGGAGAGAGCAGATAGGTGGAAAGAGTACATTGAAAGCCTCTATGAGGGTGAAGATTTGTCTGATGTGATAGAAGAAGAAACAGGAGTCGATTTAGAAGAGACAGGGTATCCAGTATTAGAATCGGAATTTAAAAGAGCTTTGGAGGACTTACCTGTACGGTCAAATAAGGCAGAAGGGATAGATAATATTCCATCAGAATTTCTAAAATCATTGGGGGAAGTGGCAACAAAACGACTATTCACGTTGGTGTGTAGAATATATGAGTCTGGCGACATACCATCTGACTTTCGGAAAAGCATCATCCACACAATTCCGAAGACGGCAAGAGCTGACAAGTGCGAGAATTATCGCACAATCAGCTTAACAGCTCATGCATCGAAGCTGCTTACAAGAATAACATACAGAAGAATGGAAAAGAAAATTGAGAATGCGCTAGGTGACGATCAGTTTGGCTTTAGAAAAGTAAACGGACGAGAGAGGCAATTCTGACGTTACGGCTAATAATGGAAGCAAGGCTAAAGAAAAATCAAGACACTGTCATAGGATTTGTCGACCTGGAAAAAGCGTTCGACAATATAAAATGGTGCAAGCTGTTCGAGATTCTGAAAAAAGTAGGGGTAAGCTATAGGGAGAGACGGGTCAAAAAATGGTTCAAATGGCTCTGAGCACTATGGGACTTAACTACTGTGGTCATCAGTCCCCTAGAACTTAGAACTACTTAAACCTAACTAACCTAAGGACATCACACACATCCATGCCGGAGGCAGGATTCGAACCTGCGACCGTAGCGGTCACGCGGTTCCAGACTGTAGCGCCTATAACCGCACGGCCACGCCGGCCGGCGGAGACGGGTCATATAAAATATGTACAACAACCAAGAGGGAATAATAAGAGTGGACGATCAAGAACGAAGTGCTCGTATTAAGAAGAGTGTAAGACAAGGCTGTAGCCTTTCGCCCCTACTCTTCAATCTGTACATCGAGGAAGCAATGATGGAAATAAAAGAAAGTTTCAGGAGTGGAATTGAAATACAAGGTGAAAGGATATCAATGATACGATTCGCTGATGACATTGCTATCCTGAGTGAAAGTGAAGAAGAATTAAATGATCTGCTGAACGGAATGAACAGTCTAATGAGTACACAGTATGGTTTGAGAGTAAATCGGAGAAAGACGAAGGTAATAATGAGAAGTAGTAGAAATGAGAACAGCGAGAAACTTAACATCAGGATTGATGGTCACGAAGTCAATGAAGTTAAGGAATTCTACTACCTAGGCAGTAAAATAACCAATGACGGACGGAGCAAGGAGGACATCAAAAGCAGACTCGCTATGGCAAAAAAGGCATTTCTGGCCAAGAGAAGTCTACTAATATCAAATACCGGTCTTAATTTGAGGAAGAAATTTCTGAGGATGTACGTCTGGAGTACAGCATTGTACGGTAGTGAAACATGGACTGTGGGAAAACCGGAACAGAAGAGAATCGAAGCATTTGAGATGTGGTGCTATAGACGAATGTTGAAAATTAGGTGGAATGATAAGGTAAGGTATGAGGAGGTTCTTTGCAGAATCGGAGAAGAAAGGAATATGTGGAAAACACTGATAAGGAGAAGAGACAGGGTGATAGGACATCTGCTAAGACATGAGGGAATGACTTCCATGGTACTAGAGGGAGCTGTAGAGGGCAAAAACTGTAGAGGAAGACAGAGATTGGAATACGTCAAGCAAATAATTGAGGACGTAGGTTGCAAGTGCTACTCTGAGATGAAGAGGTTAGCACAGGAAAGGAATCCGTGGCGGGCCGCATCAAACCATTCAGTAGACTGATGACCAAAAAAAAAAGTATTTTCACGAGGATGGCATTGATCAGAGGTTCTTGGTGGCGTGAATGTATTAGCTTCGAATGTTTATATGACAAGTACCATCAATCCGAACTGAGGGCCATTGTAGAGAGACCGGGACTAAAGTTTTAATTCGTCACCAATTTAAGCCGCTTCAGAAATTCATCCACCGTCCTCGTCGTTATTTCCTATTTACCCAATCACCCTTCCAACCATACCACTTCCATGAATCTCGAAATGGACAAATACAAATGAAAAGAACTGCAACAAAATGCATGTGGCAATGGAACACAGTTTCTCTGCTTCGCAGCCACTTGCCTCCTCTTTCTTCTACAAAAAAAAATAAAGAAATAAAAATAGCAGGCAACGATATGCCCCGAACGGGAGATGCTGTACCCAGATGATGCGCCATTTGCTACTTTCTTCTCATTTTAACGAATCAACAAAACTCATCGACTAATGTCTCAGTATATCTGCAGCGCAATAAACGCAAAAACTGAAAATAAGAAAAATATTTATTTCTGTGAAGGGCTAGATCATATATGTGTACATTGCACATATGTACTGATACGTTCCCGCTACCTATCACCCATTACTGTAAATCTATTACTCTCTGAATGGACGACCACAAAGTGTACAAATACCAAGTAGGCACATTATTGTCTTATTTTTTTGTTCTTGGAAAAGAAAAACAATGTTGCGGGCCGAAATTAATGTCAGTGGTGTAGGCAGTGTCGGCAGATCTGTTTCCGGAGGCAATACCATTTCGCCAAATGTCAATAGCAGATAACTCGATGCTAGATGGTGTCTATAAGAGCACAGGTAATACATTTATACGTGTCACTAAAAATGGGGCCGGCCGAAGTGGCAGTGCGGTTGTAGGAGCTGCAGTCTGGAACGGCGAGACCGCTACGGTCGCAGGTTCGAATCCTGCCTCGGGCATGGATGTGTGTGATATCCTTAGGTTAGTTAGGTTTAACTAGTTCTAAGTTCTAGGGGACTAATGACCTCAGAAGTTGAGTCCCATAGTGCTCAGAGCCATTTGAACTAAAAATGGTCAAATTGTTTACGACTCTGTCAAGAAGAGGACTCTGCCATGGAATATATCGGGCGACTGACATTGTTCCACACTGTATTTCAGGGGATCCATAGGGACAATAGTTTTAAGGGATTGGGATAGACCACCCCCTCCCAGAGAGGGAACAAAGACCAGTTCATAAGTACCTTCTGCTGCAGCGTATCGGCACCCAGAGGCTTCACGGCAAGGTAAAATTCTCTGAGGGGGAGTAGAGGCGACCAACTTCAACAGGCGGAACAAGACTCGATGGACGCGCAAATGTGAACAGCCGAGTCGCGAAAATATGCTACTTCTGGGTAACAATCAAAACCGTGTATAAAGCAAAAGCTTTGGTCTTGTTGGCTGAGAGGCTCTAAGATAGTTGCTTTGCTCGTTATCGCACAGTGCAACCTAAATATGTGATGTTTTCAGTAAATCGCCCAAAGAAATGCTGCAATCTTTGCCATCATTGCAGAGAGCGGGCAGTGTAAAATGTCTTAAATAACACGCAAAATACGTACTTTTTGGAGAGTTGTAACTTGGCGCCATTCGCGTTCCAGTATGGCGACCTGGATTTTGTCAGTTATAACTTTCCAGTTAAGTGTCGTCATTTCAATGGGGCAACGATTGACGATGACCCCCAGTGACGTATGCCGGTCTAAACCAGTAGCTCACGGGACAGTAATATCATCCAAGCTCCGAAGTGTAAGAATTTTACATTTGCCGTCATTCGGCCGTGTATCAGAGAGTTGACAATAATCATCTAACACCACCTATAACAAAGGGAACCCCCTTACTACTGGTCATTCCACGTAACTGAAGTGACAGACGGCGAAGCAACGGTTCCAGACAGAGAACAATTAATAATGACACTGAAAGCGGACGTCCCTGGGGCACACCCAGACTAATTGCGATCGGTGGCGTCAGCTGACCATAACAAGTATCTCAGTCGCAATGCCCTGGAACATGTGGGAAAGAACTACTCTAGCCTTAGGTGTAAAACCGAGTATCTCCAATACACAGGCAAAATAACTATGACAAACACGGTAAAATGCCTTGTTAAAATCCAGAAAACCAAGGGCATAGTGAACAGAAGCGACAGCCGAACCTGAAATGACATACCGGTACCCCGCTACTGGAGTCAAAATAAAGCGATAAGGAAAGCAATTCTGCTGCTCTCCAATCACATTCGCCAGCTGAGAAGATAACTCGCTACCGATTGTCCTCACAACAGTTTTATAATCAAAATTAAGCAAAGTGAGACGACGAGAGGAATCCACAGTAATAGGGCCAGAGTGTTTCGGTATTAATACTGTTTTGCCCTCCTTAAATGCAGCGGGCATAGTTTTCCCCTGTATAACCTCGCTTAACAATGCCGTAAATGTCGTACTGAAGGGGGGCCAAGAGTGGACGTAAAATTCCTTAGGGAGACCATCCGGACCAGATGATTAATGGGAGGGAGAAGCAGCAATGAGAGCAAACACCTCATCTGTCTGAAAGGGAGCCAAAAATTTAACAGTGTGAGCAGGCGTGATCTTTCCACTTAGGGCTCCATGAACATCATCAAGAAAGGGTCTCACATTGTCGTCCTAGACATATAGCTTCGTGTAATAGTGGTGGAGAACGCGAACAATATCACCTTCGACAGAGAGCGAGCGGCTTTCGGCAACTATGAGAGACGTAATGAAGGAGTAACGACATCGTGGCTGATGGCGAAGCAAGTGATACAGGGATACCAGCTGCCCTTCAGCAAGTGACCAAGATTTATATTTGACCTCTAAAGCTTCCGTTTGATGCCGCTTGAGCTGCAGCGCCTGTAATACGGCAAACATCTTGGATCCGTAGAGGGACTTCACCCTCCTATTCACACAGCTCACGCAAAAGTGCATAATAAAACTCTGAAGTTTTCCTAAAGTTCCTATCTCGAGTAACACAGTTTGATGTTAAGGACTGACAAAGCGTCGGCTTTGCTAAATCTGACGACCAATCCAAAAGCGAATTCTAACACACACCGGGGTTGAGGCAACTCCGCCATAGGGTGCCAAGCACATCATCCAGTGCGGTATCTGAGAGGTGGAAGACATTCAGCACCCATTAAGTCCGAACAGTTTCGCAGGTTGCCGTTCAAGGTTTACATTGGCTGCAACAGCACAGTGATCGAGAAAACGACCGGGGACAACGTCAACAGCAAGAATTCTGTCACATAAACAATAAGATGGATAAAACTTGTCGATACGGCTACAAGAGGTGACGGTAAAAAAACGCGTATCTAACCAATGTGGGATATGTCTGCTCCAACACGTCACGATAACGCGTGGAATTGATGAATTCACTTATCTCCCGCAAAAATTATTATGTGGCGACTGATCGCTAGGACGTGAAATTCAGTAAGAGTGATCATAGTGGTCAAATCATCTCTTTCTTCTCTATATTCTAACTGACTCTCTCTGCATGTTGAGAGGGGAATGTAGGAATTATTTACTTTATTATCTCTTCAGTATTTCATTGTTGTACTGTGGTTTTCGCTAAATATAATTATGCAATTACGACACATCAAACACCCACTTTTAGTGCATCTAAGGCGTACCACCCCAGATGGGAGATGTGGGCAAGTGCAAAGCAGTCAAATGTAAGATTAATTCTGCGTTCATACGTATATGAGGTCCACCCACCGTTGCGTGCCCTTCACGAGAATCAAATAAAATTGTGTCACGAATGAATATCGGCCCTCAACAATTATAATATGACATTATTATGCTGATCAGAGTTTAAGTCATGCAATAAATGACCTTACAACAGTGAAGTTTACGCGTAATGAGCCACTTAATGAATGATTGTCGATATCCCTCTTATGCCACGCACACAACGTGTTCGAGTTAACCCACAAGGATAATGGCAGTCATTCTGGGTAAACATGGCAGGAACGGATACTTGTAACTGGGTGCGAAATAACACGAACACCCCTATTAGTTAACTGAACACCATGAACTTTATTCTTTCTAAGATCCACTCTTGGCAGTAAATAGATAATTCTCTAGTCAGTTCCTACTAGAAGAACCAAGCCTCTTACGAATGCTAGTTTCAATCGACTCTTACAAATACTACATTAATTTCTCCTAACACAACTGGTCGCTTGTGAATATGAATTCTATCTAGACTTTATTATTTCACGGAACACACTCTTGGCAGGAAACAGTTAAATTTCTTACTTTCTCTACAATACAGTAAATATACTAAATGCCCTGTTAATCTGCACATGGATCGGGGAAAGGAGGTGTCCTCAGTCATTCGTACACAAACAATCTCTAGCTCATTAAACCTTGATGTGTTCCAAACAGACTGAAATAGCAGAACGGGAATGAGTCCGCTCTCAGATCATGCCAGATAAAGCGGATCTGCCAGACCGTTAGTCAGTCTGAGACAGTTTGGTAATTTGGGCTCAGTCCCCACCAGTGCATACACTTTCACATGCACATTCTTAACTAAAGGGAAACAATGGCTGTTCGATTCCGTAGCATACCATAAGCTATACGTGTCTCCCGGGTAGTGCTAATAAACAGTCACTTCGAGGCGGCCAACTAATCATCGATCTTGATGGCTCATGTCCTGGCTAATTGTACATTGTACACTCCTGGAAATGGAAAAAAGAACACATTGACACCGGTGTGTCAGACCCACCATACTTGCTCCGGACACTGCGAGAGGGCTGTACAAGCAATGATCACACGCACGGCACAGCGGACACACCAGGACCCGCGGTGTTGGCCGTCGAATGGCGCTAGCTGCGCAGCATTTGTGCACCGCCGCCGTCAGTGTCAGCCAGTTTGCCGTGGCATACGGAGCTCCATCGCAGTCTTTAACACTGGTAGCATGCCGCGACAGCGTGGACGTGAACCGTATGTGCAGTTGACGGACTTTGAGCGAGGGCGTATAGTGGGCATGCGGGAGGCCGGGTGGACGTACCGCCGAATTGCCCAACACGTGGGGCGTGAGGTCTCCACAGTACATCGATGTTGTCGCCAGTGGTCGGCAGAAGGTGCACGTGCCCGTCGACCTGGGACCGGACCGCAGCGACGCACGGATGCACGCCAAGACCGTAGGATCCTACGCAGTGCCGTAGGGGAACGCACCGCCACTTCCCAGCAAATTAGGGACACTGTTGCTCCTGGGGTATCGGCGAGGACCATTCGCAACCGTCTCCATGAAGCTGGGCTACGGTCCCGCACACCGTTAGGCCGTCTTCCGCTCACGCCCCAACATCGTGCAGCCCGCCTCCAGTGGTGTCGCGACAGGCGTGAATGGAGGGACGAATGGAGACGTGTCGACTTCAGCGATGAGAGTCGCTTCTGCCTTGGTGTCAATGATGGTCGTATGCGTGTTTGGCGCCGTGCAGGTGAGCGCCACAATCAGGGCTGCATACGACCGAGGCACACAGGGCCAACACCCGGCATCATGGTGTGGGGAGCGATCTCCTACACTGGCCGTACACCACTGGTGATCGTCGAGGGGACACTGAATAGTGCACGGTACATCCAGACCGTCATCGAACCCATCGTTCTACCATTCCTAGACCGGCAAGGGAACTTGCTGTTCCAACAGGACAATGCACGTCCGCATGTATCCCGTGCCACTGAACGTGCTCTAGAAGGTGTAAGTCAACTACCCTGGCCAGCAAGATCTCCGGATCCGTCCCCCATTGAGCATGTTTGGGACTGGATGAAGCGTCGTCTCACGCGGTCTGCACGTCCAGCACGAACGCTGGTCCAACTGAGGCGCCAGGTGGAAATGGCATGGCAAGCCGTTCCACAGGACTACATCCAGCATCTCTACGATCGTCTCCATGGGAGAATAGCAGCCTGCATTGCTACGAAAGGTGGATATACACTGTACTAGTGCCGACATTGTGCATGCTCTGTTGCCTGTGTCTATGTGCCTGTGGTTCTGTCAGTGTGATCATGTGATGTATCTGACCCCTGGAATGTGTCAATAAAGTTTCCCCTTCCTGGGACAATGAATTCACGGTGTTCTTATTTCAATTTCCAGGAGTGTATATCACAGATATGAGTCAAGGCATTATGACTGGCCATAGCAAAGGCTCCTCTTAGTGCCAGCAGATGAGGCCCCTTGGACCTATCTCCAAGATTTGCCATATCAATATGGAAGGAGTAAACTGGGCTAAATGCCAAGTATTAAGTAATATTTTATGTGATGACAACATTGATCTCGTTGCAGTTCAGTAAACTCACGTTGATGACGAAGACCAGCTTAAACGGAGAGGTATGATTCCATGCTACATCCTAGTTGACGCAGCGTATCATCGTGCATATGGCGTGGCTACGTATGTGCGATCATTGATTGCAGATGTCCACTTGTGCTCGGCAACAGTGCATCGCGACATACATGAAGTTGTTGTCAAGATAGGTGATCTGTCAGTGAGCAATGTGTACAAACCACCAAACATCTCCTGGCCTCAAGATGTCCTGCCATACCTGCCACACCCAGCAATATACCTGGGGGATTTTAATAGCCACCACCCTCTGTGGAAATATAGATCTGCTGGAAATGGCGAGGCTCTTACTAACTGGGCACAGAGTAACATCTTGTTCTTAGTTTTCAACGCAAAGGACCAAGGAACATTTAAGTCAGTAGCTTGGAGAAAGGAATATCATCCAGATTTATGCTTTGTGACGACTGACAATAACCATACACCACTAAGAACTACAAGACGTGTATTAACAGGCTTCCCTCATAGCTATCACCGCCCAGTCTTGATTGAAATTGGAATCAATATCCCACTAATAACACTGTTCGACATGGGTTCTATTTCTGATATTAAAGTATGTGCTTCTAGACCATTTTACCGTGGGAAATTCAAACATGTAAACAAAATATCGTTGTCAGGGATACTTTTTATGTAATACGTATATATATGTATATTCACAATTCATGGCAAACACAGAGACGTTATAGAGAAATACGGTTATGTTGCTGCATCCAGTAGTGATAGAACGTGTAATTTCTTGTGCAACAGCAGGTGGGAAGAATCAGACATCATTAGGTTACCGCTGCCACACCTATGTCATTAAGACCACCTGAAACATCTCATTAACTCGAACGGCGACAGCCGGTCGCTGCCTCGGCAGTAAAGCTTCACGCCTCCTAGGGGCAGTTGCAACGAGTTTACAACAGTGGTGTTAGCCGCAATTTGTGTCAGTCTTAACAAGTCGGTGTTTTGGCTGACAAGTGACTGTCTGTCATATTTCTGAGCACGGTTGAATTTTTTAGTTCCTGTGTGTAAACTGATTGAGCCTGGTGCTGAAGGTAAAACGACTGCTTGTTTTTACACATCAGCGTTCCTTTAGTTCCCTACTATTAATTTAATACAGGTGTATTACCAAAGTGGTATTTTTAAATTTGCAGAAATGCCACGTCATCATGGATGTCGATTCGATATAAGCCGGAAAATTTCTGCTAAATCTGTGGGAAGTTCACTGTTGCCAGAAATAGGAAGAAAATTTCTTCAGTGATAAAGAAAGCATACAAACATTACTTTGGAGTAGAGGTAGGAGACCAAGATAAGGAATGGGCACCACATTTCTGTTGTGCTACATGTTACTGCAAACTAATTCAGTGGTGGAAAGGTAAAGAGAATGTGGCGTTGTTTGCTGTTCCCATGGTGTGGAGGGAGCCTAAGGACCATGTTACTGATTGTTATTTCTGTCTAACAAAAATTCAGGGTTTTACAACCAAAAAGTCGAAGAGGCACATTGTTTACCCAGATCTGCCTTCAGCGAGAATGCCAGTTAAGCATTCCGACAACCTTCCGGTACTTTCAAGAGCTCGAGGTCAAATACTGAGTGACAGTGAAATAAGTAGTACTGAGAAAAACACAGATGATGATTCTTTATATCACTGCACAAGTGAGTCATCGCCACATTTGTTAACACAGGCAGATTTAAATGATTTAGTACGTGATCTAGGACTAAGTACACAAAAGGCGCAGCTGCTTGGTTCAAGATTACAAGAGTATAATCTACTGCACCAAAGTACTAAAATCAGTGTGTTCAGGCACAGAGAACATGCCTTTATTTCTTATTTTTCAACTGACGAAGCACTGACATTTTGCAATGACGTTGCTGGCCTGATGAAAGTGCTGAACTTCACTTATGTTTCACTGGAGTAGAGACTTTTCATAGATGCATCGAAAACAAGTCTGAAGGGTGTTTTGCTCCATAACGGAAGTAAAATACCCTCTGTTCCAGTATCTTACGCTACTTTGACAAAAGAGAATTACGAATTCGTACAAAGGATGCTAAATTCATTAAAATACAATGAACACAAATGGAAAATATGTGCAGATTTCAAGGTAATTGCTATGGAACTGGGAATGCAACAAGGCTACACAAAGTATGCCTGTTTTCTTTGCGAGTGGGATAGTCGAGACCAAAATTCTCACTACGTGAAAAAGAAATGGCCTAGGCGAAGAGGGAAAGTTGGCGAAAAGAACGTACAACGTGAAAGTCTGGTAGCTCCTGAATATATACTACTTCCACCGCTTCACATCAAACTTGGCCTGATGAAACAATTCGTGAAGGCCATGGATCCAACAGGCTGTGGGTTTGTATATCTAGCTACCAAATTACCGCGTCTTTCAGCTGCAAACATAAAGGAAGGTGTATTTGTGGACCCACAAATCAGAGAGCTGCAGAAAGATGCAAATTTTGAAGCATGTTTAACTGATAAAATACCGCATGGGACTGTTTCAAGATGATGTCGGAAAACTTCCTCGGAAGAAGAAGAGCTACTAACTACAGAGCAATGGTGAAGGATATGATCAAAGCATATCAGGATTTGGGGTGCAATATGTCTTTGAAAGGTACATATGATGGACTCTCATCTTGACTACTTCACAGAGAGTTGTAGTGACGTATCGGATGAACATGCCGAAAGATTCCATAAAGACATTTCTATCATAGAAAGGCACTATGAAGGGAAGTGGGTACCTTCTATGTTAGCAGATTATTGCTGGAATATCATTCGAGAGAAGAAAGATTCACAATACAAGAGAAAAAAGTGATGTGCATTACAAGGCAGTGGCTCATTGTTTGTCAATTTTCTGTAATTTCTCATGTCAAATAAATGCTTCAAAGTGTATACACAAAGGTTACTGTGTTATATGTTAGATACCACCCTCCATTAATGTGATGAACTTATAACATCATAAAGATGTGCATTTGTTTGTCGAATTTCACCTCACGTTTGCTGCACTATATCAGAAACTGAAAAGAGAAATAAAATTGCAATTACTCATAAACTATCCCTGACAGAGAAAAACCAAAAACAGTTTTCAATTCAGCACTCAAATTACAACTAGGATCACAATACTTTTTATCAGAAATAGAAAAAAAGGTTTTTTTTGTAGAACAGTGTAATAAGCGTACAACCCCAAAGGTGGAATTTCAGAAAAGTGGGATATCTACGTGGAGAAAGTGGATAAGTGCTCGGGATGGATTCACCCAATAGTGAGTAATTATGACAGACTCATAGGTGCAGTTAAAAGTGCAGCGAAAGCTGCTGCCCCAAGGGGGTTCCGTAAACAATATGTAACAGGCTGGGACAAAGAGTGCGAAAATAAGTATCACAGATTCCTTGAGAGCGGAGACCCTGAGGTTGCAGACGACCTGCTGCACACCCTAGACAACTCACGGTGAGAGAAATGGATTGAAACCGTTGAGTCGCTTGATTGTAAGACATCTAGTAGACAGGCCTGGCCTCTCCTCCGAAAACTAGGTGGAGCTAACAAACTACATCACAACTCAACAGATATTTCTGCAAATAGGATTTCAGCTCACATACAGGCAACATCTAGAGCGCCAAAGAACCAGAAACGTACAAGAATAATGCGCCGTGAATTTAGTGTTCTTAGAAAAACAGCACCCCTTTGGACCAGTATTCCTCGAAATTTATGCCCAATGAAGTCAGAGAAGCGATGAAGAGTGTCCAGGCGGGAAAGGTACCTGGGTTGGCTGGAATACACGCAGAATTCCTTCTTCACTGTGGGGAATAGACCAAAAAATGGTTTGCAGAATTTTACTCAAATATAATGGCAACAGGGAACATACCGCAGAAAATGAAGAACTCCAAGATCATTGCACTGCTTAAACCTGGGAAACCAAGTGATCAGCTGAAGAGTTATAAGCCAATCGCATTGCTCAGTGTCATATACAAGCTGCTCGAGAGACTCCTGTATAACAGACTCAGCCCAAAAATACTGGAATCAATTCCACACGAACAATCGGGATTTCGACCTAATAGAAGCTGTACTCTTCCGTGAAATCTTCTCGGGTGATCAGCCGAGTAAAGGCGAGAAGACGACGCCTTTACTCGGCTGATCACCCGAGAAGATTTCACGAATGGAATACGCCGAGAAAGTCTCAAATCACATAGAAGCTGTACTGATCAAATACTTTCTCTGACAAAACATATAGAGGCAGGCCACCAGAAAAAGCAAAAAAATCAATTGCAGTCATAGACCTGAGCGCAGCCTATGACACTATCTGGAGACAAAGCCTGCTGTACAAACTCATACAAATAATCCCATGCAGCAATATCATCAGACTCGTCGATAACATGCTTGCCTGGAGTGCTTTTCAAGTGATTATTGGAGAACAAATAAGCTTTACCAAAATCTCAACAATGGCTCAGTCTTTGCTCCACTGTTCTTCAATCTTTATACTTCTGACATCCCAAACACATAATCTAGGAAGTTTGGCTATGCAGATGATTGGGCTATAGCTGCACAACATGAATTATTCGAGGCTACTCAAAACATTTTGTGCTATTTCCGCAAATGGAGACTGCAACCGAATCCAGCTAAGACCGAAGTATCATGCTTCCACCTTTGCAACCACTCAGCAAGAAGAGAGCTTAATGTCACCTTTGAAGGGAAACGCCTTAGCCATAACAACTACCCCAAATACCTAGGAGTCACATTGGACAGGACGCATTCTTACAAGGAGCACCTGAACAAGACTGCAGATAAAATGAGGACAAGAAGCAACATCATCCATAAACTGTGCGGCACCACTTGGGGCTCCACAACAAACATACTCCGTACATCATCAGTTGGGCTTACCTACTCAGTGGTAGAATACTGTGCTCCTGTATGGATTAACAGCCCCCATACAAGCAGGACTGATATGGTACTAAATGACACCATGGGCGTTATCAGTGGCACAATAAAATCTACCCTGAACCACATACGACGCCCAGAAATGCGGCGAAAAAACGCTCTTGTCAGTGAGTTCAACAAAATAACTAATATCCCACAGCTGCCCATACACAGCGACACAGCTGATTTGGAGCGCAGAAGAATTAAACCGAGAAGACCAGCATTACTTTCTGTTAAAGGGATGACGAACTCCAACTTTGATGTCGACAATTTGTGGAAACACTGGCAAGAACACTGCCCACCAAAATGCCAAAGTTTCATGACAGCTGAGAAACCGCCTGGCTTCAACCAGTAACGCAAAGTATGGGCAACTCTAAACCTTATACGTACTGGCCACGGAAGATGTGCTGACGCCCTCTACAAATGGAAACAATACCAATATCAAAGTGCGACTGCGACGCTGAAAAACAAATAGTCCGTCACATAGTGGAAGAATGCCCGGTTCGAGCTTACAAGGGAACCTTCAACGATTTCGTCGCTGCAACAGAGGAGGCAACTGATTATATTAAATGACTTGATCTCAGTCTGTAACCAACCTATGTATAAAATGTATAAGGATTGTGATGTATGCCATACGATAAACCAATGAATAAATCTTAACTACACTTTAGCAAATTATTTCGACTCGGAAACAAGATCTACAAGCTATTTACACAAATCCAGATATTTTACCATAATTGTTCACTCATTAACCAGGACTGAAATTGGGTGAAGCTTGTTATTTCATCACTTTCTGTGCAGCCAACGACCACGGGGTCCACTGGAGACAATAGCTTTAAAAAAAAAAATGGCTCTGAGCACTATGGGTCTCAACATCTGTGGTCATCAGTCCCCTAGAACGTAGAACTACTTAAACCTAACTAACCTAAGGACATCACACACATCCATGCCCGAGGCAGGATTCGAACCTGCGACCGTAGCGGTCACGCGGTTCCAGACTGAAGCGCCTAGAACCGCACGACCACAACGGCCGGCCAATAGCTTTCAGCGTGCTCGTCCATACAAAATAACTCACATGCATGTAATCTAAACTTAATAGTATACTTCACACGCATGTAATCTCAGCTTAATCTGCCTCTCGCAGAAGTCTAATATAACCATGCCTGCAAATCGTGTTTGTTGTTTAAGACAAATGGTCCTTGTATAATCAAGTCGTCTGCTCAGTTTCATTAGTTAAATGACTGAAAAATAATCTACCACTAGCCTAACAAAAATATCACCTGCAAAAGAAATAAAAAGTGCGTACTTCAAGATAAATACTTCACATACAATACCCTTGTCGAGGACATAATTTAGTGAGCATATAGAAAAGTCCACCGTCGATCTGCACCTTCAGCGTCCGAGTGATTAACATGGCGGCACCCGCTTTCGGAAAGTGGTGGGGGAGAGTATTACCTAACAACCATGGCCTCCCAAACCTGCAGATACCTACTCATCTTTGCCCCTCATGCCCCCCTTGCTCTCCGGGAAAGAAAGCTCAAGTTGGCAACAGCTTGAGAATGCACAAGCGGTATCTATAAAAACTTCTAATCGTGTGAGGAGACAACACACTCCATGGTATTCGGTTTCCAACAAAAATGAATCGCGTACATATTATCACTGACCCTCTGAGGACACTTGATGAAAGGAGCACAACTACATACACGAACAATCGGCATGATCATGTCATTTCTTATGTAGTTAAACATAATTCAAGCTTGACAAAACAACAAGTAGGTACAGGTATACAAGTACAAAATTATTTACAACTTACATCATTTAGGTACTAACTCCCCAATATCCCATTATTAGTACAGATACACCAGTACAAAATTATTTATCACTTACATGATTCAGGATACTAATTCTGCAATGTCGACTTATTAATGCTTAATTTCGTTACTGTACAAGCATCCTTAAGTCTACTCATAAGGACTCCAAAGCTACCCACTGATCATCCCTGGTGATTCCACACTCCCATTGAAACCTTAGCTAATCCGGCTGTACGATAGCTGCAAGCAGTTGTAAAAAACCACAGAGACCTGTCAGAGAAGAAACCCATTATCGGAAATTTTATTCTTGCAAAGATAGTAACTCTAGCGAAGAAAACCTCAGTTGGAGGCTAAGGAGACACCAATAGCATAGCTGGATCATTAATAGGTTCTCACTGACAAATGATCACCTGTTGCCTGAAGCAAATGCTTCCTTCTATTACCTGATTCTAAAACGATAAACAAATGACACTAAGCTTTTCCTTCCTTTATTCGACGACAATACTAACATCAACAGTGCGACCAGCCACTGACAGCCAACGCGTTGTTGGTGAAACTGAGTTCCCAGCAACAATATTCCCGTTAAACAATCAAATAATCTGCACATAGACAAGAAGAAACCACATAGAAATGAAGAGTTATCAACAAAGCACTCTTAATTCCACAATCCATGTAGACCGTGTATGTGACTGTCATGTCTAACTAGCAAAGAACAAAAATTACAATACACTCTGCAACACATGTTCCTCGATATCCCCTGCTGTGGGCAGCTCTCGACTAATCACATCCTCACACACAAGCATACTCACACGCTACACACATGAAAAGCAGAATACTTTACAGTAGCGACACACTTCACTGTCTTAATAACGTGGCCTAGGGTCATTGTAGAGGTGGGCATTCTTCCAAAGAAACCTTGGTGGTGATGGACCATCCGAGATCACTACTGAAAGTCCTCTCCATCTTCATTTACGGGTAACCTGGCCGCACTTGTGTAGTTGGTTCTCACATGCTCCATTGTAGATCATATGTCATGATCACAGGCAATGTACGAGTACATGTCTCTGCCTGACTCACAATGGTTCACTGACGTTGTCCTATGTCTCAATCGACTAACTGGCAACGTCTTCTGAATTCATGTACCGAAAGATAGCCGTGGCTCAGCGCCAAAAGCTCTGTTTCATTTCTTCTGCAACTCCGTCTAGTATAAAATCCCGTGCTGACTCGTTCTCAACTACCGGTAAAATGCGTGCTGGACTGCTGTTGAAATCGCTCGTCAATATTTTATGAAGTTTAATCGTCAGTTACTTATTTTGAAGTCTATTTGTGTTAATATTTGCTGTAAAATTAACTCAATAGTGGATTTCCATTCATCTCAGTCTTTGTTTTGTGTTATTGACTCGAGTGGACTGTTATTCGTGTGTGTGCTTACGCCGTTCATCCAAGTGTCATGCCTCAGCAGTGCGGCTGCAGCTGTAGCAGTTAGAAAGCTAAGTAATGTCAAACTTGTTTGTACACTGTATTCGAATATTAAACTTAGTAGTTTTCAATCGTTCATCCATATATTAGCTGTGTGTTTACATTTTGTGGCGCGCAGTTGCAGCTGTAGCGGTTCTTAAGTTCTGACGAAGTTGTTTGTGCACTGTTACACAGTTATTAAATTTAATAGTTTTCAGCGGTGTGTCGTGGTGTTTGTGGCGAAATAACGGTTTAATGAACTTTTGGAAAAGTTCGCTCGCTATGTTTTTTTGGAATTTTATGTGCGAGGGAGTCGCTTAGTAAATATAGTGCGATAGTTTTCAGCTGATATTTCTTACTGATTCTAGTGAAATATCTGAGTAAAATTTTTATCCACTGTTTTAACTTCGTTGAGTGTTCCAGTGCAGCTCGAATTTTTAGTTTTAGCTAATAAATTTTGTGTAGTTTTATTGATTTGGTATTAGTTGTTGTTTAAGTTGTTGCTTTCTTAGTAGAGAGAGAATTTCGAGATCACTGTTGTTGGTTCTGTAAATAGTTCTTCTGGTGCAATTGAACTTATCTAACGTAGAGGTTTAGTTTTTTTTTCAGTAACTGTAAAATTTTACCATGAGTATGAAATGTGGGCTTTGGCGTAGCTTTGTGAGTAGTGGGTTACGGCGTGGGATTTGTTCAAAGTGTTTTCATTGGGGGGATTGCAATGTAAAAACCAGTTGGCATTCTAGCGAGATCCTCTCCTGGGAATGCAGAATCTGTAGTAGAAATAAGTTTATAGAGGAGCAGGAGCGTAAGATCTGTGCCCTTTAGGTGCAGTTTCAATACTCAAAGGAGGAACTACATAGGTTGAGGAGGGTGAAGGGTGCTGGGGAATGGGAACTGTCAGTTGGCAAGAAGGTAGCTAGGAGGAGGAGGTATTCAGACAGTTGTACTTTGCGTACATGCAGTAGGTTCGACCAACTGTCAGAGTGAATACGGAAGTTAGGCATGTTAACATGGGGCTGGAGAAGGCACTGATGGCAGAGGCATGGGTCACATTGCAGTGGTGCCAGTTGAGTCTATTAGTAGATGGGGTTTCACTAGGCATGGCCTGCACGTAAATAGGTATGGGAAAGGGTGGCTGGCAAACCTTATAAGTGACAGTGTAGTGGGTGGTGGTGGGATCACTCACGGAAAAATTCCTGTAGTAGTTCGTGTTAGAGCTGCAGATTTTTTAGATTGAACTCAACTGATAGGTATACCTACTTAAAGGACGTCCCTCTAACTAAGGAGTCACCTTCAGAGGACGTCATGAATTAGCACATTTCATCAAAATGTAAGAGGTTTTAGATATAAAGTTAGTGAACGGCTTACAGATGTTTCCAGAATGGGATTTTCACTCTGCAGCGGAGTGTGCGCTGATATGAAACTTCCTGGCAGGTTAAAACTGTGTGCCCGACCGAGACTCGAACTCGGGACCTTTGCCCTTCGCGGGCAAGTGCTCTACCATCTGAGCTACCGAAGCGCGGCTCACGCCCGGTACTCACAGATTTACTTCTGCCAGTACCTCGTCTCCTACCTTCCAAAGTTTACAGAAGCTCTCCTGCGAACCTTGCAGAACTGGCACTCCTGAAAGAAAGGATACAGCGGAGACATGGCTTAGCCACAGCCTGGGGTATGTTTCCAGAATGAGATTTTCACTCTGCAGCGGAGTGTGCGCTGACATGAAACTTCCTGGCAGATTAAAACTATGTGCCCGACCGAGACTCGAACTCGGGACCTTTGCCTTTCACGGGCAAGTGCTCTACCATCTGAGCTACCGAAGCACGACTCACGGCCGGTACTCACAGCTTTACTTCTGCCAGTATCTCGTCTCCTACCTTCCAAAGTTTACAGAAGCTCTCCTGCGAACCTTGCAGAACTAGCACTCCTGAAAGAAAGGATACTGCGGAGACATGGCTTAGCCACAGCCTGGGGGATGTTTCCAGAATGAGATTTTCACTTTGCAGCGGAGTGTGCGCTGATATGAAACTTCCTGGCAGATTAAGTTCGAGTCTCGGTCGGGAACACAGTTGTAATCTGCCAGGAAGTTTCGTATCAGCGCACAGTCCGCTGCTGAGTGAAAATCTCATTCTGGAAACATACCCCAGGCTGTGGCTAAGCCATGTCTCCGCAGTATCCTTTCTTTCAGGAGTGCTAGTTCTGCAAGGTTCGCAGGAGAGCTTCTGTAAACTTTGGAAGGTAGGAGACGAGATAGTGGCAGAAGTAAAGTTGTGAGTACCGGCCGTGAGTCGTTCTTCGGTAGCTCAGATGGCGCCGGCACGGTAGCTCAGCGTGTTCGGTCAGAGAGCTGGTTGGCCTCTGTAATAAAAAAACTGAGTGGAACGATCAACAAACGAACTTCAACGGATGTCATTGTGACGTCCGCAACGACCATACACAACGATCTACAACGAACAAAATGAAGAAAAAAAAAAAAAAAAAAAGATGGTAGAGCACTTGCCCGCGAAAGGCAAAGGTCCCGAGTTCGAGTCTCGGTCGCGCACACAGTTTTAATGTGCCAGGAAGTTTCGCTTACAGTTGTTGACTCGGAAATTATTGGTCTATCGGAGCACCACTTAAATAATTTGACAATTCAGAGGCTTCATTTACCAGGATACAGATTAGCTGTCTGTCTTCAAAGGAGTTCCTTGCGGAGTGGGGGAGTGGCCATGAACTTAAAAAACAATATTCCGGTTGAGTCCATACATGTATGACGACACTGCACCAAACGGATATTTGAATCTTGTGCAGGGGCAGATAAATTTTTTGGAACTAAAATTCTAATTGTTGTTGTTTATAGGTTATCTAACTCTGATTTCAGAGCATTTTTGCTCAGGCTAGAGAGGGTTCCTGGTTCACTTTATAGGAAGTACCAAAAATTAGTTGTATGTGGTGACTTCAATATTAATTTTGTATATGGTTGTGCAAGAAAAAGTATGTTGGTAGATCTCCTAAACTCATATGATCTGATGCAGACTATGTTTTTTGCATCTAGGGTGCAGGGGAACAGTAGCACAGCCATCGACAAAATTTTTATTCTTTCTTCATTACTAGATGGACATTCTGTTAGTAAAACGGTGAATGGCCTTTCAGACCATGATGCACAAATTTCAACACTAAAAGGCTTTTGTACTCAAACAAATGTCACATATGATTACAATCTATGTAGGAAAGCTAATCGAATGGCAATAGAGAGTTTATTAAACCTTGTTAAGGAACAAGAGTGGCAGGATGTTTATAGTGCCGATAACATAGATGAGAAATACGTTGCATTCCTTAACACATTTCTCATGCTCTTTGAGAGTTGCTTTCCATTAGAACGTTCTAAACGAGGTTCTAGCGGTAAAAGGCAGTCTGAGTGGCCGACTAGTGGGATAAGGATATCTTGCAGAAAAAAGTGGGAATTATAACCAAATTTTAGAAGTAGTCAGAATCAAGCTACAGTAGCCCATTAGAATCAGTATTGTAAGCTGCTTAAAAATGTTATTAGGAAGGCAAAGAGTATGTGGTACGCAAATAGAATGGCTAATTCACAGGATAAAACTAAAACCATATGGTGAGTTGTGAAGGTATTCTCTGGTGAGCATACAAGGTCAACGATATAAATTCAGTTCTTAGTAAAAATATTTCTGTTACTGATAACTCAGATATATGTACAGTCGTGGACAAAACGAGCGAGACCCCTCGCCTTTTCGTTATGCTGATCCGCACGGCTTTAAAGTCTGCTACACAGCATAACAGGCAAGGCGACGAAGTGCTACCAACATACTATGCGCAGGCGTGAAATTGACAAACTATCTGAACTTTTTTAGACTGTATTCCATAATTTCTAAGACTATATTAATGCTGATTAGTGTGTTAAATACAACACGTAAACATAGGACAGAACTGAAAGAAGAAACGCTAATTTGTATGAAACGGACGAATAAAAATGAATTTCAGCTTATCCAGATAACAGACAAAGAACCCCAGACCGTTACGAATTAGCAAAATATTATCCGCATTCGCCCGCGAAACGGTCTGTGTTAACGTTCAGACCAGTCATACTGGATTACCATTGCTGACCTACCATGAAAGTGTGCAAATTTAGCAATGCGTGAAGATTCATAACGAAATTCACTTAAACATCATTCAGTGCCACACTTAAGTCAATTCCATTATTGACAGAAGCGGAAAAAGGAGGCAGTATCATGTATGAAATTCTACAAGAGTGTCATATTGACATCCACAGAGCGCCAGTACAGAATAAAGGTAGCGATAAATCGTATTGGGTGCGCGAGAATTTCTTAAAATTGCTTTACTGATATTCTACCTGCCTCCATAGAGATTAGAACCGAAAACAAACCACACCTTCCTTTCACTATGCTAGCAGACAACCTAGGCAAACAGCCCTCTATTATTACCCCAGACATGAACAAGCCGGCAATTTCGCAATAAAAATCTGCAGTTTCTGTTGCATAGAGCTTTCTGGACTCAAAAACATGAATTTTCTTCCTTTATATCACCACTTATGCGACAATCATTCGGGATGATTATCGAAATAACAAATTACTGTTATTAGAGAGTAAATTTTGTAGGATAATTCTGCACCACCCCAGGAAATAAACGGCTACATAGCTGCCAAACGTATTCTGCATTGTTTCGAATTCTCCACTAGACTCGCCACAGCCAGAAAACGTTCATTAGCAGAAGTGTTTCTTAAGCTAGCTAGCAATGAGAATGTTCGTACTTCTAAAACGCGGTGGCATTAATACTGGGATGTGAATTACCACGTGTATAGGCAAATACATTCTATTTGCATTCCTGTAAACGTGATTTGGATCGAAAACGTAGCTACGACTAATATGCTTATGTATCGACAGCAACTAGAACATTTCGAATAAAGAGTAGCGGGTGTTATTTATGCGGCCCTCATCTTCAGTGTTTTCGTTGTTAGGATTTCGTCACCTAAACCGGTAAAAACGGAACCCTACTAGTCTCACTTTCTTGACCGTCTATCGGTCTACCCAACCCTTAAAACCCGTTTACCTCCAGAACGGGTGGACATAATAAGCGGAAATGTATCGCACTTCTTGCTGTAACCGGTCCCTTGCTGGTGTAAAAAAGTGAGCTTCTATGTCAACGCAATCAAAAGATACGACGGTTTATGTAAAGAAAATTTACGCGAAAGGTCAAAAAATGGCTTCAAGAACTATGCGACCTAACTGCTTAGGTCATCAGCCCCTAGACCTAGAACTACTTAAACCTAGCTAGCCTAAGGGCATCACAGACATCTATGCCCGAGGTAGAATTCCAACCTGCGACTGAAGCAGCCGTGCGGTTCGTCACTGAAGCGCCTGGAACCGCTCGGCCACCGCAACGCGGCGAAACCCTACTCACCTCATGTATAATGATAATATATACTGTCTAGTGAGGATAAACTGTATTCTCCAGCAACTCAGATCGTTTGATCACGGAACTTTTACGAAGCTACATTCAAACTTTGTCGAAGTCGTCTGCAATATCCATTACAAACACCCTAGGAACTTCGTATGCGATATCCACTTCTGAATACGCTGGCAGATACTGCAGTACTATAACAAGTAGGTGGGAACTTATTGTTATTGGTCCATGCATGACACTTTATTTCAATATCACTTTAACGCGCCTAGGTGTTCGTATATGGCTGAAATTAATGAACAAAAAGTAAATAAACAGTAAACAACTTCGATGTTCAGATCAAGTGAAAGTCACATGTCGTAATTACAACATAATTTCGTTGTTACATCTACATGACTACATCAACAGGATTTCTTTGCAATCCGGACTTACGTGCCTGGCAGAAGGTTCGGATTATTTCTCTACCGTCCCACTCATTAACAGTGTGCGGGAAAAGGGACTACTTAAATCTTTTCTTGCGAGCCTTGAATTACATTATTACTATGGTTTCTTCTTGTGTAAGTACCCTAGGAAATAATGTTTTGGCATTCAGAACATATGGTGGTGATTGAAATTTCGTGAAAAGATCTCGTGGCAACGAAAAACGCATATGTTTTCATGAATGTTACCCCAACTCGATTATCAAATCTGGGATCCTCTCTCCCCTATTTCGTGACATTACAAAGCGTGCTACCGTTCCTTGGACGTTTTTGCGTGCACAGTCAATCACGTCTGTCAAGGATATTATAGCAGTGGACGGACAAACGTAGTGTAGGCAGTGTTTTCAGTTGGCCTGTTGCGTATTCTTAGTGTGCGGCCAATAAAACGCAGTCATTCGTTTGCCTTCCCCACAAAAGTATGTTTTCGATCTTTCCAGTTTAAGTTTTACTGGGTACTGAGATGAACTGACAGTGCTTCGACTTGTGTTTTGTCATGTAACCGAAAGTTAATTATTGTTATTGGACGCAGCTTTCGTGTTTAATGTATTCCTCAGTCAACAACAGTAGACTCCTCGTACACCACACATAACTGTTTCAAAGTATTAAATTGTTACTGATCTTACCATGTTGCAGTGGTCATCTTAACTTGCCGTTTTGAAAAAAAGGAAAATATTTTAGCGAAATGTAGCAACTAAGAAGCGGAGTATCCAAACAAACAAACGTTTCCGGTTTAAGTAGTTGCAGTAGGTCTACTACACAGTAACGTAAATTAGGAGCAAAGTCCATAAGTAGATCCTCATCAGGAAAACCAGCCCTCATAATGCAAAGTGCAACTACAACAAAGAAAGTTTCCAAACATGTCAATGAGTAGTCGAGGAAAGTGGACGCATTCTGTCTACTGAATCCCAACGCACGCAATTTACGAGGGGGCACGCCAAGTGTCAGACCCCGATCTTGCTTTTAACTACGCTCATTGAAAGAGGGGACAAAATAAGCTTAAACTCTACCGCTTCTGAGAAAACGACGGTCAAAGTGTTCAATGCGTTGTTGCTATAGTGTAGATACCGCTTAGCGGTTAAGGATTCAACTGAAGCGGTGGCTCTGCGGCTACCATAGCGACTTCGGAACTTTGCGCAGCGAGTTCGAAACCCGGTTTTTCCTTTTTCCCCCCCTCACTCTCTGAATTATCTACGAATGTTTATTCCAATTTATGATGAAACACTGTTGTCGTTATTCGTCAGTTAATTTACTGTGTAAAGAAATAAGTTAAAAAGGGAACACACAGTGCGTAGTGGGGCGATCACTCTGTTGTAGAAATAATTCAGAAGCCAAGATCGCTTAAATACTGTCTACTGGATAACCGGTTTCAACACACTAAAGGTGCCATTATCGGATCTAAATGTAGATTAACATTGATAAACCATTTGGATATAACGATACATGAGGCAGACGAGATGATTTTATATCAGCTTGTCTCATTCGTTTATTATTTTTTTAATTCATTAATTACACATAAAGTTAATTGTCGAGTAATGACAACATTATTTCAACATAAATTAGAAAAAAAACATTCGAAGATAATTCTGATAGAGAGGCAGGAAAATAAAATAATTAAAAAACCCAATATGGTCTCGAACACGGGAATCAATGCTAAGAAGGAACGACGGTAGCCACTGAGCCACCGCTTCAATTGCGTTCTCGGCTGCAGAAGGTATCTACACTAGAGCAACAGCGCGTTGATAACTTTGGCCGTCGTTTTCTCGGAAACGGTCGAGTGTCTGCAGATAAGCCGAAACACAAGTTCGCTTATTTTGTCCTCTCCTTCACTGACAAGGGGAGGCCGCCAATTGTGAAATTCAGATTCGATTCATACTGCGCATAATAAAAGCTCATGGCCAGAGGTGTAATGTGGCAAAGCACCAAGATGCACTTCTCAGCCGTTGTCGAGAAAATCGACAGTTAGAAGAAACCGCTGCGGTGAAATACTCTCTACGATTCATAATTTTCTACAGCGTCGTGGCGCAGCGGTAAGCGCTCGAGTTCGTAATCCGAAGGTCGGCGGATCGAATCTCGCTCAATGCAACTTTTTTTTTTTAGTATTTGTTTCTTGTAATTCAAATGTGTGTATAAACACACACACACACATATATATATATATATATATATATATATATATGTATATATATATATATATATATATATATATATATATATATATATATATAATTCCCGGCAACAGGTTGCAACAATTATGCATATAATAAGTTGTTGAAAGTCGTTTGTCGTGGAAAAACTGGCGACTTCGAACATCATTATGTTTTCCGCAAACAAATTTGTATTTCACAAATGTTATTAATTGTCTTCATAATGTTAACCACGTATAGTTAGCGGAAGACGTAGAAACGATATTCCGAAACGAATACGTATAGCGTAAGTCAAACGTTCGAATTAGAATAGAAACCCCACGAACACAAATTTGCTGTGGCAGGTATGAAATATAAACTCCGTTAATCGCTCGTTACACTTGAAGGACAGATGTTGAATGGGCCGAAACGAGCCGCCGCATAACAGCGTAGTTGCCTGCTAACTTCGAAAGAAGGTAGATGCGGTCCCTAGCACAACTTATAACACCGTCGAAAATCAGTGCGGACGTGAGAGCTTTGGTACACCCTGTTAAACAAACGGTAAAATGGAGGCGGTACAATTGGAGAGCGATCCGCCTTCACCAACATGCATAAGCAATTCATTAATAGTTTATATATATATATATATATATATATATATATATATGAATTACAAAAAAATAATAATAATAAAAAAATGTTGCATGGCGTGAGATTCGATCCGGCGACCTTCGGATTACGAACTCGAGCGCTTACCGCTGCGCCACGACGCTGTAGAAAATTATTAATCGTAGAGAATATTTCACCGCAACGGTTTCTTCTAACTGTCGATTTTCTCGACAACAGCTGAGAAGTGCATCTTGGTGCTTTGCCACATTACACCTCTGGCCATGAGCTTTTATTATGCGCAGTATGAATCGAATCTGAATTTCACATTTGGCGGCCTCCCCTTGTGAGCAAAGTTTCGGGACAATCAGCCTATGACACTTGGCGAGTTCCCCTCGCTCGCCGAGTCGCTTCTTACGCCCGGCGAGAATTATGTATGCCTCCGAGTAAACTGCGCCACCTGGAAACACGGCGAGCGGGGATAAACACGTTTTCCTTCTTATAAGGCAACCCTCTACAGATAAAATTCATGAAGTGTTCTTCAGGTTGCCTCAGATATTTCAGAAATGTTTCTTGCGTCAGGCCTGCCGCATATGCAAAACGTAAACATTTCATTTCATGTAATATTTATCAGGATAAGACATGACAAGAGTAGACCAGTCCCTTCTGAGAAAAATTAGAGATTTTAAGTTGCTCCACTATGTAATGACACGGGTATGGGCTTGCGATCTCTCTTTTATGCCATCGATTTCCGTGTTACACATACTTGGCCACTGCGTTGTGGCTGCCATCGTGGAGGAGGCAGTCTGTTTCCTGCCAGCGCTGTTTCCGCAGCCAATATTAACCGCGACGAATCATTCAGTCAACGCTAAATGGCCCATCTGGCTGAGGCAGACAAGGGCGCTATAATAGAACTCCATGCAGAGGGATCTTCAAATGCCAACATAGCAAGAACTATGGGTCTTCACAAGTCGACGGTAGCCAGGTGGATCAGACGAAAGGAAGAGAGTGGTAACTTGAATGGGAGGCCTCATGGCCGTCGCCGCAAAACAACAGCAGCTCAGGATCAGCAGATACGCCGTTTCAGTGAGAACCACCCATTTGTCAACGCACGACAAATTCAGCAAACTTTGGGTCTCAATGTTAGCAGTAAGACCGTCACTCCTCGTGTAAGGGAAGGTGGACTGAGAGCAAGAAGCGCTGCTGTGAAAGAGACATTGACTGTTTCCCAAAGAGAAGCTTGCCTTGCTTTTGCTACTGAAAATGGCGACAAACCTCTCCAGTTTTGGAGGCAAGTGATTTTCACGCACCAAAAAGTTTTCTCTACGGCATCATCCGGAAAAGTACTAGTTTACCGGCCTAAATGTGCTAGGTATAATCGAAAATATATTTACAGTTGCCGAAGGAGTGGCAGGTTGTCGGTGCCGGCCTGTGTGGCCGTGCGGTTCGAGGCGCTTCAGTCTGGAACCGCGTGACCGCTACGGTCGCAGGTTCGAATCCTGCCTCGCGCATGGATGTGTGTGATGTCCTTAGGTTAGTTAGGTTTAAGTAGTTCTACGTTCTAGGGGACTGATGACCACAGATGTTAAGTCCCACAGTGCTCAGAGCCATTTGTAGTCGGTAACGGTATGGGCGTGGATATCGGCCGAAGGGTGTGGGCTCCTGTGGGAAGTGGAAGGAAGATTCGATGCGCGCAATTACATATCAATTCTGGAGAACGTGATGTTGCCTGCTGTGGCAGCAAGATTTGGCGATGATCAGATCATGTTCCAACAAGATCGCTCGTCTATTCATATGGCACGTGTGGTTAAGAGGCGGGTCGACGACCATAGTAATATTACTGTAACGGAATGGCCACCTAAAGGAGCTGACACGAATCCCATTGAGAATATCTGGGCAGAAATGGTCAGAGTAATACGAGAAAAGGGCAGTCACCGTCGACTCGCCGACAGCTTTCTGATGTGATTCATGACGCTTGGAATGAGTTACTTGAATCTCCTAGTTATGTGGCTCGAGTTGTGGGCTCAATGCCCAACAGACTTCGAGCTGTTGTGGAAGCCAAAGGAGGCTTCACCAATCAGCTGTTTCAAGCTTTGTTTCTTTCTTCTTCGTCTTTTTTTTTTTTTTTTTACTTACAGACGTATATTTTATATAATTTCAAGGAAACGCAGTAAATGGAATGTGGACTGATTTTTGAGGCTTCATTTTGTGACGGCTAAACAGTGCTGCATCATGGGACCCGCTATTTGTCCATATGTGGCTGAACATCAGAGGTGTAAAAAATTTTGAGGTGCCGAAGTTCTCTGGAAGAATAACGTCTTTTAGACAAGGAGATGATTTTTAGTTCATTTCATTTTAACCATTCACACTATGATTTGACATTCTAATCTTTGATTTCATTTTATTATTATGTATCTTTTCTCCAGTGAAAGTCAACGGTAGTAAGTTTCAAGATATGAAGAATAACTGGAAGTTTCTAATTTGTGGAAAGCGTATTTAACAGTTAATATTTTCGGCAAATCTGTAGTTATAGGACATATTAAGAAGCGAGTCAAAAATGGCATTGTGGAATGATCAGGTTGGTCTCTAAAGGGTAACGACGATAAAATAGCAAATATGAAACTATGGGTAACAACTATTGTTGATGGTGAGGAGCCATAATCGATATGTCACTTTTCCGTAATTGTATTTCTGAAGTTTATCGTCAATCCTAGGACTGACACCGATACTCTGTTTTACGTAAAGAATACAACCTTCAAAATTTATTTAGCAGCGCAGAATATTAAATCACAGTTTATAGATCAGGAACCTAATCCAACTGCCTTTAATTTTATTTTCACGGATGACATTGAGACAGTAAATAACAAGAGAAATAAGAAAACTCTCAGAATCAATATAGAGAATTCAAGTATCATGTGAATTCAAAAGTTTGCTATAATAGCGATTAATTGCTTTTTACAGACCCCTTCATGCCTACGTTTTCCGTCAGACAGACAATGTTTGAAACTAGGACTAACGAGGTAAACAATTTTTCCACAAATTGTCAAATTGGAAGTCGGAGAGCCAGTTACATAAATTACGATGACAACAAACGTTTTTCAAGTAAACTGATCACAGGAGGCATCCAACGCATTTATTGTGAGTTACATGCACAGTATGTAAACTGGCAACGCCACCAACACACAATACCACTAACAAGGGAACATCCCCATCGCACCGCCCTCAGATTTAGTTATAAGTTGATACAGGGGATAGGCCTTGAAAAACTGAACACAGATCAATCGAGAAAACAGGAAGAAGTTGTGTGGAAGTATGAAAAAAATAAGCAAAATATACAAACTGAGTAGTCCATGCGCAAGATAGGCAACATCAAGGATAGGGTGAGCTCAGGAGCGCCGTGATCCCGTGGTTAGCGCACGCAGCTGCGGACGAGAGGTCCTTCCGTCAAATTTTCCCAGGAGTGAAAAGTTTAATTTTTATTTTCAGACAATTATTATCTGTCCGTCCGTCTGTCCGATGCGAGGTAACCGCGCCGTAGTATGATGACGCTACACCTAAAAAACATCGAAAGACATGACGTCAGTCGACTATAGCGCACGGAAGAGAGAGTATTCCTGCTAATGAGGCTCCCTGGCTGGCAGTTAACTGTTCGCTACTTTGGACGAGAGTGCATTAAATACGTGCGATGCATTGCGTGGGCAATATGAATCCAGCAAATATAGCTCGTGACTCCAATAACAATGTCAATGAATATTTTCCGAACTGTAAGGCATCGGAAAGTTCCTTAAGGGATCGAACGATTGTCGAACATTTGTATGATTATTTCCTACATTTGTTGAATAACAGTACGTGTGGTGATGACTGTCTGAAAATAAAAAAAATCAAACAACTAACCCGAGGGAAGCCTTAAACCAACGACCTCTCGTTCTGCAGCTCCTCACGCTAACCACGCGACCACTGCGCTCCCGTGCTGAAGCTATCCTTGATGTTGCTTATCATGCACACGGACTACTCAGTTTGTTTGGTTTGAATATTTTTTTCATAGGTCCACACAACTTCTTCCTGTTTTTCGAATGATCTGTGTTCAGTTTTCAAGGCCTATCCACTGTGTCAACTTATAACTAAATCTGAGGAGGGTGCGATGGGGAGGTTCCCTTGTTAGCTATGAAACAACTGTAGCAAAACGGAGCATCCTCGTTATCCATGTGATGGATAAGACGACTAATTCGCAACATAAATGTCAATGTAAGCATCAGTTTCTGTTGGAACGTGCTTCCCGGACCAAATAACATACATTTCCTACGTCTTCAATGCGAATCATGTAGCAAATGTAATTTAAAGGACATAAAAATATCGAGTGAATTTACTAAAATAATTATGAACCACTTGAATTTGCATTCAACAGGCAATGTTCAGAAGTCTGGTGTAGGAGTACTGCATGCTATAATTCGAAACAACAAAAATCAACAGAGTAACTATTATTGAACGTCATCAGGTCACTCATCGAGCATTCCTATGCAGTACTGTTACTGGTGACGTGTTATGATGCCTTTATCGTTAACTTCCTAAGAAGAAATGAAAGGCTGAGCCCCACCAAAAGACCTAAACTCGAGGAAAGAGTTGCGTGAACATATTATTTTACATCTGATAAATCCAAAAGTGTGTTTTGGGCTACGAATTCTGCCCCCAGGGTGTGTGCAACACAGCTGGAATTTGTTGCCAACAACTGAGACACCTTTCGGTCACAGTGTAAGAAAATCGAGCAACAAAACTACATCACCTGTGCTACTGCATGATAACGCACTATGTTGATTTGAGAAACAAAACTATCCAGGAGATTGATAGGAAAGTCGTCTCTCAGGCACATTTGTATTGATAGGGAAGTCCTCTCTCAAGCACTTGTCCCTCTCGTCATATATTTGTAAAATTTTACCTTTCCCACTCTAGATCGATCAACCGTCAAGGCAATTCATTTCTAGACGAAAATACTTTTAAAACTACTCTGGTTTATTGACATCGTTAGAACAAGTAGGTTTCTACAGGCGTAGAATTTGTAAACAACTTTAGCATTGTCATATCGTTTTAGATATCGTGAAAGAAAATTCTGCTGCTAATTAATTTACTGTTGCGTTTAGTAAACTAATGGAAAATGCAATTAAAATATTCACTGTACTAATACAAACTAAAGTCAGCTTAATACAGAAACATCACGACGGCAGTCTATCTTAATAAAGCATTAAGTTTCTGTGAGACAATTGGGCTTATTTTAACACGAATTAGTAGGATATTACAGACTTTACACTTAGAAAAGATCTGTATTTATTTCATTTCCTGTACCATTCGTAAGTGTTATGAAAATGGGGCTTTTCATAGATAAAATTATGTATTCACAACAACAAAAAAATGTCGGCAGAAAACAAAAGTGGCATTATGAATCTGGCAGTACCGTAAGGTTTTCACTCTGACACTAAGAGTTACTGAAAGTAGCAAGAAGAATTTTGCTCGAGCGTTGTCTTACGATTCCCTTATTAAGTTTTTATCTGCCTGCTTGTAGCTGTGCTACAAAAGAATTAAAAATCTGGCTTTCAGCAAGTCTCGAAAGGCGAACAAAAGCAGCTTGCACCTGGTTACTAAGCATGTTACCTGGGGACTGGTTTTTTCTTAAAGCGGGAAGACATCCTTTTGTGGTTCAATTGGCAAATGTCAGTCAGACGTGTGACGTTAGTCTAAGCGTTTCGGTGTGTTGAATTTGTACCAATGATTTTTCTACACGTTTTTTCTGTCCCAAATAGAGTTGAAGTCTCCCATTAGTATTTTCACGTCATCTTGGTGAATTTTGCTCATGGTATTTTCGAGTGTGTTCCAGAATTTTTCAACATTGTCGGTGTTTTTCTTATTTTCGATGTTGGTGGGTTCAAATGGTTCAAATGGCTCTGAGCACTATGGGACTTAACTGCTGTGGTCATCAGTCCCCTAGAACTTAGAACTAGTTAAACCTAACTAACCTAAGGACATCGCACACATCCATGCCCGAGGCAGGATGCGAACCTGCGACCGTAGCGGTCGCGCGGTTCCAGACTGTAGCGCCTAGAACCTCTCGAACACTCCGGCCGTCGATGTTGGTGGGGACACGTGCATTGATGAGTGTATATGTTTTACTGGGGCTCTGAATGACCATAGTCATAAGTCGCTTGTTGACGGGCCAGCCGCGGTGGCCGAGCGGTTCTTGGCTCTTCAGTCCGGAACCGCGCGACTGCTACGGTCGCAGGTTCGAATCCAGCCTTGGGCATGAATTTGTGTGATGTCCTTAGATTAGCTAGGTATAAGTAGTTCTAAGTTCTAGGAGACTGATGACCTCCACTGTTAAGTTCCATAGTGCTCAGAGCCATTGGAACCTTTTGATTGTCGATCGGTGTGATTTCTTTGACAGAGTTGATAGATCGGTGTTCGAGAAATGCAATGCCGAAGATTGGTACGCCTTTCGTTACCTTTTGTTGTATTCTGCTCTTGAAGATGCAATGGTTTCCCTAATGCACGGTTTCATTGTCAGTTAGTCGTGGTTCTTGAAGTGCTCGGATGAGAATTTTTTGTCGGTCCATTTCTTTTGTGAGATTATTTAGTTTTCGTGTTTGGATCAAGGTATCGATGTTTACTTTTAAATGCATGTTTTTTGCTTGTAGGGAAATTTACCAGAGATCTTCGATATTCTCTGTCGTGCTAACCTGGACTCCCCAGAATCCGAAAATCCAACTGCCGCCTGTCGACAGCCGGGTTGTGTACCACCTGGGATAAAGTTGACTTTGCTTGCATAGTTTACGTTTGCCTGTGTTTCATTGGTTGTGCTTGGGTGATACCAGGACCGGACAGGACCAGAGGGTGTTGAAGCCTTTGAAAGCAAATATTTTCAGCCAAGCTCATTGAGCTAACACGGTGACCAGAGTAACGGTGATTTTCACTCAGACGTGTCTGGATTTTGCGTTCAACGGATTGAGTAGCCGTTCAGGATTGTGTTAGTATTTGGTTCACCCCTAGTATTTGATTTCCTCGGTACCACCCATATGGGGGAGGGTTTCCACTATCCGCCACACGCGATTATTATTATTATTATTATTATTATTATTATTGTCATTATGTCTCAGCAAATCCCATATGGTGTATCTTCCCACCACTGAAATAGATGTGTATTGTTCGATTCAGTATTTCCATCACATAAATGTGGTTTATAATTACGTTACATTGCTACTAGTAGACATATTTCTCACTTTTTCTTAGACAGTTGCTACCTGTTACTCCATCATAGGAATTTATGTACGAAGCATTGTTGAAATACAGACGTTCAAATTATCCGATTTCTGTAATTTCATTTCGATACCAGATCGTTCTAATCGGATTCAGCCAGGTAGTCTTAATGTGGATATCCGACCACGACTGTCATCATATGATAGACTGTGTAAACCACATTCTTTATCGGACTGTTGAATATAGATCACTTATCTATGACAGGACCTGAATTCTTAAACACTGTGGAAAATAATAATCCGATGTGCTTATTACAAATACGTTATTCCAATATAAATATGTGAACTAACGAGATAACAGTTTATTTACAGGAGCAGAACTAATGTTCAAATGTTCAAATGTGTGTGAAATCGTTGGGACTTAACTGCTAAGGTCATCAGTACCTAAGCTTACACACTACTTAACCTAAATCATCCTAAGGACAAACACACACACCCATGCCCGAGGGAGGACTCGAACCTCCGCCGGGATCAGCCACGCAGCTCATGACTGCAGCGCCCCTGACCGCTCGGCTAATCCCGCGCGGCTACTAAAAGTATACTCGTCCACAAAACCCATGTGGACAATTATCTGATAATCGGTCAAGCTTTGCTTTGTCGCAGCTCTTTAGGACAAAAGAATGGACAGCTCCCTGCTTTTTGCGTTTCCGATAGCGCCTACGATAAGAATCTGGTGTCATATTATGTTTCAGAGCCGTAAACTGTTTATTTTTTCACCTCATACTAAAACAAAAGCTATGATATGAGACGAGGAAATGACTTATATGCTTCTCAGGAACTTAAGTTTTTCGCGTTAATTTTCTCACTTCATTCTAAAACAAGGACGTTAATATGAGAAGAGGAAATGAAATATACGCTTCCAAGACATATTATTTCCTTGTGTGCTACTACTGCATACATGAAAGCCCTGCAGTTAATTTTTCTATGTTGGATAAATTTTGATATCACCTCACATTCCTTTGTGAGAAGGTTCCAATTTTCTTAGGATTCAAATAGAGTGGACATTTCATCACTGGTTAATATTCTCATGACTAATGACATGATACCCGTTGCAATTGCTCCATGGCACCTGTGAGTAGAGTCTCACGTTGGTTACTATAAGAACACGCAGGCAGTGATATCCGCTCACTGCAGTCAGAGCCAAGGTGATTTCTTTCTGTTTATGGCGAAGCGTCTGCTGCAGTGTCCACGCTCAGCCAACATAAACAAATCGCGGCGGCATTGGGCACTGCTGATCGCTGCGCTTGTCGCAGGCCTCGACAACAAGAGCGCACTCTCTGCTAACGATACTATGGAGTTAATACATCTTACTTAACGTAATATGCAGGACGTGGGTTAGGTGAAAATTCAGTTTGTAACTTCCCATCGCATTAACATACTTTACAGTCATATTTGATGCCCGGTTGTCTGTCTGATGTTAATAGTATTGATTCAGATTGTGCATTAACACGAAAACTCACTCACACACACACACACACACACACACACACACACACACACACACACACACACACACACACACGCACACACTCATTGATTCCAGTGAGGGTGACAACTACTGTGTGTTGAACAACACATGCACCAGTCAGTTCCTCAGTTGGCGTCGAGTGGATGAGTTTTTTCAATTACCTTGCATTGCAAGAATTGTATGTAAGAGCCTGAAAGTAAATGGACTTGTATCCTAAAGAGCTGCGACAAAGCAAAGCTTGACCGATTATCAGATAATTGTCCACATGGGTTTTGTGGACGAGTATACTTTTAGTAGCCGCGCGGGATTAGCCGAGCGGTCAGGGGCGCTGCAGTCATGAGCTGCGTGGCTGATCCCGGCGGAGGTTCGAGTCCTCCCTCGGGCATGGGTGTGTGTGTTTGTCCTTAGGATGATTTAGGTTAAGTAGTGTGTAAGCTTAGGTACTGATGACCTTAGCAGTTAAGTCCCATACGATTTCACACACATTTGAACATTTGAACATTAGTTCTGCTCCTGTAAATAAACTGTTATCTCGTTAGTTCACATATTTATATTGGAATAACGTATTTGTAATAAGCACATCGGATTATTATTTTCCACAGTGTTTAAGAATTCAGGTCCTGTCATAGATAAGTGATCTATATTCAACAGTCCGATAAAGAATGTGGTTTACACAGTCTATCATATGATGACAGTCGTGGTCGGATATCCACATTAAGACTACCTGGCTGAATCCGATTAGAACGATCTGGTATCGAAATGAAATTACAGAAATCGGATAATTTGAACGTCTGTATTTCAACAATGCTTCGTACATAAATTCCTATGATGGAGTAACAGGTAGCAACTGTCTAAGAAAAAGTGAGAAATATGTCTACTAGTAGCAATGTAACGTAATTATAAACCACATTTATGTGATGGAAATACTGAATCGAACAATACACATCTATTTCAGTGGTGGGAAGATACACCATATGGGATTTGCTGAGACATAATGACAATAATAATAATAATAATAATAATAATAATAATAATAATACCAATATTGACCTACTCATTTGGAGTAGTGAAATGGAGTAACACAGACCTAGAAGCACTCAATTCACTTACACGATCACAATGCCATAAATATAGAATACATCACATCCATTCAGCAACAGAAAGATTCACATTAAGCAGAAAGGAAGGAGGAAGGGGATTTATCGATATAAAAAACCTACATTATGGACAGGTAGACAATTTAAGAAAATTCTTTATAGAACGAGCAGAAACTAGCAAAATACACAAAGCAATCACTCATATAAATACATCGGCTACACCACTACAATTTCATAACCACCTCTACAACCCTTTAGACCACATAACATCAACAGATACGAAGAAAGTAAATTGGAAAAAGAAAACACTTCATGGCAAGCACCCGTATCATCTAACACAGCCACACATCGATCAAGACGCATCCAACACATGGCTAAGAAAAGGCAATATATACAGTGAGACAGAAGGATTCATGATTGCAATACAGGATCAAACAATAAACACCAGGTATTACAGCAAGCATATTATTAAAGATCCCAATACCACAACAGATAAATGCAGACTTTGTAAACAACAAATAGAAACAGTAGATCACATCACAAGCGGATGTACAATACTAGCAAATACAGAATACCCCAGAAGACATGACAATGTCGCAAAAATAATACATCAACAGCTTGCATTACAACATAAACTTTTAAAACAACAAGTTCCTACATACAAGTATGCACCACAAAATGTACTGGAGAATGATGAATACAAATTATACTGGAACAGAACCATTATAACAGATAAAACAACGCCACATAACAAACCGGACATCATACTCACCAATAAAAAGAAGAAATTAACACAACTAATCGAAATATCCATACCCAATACAACAAATATACAAAAGAAAACAGGAGAAAAAATTGAAAAATACATCCTACTGGCTGAGGAAGTCAAAGACATGTGGCATCAGGATAAAGTTGACATCATACCAATTATAGTATCAACTACAGGAGTCGTACCACACAATATCCACCAGTACATCAATGCAATACAGCTACATCCAAACACATATATACAACTACAGAAATCCGTAATTATTGATACATGTTCAATTACCCGAAAGTTCCTAAACGCAATGTAACATATACCGTACAGTTAAAAGGAAGTCTCGCTTGATCAAGGTCCGCGTCACTTTCATTTCGAACCAGACCTAAGGTCTGAGAAAGGAAAGAAATAATAATAATAATAATAATAATCGCGTGTGGCGGATAGTGGAAACCCTCCCCCATATGGGTGGTACCGAGGAAATCAAATACTAGGGGTGAACCAAATACTAACACAATCCTGAACGGCTACTCAATCCGTTGAACGCAAAATCCAGACACGTCTGAGTGAAAATCACCGTTACTCTGGTCACCGTGTTAGCTCAATGAGCTTGGCTGAAAATATTTGCTTTCAAAGGCTTCAACACCCTCTGGTCCTGTCCGGTCCTGGTATCACCCAAGCACAACCAATGAAACACAAGCAAACGTAAACTATGCAAGCAAAGTCAACTTTATCCCAGGTGGTACACAACCCGGCTGTCGACAGGCGGCAGTTGGATTTTCGGATTCTGGGGAGTCCAGGTTAGCACGACAGAGAATATCGAAGATCTCTGGTAAATTTCCCTACAAGCAAAAAACATGCATTTAAAAGTAAACATCGATACCTTGATCCAAACACGAAAACTAAATAATTTCACAAAAGAAATGGACCGACAAAAAATTCTCATCCGAGCACTTCAAGAACCACGACTAACTGACAATGAAACCGTGTATTAGGGAAACCACTGCATCTTCAAGAGCAGAATACAACAAAAGGTAACGAAAGGCGTACCAATCTTCGGCATTGCATTTCTCGAACACCGATCTATCAACTCTGCCAAAGAATTCACACCGATCGACAATCAAAAGGTTCCAATGGCTCTGAGCACTATGGAACTTAACAGTGGAGGTCATCAGTCTCCTAGAACTTAGAACTACTTATACCTAGCTAATCTAAGGACATCACACAAATTCATGCCCAAGGCTGGATTCGAACCTGCGACCGTAGCAGTCGCGCGGTTCCGGACTGAAGAGCCAAGAACCGCTCGGCCACCGCGGCTGGCCCGTCAACAAGCGACTTATGACTATGGTCATTCAGAGCCCCAGTAAAACATATACACTCATCAATGCACGTGTCCCCACCAACATCGACGGCCGGAGTGTTCGAGAGGTTCTAGGCGCTACAGTCTGGAACCGCGCGACCGCTACGGTCGCAGGTTCGCATCCTGCCTCGGGCATGGATGTGTGCGATGTCCTTAGGTTAGTTAGGTTTAACTAGTTCTAAGTTCTAGGGGACTGATGACCACAGCAGTTAAGTCCCATAGTGCTCAGAGCCATTTGAACCATTTGAACCCACCAACATCGAAAATAAGAAAAACATCGACAATGTTGAAAAATTCTGGAACACACTCGAAAATACCATGAGCAAAATTCACCAAGATGACGTGAAAATACTAATGGGAGACTTCAACTCTATTTGGGACAGAAAAAACGTGTAGAAAAATCATTGGTACAAATTCAACACACCGAAACGCTTAGACTAACGTCACACGTCTGACTGACATTTGCCAATTGAACCACAAAAGGATGTCTTCCCGCTTTAAGAAAAAACCAGTCCCCAGGTAACATGCT
Organism: Schistocerca nitens; assembly: GCF_023898315.1. Taxonomy (NCBI): domain Eukaryota; kingdom Metazoa; phylum Arthropoda; class Insecta; order Orthoptera; family Acrididae; genus Schistocerca; species Schistocerca nitens. Next base: position 399,928,057 of record NC_064616.1, read on the forward strand.
TAGTAACCAGGTGCAAGCTGCTTTTGTTCGCCTTTCGAGACTTGCTGAAAGCCAGATTTTTAATTCTTTTGTAGCACAGCTACAAGCAGGCAGATAAAAACTTAATAAGGGAATCGTAAGACAACGCTCGAGCAAAATTCTTCTTGCTACTTTCAGTAACTCTTAGTGTCAGAGTGAAAACCTTACGGTACTGCCAGATTCATAATGCCACTTTTGTTTTCTGCCGACATTTTTTTGTTGTTGTGAATACATAATTTTATCTATGAAAAGCCCCATTTTCATAACACTTACGAATGGTACAGGAAATGAAATAAATACAGATCTTTTCTAAGTGTAAAGTCTGTAATATCCTACTAATTCGTGTTAAAATAAGCCCAATTGTCTCACAGAAACTTAATGCTTTATTAAGATAGACTGCCGTCGTGATGTTTCTGTATTAAGCTGACTTTAGTTTGTATTAGTACAGTGAATATTTTAATTGCATTTTCCATTAGTTTACTAAACGCAACAGTAAATTAATTAGCAGCAGAATTTTCTTTCACGATATCTAAAACGATATGACAATGCTAAAGTTGTTTACAAATTCTACGCCTGTAGAAACCTACTTGTTCTAACGATGTCAATAAACCAGAGTAGTTTTAAAAGTATTTTCGTCTAGAAATGAATTGCCTTGACGGTTGATCGATCTAGAGTGGGAAAGGTAAAATTTTACAAATATATGACGAGAGGGACAAGTGCTTGAGAGAGGACTTCCCTATCAATACAAATGTGCCTGAGAGACGACTTTCCTATCAATCTCCTGGATAGTTTTGTTTCTCAAATCAACATAGTGCGTTATCATGCAGTAGCACAGGTGATGTAGTTTTGTTGCTCGATTTTCTTACACTGTGACCGAAAGGTGTCTCAGTTGTTGGCAACAAATTCCAGCTGTGTTGCACACACCCTGGGGGCAGAATTCGTAGCCCAAAACACACTTTTGGATTTATCAGATGTAAAATAATATGTTCACGCAACTCTTTCCTCGAGTTTAGGTCTTTTGGTGGGGCTCAGCCTTTCATTTCTTCTTAGGAAGTTAACGATAAAGGCATCATAACACGTCACCAGTAACAGTACTGCATAGGAATGCTCGATGAGTGACCTGATGACGTTCAATAATAGTTACTCTGTTGATTTTTGTTGTTTCGAATTATAGCATGCAGTACTCCTACACCAGACTTCTGAACATTGCCTGTTGAATGCAAATTCAAGTGGTTCATAATTATTTTAGTAAATTCACTCGATATTTTTATGTCCTTTAAATTACATTTGCTACATGATTCGCATTGAAGACGTAGGAAATGTATGTTATTTGGTCCGGGAAGCACGTTCCAACAGAAACTGATGCTTACATTGACATTTATGTTGCGAATTAGTCGTCTTATCCATCACATGGATAACGAGGATGCTCCGTTTTGCTACAGTTGTTTCATAGCTAACAAGGGAACCTCCCCATCGCACCCTCCTCAGATTTAGTTATAAGTTGACACAGTGGATAGGCCTTGAAAACTGAACACAGATCATTCGAAAAACAGGAAGAAGTTGTGTGGACCTATGAAAAAAATATTCAAACCAAACAAACTGAGTAGTCCGTGTGCATGATAAGCAACATCAAGGATAGCTTCAGCACGGGAGCGCAGTGGTCGCGTGGTTAGCGTGAGGAGCTGCAGAACGAGAGGTCGTTGGTTTAAGGCTTCCCTCGGGTTAGTTGTTTGATTTTTTTTATTTTCAGACAGTCATCACCACACGTACTGTTATTCAACAAATGTAGGAAATAATCATACAAATGTTCGACAATCGTTCGATCCCTTAAGGAACTTTCCGATGCCTTACAGTTCGGAAAATATTCATTGACATTGTTATTGGAGTCACGAGCTATATTTGCTGGATTCATATTGCCCACGCAATGCATCGCACGTATTTAATGCACTCTCGTCCAAAGTAGCGAACAGTTAACTGCCAGCCAGGGAGCCTCATTAGCAGGAATACTCTCTCTTCCGTGCGCTATAGTCGACTGACGTCATGTCTTTCGATGTTTTTTAGGTGTAGCGTCATCATACTACGGCGCGGTTACCTCGCATCGGACAGACGGACGGACAGATAATAATTGTCTGAAAATAAAAATTAAACTTTTCACTCCTGGGAAAATTTGACGGAAGGACCTCTCGTTCCGCAGCTGCGTGCGCTAACCACGGGATCACGGCGCTCCTGAGCTCACCCTATCCTTGATGTTGCCTATCTTGCGCATGGACTACTCAGTTTGTATATTTTGCTTATTTTTTTCATACTTCCACACAACTTCTTCCTGTTTTCTCGATTGATCTGTGTTCAGTTTTTCAAGGCCTATCCCCTGTATCAACTTATAACTAAATCTGAGGGCGGTGCGATGGGGATGTTCCCTTGTTAGTGGTATTGTGTGTTGGTGGCGTTGCCAGTTTACATACTGTGCATGTAACTCACAATAAATGCGTTGGATTCCTCCTGTGATCAGTTTACTTGAAAAACGTTTGTTGTCATCGTAATTTGTGTAACTGTCTCTCCGACTTCCAATTTGACAATTTGTGGAAAAATTGTTTACCTTCTTAGTCCTAGTTTCAAACATTGTCTGATAGAAAATGTAGGCATGAAGGAGTCTGTAAAAGCAATTAATCGCTATTATAGCAAACTTTTGAATCCACTGGACACTTGAATTCTTGAAAGGTGGCTACACTGAGCCACAGCGCCAGAGATCGCTAGAGAGCATTGTTCCGCCGCCTCCACGGGAAGTGATTATTGAGATGTCGTAGTGGGCACTGCTTGGGGAGAGCTCGTAGTAGTCAGTTGGTGTTCAGATGTGCTAGTAGGGAGTGCTTGCTGAGATGTGATACTGAAAGGTTCTTGTTCAGATGTGGTAATAGCGAGGCGGTGTGGAGATATATTGTAATTATGAGAGTGATTTTGGTCAATATATGAAGGTAACGAAACTTGATTTATTTTTCATTATTTCCATGTTTTAAATAATGTGTCATTACAGGTTCAGTCAACAAAGCATCTGGCTTGGGTTCTTGGATTAGAGTGTAATTGTGGTTCTCTTGAGTAATTATGGTATTTGTATTTTCTTTAATTAATTCAGTATAATGTTATTTAAAAATTGTTGTGTTGTTGAAGAAGAACCGTGCCAGATGCGTACGTTGAGTCACACTCCCACACACAGAACAGTTACTCTTGTGCTTGTTGTTGCGTTGGTTTTATAGTTGCTGGGGGCTTAATTAATTAACTGTGTTAATGAAAATTTCCATTTCATTCTTTGTTATTGTTCTATGCAGTCAGATAGCGTAATAATAACAGTCAGGGCCAACCGTTACGAGACTTCGTAATCGGACAGACAGCTACTAAAGCAAAAAAAAAAAAAATTAAAATTATTTGCATTAATATTTTTATTAAGCCCCCATGCATTCTCTATATTGATTCTGAGAGTTTTGTTATTTCTCTTGTTATTTAGTGTCCCAAAGTCATCCGTGAGAATAAAATTAAAGGCAGTTGGATTAGGTTCCTGATCTATAAACTGTGATTTAATATTCTGCGCTGCTAAATAAATTTTGAAGGTTGTATTCTTTACGTAAAACAGAGTATCGATGTCAGTCCTAGGATTGACGATAAACTTCAGAAATACAATTACGGAAAAGTGACATATCGATTACGGCTACTCACCATCAACAATAGTTGTTACCCATTGTTTAGCATTTGCTATTTTACCGTCGTTACCCTTTAGAGGCCAACCTGATCTTTCCACAGTGCCATTTTTACTTGCTTCTTAATATGTCCTATAACTACAGATTTGTTGAAAATATGAACTGTTAAATACGCTATTCCACAAATTAAAAACTTCCAGTTATTCTTCATATCTTGAAACTTACTACCGTTGACTTTCACTGAAGGAAAGATACGTAATAATAAAATGAAATCAAAGATTAGAATGTCGAAGCATAGTGTGAATGGTTAAAATGAAATGAACTAAAAATCATCTTCTTGTCTAAAACACTTTACTCTTCCAGAGAACTTCGGTACCTCTCAAAATTTTTTCAGCTCTGATGTTTAGCCACATGTGGAAAAATAGCGGGTCTCATGATGCAGCACTGTTTAGCCGTCACAAAATAAAGCCTCAAAAATCAGTAAATAAAACTATTCTTGTACAGTTGCTCCGAATCGCATATACCAACCGCCCTTTGCTGCGACAACTACTCAAAGTCTATTGGGTATTTGATTTTGTTCTGCTTTTTCGGGCCTCCTTACCTCTCCTTCTAGCCCAACCTTTGTTCTGCAATTACGTCTTCATCGGGGAGCTTCTCCTCAACATTTTTATTTTGTGCTGAACTGTTTTGTACCCTTCTTGCATACACACGTGTGTCACGTATTTTATAGAGACTGAATGAATATATAAGGTGAGTATTTCTTCTCTTATCAAATTAAATATTACATATCTTGCTGTGAATTAATTTGTTTGTCCCCATTCCACTTATTGCGTTTCCTTGGAATTATATAAAACATAAGTCTGTAAAAAAAAATCGCGTATAGCCTCCTTTGGCTTCCACAACAGCTGGAAGTCTGTTGGGCATTGAGCCCACAACTCGAGCCACAGAACTAGGAGATTCAAGTAACTCATTCCAAGCTTCATGAATTTGCTGATTTGTCGTGCGTTGACAAATGGGTGGTTCTCACTGAAACGGAGTATCTGCTGATCCTGAGCTTGCGTTGTTTTGCGGCGACGGCCATGAGGCCTCCCATTCAAGTTACCACTCTCTTCCTTTCGTCTGATCCACCTGGCTACCGTCGACTTGTGAAGACCCATAGTTCTCGCTATGTCGGCATTTGAAGATCCCTCTGCATGGAGTATTATAGCGCCCTTGTCTGCCTCAGCCAGATGGGCCATTTAGCGTTGACTGAATGATTCGTCGCGGTTAATATTGGCTGCGGAAACAGCGCTGGCAGGAAACAGACTGCCTCCTCCAAGATGGCAGCCGCAACGCAGTGGCCAAGTATGTGTAACACGGAAATCGATGGCATAAAAGACAGATCGCAAGCCCGTGCCCGTGTCATTACATAGTGGAGCAACTTAGAATATCTAATTTTTCTCAGAAGTGACTGGTCTACTCTTGTCATGTCTTATCCTGATAAATATTACATGAAATGAAATGTTTACGTTTTGCATATGCGGCAGGCCTGAGGCAAGAAACATTTCTGAAATATCTGAGGCAACCTGAAGAACACTTCGTGAATATTATCTGTAGAAGGTTGCCTTATAAGAAGGAAAACGTGTTTATCCCCGCTCGCCGTGTTTCCAGGTGGCGCAGTTTACTCGGAGGCATACATAATTCTCGCCGGGCGTAAGAAGCGACTCAACGAGCGAGGGGAACTCGCCAAATGTCATAGGCTGATTGTCCCGAAACTTTGCTCAGTGAAGGAGAGGACAAAATAAGCGAACATGTGTTTCGGCTTATCTGCAGACACTCTACCGTTTCCGAGAAAACGACGGTCAAAGTTATCAACGCGCTGTTGCTCTAGTGTAGATACCTTCTGCAGCCGAGAACGCAATTGAAGCGGTGGCTACCGTCGTTCCTTCTTAACACTGATTCCCGTGTTCGATACCATATTGGGTTTTTTAATTATTTTATTTTCCTGCCTCTCTATCAGAATTATCTACGAATGTTTTTTTCTAAGTTATGTTGAAATAATGTTGTCATTATTCGCCAATTAACTTTATGTGTAATTAATGAATTAAAAAGTAATAAACGAATGAGACAAGCTGATCTAACATCATCTGGGCTGCCTCATGTATCGTTATAACCAAATATTTTATAAATGTTAATCTACATTCAGATCCGATGATGGCACCTTTAGTGTGTTGAAACCGGTTATCCAGTAAACAATATTTAAGCGATCTTGGCTTCTGAATTATTTCTACAACAGAGTGATCGCCCCACTACGCACTGTGTGTTCCCTTTTTAACTTATTTCTTTACACAGTAAATTAACTGACGAATAACGACAACAGTGTTTCAACATAAATTGGAATAAACATTCGTAGATAATTCAGAGAGTGAGGGAAAAAAAAAGGAAAAACCGGGTTTCGAACTCGCAGCGCAAAGTTCAGAAATCGCTATGGTAGCCGCAGAGCCACCGCTCCAGTTGAATGCTTACCCGCTAAGAGGTGTCTACACTATAGTAACAGCGCATTGAAAACTTTGACCGTCGTTTTCTCAGAAGCGGTAGAGTGTAAGCAGATAAGCCGAGACACGTGTTCGCTTATTTTGTCCCCGCTTTCACTGAGCGAAGTTTCAGCAAGATCGGGGTATTTCCTCGGGAACACAGGAAGAAACCATAGTAATAATGTAATTCAAGGCTCGCAAAAAAAGATTTAAGTGATCCTTTTTCCCGCACACTGTTAATGAGTGGGACGGTAGAGAAATAACCCTAACCTTCTGCCAGGCACGTAAGTCCGGATTGCCAAGAAATCCTGTTGATGTAGTCATGTAGATGTAACGACGAAATTATGTTTTAATTACGACATGTGACTTTCATTTGATTTAAACATCGAAGTTGTTTGCTGTTTCAAAATGGTTCAAATGCCTCTGAGCACTATGGGACTCAACTGCTGTGGTCATAAGTCCCCTAGAACTTAGAACTACTTAAACCTAACTAACCTAAGGACATCACACACATCCATGCCCCAGGCAGGATTCGAACCAGCGACCGTAGCAGTCGCACGGTTCCGGACTGCGCGCCTAGAACCGCGAGACCACCGCGGCCGGCTCGTTTGTTGTTTATTTACTTTTTGTTCAATAGTTTCAGGCATATACAAACACCTAGGCGCGTTAAATTGATATTGAAATAAAGTGTCATGCGTGGACCAATAACAATAAATTCCCACCTACTTGTTATAGTACTGCAGTATCTGCCAGCGTCTTCAGAAGTGGATATCGCATACGAAGTTCCTAGGGTGTTTGTAATGGATATTGCAGACGACTTCGACAAAGTTTGAATGTAGCTTCGTAAAAGTTCCGTGAGCAAACGATCTGAGTTGCTGGCGAATACAGTTTATCCTCACTAGACAGTATATATTATCATTATACATGAGGTGAGTAGGGTTTCGCCGCGTTGCGGTGGCCGAGCGGTTCCAGGCGCTTCAGTGACGAACCGCACGGCTGCTTCAGTCGCAGGTTGGAATTCTACCTCGGGCATAGATGTCTGTGATGCCCTTAGGCTAGCTAGGTTTAAGTAGTTCTAGGTCTAGGGGCTGATGATCTAAGCAGTTAGGTCGCATAGTTCTTGAAGCCATTTTTTGACCTTTCGCGTAAATTTTCTTTACATAAACCGTCGTATCTTTTGATTGCGTTGACATAGAAGCTCACTTTTTTACACCAGCATGGGACCGGTTACAGCAAGAAGTGCGATACATTTCCGCTTATTATGTCCACCCGTTCTGGAGGTAAACGGGTTTTAAGGGTTGGGTAGACCGATAGACGGTCAAGAAAGTGAGACTAGTAGGGTTCCGTTTTTACCGGTTTAGGTGACGAAATCCTAACAACGAAAACACTGAAGATGAGGGCCGCATAAATAACACCCGCTACTCTTTATTCGAAATGTTCTAGTTGCTGTCGATACATAAGCATATTAGTCGTAGCTACGTTTTCTATCCAAATCACGTTTACAGGAATGCAAATAGAATGTATTTGCCTATACACGTGGTAATCCACATCCCAGTATTAATGCCACCGCGTTTTAGAAGTACGAACATTCTCATTGCTAGCTAGCTTAAGAAACACTTCTGCTAATGAACGTTTTCTGGCTGTGGCGAGTCTAGTGGAGAATTCGAAACAATGCAGAATACGTTTGGCAGCTATGTAGCCGTTTATTTCCTGGGGTGGTGCAGAATTATCCTACAAAATTTACTCTCTAATAACAGTAATTTGTTATTTCGATAAACATCCCGAATGATTGTCACATAAGCGGTGACATAAAGGAAGAAAATTCATGTTTTTGAGTCCAGAAAGCTCTATGCAACAGAAACTGCAGATTTTCATTTCGAAATTGCCTGCTTGTTCATGTCTGGGGTAATAATAGAGGGCTGTTTGCCTAGGTTGTCTGCTAGCATAGTGAAAGGAAGGTGTGGTTTGTTTTCGGTTCTAATCTCTATGGAGGCAGGTAGAATATCAGTAAAGCAATTTTAAGAAATTCTCGCGCACCCAATACGTTTTATCGCTACCTTTATTCTGTACTGGCGCCCTGTGCATGTCAATATGACACTCTTGTAGAATTTCATACATGTTACTGCCTACTTTTTCCGCTTCTGTCAATAATGGAATTGACTTAAGCGTGGCACTGAATGATTTTTAACTGAATTTCGTTATGAATCTTCACGCATTGCTAAATTTGCACACTTTCATGGTAGGTCAGCAACGGTAATCCAGTATGACTGGTCTGAACGTTGACACAGACCGTTTCGCGGCCGAATGCGGATAATATTTTGCTACTTCGTAACGATCTGGGGTTCTTTGTCTTACTGAAACAGTTAAAAGTCATCTCGATAAGTTGAAATTCATTTTTATTTGTCCAGTTCATACCAATTAGCGTTTGTTCTGTCAGTTCTGTCTTATATTTACGTGTTGTATTTAACACACTAATCAGCATTAATATAGTCTTACAAATTATGGAATACAGTCTAAAAAAGTTCAGATAGTTTGTCAATTTCACGCCTGCGCATAGTATGTTGGTAGCACTTCGTCGCCTTGCCTGTTATGCTGTGTAGCAGACTTTAAAGCCGTGCGGATCAGCATAACGAAAAGGCGAGGGGTCTCGCTCGTTTTGTCCACGACTGTACATTATGTATCAACCATTCTCTGAGCATTGCTGGTCAATTAAATAAAAATTTAGTTTCTACAGGAAATCATATAACTCTCGTGGCAAATGCCTTTCCGAGATTGATATCTGAAATGCTCCTCCGTGATACTGACAAGGGGCAAATTGATTCAATAATTAAATCACTGAAGACTAAGGACTTTCATGGATATGATGGATTGCCTAGCAGAATATTAAATTACTGTGGTGCACAAGTTAGCTGCCATGTAATATTTTTTTTATTATTGTTTTCTCGAGGTAAGCAGATAAGGAAAGGACAGGTACTTTATTTCATTTTCTATAGTAATGTGTCACATCACCAATAACTTTAATCTTGGCACAATTCAGTGTACCTTTAGCCCATACGGACACAGACTCTGATTCATTTACTTTACGACGATTCCTCGTTTAAAGAACCAATGGCATTGTAGACATATAATAAGAAGTTCCACGATCTCTGTTATACACTTCACATATCTGAAATGTACGATAAGCAATAACTTATCGGCTGATAAAAGTCTCCAGTCCTGATACAGTCTCCACTTTACCACCATGTACTAAAGCCACAATAACCCAACCATTACCATGTGCACTAGCATCAGCATTCGTAAGTCTAAAATTCAGTACGCATCCACAAAACATTGAAGGACCATGAAGAATTACTTGCGAACCTACTCCGCTCTTCGTAGTAATATCTGTGTTATCAATAGCTTCATACACTGTAAGGCGGGAACGCCTTCTCCTCCTAAAATAACGCGGCATAACTAGTCTGCCTCGATGCTGCTGCACGTGCGGCTGCTCGTCGACTGACACCGTCTCACCAGAAACGTCACTTAAATAGCTGCCAGTTATCAGACCGAAACTTCCGGCCGCCAGCAGCAAGACGAGTCCCTTATGGCCGGCCGAAGTGGCCGTGCGGTTAAAGGCGCTGCAGTCTGGAACCGCGGGACCGCTACGGTCGCAGGTTCGAATCCTGCCTCGGGCATGGCTGTTTGTGATGTCCTTAGGTTAGTTAGGTTTAACTAGTTCTAAGTTCTAGGGGACTAATGACCTCAGCAGTTGAGTCCCATAGTGCTCAGAGCCATTTGAACCAAAGTCCCTTATCAACTTCCGGCTTTCCATCAATAGCGTGCGCGACGCTAAGTAATACTAGTAGCGTCTCGCTAGAACGCCCAGTGGGAAACGCAAAGTATATATATATATATATATATATATATATATATATATATATATTTTGTAGCAACTAGCAGCAAATGAATGTTTATATATATAAAATCAAAGATGGGAGAACAGCTCCCCCCACTGGCACCGATCCACCCCTCTGAGATGTGAGTGTCTGTTGGTGAATCAGTATCTGGATGATTTGGGATGGGTCATTTACCATGACCCTATAGGCTTCTTTTTGCTGTCGTGTGACGATTTTTTTTTATTTTCTCAAGATAAGAAAAGGACAGGTACTTTATTTAAGCTTCTATAGTAAAGTCATATCATCAACAACTTTAATTTTGGCACAATTCAGTTCACCTCACTGTGTATAAAGCTACTGATAATATAGCTATTCCTACGAAGAGCAGAGTAAGTGCACAAGTTATTCTTCATGGTCCTTCAGTGATTTGTGGATGCGTACTGAATTTTGCACTTACTAATGCTGATACTAGTGCACATGGTAATGGCTGGGTCACTGTGGCTCTAGTACGAGGTCTTAAAGTGGGGACTATCAGGACTGGAGACTTTTAACAGCCGAGAAGTTATTGCTTACCGTACATTTCAGATACCTGAAGTGCATAACAGAGATCGTGGTACTTCTTATTATGCGTTTACAATGCCATTGGTTCTTAGGACGACGAATCGTCGTAAAATAAATGAATCAGAGTCTGTGTCCGTATGCGTTAAAAGTGCACTAAATTGTGCCAAGATTAAAGTTGTTGGTGATGTAACAAATTACTATAGAAACTTAGACATATTTGTAATTTCTCCTTTAAGAATGGTCAGTTTCCTGAACGATTAAAGTACCCAGTCGTAAAGCCACTTTATATAAAGGGAGAAAGGGATAATGTAGACAATTTTAGACCTATTTCTACGTCATCAGTGTCTGCAAAAGTTATTGAAAAGGCTGTGTATGTAACGATCATTGATCATTGTATATTACATAATTTGCTATAAAATGTACTGTTCGGCTTTAGAAGTCGTTTAACAACTGAAAATGCTATATTCACTTTTCTCTGTGAGGTACTGGATAGATTAAACAAAAGGTTTCGAACGCTAGTCATATTTTTGATTTAACTAAGGCGTTTGATTATGTTGATCAGGAAATATTGCTACAGAAGTTGGACCATTACGGAATACGGTGAGTAGCTCACAATTGATTCACCTCTTACTTTAACAACAGACAGCGAAAGGTCATTATTCACTTTTGAGAATGGCTGTGATGTGGCGTCTGAGTGGGGTACGGTCAATTGCGGGGTGCTCCAGGGATCTGTTCATTATTTATATAAATGATATGCCCTATAGTATTACGGGTAATTCTAAAATATCTTTGTCTGCTGATGACACGAGCTTGGTAGTAAAGGATGTTGTGTGCAACATTAGCTCGGTTTCAAATATTGCAGTTCATGACGTAAGTTCATAGCTTGTAGAATACAAACTAACGCTAAAGACTAAGTTTTTACAGTTTCTAACACACAATTCATCAAAACCTGACGTTTTAATTTCACAGAATGGGCATATGATTAGTGAAACTGAACAGCTCAAATTTCTAGGTGTTCAGATAGATTGTAAATTGCCGTGGAAAGTCCACGTTCAAGATCATGTTCAAAGAATTAATGCTGCCATTTTTACTATTCGATCGGTATCTTAAGTAAGTGATCGTTCGACACGAAAATTAGTCTACTTTGTTTATTTTCATTGGCTTATGTCGTATAGTATTATAATTTGGGGTAACTCTTCCCATTCTAGAAGGATATTTTTGACTCAGAAACGGACAGTACGGGCAATAAGTGGTGTAAGTTCGCGAATCTCTTGTAAGTCACTGTTCACCAGTCTGGGTATTTTGACATTGGCCTCTCAATGGGTGTTTCAAAAATGACCGGTATATTTGAAACGGCAATAAAAACTAAACGAGCAGCGATAGAAATACACCGTTTGTTGCAATATGCTTGGGACAACAGTACATTTTCAGGCGGACAAACTTTCGAAATTACAGTAGTTACAATTTTCAACAACAGATGGCGCTGCAAGTGATGTGAAAGATATAGAAGACAATGCAGTCTGTGGGTGCGCCATTCTGTACGTCGTCTTTCTGCTGTAAGCGTGTGCTGTTCACAACGTGCAAGTGTGCTGTGGACAACATGGTTTATTCCTTAGAACAGAGGATTTTTCTGGTGTTGGAATTCCACCGCCTAGAACACAGTGTTGTTGCAACAAGACGAAGTTTTCAACGGAGGTTTAATGTAACCAAAGGACCGAAAAGCGATGCAATAAAGGATCTGTTTGAAAAATTTCAACGGACTGGGAACGTGACGGATGAACGTGCTGGAAAGGTAGGGCGACCGCGTACGGCAACCACAGAGGGCAACGCGCAGCTAGTGCAGCAGGTGATCCAACAGCGGCCTCGGGTTTCCGTTCGCCGTGTTGCAGCTGCGGTCCAAATGACGCCAACGTCCACGTATCGTCTCATGCGCCAGAGTTTACACCTCTATCCATACAAAATTCAAACGCGGCAACCCCTCAGCGCCGCTACCATTGCTGCACGAGAGACATTCGCTAACGATATAGTGCACAGGATTGATGACGGCGATATGCATGTGGGCAGCATTTGGTTTACTGACGAAGCTTATTTTTACCTGGACTGCTTCGTCAATAAACAGAACTGGCGCATATGGAGAACCGAAAAGCCTCATGTTGCAGTCCCATCGTCCCTGCATCCTCAAAGGTACTGGTCTGGGCCGCCATGTCTTCCAAAGGAATCATTGGCCCATTTTTCAGATCCGAAACGATTACTGCATCACGCTATCTGGACATTCTTCGTGAATTTGTGGCGGTACAAACTGCCTTAGACGACACTGCGCCCGCAGCTCGTGGTCGTGGGGTAGCGTTCTCGCTTCCCGCGCTCGGGTTCCCGAGTTCGATTCCCGGCGGGGTCAGGGATTTTCTCTGCCTCGTGATGGCTGGGTGTCGTGTGATGTCCTTAGGTTAGTTAGGTTTAAGTAGTTCTAAGTTCTAGGGGACTGATGACCATCGATGTTAAGTCCCATAGTGCTCAGAGCCAGCCACGACACTGCGAACACCTCGTGGGTTATGCAAGATGGTGCCCGGCCACATCGCACGGCCGACGTCTTTAATTTCCTGAATGAATATTTCGATGATCGTGTGATTGCTTTGGGCTATCCGAAACATACAGGAGGCGGCGTGGATTGGCCTCCCTATTCGCCAGACATAAACCCCTGTGACTTCTTTCTGTGGGGACACTTGAAAGACCAGGTGTACCGCCAGAATCCAGAAACAATTGAACAGCTGAAGCAGTACATCTCATCTGCATGTGAAGCCATTCCGCCAGACACGTTGTCAAAGGTTTCGGGTAATTTCATTCAGAGACTACGCCATATTATTGCTACGCATGGTGGATATGTGGAAAATATCGTACTATAGAGTTTCCCAGACCGCAGCGCCATCTGTTGTTGAAAATTGTAACTACTGTAATTTCGAAAGTTTGTCTGCCTGAAAATGTACTGTTGTCCCAAGCATATTGCAACAAACGGTGTATTTCTATCGCTGCTCGTTTAGTTTTTATTGCCGTTTCAGATATACCGGTCATTTTTGAAACACCCTGTATATATCCCTTACTGTCGGTTGTTGTTAACAATATCAGCTTATTCCCAAGAATTAGCAGCTTTCACTAAGTTATTACTCGTCAGAAATCCAATCTGCATTTGTATTATACTTCCTTAACTCTTGTGCATAAAGGCGTGCAGTATGCTGCTGCATCCACTTTCAATAAGCTACCCCAAGAATTCAAAAATCTTAGCAGGAAGCCAAGCGCTTTCAAATCGAAACTGAAGAGATTCCTCATGAGTCGTCATTCCTATTCTGTCGAAGAGTTCCTTGAAAAATCAAGCTGATTCTTATGTTATATTGTCGACTGCGTTTACTTAAACTTGTGGCTTGACTTTTTTAGGTTCATAAACATTTTATTTTTCATTGGTTATTACTTTTATGTTGTAATTTCATGTACTGATACGTTCCATGATCTTGAAGATTGCATCCCTAGTTTGGTCCTACGGAACTAAACGTGTAAATAAATAAATAAAAAATAAAATTCATGTCCCCCAAGTACCTTATGCAGTGCCACATACAGAAGACCTGGTACACTAGCTCCTGTTCATCACTGCTGTAATAGCAGGTCCTACCTCATAATAATAGGTGGTAGTATAACACTCTTCCCCCAACAGCACAACTAGTCCTATCACAGGAAAAGCCACCGGCTACTATTAAATTAGTAATACGTTGATAGCCTTATTCCCGTGAAAGGGTACTTATTTCACGGTGATCGTGCGTAATGGAGAGGTATCGGACTAATTTAGATTGTGTAAGGATTTCTACTGAAAGGAAACAGTGGCAAGATAAACGGGAAACGAACCAGGTAATCTGTAATTACGTAAAAGGAAAAGGTCGTAAACCTAATCTGGCAAAGTTATACCCAATACTAGCATGGTTCAGAAAGAAAATTATCTATCGGGATAAATGTACTTGGTACTGAACTTCTGTTTTGTTGATAAGATGTAAGACAGCAGCACAATTTAGCAAATAATGTACCACTGATCTGATTTGAACTACACAGAAGGAGTATTAATGCGTTTAGGAAACGACTGGCTCTCACTAACTCTCTCTTACTGTAGGAAGATAATGATAATTATAGATAAAGGATTGCTAATGCTGGAGCACTACAGACTTGGGCAAGGGATACTTTTGTCAGTCGTCAGTTGTCATTCTCAAAGAGCATTCACTTTCTAATACTATTTAGCTCAAACGGAATATGTGATACCTGGATCCAGTATAGTTTGAATATTTATTGTCAGTTTCTTATTTTTGATTGCTGTTACTGTAATGTGACATTTAAATCTAGCTCAACTATTAACATGGGTGCCCAGAAACTAATCTATCGATAGACTCAGATCGATGCTAAACTCTTTAGTCAAAACATAATATGTAAAACACTGTCAATTATATTACACATGAAACTGTAAACACTATTATTTCAACAAGAAAAATCTTTGAACTGAATACGTTAAATTTTTTCTTAGAAATTGTACTTTGATGAAACTTTAATTGTCCATTTATGAAAACTACGTGGAGTATATCAAAACTTATGCTCACTAAATATTTATGTAATCTACAACTCCACAAAGTTTATTAACTTTTGTTAAAGGAGGTAATTGCTTTTCAGTTCAGTAAAACAGGATACTCATGTTTATCGTAGCACTTGTGATAGGACGCTGTCTAGAAAAATGACTCAGGATAATATCCGGTGGCTCAACACAAAATTTACAGAACACACGCTTATTATTGAAAACGAAATCACATAACTGGTTCATGCAGTTATACGGTATTCGATTGCCAATTTGAGATCTCCTGTGTTAATCAAAAAAGGCGGCGAAAGTATCCATGGCTCACACTGTGTAACAAGCTCTGAAAATTCTCTTCTTAGCGTCGGATTTTCATAGTACAGAGCTAACCAAAGTATGCCATTAATAAAAAGCCAAATTACTTCCGCATCAGAGGCTATACTGTATAATATTGCCGTTCTTCTCGGCTCTCAAGATGCGCACCCTTTGCCTGCTAGCCACCGACTTCATCACGCCACAAACCGTCTTTGCAGACTGTCCGCCAGTCCACCTTTTCTATTCCTGCGTAACTAGTTCCATTGCGAATGGACTTATCTTCAAGTTTTACATGATTACAAACCTAGTTTCCATATGCATGAAACAGTATTACAATTAAAGTTTTAATTTTTACAGTCTTTTACAGCACATTACTTTTGAAATTACATTCATAGATCGATTACAATTACATAAATTATCATAAATGATGAATAAAACATTTACATGGATGTTACATCAAACAGCATGGTCACACAGAAATTACATTAAGTAAAAACAAAGAAGTTATATAAGACCATCACAGGTAATATAGATAATAGTATTATAATATTTCATTAGCGATTACCCCCTTTACTCAACTCAGAATTTCTCTCTCTATGAATATGATGGAGCAAGCAGACATGTGTTACTTACAGAGTCCGCCGGATTCCGTCGTTTTCTTGTTTACGAGGTGTATTCACGCGTCACTGCTGCCGCCTACGCGTGCGTGACGTCAGTCCATTCATCGAACCCGCTCAGCTGGCCACCCCGTCTGGCTGACAGCTCGTGACGTCAGAGCTCACATGACCGTCGAGGGGCGCGTCCGGAGCATGGGTGGGGGTACGGTGGCTCACCCAGATACAATCCGACACGGGGCCGGCCTTGAGCACCCCGGCCGCTGAATGAAAGCGTGTTCCGTTAGACCAGCGTCCGCATGCCGTCTCCACCATTTCTCTTCGGCCACCACAACTCCACTCTTCCTGACTCGCAGGCGGGCATTTCTTGTAACATGTGCACAAATACATTAAACTCACACGCCAATTAATTGATTTACCTTAGCTGTGTTCAATAGGCTAGGCACTCCTGTGTAGTAACACTGTCTCTCTTCATTTCTCTAAGAACAAAGTAGAGCCTTCTTAGCCCTGTTCACTATGATAAGTCCTTTTCTTCATTTCAAAATCTTGTGCATCGCAGCTTACCATAATAAGTATTGACTTAACTGCTCGAATCAAATGGGAATAGTCATTTCCTATGGGAATCAAACTTATCTTCCAGTACACAGGTTTGAACACCGATATTTATTCATTGTCCTGAGCACTCCATTTAAGGATACCCCCGCCCAGCTCAAAGTAACGCTACAGTGTCTAATGATCAGTTGCATATGTATGCACTTTTTGCAACTTACAATACTACTTACTAACTAAATACTTTGTCATCTCGCAAGGAGATTCACCACATAAACAGAGAAAGTTTACATTACACAATCTCTTTTGCCATAACCAATTTGACAACAGGTTACTACAACTACACTACTGGCCATTAAAATTGCTACACCAAGAAGAAATGCAGATGATAAACGGGTATTCATTGGACAAATATATTATACTAGAACTGACATGTGATTACATTTTCACGCAATTTGGGTGCATAGATCCTGAGAAATCAGTACCCAGAACAACCACCTCTGGTCGTAACAACGGCCTTGATAGGCCTGGGCATTGAGTCAATCAGAGCTTGGATGGCGTGTACAGGTACAGCTGCCCATCCAGCTTTAACACGATACCACAGTTCATCAAGAGTAGTGACTGGCGTATTGTGACGAGCCCGTAGCACGGCCACCATTGACCAGACGTTTTCAATTCGTGAGAGATCTGGAGAATATGCTGGCCAGGGCAGCAGTCGAACATTTTCTGTATCCAGAAAGGCCCGTACACGACCTGCAACATGCGGTCGTGCATTATCCTGCTGAAATATAGGGTTTCGCAGGGATCGAATGAAGGGTAGAGCCACGGGTCGCAACACATCTGAAATGTAACGTCCACTGTTCAGAGCGCCGTCAATGCGAACAAGAGGTGTCCGAGATGTGTAACCAATGGCGCCCCATACCATCAAGCCGGGTGATACGCCAGCATGGCGATGACGAATACACGCTTCCGATGTGCGTTCACCACGATGTCGCCAAACACGGATGCGACCATCATGATGCTGTAAACAGAACCTGGATTCATTCGAAAAAAATGATGTTTTGCCATTCGTACACCCAGGTTTGTCGTTGAGTACACCACCGCAGGCGCTCCTGTCTGTGATGCAGCGTCAAGAGTAACCGCAGCTATGGTCTCCTAGATGATAGTCCATGCTGCTGCAAACGTCGTCGAACTGTTCGTGCAGATGGTTGTTGTCTTGCAAACATCAACATCTGTTGACTCAAGGATCGAGACGTGGCTGCACGATCCGTTACAGCCATGCGGATAAGATGCCTGTCATCTCGACTGCTAGTGATGAGAGGCCGTTGGGATCCAGCACGCCGTTCCGTATTACTCTCCTGAACCCACCGATTCCATATTCTGCTAACAGTCATTGGATCTCGACCAACGCGAGCAGCAATGTCGCGATACGATAAACCGCAATCGCGATAGGCTACAGTCCGACCTTTATCAAAGTCGGAAACGTGATGGTACGCATTTCTCCTCCTTACACGAGGCATCAGAACTACGTTTCACCAAGCAACGCCGGTCAACTGCTGTTTGTGTATGAGAAATCGGTTGGAAACTTTCCTCATGTCAGCACGTTGTAAGTGTCGCCACCGACGCCAACCTTGTGTGAATGCTTTGAAAAGCTAATCATTTGCATATTACAGCATTTTCTTCCTGTCGGTTAAATTTCGCGTCTGTAGCAAGTCATATTCGTGGTGGAGCAATTTTAATGGCCAGTAGTGTATGATGACTCAGTCAAAAAAAAAAAAAAAATGGTAGGTCTAAACTGTCGACGCCACATACTTTGCAAAATAGATCACCATTATAGATAACAGGACAGAGATGCCAGTGCATCTCTCAGTCAGAGCTTTGAGGAACGGATACGTCGGTACCCACAAACGTCAACCCCCCAAATGGCAATAAGGCCTCCAAAAAACTCATATTGCATCAATTCGCTGTTTACTGTTAATACATTTAATTCTCACTTACACATTGTCCGCGCACCTCGACACATAATTGTTGGCGTTTTAAACTGTCAGAGTCACAGGAATGATTCACATGGGATCCCCTGAGATCAACATCAACGCATTCAACACCAACTCATGATATTACTCACTCATTATATCACTACCTGAAGATAAGTCACCCTACACTGCATTGCTTAGTGCACACTCCACCTTACTCCCTGGAGGGTACTATGTTGATTTCTTGTACACTTCTCAAAGTGCAACATTGGTTTATGAGCACCAACGCCTCACGGTACACCTCGTTCATAAGCTTTTACCAGGACGACTCTCACTCTCCCTTACAGTTACAGCACCCAGACAGATCCACATTCCGTAAAAACACAATAATAGACATACCACACAGCACATGACAAGTACATCATTAGATAGCACAACACGGCATCATTATCTAACATCCAAAATGTTAGGCATTCCGCCAATGTTGTTAGCTTAGGTTGGCAGTAACCTGGTCCTTATACATACTCCCTCTTACTTCTTGTTGGATAGCTTGTCTTCATCCTCTCATTTCCATCTCGAACATTTATTGCTACATTCATGAATCTGTCATGGTCATCCTCCAGTCCTAGCAATTACAGCAGTCGCAGTGCACACAGCCCTTCCTGAAACACATTTCTCAACAGCAGCCTCTTCTGCTTGGGCTCAACATCTCATGCGGTGCAAGCAAAACTCATACTTCCTCTTACTTAAGCGGTCCTTGCGTTTTTCTTATCTTCCACGGGCATAACTTACCATCGTGAGCACAAATACTCTCTAATAGGAATCAAAAACAATCCCAAAAAAGACATCCTGCGCTCCTTCGGCGCAACTCACAATCTCCTTACACAAGACTACACCTCGAATTAAGATGCCAAAAATTCTTGGGGATACCGCACCTACAATATTTGCCTTTCTTTAAGAAGCCAACTTGTTCTGCCTTTCTCTCTGATCACAAACCAATAATCCCTAATATTAAGTAACAAGTATATCCACTTATGAATTTTTGGTAGGAATTCAACTCCCTCTTTAGACACTACACTTTGTCTTCCATAGTTTTATGTGGATAATATGGTGCATCGCTCGGGATTTCCGTACCCGGATCTTTTCTGCTTCAATAGTGTTCGGGTGTGCTGCTCGCCGAACTCTGAATGGGTCATTGTACACGATAAAGACTCGTTAGGAGCTTATCTTTCTCAGACACCCGGTGCGACTTAATGAGCATATTATCCCCTACTGCAAGTTCGAGATTTCGTATCCTCCCTTTTTGTCTGCGCTGTCGGCTCTCTTTCTTCTTCGTAATTTGGTCAACTGCAAATCTGACATTTTCGCTGTGTCGCAGCCTCATTGTTGGAGGGAAATCAACGAGCTCTCTCACCAGATCAGGTGGCGGCTTGTTCTGAAGCACCGCAGTCAGCGACATCCTTGTAGATCCTTGTGGCAATTCATTTATAACACCTTGGAAATCCTTCAGGGAAAGACGCTGGGTATGGTGGTGTCTATGACAGTAGTTCCTTCACAATGAGTTCGCTCGGGTACCTCTATAGTGCTTATCGCCACTTTTTCGATCTACACTCCTGGAAATTGAAATAAGAACACCGTGAATTCATTGTCCCCGGAAGGGGAAACTTTATTGACACATTCCTAGGGTCAGATACATCACATGATCACACTGACAGAACCACAGGCACATAGACACAGGCAACAGAGCATGCACAATGTCGGCACTAGTACAGTGTATATCCACCTTTCGCAGCAATGCAGGCTGCTATTCTCCCATGGAGACGATCGTAGAGATGCTGGATGTAGTCCTGTGGAACGGCTTGCCATGCCATTTCCACCTGGCGCCTCAGTTGGACCAGCGTTCGTGCTGGACGTGCAGACCGCGTGAGACGACGCTTCATCCAGTCCCAAACATGCTCAATGGGGGACAGATCCGGAGATCTTGCTGGCCAGGGTAGTTGACTTACACCTTCTAGAGCACGTTGGGTGGCACGGGATACATGCGGACGTGCATTGTCCTGTTGGAACAGCAAGTTCCCTTGCCGGTCTAGGAATGGTAGAACGATGGGTTCGATGACGGTTTGGATGTACCGTGCACTATTCAGTGTCCCCTCGACGATCACCAGTGGTGTACGGCCAGTGTAGGAGATCGCTCCCCACACCATGATGCCGGGTGTTGGCCCTGTGTGCCTCGGTCGTATGCAGTCCTGATTGTGGCGCTCACCTGCACGGCGCCAAACACGCATACGACCATCATTGGCACCAAGGCAGAAGCGACTCTCATCGCTGAAGACGACACGTCTCCATTCGTCCCTCCATTCACGCCTGTCGCGACACCACTGGAGGCGGGCTGCACGATGTTGGGGCGTGAGCGGAAGACGGCCTAACGGTGTGCGGGACCGTAGCCCAGCTTCATGGAGACGGTTGCGAATGGTCCTCGCCGATACCCCAGGAGCAACAGTGTCCCTAATTTGCTGGGAAGTGGCGGTGCGGTCCCCTACGGCACTGCGTAGGATCCTACGGTCTTGGCGTGCATCCGTGCGTCGCTGCGGTCCGGTCCCAGGTCGACGGGCACGTGCACCTTCCGCCGACCACTGGCGACAACATCGATGTACTGTGGAGACCTCACGCCCCACGTGTTGAGCAATTCGGCGGTACGTCCACCCGGCCTCCCGCATGCCCACTATACGCCCTCGCTCAAAGTCCGTCAACTGCACATACGGTTCACGTCCACGCTGTCGCGGCATGCTACCAGTGTTAAAGACTGCGATGGAGCTCCGTATGCCACGGCAAACTGGCTGACACTGACGGCGGCGGTGCACAAATGCTGCGCAGCTAGCGCCATTCGACGGCCAACACCGCGGTTCCTGGTGTGTCCGCTGTGCCGTGCGTGTGATCATTGCTTGTACAGCCCTCTCGCAGTGTCCGGAGCAAGTATGGTGGGTCTGACACACTGGTGTCAATGTGTTCTTTTTTCCATTTCCAGGAGTGTATATTGCAGCCCACTGTTCCCAATAACTTTTTCTACATGTCCTACTTCTTTCAGAAGGTTGTTGTCAAATGCGGCCGCAGTAGTCCTGGCTGTCGCGAACCGCAGCGAAGAGAAAGTAACATACTTCGACACCAACTCAGCCGCTACTTAAACATACCGATAACCTTGGCTGGACTTGGGAAGGAGGTGAACAAGTCAGTCACCTCATACTATCGTGTCTGCCCGGAACAATTTGGTATAATGGTTCTTTGCATGATAACGTGCAGGAATAGGCAAAGAACTTTGCAACTGGCGCAATTTCGTTTAAACAGAAATGTCGTTCCTCTCCTTCCCAGGCAGTGAAGGCAGTTGTTTAAACGCTAATTATGAGCATCGCAAAAGCGGGCTTAAACTACGGACAAGTCAAGTGAACATCAAAGGGATGAGAGATACCAAAGATTTTTGAATTTTATACTTAGGCTCGGATTCTATACTTAGCACAAGTGACCCGGCAATCACGCAAATGAGTTGAGATTATTATCTAGAATTACTATGCTATTATACCTGTGCAACTATTTTCGTTTAATTTAGTGATTTCATTTTATTCATATAGGTCTCTATTACGATTTTTAAATTCAATTTACTTTAGCTATTAAATGACATAGTTGCAACCTATACCCACTTCACCACAGTATCTAGCAAGTTGTCTAATGAAACAGTTACAGTGTGTCTTAACAGTGGCCTGTTCACATATCATGAGACAATGGTAACTTAATTGAATCCCGACGACACAAATGACGTACTGATCAAAGGGTGTTAGATTTTTGTATCACTTCTTACGTGCTTTGTATCCTTTAACATCATCACAGTTTTCTGGCTGTGCAGCACACTTAGGCTAGGAGTGAAGCCAGTACTTACCATTAGAGAATCCACTTCATAGTTTCATATTTTGAAAATTGTATAGAAATTCTTTATTTAACAGTGAAAACTGTTTTGTATCTGAAAGTAGTCTTATTTGATTGAGAATTGAGAAATCAGAAACACTCCATTTGTCACCAGAGTACAGATTTCAAAGCTTTAATCATATGTATTGCAACTGATACCTGAAACTTTAATCAATTTAAGTAAGCTGTCAGCACAATGCATGTCTGAAGGCCCTTAATATTTTACTCGGCCGATGAGAACAATAGAAGTTGGGAAGTTTAACAATGTCCACTAACCTTCGTAGCTGTGAAGCTACACTGGTAATTTTGCATCTCTATATAGTGTCAATGAAACAAACACTTCATGAAAATTGTTCATACACAGTAGAATTCATTTAGATAACAGTTTGCAGTGCATAAAAAAACTTTGAACTTGTTGTGTGTGATATTATCAGATAATATATAAAAACACAAACTGTTATTTTGTGTAGCGTTGCTACCTCGTTTTAAGTGAAACTTGTAGGAATTTGCAAGAAAACCACAGTGAAGTGTTATGTTAATTACCACTGGCCTGTAAGAATATAGGTTATAGGAACATGTTGGCAAAATGACTACGAGACAGCCTAATCACACTTGGCGAAACCTGCACTGAGCAGCGGTGATAGCCGGAGTGCGCAGGACGGTGTCTCCACACCAGGGCAAGAACATGTTATGAGCTACTTGACCAGGTGTTGGGAATAGTGCAGCAAATGCGCTCCAAAGCAGTATAAATAGCTTTGATTTTGAGGCACGTTCATTCGCAGTCCAGCAGCACTGCCATGACGTCAGGGTTACGCTAAATGACGAAACGAGTGGGCCCCGCCCACCGCCAGATGCGCCGATGGGTTCGAGACTGGGTCGGGGCAGCCGCCCCTGGTTCTAAGTCCACCCTCTGGAACTTCGTCCCACAGCGCCATCCGTGCTGGGATGTGTCCCGTGCACGGAGAGTCTTCCCTCAACTCTACGGTGGATGCGAACCAGGCCAGAGTCACCTGGACACGAGCGGAATGTAGTTGCCACACAAGAAGGATGGGCCGCTGACGTCAGGGCCTTGGCCGACTAGAGGGTCGCTGGACTGCTGCTGGCCTGACGTCAGCATCACGGGGCGCTTAAGTGTGTACCGTTTTGGCGGGGCGGGAGCCAGTCTTCCGCTAGCAGAATCCTTGCTCTTGTACGGCTTTGGCCATGTTTCCTGCCTTCCTCTAAAAAATTCATTTTTTGTCTGATATTTATACTACAATATTCCTCACACACTTCCTATGACTATCGCCATCTTGGACTCTCTCTCCTCATGTTTCTTAATATCACATCTCTCAAGAGACCCTTGCCCCGTTCATAAACTCAAATACTGCGAAGCCTATTTCATTGTTAGGCCTCTTTCCATGCTTATGCACACACACTTCTAACTCCACATTCCACAATTACAAACTGAAAATGATATTCTTTCTTTTTTAATAAATTATCCTTAACATATTGTAAGTAGTCTGTTTAGGTTTTTATGTTGGTAACGCCATGTAGCGCTCTATATGAAAATCACTGACTGTGCTGTGTGAAGGCTGTGGTTGGTTTGCATTGTTGGAGTAATATTCGCCATTGTAGTGTTGGGCAGTTGGCTGATAACAGCGCGTAGCGTTGCGCAGTTGGAGGTGAGCCGCCAGCAGTGGTGGATGTGGGGAGAGACATGGCAGAGTTTTGAGAGCGGCCGATCTGGTAATTTGTAAGACTGGATGTCATGAACTGAAATATATATTAAGACTTTTGAACACTTTTAAGGTAAATACATTGCCCGCGAAAGGCAAAGGTCCCGAGTTCGAGTCTCGGTCGGGCACACAGTTTTAATCTGCCAGGAAAGTTTCATATCAGCGCACACTCCGCTGCAGAGTGAAAATCTCATTCTGGAAACATCCCCCAGGCTGTGGCTAAGCCATGTCTCCGCAATATCCTTTCTTTCAGGAGTGCTAGTTCTGCAAGTTTCGCAGGAGAGCTTCTGTAAAGTTTGGAAGGTAGGAGACGAGGTACTGGCAGAAGTAAAGCTGTGAGTACCGGGCGTGAGTCGTGCTTCGGTAGCTCAGTTGGTAGAGCACTTGCCCGCGAAAGGCAAAGGTCCCGAGTTCGAGTCTCGGTCGGGCACACAGTTTTAATCTGCCAGGAAAGTTTCATATCAGCGCACACTCCGCTGCAGAGTGAAAATCTCATTCTGGAAACATCCCCCAGGCTGTGGCTAAGCCATGTCTCCGCAATATCCTTTCTTTCAGGAGTGCTAGTTCTGCAAGTTTCGCAGGAGAGCTTCTGTAAAGTTTGGAAGGTAGGAGACGAGGTATTGGCAGAAGTAAAGCTGGGAGTACCGGGCGTGAGTCGTGCTTCGGTAGCTCAGTTGGTAGAGCATTTGCCCGCGAAAGGCAAAGGTCCCGAGTTCGAGTCTCGGTCGGGCACACAGTTTTAATCTGCCAGGAAAGTTTCATATCAGCGCACACTCCGCTGCAGAGTGAAAATCTCATTCTGGAAACATCCCCCAGGCTGTGGCTAAGCCATGTCTCCGCAATATCGTTTCTTTCAGGAGTGCCAGTTCTGCAAGTTTCGCAGGAGAGCTTCTGTAAAGTTTGGAAGGTAGGAGACGAGGTACTGGCAGAAGTAAAGCTGTGAGTACCGGGCGTGAGTCGTGCTTCGGAGGCTCAGTTGGTAGAGCACTTGCCCGCGAAAGGCAAAGGTCCCGAGTTCGAGTCTCGGTCGGGCACACAGTTTTAATCTGCCAGGAAAGTTTCACATTGTTTATTCTCTATCAAAATCTTTCATTTGCTAACTATGCATATCAGTAGTTAGTGCCTTCAGTAGTTAGAATCTCTTATTTAGCTAGCAGTATTGGCGCTCGCTGTATTGCAGTAGTTAGAGTAACGAAGATTTTTGTGAGGTAAGTGATTTGTGAAACGTATAAGTTAATGTTAGTCAGGGCCATTCTTTTGTAGGAATTTTTGAAAGTCAGATTGCGTTGCGCTAAAAATATTGTGTGTCAGTTTAAGCACAGTCATATATAATTTTTCTAAGGGGGCGTTTCAATATCATTGTTAACAATACATGGTCTGGCATCATTAAACTCTTACGCGTGGCATCCGGTCTGTCTATTCGGTGGTTTATTAACCGTCTGTTTTAGAATGAGTTTCGGAACTTTGTCCTTGCGACATTAGTTCCTCTTATGCTTTCCCGTCGAACATACACAAGAAAACCACATGCAGCACTACCATACATATATAACACTTGGACAAGTAGTCCCACTTATTCCTCTCACTGTAGTGCACATTAAAGACTAAATTAACCTCAACCTGCTTGGTTTTCCAGTACTCCTGCTCACCCAAAACAACTTCCATGTACATGCCTTTGAATTACCCCTTAGTGTAGTTGTACGTGGTTTTACTGGTTTGTCTGTTAGACGCACCTCATGACAGCTGTACACTGGCAAGAACTTTCTGTCGCCGACATGCCTCGCTCAGGCCGCCAGAGGGCTACTACTGCAGTGTGTGACCTCCCCTCTCCTTCTTTCTCTCTCTTGCTCCGACGTCGTCGTTTTCTTCTTTTCTCCTCGGCTGTCCAAACACTCTGCCTTCTTCCTTCGCCGTACCGCGGCTATATCTCAGGGCTTTCGACAAAAGGGAGGGAGAAGGGGGCACATATGTGGTTGATCACGATGACATAGTGCTATGTGTGAGTCTCACCCTTACCTCCGTTTTGGGAAGATTGATAACTAAAGCTGAAACATTTCTCGAAAAAGGTAAGTGCCCTCTTTTTCAAAAGGTGAGAATTGTAGTGTAGATTATAATGTTTATCGATCTACTAAATTGAAGGATCACGACACAGTTTATAAAGTTCCAACTTCGAATTAAGATTATTAATCCCAAGGAGCTGACACAAAACTCATCCGTTCCAAAAGTCATTCACGACGAGAGTAGTTAGTTTTCTGGTGTGCGTGTAGTGGTCACCAATAATTGAAAAAATCGTTCCGGTAATTCCATTACAATCTGTTTATTGGTTGCTAACCAACGTATCAATCAATTGACTATTCTGTGATTAATATATGTCGTATTCAAACAGTAAATCAAACCCCATTTACTGTAAGCATCAAGAACGATTACCATAACCTCCAATAATATTTTAATAATTATTACCAAATTAATGTCAAGAAATTATGGGGAGTATCAATTAATACTTCACGCGAATATAACGAGCGATAGTCTACCGCGTATCTCAAACTTCGCGCCGTTATTTCAAAGTCCGCGAGCGATCTGTTTATAACAAAGTTTGACCGTGGCTCTCTAGAATGTTTTCCAACCCAACTACGGATTATGGATTATCAGTTTTAGGTCAATTCTTTAAAATTAAAGAGGAACCGCTCTCGATTACAACTTGTCCGCGCACTTGAGCAACTCAGAAGTTATTATCATTTTCAAAGAAAAAAATCACGCATAACGCTACATTGTGATCTGCTATGTCAAAAAAAAACTCATTACCTATTGATTATTATACAGTGTCAATCGCTCAGCAAAGATTGCACTACAAAAAAAAAACTCGACTTGAGATAACGTCACGCGTTACTACCTGTTTTGACTGTCCTACTCTCACGTGACACAAATTATATCTGACTTTAATTGACATCCCGACAAGATTATTGCTTAATGATTTCGTGGGCTACTCGGACGATTACCCATGTAAAGCTACAAGTGGATGACCGCTACCTACGGATTATGGCTCGGAAGGACACTGAGAGCAAAGTCACCATGTTGAATAATACGTTTACGAGCAACCACAGGACGTCGCGTTACGACTCAATCTGTGTGCAATAGGCTGCATGATGCGTAATTTCACTTCCGCGAAGTCAGTCTTTGCAACCACAACACCGTGCAGCGCGATACATATGGGCCCAACAACATACCGAACAGACCGCTCAGGATTGCCATCACGTTCTCTTCACCAATGAGTGTCGCATATGCCTTCAACCAGACAGTTGTCAAACACGTGTTTGGAAGCAACACGGTCACGCTGAATGCCTTAGAGACGCTGTCCACTGAGTGTAGTAAGGTGGAGGTCCCCTGATGTTTAGGGGTGGCGTTTGTGGGGCCGACGTACGCCGCTGGTGGTTATGGAAGGCGCCGTAACGGCTATACGATGCGAGAATGCCATCCTCCGACCATAGTGTGACCATATCGGCAGCATATTGGCGAGGCATTCGTCTTCATGGACGACAAGTCGCGCACCCGTCGTGCACATCTTGTGAATGACTTCCTACAGGATAACGACATCGCTCGAATAGAGTGGCCAGCATGTTCTCCAGACATGTACTCTATCGAATAAGCCTGGGATAGATTGAAAAGGGCTGTTTATGGACGACGTGACCCACAAACCACTCTGAGAGATCCGCGCCGAATCGCCCAACAGTGCCTTGATGAATTTGTGGATAGTATGCCACGACGAATACAGGCATGCATCAATGCAAGAGGACGTGCTACTGGGTATCAGAGGTACCGGTGTGTACAGCAATCTGGACCACCACCTCTGAAGGTCTCGCTGTATGGTGATACAACATGCAATGTGTGATTTTCATGACCAATAGGCTCTGAGCACTATGGGACTCAACTGCTGAGGTCATTAGTCCCCTAGAACTTAGAACTAGTTAAACCTAACTAACCTAAGGACATCACAAACATCCATGCCCGAGGCAGGATTCGAACCTGCGACCGTAGCGGTCTTGCGGTTCCACGCTGCAGCGCCTTTAACCGCACGGCCACTTCTGCCGGCTTTCATGAGCAATAAAATGGATGGAAATGATGTTTATGTTGATCTCTATTCCAAGTTTCTGTACAGGTTCCGGAACTCTCGAAACCGAGGTGATGCAAAACTTTTTTGATATTTGTATATTTATATATAGTCTGACTTTGCTGATGCATCAAATAAAGGCCAGCGCAGCGGTGGACGAAACGCGAAGAGGATGATACGTCTTTGAAATTTATTAAAAACTATTAGGTTAATACTATAAAACACTGAAGAACCAAAGAAACTGGTACGCCTGCCTGATCTCGTCTATGGTTCAACTGAGCACGCAGAAGTGCCGCGACACGACGTGGCATGGACTCGACTAATGTCTGAAGTAGTGCTGGAGGGAACTGAGACCATGAATCATGCAGGGCGGTCCATAAATCCGTAAGAGTACTAGGGGGTGGAGATCTCTTCTGAACAGCACGTTGCAAGGCACCCCAAAGATGCTCAATAATGTTCATGTCTGTATAAGAGTGTTCCTGGAGCCAGTCTGTAGCAATTCTGGACGTGTGGGGTGTCGTATTGTCCTGCTGGAACTGCCCGGGCTCGTCTGAATGCACAACGGACATGAATGGATGCAGGTGATCAGACAGGATGCTTACGGACGTGTCACCTGTCAGAGTCATATCTAGACGTATCAGGGGTTCCATATCACTCAAACAGCACACGCCCAAAACCATTACAGAGCCTCCACCAACTTTAACAGTCCTATGCTGACATGCAGGGTCCATGGATTAATGAGGGTGCCCTCATACCCGTACACGCTCATCATCTCGATACTACACTCCTGGAAATGGAAAAAAGAACACATTGACACCGGTGTGTCAGACCCACCATACTTGCTCCGGACACTGCGAGAGGGCTGTACAAGCAATGATCACACGCACGGCACAGCGGACACACCAGGAACCGCGGTGTTGGCCGTCGAATGGCGCTAGCTGCGCAGCATTTGTGCACCGCCGCCGTCAGTGTCAGCCAGTTTGCCGTGGCATACGAAGCTATATCGCAGTCTTTAACACTGGTAGCATGCCGCGACAGCGTGGACGTGAACCGTATGTGCAGTTGACGGACTTTGAGCGAGGGCGTATAGTGGGCATGCGGGAGGCCGGGTGGACGTACCGCCGAATTGCTCAACACGTGGGGCGTGAGGTCTCCACAGTACATCGATGTTGTCGCCAGTGGTCGGCGGAAGGTGCACGTGCCCGTCGACCTGGGACCGGACCGCAGCGACGCACGGATGCACGCCAAGACCGTAGGATCCTACGCAGTGCCGTAGGGGACCGCACCGCCACTTCCCAGCAAATTAGGGACACTGTTGCTCCTGGGGTATCGGCGAGGACCATTCGTAACCGTCTCCATAAAGCTGGGCTACGGTCCCGCACACCGTTAGGCCGTCTTCCGCTCACGCCCCAACATCGTGCAGCCCGCCTCCAGTGGTGTCGCGACAGGCGTGAATGGAGGGACGAATGGAGACGTGTCGTCTTCAGCGATGAGAGTCGCTTCTGCCTTGGTGCCCATGATGGTCGTATGCGTGTTTGGCGCCGTGCAGGTGAGCGCCACAATCAGTACTGCATGCGACCGAGGCACACAGGGCCAACACCCGGCATCATGGTGTGGGGAGCGATCTCCTACACTGGTTGTACACCACTGGTGATCGTCGAGGGGACACTGAATAGTGCACGGTACATCCAAACCGTCATCGAACCCATCGTTCTACCATTCCTAGACCGGCAAGGGAACTTGCTGTTCCAACAGGACAATGTACGTCCGCATGTATCCCGTGCCACCCAACGTGCTCTAGATGGTGTAAGTCAACTACCCTGGCCAGCAAGATCTCCGGATCTGTCCCCCATTGTGCATGTTTGGGACTGGATGAAGCGTCGTCTCACGCGGTCTGCACGTCCAGCACGAACGCTGGTCCAACTGAGGCGCCAGGTGGAAATGGCATGGCAAGCCGTTCCACAGGACTACATCCAGCATCTCTACGATCGTCACCATGGGAGAATAGCAGCCTGCATTGCTGCGAAAGGTGGATATACACTGTACTAGTGCCGACATACTACGGAAACAAAGAAAGCTTCACCATAGGTTTAAGAGTAGTCGAATCATAGCTGATAAGGAAAAGCTGAACGAAGCGAAAAAGAGCGTAAAGAGAGCAATGAGAGAAGCATTCAACGAATTCGAACATAAAACATTGGCAAACAATCTAAACAAGAACCCTAAAAAGTTTTGGTCATATGTAAAATCGGTAAGCGGATCTAAATCCCCTATTCAGTCACTCGTTGACCACGATGGCACCGAAACAGAGGACGACCGAAGAAAGGCAGAAATACTGAATTCAGTGTTCCGAAACTGTTTCACTGCGGAAAATCGTAACACGGTCCCTGACTTCAGCCGTCGCACGGACGCCAAAATGGAAAATATTGAAATAAACGATATCGGAATTGAAAAACAACTGCTATCACTTAGTAGCGGAAAAGCATCCGGACCAGACGAGATACCCTTAAGATTCTACAGTGATTATGCTAAAGAACTTGCCCCCTTTCTATCAGCAATTTATCGTAGATCTCTGGAAGAACGTAAAGTACCTAGCGACTGGAAGAAAGCACAGGTCGTTCCCATTTTCAAGAAGGGTCATAAATCAGATGCGAATAATTATAGGCCTATTTCACTTACGTCAATCTGTTGTAGAATAATGGAACATGTTTTGTGTTCTCGTATTATGACGTTCTTAGATAATACAAATCTCCTTCATCATAACCAACATGGATTCCGCAAACAGAGATCATGTGAAACCCATCTCGCCCTATTTGCCCAAGAAATTCACAGTGCCGTAGACACTGGCGAGCAGATTGATGCCGTATTCCTGGACTTCAGGAAGGCATTTGATACGGTTCCGCACTTACGTTTAGTGAAAAAAATACGTGCTTACGGAATATCGGACCAGGTTTGTGATTGGATTCAGGATTTCCTAGAAGAAAGAACACAACATGTCATTCTTAACGGTTCAAAATCTGCAGATGTAGAGGTAATTTCGGGAGTACCGCAAGGAAGCGTGATAGGACCTTTATTGTTTACAATATACATAAATGACTTAGTTGACAACATCGGTAGCTCCGTGAGGCTATTTGCAGATGACACGGTTGTCTACAAGAAAGTAGCAACATCAGAAGACTCGTACGTACTCCAGGAAGACCTGCAGAGGATTAATGAATGGTGCGACAGCTGGCAGCTTTCCCTAAATGTAGATAAATGTAATATAATGCGCATACATAGGGGCAGAAATCCATTCCAGTACGATTATGCCATAGGTGGTAAATCATTGGAAGCGGTAACGACCGTAAAATACTTAGGAGTTACTATCCGGAGCGATCTGAAGTGGAATGATCACATAAAACAAATAGTGGGAAAAGCAGGCGCCAGGTTGAGATTCATAGGAAGAATTCTAAGAAAATGTGACTCATCGACGAAAGAAGTAGCTTACAAAACGCTTGTTCGTCCGATTCTTGAGTATTGCTCATCAGTATGGGACCCTTACCAGGTTGGATTAATAGAAGAGATAGACATGATCCAGCGAAAAGCAGCGCGATTCGTCATGGGGACATTTAGTCAGCGCGAGAGCGTTACGGAGATGCTGAACAAGCTCCAGTGGCAGACACTTCAAGAAAGGCGTTACGCAATACGGAGAGGTTTATTATCGAAATTACGAGAGAGCACATTCCGGGAAGAGATGGGCAACATATTACTACCGCCCACATATATCTCGCGTAATGATCACAACGAAAAGATCCGAGAAATTAGAGCAAATACGGAGACTTACAAGCAGTCGTTCTTCCCACGCACAATTCGTGAATGGAACAGGGAAGGGGGGATCAGATAGTGGTACAATAAGTACCCTCCGCCACACACCGTAAGGTGGCTCGCGGAGTATAGATGTAGATGTAGTAGATGTAGATGCTCTGTTGCCTGTGTCTATGTGCCTGTGGTTCTGTCGGTGTGATCATGTGATGTATCTGACCCCAGGAATGTGTCAATAAAGTTTCCCCTTCCTGGGACAATGAATTCACGGTGTTCTTATTTCAATTTCCAGGAGTGTATTTCGATCGGAAACTTTTCTCTCTGCTGTCACTATTTTGAGCACAGGCTGTTCGGTTGAGCCGTGTTTCACCACGGTAATTCAATGCAGAAATTGTTGGCGTCTTCATAATCGAGCGAACCAGAGTAAAAGCCATATCCGTTACAACAGATGTGACGATCAGCGCTCAACGGATATGTGGACGACAACAGAGTATTAATCCGGTCGGAGCCCGGTCACAACAGGATATGCGCACTATCTGTAGAACAAGAAGAGCCACACGTGCAAGGGCTTACGCTGCATCTGGAAGGGTATCAGGTACTTCTCAACACACGTACTCAGCTGCCTTAAGACCACTACCAGAGCCATGAGACATTCCGCCTCTGCCACCTACGTGCCCACCACGAAAATTGAAGCTATGCAAAACTGCCCAACGGAAGCAGCACCACCACTGTTGCAAACCCTGGAGGATTCTCCTTGTCAGAGAGCTGGGTTCCATCAAACCTGCATTCAGTCACCAGAGGAAACGGGTTTAGTACGTGGAGCGAGAGATCCATCGGAAAGGTAAAGTCATAGATAAGCTAGGCGATGGTGTTTCTCAGAAATCAGTAAATAATATTCTATCCCTCACCAGCTTCCCCATACTTTAAAGTCACATAATCCTTACCATCCTCAGTATGGTAACACTCACCGCTGCCTCGTAATGATAGAGAGTATAACATAGAAAAAATCACCAGGTTTGTTCTACACTTAACTGATGACACGAAGACAAAGCCAAGCGGAACCCTCCAGAGACAACCTATAAGACAGTTATTAGCAAGTCTCCCAATGCATAGCAGCGCTGTCAGAATTTAAGTGGCTTCAGCGGAATCCACGATCTGCAACTGCAAATAAAAGTGTACTGCAACGCAAACTTTGCTCAAGAAAGATAACAGTGGCTACCATACACAAGACGTGGTTTAAACCGGATACCGTTCTACAATTTCGAGGATATAAGATCTACCGACGTGATATATGACCAATAAGAGGTTGCCCATTTCTTTAATAACGTGTTGAAATACACATTAATAATGTATAAACCATAACAATATCGAAATATTCCAAGCGATAGTAGTCAGGCTACCGTCTCGAATCCGCAGAATAACATTTGTAGCCATATAGTCTCGGCCAGTATCGTATAAACACCCAGAAGGGTATTACGCTGTTTTACTGTAGCTGGAGCTCCCATACATATTTTTCAAGGAATTTGATGCTTATAATACAATGTGCGGCTTCGAAATAAACAGTATGGTAGGCGATAGGGTTATCGTGATTACAGACGCGTATAACCTTATCATTAGGTCCAATACCCGGAATGCGATCTCCATCCATCGATGTGCTCTTTCGTTCGCGAAATATCTCTTTGCTTTTTGAATGCAATACTGTTCCTTACACTATGGAATCTGACCATTATGCACCTAACACCCAGAATCCCATCACAGTCTATAACCCACCTAACAAATGGAACG
Organism: Schistocerca nitens; assembly: GCF_023898315.1. NCBI lineage: Eukaryota > Metazoa > Arthropoda > Insecta > Orthoptera > Acrididae > Schistocerca > Schistocerca nitens. The sequence continues at coordinate 399,962,115 of NC_064616.1, forward strand.
CTAAGAAAGGTGAATAATCCAAACATGGCGAAATAATAGATGCAAAAATTTTGTCTTTAATTAACTTGTATTCTTCACGAACAAGATATGCCCTATCCTTACGCATCATAACAACGCAGTAGCATCACTTTCTGTTCTGCAGAACAGGATGTTTGTAGACACCAGCCAACAATAATTACCTGGTAGACTCAAGACTGTTCGCGTTGGATAGCGAAAAGAAGGCAAGTAGGCGGCCGACTCAAGTAACATACAAAGAGAGAGTAGCCCTACTACCTCACTCATAAAACAACGAATACAGCCACCAAGAGCTTTACCAATAATTGTAAGAAAGAACACTGGAAGAAGTCTTGTGAAAAGTTATCAAAAAAACAATTGCGGACCTAGACAGAGGAGCTTGTTGCCACGACAGCTCCTCCTACAGCAGTATATGAGCCTACTGAATTCAGTCGTCTCCTACACTCACAACCTTTGTGGTAGTTTTATCAAAAAATTCTTTCTGTCGGCGAATAACTCAAGACTCTGAAATTCTCAGCGGACACTTCATTTGGATACGATCGTAACCATTATTCTATGATCACAAATTTGTTTTACGACGCTAAAAGTGTTCTCGTCGGCATCTTTGACGATATTTTCAAGGAAGGTGTCGTTCTAGGAAACTGGACAACTCATATATCAATAGCCGTCTTAAAACGTGGGAAATATCCTGGTGAAGCAACATCGTATGTATCCATTGCACTGTTGTCAGGTGTGTTTAAAACCTTTGAACGTTTCAACAAGCTCCGCTTAGAATGGTGTCTAGAAAATCAGGAACTCTTGCAACGAACATAATGTGGCTGTTTTAAAGGTAGAAGTATCCCTAGCATTGGACACTGAAAAAACGTTTGTGACCAAGGAGCTAATTATGAAATGGAAACTGCTACACATTCTCTAATAAATTTTAAGAATTATACATGGTTTGTTCAGATATCGTAAGGTATATATCCAAGATCAGGATAACAAGTCATATGGCTTTCGTGTTGTGACCCATGACTTCCGCTGGGTACGAAATTATGTCCCGTACGGTAAGTCTTGTATGTTGCAGATCTGGAGGCTATATTTGGTATCAACATCAGAGTCCTACATTATGCGGACGACGTTTGATTATACGCCTATTCCCCGTTTTTTCGTGACAGAGCTATTGCTAAATGACGCAGGAGAAGTGTTTGACAAATGGGAGAGCGGCAGTGGACTTAAACATTGTCGCCAGGTTCGTACTGCTAATACGAGGAAAAGGCATGATCACTTGTCGACATAAATGGACCATACAAATTTCCCATACATTCACCTCTTAAACTATTTGGAGTCTACTTTGGCTGCAAACCATCTTGGAATCGTACTACTGAGTAAAGAAGATGGAAAAAGTACAAATGTATTAAGAGCAGTTGTTAGGGTCTGATGGAAAGCGGAACCGACGATACCTTTGATTCTGTATTAGCTCTTGAACCGCTCCGTCTTCCACTATTGAAGCATCGCATACTGTAACGCACCAAAATATGCTTTGAAGAAACTAGGTGTTATCCACCATAGGGTGATCCACCTACCCCTTGATGTCATGAAATCAACTCACAGCAGCGCTCTATTAGTGGAAGCTTCCCAAATATCACTGAAGACACAACTCCAGATGTCAAAAAGATTTCTCTTGAGTCGTTTATCGATATCTGATCATAATTCCATTAGGGCAGGGAGTTAATTCTCGGGCTAACACATCTGTGAATTAATGCGTTTAAACGATCTTCGTCAAATCACCAAGGTCTTCCTGAAATTGGAGAGTCACTAATATCAAAACGATTCACCTTAAAACGAGAAAACCATTTTGTTGCCGTGGTCTGTCCACTGACATCCCCAAACACGGCGCAATTGTTTCTGGCGCCTTCCGCTGCTGTCACTCCTCTGTTGAACTCAAACAGAGGAATATGTCGGAAATGTTCCTATTTTTCCACTTGAAACTTCATTTTCTAGCGTCCACAGCTCCACTGACTATCTCAAAATGACAAACAAAAACGCTACAAAATTATGCAGCAACCTCATATCTATAGCTTACTCTTTAAATTAAGACTTGTGTGTGTAAATATGGACTCAAAGTATCTTGAATAAGAAACTCCATGTGAAATCATTGTAAGAACAGACTTCTGCGGAATGTAATCTCCTTAGTATGTTGTGCTGTCCACATGGCTTATGCTATCGTGTTAACGGTGTACACTTATAACTACTGCTGACTGTATGATAAATGCTGCCAAAGGTCAAAATAAATAAATAAATACCTTGATAAAAAAAGGGATCCTCTGCGCAAGACTACAGGAGACTCTTAACCAACTTCCTGGCATGTTGCTACGAATTATCTCATCAGCGGCATCTTCGTTATTTTTACTTATTTTTACTTATCGTCCTTACCTTGCGACACTGCGTCCAAGCATCGACTTCAACCCTCCGGGGAAAGCATTATTCAGGAAATTCTAAACCTGCACGAGATACTAAGAGGGAAGAACCCAGACAGTCGTGTTTTTCATTCTCTAGCCTCCAACAAACAGTTGTCACTAAGAAGTCACAGAATCGATTCTTGACTTTTTAGGTGTTTTAAATATCATGCCTGCTTGTATTTACAACTTACGAACCTGGCTTTAAAGTCCCGCTTGGACCACATTTGATATTTTTGTTTTTTTTTGGTACTTCCACAAGTTTCCCAGTTATAACAATCGGATCACGAAAAAATGACATCATGTCTGTCTGCTTTCTCTGTGAGCACGCTCATCTCCAAAACTAATAGAGGTAGCTTGGGGCAACATACGTGCTTTATTTTATCAAAATCAGATTACGGAAAAAGTCATACTGCAATTGAAAACTTTTCTCTAAAATTGTCATCTCGACTTAGTAGTTCGGATATTTAATCATCACTGCGTAGTACACGAAAGGAACAATAGATGGCGCTGTTAGTTTCATAGTACACCACAGAACCAATAGAAGACACTGTCAGTTCTTCTTAACTCAGTGACAGATGTACTTTCGGAAGTTTATGTCAGTGACAGAATTAAGCGCAGCAATTATATCTTTACGAATAGAAACTAACAGTGAATTTCATTGACTAGGATAGGCTATGTGGTTTTACAGATTTCGCTTTGTGTATCAAAAATTTTGCTTTGCTTCTTTCCCTACGTTTTATTTAAATTTGACTTCTTTTCTAGAAAAATAACAGAAATAACCACTGCAATCAGTCTTATCTTTATGAGTACTAACTAACACTGAATTTGAAAGGCTAGGATGTACGGCTTTACTGATTTCGATTTGTGTATCAAAAACTTAATGACTTTTGGTTTTCTGCCTTCCACAGGTTTTATTTGTATTCTGTGGTAGGAAAAACGATTTTATTATGTTTGCTTTGTGATCTGGGTAAATGCTCATTACATTTTTATTTATCTTTGTTTACGAATAAAAATGCCTGGAAAACGGTCGACTCTTTGTGAATACACCAGAACGGCTAAATGACTAAGGACAATGGTCTGAACGATCCAACGAAGATCGTGAGTCGAGACTTACTGCGGCTTAATAACATCAGGCTTTCACTTGGTCCTCGGAAATCCTTCTGAAAGTGTGCCACGATGTAACTGTGATCAAGATCATCATGGATTATCTTGTTCCTCAGAACCCTTCATTCACAGAAGCTTAAAATTACTTCTCTCCGGGGTAACATAGTAGCGTAAATTTTGACGGGAAGTGGCGCAGGCTAGTCAGTTTTGATGTCTCGAATCCCACTTGTTCCTAACAATGTATCATCTCGCTTTAAATGCGTGCAATTCCCGATAAGCTTATGTTATGCCACGACCCTTAACAAAGCACAAGGGCAGACACTGCGTGTTGCGGGCATGGACCTTAGTGTCAGTTGCTTTTCGCACGATCAGCTCTACGTGGCTCTCTCCTGTGTTAGTGCAGAAAACCAGCTCTTCGTTCATGTCCATTCATACTGCTTCAAACTTTGCATACCCACATTTCAGAAGCCTGTTTTGGAAGTCATTTTTACGTATCACTTCATTCACGAGATATTTACGTAGCCTAGCTAGAAACTCAAAATGTTACTGTCGGGAAAAGTTCCCCCTAATTCCCTTACGTACACATATGCTTTGTAAGCTCTTCTGTAGATACACAATTAAAATTCAGGTGTGAAATCAACATCTCCCACTTTTTAAATGTCTCGTCATTCTAACACCTAATGTTTTGGATTCCTGAGAATATCATTCACCTTGGCGCTAGTGTCCATCAATTTAGCATGCATGAGTGACAATTGCCTGAAGAAGCGGTATTTTTTGCGTTCCTGTACGGACGCAAGAGAAAATCTTCCACATTAATGGTGATGGATATTCGCCACAATTTTCAGTCAGTGTGGTGCCAATGAGTAACACAACTAGACTTAACCACAGACTGCCATTTTAAATGTACAGAGCGTCATGTCTCACATGCAGCAGACAGGACTCTTGCATTGCATGAAATAAAGTCGGTCTGTCTACCCTGGATACTGAAGGTTTCTTTTTACACTTTTCATGCTGGTAGCTGCTTTGTGCTGATGTGAAGCCTACTGACCCCTCGTTGTAAAGCCACGATCCAATTTCCTCTGCCCTGAATTTTTTAAAATAATTATTCCAAAAGCTGCAGGCGTACTACATGGGACTTCCTGTTCTTGTACCTAAATTTCGTCCTCTTTATTAGCCTGAAAGTATTAATATGTGGATGGTCCATAATATGAGTCTCCTACTTGATGTTCGGCTTATAGAGAAATTCCTAGGCGTTATTCAGCAGGAAGTGTCCACGTGAAAAGGCCATATACACAGGGAAACAGTGCTAAGGGCGGATGAGTGTTTTGCTGTGCCATCTCACTTCTCTACAAGGACACGGAAGTGAAAATGCGTGCCCCTAAAGGCCTTAATTGATGGTATATATCAATCAGAAGTAGCAATGTCCTACTCTGTCAATGTCAGCTCATCGTGACAGCTATAATTACCGCACTTTTTTTTTATAGCTGTATAATCTCCATCCATCACCCACTGGACTCTCACGGCCTCCAGTATGACGAATTCGTTCCCAAAATGAGCTGCCAGGCAAATATTTATTTTTAAGGTAATTCATTCTGTGCCCTACTTTTAGTACTAAAATTTAATTGAAACCCATAAAAGCTTTTTATAAATTTAAGAAATCGGGGAAAACAAAGCATGCTAATAGGCTGGCAGCACCGCACTGCATTTCTAGTTTGGAAGAATGCATGTAAACGTCCAGTTTCTCCGCGATAGCTGACGTAGCTCTCCGTAGCGCTTAAATGCAGTCCATTATGTCCATGGCACTACGTGCGAGTGGCAAGTTCACTCATTTTGCAAGGAGTTTTTCATAGTATATATTGGGACAAGCATACTGTCGCACAGGTTTGTGAGGATTTGAGAAGTCAAACAACAGTAATTTGACACTAAATTGCTTCATACCACCATTAAATGTTTCTACACATGTTGGTAAACATAGGATCAGATCGTTTCGCTATTCTTAAAACAGACTGGGTAAACCAAGAGCCACATGGTCTATGTATCCATGAAACAGACTGGGTAAACATAGAACGAAGTCAAGGGTACAGTGGAAAATGCGCTACTGCAACTATCCAACGAGTAGTGATCAGTCGAAGTTACGCTTGATGACATTAGCGTTGATCTGTTCCATTCTTTCTTGTTTGTGGCTCTGTAGAGTTGTACAGTTTCCAGTATACTCTTTGTGTGTGTGTGTGTGTGTGTGTGTGTGTGTGTGTGTGTGTGTGTGTGTGTGTGTGTGTTTCAATTGTTTATTATAAATTATGAACATTACTAGTAACAATCTTTTTGTATCAGGATGTTAACAAAGGGAGGATGCTCCCGAATTTCACGTGCACAGTGCAGCTGACGTATTTACATATGACACGAACGTAGACGATTATGCTCTGCATCTACATATATACTCTACAAGCCACCATATGGTGCCTACCGGAGGGTACCTTGTGCCACTAATAGCCATTCCTTTGTTATTTCACTCGTAAATGGAATGGTGCATACCGGAGGGTACCTTGTGCCACTACTAGCCATTCCTTTGTTATTTCACTCGTAAATGGAGTGAACGGAAAACGACTGCCCATGTGCATGCTCACAGGCCCTGAGTTCTCATATCTTGTCTTCGTGATCGTTATGAGAGCTGTGTGTTCCTGGCAGACGGATCGTTCAGCATTCTGTTACAAATGCCGGTTCTCTAGCTTTCCTTAGTAGTGTTTCACTAAAAAAGTCTTCTTCTATGCAGTGATCCCCTTTTGAGTTCACGGAGCACTTCCGTAGCACTCGAGTGTTGATCGAACCTACCGGTAACAAATCTAGTATCTCGCCTCTGAATTACTTCGGTGTTTTCTTTTAATCGGACCTAGATGGGATTCCAATCACTCAAGCCGTACTCAAGCATGGAAGCTGGCAAACGTGTGATTTGTCTTCTCTATCCATCGTCTCGGTGGTCATTCCTGCACCCTTTTCCATCGAAACTTTACCTTGAATGATCATCTTTTCCAAGTTATCCTCCAGTCGTCAAACTATAAGACGGAAGAATTGCAGGATTCACTGGAAACATGTAATGGACAACCTGTTCTTCACCCTGAGTTCTTAAGGAAATAATTTATTGGTTCTGCAGGTTTCCTCGAACTCAGAGATGTTTTCGACGCGATGATGGACACTAACTCTGAACAGCAGTGCAGTGCTCATCATTACCGACATGGTCCGGCCTTCTCTCCATGTTCCGTTATTCCAGATGATTTTACATGTTTCATGCATGATTTCCAGATACAAATCACCAAATGCCTTTATCATTTTGGAACTGATAAGATCAGGTTCATATGCTTTGTTATTTTTCAGTTTAACTATTTCGGACTTCTTCTTTTAAGACGTTACATTTCTCCTCCACCGGAAAGTCTGTGCGATCAAGTTTTTTTTTTTTTAATTTTTATCGGTATACACTTTGTTCCAGTATGTTTTCCATCGATCATCAGCTAGTTCTATATTGGTGAGAGGTGTGTCATCTTCCTCTTCTACAGCCCATGTTCTTGATATGAAATATCTTGTTAGCTTCTTTATTACATTGGACATCCACCTGGTCTCGTTGGAATCCTGGAATTTCTCAGTTCTCTCGCATGTTTCAACTGTGTAATTATTCCTGTCCCTTAGGCCAATTCTCTGTATTCACGTACATAAATGATCTAGGTGATAATCTGAGCAGCCCACTTCGATTGTTTGCAGATGACGCTGTAATTTACCGTCTAGTAAAATCATCAGACGATCAATTCCAATTACAAAATGATCTAGGAAAATTTCTGTATGGTGCGAAAAGTGGCAATTGGCACTAAACAAAGAAAAGTGCGAGGTCATCCACATGGGTACTAAAAGAAATCAGATAAATTTTGGGTATACGATAAATCGCACCAATCTAAGGGCTGTCAATTCGGCTAAATACCTAGGAATTACAATCACGAGCAACTTAAATTGGAAAGACCACATAGATAATACTGTGGGCAAGGTGAAACAAAGACTGCGCTTTGTCGGCAGATCACTTAGAAGATGCGACAAACCCACTAAAGAGACAGCCTACATTACACTTGTCCGTCCTCTGCTGGAATTTTGCCGCGCCTTATGGGATCCTTACCAGGTAGGATTGACGGAGGACATCGAAAAAATGCAAAGAAGGGCAGCTCGTTTCGTGTTATCGCGCAATAGGGTGAGAGTGAAACTGATATGATACGTGAGATGGGGTGGCAGTCACTGAAACAAAGGCGGTTTTCTTTGCGGCGAGATCTATTTACGAAAATTCAATCACCAACTTTCTCTTCCAAATGCGAAAATATTTTTTGACACCAACCTATGTAGCGAGAAATGATCATCATAACAAAATAAGAGAAATCAGAGCTCGAAAAGAAAGATTTAGGTGTTCCTTCTCCCCAAGCGCCATTCGAGAGTGGAATGGTGGAGAAGTAGTATGAAAATGTTTCGATGAACCCTCTGCAGGCACTTAAGTGTGAATTGCAGAGTAACCAGGTAGATGTAGACGTAGATAACTTGCGGTGCTGCGGAGTTCCCTGCAATGCTTTCACTTTCAGTACTTTTCCGTCCTCAACGATTTATATGGTCTTGTCAGTTATCGGTTATTTTTATTCTTCACTGATATGTGTGACTACTTCCTCAGCAATGTCAACTAATGTCTCCTTGAGGAACTTCCATTTCTCTGCAGATGTCGTATTACCTGAGTGATCTGTCGAAACTTTTTCTTGAACGCGATTTCCAAAAATTTCAATTTCAGCCTTTTGCTTCAGTCTTCCAGTTTTTGGAGGCGCTGTAGGTCTTGGTTCCAAGGGTTAAAAAATTCATTTTAATACAAAATAGTCCGCAGCTCGTTGTCGTGCGGTAGCGTTCTCGCTTCCCACGCCCAGGTTCCCGGGTTCGATTCCCGGCGGGGTCAGGGATTTTCTCTGCCTCGTGATGACTGGGTGTTGTGTGCTGTCCTTAGGTTAGTTAGGTTTAAGTAGTTCTAAGTTCTAGGGGCCTGATGACCATAGATGTTAAGACCCATAGTGCTCAGAGCCATTTGAAATACAATATAAATTGAAAAACAATAGTTGTTGCAGTAGTATTAGATAACATCCGGAAATAGCTATACGTAGAAGTTTCATCCCCCTTCAGTTTAAAGTGGGTAATAGTAAATAATGTTAATTTTGACCAAATCACTGAATAAGATGTGAATAACCGAACAAAACCAAGCACCTCACCATGGAACTAATGTCATAATGGAATAGCTAGTGATATTCGAGAGCTCTTCATGAGCAATACTTATAGTAGCGATAATTTAATGTAACGCATCTGCTCTGGCCTGCCTCTGGGAGAGAAATTGAAGAATTGTTCTTAAGAAGTCACTAGCTGTGTATTTCCCTCCAGTCGAGTTAAGAAAATACAGATAAGAAATTTAATTAGTATCTCAAAGCGATCTGTAACTAAAAAAGACATTATGTTAAATTTGCTGATAAATAAACAATCAGACTAGCTTTTTTAACATCTCAAAGGAATCAGCGTCCATGTATGAGTCATGTAAAATATTTATCTGTGAAGTTTTTGTAGTAATAGGTACTGTATGAGTAATTTTGTGGGTTTTTCGAACGATACATCGAGGCAATATAGGGGCAGCAGCCATGTTAGCCTGGGTCAGTTTGCTGTGCGACATCGGTGAGTCAAGCCGTGCCAAGTTGAGTGGAGTGTCAGTGACGACTCAAGTGCTTAAAAATTTTTGGTTGACAAGAGTAGGAAGTTTTAGACACTAACCCTGAACGGCATAGAAGTGTTAAAGCTTTGTAAAATTTCTGTCTAAACTCGTGAACTTTAATTGTCAACAGCAGCATGATGTTAAAAACTAGTTAAATTTCTACATACATTCGCGGATTTTAACTCTAAACAGCTACGTGGTGTTTAAAGACCTGTCAAACTGCTGCATAGATTCCTGGACGTTCAAAATTTATCGTTAACCATTTTTTGGAACTATAACTTTGAAGAGCAACTCTGTGTGCCGGACTGAGCGCTTTCTTATCAATCTCGTCGACCAATCTGTCGTTGTACTCACAATATTGAGAAAGGGTGCAATAAAAATTACATAACAGTACCCAAGTTGTATTTCGCTAACCATAATCCTGCCTCGAAATTAGACATGTTTTATTAAGATCATAGAAGAATAACAGAATAATGGAACGGGTATGCAACTGCTCCTAGACACCTACGAAGGCAATGAACTTTAAAAATCGGTTGCGCACTTAATTAAAATCTTTCACACAAAAAGGAGTGTGTAAAGAAAGAGTTCTTAGTTGCAAGTATGGAGGCTCTTTCATTTTAATTTATGAAAATCAGCTGTTAAAATTATTACTTTTACTTTCGTACCTTGAGATGCTGGACACTTTCAGTTTTGGACAGAACAGTTACCCTCATTAACCTTGTAATGTACCTGTTCAGTTTTATATTTAGGTTGGCTGATGGAAAAGTATTCTTTTACGTAGCTTCGTACATTAGCATATGAATTTAAGTTGGGATTTTATTACAGAAGATATCTCGGGTCGTCACCTGATTTGACCTATTACTTAATTATCTTGCGCGTCAGCTTGGAAAGAAAAAAAGCAGTTAGTGGATAGGCTCCAATTCAGGAAAAATTTATGTAAGTTTGGTATACCTTGATAAATTCTGTCGGAAAATCAGGTTGGGAAATGGCATTAAATATATTAAAAATCATACACTTATGAGCGAAGCTGGCATGAAAGAGCCTCGATAGGGAATTGGATAAATAGCAGGCGAGTCACTGAACGTCAACACTGCCTTTTACTACACGTTTATTTTGGGATTAAATCTTTAAAGGGGAAGCAGATAAAGAAACGTATATTTAACAGGAAAACCTTAACGTACCGCCGGCCGCGGTGACCGAGCGGTTCTAGGCGCTTCAGTCTGCAACCGCGTGACTGCTACGGTCGCAAAAAAATGGGACTATGGGACTCAACAGCTGTGGTCATAAGTCCCCTAGAACTTAGAACTACTTAAACCTAACTAACCTAAGGACATCACACACATCCATGCCCGAGGCAGGATTTGAACCTGCGACCGTAGCAGTCGCGCGGTTCCTGACTGAGCGCCTAGAACCGCTAGACCACAGCGGCCGGCACTACGGTCGCAGGTTCGAATCCTGCCTCGGGCATGGATGTGTATGATGTCCTTAGGTTAGTTGGATTTAAGTAGTTCTAGGTTCTAGGGGACTGATGACCTCAGATGTTAAGTCCGATAGTGCTCAGAACCATTTGAACCTTAATCTAGTATAAAGTGTTGGTTCTGAATATTGCTAGTAAAACGAACTGAGATGCCTACGTGAATAACACGATCATTTGAAGCTGGGAATGCTGTGGGAAAGATGGGTTATGCACGCACACGTTCCGACTAACCATTGATCGCAGAGAAACAAGTCGTTCAATAATTTAATAAAGGAAACGAGATCTAAACTGGGTTAGAGAGAGACTAGACACGATGGTCGAAAACTTTAAAGGAAAGTTATTCCCAACTTTATAAAAAAAATTACGTCAGATTGCAGCTAAGAACAATGAATGGGAACTACGTCATTGGAGGAATTCTTCCGAAAGATAGGAGCCACCGACAAACAGTAATAATCATGTGGCTACCAACTAAAAAGAAAAATTGATAAAATATAAAAAAAATTCCGACCAGAAAGATCACGAAATCGAACAGTCAAGCACTAGAATTCATCTAAGCAAGGAAACTGGTTCATTTGCAAACATAGAATACTAACACACTGCTGTGTCGGCCGAACAAGACAGCTAGAGAAAAAGCACCACAGGCGCAAAGATACGAGCTGGTGCCAGTGCCATAGAGACTCACCACTAGCGCAAGTTCCACCAGCGCCACGAGCGGCCTTGAGGATGAAGATATCGACTTCGCCTTGGCCAATTTCCGGTCGAGTACAATCCGCCAATGACCGGACGACAACGGACAGAATCCTACTCGGAAGATAGAAGAGCAGCTCTCGCCCACTTGGTTATGTATCATCGTCCAAGGCTGACTTAGACAGGGAATGTCGTTTACTGAACTCTTGCAGTGAACAGGTAGTTGTCGTAAACTGCATTTGCTATGTACTGTGAAGTTTATCTACGATTATTTGCACTTAGCTATTGAGGGCCTTTATGCGATTTCCGTCTTTCTCGGCGTATTCCACTGATGAATTCTTCTCGGGTTATCAGCCGAAAAGAATTCATCATTGAGGGCCTTTTTTGTGTTATATTACATGCAGTGTTGCAGACTTCATTATACGACAACTCACAAAGATAAGTAAACCTTTTTAACTTTTTAACTCATTTGTGTGACTTTGCTACTAATTTGTTGGAGTGTTATGGAACCTTCGTTCTCCTACCCTGTTACCTGACTCTGGGGCATAACTGTGTAATAGTGACAGGGAGAAATTGTCTTCGCGGTGTACTGCACCAGAAGCCGTTTCACGAACTCAAAAACTCGGCCAACCGTAACAACAGTGGCAACTCGGCCTCCACAGCAGCAGCGACGAGGCCTTTACAAAACTGGCGACGAGACTTTACAAAAAGCACAATCTCACGAACAAAGACATGGTAACGGCTACCAACCACGTACAAAGAATAACTCACGCAAATCTGCACAAAACATAGTGGCCTTTTTCTAATATGACTACCGAATGTTAAAACCATACGCAGTGCTCATAACCAGTTGCACGATTCATTCAGGAATCTGGTCACATTATAGATCCATGTGCTCTTATGCCCCATACTCACAATGTTATAGAACACAAAGAAAACACTGATAAAAATTTCAAAAGTAGCGAAAGTATTCTCAGTTTCTGCCTACACAAGGTGTCTGGAGTTATACTATAATAGCTGAAACCCACTGAGAAATGAATTAAGGGCTCGATTAAGATGAAACTTGCAAATTCACAAAATTACAGCTCTAAGAACTAAAACTAGATCTTACCTCTGACGATTTCCGGCGCAGTGAGCCTCCCCGCTTCTCACCTACAGTTCCTACCGTGGACCGGAAGTCAGGGCTCAGACAATATGCATCTTCTACCTTTGCCAAATTAACAATCGCTCGCCGGTGTCTCTCTGACCCAGTATAGTTCCCCTATACTACACACAAAAGTATGTTAACCTGTCCCAACATTCAGAGAAATTTTACCCAATTACCCCAAGTCCAAAGACATATATAGGGTGGTCCATTGATATCGCATGTCCTCACTTCATGAGACAATGTGCAGACGTTTAGAATTTAATCAAGGGAAATGGCACAAAGACTAGTGATAAGAACCTTTACGCCACCACCTCTCCTCCCCTTGTCGGCCACATACTGGTAGTGAAAATATATGCCACCAGCTTTCGAACCGGCTTACCATCAAATCGAGCATCTCTGCACATGCGTGCATTAGAGACCTCGGCTACTTTTTATTTTTTTAGCTAATAATTATTATTTTCCTTGTGTAAATTGTCCTGAGGTGTTTTCCAGACTCCTTAAGTAACTCTTCTTGGTATGAGCTTCTTCATGAAAAAACATAGGTATAAAAAAATGGTTCAAATGGCTCTGAGCACTATGGGACTTAACTTCTAAGGTCATCAGTCCCCTAGAACATAGAACTAATTCAACCTAACTAACCTAAGGACATCACACACATCCATGCCCGACGCAGGATTCGAACCTGCGACCATAGTAGTCGCGCGGTTCCAGACTGTAGCGCCTAGAACCGCTCGGCCACCCTGGCCGGCAACATAGGTATAACTTCACATAACTGAATAAAATAAGATCTTCGTGGAAAGAAAAATAAATAAAGCTCTATGAAAAAACTTTCTATAAGACCTTCAGTCAACTTGACTGAGACAGATTTCGAAAAAAATTGTAGAGTTTTTTATATATTTCTATTTTACCCTGATTTTTAAAACTCTGTGTTGCTGAATTAAATAAGCTTTAAGCTTAAGTTGTTTCTGGCGTTAAATACAAGACGTAAGAGACCAAGTAATCCAAATACCACACATAGCTGTTTCGCTATGCCGGCGGATATGAGTGCGAGTCTGTTCGTAATATACACACATCGAAAAAGTTCTGCATCACCTCGGTTCCGAGAGTTCCGGAACCTGTACAGGAAACGGGAAGAAAGATCAACATAAACATCATTTCCGCCATTTTTATTGCTCATGAAAAACACATTGAATGTTGTACCACCATACAGCGAGACCTTCAGAGGAGATGGTCCAGAGTGCTGTAAACAAGTACACACCGGTACCTCTAATACCTAGTAGCACGCACTCTTACATTGATGCATGCCTGTATTCGTCGTGGCATACTATCCAAAAGTTCATCAAGGCACTGTTGGTCCACATTTTCCCACTCCTCAATGGCGATTCGGTGTAGATCCCTCAGAGTGGTTGGTGCGTCACGTCGTCCATAAACAGCCCTTTTCAATCTTTCCCAGGCATTTTCGATAGGGTTCACGTCTAGAGAACATGCTGGCCACTCTAGTCGAGCGATGTCGTTATCCTGAAGGAAGTCATTCACAAGATGTGCACCATGGGGGCGCGAATTGTCGTCCATGAAGATGAATGCCTCGACATTATGCTGCCGATATGTTTGCACGATCGGTCGGATGATGGCATTCACGTATGTACAACCGTTACGGCCCCTTCCATGACCACCAGCGGCCTACCTCGGCCCCACATAATGCCACCCGAAAACATCAGGGGACCTCCACCTTGCTGCACTCGCTGAACAGTGTGTCTAAGGAATCCAGCCTGACCGGATTGCCTCCAAACACGTCTCCGACGACTGTCTGGTTGAAGGCATCGGTAAAGAGAACGTGATGCCAATTCTGAGCTGTCCGTTCGGCATGTTGTTGAGCCCATCTGTACCGCACTGCATGGTGTCGTGGTTGCAAAGGTGGACATCGCCATGCACGTTGGGAGTGAAGTTGCGCATCATGAAGCCTTCTGCACACAGTTTGAGTCGTAACACGACGTCCTGTGGCTGCACGAAAAGCATTATTCAACATGGTGGCGTTGCTGTCAGGTTTCCTCCGAACCATTATCCGTAGGTAGCGGTCATCCACTGCAGGAGTAGTCCTTGGGCGGCCTGAGTGAGGCATATCATCGACAGTTCCTGTCTCTATGTATCTCCTCCATGTCCGAACAACATCGCTTTGGTTCACTCCGAGACGCCTGGACACTTCACTTTTAGAGAGCCCTTCCTGGCACAAAGTAACAATGCGGACGCGATCGAACCGCGGTATTGACCGTCTAGGCATGGTTGAACTACAGACAACACGAGCCGTGTACCTCCTTCCTGGTGGAATGACTGGAACTGATCGGCTGTCGGACCCCCTCCGTCTAACAGGGGCTGCTCATGCATGGTTGTTTACATCTTTGGACGGGTTTAGTGACATCTCTGAACAGTCAAAGGCACTGTGTCTGTGATACAATATCCACAGTAAACGTCTATCTGTCTTCAAGAGTTCTGGAAACTGGGGTGATGCAAAACATTTTTTGATGTGTGTATTTTCTATGAGTATTTCTTATGGAGCCGTGTGGGTAATATAGGTTAATCTCTTACTAACTGACGACCACGTTTGGTTTTGATCGGCGCACACGAAATGGTATCCTAGGATATCTTGCAGAACACACTTAGTGTAATACGCACACGATGCCAGTCCTATTGGAAATAGCCTCTGTCGCGTGAAATAATTTCGGTGACAGATGGCATACCTCTGTACAAAAGCAGTAGATATGTTGAGGTTGATCTTGTTTTGTCACATTCTGGTATTTTTATTTTCTAGCACTGAATATAGCTAGGGAAGTTGGGAGTATCGGTGAGCAAAATTATTATTGTCCCATGGCAGACGAAGGAGTTTAGCGGTTTTTCGAGACTGTAAAAGGCTCTAAGTGAGTACGGATTAATTTCTGGCTGGCTTGGACTGTGTCAAAAAGTGGCTGCGTGCGCTTTAATTAAGAATTAAGCCAGTATAATTCTTACCCTTCTGAAGAGCTTGCAGTTCTTAACTCTCCGATTTCACGGTCAAAACGTAAAAGTAATAGCAGTTTTCTCCAGGTCAGCTCATCAGAGAATCCCTCTGCCTCCTGTACATCGATCTAAAGCAAGACAGGTATTTTTTTCCGTAGATCCTAAAACTAACCATAATCGTGAAATATAGCACTAGGAAATAACCCGATCGTACCTCTTTTGCCATTGTAAATCCCTTTTGTGTGCTGCAGCTAACGATTCCATCGAGAATCATTCTCAAATTGTGGGAGTGTCTGATTTTCAGAATTATTAAATTATTTTTCTCTCACTAAGCGGTCAACAATTTCTCTATCCCCGTCAATAAACGTAAGTCACACAGAAGGAAATTTTACACGTGCCAGCACTTTGCTACTGACAACGCCACACCACTGCGATCTGACGTTCGTGGGCAGACAAGATTTGTTGATATCACTCACCCAATTCGTTCTAGGATGTATGATTTGTCTTGAATGTGTGGGAATTCATTCTAACATTATTCTGTGTAATCCTGTCGTGGATAGGCGTAAGTTGTCCTCACCAATGATAATGATATCAATGTAATATTGCCTGACGTACGGAAAGGGGAATTCTGAATTGAATGTGAATTGGGGGCGAAATTTATGCGGGTCTGTAGTGGAGCATCAAAGTTTTTCTGCCGATATTGTTCTTTCTTGAAGGATGCCATACGTGTCCTTTGACTGCTCGGTTAGCCGTGCGGTCTAACGCACTGCTTTCCGGGCCGGAAGGCGAGCCGGTCCCAGGCACGAATCCGTCCGGCGGATTAGTGTCGAGGTCCGGTGTGCCGGCCAGTCTGTGGGTGGTTTTTGAAGGCAGTTTTCCATCTGCTTCGGCGAATGCGGGCTGGTTTCCCTTATTCCGTCTCAGTTACACTATGTTGGCGATTGCTTCGCAAATACTGACTCCACTTACGCGTACACCATAATTACTGCAGCACGCAAACATTTGGGGTTACACTCGTCGGGAAGAGGGAAGAGGGGGAGGGGGTGTCACTGGGGACCGAACCGCACAATAAACCTGGGTTCGGTGTGGGGCAGCGGTGGGGTGAGTGGACTGCTGTAGCCTCTTGTGGGGTTGTGAACCACTGAGGGCTATGGCGGGGACGAAGCCTCTCCGTCGTTTCTAGGTCCCCAGTTCCATACAATATAATACAATACGTGTCCTTTACGAACGTGATGCGTAAATGAATCTACGGATTTCGTCGACCAGTTGCTCCGACTGTGGTTGGTGTTGCTGTAATCTGGAGTGGTACTTTAATCATATTTGCTGCCCATATAATACACGCCCCGGCTGATAGGATCTGATCAGCTTTGCTGTTTTAGGTACTGTAGCATAGACGACGCTACCAATTTTTATTTGGTAGCACATACGTATATATAAAGTTCACTGTTTATAAGCGGTCTATGTACCACTGTCGTTGT
The DNA here is from genome assembly GCF_023898315.1 of Schistocerca nitens. Taxonomy (NCBI): domain Eukaryota; kingdom Metazoa; phylum Arthropoda; class Insecta; order Orthoptera; family Acrididae; genus Schistocerca; species Schistocerca nitens. The sequence continues at coordinate 399,979,213 of NC_064616.1, forward strand.
TCCCGTATTACACATCACATTATCGCGTTCTAATTTGCCACTTCATTTGATACATAATCAGAGGATACGCCAGAATGTATTCCCTCGTTGTTTGCGTTCTGTTGCAATCGGAAGTCACTCCGAGTGAGATGGTGGGCTTCCGCCCCTGGCTTGTAAAATGGTGGCTTTATCCTTGTTATGATCCGCTCCACTGTACTGTTCATAAGCTTCTGACATTCTGCAGCCACTCACTGTCACGGTCGTGCGAATTCTATATAACTGTTGCAGCAACGGCTCTAGTGGTAAACCAACTAGAGCTGTCGGTAATGCACATCTTGGCGGAGTCCTTGTCATAACAATAGTGGTGCAGAGAGAGACTGATAAACGTTAATTTTCGTGGTAGTATTACCCACACACCGCACAATTATCTCAACAGATCAGTCGTTGATACCGCTTTGAGGCATACACTTCTCTACGTATGAGTGATCCACTCCATAGTATGCGTTTTTAAAGTACAGGGAAATTAGCCTCTCAGGCCATCACTGTCACATTCCTGTGTGTTTCAGTTATATTGGTCGTACTTTACCTAGGAATTGCACTATGTTGATAATCACCCAAGACTCGGTGTATAGTTTGTTTTAGCTGTGTATCGAGAACACGGCTGTAAAGGTTGAAATCAGTATTGAGACACATTACTGGGCGAAAGTGCTGTATTTTTTTCGGAGAAATTTTTTCAGTTAAGATGATGACTTCTTCCGTGAAATTAGATGGCAACGCCTCTCTTAGTGGTAGATCATTATAAATTTGAGTCAGTTTCGGTTCTATTAAACGCCAAACGCGTGAATAAACTTCTGCAGTGGTTCCATCAATTCGCGGGGACTTATTAGAAGAAATTTGTTTCCTTAGTACAGGTATTTCATCTTAATTGATAGGTTGTACTAATGACTGATTTTCAGAGACATTCTGGTATGAAGACTGAGATAACCAAGTTGAGATATGAATGCCTGGCACTTCCGTATGACAATACAGATTCTGAAAACGTCGTAAAACTTAGTTTTCTACGAACGTTGTTCGGAAAGTTAGGAACGATCGGTCGCGAAATGGAAACCACAGTGAAAATGAAAACTGTTATCTTTGCACATTTAGCTACACCTTCCAGGTACTTCTCTACATCGTCGCCGCTCCGTCTTAGACATTTGTCGGAGCGTTATACCAAATTTCAACACCATCGTCATACACTCCTGGAAATTGAAATAAGAACACCGTGAATTCATTGTCCCAGGAAGGGGAAACTTTATTGACACATTCCTGAGGTCAGATACATCACATGATCACACTGACAGAACCACAGGCACATAGACACAGGCAACAGAGCATGCACAATGTCGGCACTAGTACAGTGTATATCCACCTTTCGCAGCAATGCAGGCTGCTATTCTCCCATGGAGACGATCGTAGAGATGCTGGATGTAGTCCTGTGGAACGGCTTGCCATGCCATTTCCACCTGGCGCCTCAGTTGGACCAGCGTTCGTGCTGGACGTGCAGACCGCGTGAGACGACGCTTCATCCAGTCCCAAAGATGCACAATGGGGGACAGATCCGGAGATCTTGCTGGCCAGGGTAGTTGACTTACACCTTCTAGAGCACGTTGGGTGGCACGGGAGACATGCGGACGTGCATTGTCCTGTTGGAACAGCAAGTTCCCTTGCCGGTCTAGGAATGGTAGAACGATGGGTTCGATGACGGTTTGGATGTACCGTGCACTATTCAGTGTCCCCTGGACGATCACCAGTGGTGTACGGCCAGTGTAGGAGATCGCTCCCCACACCATGATGCCGGGTGTTGGCCCTGTGTGCCTCGGTCGTATGCAGTCCTGATTGTGGCGCTCACCTGCACGGCGCCAAACACGCATACGACCATCATTGGCACCAAGGCAGAAGCGACTCTCATCGCTGAAGACGACACGTCTCCATTCGTCCCTCCATTCACGCCTGTCGCGACACCACTGGAGGCGGGCTGCACGATGTTGGGGCGTGAGCGGAAGACGGCCTAACGGTGTGCGGGACCGTAGCCCAGCTTCATGGAGACGGTTGCGAATGGTCCTCGCCGATACCCCAGGAGCAACAGTGTCCCTAATTTGCTGGGAAGTGGCGGTGCGGTCCCCTACGGCACTGAGTAGGATCCTACGGTCTTGGCGTGCATCCGTGCGTCGCTGCGGTCCGGTCCCAGGTCGACGGGCACGTGCACCTTCCGCCGACCACTGGCGACAACATCGATGTACTGTGGAGACCTCACGCCCCACGTGTTGAGCAATTCGGCGGTACGTCCACCCGGCCTCCCGCATGCCCACTATACGCCCTCGCTCAAAGTCCGTCAACTGCACATACGGTTCACGTCCACGCTGTCGCGGCATGCTACCAGTGTTATAGACTGCGATGGAGCTCCGTATGCCACGGCAAACTGGCTGACACTGACGGCAGCGGTGCACAAATGCTGCGCAGCTAGCGCCATTCGACGGCCAACACCGCGGTTCCTGGTGTGTCCGCTGTGCCGTGCGTGTGATCATTGCTTGTACAGCCCTCTCGCAGTGTCCGGAGCAAGTATGGTGGGTCTGACACACCGGTGTCAATGTGTTCTTTTTTCCATTTCCAGGAGTGTAGAAGGCCTGTGCTTTCCGATAGTTCTCTACGCTGGTCTATAGCTCGTAGCCTGCGCACAATTATTGTCTTCGTATCCAGCCTTTCATGTGAACAGAGATGATACTCAGGACGAGCCAGTTAGGGCTGTGTTGTGGGTGATCGAACCTTTCACATCGAAAAGGCTGCAGGAGCGTCTTCACTGCCCCTGCAGAGTGCGGCTGAGAATTGCCATGAAGAAGGATGTTTGTGGCAGTTGTGATAGGTGGGCTGCATTCATTAAGGCGAAGCCTCTCAGAGGGCCCTCCTACTTGGCGGGAGACATTGTTGTTCTAGGAACCTTTACTCGCTCACAGTGCGCTCACAACTGAAAAGAGCGTCTTGATACGGTCGATGGGCATGCTAAATACACTGCGCGAAACGTCTGTGAAAAAATTCGTCGGACTTTGTGGTTTCCATTTCGCGACCGATCGCTCGTCACTTTCCGAATAGCCCTCGTATCTCATGTTGGTCGTAAGATATACAGTCCTGTGAGTCTATTAACGCTTTAATGATGTGATGTTGTGCACCTTGTCGCTCTTTCATAATATATTTATATTTTAGATTTTTGCTGAAATTCTGCTGCAGAATCCTTAGATCTGATATATAGCAGAGTGGCAACATGCGTTAGTTGCTCAGTTGTAGCTATGTACTGTTTCGCTTCTTTTTGTTGTATATTTTTGGTAACCTCATAAAGCTGTCTCAGCGCTAAGAAATAATAAGTCTGAGAGTGGTGTCCCCAACGTACAGTTTCCCTAGGAAATTGTTTTAATTCGCTCATAAGTTTCGATTTCGTATACACTGAGGTGACAAAAGTCATGGAATACCTCCTAATATCGTATCAGACCTCATTTTTCCCGGCGTATTGTAGCAACTCAACATGGTGTCCACTCAACAAGTCGTTGGAAGTACCCTGCAGAAATATTGAACCATGCTGTCCCTGTATTCGTCCATAAATGCGAAAGTGTTGGCGATGAAGGATTTTGTGCACGAAATGATCTCTCGATTAAATCCCATAAATTTTCGATGGGATTCATTTCGGGAGATCTGGGTGGCCAAATCATTGGCTCGAATTGTCCAGAATGTTCTTCAAAACAGGAACATGGCACACTGTCATCCATGAAAATTGCATCGTTATTTGGGAACATGAAGTCCATGAACGTCTGCAAATGGTCTCCAGGTAGTCGAACATAACCTTTTCCGGTCAACGATCTGTTCAGTTTGATCAGAGGACCCAATCCATTTCATGCAAACACCATCAAAAATGGTTCAAATGGCTCTGAGCACTATGGGACTCAACATCTTAGGTCATAAGTCCCCTAGAACTTAGAACTACTTAAACCTAACTAACCTAAGGACATCACACACACCCATGCCCGAGGCAGGATTCGAACCTGCGACCGTAGCAGTCCCGCTGTTCCGGACTGCAGCGCCAGAACCGCTAGACCACCGCGGCCGGCAAACACCATCCAAACCATTATGGAGCCACCACCAGCTTGCACCACCTTACAAAATGCGTCGTTGACAACTTGAGTCCATGGCTTCGTGATGTGTGCGCCACACTCGAACGCTGCCATCAGCTCTTTCCAACTGAAATAGGGACTCATCTGACCAGGCCACGGTTTTCCGTTAGTATAGGGTCCAACCGATATGGTCACGAGTCCAGGAGAGGCGCTGCAGGTGATGTCGTGGTGTTAGCAAAAGTACTCGTGTCGGTCGTCTGCTACCATAGCCAATTAACGCCAAATTTCACCACTGTCCGAACGTTCCACACTAATTTCTGCGCTAATTTCACTCGGTGTTGCTTTTCTATTAGCACTGACAATTCTACGTAAACGCCGCTGGCTTCGGTCGTTAAGTGAAGGCCGCGTATGTACGATCAAATCTGCTTGCTGTTTTTACAAAGTATGTGAATGCCGTTTGCATGAGGTGGTCTTTGCGCCACGTGTGGGTGAATTTCGCTCTTTGACCAAATTGTGTAATTCAGTGTCCGGCAAGAGTTGTGGGTGTTCGCGACCTAGGGAGCAATTGTCACTTGCGTTTTAAAAAATTCGCGTTGTTCTAATTCCGCGCAAGTGCCGAATGGAACATTCACGTTGATTAACTGTGTCGTTTAAACAGCATGATATTCCTCCTCATGACGCAAGCAGAAAGGCGGGACTACACGGTATACCTCGTCTATACAAAATTACAGTGCCCGCAGTACCACCTATACCTGTGTATGTTCGTACCAAATAACGTCTGTAATTGCGAGAGAAACTACCGCTTGCAATATACACTGACGGAAAAATCTCAAAACCAAACCATAATTAATGTAGAGAGATCAACTTCGGCAAATACATTTGCCTAGGTAACATATTTAAGTAATTAAAATTGCATGATCACAGGTTAATGTAACCGCGAGATAAGCCATTGCAAATGTAAATGCTGGTACATCAATAACCAGCGTAACCGCTAGGATGTTGAAGGCAAGCACGTAAACGTTCATGCACTGTGTTGTACAGATGCCGGATGTCAGTTTCTGGGACGGAGTTCCATGCCTGTTGCACGTGGTCGGTCAATACAGGGACGGTTAATGCTGTTTCTGAATGGCGCTGGAATTGTCTAACGGTGGCGTCCTATATGTGTCCGACGGGAGACAAATCTGGTGACAGGACAGGCCGTGGCAACCTGTCAGCATCTTGTAGAGTATGTTCAGTTACAATAGCGATATGTGGGCGAGCGTTGTCCTGTTGCAAAACACCCTCTTGAATGCTGTTTGTGAATGGCAGCACAACGAGTCGAATCACCAGACTGACTCACAGATATTCAATCTGAGTGGGTGGGTAACCGTGAAAGTGCTTCTGCGATATCGCACCCAAGAACATAACCGCAGCCGTAGGTTCAGTGAATCTAGAAGGCAGACAGATTGGTTGCAGGCCCTCAATGGCCTCCTAACCAACACACGGCGCGGAGGGAGAACCAGTTTTCATCAGAAAACGCAACCGACCTCCACGGCGCCCTCCAATGAGCTCTCGCTTGATACTATTGAATTCGCAAATGGCAGTGTTTTGCGGTCAGTGGAATGCACACTACAGGGCGTTTGGCTCGGAGCTGTCCTTGAAATAACCGATTTATAACAGTTCGTTGTGTCGCCTTGGTACCAACCGCTGCTCAAATTGTTGTTGCAGACGCGCTACGATGCGCATAAGGCATGTGGTGAGCGCTATGATCTTCCCTCGCGATAGCGACATGTGGCTGAACGAAGCCCGGTCTTCTTGTGATGGTACATTCCTGTGACCACCGGTGCCAGAGCGTGTGTAGTGGCTACGTTCCTGCCAAGCCTTTCTGCAGTATCGCAGAAGGAATATCCAGCTTTTCGTAGCCCTATTAAAGGACGTATTTCAAACGCAATGAGGCACTGACAATGGCGTCTTTGTCACTTTAAGGGCATTCTTGGCTAACATCAGCTTATCACATCCAATCTCAAACGTAACTAACGCTGACAACCGTTACAGCGCGTATTTAAAGCGAACCTGATTTGCATCATTATCTTATACAACTGCGTGAAATTCGAATACACATAAACTTTAAGGTGTAGAAACACGTCTACCAACTTTATGTCGCAGAGCTCCTTCTTGGTGTTGCGATATTTTTCCGGCAGTGTAGCTATGTTCATCCCTGTCTCGTATCAATGAGTCTTCAGTTCTGTTATCTTTGTTACGAATGTAATTCTGTTAACACTTATGGTTGCTATGCAGTACGTTTTAGCTCGTTGTTCACTTAATTACATTGTATGATTATCAGCTCATTGTGTGTCAGGATCATATTCTAAATCCTTATGCAACATTACTTGTTCGTTCCGAGCTTCAGTATTGATCTTCTGCTAACTCCTGGCTGGGTGAGGTGATAGGGCTTTGTTGCAGTTTTGTTCACGACCGTGTCAGCGCTATTTTTTATGGTGTTTTCTCGGACTTCACTGTTTGCTTTAGCTTCCGGTATTGACATTGTCCTGTTCGGCGGCTAATGTTCTTTTCTCTCGTTCGGTGAGGGTGGGTTTCTGGCGAGGCGTGTGTCGTGTAGTGTGACAGACATTATATAAAAGCTGCGCTCCTTTCTTCTTCGGTGAGGATGCTACAGTTTCGTTAATGATCTTTGTCTGTATTGGATGTTCGAAGTTTTCACTTAGGGTCATGCCTACGTCAACACTGACAGGTCCAATTTCAGTATGCATTGGCTGAGATGATTGCGATAAGGAGAGATCGTTCTCCGTTTCAGATTATGAACACAGCCTTTCTGCTAGTTGGGGAGTGGCGTCTGTGTTTCCGACATTACTCGGGGCTGCTATCTCTAATTCGTTCCGTCGTGACATATGAGTAGTATGTTTTTTCGGACTCTTCAGAGCTTGCCTGGCTGCTCCCGTTCGACACAGCTGTCGTTTAAGGTATCGTAGCAATGTTCAGCTGATGACTTCCCATGTTGATTCTCTGCAACCAATTAGTTACACGTAGCTGTCGCATTGTGCCCGCAAATGACCCGTCTGACCGCATAAGGTGCATATTTACGGCTGCCCGTTATAAGCGACAAGAGCGCGGCATCCAATAACATTTATATACGACGGGACATGTTTCGTAGGGCCGGCTCGTACGGATATAACCGCGTTAGGGACGTTAAAGTGAGATGAGAGTTCGTTGTACACTGCTCCTGTCGAACATGAAACACTTTTCCATAATCTGTCAGTTCCAACTGGATCTGCCAGTCAGGAATTTCAAAGGTTAAGTTGTAAACAAGAATAGTGGGTAAAAATCCCACGCATGACACTCTCACTTAAAATCATCTCTCCCAACAAGTTATTACAATCTACCTCCCCTTTTGTACGATTAATGATTATTTGACACGTTATTTCGGAACGCAGCTTTATAAATATCGCATTTTTGAAAAAACAAATTGTAGTCCAGATACATCGTCAGAGGTTACACAAGCAGACGCCGCAAGCCAGCCATATATCTCATTAATTATCGATTAATTACTGCCAAAGGAAAGTTCAAACCTTTACGTATTCAACCGCATTTATGACTTCGTAATGAGCTGAAGCGCATTACATACAAGTTTTTATCTTCAGTTACTTCACTGGTGTCACCTGAGGCAATACATAAGCTCTTTTCCGCCGGCTGCTAAGGACTCAGCACGTCACCTGATGTGCATATTTCCGTTACGTTCGCGACGGCCGCTGCACAGCGAATGGACCTCGGCTACCGAGGCAGGCACCATCTCACAAGATGACGGCGAAGGAGAAGATCGAAGCGATGACAGTGAATCTGTATAAGACAATGGAAGCAAGAAAGGCCACATTTGATAGGTTGATCCACCCTATAGTGTACCGAATAGCTAACTTGGTTTGGCACAGAACACGCCTACAATCAAAGAAAGATGTTGGAAAGATGAAAACGTTTCACTTCATGTATGAGAGTCGATATAGGATAATCGCTATGCAACAACTGCAGTGGAACTAATGTGTCCGAAAACACAGAGCGGTAAGGGGAACACAGACAGCTTCAGGATGTCTATAGAAGTGGAAACAGGAATCCGTATGCTCACCAGGAAACGCAGGAGCAAAGGAAGAAGATGGATATATGTCGTTAATGAATAGAAAGAGCAAAACGTAAGCGGTTGAAGGTAATACACCACGTGAATATGGTGATACAGAATTATAACAGGAATCACAAGCAACGCATCTGAAATAGAGAAAAGGAGTATCACTAAAGAGACAAAATAAACTGAAAGGAGGACGTAGAGGAGAGAAATAGATATATTCAACAGTTGCAAGAAGAGAAAAGGAAATTGCAGTAACACATTCAAAAGAAGTGACGAGTAAAAAGAAATGGAAAGAATTTCCAGTGGTTGCGAACAACCTACGCAATGAAAAAACATGATGTTTTTTCGTGCTGATAGATAAGCACCTTTGCTAGCAGGCTTCACAGGCTGTTACCAGGCGAGGCTGCATGCGTCCTTAGAATTTCTGTGGGGCTGAAAAGTTCTGAGCCGGCGTGACGTAAGGCCATCGCTCCAACATTGAGGTGAACATGTTAACCACACATAGAGCGTTGACGCTGTGCAGCATGGGTCTCAGTACATGATTAAAAGTTGCGTCTTTTCATAATAAAACGAAGCAAGTACAAATATTAGCCATCCAGACCTAACAGTATCTGTCGACCTCTGCTGTTTACGTCGAGAACTGGTTCACGCCAGCCGTCGACTCGAAGTATATTATCCAGTCTTGTCTTCAATTAGCCACTGCTGTTGCTGCCGTTGGTCTGTGGGCCAAACTTAGAAGTGATGTGGGCAGGACCTGAACTGGAGCCATCTGGCTGGGTTCTGCGGTAGGCTAACATCAACCAGCTCCTGGTTGTCTCAGACGCATCCTAGGTTTGCAATTCGTGCTCGGGAGCCTCCCGAAACCGACCTACTGCCAGGCCGCCGCCTGCGCTACGTACAACCGCCCTGCCGCCTCAGACATTCGTCTGCTGCCACTAATGCTGCACTCTTTTCCAAAGACCCTGGTTCGGGCACCACGCACGTCTCCTCTATGCAGAGCCTGGCACTACGTGAAAAACCCACCAGTACCTGTCACTGCTGGCTAGTGTGTCCAGTGCTGGGCCGGCTATGTAGCAACAGCTCCTGACCCAGAGCCACTGGTACACGGTTACGCCACAAAGCTACCGCACCGCTGTGCTTCGTTAAGCTTAACAGCTACTAACGCCGCCACACGCTACCACTTGATTTCCTGGTGTTGGTTCCACTGCCCAGGGACAATAACGCCACTGTCCACAGCGGCTGTATGAATCTTGTTGAACAAAATATGTTGTTGACGCCACTGTCCTTATGATCCCACGACAGCCCAAAAACTGATTCTTCGCACCTACCGCCCAGCTACCAACCTGAGATGTCTTCCTGACATTTTACAGCATCAAGAACGCTCGGACCATCTTGGCGTCATAATAGTATTAATAAATATGTTTGAACAGCTGTCTTATACAATCTGCAAGTAACAGGTCAAGTAAGGACAGACAAGAGCAGCAACGCCTAGGGGGCGCCAGATAGTGATAGTGAGATACTTTGGCGACTGCAGGTTGAAAACAAAAAGCCATAATGAATAGACTGAGTCATATTTGACCAACCAAAGGCAGATAAGGACTGAGCTTTCAGACTGGTGCTGTGCATTTTTTGTTTGAACAATGCTTAATAGGACGGTGCAAGTAGGTTGTCGAGACGTGAGCGTGCAGTAACAAGGAAACTCACTTAGCATTGAATTTGGGGAGCACGTGATCACCGCAAGGGAGCAGCGACCGCGTAGCGGCGAGCAGACGACAAGCCTACAGCCGGCCGCCCTCGCCGTGTTTCAGCAACGTAAGCAGCGCTCCATGTTGTCACAGCAAACACCCCTACCAGCTGGCAACGAGCTTCTGTTCATTCGCCAACAATAACTGCATAGGACAGGTCAGCCGACGACTGCAGTGGTTGCGTGGTTCTGCACACTAGTAACAGTCACACAAAACAAGAGATGGCGGTAGCTGAGTCCTTGTCCTATGCATTCGCTCCTGCTGCATGCCGAGAATTTTATAAATATGTGTGGACAGCTGTCTTACACAATTTGCAAGTAAAAGGTAAAGTAAGGATAGACAAGAGCAGCAATGTCTAGGGGACGCCAGATAGTCATCGTGAGATACATTTGCGACTGCAGACGCGTATAGCGCGTGTGGTGCGGAGCATGACAGCATGCATTTTTGTAACTTCACTGGTTCAAATCGGACGGCGCAAATTAGGACGCGACCCGATGGGAACGCGACACACGCCTGCACCAGGTAGCCCGGCGTCGTTGTGGCAGTTCCTCGCGCGAGAGGTAAGGCGGAGAACGGGAAAGCAGTCGTGAGTGCCACATGCTCACTTCGGCATGGCGCATACGGGCAGTGGATGTATTGCCCATCCAAAAAATACAGCCTTACAGTACACTGAATTTTTATTACGATTGAGTAGTGTTTCGTCTTTTGCCATTTAAACGCTCCATCCCTTTTAATTAGTACATTATACTTTTCAGTTACGTACATCTGTATTGTTTTGTTTTCTTTATTCTTTTGTCAAGAACAATGCACAGATCAATAACTGGTGAGCCATCAGCCACTGGGATTATATCTTCTGCCTCCACAATGTTTTCAGATCGTAAGAACGGACAGACGATTCATCGTGAGGGTAGGCTAATGGTTCAAATGGCTCTGAGCACTATGGGACTTAACATCTATGGTCATCAGTCCCCTAGAACTTAGAACTACTTAAACCTAACTAACCTAAGGACATCACACACACCCATTCCCGAGGCAGGATTCGAACCTGCGACCGTAGCAGTCCCGCGGTTCCGGACTGCAGCGCCAGAACCGCACGGCCACCGCGGCCGGCAATTTCCTCAGGCATGACCCCTTTGTGCGCCTGGTAAAAAGCGTCCGAGATCTGAGGTACATAATTTTCACTCTGATTACATGGATGTGGATATAATAAGAGACATTACACTACGTACATGTGAACATCGCGTTTCCACTGCAAGCTAGGAACAGTCGAGAAACCCTCACGAATGACAATGTTTTGATTGGCTCGTCGTGACGAGGAAAAGGATTTCAGTGGCTGCATTCACACTATCAGCGTTAATAAACTAACTGTACAACAGGGAAGACAAATGAAGAAGTAGTCAGTATTATTCCGAAAGTATGAATATCTTGAAGAGTATGGTGATTTGATATATTTAATTTGGTGAAATGTATTGCTGACAAGGGCAGATCTACATTCACGACAATGTTTCTCGAACGACTTGAACTCTTCCACTCACAAGGCAACCTGGCTAGCTTCCGCATTCCTGCGCGGCCATTATTCTCATCTGATGACAATACTCTCACCATTGTGTTGTGCGACGGATCAATTGTTTACTTTTTTCAATAACAACTATTTTATTCGCGAATCACATGTTGTCAGTTGGGTAAGTCGTAAGTGAGTAACCACCATCTGGCATGTGTGAGTCATTCTGCATGAAGAGTAGGCTTGTCATTGTTTTGATACTGCTCAGATGAAGAAAATGACTAAAATCCTTTGGTAAGTTTCCATTCCAGTCGTTCAGTGCTAAAAATACAATAGGTTGCGGGGAGTCAACCAAAATTGCAACAAAATTGGCGATTTATTTTTGTGCGAATTGTTCATTCGAAGAAGCTTCGCAATTTATGAATAACGGCCACATTTCTCTTGTTGACAGGTTTAATTGTGTTTCTTTTGCCAAAACACACTATAATTTGCACAAACTCATCTTGTAGCAACTATTGCTGTGTCTGATTAAAAAAGCAGTTGGTGACCAGAGATGTCAATAGCTTATGGGAAACCTCCTTATGTCGTTTTGCAGTAATATAAAGAAAGAAATTATATGTTTATTTTCATACTAGGAAATTCTCGTTTCACTAGCTGCCGATGATACTGAAGTGAAAAAATTATAATAGAAAGTATAACGTCTGATCTATCGCCATAGATAAGAAAGTTTCATGTGTTTACGAATTTGTAAAATACTCTCCTCCTTATGTTCTATCATTCGCAAAAGTCTCGTTTCGATGTCTCGAGCAGTTTAGGAGAGTGAGGGATGTTGTGAATATTTCATTCTTGCGGACGTACTGTTGGGAATGAAAGTACTAAATACGATCCGTTTTCTCGAGATCGGAGACAGAGACCTCCTCCCAAGTCTAAAGAAAAATTCGATATGTTAGCTAAATTTCATATGCAGCATCATATGGAGTAACATGCACCAAACGCAAAATCAGAGCGACCACTATCTTTCACTGCAAACTTTTCGATTTTTGTGCAGCGTCTTACTTAAATGTGTATATCACAATGTATATGGTTCGATGAACCCTCTGCCAGGCACTTAAGTGTCAATTGCAGAGTAACCATGTAGATGTAGATGTATATCGCAATAAGTATGACCATTAGCGAGATAATGGTCACTTCACCACAAAGCTAACATATAACGCTACAAGTAAAGCAAAAATGAAGTATTTTTACCGAATAGGTCCTGCAAAATTGTTTAAGAAAAATTACGGAGTGTGCGCTTCGATTCTATCAGCGCGGCGGGACGCCAACCGGCGCGGGTGAAGAATGCGTACGCGACTTAATATGTGCAGGTCCTGTGCAGCACGTGCGGAACGTGCACTTGGCCCTGTGTTGGCGTGTCACTTCACACATGTTATACGCGTCTCAATTTGCGCTTAGCCTTAGTGCAGGGGAGCTGCGCTTGCTTACTAATGATCGTGGCTTGTTCGCAAAATCAACAGACGACCAAGGCTATGTGCAGATGATGGAAATCTTTGGGCATAGAATAACGTGCGTTGATAAGCGGTTAAAAAATGGTTCAAATGGCTCTGAGCACTATGGGACTTAACAGCTATGGTCATCAGTCCCCTAGAACTTAGAACTACTTAAACCTAACTAACCTAAGGACATCACACAACACCCAGCCATCACGAGGCAGAGAAAATCCCTGACCCCGCCGGGAATCGAACCCGGGAACCTGGGCGTGGGAAGCGAGAACGCTACCGCACGACCACGAGATGCGGACTGATAAGCGGTTATCAAGATAAATAGAGCCCGTGTGGTGCTGTGTTGACCGCGCTTTTCCGTTATGACCAAAAGTATTATCTGTATTTTATTGTTATTTTTCTTTGTTGGACGTTGAGAAAAATCAGTAAAGCCGAAGGCAAGAATATTAACATCGAGCTACTAATTGTGGAAGGCCAGCATTGTGGAATATAGTGTCGGAATCGTAAAAAAAAAAAAAAATTGAGACGAGAAGCTTGGGAAGAATGGGTATTGATCTTCTGTGACAGAAATGATCAAGAAAAACGAAAAATGTTGGTAAGAAAAACTTTATCGTTAGCAAGTATACTTTCGTTCGTGTCATACAATCTGCGTGTTCAAGTCTACCTTCATTAACACAGCAGTTGATAAATTAGCCAAAATTTTATCCGCTGATGAGTTGCGTTTTCCATTGTGGGTATCATTTGTGAAATATCCTTGGAACGTGTCTTGGTGTTTCAATTCATCTCCCTTTCAAACATAGTTGTGCAGTACTGTAATCGCTTTTGCAATGTGTTCGCACAATCAACATTGACATCGAATGGACAATGTAGTATTCTCCACTTACTACACGCTGCATGAGAAGTACACTCAACATACCTAGCTGCTTAAGTTAGACGATAGTTAAATATTTTCTCTCATAACTCAGCTGCTTTCCGCCCTAAGGTATCATAAAATTTCTGGTCAGTCCACGTGCTTCATCACCGACGATCACATAAGGAAGTGCTATTTCGTGATTTATTGTTAAAGTTCTTTGTTTCGGTATATCCAAAGCGTTTTTTAGTGAGTGTTTCATATAGAACGGAATCTCTGGAAACTCCTGAGTCGCTGCCTTTTCCGTAAGCGAGAATGACTACCCAGATAACGTGATAGTCAAGCGTCACTTAGCGCCAACAGCACTAGAGAAAAAATGTTTACTCATGAGATATAAGGAACTTGAATGTTCTGGGTTTTGTATTGCGATATGTTTACCATCGAGAGATCCGATACAATGAAGAAACATTGAGTTCTATTCAAATCCTTAAGATATTTCTGTCCATTTTTTCTTCACTTGCTTTAACACCACAATGTCCTTTAATTTCGTTCAGATAACTTTGTATAAGTGAAGAATTATCCCAAATATAGTCGACTGCTGCGTCACACAACACCCGTTTGCAAGATAGGTGAAACTGAAACAGGCAATTTGAGAGAGTAACTGCTGCAAGGAACACGCTCTGCCGCTTGTCATCTGGAGTCCTTCGAAATTCGATCTCGGGTTGGCATGTGTCGAAGTGTGTTACTTCTGGGCTTACACTGGGCCGCTTAAACGGAGACGCTCTAGGGGCGGTCAGCAACATTACACTGTTACTGCACACACGAACAGCAAACGTAACTCGATGTCGACACAGAGGGGCAAAAGGAAGGAAGGAAAGTTAGCGTTTAAGCCCCGTCGACATCGAGGTCATTAGATAAGGAGTAGAGGGGCAAGGCAGAGGATCTTCGACCAGTGGAATTGCTGTTGTGGGGCGTTAACTAGAGCGTTCCGCATACCGATGTATTCAGTGCAACGAGACTTTAAAATTAACCGTGCAAGAAACAACATTTCAGTTGAGAACACCACTGATACTTGAAATTATAGACTTTTCAAAGATAAAAAGACAAAAGAACCCTTAAGAATTCGCCTAATATGGGGTTAATATTTGCAGTTTCACAAGATACTCTTAGCTCTGTAATCGAAGGAAAGCCTGTGAACAATACATTAATGACAACTTCCTAGAAACGTGCATATAAAATGTACACATTAATTAATGCACATATGACAATCAATCAATTATGAAAATAAAACGAACCCATAAAAATACATGAGTAATTGGAAGCGGCCGAAAATACCATCTCCAAAACTTCATAAAATCATGTAAAAAATTGTGATGGGAGATTTTATCGCACAGTTAGAGAAAGAGAGAGACTTCAGGAAACCGACTGGTGATTTACCCATACACAAATGGATCAATCAAGACGGCCAGAGAATGGTAAACTGTGAAGGAATTTCAACCTCAAAATTGTGTCAACTCATTTTATGAAAAAACCCTCGAAATAAAAAACATAGAGGCCATTTAACAAGAATATATGCGAATTCCAAACTGGCCATATGGAAATCTCATAGCAACATCATAAGGAGATTTATGTGTTAAGGTACGCAAAGGAGCAGATATTGACACATATCACTACTTAACCTGAGTTAAATTAAGATTAAAACCCCAAAAGATCAACAGAAGGGTGTCAGCAAAGTCCAGCCACTTTTACTGGCAAACAAACTCGTCAAAAATGGAAACAACTCAAATACAAGTTTATTACAACTGCCCGAAACCAAATTCCTTCACAAAGACAGAAAAAATATCCCTGGTAGAATAAAAATTGTGAACAAGCAGTAAAATCTTGACACAAGGCATTCAGAACATAGAATAGTAACAAATCATACTATACAGACATGTTCGTGACAACTAAAAAGATGCGTGAAAATCAGTCAGACAAACAAAAAGACAATACGTGGCCAGCAAATTTCGTGAAATTGAAGACGACTTCCAACAAACAACGTCAGGACTTTTTTAAAAGTCTTTAAAACGAACCTAAATGAGTACCAGCCCCAAGATCTCTGCTTCCAGAAGGAAAATGGATAACTGACACTTAACAACCAAGAAAACTACAGAGAACTTCACAAATATCTTAAAAAAGCTTCGGAATTGCTGTGAGTCCATGGAAAGATTTTCCCTAGAAATTTCCCTAAAATCCAATCCAGTTTTACAGGCACCAACTGAAGAGGAAATTATGAAACAAATTAAAAGATTAAAAGCCCGCATCTCGTGGTCATGCGGTAGCGTTCTCGCTTCCCACGCCCGGGTTCCCGGGTTCGATTCCCGGCGGGGTCAGGGATTTTCTCTGCCTCGTGATGGCTGGGTGTTGTGTGCTGTCCTTAGGTTAGTTAGGTTTAAGTAGTTCTAAGTTCTAGGGGACTGATGACCATAGATGTTAAGTCCCATAGTGCTCAGAGCCATTTGAACCATTTAAAAGATTAAAAACAACAACGCGTTTAGTGAAGTTATAATTGTTGTATAACTGCTGAAACCAGCAGGCTCAAACATCTTAAGAGAAATTACACTGATCATGAAGAACATTCGGTAAAAATGAGAAAATTACAGATGAACTGGAAAACAGCATTTATACATCACTACATAAAAAGCGAGGTAGATCAGATGTAAGTAGGAACATCCGAAATTAAAGAAAGGATATTATTTGCCTGTATTGGATGATTTTTCCAGCCCTGGTGCGAACTGCATGTAGTTTTGGAGAAACAGAGTGAGAATGTTCTTCCTGTGGTGGTGTAGCGTCATCTGAAGCTACGTGCGCTGATATAGGTAGTAGTCTGGCAAAAGTGTAGGGTGGCCGGCCGCAGAATTATGGAATATAGGTTTCGGGCGCCAGTAGATGGGGTGGCCCGCAACATTGTCCGTCTGGAGCAGATAGACCGGCTTCATACGGTCAGTGGAAACCTTCATGAATTTATCGTTAGTTGATGTTATCATCGTATGATGATGATGATATTTGGTTTGTGGGGCGCTCAACTGCGTGGTTATCAGCGCCCGTACAAATTACCAACCATTTCTCAGTCCAATCTCGCCACGTGTGTGAATGATGATGAAATGATGAAAACAACACAAACACCCAGTCATCTCGAGGCAGGTGAAAATCCCTGACCCCGCCAGGAATCGAACACGGGGCCCTGTGCTCGGGAAGCGAGAAAGCGACCGTGAGACCACGAGCTGCAGACTTATCATCGTATGGGTTCTGCGATCCAGAACTGGGTACACATCCGTATAAATTGGTTGTGAATGAGGCCTGACATATTCTCTACATAGCAGCACATGTGTGCACTTAGACAGGTCTTTGTAGACAAGAGTTGGAGAGTCTATGTGTCGAGAGGCTGAGGACTGGAGAAAATTGGAAATGTAGTTTTTGATATGTACGAATAGGAAGGGTGGGTAGCCTCACTGCTGCCTGAAAAATTCTCGTCATACACGACCCAGCACGCCTAAGTACCACAAGGGGCAGTCTGTCATCGAAAAAGAGTTGTGACACATTACGGACGACTTGGAAGTCTGGTGCCAGTGCTCCACCATTCTATTGCTGGCCGGGTGGTAGATGGTTGTATGAATATGTATAAAACCACACAGATATGCCGCCAGTTCACGAATCAAGGTTGGCTCAAATTGGCAGCCCTCGTCTTGTCCATGGGGCATCGAAATCGCGGCCTCTACAATTTTGGAAATGTTTGTGCGATCTTTCCTGCCGAGATGTCCGTTATCGTTACAGCTTCTGCCTATTGAAAGGATCTATCAGTTGCAGTGAATACATGTTGGAAAAGTTTCACATGGGTGAGATGCCCCATGACTTTGTTATGGATATGAGGAACACGCTGCATCGGCTCTTTGAATGTAACAGTTGGGCTGTGGTCATCACGTCCCACTTCAATTGCTTGACAAGACGAACAGTTTTAAACCCAAAACTGACAATCCCACCCTACACCTAGCCACAAAAATCTGTTCATCACCATTCGTATAGTGGCGTTGGCTCTTGAATACGCGAATCCACTGATTGTGTTAAAAATCTGTTTCCAGAAACAAAATAGAAAAAATGGTCGTGGCCTACTTTGGGAAACGTCACACCATACGAGGAAGTTGGTCATTGGTAGCTTCTGCAGAAACAGACCTGTGATTGATTTCTTGGTAAACTCTTGTAGCTTCGCATCGGTTGCTTGTGCCTTAGGGAGCTGTGTGAAGTCGATACCTGCGGAAGCTGCATTTATTCGGGAGAATTAATGGGTCACAACATAATCAGCACCCAGAAAGTTACGAATGTCTATAGTAAACTGGCTGATGAATTCCATATGGCGGAGTTGCCGTGGTGAGAGAGAGGGTTTGTTGAAAACCAAGAATACTTTTTTGTGATAATCAAAAATTGTGATGTGCATGCCTTTACATCTGATCTAAAATGCTTAGTGGTTTCATAGATTGCCGGAAGTTCAATCTCATAGCCACTCCATTTTGTCTGTGCTTCTGTCAGTTTATGGTAAACGAACCCTAGTGGCTGTCATGTACCATTCACATACCGTCGAAGCGCTGCTCCAGTCTTGTTATGGCTGAAATCAACAACAACAGCTAGTGGTGCAGAAGAGAGAGAACATGCCAGGAGCACAGTGTCTCTTAAGCGGACTTTCATGGAGTCGAATACAGACATCACTGCAGAGCTCAGTGTTACTGAGTGTTGTCGTCGTGAAGTAGGACTGATGAGTGCAGAGGTGAGTGGTGTTTGTATGGCCATGGTGTGGCCAGGTGGCGCCTGCAGAAGTTCACCATACTCAGAAAATTTCGTAACTGCTGGAAGGCCTCTCGGAGGGCAACCAACAGAATCAAGTCAACCTTAGGTTGTAAAAGCTGGATGTAAGAGAGGGTAATCCAATGTCCCAAAAATTTCATTTCCTCTTGTTGAAGGACATATTTGGCTTTTTTGATCTGTAGTCTGCAACGAGAAAGTCTGTCAAAAATATTTTACACATGTCTGTCGTGTTAAGAAGCAGAGGCAGAGAAAATCAATACATCATCACGCTATGTGAAGTAGAAGAGCAAGACATCTTGGACTTCATGAACTTACGTTTTCTATGCTGACAGCACGGTTCTTTAGGCAGTATGATGCAGTAGTTTAATTGCGAATTGTGTAATAAAGAGACTTGGTTGCCCTTTTTTTTTAACAAAATTGGCAACTTATACGTGAGGCATACCCCACAAAATTTACAGACGGTACCATTACCAACAGTTCACTCTGTTGTAAAAATTCTTGACAGGAGTGTAACAAAAACCTGGTAACAATCTGCTTTGATCTCTAGGATACTTTTCTGGAGAATTATTCGACGGAGACCAAGCGAGAATGTCTCGTTCAGGGGACAGAAGTGCCACGAAATGTGGTGAAGTACCATTTCTCTCTAATGAAAAGAAGAAAGAAGAAAATGCTACAAGACCGTGTGTAGGTAAGAAGCTCATAGGACACCGAAACGCACTAATCTTACTCACCTTGGATTTTGTTAGTGAAAATCACAGACGATGTTCCAAATAGACAGCCACAAATTATGATTTTTCTTTCAGAACACATGTAGAGTATCACAAGAGTGTTATGCATTACGTAACCAAATGCGGCCGAAAGACATTGCTAAGTAGAGCTTGCTGGGTGCGGTATAGACACAGCCAATTTTCCAATACACTAGCAGAAGGATGGAAGCCTTTCCTCACTTGCCGTCACGGAAATGTTTTGTCAACGTGCTTTAAGCCCTAAAAGGAAATAGTCTGGAGCGTATAAGTGGTCAGCCATCTGTGTACTAAAATATTGTCATTTCAGCATCACAGCCTACACCACGAGCCTGCGAAACACAGAACTACATCTTGAAAAGCAGTACAGGGTCAGCTGTTCAACCATGGGATCGGGAAGGCTGCTCTAAGTCAAAGAAGAGCTGCAGCCGGAGAACAGGGCTACCCGATCACTGGAGTGGGGTCATGGCTGCCCCCGCGGTATTGTCAGCTGCACTGTCATCAAGGTCGCAGTTAGAGACATTACTGATAGTGGCTTTCGAGTAACGCCACGCTTGGCCTCACTCTTAGCACCGTCAGCAATGTCAGACGTCTATTGTTTCACATGAGAGGCAACTAGACGCCTCCATCAAGATGTGCCTGATTTCCTATAGCCAAGACCCACAATAAAGAGGATAATTAAATAAATTTACTGTCGCTGTGACGTCTGATTTCACTCTCCAAGGGTGACGATCCGTTGGTCATCTAACACTGGAGTCAGATCACTGACGTTGCCTTCTTAGAGCAGAGCAACATTTGGACCAACAGCCTATGGTATGGTGAGTCCAAAAATTTTGATCGTAGTTTAGTCATGAAGAACAGATATGACAGTTGTGCATTTTCTAAAGTGGATTTTATTGTGAGTAGAGAACCAGTGGATTTGTCTAGTTTTGGAAGAAATGGAAGTCAAGATTGGTTATGCCTGTTAGATGTGCACAGTGTAATCTTGAGATGCACTCAGTGCCATGTATGTAATCAGTTCTGGTAAAATGGTATACATGTAATTGTTGGGGGCAAACGGCTAGGCAATGCCGGGAGTCGAGATGGCTCACGATTAGACGTAAGAATTGTTAATGTATTTTGTTTTCTTGTCTTGTGAATTTTAGGTCTCAGTAGGAGTGTTGTCATCGACGAAGCTTCGATAGAACCAGAGACTCAAGGATTGTCAGAGCTGGAAGCACTACGCATATTGTTATAAAAGGTATCAAAACTAACAGCGGATAATACAGAACTTGTGGGTTGATAGAATCGCAATCGTCAGAATGGGGTGTCGATTTGTCAGTCGCAAGTTTAATTGTTCTTTTTTCTGGTAAGGTAACCGAGGATGTGCAGGACTTTGTAGGAGACCTTGGAAATCTGGCTGCACTGGAAGGTTGTTCTGATAAGGAGTTATTGAGTGTTGCAAAATGGGGGCTAAGAGGGGAATCTAAAACTTACGTAGGATATACAGAAACTCTTAAGGGAGCAACAAAATTCGAAAAATTTAAAGAAATGTTAATTCAGAAATACAGGAAACGAAATAGTTCCAGACCAGACACTACACAGAACATTTAGGGGTACTACCTAAGAGAACAGTTTGCGGATAGGATAAGGAAAATTCATGGATATACCTATAAATTGGGACAGGGTGTTACAATCAATGAGGTTATTTTGCAAGAATCTGAGCAAGGGCGCTCGATGCTCCTTTTTAGAGGGTTGCATGCGAAAATGCATCCCATGTAGGGAAGAGGGATCCGACGGATATGCACACAGCAGAGCGGTTAGCTATAGAGTGTGAGGAGATCGATTTTTCGACTGGCATGCAGGGGAAACGGACAGTGGTTGCAGTTAACATGAAAAGTTTCAGATGTGGACGAACGAGGCATTTAATAAGGTAGTGTAGACAGCCTCAGCTTGATGTCAAAAAAGTAAGATGAAACAATAGTTTTACAAGTAGAAGACCGGGGAAGAAAAAGGTGTTAAAAGCCGACGGGTACCCCAGGTCCAACCATGGTCATTTCCAGTAAGATTGGATGCTATGAAATCATATGCAGAGGTGGATTGTATGGTAAGAGGAATAGTAGGAAAAAAGGGTTGGACACAGGGGCGCATGTGTCGGTCGCCAATAGTGATCTCGTGAAACATAAGCAATAGGACCCACCACAGTACACATTGCGTGGAGTGGAGGATAAAAGTGTCACACCATTATAATAGGTGGACATAAACTTTTACCTGCGTACAGTTCAATTTAAACAATGTGCAGAGATTGTGCTACACGTGAGTACGGGTTAAGACATGTTTCTCGGATGAGATTTCTTAAATCACCATTGTTCCATAATCGATCTTCAGGAACATAGGGTAGAACTTGATGAAAAAATGTTTATGTGAAGCCATTGGCAGTGTAGTGATGCCACGAGGGGAATCGAGAGATGAACCGATTAAACCGCGAATGATCACACTAAGACTTGATTTGCATGATTGTGTACATAAGACTACTGGGAAGTCAGTGTAGAGTCTAGCTTGCCAGTAGGAATTTTGTGCGTGGTGGAACCATTAGAAGAGAGTGAAGTGGTAGATCACGTCGGTTGCTTAGTTGAGCATAGAATTAACAAAGGAGTTGTTAATCGATAACATGCACATGGGAGACGAGGGGTGTCAGCCACGAAGTATCGCCGGACGGCACTGAAACTGCATTACGAGGAAAAGTGAAGCACCCAGTGGGAAACAACAGGGAATGGATGGAAAATTACTTTTGGAATTTAAGAATTTTTTTTAAATAAAGGGCTATTACCAGCTACGCATATTACACAGCACTGCATAACAATGGGAAATGAATCACCAGTCTACTGCAAACCATACAGAATACTTAGGTCAATTTCGGACGAATTTATCGATCAACAGCTGAAAGATGGAATAACTGAAGAAAATAATAGTGCATGGGGAGCAGGAGCAGCAGATGGAACACGAAAATATAGGTTTTGTTGTGATTACAGACATCTAAATGCGAAAACCATAACGGATGCCTACCCTCTGCCAAATATGACAGAAACCTCGGATCATTTTGGGCAGTGTAAATATTTTTCACCAATGTGTTTGAAGAGCAGTTATCACCAGATAGAGGCTGCACCACGGGATCGACGTAAAACAGCGTTTTCGGCTCCCTGGGGACACAACCAATTCAGAAGAATGCCGTTCGGATTAAAAAATGCACCTTCACAGTTTCAGAGATTGTTGGATGGAGTACTCACAGGTTTAAAACCACGGAAATGCTTAGTTTATCTCGATGACATAATCGTTTTTGGGAGTGATGTGGAAAATTATATGCAGTGATTAAGGGAAATATTCCTACGGATAAAAGCAGTGAAGTTAACACTGAGTACAGAAAAATGTAATTTTGTGATGGAATAGGTAGCATACCTAAGTCATATCGGAAGTAAAGTTGTGGTTAAGACAAACCCAAGATTAATTAGAGCTGCACGTGAATTTCCTGTACCAGAATCCGCAAAAGGAGTTGCAATTGTTCTTAGGACTCACGAACTATTATCGCTGGTACGTACAAGGATTTGAGGATATTGCCAGACCGTTGATAAAATTGTTAGAAAAGGATACTAAATTTTTATGGTTAGCAGAGTGCCATCAGGCTTTTGAGGAACTAAAAGAAGCTTTAACATCGAGTCCAATATTAGTATTTCTGTCTTTTATTAGAGAATGTGTTTTATCATGTGATGCATCAAACCATGAACCTGCCTGTCTGTTGTCACAAGAGGTAGAAAGTGTAGAATATATGGTAGCTTAAACATCAACGCAACTAAATTCTTCAGAGAGGAATTATTGCACAATGGAGAAAGAGATGTTAGCCTTATTTATAGAATC
The DNA here is from genome assembly GCF_023898315.1 of Schistocerca nitens. Classification (NCBI taxonomy): domain Eukaryota; kingdom Metazoa; phylum Arthropoda; class Insecta; order Orthoptera; family Acrididae; genus Schistocerca; species Schistocerca nitens. The sequence goes on from NC_064616.1 coordinate 400,002,507, forward strand.
ACATATTTTAAATGTTATCTATACGATAGAAAGTTTAGGATAATAACAGATCATGAGGCATTAAAATGGTTGTTAGTGTTAGAGGATACTTCTAGTAGGTTGACGCGATGGACAGTAAGACTAACTGAATTTGTTGTGGAAGCCAAGCATAAAGGTGGGAAGAAGCACAGATATGCAGATGACTTAAGTAGAAAATGAGCAGTATTACATATTGGGGGTAACGCGCACAAGCAATAGCAAACTGCACAGAGAGCGGATGATGAATGTAAGCAATATTTTAAAGAGGATGTATGCAGGATCGATTTCTATGCAGAGAAAGCAAGTTGGGACTGCGGGTAGTGGTACCAGCCAGGTTAATGTGGTGGTGGTGGTGGTGGCGGTGGTAAGTTCCTTCGGGACCAAACTGCTGAGGTCATCGGTCCCTAGGCTTACACCCTACTTAATCTAACTTAAACTAACTTACGCTAAGGGCAACACACACACCCATGCCCGAGGGAGGACTCGAACCTCCGACTGGATAAGGCGCGAACTGTGGCAAGGCGCCCTAGAAAACGCGGCTACCGCGCGCGGCGAGGTTAAGGTTGCGTTCAGACATGCGGGAATCGCACAATTTAAATCGCGCAGTTTGAACGGCAAAATGACGGCCTGTGTGTTCATACAGGCGCTGTCCGGCCGCGATTAGTAAGTGGTTGGCGTTCGCAGTGTGTAACGGGAATTGACAGAGTCAAAATGGAAATCGAAGAAGAAATATTGTGTTTACTCTGGTTGCTCAAAAAAAAGAGAGCGGAGTAAGAAAAAGGCGGTATTGGGTGCATCTTACGCTAAGTGATCGGCTCGTACATGGCCAATTCGTAACGTTGTATCCTACATTAAGAATGTATGGAGAAACATGTTTGACTGTTTGAGAATGTCAATAAATTCTTTTGACGAGCTACTTCAATTAGTAAGGGAAGATATTTCATGTTCTGAAAGACACATGAGACGAAGCGTGTCACCGGAAGAAAAACTCGTAATAACTTTGAGGTAAGATATTTATTTACTGCTGTTCATAAATATCAGCATATACATAGTTAACAAAAGTAGAAGAATGCGAGCTTGAGCTAAATTGGGATGCAGGAGACGGTGATGCTGGCACTATGACTGTAAAGGCTGATTCAGGTGCAGTGAAACATCCCAGTCCACTTGAATATTGTTGATTATGCCAGTATGCTGTGGTAGGTATAATCTGCTGAGAATTGTTGAGAAGAGGGGGGGGGTGAAACTTGTATTTTTTTGTATCACCTGAAGCAATTCAATTTTGGTTGCTAAACGCTTATTTTCTGGTATCTTTTTGAGTTCATTGTGTAATGACAAGCTTGTCATCATCTTGTTTCGATATACTGTTTTCTTGTAGTTCTTTCTCCAAATCTTTTCTTGACTGGATACTTTTTTGTATTAATTCACTGATTCGGTCTTCCGTCGTAATCTGGGTTTTCTTTCGTTTGGTTACGCGCATTTCAGTGGCCTTGGTGCATTTTCATACTAGCAGTACTTTCTTTGGTGTCTACTTTTTTCTGAAGAAAAGGAAGTCTTGAAAAATACGAGGACCAGAACCTGAAGGAGCTGTTTTGATTTTCTTTAGTTCATTATTGTAGTAGTCACGTATGTTTTTCCATTTTTTTTTTTTGTAGCGATGCACCTGAAAATAATACGACATTATTAATTTCGATGTTTCAGATATGTTGGGCGGGTTGTTCTTTGGAGACATGGTAACAGGAAATGTCCGCGAACTACGTAAGACATTGTGGGAAAAGTTGGTGCATATATTCATGCCTGAACCTACTGCGGATATGTGGAAGAAAATAGCGGAAGACTTTGAAAGATATGCAAATTTTCCAAATTGCATTGGCGCCATAGATGTGTTACAAAGCCTATGGATTCTGGATCGTTGTATCGAAACTACAGACATTTCTTTTCTATAGTGCTTTTAGCACTGTACGACTCAAACTACTGTTTTACTTACGTTGACATCGGAGCTTATGGCAAGGGCAGTGATTGTGCTATATTTAAAAATTCCATATTTTGCAAAAGACTTGTAGAAAAATCATTGAATATGCAAAAAATCATACCAATGTCTTATGTTTATCCAACACCACTGCTCTGTGTTATCGTTGGAGATGAAGCTTTTGGCTTAGCGCAAAATTTAATGCGACCCTATGCAGGCAAATGTTTACCATATAAAAAACGGATTTTTAACAATAGACAATTGAGAACCAGATGTTACAGAGAGTGCACTTTCGGCATATTGTCAAAAAAGTGGCGAATTTATCGTAGGCCTATAAATGTTAACACAGAATTTGCTGAAGACATAATAAAATCCTGTCCGCCTGCTTAGCTGGATGGTAACGTGCTTGCCTCCCATTCAGCGGGCCCGGGTTCGATTCCCGGCTGGGTTGGAGATTTTCTCCGCTTGTGGACTGGGGGTTGTGTTGTCCTCATCATCATTTCATCCTCGTCACCGGCACGCGAGTTGCCCAATGTGGCGTCGACTGAAATAAATCTAGCACACGGCCGCGGAACTTCCTCGGATGGGGCCTCCCGGCCATCAATGCCATACGCTCATTTCACTATTTTTTTTAAATAAAAACCTGTTGTGTACTGCCCAACTTTGTGAGGACTAGAGATGGTATAAAGTATGAAGATACTTTATATACTGCACCAATGGATAATCTAAATACGTTGGATGCAGGAAGAGGACACCTTCAGCTTTGAATGTTACAGATAAATTCACTGATTTATTTGTGAGTGACGGGCGTGTTGGGTGACAAGATACAAAAATCTGATTCTATTTACGTTCTATGTAAGTTCATTTTTGTTCAATAAACACCTACTTACCAAAACTATTATTTTTCAACGTATCTTCATAATTTGCAAATATATCCACCAACTTTTCAACTTTTGTCAGGTTTGGTTTTTGGCATTTTTATTAGAATATTCATCGCTCTGAAGATCCCATAATGCTGGTCGTTTCTCTACTTCATCAATAAATAATGCAGTGTCGAAGCTTGTGGCACTGAGACCTCCGAACCGTGCTGTGCCAGCAACGAAACTATACGGTCTCATAGGATTCCACAGAAATAGAATCGTGCGGGCACCGCACGATTCTATTTTCAGGCGGTTGAAATGCAGCTACCGCACGATCTGATTAGCCGCGCGGTTAACATGTGAACAGTTACAATGATACTCAAGTAAATAAGAACCGCGCGGGCACCGCGCGATGCTGTAATTGGCCAGTTATCGCCGTGTCTAAACACGGCCTAAGGAATTCATACTAGCAGGTCATGGAGATCGCAGTTCTACCACCAGAAGAGCAGCAGAAAGGTATTGGTGAAGGTATACGCACACAGACGTAAAAATGTTTCGTGGGATTGCATACAGTGAACCCAGAGAGAGGATTTGGGTCGAGCAAGAGTACCGTTGCAGAGGTTACCTGAAGTATTATCACCAGCCGAATTTCTGTGGACTGATGTTTTAGGTCCAATCAATAAAACAACTGTAGGGAATAAGTCCACACTCAGAATCATAGATTATTTTTTAAGATAGATAAAAATGATCTTGATGCCAAACCAACAGGCAGTAACAGTCGCAAAAGCATTTGTGAATAATTGGATACTGAAGTTTGGAGTGCCTAAAACAATAGTAACAGACCTGGAAACGAAGCTCATGCCAGATCTATTCAAGCAAATTGTGTAAGTTATTGAATGTGACGAAGTTAAGGATTAGTCCTCTCCATCCACAGGCCAGTGGAAGAAATGAAAGAGTGCATAGGACAATCGGCAAGATGCTTGGATATTACGTTGACTCACATCACACCAACTGGTATATCTATTTGAAGTATGCCTTCTCAGCCTACTACTGAAAACAGAATTCTCGCCATATGAGGTAGTATGTGGTCGTATAATGCCATCACCGTTAAACGTGTTGAAACCGAAGAAAGGAAAGATGGAAAGTCTGTTAAGGAAGTTGCTAGCGTGATTAGGCAAATTTGGAACAGAGTATGGAGGGCAAATACACGAGCACTGGAGAAACAAGAAGAAGCAGTTGGCCGTACCGCAAGAATGCCACAGTACGAGTTTGGTCAGAGGGTGATGCTATCAGCTTCGTAAACACCGACGGGAAAGACAAAGAAGTTTTTTTTGCGAACTACCAGGGGCCTTACCAAGTGGTAGAGACTACGTCGCCAGTAAATGTCAAGGTTCAATTGCCGACGAGAAAGACAGTTGTGCATATAGGGCGGTTGAAATCTTTTCAGTGGAGTCCAGAAGATATTCCAGATACAGAAGATGCAGACCGGAAAGGAAGAGTGAGGAGAAACGTATCGGAAGATAAACAAGAGGTTGTGAATGAAATGGTAACGAGGTGCCCGTATGGATTAAGCCTAGGAGATAGTCATTTTATATTCTTTTTAGTTTAAGTATAGATTAAGTGTGGTTAGCATAAGCAGCTACGAGCTTCAATGAATTGAAGTGGGAGGAAAGTGATAGGTATTCCTGCCCCTACGTGAGGTGATAAAAGGCGAGATTATGCGGTTCATAGAGGGTCTACTGATCTACGTCGGCCTGGAAGCATTACGGAATCAACATCTGATTCAAAAATGGCTCTGAGCACTATGGGACTTAACATCTGAGGTCATCAATCCCCTAGAACTTAGAATTACTTAAACCTTACTAACCTAAGGACATCACACAAATCCATGCCCGAGGCGGGATGCGAACCTGTGACCATAGCGGTCGCGCGGTTCCAGACTGTAACGCCTAGAACCGCGGGCCACTCCGGCCGGCGAACCGGCATCTGGAAGGGAGAGTGCTGTTCGCCAAGCAGTAAGACGTAGTTCAAATGGCTCTAAGCACTGTGGGACTTAACATCTGAGGTCATCAGTCCCCTAGACTTACAATTACTTAATCCTAACTAACCTAAGGACATCACCCACATCCATGCCCGAGGCAGGATTCGAACCAGCGACCGCAGCAGCCGCGTGGTTCCGGACTGAAGCGCCTAGAACCGCTTGGCCACCGCGGCCGGCTGTAAGAGCTAGGGGTAAACTTGTTGTCTCCAGATCAGTATTTAGAGGATCTAGGGAAAGTACAGAAGAAATTGTAGCCGGAAGTGGGGCCTATTTTGGAACCCGAGCAGAAAAAACTTACCTTTTTATTTCAAGGTAGCCAGAGTATTGGTGAAAAGGCTAGCCGCTCGCTGTAACGCGCTGATTCCCGCCCTGGTAGCGTGCCGGTGGCCGGCACGAATCCGCCCTGCGGATTAGTGTCGGAATCCCGTGTGCCGGCCAGCCTTTGGATGGTTTTTCAGGCGGTTTTCCATCTACCTTGGCGAATGCTGGCTGGTTCCCCTTATTGTGCCTCAGTTACACTGTGTCAGCAATTGCTGCGCAAACACCGTTTGCACGTACGTGTACTCCATAATTATTCAACCACACGTCTGGTATGAGACGTTCCCAGAAGGGGGGGTGGAGAGGGGGTCCACTGGGGGCCGTCCCGCACAATAACCCTGGATTAGGTGTGGGGCGTCGGTGGGATGGATGGACTGCTGTGGCCTGTTGTGGGGTTGTGAACCACTGAGGGCTACGGCGGGACGAAGCCTTTACGTCGTTTCTAGGTCCCCGGTTAAATACATACATACATACATACATTGGTGAGAACTGATGGAACAAAAGTTTACATTTCCGTATCTGTACCATTAGAAGGGAAACAAGCACACTGCGATCGCTACATATTTGATGTGTACCCGGTCAAGTGAGTGATATTTAAGAAATCTGTAAGAGTAGATACGCAGCGACTATTATTAACTGAAAGAGACAAGGGAAGATATGTAGAAATGGAGGAAGTAAAGTTACAAAAATACTACTGAGGGGATATCACAGTTTGACCGAATATGGTAATAAGAGAGGGGCAGGATTCCTGTGCAGTGAAATTGCTAAGGGGTAAAAGGAGGTAAGAGAACGCAATAAAGAAGCGACAGAGCAGGAACTGTACTTTCAACAGGTTGAGGCGCATTATTTGTACTCTGCCTTTGACAAGACGGTAGTAGTGGCTAATTGTTTCGATCAGGGGAAGCTAGAATTAAACGGGAGTGGTTTGTTATTAAACTGAACAGCGAGTAAAATAATGGGGCATACTTTCCACCTGCTGGCCACGATTTCAGGGATACCTCACCTGAATATTTCGCAGCCTCGTTTGTATTGGCCAGAGGAGCCCATTGGAGTACTACCTGCCGCCAATCTAACCAGCTTAAATCAAAGTCTAGGGCCGCAATTAATGCGGTCTATAAACACGCTTCTGAGCCAACAGGAGGGACGAATCTCCCTGGAAATCTTACTGTAGTATGGTAATTTATTTCGGGAAAATCGGTACCGGAAAGGGACAACATTGATTATTGTAGTACCAACCATCGCAGTGGCATTTGTTCTACTGAGTGAAGTCCTTATTTTGGTAAGCAGAAGACGAAACACAAGACTTCATTTGTACGCAGCCGTCAGTCACATTCCAGTGGCTTGGATACCCCCGTCATAAAAACTACAGAACGGAGGTGACTGCACAGTGGGGTAGTTATAAGGGTAACTGATTCATTTCAGCTTGTAAGTTTGGAATAGAGAATTAGAAGTTATTGTGCAAGAAGCCTACTAATGAAATAAGTTCCATGGTGGTTAAGGAGCAGGGTAAGAGATCCTGTAGAAATATGTAAGATTACGTGATGTGGTTAAGGGAACCAATTTTTAGAATAATTCTCAGGAGGCGAAACAGGGCCACAAAGTCCAGTCGCCATGAACAAGGATAATCTTGTCTGGCCGACCCGAGGCACCAGGACTCGATGAAAAGGAGAGCAATTGTAGCGTATCGACCGTATTCGGTAAAAAGTACGCAAGAGTTGGAAGTGAGTTGCAACGGAGCCAGCTACAGGCAAGCAAGAGTGTTATGCATTGAGAAACAAAACACGGCCGACAGTCTCTGTAAAGCAGACCTAGCTGGGCGGGGTATAGTAACAGCCAAAGCTGCAGTACGCTAGAGCAAGGATGGAAGCCTCACCTCGCTTGCCACCACAGAATCGCTTAGAGTGCATGTCTTAATGGGGGATGTAATGGAATTTGGTCAAAAAAATCGATGTTTCAAAAATATTCTTTTCTTGATCTACACAGTATAATCTATGTTGTGTGTGAATTTTATCATGATAACAGCTTAGGTAGTGCCTTTAAATTGTTAAACTTATTAAGTCTGCACTGGCGCAAACTCCCAGCTTTTCCGACATTTGGGAAACTGCTTGCTTCAGCGGGATTTTTGTCAGTGTGAAGGTTATTTTCTTTCGATATCTTTGGCTGACATGTATATCTCTGGCTGACATCTATATCTTTGTCTTAAAGCTTTCTTGCATGTAGTTTATTTACATTTTGAGAATACTAACACATATAAGTAAGTGGAAGGTTGAATTCACAGACCTTTGTGTGGATGTCAAGATTTATGCACAATGGGTGGTGGAAAAGCTGTGTTTAGGAAATGGAGCTTTCATGGAAACCGGTTTACCAACAAAGAAAGGAAGCAGCTCGAAATGAAGAACATAGACTCTCAGCTTCAGCATCGAAACTTGGGACAGGAGAATTGTACAGGTGCGTGAATCATGTTGATGTGGATTCCACTGGATTCAGACTTACTGATTTAGAGTTTCTCTGACATACTATAAAGTTTTCATGTTCATGTATTAGCTGTAAAAATGCGAAATGCATTATTGTTGTTGAAGAAAGAAGAGTGGGAATAGCCTGCGATTTTAAATTAATTTTTAATTCGTGTGGCTATGAACTTCAATTTTCCTCCTCCAAAAACTGATACCGGTACCTATGAAAGCAATTTTAGGTTAGCATATGCGCTGAGATGCCTTGGACAGGACAGGGCAGGGAAGGAGGTACTTCATTGTGTAGTTTCCTGAACATGCCTCCACCTTGTGCAAGGTATGAAAAAATAAATAAAGAAATGTCTGATGCTGTATGCGATACTGCCAAATTTTCTATGAAGAAAACAGTGGAGAAATTGGTGGAAATAAACCAAAAAGAAATATATTTGGGGTAGATATTCATGACAGTGAATCTCATACAAATTTTACTGACTTGTTTGTGTCTGTAGATGGGACCTCGATGAAAAGGGGTCACAAATCTCTGTATGGACTTGCGTTTGTTATTGGTATTGATTCAGGTAAAGTTTTAGATGCAGAAATTATGTCTAAATACTGCCATCAGTGTGCAACAAGGAAAATGTCTAACAATGAACACAGTGAGAAACTGTGGCAAGAAAGCATGCAGTAGCATGCTCTAAAAATTATAGTGGTTCAAGTGGGGGCATGGAGGCTGCTGCAGTTATCAGGATGTTCTCCAGATCTGAGGACCAGTATGGTGTTAGATATAGTAAATACTTTGGTGACAGGGACCCCTCTTCGTTCAAAGCTGTAACAGATAGAAATCTGTACAATGCAACAATATAAAAGTTGGAATGTGTTGGGCATATACAAAAGAGTCTTGGTGGTTGGCTTTGTCGCTTGCTGAAAGAGAAGAAAGGTGAAGTACTTGAGGATTGAAAACCACTAGGAGAAAAAGGCTGGCTTACTCTGAAGGAAACTGATTCTCTTCAGTTATTTTATGGTAGATGGTTCAAATGGCTCTGAGCAGTATGCGACTTAACTTCTGAGGTCATCAGTCGCCTAGAACTTAGAAGTAATTAAACCTAACTAACCTAAGGACATCACACACATCCATGCCCGAGGCAGGATTCGAACCTGCGACCGTAACGGTCGCTCGGTTCCAGACTGCAGCGCCTAGAACCGCACGGCTTTATGGGAGAGCTATCAGGAAAAACTTACATAATTTAGAGACAATGAGGCGTTCTGTGTGGGCAATTTTTTTTCCTGACCGAACACCAATGCCCAATCTTTGTTCGAAAGACGATTGGAGTAAGTTCAACAACAGAAATGAGGCATATTCACGTAAACACTGATTACCAGAACCTGTTATGAATGCAATTAAGCCCACATTCAGGTTTCTTGCAAACCCTGATTTATTGAGGAAGTGTCATCACGGAAAGAGACAAAATGCCAATGAAAACCTCAATAATTTAATTTGGATTAGATGTTCAAATATGACATTCTGTGGACTTGAAGTACTCAAAATAGGTGTCTATGTTGCAGTTTTATGTTACTATAACGGAAATAATGGCAGAATTGAGGTGAGGTTCAAGAAAGCAAACAGATCGGTGTCTTACCTGCAAATACAGGCCAGGCAGATTCGAAGAGGCGAGAAGAGAAACCTGGAGGATGAGGAGTATCAGTATGGAGCATTTTAAAATTGCGGTTAGCTTATTATATGTAGAAGTATGAGAAAAAAATCTTTGAACCTCATTTTCTCTGTTTTATATTTTTTACGTTATTACAAGCCTTTTCTCAAAACGTATATGCACTAATTCTATTAAAATTTTAGGAACTGTTCGCAACATGTTGCTGTCTCCCTGGAGCTACAAAATACGAGATCCTGCTATTACATTCTGATTTTTACATGATTGTATGTAGAAAAAAGTTAATTTTGGATGTTCAAAATTAAAAACTCTCTTAACGATACAATTTGTACCATAAATTAGTAACTGTAGTTCAGTGGTCTTATAATCTTCTCAGGACACTACAATAAAATTTTCAGATTAATTGCATGATTAGAATTCGAGTTACGGCTTTTTATCAAAAAAAATTAAAAATTATCATTCAAATTTCTGGCAAAATATTAATCCTGTAAATTTTATTATATTTTCCGTTAAAACACAGCTCTTTTGCTTTACACTTGCAAAATTTTAGATTTGTACATTACTAAATATGACTGTAATGATTTTTTAAATAATTGTTTACATTTTACGTTACATCTTCCCTTAACATCAAAACAAATTGCAAGAAGATCAAAACAAATTGCAAAACGATCTAGAAAAGATATCTGAATGGTGCGAAAATTGGCAGTTGACCCTAAATAACGAAAAGTGTGAGGTCATCCACATGAGTGCTAAAAGGAATCCGTTAAATTTCTGTTACACGATAAATCAGTCAAATCTAAAGGCCGTGAAATCAACTTCACACCAAGAATTACAATTAAGAACAACTTGAATTGGATGGAACACATATAAAATGTTGTGAGGAAGGCTAACAAAACACTGCGTTTTATTGGCAGAACAGTTAGAAAATGCAACAGATCTACTAAGGATACTGCGTACACTACGCTTGTCCGTCCTCTTTTAGAATACTGCTACGCGGTGTGGGATCCTTACCAGCTACGACTGACGGAGTACATCGAAAAATTTCAAAGAAGGGCAGCACGTTTTTTATCATCGCGAAATAAGGGAGAGAGTGTCACTGAAATGATACAGGATTTGGGATGGACATCATTAAAAGAAAGGCGTTTTTCGTTGCGACGGAATCTTCTCACGAAATTCCAGTCAGCAACTTACTCTCCGAATGCGAAAATATATTGTTGACACCGACCTACATAGGGTCAATGATCACTACGATAAAATAAGGGAAATCAGAGCTCCTACAGAAAGATGTAGGTGTTCGTTCTTTCCGCACGCTATACGAGATTGGAATAATATAGAATTGTGAAGGTGGATCGATGAACCCTCTGCCAGGCACTTAAATGTAATTTGCAGAGTATCCATGTAGATGTAGATGTAAGTCCTAAACGAACACAGTCTGGAATGTATAAGTACTCATCCACTTGTGAACTAAAATATTCTCGCCTCAGTACCACAGACTACAATATGAGTCTGTCACACCAGGAGCTACATCCTAGAATGCAGTACGGATAGCGCTGTTAGACCACGGGAAAGTGCAGCATTCCCTGAGTCATGGAGAGCCGCCGCCAGAGAGCAGAGAGGTGTCTGTTCGATGAAGAGAGGTCACGGCCACCTCCACGATGTTGTTACCTGCGCTAGTCCGCCCCCGGTAGCTGAGTGGTCAGCGCGACAGACTGTCAATCCTAAGAGCCCGGGTTCGATTCCAGGCTGGGTCGGAGATTTTCTCCGCTCAGGGACTGGGTGTTGTGTTGTCCTAATCATCATCATTTCATCTCCCATCAACGCGCAAGTCGCCGAAGTGGCGTCAGATCGAGAGACTTGCACCAGGCGAGCGGTCTACCCGACGGGAGGCCCTCGTCACACGCCATTTCGTCATTTCGTTAGCTGCGCTGCCATGCTGTCGTCATGGTCGCAGCTGGAGACGTCGCTGACAGTAGCATTCGAGTGATGCCGCTCTTAGTCCTGCTCTTTGTGCTGTCAGCAATACTGGACGTCTATTGTTTCGCATGAAAGGCAACTGAACGCCTCCATCACTCTGCTCGTGGTGTACTACAGCTGAGGACCGGAATAAAGAAGTTAATGAAACCAATCTACTGTCGTCCTGATGTCTCATTTCACTCTCCTCATATGACCATCCATGGATCATCTATCACACGAGAGCCGGCCGGAGTGACAGAGCGGTTCTAGGTGCTACAGTCAGGAACCGCGCGACCGCTACGATCGCAGGTTCGAATCCTGCCTCGGGCATGGTTGTGTGTGATGTCCTTAGGTTAGTTAGGTTTAAGTAGTTCTAAGTTCTAGGGGACTGATGACCTCAGTAGTTAAGTCCCATAGTGCTCAGAGCCATTTGAACCATATCACACGAGACATTTCGAAACCTGGGGGCTTATCTTCAGGTGCCTGGCATTCGCCTAGAGTGATTTAGGGAAATCACAGAAAACCTAAATCTGGATAGCCGAAAGTGGGTTTGAACTGTCATCCTCCCGGATGGTGCTTGATGAGTGTACTTCATTTACTCTTTTAATTTACGTTAATACTGATCTGTTCCTGGTAGTGATTACACAGTTTTAAGCACAGTATGACTAGAACTATTTACTTATATAAAAGTGTGTATATGTCCATAAATATGTCTGCTCATAATGTGCTTAAGTCTGCGTAACCGCTACTGGAAACAGGCCAGAAGTAAGCGAAATTAAAAAAAAAAAAGCCGTAGAATGAACAAGCACCTGAAGACCCTAGGGCGTAAAAAGTATCGTGTATTGAAATAAATATCACAGTTTGTGACTGAGGACAGCTGGCTTCCTTTTTTAAGAAAGTAATAAAATCACAGCACCAACACCAACAGCAATGGACAAACGTAAATTTATGATAAGCATACTCAATTCTTCGATGACCTCCCTTTTTCCATTGTCAAAAGTGACTCGACTGCAGCGAAACTCTCTTCTAGCACCTTAAATTGTATAGGATAATGAGTGTGCTTGGACATTCCTTTCAACTTCTTGTTGTGAAAAAGACTTGTTCTTGCACTTTCTGTTTCAAATAAATACTTTGAAATTTAGGACTGAACGATGTGTTTTGAGTTTTAAAAATAATCTCTTTGTTTGGAAATTATTACATGTTGTGTCACGTACTGCAGGAGTCTGCAGAGACACAAACAAGGAAGGAGAGAAGTTGCGATGGTCGGTAGTAGGAATCAAAAATTATCTGTCCAGAACACTTTTTAAGTAATAGAAAACTTCATTTACGAAAAGAAAAGAAACTTCACTTCTCTTGATTCTGTGTCTCCTATATATAAACACTTTACTCTCTATTACCACTCGCAAATGCAGACTATGTATCCTCTTCCTATTACTCAGTACGATGCTTACGAAGTACGACAGAACTGGGGCCGACCAGCCATGGGCGACTGGTTAAATCAGCGTTGACAGGGGGCACTGATCTCTGTCTTGCTGGAGGTGCGGCGCGCGCACTCTTTCCACTGGCGCAAGTCAGCGCCTTCTTGATGCCGTTTTACGACGCTACTCTGGTCTGTACGCAGTCGATGCTTTAGACTTGCACACTGAGAAGGAAAACATTTTACTGTATTAACCACAGAAAATGCGGCTCGTTTTTCCTGAGTGGCTAGACACACTCCAGATGACTATCTTCCTATTGGATGGAATGAGACAGAGCGACTGATAGAAGACAAAATGTACCATCTATGTCGTGAAACGAGAAGTGAAATTATACACTAAGTTTCTAATGCGTGTATGTCGCTGTAAGCTGCAGAGATATTTCTCAGTATGCCGAGTGGATGAGGATGGGGCATAAATGTGCTAGGAAAAAGGTGAACAATGTTACAACACTCTGTTATCAGGCTGACGTTTTCGTTTAAAGTTATTTTAAACTGTAATGACATTTCCATTCCCATAAATTGTGAATTCCTTGATTTCAAAACAGCAAAAAAATTGTAGCGTAGAGCGGAAAGTGTAAGTACAAGTATTTTCTCCACTTTGTTGTTGTGGTCTTCAGCACAAAGATTGGGTTCATGCAGCTCTCCAAACTATTATGTCCTGTATGCCTTGTCAAGCTGCCACTAATCCTAGAATCGTTACCCTCATTGGTCAAACGTTTCGCTACTATTAATATTCACATTACTACTGTTTTCATTTTGACATATATTTTGTACCATTCTCCTCCCCAATTCATACTTTCAATTACTATTGGGATTATACCATTCCATGTCTCTTGGTTTATTTCAAAGCGTCTGATCCATTTCATTACCCTTTATGAACTCTTATATCGAATCTTTGGGCTATGTGCCAATTTTCACTGAAAAGAAACTGCTAGGCTCAAAAAATGGCTCTGAGCACTATGGGACTTAACATCTATGGTTATCAGTCCCCTAGAAGTTAGAACTACTTAAACCTAACTAACCTAAGGACAGCACACAACACCCAGCCATCACGAGGCAGAGAAAATCCCTGACCCCGCCGGGAATCGAACCCGGGAACCCGGGCGTGGGAAGCGAGAACGCTACCACACGACCACGAGATGCGGGCAAAAACTGCTAGGCGACATTTTAAAAACTGTATTTAAGTTAGCATTTCCAGTGACCAGTCTATGTGAACTAACTTTTGAGGTGCATTTTAAGAGACTACTCATGCTACACTGAAATTTGTTTTTCTGTCTCTAGTACTTTCTCTACAATTTTGATTCAAAGGTAGGAAAATTTTGAAAAGAATCGGAATTCTAGTTCGCCCAAGATCCTTCTCTTAGTTCAATGATTTGCTTTTCCCAACATTATCTGCTATCGGCTTTTCCAAATGGATATTCAGTAAAGTAAATCACTACAGGAATCCTTAATTTTTTTTTACTTGCGTGCTTAGGCACCTTTTCTTATTTACACTGTACGAAGTTTTGAGCACCAGTGTGTCCTCCCAAGTGCTGTCCCATGCCTTCAACGATCTTAATTCACTTATTTTCTTCTTCCATAACACTAATCTTATTCCACTCTAACAGATTTAATTTGCCCGTAACTTTTCATTTAGCTACCCTATTTCACGGTTACGCTCACTTACTTGAGTCCTTATTTCGGTGGCTGTATTATTTATGCCCTCCATAATTCATGGCAGCTTTGATTCCCACACGTTAATAATTCATGACAGTTTTCATTTCCCGAAGCTCACCTCATAACGTGGCGAAATAATTTATTATAACTGCGTATGAATTTTCAGGTACGACCCGCCCGGATAGCCGCGCTCGTGAGCAAGCCGCTTTCGGGATTCAGGGAGGTGCGCCAGCCCCAGATATAATCCACTTGGCTGGCTGCTGTGACCGAGCGGTTCTAGGCGCTACAGTCTGGAACCACGCGACTGCTACGGTCGCAGGTTCGAATCCTGCCTCGGGCACGGATGTGTGTGACGGCCTTAGTTTAGCTAGGTTTAAGTAGTTCTAAGTTCTAGGGTACTGATGACCTCAGATGTTAAGGACCATAGTACTCAGAGCCTTTTGAACCATTTTGAATCCGCTCGGTGGATTAACGACGAGAGCTGGTGTGCCACCCAGACTGGATGTAGTTTCCCACACACGACTAGGTGAATACCGGGCTAGTACTCACGTTCTACCTCAGTTACACGTCTGACTAACATTTCGTAAACGTTCTCGCACTTTCCCGCGGTTAACACTAAACGCGGACAGACGAGATGCACAAATTCCATCGAGTGAAGAGGCGGCGACAGGAAGCGCATACGGCCACCGTCTGTCACTAACATTGCCAAATTCAGACTAACATGCCAACTCCTGAAGACTCGCGTATAAGGCAAGGAAAAAGAAGAAGAAGGTGATGGATTTTAAGTTACCATTTCCAGCACTGACCTTGGCTTAGGCACATCGCTCACACACCGTCCTAATCCGTAATTGCTATCAGACTGCTTCATCTCCATGACTTGAGAGTCAGACATACAATATATGAGAATGCGTGACCTAGAATTCGGTTCAAGGGCCGTGGCCTGGACCGCGTGCCAGAGACTGCACATTCGCCCACCACCACGCTACGCTGTCTCAGCGACGAGAAGGATAAACGACGAACGCGCCGTATTTAAATGGAAATGCCGTCGTACTGATCGTAACTTTATTTCGTATTTCTCAACAACATAGATCACAAACAAAGCAAAGTTCTAGTATCAATTAATTATTTTGGGCACGCTGAAGACACAAAATAATTTTTATCTTGAACAAACTGTTGGCACACAGACAGATGGATACAATTTCACACAATTGTGATTTATTTAGTCTCATAATCGAAAACAAACATTTCATACAAGTACCTTGACCGAAATATTTTGTCATATTGGTAAAGTGGTTTTGGAGACGTGAACACTCTCCCTGAAAAAACAATGTACATGTCCTGGACAGTTTTAACGTAAAAGGGTTTGTCTTTAGAAAGGAAATTACGTAACTGACCAATCAGTTACATCTGTACATGCACGGGGGTGCTTTCAACTGAAACGGAAGTAGTTTGAAAACAGATGTAAGTTTGGCAGTGTCCTCAAAAACGTTTAGAAACTATACTTCTAATTATTTCAAGGTCACGATGAATCCTTCAAACGTCGCACACCTCGAATTTTCTTTAATGCCTTGGAGCTTAGAGAATTATACTGTGTCTTTGTCAGAATTAATTTTTCCCTTGTACAATGTGAGTTTTCTTTCAAGTGCGTTGACATAAAATCAGAAATAAATTGTTTCTAACCTTGCGTTATCTTACTATGGACAGTATGCAGTCGAGTTCACTTAAAATACGGGTTCTGAAATCCATACCAGATGTTCTAATATTCGTTTCTGCACTCATTTTCCTTCATAAATTCAATAATAACCGGCTATATATCGAAAAATCGTTCCAGTTATGCCACTTAACTTAACCAAATGTACTTGGATGTAATATAGAAAGGGTCCATACTCTTCGTTCAGTTCCATCGAAAACTATTGTGACAGACTGTGGAATAATGAGTGCGACTTCAGAAATTCAATTCACTTTCTTCACGTGATGCCTGCCTGCAAATTTAGCACAAAATTCTTCATGTGCTGAACAATGATCCCCGTCGGTCTATCATAGTAATTTTTTGCTCTTTTAATTGTTAAGTAAGTCTTTTAATTATTTCTACGTAGTTTTGTAAATGTTCAAATGTGTGTGAATTCCTAAGGGCCCAAACTGCTAAGGTCATCGGTCCCTAGACTTACACACTAATTAAACTAACTTAAACTAACTTATGCTAACAACAACACACACACACACATGCCTGAGGGAGGCCTCGAACCGCCTACGGAAGGGGCCGCTCAGTCCGTGGCTTCACGCCTCAAACCGCGAAGCCACTCCGCGCGGCGTAGTGTAGTAATGTCGTTTCATAGCAAGTTTACATTACACGTCACTTATGCAGCTGCATAATAGAAATTGAGAAATCTCATCCCTCTCTTCTGTCTTTCGCATTCATTTTTAATAGCTTGTGACGATAGATCCCTAGACTGCCTCTTATGGTGCGGACAGTCACTGGACCTCTGAACGTTCGTCATAACAAGAACAAACAGTGAAGGGTAAACAGCGCTGACGCCAGGACTCTGCCCAACTGAAGAGAGTCGTACCGGCCGAAAAATGCCACATCGCAGTGCTAAATGAAATGCCGCGCTGTACGGAGTACTTCCAGGAAAGAACGAGCGAAACTGAGATAGCAGAGCATGCCTGCGTGCCATTTAGTACATCGTGGCTGGCCCTGTTTTGGGATGCACTCGGCACTTTCCATTTAGTTCGTTGCCTCCGCCGAAGATGATGATGATGTTTGGTTTGTAGGGTGCTCAACTGCGCGGTTATCAGCGCCCGTACAAATTCGCAACCTTTACTCAGTCCAATCTCGCCACTTTCAGGAATGATGATGAAATGATGAGGACTACACGAACACCCAGTCATCTCGAGGCAGGTGAAAATCCCTGACCCCGCCGGGAATCGAATCCGGGACACCGTGCTCGGGAAGCGAGAACGCGACCGCGAGACCCCGCCGAGAGTAAGCTGCAGTCGTGCTGACTCCTGATGGCCGAATATCTGCGGTCGTTACTCGCTTCCGCGCTAAATCCGGCCCTGTTAACCTCCGTATTAATACGCACCATCTACAGTTACTATGTGTGGTGTGCGTACTGTAAGACCTTCGGTACACACACCATCAGATTATTTGACTTGTCGCTCTAGCGAAGTAGGCGAGTGTCAGCAATATGTGTCGTGGTCTTATCGTGGCGTGTTTATCTTCTACCGTTAGGTCAGACGATAGAAATGCCACTTGCACGCTTAGAGTAGCAGATTGACGGTGACCAACTTTAAACAGGACTTGATTAATTTTCACACACATTTATTAAAATAATAAAAAGCATAGAAATAACTTAACTTGGTTCTGGATGCTATTTACAATTGACAATCTGAAGTTCCTTTCGTCTTGGTCCGTTAATCTTATTCTCACATATCTCTGATACTTGACAAAGTGTCTATACATTTCTCTTCATGGCTATGTACAGGAATATGATAATCTTATTAGGCACAGACTAAAACTTGACTATAGGCTGGTACAGACAAATGCAGACTAATGCAGACTCGTACAGACTGGTGCAGACTGACTGATCGGAGGTCTGTACACTCGTTATAATAACTCGAGCGTTCAGGTATCACTGCGCGAGTGTGATCCGCGAGGAGAAAAGGTTCTAAGTTAGCAGCAATCTCATTGGCTGCGTTACATATTAATACGCGAATCGACGGGAGCAGAATTTGGTCCGTCTTTATGGCTGTGCCATCTCGTAGAGCGGAGACGGACGAGCGCTGCGCCTGCGCTGTTGTGCTTAGCGGGGCGCGCTCTAGTGGGAAAGTTGTGTACGCGCTGACTACGCGGAACTATGTACACAACACTATGTAAGGTTCAAATGGCTCTGAATACTATGGGACTCAACTGCTGTGGTCATTAGTCCCCTAGAACTTAGAACTACTTAAACCTAACTAACCTAAGGACATCACACACATCCATGCCCGAGGCAGGATTCGAACCTGCGACCGTAGCAATCGCACGGTTCCGGACTGCGCGCCTATAACCGCGAGACCACCGTGGCCGGCACACTATGTAAGGGTTTGTCTCTTCTAGACACTACAGAAATAGCAGATGTGAGCGCACAGTTACGATATGAGCACCGAGGATTAAAGTGCTGTTTGGTCACTTGGAGTGTAAGTATTAGCCGATCTCTTTGTCGACCCACCACCGGATGGTGAAAGGCAGGACCGAACACTGCTATATTAAATACGTGGTGCTCATTCTGCAATTCTGCACATACCTAAAATAAAGTGCTCTAGATTTGTAGGAATTTTGCTGAAATTACAATGGGAGACACAGGTGAATCTCAAATTTAATATCTTATTATTCTAAAGCACTAATATTAATGACAAGCTGCGTTTTTGATAACTGAGTGGATGATAGAAGCTCCTATATTTAATTTTCATTAAGCCAAAAAGGAAAAGGATGTTCTAAATCACTAGTAAGCTCTTGGTTTGTGTTGGCACCTATTAATTGTATAAATTTGCAACAGCAATGAATTCAGTCAATGTTCTGAACCTCCACATGTACACTAAAATTCTATGAACTATTTTTAAACTCTTTGTATCATTACATACACACAATTAATTTTAATATTAGTTCCAACGCCAATTTAATTTAAATAAATTCCTAACATGCAACTAGTAAACATCTTCAAATTTAGACTCCAGAAACTATTCCATACAGAGTAACAAACAGTCTTTCGATTACAGCTGGATATCTTCTGAGACTTTCAGTTGCTCCTCAGTTATAGTTAACATCCAAAAATATTACAGGTATTGCTGTCATACTGCCACACATAATTCTAAGTCCATACTAGGTCACACTAGATGACTCTACCTATGACTAGATGACTATAGACTCCGCATCATGTGCCGTCCAGAACCAAATGGCAGACCTGTCATGCCGCCAGTTTTTAAATAGTAGCTACCCCTTGAATTTGATACGGGACATAGCCTGTGAGCAGCCACCAGATAATAAAAAAAAACTAAAAATCTGAAGTCTTTAAGCTACAATTCTCTTAAACATATCCAAATCTGCAGTAATATGCCCCCTTTACGACAAACGTAAACACTTACTTTTAGTATACTTTTGTTGACGGTATATCATAACTTACAGATCACAGTGTTCAACGTTTTCAGTTCATATCAAAGATTTATTATAATAATAATTACTTAGCATGCGTGTAGGTTACGAGTTTTCTACATATTTTCATTTATTTGCACAAAACAGAGCTATGAAACGTCGTTTGCCCATAACCCTGTTAAAAAATGGCTCTGAGCACTATGGGACTCAACTGCTGAGGTCATTAGTCCCCTAGAACTTAGAACTAGTTAAACCTAACTAACCTAAGGACATCACAAACATCCATGCCCGAGGCAGGATTCGAACCTGCGACCGTAGTGGTCTCGCGGTTCCAGACTGCAGCGCCTTTAACCGCACGGCCACTTCGGCCGGCCATAACCCTGTTAATTACCTTTATGACTGAGTACTAGACTTCGAAATCTCTAAATCTAATGCCACATATTACGTAACAGTGGCTTATTTTATTCAGGTGAATGTGTTCATTTACCTGTTCATTTTGTGTGTCTGTGTAGCTCATTAAGCAGACTACCGATTTTCGGGTCGGCCGGTGCGACCGAGCGGTTCTAGGCGCTACAGTCTGGAAACGCGCCACCGCTACGGTCGCAGGTTCGAATCCCGCCTCGGGCATGGATGTGTGTGATGTCCTTAGGTTAGTTAGGTTTAAGTAGTTCTAAGTTCTAGGGGACTGATGACCTCGGAAGTTAAGTCCCATAGTGCTCAGAGCCATTTGAACCATTTGAAGCGATTTTCGTCATTTCCTGACTTAAGGGGGTAGGTACAGTTATCGCAAGCTTAATTTAGGGTACATCCTAATTTTGTTCCTCATAAAATATAAGAGATTATTACATGCAATTTATTGTATGAAGAAACATGCATGCACACAATGAGAAAGAAAGACATTTTTCGTGTATCGTTCCGCCCCCCCCCCTTCTTTTTTTTTTTTAGAAGAGTTTATTCTCTTCAACTCTTCACACTTCAAAACATTTTTCGTATATTGAGCCATAAGTATGTCCGACAGAATAGACACCACTCATGTCTGTAATTCTGAGCCGGCCGCTGTGGCCGGGCGGTTCTAGGCGCTACAGTCTGGAATCGCGTGACCGCTACGGTCGCAGGTTCGAATCCTGACTCGGGCATGGATGTGTGTGATGTCCTTAGGATAGTTAGGTTTAAGTAGTTCTAAGCTCTAGGGCACTGATGACCACAGACGTTAAGTCCCATAGTGCTCAGAGTCATTTGAACCATTTTTTTTTTTTTTTTTTTTTTTTTTTTTTTTTTTGTAATTCTGAGGACGCGATGGCTGTCTGGCGAAGAAGTTTCTGTGTGGACGCACAACCCACGTCCGAACTCCTACGGGAAATCTGCAGTTCGGGGGTTAATGGGCAGGGGATCGTTACGGTGTGGTGAGCGGGAAGTCTGCATTTTGGGACTGATGGAAAGCACGTCGGGATAGCCGAGGCCGTGTTCTAGAGAAGCGGAGCATCCGGGTTCAAATCTCACAGTTGCATTGCCGCAATGCCCTGTACGGCTGGAAGTCATTATTTCCTTTGTATCTCTTTCCCATCACGTTTCCATTTCATTCCTTTTACCCCAATTGTTCATGTAGCTAGCAAATGTCTTAATCAACATTTAACATCTAGCAGCGCAACAATGTTGATATTCACGTTTTTCTTTATAACGTAGAACGTAGTAAATTTTATGTTTGTTGAGTTTGAATTTCATGGCTAGAGTATATAGGTACACCGTTCACTAGAATCATGAAGTCATTCTTTGTAGAAATTGTTTTATAATAAACTTCTTTTTGCTCTTCGGCAGCAACTCTAGTGCATATTGTAGACCATCGTAAGTAGAGTATCCTCTGTTGCGTTGGGTTGATATGTGGGAGGAGACCAAATAGCGAGATCATCGGTCTCATTGGATTAGGGAAGGTTGGAGAAGGAAGTCGGCCGCGCCCTTTCAAAGGAACCATCCTGGCATTTGCCTGAAGCGATTTAAGGAAATCACGGAAAACCTAAATCAGAATGGCCGGACGCGGGATTGAACCGTCATCCTCCCTAATGCGTGTCCAGTGTGGTAAACACTGCACCACCTCGTTCGTTCAGTATCCTCTGAAAATTACAAGATGATTCAAGCATTAGATAGGAAGTTACCAGGAAAACCATTCTGTCAATATGCAAACTGAAAAAATCAGTTTCGAAGTTTGAGAAATGTTTAAATGTAACTTAGGGAGACTTCTCTGATTTAAAACTGCCCAGGTGAATTGTATATTCATTGCTCTTCATCCTTCCTTGCTTCATTTTGCAGTTTCAGGCTCTTTCCTAGTTTCCTCCCGTCCCCCCCACCCCCCCTCTCCCTCCCCGCCAAAAAATGCTAGTCTTCTGATATACCTTCCAGATATTGGAGTGTAATGGCTCTTTAGCATTTTGGGTGAACAAACACACACACTTTTTTATTTCCTTCAATCTATATTACAAATCACATTTGCTGCAGATTCTGTAGGACGAAAATAAGTTTTTAGTTTTTTCATTGTAGGTTGGGGTTTATGTGTGGTTATGAATATTAGCATTCGCCTGTAAATTAATAGGATTCCTTGTAAACAGGCTTTTTTCTTTCTATAAGATGCTTTGATCTTCCCCATTTTTAAATCAAAAGAATCACCTTAGAAATCGTATTAAAGCAGCTGCAGAGAGTAGTCTGCACACTCAATAACACAACACAATCCAAGCAACAGGCAACTAAATGGCGAACAACTGAAGGACTCAGTTATGCCTAAGAAGTATGATATCGCTATTACCATGCTGTTCTGTCACACAGAAGTATGAGACATACATGTCAAATAAAACTGACAGTCAGAAAAGTAATATTTAGGAACTAATGAATGAAGTGGGTGAGGAACGTTAAAATGTCAAACGCGCACCAGTATACATATTTCTCTACAATTCAGCAAACATTAAAGATTTTATGTTCTAATCTTCACGTACGTAAAGCTAAACGAACGAAGAATTATTTAGAACTAGTTTTGAAAACTGAATTTTTCGATCCCAGGTAACTGCATTTACCCCCTTAACGGTAATGTAGGGTGAGTGAACACTTTCGTTATAGTAATTTCAGAATTTTGTTCACATCATATGTGCTCAAAATTATTTTGCGTTATTGTAATGAAACTGGTCACTACGACATTTTAGGTTTAATCAAGAACCTTGTATCCGGGGCCAGCGTTTTATTGCTTAACACTATCTGGTTGTTTCTATTGAGTATGCATGTTTAGAGGTACAAGACGTTGAAAGGAATCCAACAGAGACCTTTGAAAGGAATCCAACAGAGACCTTTCAACGTTTTAGGTAACTCGGTCACATATTTATACTGACTTCTAATGAACATTTTGTGTATTTAATCTATTGTTTATACAAGGCGGTTCATAATTGTGGAAACATCCTTCTTAAACAAAAACTGGTGGATGAACAGAAATTTGAAGTTAAGTAGTATGAGGCAGGGAAGGGAAGGGGAAACTTTTGAGACTAAATTACCAACATTGTGGCTATTTGTGGAGCTACTGCCTGGGACTCCACACTCAATTTTCAAATGTGAGGCAGTCATGCCACATTTGCCAACGGTTTTGGTTATGTAGGTACACCGGTTCTCGTCATATCACCGAATCTAAGCACAGTCGAGGGTGGCCAGTGCTTCGATGGGTAACTGTCCATGTACGCCGCGTGCTGTTGGCAGTTTTTCCTTTGTCTTTACGGCAGGGGGGCAGGAGGGTTCGTGGCGTGAAGTCCCTGATCACCAGTTTTCTCACCAATGTCCTGAATTCAAATCCAAACCCTTCCGCAGTGTCTCATGAAATGAGGTCACACGAGACTGTTGATAGTGATCCACCCGTCGGATGGGATTGTTAGCCTCGGAGGCCGTTTTAGTGCTCTTCGGGAGGAGTAGGCTATGTACCGACACTGTGTTCCACTCACTCCCTTCTCTTGGCATCTCTCTCTCTCTCTCTCTCTCTCTCTCTCACTCTCTCACACACACACACATTACAGTCACACTTCAGCACATAGCTCTCATACGGAAAGTTGCCTCTCTGCGGGCGCGAAGGAGAGAAAAAGCCCTTGCAATTAGGCGACTGAACCTGCCTTCGGATTATCCCAGATATTTATGCCATACGACTACCTTTTACATGATACATCAGACAAATAGAGAATTACATGAGGGAAACAATGGTGAATTCCATAGGAGCTTAGCTTTACTACTTCTAGAGTTATGTCGAATTTATATAGAACAAGGAAAATACTGGTGATAACACACAAAGGCTACAGGATGTGTCCAGCACGTTGTAAGCTGGTTATAATCCGTTTCACCCATCCTCATGGCCTTTAGCCAAAACATGTACCGGAATGACAGACAAGAATTAACAAACCGTTCAACGAGATGTGATCTTCAAAAAAAAATGTTCAAATGTGTGTGAATTCCTAAGGGACCAAACTGCTAAGGTCATCAGTCCCTAGTCTTACACACTACTTGAACTAACTTATGCTAAGAACAACACACACACCCATGTCCGAGGGAGGACTCGAGCCTCCTGCTGGAGGGGCCACGCAGTCAGATACATGGCGCCTCAAACCGCGCGTGCACTCCGCGCGGCTGTGATCATCTTAACTGCATATACAATTATTTTCACATTTCTCCCAGGTAGAATTCCCATGGACTTAAATCCGATTAACGTAGTGGTCTCCCTACCGAAGATGCATGACCTACCCATTTCTGGGGAAACTGGATATCCATCGTGCTGTAAGAAAGTAGAAAATGTCCCAACTTCAGACAGTCGCAGGGGCAGCACATCTTCGGCTGAGATTCGATCAGGATAGAGCCAGTGAAAAATGTCGATAGTTCCAAACCGCAAGGTTGGACGAGTAGTACATCTTCGAGTAGTAAGATCTTTGACAGCTAACAGAGCAGGTAAAAGTTTGAGTAGTGGTGAGGAGATGCGCAGAGACAGCAGACGTATTTCGAGTCGGAGTTAGATGCCTGCAGGAGGCAGCCGGGTCGTGACAGCATCAAAGTAAGAATTGGCGCTACGCACATAATAAGCTATATATTGAGCAAAACTCGGCACATACCTGGGGAAACTAGAAAGAATAATTAATAAAGTAGGTTTTCTTTGGTTAAATAATGTCTAAAAGCTAGACAGAAATCCCATTGTTGATGCAATAAGCGTTTTGTGAAACTTTCTCGTAAATCCATGCTATAGAAGTTTTTTTTAGTTTTTCACATGTGCCTTAAAAGTTTGAACAATAAATATTTTTTAGATAAAATTAGAGTTTCATCTCACACCGTATGTCGTTCTCCGCATCCTGTGCTTGCATTGAACCAAAAGGTACATTAAAATAAAGTTCCCATGAGTAAAGCTAATAATTTCATTTATCAGAGTAAAATAATCTATATGCCATTGCACAGTTGGCAAATTATTCAGATCAGGACAGACTTTTTATTAAGTAACAAACAGGGCCAAAATGAGTAAAGTTATCTAGAATGACAATTTTATGCTATTGCACTACGGCTGAGTTGAATATATATTTTACTATCGGCTAAACGGGAAGGAGTGCACGAGCTAAGTCCACAGACGCAGTCAGATGCAGGTTGGTGACTTTCATTTATTTTTACCTATAAACTTTCATGCAGTCAGATGTGTATTTTGAGTATTAATTTTCCAACAATATTTTCATGCAGTCAGATAAAGTTCAGTTCAGTTAAATACGCAGTCAGATGCAAGTTTTATTAAAGACTAAAGCAGTCACATGCAGTTCAATCTAGTTTAAATAGAGAATTTTTATTAACAACACTTTCAAGGGACTGCTATTAGTTAACTCTGAAGAAGGGTCCAATAATACGAAAACCCAATTTTGCACACCAAACCATCACTTTCGATGATTCACTCACTGACAAATGAAATCTGAACAGTATATTTTATTCTGTTTATTAATTTTTCCGTAGTAATTAGTTTCATCAGTAAACAGTACTTCATATGTAAAACGGCTGGTTTCGTCCAGATTGCATGTCACCCATTACGTGAAATTCGCATATGCTAGAAATGTGATGTGTTTTGAAAGTGTAAAAAATGGTTACTCCAGCGCTACCTGGGTGTAGTGCGTATGTTTCTGGACCATTTAAAAGTGTGATAAAGTGCGAAATCGGTGTATTTCATCGGAATTTATTAAAATTAATATATTTGGTTCAAATGGCTCTGAGCACTATGGGACTTAACATCTGAGGTCATCAGTCCCCTAGAACTTAGAAATAGTTAAACCTAACTAGCCTAAGGACATCACACACATCCATGCCCGAGGCAGGATTCGAACCTGCGACCGTAGCGGTCGCGCGGTTCCAGACTGAAGCGCCTAGAACCGCTCGACCACACACGGCCGGCATTAATATATATCAACGAAATTTATTACCGCAGTGCTAAAATATCTCATTATACCGGCGCTAGACTTATACTGTTTTTAGTATATCAACGATTATATGTGAAATCACCACAAAGGTGACAAAAGAACGAAAATTACAATTGTAAATAAATACTTGTTACGTAAATATGTATATGCTAAATACGAAGTTCTGCTAACCTGTCCTACAAACACACGTACGCACTACCGAGTTACTATGGAGGTAATAAAACAAGATACGTCTCTGTGATATTTTACGTCATTGAAAAGAGAACACTAAACCAATGATGTTTTATTTATACCTGGATAGAGAAATTAACAGCCGGCCGGAGTGGCCGAGCGGTTAAAGGCGCTACAGTCTGGAACCGCACAACCGCTACGGTCGCAGGTTCGAATCCTGCCTCGGGCATGGATGTGAGTGATGTCCTTAGGTTCGTTAGGTTTAAGTAGTTCTAAGTTCTCGGGGACTTATGACCACAGCAGTTGAGTCCCATAGTGCTCAGAGCCATTTGAACCATTTTTAGAGAAATTAACAAATAAAAGTGTGGCAAGAAACATGCATCAAAGTAAAGATAAGTAGTAGAAAATAGCCATCTGCAGCTTATAAAACTTTACTACAGGACTTCAAACAGTATGTTCTCTTGAAACTTCCTGGCAGATTAAAACTGTGTTCCGGACCGAGACTCGAGCTCGGGACCTTTGCCTTTCGCGGGCAAGTGCTCCACCAACACTTCCTCTTAACTAACCTTTACAATGTCTTGTTAATTCGTGAATGTTGTGAAGTGACTGTAGTGTGTTAAAAGTGGGTAGACATAAATTTAGTTTGCCGGGGCGATGCAATGCATATCCGAAAAATGGTTCAAATGGCTCTGAGCACTATGGGACTTAACTTCTAAGGTCATCAGTCCCCTAGAACTTAGAACAACTTAAACCTAACTAACCTAAGGACATCACACACATCCATGCCCGAGGCAGGATTCGAACCTGCGACCGTAGCGGTCGCGCGGTTCCAGACTGTAGCGCCTTTAACCGCTTGGCCACCACGGCCGGCGCATATCCGAAAGAGGGCTTCTATGTTCAAGACAAAAATTCTTTAATGAGTCACTTTTGTAATGTGAAACTTAGCTGGGAGAAGGTCAATTTAGAAAAACGCATTAAAAATGTAAGTCAAACGGCAAGAAAGCGTCTGCAGTGACTGCAGGAACTTTGTCTAAAAGGCAGGCTGCTGTTGCTCAGATGCTATACAATGCCACAAAAATGAAAACTGGCAATGAATCTATGTGCCATGTTATAGTTAAAACGTATATAAAGGCAAAACTAGGTAATGTTTAAGTTATGTCATTTCTGAAAAAATATGTACCCGGTGATGATTGTATACCCAGTTCAGACAGAATTTGACGAAATATGTCAGTCAGTGCTGTGACGAAATGAAAGAAGAAATATATGATGCAATGAAGGACAATTCTATTGTGATTACTGCTGACGAAATTTGTGACAAAAATGGAAAGCGAGTATTTACAGTTTTATTTCGGACAATGACTGCAACATCAGAACAGAAACTGTATATGGCTTCTTGTAACTTTTTAGTTGTCGTTAACAGAAGTACTTGTGCCCAAGCCGTAGTGGACACACTAAAACATTACACCATTAAATATGAAGGTATTGTGGGTTTAGTATCAGTCTCAGCTGCATACATGGGATTTTGTTGCGACACACCTTAACACATTGATTATAGACCATTTAATACATTTCAAATACTGACGGCATAAAATGAACATCGTAGGTGACATCTTCATGAAAGAACTAATGACGTTTCTGCACTCTCGAAAGACGAAAAACGTGTACCTTAAGTTCGTTAATGAGAAATTACCTCATCTGCCAGAGAAACTTTTTCCGGATTCAGTAATCACGGGAAGAATTTCTTTGTTTCTTGCAGGGCAGTATTTGGACTCACACCACCAGCAATAATCAAATTTCTCAGATGTTCAAAAATGTTCAAATGTGTGTGAAATCTTATGGGACTTAACTGTTAAGGTCATCAGTCCCTAAGCTTACACACTACTTAACCTAAATTATCATAAGGACAAACACACACACCCATGCCCGAGGAAGGACTCGAACCTCCGCCGGCACTAGCCGCACTGTCCATGACTGCAGCGCCCCAGACCGCTCGGCTAATCCCGCGCGGCAAATTTCTCAGATCTTTCGAAAACAAAAGTGCTGCCATTGGCCTGATTCCTTATTATTTTTATTTTAACGTGGGCCACGGTCATGGTAAATTTTTTAAATGATACCACCACCATTTGACTGCAACAATTTTTATTTTATTGTTATACGATCCAGATATCGGCCTTAGGCCATTTTCAAGTACAGAAACTGCAATAAACGATAGAAATATAAATCACAACCATGTAAAATAGTGTATAAATACGATGATTCTTTACCTTGTTTACATGTCGAATGACATTATACTTGAATGAAACACAAGTCGTTATCGAATAAGCACATCTGGTCGTATAGACCACATCTGCCATAAGTAAAAGTGAGAACATCTCTAAAACGGCAAAAAATCATTACAGTCAAATTGCGGGAGCATCATTCAAACTATCATTCTTGACCGTTTATAAAATGAAGCTGCATTAGATTTAGTCTTCCTACAATGCAAATTTGTAAGTGACACATGTGCTAGCACTGACAATTTAAATACAACAGCCAAAGGCACGACTTATCAATTTGCATATTTGTTATGGGAGGAAACTGAGAGTATCAAATTACTATTGAAAAATCCTGAAGACTGTTTCTTAAAAGGCGCTATTAATAGTTCTAGCACACTCCAAAGTGAAGCACAGAAAGCATTTTCAAAATATTGTCTCAAATCTGCTACTATGAAAAGGTTAGAAAAGCTGTGTAAACACACAACTCAAGACTCAGCCAATATTTTTTTAGAAAAACATTGGTAAGCTCCTCAGTCCTGTAGTTTGTGGTTGAAAGCTATATTTGAAAGATTCTGCTGTTGTTAATACAGATAAAAATAATCAACATTGGGAAAGCATTCTATCCGACATTTTTTAAGCATTCCATCAACACCTTGTTAACTGTTTGAGACGTTATGAGAATTCTGATGTAGTGAAATTATACTCTGTGAAAAGCTGAATTACGATGAATTTCGAATAACTGCTTTAACCGCAGTTTATGCGACTGTCAGTAGTGTGGATGCGGAGTGGTACTACTCAACGCAGAATTTAGTTGTGACAGAACTATGTCAGTGAAGCAAGACATACTGGAACAACTTCAATGATTGCATTCAACAGATAAACACTTGTATATAGGCCTATAATGTGTGTTAATTTAAATGGCAATTATCATTATGGGTATGCGATACAGAATAAATCAGTTTTCTCTATTGTTGTTAAAGAAAAGTGAATAGTAAAGAAAAAACGCATCGAAAAATATAAATGCTAAATTCAATTTTCAGAATGTTAAATTTTCGAAGATTTTTTGCTAATTTTGCGTAGCTCTATCCATTATGAAAATTGAACCTGACGACCTGGATTTTCCTCGATCAGAAGTTGTAACGTTTGCATTTTTTAAGTGTGCCATTTATGCGTGACCAAAATTCTCATTACTGATGAACGATGAGTATAGTGCTCTGGGCACTTACGAACAATTCCAGAATAGCAGTTGATGTCGCTTCTTCAGTAGCCACTTTATAGCGTCCAGCTGTCGATTTGTATGTGACAAAGTCAGTTTCACAGAATTTCGCGAGAAGTTTCACCACCACACAGTGGACTGTGTAGGTGACGTTGATTGAAATCACCTGCGGTAACATGAACGCTGCTCTCTCATGCTGTCAGGATGAACTCACTACATTCGATTTGTATAAACATTATCAGCTTTCATGCCGCCTGTAACGAAGAAACATTAGTCATAACTCGGGAACGAATAAAGTTACATTCAAATAGAAACCAGCATAATTTTTCTCTTGTAATTCTCTATCCAGTTCATGAGTCAGGAGACCCCTTTCAACTTAAAAGTTACGAGTTGCATCGAAGATGACGGCTTCCAAAATGGCTGCCATGTTTGTGACACGGTGTTGTGGCCACATGTAGTAAGTGTTGCTTCACGCAGTGGAGAATGGCAAAACAGAGGCACGCCGGCGACCGAGGCGTTGCAAAGTAAGCACGCAGAAATAGCCTTGCTTACAGCAGCAGTCTACCAACAGGCTGACGCAAGGACGCACACAGACCGAGCGGCGAGCAAAGCCTGGAGAGTGCTGAGTAAGGGGAAGTGAGTGAAGCTCGCTAAGTTACACTACAACATACTGCGGGAGTAATAACAAAACGCTACCACCGAGGGTAAAGAACGTCCTCCTGCCAGATATAAATAATGGAGCGCAGGCAGCAACAGACAGAAGACATTAGGAAGCAGTTCGAATCTGAGGACGGACATGGTCCGTGTCCAAATGTTCAATCTTCGTAAATGACGATTCCAGAAGTCTGTTCCAGCTCGCAGGAGTCATCTATTCGCCGCCAGATGTCCACTTCAGCTCTGGAGGTCGGCCCGAGTTCGGTCGGCATTATGGCTGACTAACTACACCAAGAACTTCCAGCAGGACCGGCCGCGGTCTTGGTCACAGGCGCCGCTGGGGACTGACTCCCGGACTTCACGGCAACCCGGCCTCATGGCGCGTGGTCCGTCCAGGACGGGACCTCGCAGACATCACGACTGACGGCTTCCCAGCCGCCGGTGCAGCAGGCGTCGGCAGCTGATCTCACGGCGACGCGGCTCCGCGGGCGTGCCCGTACTGGGGCGCCGACCAGCGACGAGTTCATCTCAACCACAGGGCATTCTGGCTTCAGCGGAGCACTGGTGGCCTGACGCTCCCGAGTGCGATCAGCGGCGCGCGTTGCGCGCATTGTCGGAGAATCTACACAGCAGCAGCCAGGCGGGGATCCGCAGGGCTGGGCAGCAACGACGAGGGAGAAA
This sequence comes from Schistocerca nitens, assembly GCF_023898315.1. Taxonomy (NCBI): domain Eukaryota; kingdom Metazoa; phylum Arthropoda; class Insecta; order Orthoptera; family Acrididae; genus Schistocerca; species Schistocerca nitens. The sequence continues at coordinate 400,033,467 of NC_064616.1, forward strand.
TTGTAAAGAGATAATTGTAAAACTCCACGCCATCTCAGTCTTTGGCGCAGCCGCCGTGTCTGCTGCTAACAAGTGGTGCATAAGTCGTAACAAGTGATGTCAGGCGCACCCACGCCACGACTTTCACTAGCACCGTGCGGAGCAACCGAGTAACACCGAATAGGGTGAGTCCAGCAACTGCCTTCTCTCTATGTGTTTTGTGTAGCTAGACGTGTCGAGGGTAACGTTAAGGGATGTGAGAGTGTCATTTGAAAGGCCTAGCAGCCCTGTAGACTTATCGCAGTTTCGTGGAAATGAAAGTCACGTTAACTTAGTGCCATCTAAATGTGTAGTGTGTGGATTAATAGGTCACGTCGCTCCTTGCGATAAATTTGTACCAAGCACTTGTGATGTGTGTGGCTTCTATGGTCATGTAACGGGGCAATGTGGTAAGTCTAGATGGCTTGCCATTAGATGTGCTAGGAATTAACTTGCTTCTGGGTAATACAATTTTATTTTTTGTGAGGTGAGGTACACCGCACGGAAAATGCCAGATGCACGTGCAACTGGGACAAGTGACACCGTAGTAACATTCACAGAGCAAGTTGAGAAACTGATTGAAGAAAATAAGTTGCAAAAGTAGCACATGCAGAGGATGGAGCACCAATTGTTGAAAAATACTCAGTCAGGCTTGGGAAGCGATTGTGTAGAATGCAAGGGTACTGTCTTTCCCGGTGTGGCAGATTGTTCTGCGGCTAATTTGATACCTTCCTTCTCGGGTTAAACATCAAAGGATGTGAATGTTTTCATTGGTGACGTACGTAGTATGGCTAGACTGTGTGGCTGGTCGGATGAAATGTGTTTGCGAATGGCGAGGTTACGATTAGTAGGTGACGCAAAGACTTATGAGGCATACCACGAAGAGTTAAAGGATACTACTACGCTCACAGAGTTGGCTGAGGGATTATTGCAAAGGTTTAGGAAACACAACAGTGCCAGATTTTTTAGAGAAAAATTGGGGAGTATGATGCAAAAATCGGGTGAAACGGTAGAAGAATTTTCAGACAGAATTAGGAGAACAAATGCACACACGTATGAATTAACGCAAGATGCGAGTGCAAATGAAGTTCTATTGAAAGAAGCAGAGAATAGAGTTTTAGACGCATTTTTGCGAGAGGTCTCGCTGGATTTTTCACGGCAGATACGGAGGGAAAATCCAGTTGACTTAGCACCATTATAAGTCGCAATGACAAGAACATTTTTTCGTCTTCCAAAGAGTGTTACCGTTGTGGGAAGCAAGGTCATTTAAGGGACAATGTCGGGAACCGCAGTGTTTCAGTTGTCAGAAAATAGGGCATAAGGCACGGCAGTGTAAAGCCAAGAAACAGGTTAATGATACAGCAGGTAAGAAACTGTTAAACGAAAAAGGGAGTGTTCCTGCCGTCGGGAGGCATTCCCAGTAAAAAGAGGTACTCAGAGAGTGCACGAAGAGGCGGATTGTAGTTTGATGGTTTGGATAAAAGATAAATGGCGAAGAGTTTTAGTGGCTACTGGAGCGCATGTATGAGTTGTCAGTGTGGACCTCGTGGGCAAGAAAGAATTGGAAGCTCCGAGATACAGATTGCGTGGAGTAGGTGATAAAAAATTAGATGCACTAGGGACAGCACAGCTCAAGTTTAAGATAGGGAACGTGTGGTGCCGAGAGCAAATGGAGGTGTTCTACATCTACATCCATACTCCGCAAGCCACCTGACGGTGTGTGGCGGAGGGTACCCTGAGTACCTCTATAGGTTCTTCCTTCTATTCCAGTCTCGTATTGTTCGTGGAAAGAAGGATTGTCGGTATGCTCCTGTGCGGGCTCTAATCTCTCTGATTTTATCCTCATGGTCTCTTCGCGAGATATACGTAGGAGGGAGCAATATACTGCTTGACTCTTCGGTGGAGGTATGTTCTCGAAACTTTAACAAAAGCCCGTACCGAGCTACTGAGCGTCTCTCCCACAGGAGTTTATCTATCATCTCCGTAACGCTTTCGTGATTACTAAATGATCCTGTAACGAAGCGCGCTGCTCTCCGTTGGATCTTCTCTATCTCTTCTATCAACTCTATCTGGTACGGATCCCACACTGCTGAGCAGTATTCAAGCAGTGGGCGAACAAGCGTACTGTAACCTACTTCCTTTGTTTTCGGATTGCATTTCCTTAGGATTTTTCCAATGAATCTCAGTCTGGCATCTGCTTTACCGACGATCAATTTTATATGGTCATTCCATTTTAAATCACTCCTAATGCGTACTCCCAGATAATTTATGGAATTAACTGCTTCCAGTTGCTGACCTGCTATTTTGTAGCTAAATGATAAGGGATCTATCTTTCTATGTATTCGCAGCACGTTACACTTGTCTACATTGAGATTCAATTGCAATTCCCTGCACCATGCGTCAATTCGCTGCAGATCCTCCTGCAATCCAGTACAATTTTCCAATGTTACAACCTCTCGATATAATACATCATCATCCGCAAAAAGCCTCAGTGAACTTCCGATGTCATCCACAAGGTCATTTATGTATATTGTGAATAGCAACGGTCCTACGACACTCCCCTGCGGCACACCTGAAATCACTCTTACTTCGGAAGACCTCTCCATTGAGAATGACATACTGCGTTCTGTTAACTAGGAACTCTTCAATCCAATCACACAATTGGTCTGATAGTCCATATGCTCTTACTTTGTTCATTAAACGACTGTGGGGAACTGTATCGAACGCCTTGCGGAAGTCAAGAAACACGGCGTCTACCTGTGAACCCGTGTCTATGGCCCTCTGTGTCTCGTGGACTAATAGCGCGAGCTGGGTTTCACACGACCGTCTTTTTCTAAACCCATGCTGATTCCTACAGAGTAGATTTCTAGTCAACTGTGGGACAGGGATTTTCAGCGATACTTGGGTTGGACTTTCTGATTAAACATCACGCCAAAATTGACCTTTCGCAACATACACTGGAACTCGATGGGAACTTGTTCTCAATAGGTACAGCCGTTGCAAATGTTTCAGAGTCGCAAGGTGCACCGATAGCTAAGGTGATACCAACTAAACTGCGTACAAGTGTATTAAAGGTGATTTCGTGTGACAAAGTATGAACAGGTACAGGGAAGTTGATCTAGGTACCGGTGGATGTCGATGTGCCACAGCAGGGGTTATTCTTGGTAGAGCCACTACCGAGTAATGAGGTTTTAGACGAAAAGCATTGCTTTATTCGTAGGAGTGTATCACGGGTAACAGACATAAATGGGCAGTTTATGGTTCCGGTGAGTTTAGATAACTTCAGGCAGGATGATGTCGATCTGACGAAGGAATTAGTAATAGCCACAGTAGTGTTAATGGATAGTTCGAGGTTAGACTATGATGTAAAGCAAACCGTAAGCACGTCTGCACTTCGTGACAAGGTAAATCATTTGAGAGGAAATGATCGTTCGGGTATGGAAGCATTATTACTACAGTATAAAACATTGTTTGAAGCACAGGGTACGTTACCTGCTACACCGATAACACAGCATCGTATTCCGACAGGGAATCACGCTCAGGTGTATAGTAAGCCATACAGACTACCGAAACAATTACAACCAGTAGTAGAGCAACAACTGGAAGATGGGAAATCCAGTACAGTAATAGTCCTTGGTCTAGTAGCGTGGTCCTAGTTCCGAAGAAGACACCGGACGGGTCGAAAGAATTTCGCTTTTGTTGCGATTACAGACATTTGAATGAACGGACAGTGACGGACGTATATCCGATTCCGAATATCACAGAAACGTTAAACAACCTAGGGCAGTGTAAATTTTTCTCGACTATGGATTTGCAAAGCGGTTATCACCAGATTGAAGTATGTCCGGAGGACAGGCCAAAAACAGCATTGTGGTCACTTCGAGTATAAAAGAATGCCGTTTGGCCTAGAAAACGCTCCAGAAACATTTCAGAGGTTGTTGGATGGAGTCCTTCGCGGGTTGAAACCGAAAAAATGCATGGTGTATCTGGATGACATTATAGTTTTTTCAAGAGATATGGAGCAGCATGTGGAACGGTTAGAGGAGGTGTTTAAAAGATTAGAGGCAGCACGGCTAACATTAAGTTTGGACAAATGACATTTTGCGCAAGCACAAGTAAATTATCTCGGGCATGTTATCAGTCAGGACAGGGTACGGTCAGATCCTCGTCTCACTTCTGCAGTACGAGATTTTCCGGTATCACAAACGGTTAAACAACTGCAATCGTATATTGGTCTTGCGAGCTGTTATCGAAGATTCGTACAGGGGTTCGCAGAAATAGCGAGGCCACTTACTAAGTTGCTAAGAAAAGGTATTACCTCCCAGTGGACGTCGGAGTGTGAGAAAGCATTTCAAGAGTTGAAACGGATACTGACATCAGATCCAGTTTTGAAGTTTCCAGACTTTTCGATGGAGTTTATACTACAATGTGACGCGCGTAATCACGCTCTTGTGGTTGTACTTGGGCAAGAAATTGATGGCAAAAAACATCCGATTGCGTTCGCGTCTCGTCAACTTAACAAGGCGGAACAAAATTACTCCACGACAGAGATGGAATTGTTAGCGGTAATATACGAGATTTCGTACTTTCGATGCTGAAACTCAGTGACTTCGATTATGAGGTAATACACAAGCCAGGTGTGAAACATGCCAATGCTGACGCAGTGAGCAGGAAAGTGGCAGTATTACAAGCAACAGGGGTGACTGAAGATGAGTGGAAAAGGGCACAAGCCGTGGATAGTGATTGCCAATTGTTCAGAAAGCAACCGCAGTTTCTAGTACAGGACAGATTACTTTGCAGGTCGACGAAATGCGGACCGCGCGTCGTCTTACCAGCGGCGTTATGATCTGAACTTTTGCAACAGGCGCATGACCATTTTCTTTCAGGACATGGCGGGAGAAGAGCTACGGGTAAGCGGATAGCGGAGAAGCTTTGGTGGAGGACACGACGTCAAGACGTGGACGAGTACGTCAGGAATTGTGTGTCATGCGCACAGCGTGCGGAATTGAGCCATCAAAAGATTCAGCTTCAAAGATTACCAGAGGCAGACAGACCTTTCTAACAAATCGTAATTGATGTATTAGGCCCATTTAATAGGAGTGCAGCAGGGAATAAGTATGTGTTAACAGTGATAGACCACTTTTCTAGGTATTTAGTCATGGTCGCATTACCAGATCAGAAAGCAAGTACGGTGACACAAGCTTTAGTTAATAATTGGTTCCTCAGGTATGGGATACCTCAGTCCTTAATCTCGGATCAAGGTATTAATTTCACATCTGATCTGATGAAGCAACTGTGCAAGTTACTGAAGGTAAGGAAACTACGGACTAGTCCATTCCATCTGCAAGCAAACGGACGAATGGAGAGAGTGCATCGCACGATCGCTAAGATGTTGAGTCACTATGTAAACAGTCAACACACTGACTGGGATGTGTATTTGCGAAAACTATTAAGGAAGTATGGCAGAAAGTTAGACGAGCTTACACGAAAGCGTTGGAACGACAAGAACGGATGGGAGGTACAACGAGGAAGTTGCTACAGTACAGAGTAGGCCAATGGGTGCTACTAGCTAATCCGTATGTTCCAAAAGGGAGAACCAAGAAGTTCACAAACAACTTCCAGGGACCATACCAGGTAGTGGAAATGACATCACCTGTCAATGTAAAATTACAATTACCTACCAAGACAACAGTGGTTCACGTTAGTAGAGTTAAGCCATTCCAGGGGGGTAGTAGATCTGTGTATATGTACTTCTCCTTCTGGCAGAAAGCGAAAAGAAGCGCCAGAACCAGACAATAAACCAAGTATTAAGTATAAGTTGCGTTCGAGGGATGTGTAGTTAGCAGTAAATATCATGTGTGTATTATTTTTGTGCACTGACTAGGGTTATTTTATTGGTATTAAGGGGTAGGGATGGTAGGTTTTTTCCTTCTCTCTCCATTCTGTAGGTGACGCAGGATGGGGTACAAGTGGATAGTATGGGTCGTAGTCCTCTGGCAGCTGACACAAGCTGGCCAGGTACAGGATATGCCGTTTCGAAGTGAGGTGTTGTTCGAGAAACAACCGGATGTGGTCCTCACTAGTCACAAATGGACACTTCAGCTGGCACTCAGCATCCTGCAGGTAAGGAACGAGATGCGGTAGCAACAGGAGGTGGTATCAAGTGTTGAAATGGTTGCATCTAAGAACGAAATTTTACGGGACGTGCAAGAAGAGTACGAGGCTTTGGATAGGTCATGTAAGGAAGTAAGGGAAAAACTGTGCCAAGTCGTGAGCATGATTCCAGGGAGGAGAAAGAGAGTAAAGAGGGGTTGGTAGAATTCAGGTGGGAAGCTACTGAAAACAATTTTTGGTTCAGCGGATAGAGACGATATTGAGGGTTTGAACAATTCTTTAACAGTTATTCGCGACAGGGAAGAAAGCGTAAGAAGTTAGTGGATATACACACAACAGAGATATGGGGATTAAGTACAGAGTTGTTTAATGTGAGATGCATGGTGCGTGGGACAGTGGTTTGCTAATCAACAGGACAAACTGTGAAATAGTAGGGGATCGTTTCAGCTTACCAGCGATAGTCACAGGAGCCACCAAGGAAACAGATACTTATCTGACGTTGTACTGGCAAGATGCGTCATTCAGCATCGCTCCAGGAGAAAATTCGACGTATATTAACAACACCTTGGATGCGACACTATTGCAAACGATAGATAAACTAGTAGATTTGGAGAAAGGTCAAATTTCAGTGCAGCAATTATTAAGGCATGTGGAGGAGTACGATACCAGGTGGAAATGTAACATAGTGACCATTGGTATTTCAACCAGTACTATTACCATGTTGATTGTATTTATCAGTGTGTTATATGTCTTATTAAAACGGAGGAATCAGCATGTTAATGCAAGACCGCTCCATGAGATTCCTGTACAATGGATTACCAGTAGGGCATGAGTCAGGGCAACTTGGATGTATATATGGAAGAAGTAGAACATAGGATAGAACTTAAGTTAATGTATAGGGTAAATTCTGGGACGAATTTAATTTTTAGGCGGAGGCAGTGTTGCGGCCACATGTAGTAAGCGTTGTTTCACGCAGTGGAGAATGGCAAAACAGAGGCACACCGGCGACCGAGGCGTTGCAAAGTAAGCACACACAGATAGCCTTGATGACAGCAGCAGTCTACCAACAGGCTGACGCAAGGACACACACAGACCGAGCGTCGAGCGAAGCCTGGAGAGTGAAGAGTAAGGGAAAGTGAGGCCGGTACACTAAGTTACATTGCAATAAACTGCGGGAGTAATAACAAAACGCTACCACTGAGGGTAAAAAACGTCCTCCTGCCGGATATAAATAGTGGAGAGCAGGCAGCAACAGACAGAAGACATTAGGAAGCAGTTCGGATCTGAGGATGGACATGGTCCTTGTCCGAATGTTCAATCTTTGTAGGTGACGATTCCAGATGTCTGTTCCAGATCGCAGGAGTCATCTGTTCGCTGCCATATGTCAACTTCAGCTCTGGAGGTCGGCCCGAGTTCGGTCGGCACCATGACTGCCTAACTACAGCGATAACTTCCAGCAGGACTCGTCGCAGCGTGGTCTTGGTCACAGACGCAGCTGGGGACTGACACCCGGACTTCACGGCAACCCGCACCCACGGTGCGTGGTCCGTCCATGACGGGACCTCACGGACATCATGACTGACGGCTTCCCAGCTGCCGGTGCAGCAGGCGTCGGCAGCTGGCCCCACAGCGCGTGGTCCATCCATGACGGGACCTCGCGAACATCACAACTAATGGCTTCCCAGCCACTTGTGCAGCAAGCGTCGGCAGCTGACCTCACGGCGACGCGGCTCCGTGGGCGTGCCCGTACTGGGGCGCCGAGTGGCGACGAGTTCATCTCAACCACAGGGCATCCTGGCTTCAGCGGAGCACTGGTGGCCTGAGGCTCCCGAGTGCGATCAGTGGCGCGCGTTGCGCGCATTGTCAGAGAATCTACGCAGCAGCAGCCAGGTGGAGGGATCCACAGGGCTGGGCAGCGACGACGAGGAGAAATTGTAGAGAAAGGTCAATAAATAATTGTAAAACTCCACGCTGTCTCAGTCTTTGGCGCAGCCAATGTGGCTGCTGCTAACAAGTGGTGTAGAAGTCGTAAGAATAGCATCACGCTCCTGCCCTCTCTCCCATCTATTACTTGTTGACTTTATATTTATGCTTATAAACATGTGGTCGTTTCAGCAAGGCGGTTTAATACCTATGGACCATCCTGTGCATATTACAGAACATGATACCATGTTTTCAGTAATTATTGCTTATGCTCATTATTAATTTTCGTGTAAATAACAAATTGTTAACATTTGTACTTAAATAAGTTTTATAGTATTTTATAGTATTGGCTGTGTGAGTGACACAGGTTTTACCAATATTCCAGCCTCAAACTCCTTGATAGTTTACTTGGACTGTGGCGGCTCTTCTGGTTCTCTCAGCTTCTTTCTGCTCTACTGCATATTGCATCATTTTTGGCTATTCGACCAAAGCAGCCATTGTCGACGTACAGTGTAGCAGCTAAGACTGGTTTTTCCATCACGTGTCCGAACGTTGCTGACAACTCATTCGCTTTCTGCCTGAGGGCCTCGCATTTTCATACAGGCCCGTCAGGTAAGTCAGAGACAAGCGTTATATGACAAGTTCAAATAGTTATTGCATACTCCAAGGTGACGTTACGGAGGTGAATTCTCTGCATTAGTATGTGAATGAGATAACGTCTCCGATTTGGTGAGATTGGATGACATTGTGTTTGGAAAGGTCTTGAGAAAACTATAAGCTTCCACTTCTGAAAATCAGTTAAATCTGAGATACGAGCAACAGCACACTAAATAGAATTCTAATGCAATACCGTTTGCGCTATGGAGTGTGAAGTTCAGCTGGAAATGATTCCATGTACACAATTCTTCTGAATGGAAACCATGTACTTTCTAGTTCAAAATGGTTCAAATGGCTCTGAGCACTATGGGACTCAACTGCTGAGGTCATTAGTCCCCTAGAACTTAGAACTAGTTAAACCTAACTAACCTAAGGACATCACAAACACCCATGCCCGAGGCAGGATTCGAACCTGCGACCGTAGCGGTCTTGCGGTTCCAGACTGCAGCTCCTTTAACCGCACGGCCACTTCGGCCGGCACTTTCTACTTCTGAGACCGTCAAGTCTCCAGTGGATTGCTTCAAGGTGCTTGGGCACTACAGCAAACGCTATGTCCCAGCATTTACCAGTAGTAATTTCCAGATAGAGATTATTCTACTCTGTTCGCTTACCTTAGTAAACTCCACAAAAAACATTCCCTGGTCTATAGCGACATGCAAAGTAACTCATTCAAGGAAAGTTGTAATAAAATGACTACAATGGATGAGTCCCGATACTTCATAATGTTGTCTATTAGTCTGCTATTCACTAGTTCTACACATCAGGAAGATTCAAGAGCAAACTGAGATGAACTCTTCGAAAAGTGCTAACCGTTGTGTATTTTCATACCGAAAACACACAAATACTGCCATCTAGCCCATACTAAACAGTATATACACGTTTCTCATTCGCAGCTATTGGTACAAAAGTTAATGTTTATTAGTTTCTGAAGGTCATCCACAACGCACACTCTGACAGATTCATCCCGATAATAGCCAAGAAAGACTTAAATAAGAGACGCGGCAGTGCTGGCTCACTTGTCGTAACGCAAGCAGCCGAATCGGCTGTGTTGTGACAGCTGTGTGTGCACGATGTGTCATCGGTTGGGGGGAGGGTGGGGGGCATGCTGGGTGGGACGAGGTTTGTGGCGACGTCAATAGGTGGCGGTAGCTTTGAGGTGCGATGATTGGCAGGCCTCAAAGTATCAGAAATTCTGACGGCAAGTTAGCTAGCCGGACACACAGCCCACGTGGTGGGAACAACCCGACCATTTGAGCGGACTTAGGAAGTTAACCGCCATTGCCAAACTGACTGAATAAAGAAATTATTAAATAAGGGAAACTCTAAATAAGAACCAAACGAATCCGGTGACAGAGAAGCCAGTCACATGATTTTAAAGACAAAAATTAGACGAGTGCGGGGTAATGGTGCGCCTTTGCTACGAGATTTAGTTAACAAGTTATTAAAAGTTATATGATGTAGATGTAAAATGTGGTTACCGATTTAATCTGCAACCGACCAGAAGTAGGCCGCTACACTCCAAGTCTCGTGAATGAATGGAGCTAGCCGAGTCCTCACCCATCCAAGTACACAAGATTTCTTGAGGTGCGCCCATGTCGAGGAGGTTAGCACCCCTTACCGGAGTATAGAACAGCTTTGAAAGTGTCGTGATGTAATAGCAGACGGTTAAGAACAAGAAACGGATGATTTTTATGCACAATGGAGATCCAGACAGATGAAGTTTGACGCATTTTTACGTAAATCAACCAAGCTATCAACTCTAAAGTATTGTTCTAGAGTCTAGGATCAGTGCCTGGAAGTTATTCGTAAGAGAGAACATAAACACACACACTCCTAAGGCTACAACGTTCTGCACTTAAAACGGGGTATAATGTTAGATCGCTTGCGTTTCCGACCTATCAGTCGTGTGGAATGTAGCGCTGTTAATATTCCAATGCAAGAAATATATTTCAAGCGGATGACATACACCCTTCTTGCAGGTTTCTCTACGATAAACTATGGTAACAACCTGTAAAACGAAAAAACTACTTCCTTAAGACAGTGGCTCTGTGTGGTACATGCACAATACAGATTTCTAGAGATGCATAGCATCCACTGCTCACATCCGATCATGGTTCAGAACTTATACTGTGCCTACATCAGTCCTATATAAAATGATCGTTAATAATGGCGAATACCTCTTACAAGGAAGGAGACAAACGCATAGCGACAGTGTCCAACATGTGAAAATTACAAGTCATTCGGCCACTAACTCTGTAAACAGCACATCTGTCAGGCAAATGTATATATAGGGTTTGCACTGCTTCACAAGCAGCTATCGCTAACTTATTTATGAAGCTGAAGTCTCGATTTTACACCCAAGATGCGATGGGGGGATGGAGTACATTGCATAAATCAAAGTTTGTTTAGAGGAATATGCCACGTTTCATCACACATGAGATGGAAGTCCTCTGATGACCGACAGGTTTACTGTTAACGATCGCAAATAGACAGTGCTTTAAATCACATACAGAACACGTGGCTGTATACGAGTCAAACGCAGGCTATGTCACATGACTGATGCATCCTGACAGAACAGTGGAAAAATTGATCTGCAGCAACTTCCCCCTCTCTAGAATGCATCATCAGTCCATCATTAAGTCGTACCTCGTTACAGCTCCATCTCAATCGATCATCCCATCCACTCTCTGTTATCCTTTAACACAGATGCAAGTAAGTTTAGAGGTGGATGGTTGTCTGTCTTCCTGAAATGCATCAAATGCGGTAGTCAACACGCATGTATCACTGGTACCTCAATACACATACAGTATAATGATACCTCGACAGAAAAAAATTGACTGCTTCCCTCATTCCCTTCGCTTCCATGTCGACGTTTTCTCGGATTCCTCTTGTTGCTGCATGCTTGTTCCCATGTACAAACTGTTCTGCATGAACCAGAAGATACGCAAGTACTTCCTCAATTTCGCCATATTTTTGTGTATATTTGGTCAATTTATATTTATCCCCCATCATTTTCGCAGTTCTATCAATTTTATTTCAGTTCTATCTATGCGATCATGATATAACCCCTCAGTCTGTGTTCTAAAATTGCTTTTAAATGTAGCACAGCTGCCAACACCTAGCCCAAATGCACTGATCGGGGGGCGTAGTATAGCACTGTACTAGATTGTATCCAGTCACCTCCACATTTGGAGAGCGTTTCCTCATTTTCTGTATAATTTAACTGAGTAGTCAATGAAATTGCTAAGAGTGAGAGGGGGGGGGGGGCTATTCCAATAACTCAGACCTGAAAGTGTACCTGTAGCAGTGAGTGGGTTGGGAAGGGGGAGGGGGGGAGACAATAGGTTAAGTGCCTGTCAATCAACAGGAAATAAGGGTGATAAGGAAAAGCACTTAACAGAACAATAGAATAACTCAGGCCTGAAAGTGTACCTGGAGCAGCTAGCTGTTGGGGTTTCCTGAGGGTGAAAGGAAGTGGGACGGTGTGGGAGAACAATAGGTTAGTTGTGGTGACATGGAAAACCACTTAACAGAACAATAGGTTAAGGACCTGTCAATCAAAGGAGAACAACAGATTAAGTAGCTGTCAATCAAAGGAGAACAATAGGTTTGCCCCTGAGTGCATTCCTACCCCTGATGCAGGCAACCCACACTACCAAAATGCACTGGCGCTGGCCTAGTTCCACTACTTACTGGTACTCATATCAGTTTAGTTTTTCTTTCTCCTGACAACAGCATCTGTTAGAACCGTCCCATTGCCATGTTATTCATTTGAGTATGTAAGTAATAAACCCTCCAGGTGAAACTTCCTGGTAGATTAAAACTGTGTGCTGGACTGAATCCTCCAGGTGTGTGTTCAGTTAAGTTGACAATTAATGACACCATATATAAATTTGAGATGGGAACTATAAAACAGAAAAGGTCTTACTCAGATGTGGTACTGAGGAAAGATTTACTGCACTAGCATCAGGGCGTGCAACAGCACCTCATAGCCCCAGGAAAATCCATGAAAGGGGCCCATTCCTTGAAATTCCGATACACCTCGTATCTTTCTGTTAAAGGCGGCCAACCCTGTAACAATAAATAGCGGCCTAGAAGAATTCTCTGGTTGACAGTCAGAATCAACGAGACAAAATACTTGCTTGAGTCGCTCACTCAAAATGATGTTCTAGAGTACAGGTGCCTGTGAAATAAGGTCTGTGTAGAATTGAAACTGAGGGAGAAGAAATAAGAATTCTTGTGCATCTAGACAGTTTTAGGGTATGAGATGTAGTAAAAACCGATAGGAACCACACCGGCCAGTTTGCGAGAAGCAACAGAGTAATGATTCCTTTCCCAGAGAGAGAGTTAAGAAAAGAGGGAAGTTATTTCTAGTCTGGGAAGTGTACACAATCTCACCACTACCACTGCTAGCAGCAGTTGCCGGCTAATTCGTCCCCCTTGACTGATTCTGAGCAAAGTTTGTTATGCCTGCTTTTAAAGGAGTATTCGTAGTTGTCTGACGACGGGCATTACTTGCCAGCTACTGATTTCCTCTCTGGTGGCTATCATCTTGTCAAAGTACTTATTGTGTTGGCAGAGAGGCTTGCGTATTTGTGTAAATCTGAGGGCTATGCCATCTGTAGAACAGCTACTGGCATAGTCTCCCATGGTGGACAGGCCTCTGTGGATGAACCAGGCAAGATATGTCCCACAACACTTCATCTCTCCCACATCCACTCCCATAGTCCTTCCCCAATTCCCCAGATACTCCATACTAAGGAATGGTTCGATTTGTTCCAAAGGGTGCATGGCACATGGGAAGATGTGTCACTAATGGAGTCTGAGGGATAGTGGGCAACCTTACTGAGTAATTAGTGTTGCACCATGTGGAATTCTGTGTTGTTGACTGAATAGATACCCAATCCTCATGGGACCAAAATGGAGAACAAAGAAAATGATGGGCTTGATGTGACTTCAGACATCCAAGTATCGGTACTTCAACTGATGGAAGCTGTTTGCACAATTGGATCAGATGATAGCCCAGTCCAAATAGTGGAACTATTACTGAGGAGTTAGTCCAGGTCTAGATCAGATCTTTGTCTGGGGAACACAGTAGGAAACTTATCAAAAAACAAAAAGAAAACGAGGTAAAGAATGGCTTTCTAAATGTAAATGGAGGGAACTGAAGGGTCTTGAACATAAGACCTCCAAAAACCTGTCTCTTATTGAAGAGGGAAACCAGATCCCTTCTCCCACTAAGACAGGGAACAAAAGAACAAGAGGCGAGACCAATACTCGTACTTTGCAGGATAAACGGATGCAGAAAAAACCGAGGCAAGGATTAGGGAAACCGACCTATAATACTGCAAACTCGGGTTGCAGGCTTGCAGTTATCCAACAGGGATATCCGCTGGTCAACATAACCTTGTGGCATATGGAGCTATTTCAGGTGGCACTGTTAGAGAAGATTGGGGATGACGAAACTCCAGGCTCAAAATTCAGGAGAGTCTGCATGGACAAGGGTGCTCTTATGTTTGTCTGTGAAGCATGAAACAGCGAATTGGCTTAAGGAGATGGTGCCCAAGATATATCCGTGGGAGGACACGAAGCCGCTGGTCAAGACAGCGCCTCAGCTATTCAAGGCCATAAAGATATCAGTTTGGGTACCGAAACTTACTAGCGATACTTCTCCTAAGACTCTGTTCAGGAAAGTACGATTGCAGAACCAGAAAGTCTAGACGGAAAACTGGAAGGTGATTAAATGAAAGATTATATTGGACAGCCAAATCCTTGTGACAGCAGCCAGCGAAAAGTCCATGATGGCAACGCAAGAACCGGACCTGAAATTGTACTTTGGGTTCTCGCCGACTGCCACCAGGATCATCAAAGACATCGGAGCGACAATGGCGGCAAGTTGTAGCCTGCCAGTGTTGTAGATAAACCTGCAACACAGTAACGGGACAACTGCCGACCTGAGCCGTCTTCTAAGAAGATAGGAACCCTATCTATATAAAGAGGGCGTTTCAGACTTTGGAAGAATTGGAGGTAAGTTGACTTATGCTAGAAATCTGAACGTGCGTCTGTATTAAGAATGGAATATCGGTCATGCTGATGGAGGACTTCTCCAAGGGGACTTCTACAAGCAGGAGAGGGTTCAGTTAGATTCCTGTATAGGCTATTTAGGGTCACCCTAGCAGCAAGAATCATTCGTAATGGTTGGGGGACAGTGAGAACTGTTTTCACTACAAAACCAAGGAGGATTTATCATATGAAGGCTAAGGGTATGCAATAGATCAGTCTCTTCTTCTTTCTTGTAAACCCACTACAAAAACTGGTTAGTGTACACATGAAGGTAAGAGGTCAGCTGAGGTTCCTCTACATGAAAACCAACAGGCATATCAACCAACTACACTCCTGGAAATGGAAAAAAGAACACATTGACACCGGTGTGTCAGACCCACCATACTTGCTCCGGACACTGCGAGAGGGCTGTACAAGCAATGATCACACGCACGGCACAGCGGACACACCAGGAACCGCGGTGTTGGCCGTCGAATGGCGCTACCTGCGCAGCATTTGTGCACCGCCGCCGTCAGTGTCAGCCAGTTTGCCGTGGCATACGGAGCTCCATCGCAGTCTTTAACACTGGTAGCATGCCGCGACAGCGTGGGCGTGAACCGTATGTGCAGTTGACGGACTTTGAGCGAGGGCGTATAGTGGGCATGCGGGAGGCCGGGTGGACGTACCGCCGAATTGCTCAACACGTGGGGCGTGAGGTCTCCACAGTATATCGATGTTGTCGCCAGTGGTCGGCGGAAGGTGCACGTGCCCGTCGACCTGGGACCGGACCGCAGCGACGCACGGATGCACGCCAAGACCGTAGGATCCTACGCAGTGCCGTAGGGGACCGCACCGCCACTTTCCAGGAAATTAGGGGCACTGTTGCTCCTGGGGTATCGGCGAGGACCATTCGCAACCGTCTCCATGAAGCTGGGCTACGGTCCCGCACACCGTTAGGCCGTCTTCGACTCACGCCCCAACATCGTGCAGCCCGCCTCCAGTGGTGTCGCGACAGGCGTGAATGGAGGGACGGTTGGAGACGTGTCGTCTTCAGCGATGAGAGTCGCTTCTGCCTTGGTGCCAATGATGCTCGTATGCGTGTTTGGCGCCGTGCAGGTGAGCGCCACAATCAGGACTGCATACGACCGAGGCACACAGGGCCAACACCCGGCATCATGGTGTGGGGAGCGATCTCCTACACTGGCCGTACACCACTGGTGATCGTCGAGGGGACACCGAATAGTGCACGGTACATCCAAACCGTCATCGAACCCATCGTTCTACCATTCCTAGACCGGCAAGGGAACTTGCTGTTCCAACAGGACAATGCACGTCCGCATGTATCCCGTGCCACCCAACGTGCTCTAGAAGGTGTAAGTCAACTACCCTGGCCAGCAAGATCTCCGGATCTGTCCCCCATTGAGCATGTTTGGGACTGGATGAAGCGTCGTCTCACGCGGTCTGCACGTCCAGCACGAACGCTGGTCCAACTGAGGCGCCAGGTGGAAATGGCATGGTAAGCCGTTCCACAGGACTACATCCAGCATCTCTACGATCGTCTCCATGGGAGAATAGCAGCCTGCATTGCTGCGAAAGGTGGATATACACTGTACTAGTGCCGACATTGTGCATGCTCTGTTGCCTGTGTCTATGTGCCTGTGGTTCTGTCAGTGTGATCATGTGATGTATCTGACCCCAGGAATGTGTCAATAAAGTTTCCCCTTCCTGGGACAATGAATTCACGGTGTTCTTATTTCAATTTCCAGGAGTGTATATCACGTGAATCAGCATTTCACCAAATTATTGTGAAGTGGGAGAAAGCTCTACACTTCCAAGAAATTTCTCTCTGCATATTCTTGGATAGCGAGAGGGATTTCAGCAATACAACCTCCGAAACTATGGCCAGAGTTGCAGAGGAGCGTGGCACTGAATTCACCATATGCAGGGGGATTAAGACCATGCTAAGTATAAGAAAGGTAGAAATCATCACGATAAATGAAAAAATGGTGATCAGCACCACCAGAGAATGTCCGCAAGGAGGGGTTTTGTTGCAGAGTGCCGTGAAGCCTTTTTCAGAGCAGGGGAAAGCAAAAGGGTAAACCTGCTGAGAGTCCCCAGCCACTCAAGAATTAGCAGAAATGAAAAAGTTTATAGACTGACCACGACAGTCATGAAAACTCCTTTTATTGGACCAGAAGATGTTCTAATCCTCACTAAGGTGATGGTAAACTCATAACTATGTAACTGGACCAGGAGGATGTACATCGAATAAGCCTATTATCCAGAAACAAAAGCAGCCAAAGCCATGTTTCAAGAGAAGTTTTGTAAACCTGAACCTGGACAGGAGACAGAATAAACTCAAGGTAGGACTGTCGACTGACCATGGGAACTTAATCAACACCTACACACAATGGTTATACAGGAACAATCCCCAAACTATAGACTATGTGGTGAGGTGGATGAAACTGCACTGCAGCTAATATTCGAATGCAAAGCTCTGGAGGAGAAAAGACACAGAATATTTGAGGCATTAAAGCCTGAAGAATCGTTCCTAATAAGGAACTAGTAAATGGTCTGCTACTACTTTTAATGGTACCTTTTGTCTTTACTGGAATCACAGAGAGTAAACTGAACAATACTCTCAGTTTCGCTGTGGGCAATAGTGGACTAAAACCAATGTTGTTTTACCTCCCTACATTAATCAGATCAGCTATTGATCTTGTATACCATGAAATCTTTACTGGAAATGTAGGGTCAATTGCCCAGAAATCGTAGCGAATTGCGTATCAGTTACAATCTGCTGTGGAAGAAACAATCTAGTATTAACTTGATGCAGGAATTATTCATCCATCAGCCAGCGCCTTGTCAATTCCAATTGTAGTTGTACCGAAGGAATCAGTTAACGACAAGAACATCTGTCACCTATGTGTAGACATGAAATCAGTCAAAAAGTTTACAAACCCTCACACTTTCCCCTTGCCAAGTATTCACAAAATGCTGAACGGATTAGGTAATTGTAAGTTTTCCACTAGATAAAGAAATATTGACGAATTTGTCTCTGTTGGTACGTTCTTAGTTTGTGATGCCATTTATACTTTTGTGCAACACCACAGGCTTTACCATAGTTGTTTAACTAAGCCAGGAGCAAGGCTTCGAAGAAAAACCAACTGTCTTATAGAGTGCAGCAATCAGTCGTCCTTTTTTTAGATTTTATTACGCAAATCCAGTCACAGTTCTTTGAATACTACTGTATCAAAGTAGTACTCCGCTGGTGGTCATGGAAGGCGCCGTATCAGCTGTTCGATACGTGAATGCCATCCGATCGATAGTGCAACATATCGGCAGCATATTGGCGGGGCATTCGTCTTCAAGGACGACAATTCGTGTCCCCATCATGCACGTCTTGTGAATGACTTTCTTCAGGATAACGACATGGCTCGGCTAGAGTGGCCAGCATGTTCTAGACATGAACCCTATCGAATATGCCTGGCATATATTGAAAAGTGCTGTTTACGGACGACATGACCCATCAACCACTCTGAGGGATCTACGCCGAATCGTCGTTGATGAGTGGGACAATCTGGACCAACAGTGCCTGGATGAACTTGTGGATACTATGCCACAACGAATACAGGCATGCATCTATGCAAGAGGTCGGCTGCTAGATATTAGAGATACTGGTGTGTACAGCAATCTGTACCACCACCTCTGAAGATCTCGCTGTGTGGTGGTACAACATGCAATGTGTGGTTTTCATGAGCAATAAAAAGGGCGGAAATGATGTTTATGTTGATCTCTATTCCAATTTTCTGTACAGGTTCCGGAACTCTCGGAACCGAGGTGATGCAAAACTTTTTTTGATGTGTGTAGATTTTCGACTAGCAGTCATGAGCTACGACCCAAAGCAAAAGTTAGTCCTCATTTCCTCTCTAGAAGACACTCAGCAGAGATAATGTATTCAGCAGGCGTTCCGAGGTGCAGTGGATAGCGGTTTCGACTGCCGATAAGGAAGTCACATGTTTGGATCCTGGTATTGTTATACATTTTTAAAAGTTTTACACGAAATACAAAAATAGCATTAGCAAAACTTTATTGTAGCACTTGTTTCGATTGTAGGATATATTGTACATAGCTTCGCGTTAGTTTTAGTCTGAGAAATGGGTAACAGGGGATAAATGCATTTACTTTGCAAACACTCACTTTTCTGGAACGCAATGCTAGTAGTGAAGCTGCCCACAGTGCAACGAGGTGTAGGACGATGAGTTTATACGGAGAGATATGAAGCGTGAACAACATGCAGATGACACAAATGTACGGGCTGTGGTGTTTGTGAGTGTAAAGTAACGTTAGCGGCTGAAGCAGACTTACTTCATCTTTATGTAAGATGATGAAATTGCCAAAGTTTGAACAATAAGGACACTAGCAGCACAGTACAGTATTTTTTCTAATAAAGTAAAAAATTTGCGGTCACAGTAACTAGAAAACATCTTTTTCAACGTAACGTTTGTGAACAGCGATTGCACATGTAAGCACATGTAAACAGTAAGGAAAACAAAATAATATTCTTTGGTAGAGTTTTGTAATTATGATTTGGTTTTCATAATATATGAATTTCATTTCCGCTTTGTAAACGAATACTGAAACACAACAGGGAAAAAAAGCATGGTAGGAGCATAAAATGACATAATTAATCATTTAAGACAATTTCAAAAATGATTCAAATGGCTCTGAGCACTATGGGACTTAGCATCTGAGGTCATCAGTCCCCTAGAACTTAGAACTACTTAAACCTAACTAACCTAAGGACATCACACACATCCATGCTCGAGGCAGGATTCGAACCTGCGACCATAGCCGTCACGCGGTTCCAAACTGATGCGCCTAGAACCGCTCTGCCACACCGGCCGGCAATCATTTAAGACAATTTCCAGAAAACAACCAAATAACCTATTGTTACCTATGACCATCGAAGTCTGTTTTCTTTGTTATGATTTATGTTCAAGATGTGCTCAAAAAAGGTTCAAATAGTTCGGAGCACTGTGGGACTTAACATCTGAGGTCATCAGTCACCTAGAACGTAGAACTACTTAAACCCAACTAACCTAAGGACATCACACACATCCATGCTCGAGGCAGGATTCGAACCTGTGACCGTAGCAGTCACGCGGTTCCGGACTGAAGGGCCTAGAACCGCTCGGCCACCGCGGCCGACAAGATGTGCTGGTACTAGTTCACTAAACATCAGTATTGTAACGGGCCACTACCTGAAGTTCTTCCAACGCATATGTGGTAATCATAATTATGCTGTGACTGATAATTTGTTTAAAGAGTATAACCTTTTATTTCCTGTGACAGTAATGTACTGTTGTGTATATTGATGTATTACTGTGTAACCAATCCCCTTCTGAGTAATCCACGCTGTACCATCATGTCCGGATACTACCAGTTCTACATAAGCAAGAAGCTGCGGAACTTGATCACCAGGTTTTTTTTAAATTATATTTTTAGCAACTGGGCGTTCAGAGGGATGATATAACGTTCAATACCGTTAGACACTACTTCCAACATATTTTGAGTGGCTCAGTTCTTCAGCTACCAAAGGGTTACGACCACAGTCTTCAGTTCTGCTAATCCGCGTCGTGAATTAATATTGATGGGTGACTGTAGTTAAGTTGTTACTTCGTTTATTTTTGTCCACTCCTGTTTAATTATTACTCTACTGCTGAGCCACCCTCGCTATCCTTTGCTTATTCTTTTGCTGAGAAGAGTAGCTCCTGACTAAACTTTTTCAGCAATGCTGGTCCACAATCTCGCCTTTTCCAGCCAAGATCACTGGGACATCGTTTCTCCCTTCTTGCCGCCCCAACTAGTCTCTCTCTTCAAATCCCTGTTTGAGAATGAACCTTTTTCGAATGCTCCCATCTCTTACACAGTTGATACTAGAACCATGCTGCTAACTTGGCACCCAAATCCTTGTCGACCTCAGGGTAAACTTCACAGTGTCCCTGCCCGCTGTCACACAAGAGCATCTTTCCGCAGTGATATCGTAGATAAACCATTGGTGTCCAGGGATATACAATATCCAGGCACTTGTTTCTCCACACACACTTAATCATTATGAAATTATGTACTTGTTTTTGTATTTGCTTTTCAAACTACGTTTTCGGCTACTAATCCATGCACTTGACCGTAGAAAATGTTTTAAAGACCTCTGGCATTGCTTCTGATTTAAGGTGTAACAGCTTTGATTCCTTATCAAGTAATCACCTAAGGGGTGTGAGACCCATCTCAAAAAAGCAGCCAAGCCCTCTTTCCTTACCCCTTCCCTGGAGCCTTCCTTTCAAATCCATTGCCGATACACCAGTCTTACGTAGTGAGCAATATGTAGTCCAACTGTGAAGCTATGATTTAGATGGAAAATCACCAATCCGGAATCCACTCGAAAGTAATTCCTTCCACTAACTTACGCAATTTTCGACAAACAATCGTTTAACCTGACTTGGTCTTAATCTTAGTGCCAAATCGGTTAGCGTAATAGTCAGTCAGATATGTGGTAGTCGCCATTTACACACCAACCAGTAATATTGGAAACTGAACGCTACCTCCTAAACATTACAAATACAGATTACCGAATCTGCTATGATCATACCGTGGTACCCTAAACCTACCGTGTATCTTTAGCCGGTAGTGGATAACTATTAAATAGCTCTCAAAATGACATTATCACTTCCTCCTTTAAACTATATGCTCATTTGGAATGCCACTCTACCATTAGTTTGTCGATATACCGCTGGAGGTGCCTCCAGTGACACTTGGTCGCTCCCACATAACTACGATCATTTGCTACAATCCTTGGATAAACTCATTACCGAAGAAAAAGGACAAATTAATGTGAATCGCACTATCACCCACATTGAGGACTGGCATCAGCAGAAATATATGTCAGCTTTAACATTGCGTAGCAGCGTTTCCAATCCTCTAGCCTTAGTTCTGTTTAGTGCTATTATATGGACCTTATACAGAGGAAGTAATTGTTAACGCTTCTACAAACAAACTCAACCAGTTCTGCCTGAGTGCCAGCCACAAGGCAAGTATAACAATCAGTGAAGCAGGGACTCCCTTAGATACGTATGAATAGTTTTAAGATTATTCATGTGAAGTGATTTTCAAAAGCATTCTTGCAGACCCCCTCACCAATGAACCATGGACCCTGCCGTTGTTGGGGAGGCTTGCGTGCCTCAGCAATACAAATAGCGGTACAGTAGGCGTAACCACAACGAAGGGCATTTTCAGTAGTTGCAGGGGACAACAGTCTGAATGATTGACTGATCTGCCATTCTAACGTCAGCCAAAACGGCCTCACTGTGCTGATACTGCGAACGGCTGAAAGCAAGAGGAAACTGCACCCGTAATTTTTCCCGCTGGCATGCAGCTTTATGCATGGTTAAATGAAGATGGAGTCTTGCGTAAATTTTCCCGGACGCAAAATAGTCCCCCATTCGGATCTCCGGGGTGGGACTAATCTGGAGGACGTCGTCATCAGGAGATACAAAACTGGCGTTCTGCGGATCGGAGCGTGGAATGTCAGATCCCCTAAACGGGCAGGAAGGTTAGAAAATTTAAAAAGGGAAATGGATAGGTTTAAGTTAGATATAGTGGGAATTAGTGAAATTGGGAGGCAGGAGGGACAAGACTTCTGGTCAGGTGAATACAGGGTTATAAATACAAAATCAAATAACGGCAAAGGAGGAGTGGGTTTAATAATGAACAAAAAATAGGAACGCGGATGAGCTACTACGAACAGCATACTGAACGCATTATTGTAGCCACGATAGACACGAAGCCCACACCTACCACAGAAAAACAAGTTTACATGCCAAGCAGTTCCGAAGATGATGAAGAGATTGAAGCATTGCATGATGCGACAAAAAAAACTATTCAGATAGTTAAGGGAGACGAAAATTTAGTAGTCGTGGGGGACTGGAATGCGATTGTAGGAAAGGGAAGACAAGGAAATGTAGTAGGTGAATATGGACTGGGGGAAAGGAAGGAAAGGGGAAGCCGCCTGGTAGAATTTTGTACAGAACATAAATTAATCATAGCTAACACTTGGTTTAAGAATCGTGAAAGGAGGTTGTATACATGGAAGAAGCTTGGGGACACTGGATGGTTTCAGATAAATTATATAATGGTAAGACAGCGATATAGGAACTAAGTTTTAAATTGTAAGACATTTCCAGGGACAGATGTGGACTCTGAGCACAATTTATTCGTTATGAACCGTAGATTGAAACTGAAGAAACTGCAAAAATGTAGAAATTTAAGGAGATGGGACTTGGATATACTGAAAGAACCAGAGCCGGCCGGTGTGGCCGTGAGGTTCTAGGCGATTCAGTCTGGAACCACGTGACCGCTACGGCCACAGGTTCGAATCCTGCCTCGGGCATGGATGTGTGTGATGTCCTTAGGTTAGTTAGGTTTAATTAGTTCTAACTTCTAGGCGGCTGATGACCTCGGAAGTTAAGTCGCATAGTGCTCAGAGCCATTTGAACCATTTTTGAAAGAACCAGAGGTTATAGGGAGTTTCAGAGAGAGTATTAGGGAATGATTGACAAGAACGGGGGAAAGAAATACAGTAGGAGAAGAATGGGTATCCTTGAGAGATGAAATAGTGAAGGCTGCAGAGGATCAAGTAAGTGAAAAGAAGAGGGCTAGCAGAAATCCTTGTGTAACAAAAGAGATACTGAATTTAACCCTTAACCCGAAACATCTCTGAAATGTGCGTAACTAGAAACATGCCGTCTCTCAGACTACCTAATATTTTATATCACAGAACTCCACATAAGTTGGCCGGCCGCGGTGGTCTCGCGGTTCTAGGCGCGCAGTCCGGAACCGTGCGACTGCTACGGTCGCAGGTTCGAATCCTGCCTCGGGCATGGATGTGTGTGATGTCCTTAGGTTAGTTAGGTTTAAGTAGTTCTAAGTTCTAGGGGACTTATGACCACAGCAGTTGAGTCCCATAGTGCTCAGAGCCATTTGAACCATTTGAACCACATAAGTTGACAGAAATCAAGTAAATAGTCAGTTAATTCATGTTATAAGTAAATTTAATATTTTTCAGCCCATATGAATACTTCGTTATACAAATCATCTAAAATAAACACGAAATATCACAAGTACGTGCAGTCATTCAGTGTCAGATTTCATACGTTTTTGACCACTATTATACCAGACAATATATCCCTAAATATAAATAAAATATTGTAGAAAATGTAAAGAAAAAGATAATAATCAGTTGAACTGAAATATTAAATCACATCTCTTTTGCACAGTCGACACACAGCTTTCTGCTGCCTTCCAGGCAAACTGGGTGACCATATTTGATGCACTTACACGCCGTTTTCCTCTTCTTGGACGCAGGGCGCTTCATACACGTCTTCCTTTTATCCATTCTATCACGTGGTATGCCTTCGCTTAATTGCTGTGTGTCTCCCAGAACTTTGTCGATCAATTCCTTGATATTTCTAGGTAAATTTTGAATTTCCAGGTGTCTTCTTAGATGTGGCTCTCTCAGCTCCATGGCCAGACTTTTGGTGAATTTGAGACGAGTTAGCATGGGGTTTCCTCTGTAGCACAAATACAGAAAAAGCTGTTCACGCAACTGATGTTTACAAGTGTGTAAAAGACTGCCACTGGCCAGCGCCTTGTACGTCTGTTTGACGAATAATTGGCACATTTCATGTCGAGCAAATCTACTCCAGATTTCGTTGCAGTGTAGTAACACATAATTTCTGGTTTATTTTTTATGGTATCATTTTCAGTGGAATGATGCATTAAAGACACAAGAATTACTGCCTTGTTTCTCCTAGGAAGGAATGAAACCAGTGTTGTGTTCTCAGAGAATCCATATAATGCTGAGCCAACTGGCCTACTTTTATCAGCCAAAAACTCTTAGGGAATTTCGCGTTTGTTCTTTCTGACCGTTCCTACGTATGTTAGTCCTCTCTTGCTCAGCTCACGAATGTGCTCTATAGCTGTAAACCTGTTGTCAGCGGTAATGTTTCGGTTACTACCTTCTATTGGTTTGCACAGACATAAAACAGCCTGAGTTGGTTTGGCTAGCTTTTTCTCTTCTTCTGTCAGGCCACATCCATCACTATCTTTCCCTGAATATATGTAGGCATTGAAGAGGTAAGTGCTTCTAGAGTCTGCCAGGCAGATAATTTTTATGCCATACTTGGGTGGTTTGCTAGGTATATAAACACGGAAAGGACATTTTCCCCTGAATGGTAATAACATTCCATCCACTGTAACATTGTCTTTTGCACAGTATAATTACTGAGAATTGAAAATGAATTTCTCAAAAAAGTTTGATATTGCAGCTGCGCGGTCTGACTTCTTTCTTTCGTCTCTGGTGGTCGCGTCGCCAAGTCTCAGGCTGCTTAGAAGTATTTCAAAGCGCTTTGCCGACATTGTCACCACAAATATAGGACGACCGATCAGATCCTTTTCGAAAACATACAACATATCTTCATGACACGATTTTAATAATGATGTCATCATTAGAATGCCTATGAAAGCTTTGATTACAACATTGTCAGTATCTCTGTAATTGGACATATTAGTTGTTTCCTGCAACTCTGCCCTTATTGTATTCAGTTTCACGTTTGTATGTAAAACTATGTCATCTATCATGTCATTATCGAATTAATTCTCCCATATTTGAGATTTAGTAGGACTTTGTCCCAAACTTCGACTTTTGGCTGTTAGGCCAGGCATTCCACCTTTCAGAATGTCGTGCTCTGGTGTTCTTCTCTTTGTAACAGGCTCAGAACGTTCCCATTGGAAATCATTTTCACCATTTTTCATCTGTAGTATAGACCGCTCCAGGCTCTTCTTCCCATAAAACATTTTCTTCACTAGTATCAGAGTCTGTTTCATGGTGACTATCACCTATCGCGACATCTGGATCACCAACAGAATCGTCAAATGTGTCGTCATCGACCCATTTTCCTCTTCATCTAAATTCCGTAACTGCTCTTGCACCCAAGCTTACAAATCAGAATTAGCTGCAAATATGTTACTCTTCTTAGAAAGTCGATCCATGTTATACCTGAAATATGACATAAATCCACGCATAGAAGAAGACGCTATAAAATAACAGCCACTGAAAGCAGAATATGTCGTAATTAGAAACATGCGGTTTATTGGACCTACCAAATTCTTGTACGTTATACGAAACATTCGGTATCTCAGGCACACAACCTCGCGCACTCCTCTAAACAATACTCTGTATGTCTTCACTGACGAAGTAAAACTCATTGTTGACTTCTGCTTTACACGCGGGAAGTATTGCGGCGAAAGTACTGGGAAAGTGAAGCCACGCTTTTTTTGCAGTGCTGGCACACTCGGCATTTAAAATAAACAAGGGTTCTGAGAGACCGATGTTTCGGGTTAAGGGTTAATTGATGAAAGGAGACAATATAAAAATGCAGTAAATGAAGCAAGCGAAAAGGAATACAACCGTCTCAAAAATGAGATCGACGGGAAGTGCAAAATGGCTAAGCAGGGATGGCTAGAGGACAAATGTAAGGATGTAGAAGCATGTATCACTAAGGGTAAGATAGATACTACCTACAGGAAAATTAAAGAGACTTTTGGAGAAGAGAGAACCATCTGTATGAATATCAAGAGCTCAGATGGAAAACCAGTATTGAGCAAAGAACAGAACGAAGGAAGGCGGAAGGAGTATATAGAGGGTCTATACAAGGGAGATGTACTTGAGGGCAATATTATAGAAATGGAAGAGGAAGTAGATGAAGACGAAATGGGAGACATGATACTGTATGAAGAATTTGACAGAGCACCGAAAGGTCTAAGTCGAAACAACATCCCGTAAGAACTACTGATAGCCTTGGGAGAGCCAGTCATGGCAAAACTCTTCCATCTGGTGAGCAAGTAGTATGAGACAGGCGAAATACCCTCAGACTTCAAGAAGAATATAATAATTCCAATTCCAAAGAAAGTAGGTGTTGACAGGTGTGAAAATTACAGAATTATGAGTTTACTAAGTCACGGTTGCAAAATACTGACACGAAATCTGGAACACGTGATGCAATACGGACCCTACGACTTATCTTAGGAGATCGGTTAAGAATAGACAAACCTAGGGTTCTAGCATTTGTAGACTTAGAGAAAGCTTTTGACAATGTTGACTATAATACTGTCTTTCAGATTCTGAAGGTGTCAGAGGTAAAATACAGGAAGCGAAAGGCTATTTACAATTTTTACAGAAACCAGATGGCAGTTATAAGAGTCGAGGGGCATGAAAGGGAAACAGTTAGTTGAGAAGAGAGTAAGACAGGGTTGTAGCCTATCCCCGATGTTATTCAATCTGTATACTGAGCAAGCAGTAAACGAAACAAAAGAAAAATTGGAAATAGGAATTAAATCCATGGAAAGGAAATAAAAACTTTGAGGTTTACCTAAGACAACGTAATTCTGTCGCAGACAGCAAAGGATATGGAAGAGCAGCTGAGCGGAATGGACAGTGTCTTGAAAGCAGAATATAAGATGAACATTAACAAAAGCAAAACGAGGATAATGGAATGTAGTCGAATTAAATCGGGTGATGTTGAGAGTATTAGATTAGGCAATGAGACAGTAAAGTAGTTAATGAGTTTTGTTATTAGGGGGGACAAAATAACTGATGATAGTCGGAGTAGAGAGGATATAAAATGTAGACAGGTAATGTCAAGGAAAGCGTTTCTGAAGAAGAGAAATGTGTTAAAATCGAGTATAGATTTAAGTGTCAGGAAGTCGTTTCTGAAAGTATTTGTATGGAGTGTAGCAATGTATGGAAGTGAAACATGGACGATAAGTAGTTTAGACAAGAAGATAATAGATGCTTTCGAAATGTGCTGCTGCAGAAGAATGCTAAAGGTTAGATGTGTAGATCACGTAACTATTGAGGAGGTACTGAATAGAATTGAGAAGAAGAGGAATTTGTGGCACAACTCGGCAAGAAGATGGGATCGGTTGGTATGACGCGTTCTGAGGCATCAAGGGATCACCAATATAGTACTGGAGGGAAGCGTGGAGTGTAAAAGTCGTAGAGGGAGTCCAAGAGTTGAATACGCTAAGCAGATTCAGAAGGATGTAAGTTGCAGTATTTATTAGGATATGAAGAGGCTTGCACAGGATAGAGTAGCATGGAGAGCTGCATCAAACCCGTCTCTGGACTGAAGACCACGACAACAACACTGACGGAAATAAATCGCAACACCAAGGAGGAGTCGTGTGACTTAAACGAAAGTTTGTAGGCGTGTTTATACATCTGGAAGATAACGTCTATTCGGATTTCGTGTCAGTCGTATAAGAGAGGCGCTAGTAACGCCACTATGAAGATGGAAATCACGTTTACTTTAAATACACGCTATAACCGCCTTGAGTGTAAGTTACTTTCAAGAATGATGAGATGATGTTAGTCAGGAATATCTTTAAGGTGACAAAGTCACCATTATCAACACCTCACTGAGTTTGAACGAGGTCCTGTAATAGGGCTATGAGAAGCTGCATGTTCCACCTGCGATGCTGCAGAGAGACTTGGCAGAACTGTAGTTACCGTACACGATTGCTGGCAGCGGTGGACACGAGACTGTGCAGTCTCAAGAAGAACGAGCTCTAGACGGCCACGTAGCACTACCAAGAGGGAAGACCATCGTTTTCGGCGTATGGCTCTGGCGCATCGTATGAGCAGCAGTTGGCACCTCAGTGGTACAACGAACTGTTACAAATCGGTTCCCTCAAGGATAGCTCGTCGCATCCTTTCGTGTATTGCACACTGCCTGGATCATCCTTGGTCCACACATCAGCAAGCCAAGTTCTTGTGCTGTCCTATCGCAGATTTTACATTGATTCATTTCTCTACTTATCGAAAGCCATAGAGCTGACAAGAACATGAGTGTGAGCACCTTTTTGTGTTGTTGTGTAACATGTTTGTGCGTGTGCGTGAGCGTGAGCGTTTTTTTTTTAGGGGGGGGGGGGGGAGTGTGGAGTGGAAGCGGAGGATACGGGGACATCTGATCCTTATGCAAGAGGAATCCGTTAATTCTTGTTAAAAGTTTTACAGTTTTATCTCATTTAACGAGGCTCGTGTTTTAATAATAATGTAGAGGTGCTAAGGCCCTTTCTGCTATGCGCCCTGATATACACGGTGACTGACCGTGCACTACATGTGTTGCGGAACTGGAAAGTGTTACTGATGTGCGCTTTTCACAGAATGGATTGGTAGTCAGGGATTGGTATTGCTAGCCAATAAATAGAGTGTGATAAATCCTAGAAAGTGTATTTTTCTGTAAACATAAATTTTTAAATGGAACAATGCCTATTGACATTATCAAATTATGAGTAGGATAAATTAGAATGTCAGTGGTGTTTGTTGCAGGATTCTACTGCGAGTCGTTTATGAAACATCGTATTTTGAGAAGTTCCCACACCGACACTTGTACAATACCTCTTGTAGCATACACTAAAGAATAACGCACGTTCATGCACTAGTTATGTGGACTGTGACCAGAAAAGAGACAATTGAGCATTATAGAATGTGTTGAAAATTACCACCGTCAGCCACAGTAGACGTTTCCAGTCTGGTACGGAACGACTGCTGCACACGTGCTATCATTTCAGCGGATATGTCCGAGCAGGCTGCTGTAATACATCGTTGCATATCACTGGATGTAGTTGGTATGTCCTTGTAGACAGCGTCTTTCAGTTTTTCCCACAGAGGAAAGTCTACAGGCCTCAAATCTGGGGAACGGGCCGGTAAGGTACAGGTCCTCTGCGTCCAATCCAGAGATTTGGAAACAATTCGTGAAGGTATGCTGTAGTACAACAGTGCATCATCGTCTTGGTACCACAAGTTCCCCATAGTCTGTAGAGGAACATCTTCTGGCATCCGTGGAAGATGGGCTGTTAGGAGGCCGCAATACTTGGGCGCGTCCAGTGTTCCGTCTATGAAATACGGGCCTATTAGCTGATGATTCACTCTCCTACACCACCCGTTTGCTCTCCATCGACGCTGAAGTTCCATCTGACGAAGCCAACGGGGATAGTCAACAAACCAATAGTGCATGTTTCGGCAGTTTAAATGGCCATGTCCATGACTGGCTTCGTCAATAAACAAGATACGTGATACAGCTCGAGTGCCCTGTCTTAGTGTCCATGTACAGTAGTTGATGGCGAGAAATAGTATAGGGATGGAACCTTTGTCGATGGAGAATGCATTGGACACTTGCCTGAATCATGCCACTTCCTTGTGCGATTACGCCGGAGTTAATGTGCAGATCAACTGAAACAGCAGCAAGAACATTGATCCCCCCCTTTCCTTTCTGTCGTCACTTTTTACTTGTGTTACGTTGTCTAGGTGTAACATTATCACTTTCAAGTAACTGGCTGAAGCGGTTGATAAATAACTGCCGAGATGGTTGACGTCTATTTGGATATATTGCCCATACACCCTACAAGACGAACTGCATTCATCTTACACTCTTCATATACCATGAGCATGTCGGCTTTTTCTACATTGATAAGTCCCACCGTTCACTCACGACCTTCTGCTTGGACCGACACACATTAACTGACTAGCAAGTGGCAATGCACTCAAGGAACACCCAATCACACTGTAAGCAAATGTAACTACATCGCTCCTAGTAAGTATGCAAGTTGAACGACACAAACAAGTGTCAGTGCGGAAACTTTTCAAAATACGATATCTCGTAAACGACTCGCACTAAAATCCTGCAACAAACACCACTGAAGTTCTAATGTACCCTACTTTTGGTTTGAAAATGTCAGTAGGCATTGTTCCATTGAAAAAAGTGTATGTTTGCACCAAAAACACGCTTCGTAAGTATTATTACAATTTGTTTATTGGTTAACAATACGAGACTCTGACTAACAATCTATTCTGTGAAAACCACACATCAATAGCAATTTCCATTTCCGCAATACTTGCGGTGCAAATTTTAAGTGATTCACCCTGTATACAGTGTTTCTCGTGCGCAGATGGTTGAAAAACGTTAGTATTTATTTATTTAGTTACTGTATGGCAATACTATCTGAAGTGTAACTATCATAAACGAATTTCATTATTTTAAAAATTAACAAAAACTAAAACACTAAATCTACAAATTATTACCTCAAATTTCAATCCATTCGATATCTGGCCCCGTCACTTAAAAGAAATCTTCAAGGTTTCCAGAGTGAGCTCGTTTTTTACAGCTACTTACAATGTATTTGATGGTGTGATGATAACTGCTACAGTCACATTGAAAAAATGAAGCCCTTCCCAATAGGCGGAGGCTTTCTGCACTGAGTCCATGGCCTGTGCATATCCTTGAATTGTCTCCCAAGCACGCCACGGTAATTTCGTGCCGGCTGGTCTTGTAACAGGTCTTGTGAGAGTTTGAAATTTTTCACGTCTGTGACCACTGCCCGTTCATGTGGAAATCCATTGCTTGCAACGATTTTCTCAATATGATGGGTGACTTCCTGGACTTTAATCGGCTCATTCTGAGCTACATTGCGCCACCAGAACTGCCACTCAACGAATATGAAAATAACATTAACAATTTCTGTTCATAAAGACCGTTACTGAAGTTTTCTAACAACGTTCTCGAGAGTTACATGGTGTCTGTCTGCTTTTATGATTTTTTAATATATCTGCAACGCACTCTCGACAGACTAGAAAACCTGTGACTATTCGTACAGTCGTTCTATGTATACGCTTGATGTCCCCTGATAATACAACTGTACACTACAATTTAGTGTCTCATTTACACTTCACAAGTAAGATATTCATTTTCTTTTTTTGGAATAAAATATTTAACTTAACAATTTACCAGAAATTTAGCAGAGAATATCAACCGCTGCTAGTAGCCAGCTCACTGGAGGGTTCTTCAGCAGCTCCATACACCGAGTCAAGACCTACTCCAGTTGTTGTGGACATCTCCCAACCACATCGCCCACCGGCATAGATCCTGCCTACTCAAGGGATCTCGACATGAGCTTCGTCATATCCTTTCCTCCATGAGACTGGGTAGGGGTTCTGTACTATGGCTTAACGCCTGTGGCGTCAGCAGCCAGCATCACATCACTGCTGCGAAGATGCCTAGCACACAGAGGACAATTTCCCGGAAAACAACCCTTCGACCGTCCACCAGGATGTGACCCAGAGGCCACAGGCTGCACAGACCTGTTCTCTTCTGCAAGACAAGTGGTCGAAAATAGGCCTAGCTGTATCCTACGGCAGTGTTCGGGCCAGAACAGATCAGTTCATCTGAGTGAATTTTCCTAGGCCAAGTTGCTGACTCTGCATTATTCTATCAATCAGGATTCAGACTCAGGAGCCACGTCCATGACATCTCTGCCATTCACGTCTGATTTAGTGAGGCTGGGAGCTAACAGAAGTGGCCTTAGAGTGTTTGTGGCCTCCTTGCCAAAGAATACGGGGATTGCATCATCGTGACAGGCTTCTGGTCTTGTAAATTTATTCCTATTTATCTTTCAAATGTATATATGCCAAACCTAGACAAGTTTGCTCTCTATGGGTCTTTGACAATTTAGACTCAGTGACAGTCCAACCGGGCTTCAGAAACCAGAATTTGTTTCAGTCCACATGAGAGTAGACATGCTAATCTTCGGTAAATAAACTTGTCCAATCGTTGAAAACCGGACATTTTTCGTGCCACCATCGGTGGAGAGATCAACAATCGTAGCCAGTAATTTGGATAGCAGCAGTTATGTATATGACATGTTAAACCCAGTGGCTGTGGCCTGATTTCGAGGTATCAATGACGTTACGTTTTTTCAGTACAAGACCACATACTGCCTGTGCTGTCCTAACCTATCTCCAGACAGAGAATGTTCGACTCTTGCCTTGCCCAAAACGTTCTCCAGATTGCTCACCAAGTGAAAGTATTTGGCTATGAATTCCCAAGAGACTGACACGTCACCACTCACCAGCCACTACAGCGGATGAACCCTGGCCTAGAGTTGAAGCAGCATGGAAAGACGAACCTGTATCTGTTATCCAAAGTGAGTTAGACTTGAAGCCCCACTGCGTTAGAGCTGTTGTTGCTGCCAGAGGTGGCAGCTCCCTGTATGCCTCCAGACCGCCTACTGTCTTAATCATATTCTTCCCATTACATTGTATGCGTATAACAAATAAAATATCGCTAATTGCTATCCTTCCAAGTGTTGCAGTTTCAAAAGCCAGTACTGTAAGTGTACTTCAGATTTGGACTAGCGAACATGTGCCACAATTGCTACAAATGTATTGAACAAATACGAGTTGCTGAGTTTAGCCTTCAACGCTTAAACTCCATTGTATTTGATAGTGTATCACAATTTAAATTTCTTATATTAGGTTGCGACAGGAGAGGGAATCATGCAGGAACTTACTAATGTAAGTACTAACTTCATAGAAGTCGATGTCTGCTCCACAGTTTAGGTAAAACTGTTATGGTCAAATTTTGTGAATTTAGCGTCATGTATGTCCTATATGTCTCAAGATAGAATCATGGTTCCTAGTAATCGACCTGATATTATATCCCACTCACTTGAGCAGTAAAATGGAACGTTGTTTGGGTATTTCATTTTTTCCTCTAGTTACTAGTATTTGTTATCTGATATGTGCAAATATTTGACGGTTGTAAATTTTGTACATCTATATATGTTTAATTTAATAATTATGCTCAGAGAAACTGATATCAGCGTAAATTCAGAGAAACATAGACATATAGACAGTTTTGTGCAAGACACGAGTTATAGGATGTGTTGTACTGGTTTGTGGCGCAATGGGTGAGAGACAGAGGAAGTTACATAAAGGACGATAACAATCAACTATCGATGTGGAATGAACTGGATGCAAACAGCGGCAGGATGGTGAAGTCGAGAAAGAACGTAGAGGTGTTTTCGGACACTGGTTGATGACTAACTTTTCCGTTAACCTTAGATTATACATCATATTTAATTTTCATTCTCCATTTATATATCTCTGTACACACGTTTTGATCAGCATTTCTTCTAAATTAATGTATGAATTCCTTATATCCATGTGGCCGGTTTTCTCCCTATCTTCTTCGTACGAGGTGGCTCCCAATACATGATCCGTTGTGCGAATGTCTCCTCTGACATCTTTTTCGTATGCCCATACCATATGAATTGTACATTTCTACAAATTCCACAATCAAACTCGCGACATCCATTTTCTTCCTGATGTCTTCATTTCTGGCCCTTTCCTAAATCGATAGTGCTGCAGACTATTACCAAAATTCCATCGCAGTTACCACCAATTTTACTGTCCATACCTCTGATTCATATGTCATAATCCTTGTAGTAGTAGTAATAATAATAATAATAATAATAATAATAATAATAAAGGGAGTCGTTTATACCAGGTTTCACTATGAATAAACAACGCTTTGCTGTTTTAGCCTGTCGAAACGCCGCGGCAACAAATTACCGCCCATGGTAACTAGGAAATCTGTAAAACCACCAGCTCTAAAAGATATGACTATGAACGCCCTCCCCATTTATTACCAAATTTAAAGTAAAGTTTGGATGACAAGTGTTCTGCTCGGTGAATCGTTCGAAAAACAATGTGTTCCCTCTGTTAGAAGATTCGATACAGAAAATGGACTGCCACCTCTAGCTGTACTTTTGATTGACACTGCTCCATCTCATCCTTCAGAAATGCAGCTATTCATTGGAGACATCAAACAATTTTTTCCACCAGGTGTAATCTCTGTCTTGCAACCAACGGATCAAGGTGTATTACAAAACCTCAAGTTGAATTACGGAAAAGAGCTTCTATGGTTTCTAATTGAAAGAGAGGACTGTTCCAACTTAGAAAATATGGAAAACATAGCAATAAATGTCGCCATCTACTGGCTAGCTGAGGCCTGGGGCAATAGGAACATTTAATGTAAACATCGTGGAAGAAACTGTGGCCAAGTCTCGTGCTTGAAGAAACCTGACCCATTCCGGCATCAGACAATAATTATATCCTTCAACTTATTCAAGAAATTCACGGTGCGAAGGTGCAGCGGAAAATTGCCTTCAAGAACTGATATCAGTCGACGATTACGGTCATAAAAAAATCAGTGTTGAAATTATTGACTCTATAGTCCAGAATCAACCTGATGACAACTCTGAAGGCGAAGATAGTGAAGGACAAGACATCTCTAATCATATTGTGTCACATTCTGCCGCTACAGATGCCCTTGAATTGGCATTATGCTACGCAAAAAGAAGCACATTGTTGGCACACCAACCGATGTGATGTTTATATGACCTTCGCAAAAATTACATTATCAGGCAGCTTCAGTTTTTTATCGCAAAAGAAGAGTCCCGATTTTGCAAGTTGCTGTAAGTGAGAATTGCAGTATTGCCTCATAAACATGAGATACAGCACACTAGTTATCAGTGGAATAAGCATTTCGTCCCGATAAATTAATTTTCGATTATGAGTTTTCCAGTTCTACAGTATATAAATTCATTTCTCACTAAAAATAATTTTTTTTATTTATTTTTTCCTCCATTCTGAATTTTGTTCGGGTTATCGAAATTTCGGATTTGCAGAATTCGGATTAGTGGGGCTTCACTGTATTTGCCTTTCTTTATTTTTACCTCTTTGTCTACATCTGAATGAAAGTAACAGAATGATTTTATTCTCTTGCAGTCAACTGCCTCACTTAGAACTTCTTTGGCTGCCTCAAGTAAATTATGAACAATAAGTTTTTACTATACGCCTGTATCATCAAATTCTGTTTCAGAAAATGTTTTATCTATCCTTCTTCGTATAAATTCACTATACAATGGCACAATAGAGGAAGTTACAGAACTAAGCGTACGTGTGTAAGGTGCCTTGATTCTCAGACTTCGGAGAGAAACTTTTAAAAAGAACTGCCGAAGGGTGTGTGTATCAGATGATATACAGTTAAAGAAAACATAATATCATTTGGAAAGTCATGTATACCAACAGTGTAGTCGAAGGAAGAACATGTGTAAGTCATGAAACCGCGAGAGCATAGTATATTGAGTTCAGTGTAATTCACAATCATTAAAAAATCGCTGATTTCCTTCAGTAATAAATGAATATGTGATTTATAAGGCCTACTAATGAAACTGATGTTTGTGTGTATTTTATATCCAGACTTACAGAACAGCCTACCATAAGCAGTCCTAGATATATTTTGATTTTAGAAACTGACAATTTACAGACATTCATTATTCATATGTCATAATTTTAAAGGCGAATTTTTTTGATACTAGATGGCAGCATCATTTGCTACTTTCATACGTCATCTGGTAGGCACGGCTTCCTTGTATACATCTTTAATCACTGAAAAATACTGACAGTAGAAGTCAACACAATACCCCGCACCACTTGTGCATTCAGAGTGTGGCAAGCATTATTATTTTGCACCAACATACAGCTTAAATATTTGTGACGACGTTTTCTGGAGGTTTCCTTTGCTTGAGAGGCAAATGCCGTAACTGGACACCCTGTCCTAAATAGTAGTTTTGCTCGGCCCCACTACCAGCTCACTTGCTACTTGGCAGGAAAATTCCTGACTCTAAATGTGCCAGTCCGCTCTGCCTAGAGCACGAAAAGTATACATGGGGATTTCAGCTGCCCCTATCGATGTCGTTTTATGCAACCCGCAGTGTTATGTCTGGAATTCAAAAACAACTTGCGAGCTTCTCATATTCTCTCGTTCACTACCGCAAACTATTAGTCTTACAGAAAAAATGAACAGGACATTCTTGTAGGAAATTTAATGTATTTAAATTTTGTACCCGATAAGTTTTCGCAAGAGGTCGTAGTTTTCGAGTTGTTCGAAAAAAACGTACAAAGTGACCTTCAAACGCACCCCCACTCCCACACTCAGTCACCTCCGATCAAGATTACTATTATGTTGTTTATGGTACTCTCCCTACCACTGTACAAAAATTTGTGATTGCACGAATTATTTCCATATTAGACCTTTTTCGGTCTTCATTGACTGGCCTTATTACGCCAACTGCTTGGGCGAACACTCATAATCGGTAAAACTGACATTGGTATTAAGTTTAACCTAACAGTTTTGTGAATTTTAGCTGCATAACATAAACAATTACATATAACTACGAAATTACTGTGCTTGTAAGGATTAAGTCTGGGTCGAGAATGAGATTTTCACTCTGCAGTGGAGTGTGCGCTGATATGAAACTTCCTGGCAGATTAAAACTACCAGGAATTTTCAAGTCTGGATCGAGATGCCAACCTCATTAGTATCAGTGCATCGTTTATAGAAGTCGTTTGTCTTTCATTACTCGTTCGTTAATTAATAATGTTAACGAACTAACTGACTACGCTGGGCCGGCCGTTGTGACTGAGCGGTTCTAGGCGCTTCAGTCCGGAACTGCGCTGCTACTGCGGTCGCATGGATGTGTGTGATGTCCTTAGGTTAGTTAGGTTTAAGTAGTTCTAAGTCTTGGGGGCTGATGACCTCAGATGTTCAGTCCCATAGTGCTCATAGCTACTTGAACCACTTTTGACTACACTGGTGGCGTAATAGCCCAACAACAGAAATCAGAAACGGTCGAATATCGAGAATTCTGGAACAGGTCGAGTGGCCAGAAATTTTTGTACAGTGGCAGGAGGGAGCACCATGAACAGCATACTAGAAATCCTGACTGGTGAGGGATGAGTGTACGGGTGGAGGTACGTCTGAAGGTCACTTTTGTACGTTTATTTTGATCAACTCGAATACCGTGGCCTCAGCTAAAACGTATTCCAGTACAAACATTAACTACATTCAATTTCCTGCAACTAAGTTCTGTCCATTTTTGCTGTAGAACTGATGTTTGCACGTAGCGAGCGAGAGAATATGAAAATCTCGAACATGTTTCTTTAATGCCAAATATACAGATATAACACTGCAGGCTGCATAAGACGACATTGGTAGATGCAGGTGAATCATCCTGTATAAAGCAATGGGTGCATGTGATCGAATTGTAACAAATACACAGTCAGTAAACTGCGCATAACCTTCTATCTGACCGTAAATTCAGGATATATTTTTAATAACCTGCAATAAATTCATTATCGAAGTGTAGCTTCTGATCTGTACTAGCAGGAATTCTTTCGTAATATTTGCGTTTTACACATGTTACTGTTTTATACTTGGATGACCTTTTATGTGAGTGTCAAGTCAAACACCTTTCAGTCATCTAATTTGCAATCTGTCATTTTAGTGGACTGCCAGTTTCGGCGATTTATTACGCCATCTTCAGGCGCCCTGACCGACGTGTAGGAAGATTCCAACCTCTGTTCCGGTCAAAATGGGGGCCAGCATTAAAGACTGGTACATGTAGATTTCTGCTAGATACAGCGACCACTTCAATTATCACCGGCAGATGATTTTGAAGTGGTCGCTGCATCTATCAGAAATCTATAGATACCAGGCTTTTAATACTGGTCCCTATTTTGACCGGAACCGAGGTTGGAATCCTCCTACAGATCGGTCGGACGGCCTGAAGATGGCGTAATAAATCGCCGAAACTGGTAGTTCAATAAAATAACAGTTTGGAAATTAGACGGCTGAAACGTGTTTGATTTGACACTCTATATTGTACAGCCAAGTCCCGCAACCATCTCTGAAAAGATGGACATACAGAGACTTTTACGTGAGTAGGAAATTCAATTTTACGCAGAAGTAAAGATTAGCAGCTAATGGAAAATCGTGAAGTAGAATAGCACGCAAGAGGAGGATCAGTGTTTAACGTCACGTCGACATCGAGATCATTAGTGACCGAGCAAGGAGCGATGGGGAAAGACATCGACCGTGCTCTTTCAAAGGAACCATCCTGTCATTTGCCATAAGCGATTTAGGCAAATTACGGAAATCCTAAATCACGATTGCCAGACAGTTATCTGACCCGTTCTCCTGTCGATTACAAGTCCAATGTGCACTGCCTCGTTCGGTAGGAAAAATACAATTACAGCTGTGCTCACCTATGAGCAATACCTTCTGTAGACCAACAGCAGTTTCCCATTCTCCTATTAATGAAATGAAGCCTGAAATTCGTTTTCCTACAACTGAGCCTATATAGTCACACCGCTTCATATCTTCACATAATGTTTCTCCCAAACATTTGTTCGACATGTCTAGCTGTGGTTCATGAAGTCTGTAGGCAATGGGTACCACGCTCTTACATTTCGTGAAGTGCACAATTTTACATCTTTGTACGTAAAGAGCTCTTTTTCAGTATTTGCATTTCAATTAACTTCTGCCTATCTGTTGAATTATGCGTCGTATTGTACCTATTGCACAGTAGGCTCTGTTTCTTAAGAGACTTCCTGATACTGTCTGTATAATAATGTGAAATTCTGTCATCTTTAATTATTCTCCAAGGTAATAACTTTCTTGAACTTGATGGACTATTCGTTTGAAGTTATGTCACTGTTTCTCTCCGTGTTCACATCCTGAATAAAGTGATTAGTGATTTTGACACGCGCTTTACCCATTCTTACTGAATACGCTGTCTTTACAGTTTACTTCTATAACAATTTGTATCTTGATGCCCTCTGTTCCTACAACTAAATCGTCATCGCTCATCCTATAGTCTATGTGAACATTCTCAAAAAGGTCGGGTCAGTTTGTTGTCAACTGCTCTAGTATATTTTCACAATGGGTCGGAAGTCGAACCGTTTGTTTTACGTACTACTCGGCGGAATATTTAATAGCTGTTTCATAACGTATCTTCTCTCGCCCATCACACATAAAGTTGAAATTTTCTGCATCAACTTGAGATAACTGAGGCACTGAAATCAAAAACGGGACTTATCATTTTTGGGGTACATGAGTTATTACTGTAGTTGTTATTTTCACACGATTCCGCATCTGATGGTTCTAAAATGGAACTTGTTGAGTGTTTTTTTTCTTATCAAAC
Organism: Schistocerca nitens; assembly: GCF_023898315.1. NCBI lineage: Eukaryota > Metazoa > Arthropoda > Insecta > Orthoptera > Acrididae > Schistocerca > Schistocerca nitens. The sequence goes on from NC_064616.1 coordinate 400,073,223, forward strand.
CAGTGTTGAAATTCCGTTTCGTAAAGAAAGAGGACCTATCACAGAGACAAGTCCCTATATTGCACAAAAGAACTCGAGGCACTGCAGTGCGCAATGGGATGCAGTAAACAGCTGTGATATCGCAAAATAGCTTAGTTGATGGAACCGTCAGACGCCTCCGAAGACGATTTACATGAATTTAGAAGGAAGAAACAACGCCCCGAATTGTGGAAGAGAAATGTGATAAAACATAAGTAGATCGTAAGTTTGGAGAATATTTGGAGAATACCAGCTGGAAAGGAAATATTGTTCCTAAAAGGGAAGCAGGTGCAGACTGCAGGTAAATAGTCATACAGTGTTCATTGTTTGTATTCTCTGTTTCTTTGTACATAATGCACTGACGGAAAAAATCGCAACACAAAAAAATAATGAATGTGGAGTAATGAAATTTTGGAAATGCATAAGGGTAGAAAACAAATGTAAGCGATTAACATTGCAAGATCACAGGTTAATGTAAGCACCAGATAAGCCATTCCAAATGGGTGAAATGCTTGGACATTAGTAACTGGTGTAACACAAGAACGTTGAATGTTGAGTTCTGCAAGTGATGATCGAAGGGATAGCTGTGTTGAAAAGAAGTCTAGGATACCAGTGACTGTACGTTGCCCTCTATTTCGATTGTACAAGAGACGGGATTCTCTCTACACGTCAGTCATGGTGCCTGAAGATGGCGTAGTGCAACGCTAACACAGGTAGCAAAAATAAAACAAAAATGGAAATTTACAAGGCTGAAGGTGTTGCGATTTGACATTTTAACTCTCCCAAGTTACAAGGCAAGGCACTAAAAAGGATATTGCCATATACTATATTGTCTATTTTGATATGTATTATGTAATTACGAATCTTTATACAAATAATAGGGGTGTGTACGAACATGCTGAAATGGTTAAAAAATATGTTCCTAGAAAATATACTATTTTTAGTTACACGATATTTATGATAAAATGAGTGTTGAATTTTAAAATTTTCCCAGCGAACTAAATATTCAAAAAGATTTCGGGCTTGCAGCCGGTCGTCGTTAGCTTCCATTCACGATATTTCGACTGGACAAGTCCAGTCGAAATATCGTGGATGGAAACTAACGACGACCGGCTGCAAGCCCGAAATCTTTTTGAATAAAATGAGTATTGTTTAAATCAAAATGGGGATACGTCAGTCATTTTCTATTACCATTTTCTATTATTTGCCTTTATTCTCTGATTACACATTATGATATAATATTGTATTCCTCCTGATGAGCGTGTGAGAGTAATTATCAGGTTTGGGAATAACACTATTAATTATTATACAGCTTTTTCGAAATATCTCAAAACTACTGTGAGTGACATGTCCCCTTTTCGATCTCAACATCTCAGTTGAAATCTCCTCTAACTACGTAGCACGACTAGTAAACACGCATTCTACGGAATGGAAGTTTTCTCTGAACATACGATTTACTTCTCCAGCCGAATCTGGTGGCCGATAGATGTGTTCAGCTACAACCTTTGTCTGACCTGTTGTGGCTGTTCGTACCCACAGCATTCAGGTTATAGACTCAGTTTCTACCGCAGTTGAATTATGGAGTCTTTTTAATTTCCTCTTAATGAATATTTGTACTACATTTTATTTAAAAATTACGTAAATGATTTAGCTCTAGTTTTTAATGTGTGTGTCTGTGTATGTGTGTGTGTGTGTGTGTGCGTGTGTGTGTGTGTTTTGTGAGATAATTTTGTTGATTTCGCAGTTCTTTCTATCAATCAAAGAGAGCGACTGCAAGCACTCAGTCACGATCTCGTAGACTCCTGCCGACTGAAAGCTGTTTGTTCCTTATAACACATATTTACATCTGGTAAAAGCTATAGCAGGAATTATCTGTTATCTTACACCTGGACAGACATAAAAATGGCTACAATTATCAATTTTCTTTGTATTAACAACAATTTCGCATACATTTGGTATTTCTGCTGTCAAGCTGTCACTGTGTGATTTTCGCTTTTGATTTTCTTTCTAAAAATTACATCTGACGTTACTAACTTTCATTGAAAGCCTGAGCCAACTTTTATTCGCAGTAAGACAGTGAGTTTCATGAGTAAACAGCTTCCATGTACTAATCCTACCATGTCAGATATAAAAGGACAGTTCCGTTTATTTTTTGACACTGTTTAAAAACAGCACGTTGAGGCAATAGAGTTATTTAATTGGAGGTAGGAGGTTAAAATACTTCGGTTCAGAAGACTTTTTTCACATAAAAGATGATTTCCTAATTAATATTAGTTCATTAAAACACCAATAAGAAAATACGGACGACTTGCACAGTACGTTCTCTTGGCAAAATCTGTTTCCCGATTCGTTCTCCAAATCAAATCCTATCTTTCGATATACATGATAACATTGATAGCAAATTTTGTTTCTATGTATTACAGCTCTTCTATCCGTTCAGTCAACATATCTTAATAGAGACAGGCATGCAAACAAAACCGGCACTCTCTGAGGAACTCCCGTTTCCAGTATGATGCTCTTATTCGTGTCAAAACCTGACCTTCAGTGTAATTTAAAATTGCATATAATACAAAACTGAAAGACATGTTGCCATCATGATGTATTTCTTGATTAACGCTGTAACAATAACGTCAGGCATTACCATTTCAAAAGGGGCTACCTCAACTGAAGGTGGGCTATTTCTGTGTTACAGCATCAAGGAGAGGTTGGCACACATGTTTGTCAATAGATCTGCAACAGTTTTCTCGTCTGAAACAATTTTGCTGTGGCAACATTGATGTCAGCCCTGTTGGAATTCAGATCAATATGTGTGTTTGATTCAAATGTTTTTATTTGATCTGTAATTGAAAGAAATAAGCCAATATTTCGTAAAGTTCTTTTGTTATCAGTATAATAATAATCTCATCGATAAAGAGAAACTTTTGACTTGCACCTCAGGACAAAAACAGTGACGTCAGCTAAATACACAAATGAGATTTGTAGACTTGGAAATCTTCAAATATATAATAAAGGAGGTTGTTTCCTTGTCAAAAATAAACGTTACGTAGATCTCAGTATGTGTGTGTGTGTTAGCGTTCAATCATTTAATAAAGAACGGCATCATGAAACTACCAAAAGCTGCTGTAATGTTTCTAAATATACATACACATTAAATATATTTTACACACTTCAGGAACTTTTGATACTTTCGTAAGTCGTTTGTTAAATACATTGAATTTTTGCAGTTCTGTTTATAGAAAATCATTTTTTACTAAATTTTCTTCAATTTTTCAAATCTTCTTCGTTTATAACCACACTCGCCCCTAAACACTCAGTATGGGCGCTAAATACCAAGAGAATGCTAAGAAACATCTTCCCGTCCAGTTGTATATATGTATTCATAGAGCTACGATTGTTTAAAAACTTACACATGATTGTTACCTGTAGAAGACCGCTGCAGCGTAGTTGCCGCAAAATACTCACATCAGTAAAGCATGGGCTTTCTAACCATCGGCGACTGTAAAAGCACAGAGCGAAAATTAAATTAAGTTTCTCTAACTCACCGAAAATATGAAGTTGCGACGTCCAGTTTGAATGCGCTGAAAAGTCTTAAAGAAGCACTCCATACAAGACATCATCAGCGAAACGATGTAGTTTTTGACTATAATTAAATAATCTGGAATTAATTACATTTTGCTGTCTGTGAGTTTTTGATTTACACTTAGGTTTAGGTTCTCTACATATATTTTTTCCTGTTTCTCTTGAGGATCGCATAGGGGATTGTTTGTAGTTAATGCGAAAACGGTGTTGACGAGGAACCAAATCACTGTATGGTTTAGATCAGCTCAAACATCCTTAAGGTAATAGCACGCATCTGAAATCAGACTTTGCCACAAAGAAGTTGATACACAGACTGAGGCAAATGGTGGGGTAAGTAGAGATTTTAAGGGACAATGTGAAGTTTGAAAATGAAACTCTGTCAAGGAAGTTGCGGATGGTATGGTAGTGCAACTGACACGAATGAATGTTTGATAGATACCACAAAAGCAAGTCACTCCGTACCAAAACTATATGTAGGCAAATATCCAGCAACTTTATTTTTCAATATTTTGTGTGTTACGCCCTTATTACAGTTTCCTCACTATTTTAATATCAGTCCAACACCTTTATCACACAGTATATCGTAGATAAAGAGTAACGAAAATCTTTAATTACGGAAAATGCTGATCAACATGAATATTAACATAAATAGACAATCTTAAATGCTTCTCGAAGGATGTAAGACCGAAATTACGACAGTCTTGCTCAACTGATAATTCTTTGTATCCGACCTCCTGGGCCCTTCAATCACAATTTGTGATAGTCTATTTGTGGTGTTTCATTTACGAGGGCTATTCGGAAAGTAAGGAACGATAGGTCACGAAATGGAAACCACAGTGAGAACCAAAACTGTTTTATTTGCAACAATTAGCTACATCTTCCAGCTACTTATCTCCATGGTCGCAGATCAGACTTAGAAGTTTGTTGTAGCATTGTACCAACTTTCCGATACCCTCGTTACAGAAGGCAGCCGCCAGTGCTTTCCGCCAATTCTCTACGCTGGCTTACAGCTCGTTGTCTGTGCCAAAATGTTGTCTTCATAGCCAGCGGTTCATGTGAGCAGAGATGAAACTCAGAAGGAGACAATTACAGACTGTATTGTGGGTAATCAAACATTTTCAATTGAAAACGATGCAGGAGCATCTTCATTTCCCCTGCAGAATGCGGCTGAGAATTGTCTTGATGAAGAAAACGCACGACAGTTATGTAATGTTGGCTGCATAGCTTCAAGCGAAATTTCTCACCAGCACTCGTACTTGTCGGAAGACACTATTGTTCTAGGTATCTTTATGTGCTCCCTGTGTGCTCAGGACTAAAAATAACGACGTAACGCGATCGACAGGCATACTAGAGGTACTGCCCAACACACCTCTGCTAAACGTTATCGGATTTTCACTGTGGTTTCCATTTTCCGACCGATCGTTCCTTACTTTCCGAATAACCCTCGCATTAAAAACTCTCGAAAGGGTAAGGTGGCAACATTTATCCGACGAACTGCTGCTAAATGATAAATCTTGATCTTACTTTTCTACTTAAGAGGCAGTCTGTCCATTGGTGTAATAGGGAGCGTTATTCCACAATAAAGGTCACGCGTGCCGCACTGCGAAGGTTCGTGTGCAGAGAATGTCGCTAGGTACCTCGTAGACATGGCAAACGTGGCATCAACGATTAGTACCACTGACACATCTACAACCGTGTGCGAAGCCATCTGACAAACAGAGAAAGTCACCTATACCCTGTGAATGAAAGGGTATACTCACGCATTACTGGAATACGTTGCTCTGGAAACAGCATTAGCGTAGCGGCCAGTCAAGATCAAACACTCCACAGCAAACGCGAGACGGCAGAGTGAGAGATCTACAGTTTCCAACAACATGAAAGCTTATTGTAGCCCCTTTTCTACTGGCACATTACCTGTGGTTCCTGGCTCCACCACTAGACACAAAGCCACGACAGCGTGTTGCGGTAGAATTTTCAATGTAATTCCTTTGACGGGAACTTTAAATCACGGTGTGTTAATAGCTCTTCTTCAATGTAAAGAATTCTAATTTCTCTAAATTCTCCTTAACTACGTGCCTCTTCTTCCCCGTTGGTGTCTAAGGAAATCTTTACAGCTGAGAGGGGAACTATTTATAATATTTATAGTACGTCGGGGGAAGATGACAAACTTTTTGCTACTGTATGAAATTATGACAGGGACTTTTATATTGTTGTGTTGTTGTGGTCTTCAGTTCTGAGACTGGTTTGATGCAGCTCTCCATGCTACTCTATCCTTTGCAAGCCTCTTCATATCCCAGTACCTACTGCAACCTACATCCTTCTGAATCTGCTTAGTGTATTCGTCTCTTGGTCTCCCTCTACGATTTTTACCCTCCACACTGCCCTCCAATACTAAACTGGTGATCCCTTGATGCCTCAGAACATTTCCTACCAACCGATCCCTTCTTCTAGTCAAGTTGTGGCTCAAACTTCTCTTCTCCCCAATCCTATTCAACACTTCCTCATTAGTTATGTGATCTACCCATCTAATCTTGACCATTCTTCTGTAGCACCACATTTCGAAAGCTTCTATTCTCCTCTTGTCCAAACTATTTATCGTCCATATTTCACTTCCATACATGGATACACTCCATACAAAAACTTTCAGAAACGACTTCCTGACATTTAAATCTATACTCGATGTTAACAAATTTCTCTTCTTCGGAAATGCTTTCCTTACCATTGTCAGTCTACATTTTATATCCTCTCTACTTCTACCATCATCAGTTATTTTGCTCCCCAAATAGCAAAACTCCTTTACTACTTTAAGTGTCTCATTTCCTAATCTAATTCGCTCAGCATCACCCGACTTAATTCGACTACATTCCATTATCCTGCCGGCCGAAGTGGCCGTGCGGTTATAGGCGCTGCAGTCTGGAACCGCGAGACCGCTACGGTCGCAGGTTCGAATCCTGCCTCGGGCATGGGTGTTTGTGATGTCCTTAGGTTAGTTAGGCTTAACTAGTTGTAAGTTCTAGGGGACTAATGACCTAAGAAGTTGAGTCCCATAGTGCTCAGAGCCATTTGAACCAATCCATTACCCTCGTTTTGATTTTGTTGATGTTCATCTTATATCCTCCTTTCAAGACACTATCCATTCCGTTCAACTGCTTTTCCAAGTCCTTTGCTGTCTCTGACAGAGTTACAATGTCATCGGAGAACCTCAAAGTTTTTATATCTTCTCCATGGATTTTAATACCTACTCCGAATTTTCCTTTTGTTTCCTTCACTGCTTGCTCAATACACAGATTGAATAACATCGGGGAGAGGCTACAACCCTGTCTCACTCCCTTCCCTTCAAAATGAAATTAACGGCACCTGTTTGACAAGGTTTCTTCAAACTGTAAACTGATGTATACGTTAAAATCATAACTTTCATGTCACGTAGTAACTTTTTTTAAGGTTAGACTACCAGGCATCGCAAACCGAAGGTCGGGGTAAGACGGCAAAATAAAATTGACACCATCATCAATTTATCATACATTTTACTGTGAAGTAATACAAAATAAAGAGTGTATTGCAATTGCCGATCGGTCTATGGTTGATATGTGATGTTGTACAACACGGTCTTTAGACATATGTGCTTCATCTGTGCATGTTTCATGGAACCACTTCTTACAGCGAATCAATGAACCCAGTGCAATTACGGTTCCTTCTTTTTCGTAGTAGTTTCTTTTACACTTACAACTGTCATTGTCTTCAACAGCTGAATTTGCTTTCTCACCTTGTTTAGTGATTGGAGGATTTTTTTTTCTTTTTTTGGCGTCAGTTCTTTACTGTTGCGCTTCTTTCAAATTTCGTACGGTTTCCTGATCAGTCAACACAGATGCAGTTTTCTCCCTCCTTTTCTCTGATGGTTCCAGAATTGGTATCGGTGTAGTCTTTTCAAACAAGATAGACGCAATATTTGGTCAGGGTCAGACAGGTGCAATAATTGGTCATATGCAATTTCTGCGCTTACAGATTCATTACTAGCATTGTTTTCTGAGTTGCCAGCTCCACCAAGAATGTTGGTCCCATTAGGATGGTACTTCGCAATTTCTGGGCGTTGACTGCAAATATGTAAATGTATAAAAATGTAGTACGAGTGTTCATCTTACTCCAAAGAAAATATGGCGTCTTTCCCAAGCATCGGGGTGAGATACAAGTAGAAATACGTGTACCATTATGGCGGCAAACGGAAAGTCACCGGTGGCACACGTAGTTCAAGACTGATAGTACATGATAATCACAATTGAATTGCTAAAAATGTTTAGAAATCACTATCTTTTTTAAAAATATATCTTCTATTATTTTACAGCATAAATCTCAGTAAATACTGTCCGTTATAATTACACCTGCTGCTTGCCCGTCGAGACTTGCACTCAAGGAAGCTGTGGACAGCTGGGGGCTGCGCTCTCTTGACACAGCGAAGTAACAGCAGCAAATATGCAACACACCCTGATTATCTTCTTCCCCCGATTTACTCTACATGGACGCCTTTGGTGAAACCTCATAAGTCATTGTTCAAACTTGGATATTAAAGTCAGGTATGCAAGAGACTTTCCTGAACATTACTCCAAGCATGATAAGGTTTACATTAAGTTGAGAAAAGATATCATAGTACGATATTACAAAAGAATTACTAACAAATATTTTTATTTGCATATGATATTTCCGTTTCCAATGTCTTTATTGCAGAATACTATTCGAATGTTTCTGGTTAGGCCGATGGTTAACAGGAACAATATTTCTGAGAAAAAATTTTAACTATCACTGCTGCAGCTCCTTAGAGAATAAAATTATCCGCACTAATGTTTTCTGTACTACAGAATCTTTCTTCTTGGTTCGACCATTTCGAATTCTCGTAAAATGTGCATTCATTATCGAAATTCCGTATTCAGAATTTAATAAAGTGGTGTGCAAAACTTAAGGAGGAAACTAACTTCCGCATAATGCGTCACTGCCGAGTTATATAGCTCGATGAAACTTGGACCATTCATAGAAATAAATGCTACAGTATCGTACAGAAGATAACTAAAAGCAATACACAATCAGACGAACAGAAATGACACTTTTACTCAAAGACAATAATCATTCTGACGTCACAGCGATTTCTCTTGGTGCCTTACACTTTACAAAAGGCGGGACCTGGTTCGTAACAGGGTGTGCTATCAGTGATCGCCCCGGACGGCAGCACGTGCTCTACAACGTGCTTCCATGCTGGTCACAAGTTTGGTAAAGAGTTCTTGCAGCAGGGCGTTCCGCTCGTCCACCAGTGCGGATGACAACTGCTGGGTGGTCGTTGGCGCATATGGACGTACTGCAATACGTCTTTCCAACGCATTCCACACGTGCTCGACGTGATTTAAGTCGGGGGAGCAGGCTGGCCAGTCCATTCGCTGAATATCCTCTTTCCAAGAGGTCCTCCCGCGGTGCTGTTTAATGCTATTGCGCATTGTCATCAACAAAAATGGAATCAGGGCCGAATGCATCCCTGTAAAAACGCACATGGATAAGGAGTACAGTGTCACAATAACGTTGCAGGTGAGAGTACAGGTGAAACGTCCCCTTTGAACAATTATACATAAGACTGTGCTTAAACTGACACACAATATTTTGTTAGCGCAACGCAATCTGACTTTCAGAATTCCTACAAAAGAATGGCCCTGACTAACATTAAACTATACCTTTCGCAAATCACTAAATCACTTACCTCACAATAATCTTCGTTACTCCCACTACTGCAATACAGCAAGCGCCACTACTGCCAGCTAAATAAAAGATTCAAACTATGGAAGGCACTAACTACTGATAGCGATAGTTAGCAAATGAAAGATATTAATAGAGAACAAACATTGTATTTACCTTGATATCATCATATATATATATATATATATATATATATATATATATATATATATATATATATATATAGAGCAGTTCGTGACAAATTTCAAAACTCCGCCATCTCTCTCCCCACATCCACCACTGCTGGTGGCTCACCTCCAACTGCGCAACGCTATGCGCTGTTCACAGCCAGCTGCCTAACACTACAATGGCGAGTATTACAACAATGCAAAGCAGCCACAGACTGCACACAGCACAGCCAGTGATTTTCATACAGAGGTGGCGTTACCAAAAAAAACCTAAACAGCCTACTTACATAGCCCCCATGCTCCCCACAAAAAATTTTACAAATGGTTTTGGGCAGTGGGCAATACATATTTGTTAAAATTTTTCATAATCGTAATAACAATAACAAAGAAATCAAATGCACACACTTATTGATACAATGTTGGTCAAAAGCTAAAATTTTCTCACAGTCCATAAAGACAGTCCTGATCGTTGATCACAGTAAAATTGCCGTGTTTTTCACAAAATCTGAGCAGTAAAAGACAATGCACATAGACGTAGAGGATTTCCATGCAGTCTTGAAGAAGTAGTGTTGCCCTTCCAACGGAAAGACAGTGCTGACTCTTGACATGCTGACAGGTAATGGGCCACAACAGAGCAAACCCACAGCAGAGTCATTCGACGTTTTGAAGAAGATTGGTAGGTAGGTCATCACAGAGCAGACCCACTGCAGTCCTGGTAGAGATTACGGTATTGGTGGGCCACCAGAGGCGCAGACCCACTGTAGTCCTTGTAGAAATAATGGTATTGATGGATCATCAAAGATGTAGACCCACTGTAGTCCTTGTAGAGATGGCCAGCAGCCATCTGTTGTGACTGTGCAGGTGCACAATCACCATTGAAGAGTCTTGCGGCTAATATAGCAAGTCCATAACCACCACTTGTGCACTCACAAAGTTTTTGGAATTGTCCTTAGAACCAGCAATGCTGTTAACCAGTCCCTTGCTGAATTATTAACACACGTGCAAACACTAACAGTCCCTACTTCTCACATATTGTCCATATACTATGACCAACAGAAACGTGTGCAGTGAAATGTAACTTACAAGTTACTTAATTTGATGACCTGGTGTCAATTACAATTTTATACCAGAAGAATACAATTACAAAGGTACAAAATACATCATTAAAGAACATAACAATACAGATAACATTTGTAGTACAGGTTTTACAATAGAATAGAAATAAACATATACATCAGTGTTACAAAAATAATGACATAAGTACATACATAAAGATCAGAATAAATATTGAAACATCGACTTCACACATGAGCATTAAAACAAAACAGAATAAATAATGTCTAAGCATCTTTACAAGTTAAATAACATATTATTAATACAAATTATATTTGAGGATAACAGTATTCCTCATCATAGTGAATAGTATTAGAAAAAAAATTCTATGAAACTACACAGAGACAGGAAGAAAACAAATACACAAGGGTACACAAACACATAGGGGGATAACACAATGGAAAGGACAGGGTTCGTTTTCAGTGTAACTTTTGGTACTGCAGTATTTTGCGAACAAAACCTTTTTTGTTCTTGGAGATCTCCCTTCGTTCATCATTATTCCCAAAAAGTCCTATCTGTACCTGCTTTCTGTATTCGATTCATATTTCTTTCAAAATAATTATTTCTCAGTGCACAATACTCATTTTTGCCAAATCTGTTTCATATAACCTCCAAAGCATTCTTTCCCTATTCTCCATAGTTAGGTTCTTATATAGTCTACCCCCTCTTAAGCTAACTTAAATCTACTGAGCTCAGATATTAAACTAAGGGACGAGGCAATGCAGCAGCATAAAACAATTAACACAAACAAAAATGATAAAAAATAGAAAAGGCAAAGCAAGCAGCATAAATTAGCAAAGCAAATGCAATATTACAACTAATATAAGGCAATGAGCAGCAAACAAGAAAAATAGATCTGGCTTAGCAGAGTAACACAAATTAAAATTCAGTAGCACTATGCCTGGCAACCAGCAGCAGAAAATGAAATCACTTATACCTAAACATGACAAAGCTCAAGCAGAAAAAGTATTACACTAAAAATGGCCATGTCTAATACCTATGTCACATCTTAACACTAGAGTGATGCATCACAATTTATTCTACAAAAGAAATTAACAAGTACTTGAAAAGAAAACTATGATTGCAGTTCCTGTGAAGGTAAATGTCTTTTTGTGCTCCCTCAATTTTTTTGAAAAAATTATTATTTACTCGATCTGTAGACAGAAAATATTTATATTAGTACATCTATAAAATTTTATTTTAACCAATGCTGCAGTGCAGCTAGAAACTAGATATCAAATGAAATAAGCAATTACGCAAACCAAAGCATAAAAATATCATTCAATAGTCATGTGACATTTCATAAGTTAGTTGAAATTCTCTCAACTCTCGTAGAAAGACACTTGTCCTAATCAGGTGTGCAGTTGTTAGAATGTTTCCAAGTTATTATTAGCGTTTCGTATTTACGATGCTTTCTACAAAGGAATGTCAATAGCAAGTATAATGGCCTCCCTTTTTTTTTCTACCACCTAATGGCTTTTTCTCAAGGTGGCTGGCACACCTGGCCGCTCACAACGAATTACGTCACGGTCACTTACCTTTCATACCGAAATATTGACGACAGCAGTTTTCGCTACAGTGACAGTCTCATATAAAAAAATTCACAGGTTGAGAATTTGGTTACAAATGTGTAGAAACAATATCTTATGAAAATAACAGTGTCCAAAAAATTTTCGCCGGCATTGTGATACAATCACGCATTTACACACATTTCCTACCTCTTAAAGTACGATTCTTGGTTTCCAACGTCCTTTTTTACAAGTCAGAGTCCCTAATTCATTACTCCTTACCTTATTACACATATACAAATTCGTCGACGCTTCTTCAATATTTCTTGATAATAAATACGTAGCATAATCAAATAACTCATATAGCATCAGCTTACTGATCATAAACATACCGCAACAGCATAATACACATAGTCATCGTAATAATAACATCATAACACCTCAGTCAATTCTCAAAATCGTCGTAGCTTCCTCCAATAATTTCAAAACCTAAAAAAAATTCTCTGCTCATGTCAGTAGTGTCATTTACCTCAAACGTACTTTAAAAATCATGCTCCCTTACCAAATACATCATTCAAAGCTCTCATAGTATCACAATCGTTCCAGAAAAATATGAGCATTTCACAAAGTACAGACAAAATACAATTTCGTAAGTGTGAAGTTATCCAACGGTATAATTACGTAAACATCTGTCACTGAGGTAGTAAAAAAATTTTTGTTTCTTTGTTAAATAATCAGATAGCTGTGTAATTGATGTGTTAGAGAAATATGGTACCGATGTGTAAAGTTGTATAAGCAAATACCATATTAGCTAGGGCCCCTTGTGCTTGCCAAACACATGGTACACAAAGTAGGCGTGTACCCCCCTGAGGATTAATGTAATTACACCCTCAGGTGTTACAAATTACAGCAATGGAATGAAATGTATCACGGAAAACCATTGTATCATTGTACTCCAAATATCTTTAAAAATAAATATTGTAAGTACAAAATTAATCACTCAAATACGTGTCCTGTAGCGCTAAATGTGCGTCTTGTTGCAACATAATCTCTGTGGAAGTGTCGTAGCTATCGTCCTCCGAAAGCTAAGTTCTGCTGAAGTCAATGTACTTACCTCATGATAAACAAAAGTGGAATGCTTTGCGTATAGATATCTTAGTTATTACGCTTATTGCCGTGATGAAGAAAGTACTGTACTGTAATGTATTGTTGTGCCACGAAAAAGGCTGTCTCATTGTTGCTATACCACAAAAGTTACTACTAAAACATGTTTTTCTTTCCAGAAGAATTCAGAAAACTGTGCAGATATAAAACAGATACACCGCAAAAGCAACAAGGTAAATTGTGTCACACATTAGTAGCGTCGTGATATAGTCGTGTAGCTGTCAAATAAACTAACCACTGTGTCATCTGGTATCTCTCAGAAAGCACCTTGAATCCATAATGTATTTTCAAGTAAACCAAAATGTTGCACTAAAATCTCATTACCAGTACTGGTAAATGTTCTAAGTATGTGAGCCTTATAGTCGTTACGTAATCGTGCAACAAACAAGCAAGAATGCACACACACAATAACACTGTGTCGTCTGTTCACTATAACAATACATTCGTAATTTCTGTTTAAATAAGTTCTCTTGGTTCTTGACTGGATATTTAACTTCAAAACATTGTTGCATGTTAACAGTTTCTTAAGTCTGACAAAGCTTACTAGCAATGTAAAGTGAAAAGTTATATGGCAAAGACAAAGTTAAGAAGCAGATTATCTCTCAATAAATGGTTTCACATGTGAAATGTGGTGTAAGCCTTTGCTCTTCCTAGTACGCAGAGTTTCAACTTTAACGCGATTATCATGTAGTATACGTCGGTAAAGAATACTGGAATTTTTCTCAAGGTTAGCGTCTATGTTATTTTTCCCTGAGCCAGCGGGCGCACGTGGCTGCCTCCGGTGCGAGTCATTGACTGTTTCTTTGTTGGCGCGCGTCGTTACTGGGATTAGGAGACCTAACTTCTACAAATTCGCCTTGCCGAGAGGGCCCTGCCCTGTTTAAATCCCGCCAGTTCTGATGCAATTCAGGTCTGTCGTTACGAATATATCGTCTGTCGTCATGTCGGTAGGTTCCGTAGTTTCTTCCTTCTCCGTCACGTGGTGGAGAATTTCTCCCTGAATCGTAACTGCGCGCTGGACCGTTGCGTCTAAAGTTATTCTGTCTCCCGTAATAATAATTATTTTGGTTCCCATATTGTCTGTTTCTCCGATTGTCTCTGTAATAGTCATTACTGCGGAGAGGTGATCTTTCCCTGTAATTATTACTACTCTGCCAACGGTTGTCATACGGGTGGTGTCTGTTTTGGTCACGATTTACGTTATAAGAATAGCCTTGTCGTGTATTATTTCTGTGATCGCGGAATTGTGACAGATGTGACCTGTAATTGTTGTGCTCCTGTTCTCGCGTTCCGCGATTGTCAGTGTCAATTTCCAGTTCTTGTAACAGTCCCTGAAAAGCTTCAATGTCGTCTTTGCAACGTCCTGCTAAAATAATGTGTCGTAAATGTTCAGGTAATTTGATTAAGCAAATGCGGATGAGTTCTGAGGGGCTGTATGGGTTTGAAAGATACTGATTCTTATGCAACATGTCTTCAAAATATTTCATAATACTGGAAAATTCAGATTGTTCGAAACGATTCATCATTATGATGCTATGTTTTACTCGGTCTTGTGTGGCTTGAGACCAATATGCTGAGAGGAAGGCATGGTAAAATTCTCCTTCACTGTGACAATCGTGAATGACCGATCGCATTCTTACAGCTGGTTCATTCTCGAAGTAGCCACACATAAATTCTAATCTGTGTTCTAATGACCAGTTGGGAGGAAAACAATGAGAGAATTGATGGAGCCACGCTTGTGGATGAATGTCGTTGGCAGAATTCATAAATGTTTTGAATTTACGTGTAGTAATGAACAGCTTATAGTCAAAATCATCATGTCGGCGAGTCGCATATCGGTCATTGTTAGGTCGTGTCGGCCGTTCCATCTCAAAATTCGGTGCACATTGCCGGTTTTTTTCATAACTTCCGAAATGCCCTGTGTTATTATTTTGCGTCTTTTCCGTATTTCTAAGTCCCTCTTCCCGTGTTGGGGCGCGAGTGTCCTCTGAAATACGTAATTCTTGTATTACCTGTGTCAGCTGATCTTGTACTTCGCGGATTTCTCTTTGGTGTTGCGTATTAATTTGATTCAGATTTTGTTTCAGTTTCCTAATTTGTTCGCTCTCTTCTGTGTCATTAAAGACTACCGGTTTTGTGTCATTCAGATTATCATCTACCTTCGTAGATAAGTTAGTGAACTGATCTGAAAGTTCGGCTACTTTATCCGATAGTGTACTTATTTCCTCAGTGTGTTTTTCTGAACCAAGTTTCAGAGTATCTACTGTGTCCTTTAAGTTTTCCTGAGTTTTTGCAAGTTGCGTAACCGAATCGGTAGATGCAACTGAGTCAAATTTAACTTGCAAGGTCTCATGATTTTTGATTTGCACTTCTTTTATGGCTGCTTCGTGATTTTGTAATGCATTTTCATGCCGCGAAAAAATAGGCTGAAAATGCTCACAAATTTGTGTTTTTACGTCATTACAGACCTTTTGACATTTCGATTCAATGTTATGTAGCTCAGTAGTTAAATCTTCACGTGTTTGTTCAAGCGTGGTGTCTAACTTTTGAAGATTTTGTTCCATTGCGTCTAACTGTTGCTGTGTTTGTCTCTGGTGTTGTTCCATTGTGTCTAGCTTTTTAAGATTTTGTTCCATTGTGTCTAATTTTTGAAGCTTTTGCTGTGTTTGTCTCAGATTTTGTTCCATTGTGTCTAATTTTTCAAGCTTTTGTCCCATTTGTTGCATTAATTGTAATAACAATGCACTGGTGTCTGAAACATGTTCCTCAGTGCTTTTCGGCAGTGAATTTGCACCGGCAACATGCACATTCTGACAAGTGGAAAATGTGTCTTGACTCATTTGAGAAAACGGTGAGAACCCAAAACCTGAGTCTACAATATTTGCAAAATTGTGTCCTGTCATTCCCGATTGCTGAGGCGAGCTGTTGCCGACCGATCGATCGATAATGCTTCCCTCTTCACTAATTGTTTCACTGTCCACGCCATTGTTTGCCGCCCGCTCCATTTCCCTATGCACAATTACCAAATTACTACTTTGAACATCAGTTAATTCATTACTCGGTGGGGCTAACACACTGCTTTCGTTTTCACTGTCATTTCTCAGTTTACTTTGGAGCCTAGTATTACGTTTTTCACACGCCATTATTGTCACAGTATTTCACACGACAACACAGAAAAACACAATTTGAAGAGCAAAAATAAAAGAACACATTAACATAACACTGAAAATAATATCTAGTTAATTGCAGCTGCGAAATACTTGGTGCAAATCTACATGCATGCCACAACTGTTTTACTGTACAACAATGAAAGGCTGCAACTACAAAGGAGATTCTCTCTACAATTACGCGCTAGCAATAAACAAAATCTACACTAATTACACAAACTACAAGAAAAAATCAGAAGATTCCAGTGAGGTATCCTAGGCTAAGGGTCGACATATGAAACGTCCCCTTTGAACAATTATACATAAGACTGTGCTTAAACTGACACACAATATTTTGTTAGCGCAACGCAATCTGACTTTCAGAATTCCTACAAAAGAATGGCCCTGACTAACATTAAACTATACCTTTCACAAATCACTAAATCACTTACCTCACAATAATCTTCGTTACTCCCACTACTGCAATACAGCAAGCGCCACTACTGCCAGCTAAATAAAAGATTCAAACTATGGAAGGCACTAACTACTGATAGCGATAGTTAGCAAATGAAAGATATTAATAGAGAACAAACAATGTATTTACCTTGATATCATCATATATATATATATATATATATATATATATATATATATATATATATATATATATATATATATATAGAGCAGTTCGTGACAAATTTCAAAACTCCGCCATCTCTCTCCCCACATCCACCACTGCTGGTGGCTCACCTCCAACTGCGCAACGCTATGCGCTGTTCACAGCCAGCTGCCTAACACTACAATGGCGAGTATTACAACAATGCAAAGCAGCCACAGACTGCACACAGCACAGCCAGTGATTTTCATACAGAGGTGGCGTTACCAAAAAAAACCTAAACAGCCTACTTACACAGGTTCAAAGATTTCGATGTCAGTGCGCCCCTGCAACATTATGCCTCATCACACCATAACACCTTGACCATCAAAACGGTAATGATGGACAATGTTCCTGGGTGCATTACCTGTTCCTGTCTCTCGCCATATCAAGGTATGTCCATCACTGTCGAACATGATAGTTTTGGTGGTCCGGGTGTTGTGTAGGACGGCGCAATGTTGCATACGTGTTGTGACCTTGAAATCTTTGAACACGGTACACCCACTGGGTACGTTATTTAGACACTGTACTCCTTCCGCAAGTGCAACCCTTCCGCAAATTGCTGCAGATTTCGATGTTGCGCCATAACAAGTGTCAGTGTGCGAACCATTCTACGAAACAGCATCGATATGGGCTTGCGAAGCCGAAGGTCCACTCGTGTACCCTTGATGACTGCATAACACAAAGCTTTATGCCTCGCCTAGGCCCGTCAACATCGACATAGGACTGTTGATGACTGGAAACATGTTGCGTGGTCGAATGAGTCTCGTTTCAAATTCTATCGTGCGGATGGACGTTTACGGGTATGGAGACAACCTTATGAATCCATGGAGCCTGCACATCAGCAGGGGACTGATCAAGGTGGTGGAGGCTCTGTAATGGTGTGGGACGTGTGCAGTTAGAGTGATATGGGCCACTGATATGTCTAGATACGACTCTGACAGGTGACACGTACGTAAGCATCCTGTCCGGTCACCTGCATCCATTAATGTCCACTGCATTCCGACGGACTTGGGCAATTTCAGCAGGACAATGCGAATACTCACACGTCAAGAATTGCTAAAGAGTGGCTCCAGGAACACTCTTCTGAGTTTAAACGCTTCGGCTGCCTACCAAACTCCCCCGACATGAACATTATTGAGTATATCTGGAAGGCCTTGCAATGTGCTGTCCAGAAGGGATCTCCATCCCCTCGTACTCTTACGGACTTAAGGACAGCCCTACAGGATTCATGGTGTAAATCCCTCCAGCATCATTTTAGACATTAGTCGAGTCCATGCCACGTCGTGTTGCGGCATTACTGCGTGCTCACGGGGGCTCTATACGATATTAGGCAGGTGTACCAGTTTCATTGGCTCTTCAGTGTAGTTGGTAGTGACTTCAACCTACCCTCGATATGTTGGCGAAAGTACAAATTTAAAGTCGATGGCAACCATAAAGCGTCGCCCGTAATCGTACTGAACGCTGGCGCAGAAAATTATTTTAAAAAATTACCTCAGAAGCCCACTCGAAGTGTAAATGGTTGCGAAAACATACTTGACCTCTTAGCAACAAATAATCCTGAGCGAATAGGGTGCGTCATGATGGATACAGGGCTTAGTGCCACAAGGTCGTTGTAACAAGACTGAGTACCGTGACATCTAAATCCACCAAAAATAAACCCAAAATATATATATTTAAGAAAGCAGATAACGCTTGACGCATTCCTGCGAGATAATATTCACTCCTTCCAGTCTATGTAAGCGTGGTCCAGGTGTGCTTTAAATTCATGGAAATAGTAATGACGGAGAATTTGAAATATACACCAAATAACTTAGTAAGAAATGCTACTGATCCACAACGAAACACAAAAAAGGTCAGAACACTGGTGCAGGAGTAACGATAAAAGCATGTCAAATTTAAGACAACCAAAATACTAAAGATTGGCGAACTTTGATAGAAACTCGAATTTTAGCGCGATCTTCAATGCGAAATGCTTTCAGTGGTTTCCACAACGAAACTCTGTCTGGGTATCTGGCAGAAAAACCAAAGAGATTCTGGTCGTACGGAAAGTATACCATCGGGAAGATGCAATCAACACCTTCACTGAGCGATAGCAATGGAAATGTTACATATGACAGTGCCACTAAAGCATAGTTACTAAACATGGTTTTCCGAAATTCCTTCACCAAAGAAGACGAAGTAAATTTTACACAGTTCAAATCAAGAACAGCTGCCTACATGAGTATCTTCACTGTAAGTATTCTCGGTGTAGCAAAGCAGCTTAAACCACCTAATAAAAGCAGGGCCTGCGGTCCAGACTGTATATCAGTAAGGTTCCTTTCACAAAATGATGACAGTATAGCTCCATACTTAGCAGTCGTATACAACCGCTCGATCGTCGAAAGATCCGTAACTAAAGACTGGAAAGTTACAAATGTTACACCAATACTTAAAAAAGAAAATAGTAGTAATTCGCTGAATTACAGGACCATATCAATAACATCGATTTGCAGTAGGAAATTCGATCATACACTGTGGTCGAACATTATGAACTACCCCGCAGATAACGATTTATTGACAAATAGCCAACACGGATTCAGAAAATATCGTTCTCGTCAAGCACAACTAGCTGTTTATTCTCATGAAGTAATGAGTGCTGTCGACAGGGGATGTCAAATTGATTCCGTATTTTTAGATTTCCCGAAGGCTTTTGACATTATTGCTCACTAGCGATTTCTAATCAAATTTCATGTCTACGGAGCATCATCTTAGTTGGGCGACTGATTCTTGATTTACTATCAGAAAGGCCACTGTTCGTAGTAACTGACGGAAAGACATCGAGTAAAACAAAAGTAGTATCTGGCATTCCACAAGGAAGAGCTATGATCCCTCTGCAGTTCCTGACCTATTTAAACGATTTAGGAGACAATCTGATCAGCTCTCTTAGATTTTTTGCAGGTGATTCTGTCATTCACTGTCTTATAAAATCATTCCATGATAAACACCAGTTGAAAAATTATTTACACACGATACCAGCATGGTGCAAAAAGTGGAAATTGATTTTTAATAATGAAAAGTGTGAAGTTATCCGCATGAGTACTTAAACGAATCTGCTAAATTTCGGTTACGTGATAAATCACACAAATCTAAAGGCTGTGAATTCAACTATGTAGTTGGATATTACAATTACAAATGATTTAAATTAGAGCGATCACATAGATAATGTCGTTAGGAAAACAAATCAAAGACTGCGATCTACTAACAGAACACTTAGTAAATGCATCAGGTCTACTATAGTGAGTGCCTAAACTACGCTTGTCCATCTTCTTGTGGAGTATTGCTGCATAATGTGGGTTCCACAGCTGGCAGGCTTGACAGAGAACATCTAAAATATTCAAAGAATGGCAGCTCGTTTTGTATTACTGCGAAATAAGCGAGAGAGTGCCGTTGATACGATACGCAAATTGGGATGGCAGCCATTAAAAAAAAGGCGTTTTTCGTTAAGGTAGGCTCCACCAAAAACGTAAAAATTGACGACATTTGATGAAAGCGGCGTCAACTGAAGACACATGCTGTACAATAGTATTACTAGCATTACCAGAGTTTACTCTATTTTCTATGTTAGTAATACTAGCACTTAGTTCTTCTACTAGTATTCCTACTACTTCCAGTCTGTCAGAACATCTTTCGTTTACATCCTCACATAATTTCTCACAGTTCGATTTTACTTTCTTAATATCTTTTTGACTTCTTCAAATCGATTAGAGCAAAGTTTGGATTCGTTGCCTATTCTTCCTGATAGCCTCCCTTCCAGAAGTTCATCTGCGTCTTTGAAATCTTTGCGAACTTTGTCAATTTTGCTATTGAAAGTACTATGCAGTTTATTTAACTGTTGCCCTACTTTGCCGGACGTGTGGTCGAGCGGTTCTAGGCGGTTCAGTCCGGAACCGCGCGACCGCTACGGTCGCAGGTTCGAATCCTGTCTCGGGCACGGATGTGTGTGATGTCCTTAGGTTGGTTAGGTTTAAGTAGTTCTAAGTTCTAGGGGACTGATGACCTCAGATGTTAAGTCCCATAGTGCTCAGAGCTATTTGAACCATTTTTGATTTTGTGGTCCTACTTTGATTTGCAGATCATGAAAATTAGCATCAATTTTATAATCTTAACTATTCAGTTGTAGGTCATTTCATCCTTTAATGCTGTTTTCCTATCCTTTAACTCTTTACTTCTGGATTCAATCTTACTGTTTAGCTCTTTATGATGCGATTCAAGTTTAGCAAACAGTAATTGCCTCCAATTTGGAGCCTCTACATTGCCACTTGGCATTTTAACTGATTTTAAAGGGGTTTCTCGCATTTCCTGATCTGACTGAATTGCAGACATATTGAGCTCAGTTTCATGATCTGATAATGTTATTAATTTGTATCTTCTCCTTTTTGACCTCTATTTCAATTCGTCATCTGAAAATGCTTCTAACTTTGCAGTATCATTGAAATTCAAATCAGATTCTGCTATTGAGAAGTCACACTCCGCTTTTCGATTTATTGGTTCGACGGAACCATCCTCATTAAATTCGGTTTCTGATTCTGAGGATTCCTCGTCAGAGACTGGCTCCGTCTTAATTTTCACATATTTCTCTATTTTTAGTAGCCTGTTAGCAGCTACTAACAAATAGTTTAAATATTCTTGGCTTAACTCAATTGCTTGAGCTCGACGAATGGTACCGGAGTGGTGTACCAGCAGACGTGATGCGACGCGTCTCGACGTAAAGCAGGCAGCAGCAGCAGCTGTGGCGGTGAGGATGGCGGCGGGTATCGCCTACAGCAGTATCTCCCGGAGGGGGGCAGGACACCGGTGAGCGCACGCAGAGCTTGCAGGTGTTTCTGCAGGTCCACGCAGCCCCGTGATGACGCACCGCCTTTTTTAACTTCTTCCCTCCCTCCGTCACAATCAAGGTTACTGTGGCTAACATTCACAGTTTATTTACCACCCTGCGAGTAAATCTTAGCACTGTTCTCGCATTGGTTTCTGCCTATTTCACTTCGGTATCCTGTTAGTGCCTACCAAGTACGTTGTTTTCTACCGATCACTTTCACTGTTCAGTTTTCCCGGACGATACGCACCATGTGTGGGGCAGCGGGTTGATTGTCTGATTAATAATCATTAGTCACAGGAGGAAATTGGAATTATTGTAAAAATTGTTCTCCGTCTTTTACGAGAGCTTGGCAACTGTTTCGGTGGTCAGCCAAAAAGCGATAGATAACATACTGACCATAGTTCCCATTCTACAAGTCCACATTCTTGTCCAGCCCACTGAAAGAAATGTGTCTATTCTCTGTTTGCTCAGCGGGATCAGGACTATGATTATAAATTAAGATTTTGAGTTGTAATTGTTACATATATTTGGTAAAGTTATGGTGAGGTGGCGCTACTAGCAGTGAACTGGGGTAAGTCCCGGCACACTCGCTCGCTCTATGAGTTCACACGGAAAGATTTGAGTGTTCATTTTTTCCGTGAGCTGTTCAAGAGTGGAACGGTACAGAACTACCTTAAGGGTGTTTTGATGAACCCTCTGCGAGGCATTTAATTGTGAATTCCAGAGTAAATATGTAGGTGTAGATAGAACAAGAAAGTAGGAGAAATTGCAACAATGGACCCAGGGATGGCAGAGATTCAGATGCGTGCATGTTGAAGGTGCAATCAGCTGATCTGCGGAACAGCATGCATGAGGAGAGCTCCTAGTCATGTGGCAGACATTTCCTGTCTGCAGCTAATTTGCGTGCTGCAGAAATGATGAACAACAGCTTTGAACAAGTGAACATGTCGAATTTTTTTACGATTTGAGGGAACCATGCTTAACGAGAAACAGGAAAATACTATTCCTTTGGTGAGCAGATGTTAATGGAATAGATTCTAATAGAATTATTTTGTCCTCTGTTTTGAATGTAGACAGTTAGGTGTCTGTCTCGAGTGAGTCAACATTTCAGAGGGGGTTCATGGCCTACTATTCTTGTACAGCAGAATAAGGTGAAAGAGACCATAAGAGGTAAAAGTGTAAGGTGAAGAGGTAAAGGGATATTAAATTTCTTTGTCAGACTAATCGATTTTCTGATAATTTGTGACTGTGCTGAGTTTAGAGATTTTAGGTGTTGATTTTTTGCCTACGCACGAGGTAGTAATGGACTTGCGTAGCGGTTTAGTGATTTTGAAATGTAATATTAAAGTTAAGGTTTGATTAATGTGTGATTAGCAAGAAGAGTTCAAAAAATTTTCTTAAATTTCTCATTAGACCCAAGCTGTCTTGTTTGCCAATGAGGACTTCATACTTTATAAGAAATATGGAATCTCCTTGACTGTTTTGAGGAGGCAGAAGAGATAGTGAAATAAAATTTGTCTGATGTACTGCGACGTTTTTCTTCGGTGTTTTCTGAACATGCTGTTAGAATAAAGGGTTTATTCATATCTGTTCAAAGTTAGGCACCACAAGCGACTCTTTGTCATGTCATATTCTAAAACATTTAGTTATAAAGAGAAAATGGAGGCAGAGACTAAGAAAATGTGGCATCAGTGTGCAATTAAACCCACTGTAAGTTCATATAATAATCCATTGTTGATGGTGCCTTAGAAGGGAGATGGTATGAGCCTCGTGTTGGATTCTAGGCGGATAAATACAATTATTGTACCACAAACTGATAGATCATTGATAAAAGATGAGCTTTTGCAGATATTTCATGGTATTAAAGTCATGTCTTCTGTTGACTTAGAAGTGAGGTACTGGTAGATTGAGTTCCATCCTGCATGTCGAATATTCACAGTGTTCTTATGTTACAGCTCTTGTTATCAATTTGACAAGTTAGCCTTTGGGTTGAATGTCAGTTTTGCTGCATTTATCTGAGGTTTTAATGGTATTCTTCAAGGAGATTTCAGAAAGAGATTAACCACCTATGTTGATGTATTAATTGCTGAAGAGAGTTGGAAAAAATACAGTGATGTTTTCAACAAATTATTGAGATTTTCAAGAAGAATATTGTGACTGAATCTAAAAAAAAAGTTTGGAAAGAGTAAAGTGAAATTTCTTGGACACATTGTGGCTGCCTCTAGAATTCCACCTGATCTAGAAAAAAAATGAGGTGATCAAAGACTTTCTTTTTCCTAGTCAAGGAAACAGATTCGTGCAATCTTGGCATTAATTAACTTTGATAAAAGATTTGTGAATTTGCTTCTGTGCATCGACAAGTAAAAAGCTCCTTGCGATTGGGATGCAAAAGCAGAGACAGAATTTGAACGTGTGAAGCAGGCTATTTTGAGGGATCCTTTCCTATCACAGCCTGATTTAAGTAAGGATTTTTGTCTAAGCCCATACAGTTTTAAATGGGTCTTGGTGATGATCTCTTCCAAGAATATGAGATAGATGGAGTTGAGAGGTGTCAGACTATTGATTTCCGAGCCAGTTGCTCAATAGGTGTGAAAACGACTATTCGGCTATCGTTATTATGACAAACTGCCTATTGGCTTCTGTCTCGGGTTCTTCGGCCGACGTTCATCTAATGATTTTTCTGACGTTTCGCCAGCACGAGTGGCTGGCATTGTCAAAGCTTCACACTCCATTGCCGGTGGTGAACTGGAGCCGAGCTCGCGGGCGCAGGCTATATGTACCTGGCGCGCCAACGTCCGAGGGCTTCTCCGCGGTCATTTCCGGTGCGGTTCTCCTCTTGCTACCTGCGACGGTCGTTCGCTGCAGTACGGGAAGCCAGGATCCGTTGACCTTAAGGCTTTCCTCTTTCTTGTTCAAACTGTTCGCGTGTTTTTGTATTTCTACAGCTTCTCTGAACAAGCGCGTGTGATAGTGCTTCTCTACAGCCAGAACTTCCGTGTCGGCGAATTTTATTACATGGTCGGTCTCATTCAGTGCGTGCTCTGCCACGGCCGATTTCTCCACCTGCCCCAACCTGCAATGTCGCTTATGCTCTTTGATCCTGGTGTTAATGGATCGTCCAGTCATTCCGACATAAACTTTTCCGCATGAGCATGGTATGCGGTATATTCCCGACATTGCAAGTGGGTCTCTTTTCTCCTTCGCCGATCTAAGACACTCTTTGATCTTCCTTGTCGGTTTGAAAATAGTCTTTACGCCATGTTTGCGCAATATACGGCCGATTCTGTCCGTCACTCTGGGAATGTATGGCAGAAAGGCCGTACCCGACAATTCTTTTTCCGGTTCCTTACTTCGCCGAGGGTTGGGCTCTGTTACACTTCTAATATAATTTGTGGAGTAACCATTGCTCCTCAGGACAGTTTCCAGGTGTTGCATTTCTCGTTTGAGGTGTTGCGGCTCACATATTCGTCCTGCTCTCGTTACGAGCGTACTAATCATGCCTCTTTTCTGGCTCGGGTGGTGGTTTGACAGTTTGTGCAGGTATCGGTCCGTGTGAGTCGGTTTTCGATACACGCTGTGTCCCAGATCTTCGCCGTCCCTTGTGACCAGAACATCTAGAAATGGCAGTTTCTTGTCCTTTTCTACTTCCATGGTAAATGTTATGTTGGCATGGAGGCTGTTCAAGTGTCTTAGGAAGTCACTGAGCTGTTCTTCACCATGGCTCCACACCACGAAAGTATCATCGACGTACCTGTACCACACCTTAGGTTTGCAAGTCGCCGAGTCCAGTGCCTGTGCTTCGAATTGTTCCATGAAGAAGTTGGCCACCACTGGACTGAGAGGACTACCCATGGCGACGCCTTCCAGCTGTTCGTAGAAATCGCCCTTCCACGTGAAATAGCTCGTGGTGAGACATGCATGGAAGAGCTTTCTGATGTCTAGCGGAAAAATGGAACCGATGTGCTCCAGAGCGTCACTGAGTGGCACTTTCGTAAATAACGAAACAACATCAAAGCTGACCAGGATGTCGTTTGGTGCAAGTTTCAGTTTTTTCAGCTTCTCAATGAAATGTCCTGAGTCCTTAATGTATGTGTCGGTCTTCCCCACGTGTGGCTGGAGCAGAGAGGCCAAGTGTTTTGCCAGTTTATATGTCGGTGATCCAGGAGCGCTAACGATCGGTCTCAGTGGAACGTTGTTCTTATGGATCTTGGGTAATCCATACAGCCGAGGTGGTAGGGCTTCTGTGTTGCGCAGGTTTCTCTGTATGTCCGCCGGCAGAGAAGACGCCTTGATTAATCGATTCGTATTCCGTGTGATACGTTGCGTCGGATCTGCGCTTAGTTTTCGGTACGTCGTCGGATCTAATAGGTCTCGGATCTTTTGCTCATAATCTTCGGTCTTCATTACGACGGTCGCATTCCCCTTATCGGCAGGCAGTACCAATATACTCTTGTCGGCGTTGAGATTCTTAATGGCTTGTACCTCTTCTTTCTTCAGGTTGCAAGCTGGTGGTTTTGCTCGGCGCAGTATCCTGGCTGTTTCCGTGCGTATTTCCTCTGCCCTTTCACAAGGAAGGGTACGAATGGCTGCTTCGGTGCTGGCAATGATGTCCTCCATAGGTATAGTTCTCGGGATGATAGCGAAATTCCCTCCTTTTTGAAGAACAGACACTTCCTCTTCGGTCAATTGTCGTTCAGTGAGGTTGACCACTGTGTGTGACATGTCGGGAGTCGCCTTGTCGGTGTGCTTCCGGCATCTTTCAAACTTTTTCTTCTGTCGCTCGGTGCAGCGCTCGAGTTCGTTCTGCATGCTCCTGTGAGTGATGCTGTCAATCTTGTCCCAGTCGTCTCGATGCATTCTGCTACTTAGTTGATAGAAAAGGTCCAGAAGTTCCTGATCCGTTCTTGCCAAGTCTCTCCGTGTTGTATGTATTCGCTCACGAAGAAAAGCTCGTTCCATTCTATCGTAGATACGATGTGCTTGGGCGGTGGTGAATAGGCGCTTACATCTCAAGAACTTCGGTGTAGCACATTCATCTCGGCAACGTGACAGAAAGGCGAGAGAGGACATCAGTCGCGCTTTCTTCTTCCGTCGTTGGTCAAGGCGTCGGTACAATCGGCAAATCTCCTCCCCGTAGAGGCGTAATACAAAATTGTTGAGGCTTTCGTGGCCACTTGTTGACAAACTGCCTATTGGCTTCTGTCTCGGGTTCTTCGGCCGACGTTCATCTAATGATTTTTCTGACGTTTCGCCAGCACGAGTGGCTGGCATTGTCAAAGCTTCACACTCCATTGCCGGTGGTGAACTGGAGCCGAGCTCGCGGGCGCAGGCTATATGTACCTGGCGCGCCAACGTCCGAGGGCTTCTCCGCGGTCATTAGATGAACGTCGGCCGAAGAACCCGAGACAGAAGCCAATAGGCAGTTTGTCAACAAGTGGCCACGAAAGCCTCAACAATTTTGTATCGTTATTATTCTATCTGTTGTATGGTGTTTTGTGAAATTCAGATCTGTTTGTATGGTTGGACGATCAGGGTCTACGCGGATCATAGAGCATTATAATTTTTGATGAGTGAGAAGCTGACTCATGGTTGCACACAGTTATCCATAAAAAGCCAGGGGCGGCTACCATCCTGAAACGATGCACATGCGTACAGTGTAACAATAACATTGATCAGTGAGTATGCTGTGTACAAAGATTTGGGGATCAGTATGTGCATTACATATTCCCACCTCTCGCCACATAATGGAACATCCAGCAGTGTTGAACATGATCAATTTGGTGCTCCAGGTGTTGCGGTGTGGGAAAGAATAATGTTGCATGGGCATAATGACCTCCAAATCTTTGAACGTAGAACTCTCACCGTTCAACACTTTTGTGATACTGTATTCGTTCCCCATGTGCATTTTTCAGGGGTGCATTCAGCCCTGATTCCATTTTCATTTGTGACAATGTGTGACCGCATTGAACCGTGCAGACGGAGGAACTCTTGGAACAAGACGATATTCAGCGAATGGACTGGCCCGGCCATCCCCTGTCTTACAACCCATGGAGCATGAGCAGGATGCGTTTGGCAGACATATCGCACCACATCCACATGTACCAATGACCATCAACCGCTCTGGTGGTGGAATGAATGCCCTACTACAAGAGCTCCTTACCAAACTTGTGGCCAGGATGGGAGAACGTTGCAGAGCATGCATTGCCATCCGTGGTTATCACACGCCGTATTAAGAACTTCAGTTATCCTTTGTACTATACTTCAGCAGTTCTTTCTAGGTATGGTCCGAGTTTCCTGGAGCTTTAATACATGGCTGCGACACATAATGTGAAAGCTACTTTCGTCGTTAGGTTTTGCACACCAGTGTACACAGATGTTCTTATATTCGATACAGTATACATATTCTACAATCGGAATATCCAAATACAATGTCTCTAATACTGCCTTGGAAGAGATTTCTGTACTTATGCTCGCGTGCTGTCTCTTTCCTGTCCATCATCTGATCTGAAGCCGAAGTTCTTGCTTCTTGAGCCGTGTCTTCGAACACCCTGAGCGTTCTTCCCACTTACAGCAACTGAGATTCATATATATTACTTGTTGCAAGTGTGTTCAAAGATGCGACATAAGAAGCAAGGGCTTCTACTCACCCAAGTGGTGTTTTGATAGATATGGATAATCCAAAACATGACTGTCACCAGTGAACTTGATCAAGAATGTATGGAACATTGGAAAATGATGTTGTTTATGCAACACCTTTAATGGTTATAAAGGAACAGGAGTTCATTTAGTCTGGCATTGATCTCTTCACTTGGTGCCACAACATGGTGTCAGTCAGCTCATTTTGTCAATTTTGTACCCACAATTCAGTTAAATCATTATATATTTGTACAAATAAAGCTTTTACATGGGTTTCTATAACATAGAGCCAACTATTAATTTAATAAAATTATTTCTTAGTCACAACACCAAATTGTAATGGTTCAAATAATGATTTCATTTTGATTTATATGTCGTAGAACATTTATTACTGTAATACAAAAACACAAATTTTAAATAAGGCATTTAAAAATTCAAATTTACAGTAGTCCATACACGCCGAAGAGCCAAAGAAGCTGGTACACCTGCCTAATATCGTGTAAGGCTCCCACGAGCACTCAGAAGTGCCGCACCACGACGTGACATGGACTCGACTAATGCCTGAAGTAGCGCTGGAGGAAAATGACACGATGAATCTTGCAAGGCTGTCCATAAATCCGTAAGATTACGAAGGGGTGGAGATCTGTTCTGACAGTTCGTAGCAAGGCCTCCCAGATATGCTCCATAATGTTCATGTCTGAGGAGTTTGGTGGCCAACGGAAGCGTTTAAACTCAGAAGAGTGTTCCTGGAGCCACTCTGTAGCAATTCTGGACGTGTAGGGTGTCGCATTGTCCTGTTGCAATTGCCCAAGTCCGTCGGAATTCACAGTGGACAGTAATGGATGCAGGTGATCAGACAGGATGCTTACGTACGTGTCACGAGTCAGATCCGTATCTAGACGTGTCAGAGGTCCCACGTCACTCTAACTGCGCACGCCCCACACTATTACAAAGCCTCCACCATCTTGATCAGTCCCCTGTTGACAATCAGAGTCCATGGATTCATGAGGTTGTCCCCATACCCGTATGCGTCCATCCGCACGATACAGTTTGAAACGAGACTCATCCGACCACGCAACATGTTTCCCGTCATCAATAGTCCAATGTCAGTGTTGATGGGCCGAGGTGAGACATAAATCTTTGTGTCGTGCAGTCACCAAGGGTACACGAGTGGGATTTCGGCTCCGAAAGACCATAGACCATATCGATGATGCTTCGTTGAATGGTTCGCACGCTGACACTTGCTGATGGCCCAGCATTGATAGCTGCAGCAATTTGTGAAAGGAGGTGCACTTCTGTCACGTTGAACGATTATATTCAGGCGTCGTTGGTCCCGTTCTTGCAGGATGTTTTTCAATTGCCTTGAAAACGGTAGTTTGCGTTAGATTCCAATAGCTTCTATTCCAAAAATGTGACTGGTTTTTCATAGTACTTCTTTTAATTTGATTTCACTTACTGATTATTGACGTGTAGTAGAGTAATAATGTAACAGACAGGCTATTCAATACAGTCTTGGCAAGATTTTCTCGATTGTAACCCTTTAAATTTAAGTTGACTATTTGTTCCTTGGTGTATGAGCATGTTGTACCTTGGAGCATGTTTTCATATTTGGAAAAATCTTAATTTTCCGGAGTAATTTTTGTAATTTCAGAAAACGACTGCAGCACATAAAAATTTAATCCCATACTTTAAAAATGGAATAAGTAAATACATTAAACTCCTGTTACAAGGACGAATAGAGGCGAAAGTCTCAAAATTTTACCACGATATAACGCTCTCCACTACTAAATCGCAGCAGGCAACACACTGATTGTATTATCTTGCACAAAGCGGACATCATCTCGATAACTGTGGTTGAAAATATGTACTGGGATATGCAAGAAATTATATTTTCCAAGGAAGGGGAAATAGACTTGTGGAACATCTTGAAAGTGATATGAAGCTGAATCTAGTCTTTCAAAGTATTGCATCTGAACTTAGTTAATGAACGGGACAAATTAAATCCAATACAGCTCTTGAAATAGATAGGTTCGTGATTTTCGCTTTTCAGTTCCATGGGAATCCTATCTGCAATTATTGCAACATACTCTATACAATAAACGTAACAGACTTGAAGGTGTATCTGAACTCGTCTCAATGTCTGTAAGACAAGTATTAGCTGATTTTAGCACGAAGAGTACTGAGATAGTGTCTGATATATCTTCCGATTTTCAGACACTGTATTACGAAGAGAGAAGATCATCCACGGAATAAGATGAAATTCACTCGTGAATCCTACCGAGAAGTGTCATATATATTATATCGATTGTGAGGATGAAGAAACACTAAAATCGCTCGTCATTGATATGAGAATTGAAATGCAAACAAATACACAGTTCCCAGTAAATATGATAGCATACTGTGAATTTATTTACGATTCATTTAAAGAAATGACGCATTCAACCAGCTGGTTGCAATGCGCTACTCGCATGTAAGAGATTTTTTTTTTTTAATAGCAGTACATTTAATACTGCTTCTGCTGATAAGATGGCGGCTATAAATGTGTGCAACTCATCGTGCATATCGAAGTCCAATACTTTTCTTAAGTTTCAGTCTTCTATTTGCAATATTATTCTAAAAATACAATATGTTATGCGCAATTGCAGCTCATCTAAACTCCCAAATGTTTTCACTCAGGACTGATGTTCTCATTTCCATTGACCCGTACACAGTATATCATACTACCTTCCTCATTTTCCAGATAAATCCTCATTGATAGACGCGAAAAGCAATGGTAGGAAGATTGATACAGCATGCTCCAAATTATTCAGCAGTACCGAGCCAAACATCGTTGTTATTCACACTCGGGAACGATTTGATACTTCTCTCCTTGTAGCGATCTGTCCAGTCTCTTGATGGATTTTGCTCTTGTTGTTGTTGTGGTCTTCAGTCCTGAGACTGGTTTGATGCAGCTCTCCATGCTACTCTATCCTGTGCAAGCTTCTTCATCTCCCAGTACCTACTGCAACCTACATCCTTCTGAATCTGCTTAGTGTATTCATCTCTTGGTCTCCCTCTACGATTTTTACCCTCCACGCTGCCCTCCAATGCTAAATTTGTGATCCCTTGATGCCTCAAAACATGTCCTACCAACCGATCCCTTCTTCTAGTCAAGTTGTGCCACAAACTTCTCTTCTCCCCAATCCTATTCAATACCTCCTCATTAGTTACGTGATCTACCCACCTTATCTTCAGCATTCTTCTGTAGCACCACATTTCAAAAGCTTCTACTCTCTTCTTGTCCAAACTGGTTATCGTCCATGTTTCACTTCCATACATGACTACACTCCATACAAATACTTTCAGAAACGACTTCCTGACACTTAAATCTATACTCGATGTTAACAAATTTCTCTTCTTCAGAAACGATTTCCTTGCCATTGCCAGTCTACATTTTATATCATCTCTACTTCGACCATCATCAGTTATTTTGCTCCTTAAATAGCAAAACTCCTTTACTACTTTAAGTGTCTCATTTCCTAATCTAATCCCCTCAGCACCACCCGATTTAATTTGACTACATTCCATTATCCTCGTTTTGCTTTTGTTTATGTTCATCTTATATCCTCCTATCAAGACACTGTCCATTCCGTTCAACTACTCTTCCAAGTCCTTTGCTGTCTCTGACAGAATTACAATGTCATCGGCGAACCTCAAAGTTTTTATTTCTTCTCCATGGATTTTAATACCGACTCCGAATTTTTCTTTTGTTTCCTTTACTGCTTGCTCAATATACAGATTGAATAACATCGGGGAGAGGCTACAACCCTGTCTTACTCCCTTCCCAACCACTGCTTCCCTTTCATGCCCCTCGACTCTTATAACTGCCATCTGGTTTCTGTACAATTTGTAAATGGCCTTTCGCTCCCTGTATTTTACCCCTGCCACATTCAGAATTTGAAAGAGAGTATTCCAGTTAACGTTGTCAAAAGCTTTCTCTAAGTCTACAAATGCTAGAAACGTAGGTTTGCCTTTTCTTAATCTTTCTTCTAAGATAAGTCGTAAGGTTAGTATTGCCTCACGTGTTCCAACATTTCTACGGAATCCAAACTGATCTTCCCCGAGGTCCACTTCTACCAGTTTTTCCATTCGTCTGTATAGAATTCGCGTTAGTATTTTCCAGCTGTGACTTATTAAACTGATAGTTCGGTAATTTTCACATCTGTCAACACCTGCTTTCTTTGGGATTGGAATTATTATATTCTTCTGGAAGTCTGTGGGTATTTCGCCTGTCTCATACATCTTGCTCACCAGATGGTAGAGTTTTGTCATGACTGGCTCTCCCAAGGCCATCAGTAGTTCTAATGGAATGTTGTCTACTCCCGGGGCCTTGTTTCGACTCAGGTCTTTCAGTGCTCTGTCAAACTCTTCACGCAGTATCTTATCTCCCATTTCATCTTCATCTACATCCTCTTCCATTTCCATAATATTGTCCTCAAGTACATCGCCCTTGTATAAACCCTCTATATACTCCATCCACCTTTCTGCCTTCCCTTCTTTGCTTAGAACTGGGTTGCCATCTGAGCTCTTGATATTCATACAAGTGGTTCTCTTGTCTCCAAAGGTCTCTTTAATTTTCCTGTAGGCAGTATCTATCTTACCCCTAGTGAGACAAGCTTCTACATCCTTACATTTTTCCTCTACCAATCCCTGCTTAGCCATTTTGCACTTCCTGTCGATCTCATTTTTGAGACGTTTGTATTCCTTTTTGCCTGCTTCATTTACTGCATTTTTATATTTTCTCCTTTCATCAATTAAATTCAATGTTTCTTCTGTTACCCAAGGATTTCTATTAGCCCTCGTCTTTTTACCTACTTGATCCTATGCTGCCTTCACTACTTCATCCCTCAGACCTACCCATTCTTCTTCTACTGTATTTCTTTCCCCCATTCCTGTCAATTGTTCCCTTATGCTCTCCCTGAAACTCTCTACAACCTCTGGTTCTTTCAGTTTATCCAGGTCCCATCTCCTTAAATTCCCACCTTTTTGCGGTTTCTTCAGTTTCAATCTGCAGTTCATAACCAATAGATTGTGGTCAGAGTCCACATCTGCCCCTGGAAATGTCTTACAATTTAAAACCTGGTTCCTAAATCTCTGTCTTACCATTATATAATCTGATACCTTTTAGTATCTCCAGGATTCTTCCAGGTATACAATCTTCTTTTATGATTTTGCTCTTTCCATACTCAATTGTTTCAGTTTCTGCAACACTAATTCCTTATTCTCTTATAATTATTTTAATCCGAAAATCATTTTGTTTTTATTTATAGTAGTAGTAACAGTAGTAGTAGTAATACACTCCTGGAAATGGAAAAAAGAACACATTGACACCGGTGTGTCAGACCCACCATACTTGCTCCGGACACTGCGAGAGGGCTGTACAAGCAATGATCACACGCACGGCACAGCGGACACACCAGGAACCGCGGTGTGGGCCGTCGAATGGCGCTAGCTGCGCAGCATTTGTGCACCGCCGCCGTCAGTGTCAGCCAGTTTGCCGTGGCATACGGAGCTCCATCGCAGTCTTTAACACTGGTAGCATGCCGCGACAGCGTGGACGTGAACCGTATGTGCAGTTGACGGACTTTGAGCGAGGGCGTATAGTGGGCATGCGGGAGGCCGGGTGGACGTACCGCCGAATTGCTCAACACGTGGGGCGTGAGGTCTCCACAGTACATCGATGTTGTCGCCAGTGGTCGGCGGAAGGTGCACGTGCCCGTCGACCTGGGACCGGACCGCAGCGACGCACGGATGCACGCCAAGACCGTAGGATCCTACGCAGTGCCGTAGCGGACCGCACCGCCACTTCCCAGCAAATTAGGGACACTGTTGCTCCTGGGGTATCGGCGAGGACCATTCGCAACTGTCTCCATGAAGCTGGGCTACGGTCCCGCACACCGTTAGGCCGTCTTCCGCTCACGCCCCAACATCGTGCAGCCCGCCTCCAGTGGTGTCGCGACAGGCGTGAATGGAGGGACGAATGGAGACGTGTCGTCTTCAGCGATGAGAGTCGCTTCTGCCTTGGTGCCAATGATGGTCGTATGCGTGTTTGGCGCCGTGCAGGTGAGCGCCACAATCAGGACTGCATACGACCGAGGCACACAGGGCCAACACCCGGCATCATGGTGTGGGGAGCGATCTCCTACACTGGCCGTACACCACTGGTGATCGTCGAGGGGACACTGAATAGTGCACGGTACATCCAAACCGTTATCGAACCCATCGTTCTACCATTCCTAGACCGGCAAGGGAACTTGCTGTTCCAACAGGACAATGCACGTCCGCATGTATCCCGTGCCACCCAACGTGCTCTAGAAGGTGTAAGTCAACTACCCTGGCCAGCAAGATCTCCGGATCTGTCCCCCATTGAGCATGTTTGGGACTGGATGAAGCGTCGTCTCACGCGGACTGCACGTCCAGCACGAACGCTGGTCCAACTGAGGCGCCAGGTGGAAATGGCATGGCAAGCCGTTTCACAGGACTACATCCAGCATCTCTACGATCGTCTCCATGGGAGAATAGCAGCCTGCATTGCTGCGAAAGGTAGATATACACTGTACTAGTGCCGACATTGTGCATGCTCCGTTGCCTCTGTCTATGTGCCTGTGGTTCTGTCAGTGTGATCATGTGATGTATCTGACCCCAGGAATGTGTCAATAAAGTTTCCCCTTCCTGGGACAATGAATTCACGGTGTTCTTATTTCAATTTCCAGGAGTGTACTAGTAGCTGTAGTGATGAAACTTACCTCGAGGCAGGCTTAGAATTGAAGTACCTGCATGCATGCAGCCAGGTACATTAACAATACGTTTATCGCAATTCCTCTGTCGTTTCGGGAAGCCATAAATAAGTTCTGTCTAAGCCCTCGACTCAGTTCCTTATGTTGCTATTTTGTGCTGACTGGAAGAAAGAAATCTCTCACTCAAGGTGGGGTAAACGTCCCTTACTTCAAAGGGAAGTTACATTTTCAATTACGTGAAATTTCTCATCACTGTCATGCTTCCTGTTTTAGGAACACGTACATAGTTCTCTTTGACCACCAGGAATTCCGCACAATGGATAATAAGTTTGCTTTTCAAATGTTGAGCAGCGTTAGCAGTTGTGTAGTTGCTTCTGGCGATTTCTTTGTCCAGTGCATAACGCCCTATTATGAGCTGGCTATGGTTCTGAGCACTATGGGACTTAACATCTATGGTCATCAGTCCCCCAGAACTAAGAACTACTTAAACCTAACTAACCTAAGGACAGCACACAACACCCAGTCATCACGAGGCAGAGAAAATCCCTGACCCCGCCGGGAATCGAACCCGGGAACCCGGGCGTGGGAAGCGAGAACGCTACCGCACGACCACGAGCTGCGAACTGAGCTGGGTATAAGTTCAGGGAAGTGGTTAATGGAAAACCATCGTTATTAAAATACTAGCCCAAGTCGTGTGTGTCTGGATATAACACTGAGAGATTTACGCGCAGCTATACTACGAGAATCGCTTGCGTTGGTGAAGTATTGGAGAAAGTGAGATGGTTTCAGGACTTAAAGCCAGAGTATTACGTTTATAGCACTGGGGATAAGGACTGCCCCTCACGTCGTGCCGAGCCAGTGATTGCTGAGTTAAATGTGAAATTGTTGGTTGACTGGTGGGGAGGTTGGTACTTGAAAGTGGATGGAGTGCTGCTGATTGGTGAAAACGAATTGTCGGCTCTTCTCACTCTCTATCTCTCTCTCTTTGTGTGTGTGTGTGTGTGTGTGTGTGTGTGTGTGTGTGTGTGTGTGTGTGTGTACATTTTGTAATGTTTCTTGCACAATAAAATATATATCCAGAGTACGTTTGTTTGTTCCTTTCTCTACAATATTTTATGAGGAAATGTTTTATCGTTGCCTCATTCCGACAGATTTTGCTTTCGCAGCTGACTTTGCTAACCATCATCATCATCACGGTCAGCATATAACTTGAAATAGCTGAAGAACTGCATCACCCAGCAAGCAGAATTTATCCGAGGTGAGTAGTCACCTCGGAAGGAATTTATCACCTTCATTAGGCTGATTTAGTTACCATGATAGCATATTCGAAGTACAAATTTGGATGTAAATATTTGTAAACATTCTTTAATGTACACTCCAAATACACACGGATCGCCGCTCTCAAGTCTAAAGCTAGTGCTGAGGTAACAGGTGTGCTTAGCAAAATATGCAGAAGAAATTGGATTCTCCTTCACATACAATCCGACATGGCAAATACATTTTGCAACACTCACTTTGAGAAGCAAACACAGGAACATAGCATTAATCAGAAATCACCATTTTCTGCTTTCAGAGCTTCAGTTGTACAGTAGTTCAACAGAATTCTTAAAGGTACGCTTTTTAAACACTTCACTGCACAATGGCGCAACTTCTAATAAGTCTGCACAAACACAAGAAAGGTAGAGCAATTAGTATAAAACGTGCTAATGTGAAGGAAAATAGCCTCTCGTCTTCTGCGTGTGATAAGCTCTAGAAAACAGATCAGCAGCGATATTGTTGGTCTTAGTAAGCATGGGACGATTTTCAAAGAGGTTTTCACTCCAAAATGGCCTACAGGGATATTTAAAATTGAGACAGTTCAGGAGACAAGGCCAAGAACATATATGCTTGAAGATTACACGATGCACTACTCGCTTAGGAGAGGGGCTCGTAGCTTAATAGCTTACGACAAGGGAGGGGGAAGAGCGTGATGACGTCATGTAGTTAATGTCGAAGGTCAAATTGTATCTAAAGTCATCATGGTTCTCCTACTCGTGCTTCATGAATTTCAAAAATTTCATGAACATGTGGGTATGCAACCAGAAGACACACAGGACCGAAATATCTTCAGAACATTTGCATTTAAGCCTGTGTAACTCATTCAGTTATTGCCATATATAAATTGTCACATTAGTTCATTTCAATTGTTTTGGTAAGACTTTCATGATGGTATGCTTTATATTCTGGGAACTCAATTAATTCCTAAAGTGGTCTACGACGTTTTGCTCACTCAGCCTGCAGAAACGTCCTTATAATCGTCAGTCATTTACAAAGCCGGAAAAGCAACAACAGTTACATCCTCAAAGCTACTTGACCATTTTCTGCAAGTTGCTACAAGGCGATCAGCATATTATTAGCAATATCTAAAGCCTTGTGTACGTCGTTCACGAACAGCTTATAGATGATACACTTAAAACTCATAGTGTCCATCATAAATATCAATCAGGCTATAAAGAACCTTACAGCACAGTCATTGAATTAATCAAAGTGACTGATGGCATCAAAAATGCTATGGACAGGTGCGAAATGACCATTTGAACACTAGCTGATTTCAGTAGGAGTTCTGAAACTGTTGGTTTCGATGTATTGAAACTGTTACCTTCAGTTAA
This sequence comes from Schistocerca nitens, assembly GCF_023898315.1. NCBI lineage: Eukaryota > Metazoa > Arthropoda > Insecta > Orthoptera > Acrididae > Schistocerca > Schistocerca nitens. The sequence continues at coordinate 400,111,221 of NC_064616.1, forward strand.
TTGAAATCATGTACTTTGTGAAAAAAATAAATAAAAGGGCGTGTGTAACCATCAAAATTTCTGTTAACAAAGAAACTGAGCGTCTTGACACATCGAAATTAATGGGAAACAAGGCTACAGAATCGAAAATCATGATAGGCTGTGAAAATGTGTGTCAGCTATAAAGCTACAAGCACAGGATAACTTTTTAGCATCATGTAAGACTTAACACTCAAATAATTCCACTTAAGATAGCACAAAATTGTTGAAACATTAATAGGAAAAACTGCTGAAATGTGATGTCACGGAAGAATGCTGAAGATTAGGTTGCTAGACTGGGTAACTAATGAACGTTTACTGGACTGAATTGGAAAGAAAAATCCAGGCTCGATTACAACAAGGAGGAGGCTTGCACTGGTAGCCCTACCTTGGAGAGTTGCATCAAATTATCCATTAGTCTAAAATCTATACCAAGAACAACCATATATGTGTAACTTATACATAAGCAACACGATGCCGGTATTTGTGATTATTCTTGCACTAATGTACCTCCAACTAAAACGTAAGACCTGTGGTAGCTCCACTGTAAATAGTACTGTAAACTAGTTCTTGTTTCCAAGTTTCATATCATGTTCAAAAGTTCCCGAAACAGACACATGCAGAGGTATATATTCCAATTCTTGAATAGAAATTGACTGCATGAGAGGCTATGGGTTACTTTTACGAAATTATATTTGTCAGTGTTTGTTATTTTTCTGTGATTGTCGGAAAAGCCATCTCTTACGTGTCCTACTGCATGTAACATTGCACTCAAGAAGTATATTCGTAAAGCAGCTTTCGAATTGCTCTAAAAACATTTGATGGCTAGATTTTGATGCAAATGCATGCTACACGCATGTTTACATATTTTCATCATTTTCGGAGTAAATGCATATTTCGAAGATTTTTTTTATTGTTATTTCATTTCCCTTTGCCCATGTGTCCCTCCTACCCCCTTTCAGCGGGTCAGTCATCCCGCTCTTCAGGCAGTTTGTTGAGGGAAACTACATTAAATTGAAAAACCCTATAGTAAATGTGAGATATTTACAAGTATTTAAAAAATTTGAATGATGAAATTAATGTAAGTATTTATATGTATAAGAAACAAGGGGTTTTCGTGTTTAAATTAAAACAGTAATAATAAAAAGGTAAAACGGAAACAGCAAAGACACATTTAAAACATGTGAAATACGTTGTAAAAAAACACTGATCTTAAAAAGAAGCAATTCACTGTCACTAAAACTGCAATGACCTGCCTTAGGATTGACGGCCTATGTTGAAGGGGAAAAGGTTGAGCGAAGAAGAAGGTAGCAAGGGTTTAATAATGGAGGACTAGTGCACGGTTTCGATGGCGTAGTAGTAACTGTTGGGAAACGGGAAGGAGGGAGAGTACATATGGGTATTGGAGGTACTGAAATATGAAGGGGAAAAGGGGCAAGGGACAGACAGCGGAAGGGCATAAAAGGAGACAGGGAAATATGGGGAAGGTAGGGAGAGGCAGCCCTGATGAGGTAAAACGGGTGGGGTGGATTTGTAGTTGGTAGGATGGGTAAATTTCGGAACAGAGTTCCTAGTCTGGAAGGGGAAGACTATAGAAATTTCTTTGAGAGGGTATATGGAGCGTGTGTACGTGTAGCATTCGCAAAATGTGGTGACAGAGGCGCGCAGCATATGAGTAGCAAGTAGTAAGTAGAAGGGAAACCATATGATTATTGGAGTCGAGTTTGCGGTGGTGAATGTTGCTCGGAGATATTCAATGTGAGTGAGGGGAGAGGGTTGGTAAAGGATTCTTGTGGAGGACGATAAATGGATTTATAAAGTGAGGCGGAGTGCACGGGGTTCCTGGATCTGGATGGACTAATATAACTTAGGTGGGGTGGAATCCATGTAACATTTGTATAGCTAAGGATGGGTCGGGTAAAGATTTTGTAGGTGTGGAGAAGAGCGTAGGGGTACAATCCCCTGGTTCTGTCAATTAGTAGTTTTGGTCTGTTGTGAGCTTTCTGTTGGATGGTTAGCTGGTGAGGTTTCTACTTTAGTTGCCGGTCGACGGTTAGTCAGAGATATTACAGTGTGTTAGGACCGTCGTAAGGTAGAAGTCTTGGAGACGGAAGCCGCGGGTGGTGTGTCTTATAATTATTGCCTAGATTTTAATTTGCATATAAATTAACACAAAACTACTACAATAAGAAATCAATATCCATACAAGCAAAGATTAAACATTATAATTCAGTTATTAGGATACAAGCAACATATGGATCAGAGTGCCTAACATTGAATAAGAAAGGCGAATTAAGAGAACTAGAAAAAAAGAGAGAGAAAAATATTAAGAAAAATTCTAGGTCCTGAGAAAAACAAGGAAAATAGGTGGATTAAAAGGAGAAATGAAGACCTATACAAAAATACAGAAAAGATCACAGATACAATGAGGAAGAGACGGCTAAAATTTTATGGACATTTAAAAAGAATGGAAGAAACACGTATTACAAAGAAAATTTTTATTACGTTAGTAAGCTGAAAAACACTGTAGGATGGATAGAAGCAGTAAAGAAAGACGCCAACAAAACAGGTGTTACAGAAGAAATAATACGTGACAGGAATAACTTTAGGCTACTTATAGAAAACGCAAACTATGAAGAAGATGCGGCAAAACCTCGACCCAAGGGAGTGTGGACAGATGAGCAGAGACGAGCAGTTGGCGAGAAAATGAAGAAGTACTGGGAACAACGGAAGAAAAAGAAACACCATAAGTCTTAAGTTGTATGCGGTCCATAGCTGGCCAAATTCATAATAAAAAAAAAATTGCCTAGATTTTGGAAGTGATTATCTCGAGGAGTCATTGCTTACACTAGGAGGTAAACTGACTGAGATGGTTTTGGAGGGACCGACGGGACTTCTGGAGTGTAGGATAGACAGCAAGAAAAGCAATGTCAACAGCATACTGAAAGATATGGGCTAGGGGACGTGGTTTGGGTATATCGGCAGTGTAGCGGAGATACAGGAGAGGAGAGAGGACGGAGCCTTGGGGCGCACCTGCAGTGGTATGGAAGTTACGGATATTGGTGTTGTTATTGGTGACAAAGGACGGGCGATTAGAGGGGAAGGATGCAATACGGCGAACATAATTAATTGGAAGTGCATACGTCTGGAGTTTGAATAGAAGACCGGAATGCCATACACGGTCATAGGCTTTGAAGGATTGTTTCGATACTTCTACACGTACAGACTGTAGTTTCTAGCTTGCATTCGTCTGTATATGCAGGCTAATGTCATGAACAGCTGTACGGATTTTTATCCGTTTTTGATCAATAGATACACTGATAACGTGGAAGGTTTTTGTATACAGTTTATAAATATTTCGTACAAACTGTCTGAATTAGGATGAACTGAAGTTGAGTTGTGAAAACGATGTCATTGCCAGCTAGCAAACAGCAGTCATAAATTGAGAGGGCAGCAAGGCCTTGAGAACATAGCAAGCGGCTTCTAATTTATATCTGCTCTGGTGATCTAGCAGTAGAGAGTGTGGCTGCAAAACTGAATTGCAACTGGGTCACTTTCTTTTTTTTTTATTCAGCCCTCTGACAAAGGATTCACCTCGCAGTGATGGGGACAGTTTGAGAATGCCAGTTTCTGCTTTCTCAGACTAGCACTCGGAATTTGCGCTCCTAGCTCACAGGACATTCTTCGAACAATGGGCAGTGAGTTATAGAACTTTGAAGTAAAGTAATAAGTATGACCAACAACAAAAAGTAGGCCTCCTCATCATCAGGCTTTGATGTGAGACTTACAATGCGAAATAATCAAAATATTTCAACCAATAGTTTCGCTGAACTCGTTTGAAAACAACTGCATAGCGAAAAGACATGGGGATCGAAAATATGCAGTGTTTTATTTCTGATGCTACACGTAAAAAGTTTTCCGAAAAACTACTTCAGCGGCCTGCAAACAAAATACTCTACACCACACAAGTCGTCTGGCCGTAGACCCTCACGCTAGTAATAGCATAAATTTAGACATTTGTTAGGAACATTATATCGTTTCTCTCGCTACAGGGTGTATTTTACTAAATTATATTCTATAATGGTACCTTTCGTATGCTTTTTACTTGATTTAAGTCAAATCTGCACAACATTTTTTTTCAAACTTCATACTGACCTCTAGCGCCCTAGTTTGGTTCGGTAGATGCCGTGCACGTAAATATACTTCGGGCCTTCTCTCACTGTTGCCAGTTCTCGCTATCTCTCATGAGAGGTACGAATTATTGCACTTCTGCTAAGTGTCACTGTACGAGATACTTTTCTCCTCACCGCTTTTTTACCCAGCTATTTACCTTCTCACCGCAATCACCTCTAAGTTGGGCTCAATATGAAATTTACAAACTGCTTGCCGATTATTATTTTAGAAGTGAAAAATTAAGAAATTTTGAGCAGGAGTTTCCTTCGTAGAATTGTGTGTAAAACTCGACAGCAACATTCCACTAAGCCATTTCCTTAACACGTTTGTTTTACGAAGGCAGCCGACACTTTTCATTGCCGCTAACAAAGGAAAGCGGCTGAAGTTTGCACAGCCCAAGATCTAATGAAAGCCGGTACATGATACATATCTATCGAATTATATAGTCATTGCTCCTGCAGGACTGCAAGAAGAAACCTTGGGTCAAAATGGACGAGGGAGAGGAATGTCTAAGAACGTTTACTGTGACTGTTGCAACCAGGACGTAAGTAGTTGTCTATTTACGTTGTTAATACCAAGCAATAGCCTAATTCAAAGAATATTTTTACCAACCAAATGTAAAACGTATCAAGCCACTATGCTTAAACCATGCTAAACATAGAAAATGTACGTGTAAAAAAAAGTAATGTTGATATAGGCTACAATTCGTATGCAGATCAAATGCCCAAAAAAATCTTAAGTAAATCAGCATGTATGGTCTGTGTGTTATACAGAAAAGATGAAACTAGGGAAAGACAAAAAAAGGGCAAAGGGAGAAATCATTTATTAGTACAGTCAGGGGCGCCCAGGCGCCCTCCGGACTTCGTGTCAGTAGGGGCAAAAACCTTTTTCCCTGTAGACGTGATTTATAAATTTCAAGGATATTGTTATCTTCTCTTCATTTTCTCCTTTTGGTTTCTACAATGCGCATTTAGTACCCTGTCAACGTTATAAACATAAACAAGCTAACAGTATGTGCAGTCCCAAATCTTCGACTGCACACCGACCAGTGCAGCGCCGTGAAACGCAAAAATGGAAAGACCGGGCAGCGCCACACCTCCAAGAAGACAGAGCTCAGATTCCCCTGTCAACACTGATTTAACCAGCGGCCCATCGCTGGTCGGTACATTTCGGCTGCAGACTTCGAGTGCATCAATACCTAGTAATAGGAAGACGATACTTAGCCTGCGTTCTGCGAGTAGTGATAGACAGTACAGTACTTGTAATGTAGGAGGCACAGGAAGCACAGGAATCAAGTTATGTTTCTTCCCTTAACAGAAATAAAGTTTTCTACTAATTAGAAAGTGTTTTGTACAAATGATTTCGGATTCCGTACTAACTCCCACATTAGCTGACATAACGCGCTATAATGACAGTAAAATTTGTTTTTAAATTCCCATATGTTAGGGTTTCCCACCATTTACGTTATTTTAGGTTGGTGCAGTCGTTACCCTATTCTCTCAGTCCAGTGCTTTACTTCATTACAATTTTAGGATGGATAAGATTTTCTACATTTTGGGAGTTTTGTACCACTACCACATCCTTTAAAATCGGTTGTCAAATATTTTATGTGGAAGCTACACCGTGTTCCCACTCACGCATAACCTATGGGACAATGCATAAGGCCGACCGGAGTGGCCGAGCGGTTTTAGGCGCTACAGTCTGGAACCGCGCGAGCGATACGGTCGCAGGTTCGAATCCTGCCTCGGGCATGGATGTGTGTGATGTCCTTAGGTTAGTTAGGTTTAAGCAGTTCTGAGTTCTAAGGGACTGATGACCTCAGCAGTTAAGTCCCATAGTGCTCAGAGCCATTTGAACCACTAGAACAATGCATAACATAAAACTGCACAGTTTGTAAAAAAAAGCATTTTTATAGCCATCGTCTGTACACATTCAACTCTATTTTATTCCGGTTGCGCATTTTACAACCATCATAACTGAAAGAATAAACAACAAAAACAAAATCTGTGTACACAGAAGAAAAGAATGAAAAATATAAGATTTTTCCTAAGTACATGAAAATCAGGGCCAGATCTTATATCAGACGGATTAAAAGCTCATATTAATCATACAGACTCATTACCATAGCAGCTACTACTATGCCTCACAGTGGTACATGAAATAGACATGATTTAGCCATGTCATAAATCACACAGACAGACTGCGTAAAGACTACTGACAGTTAACAGATGAAGGAACATGTAACCTAAGGTAACCAAAAAGACTGTTATCGAAAAGTAAAAACATAACGCACCCCGGCAGAAAAGTGACACAAGTCAAAAAATGGCAATTTTTAGTTTTCGTCGCTGAAAAATACGTCTGAAGTGCCCGAAAGTGCACGAGATATGTAATATCTGCATCTCCCAATGTTTCCACTTAAGGGCAATTGCGTCAGTTTCGTTGTAGGCTACGTCATGATTTGCCATGGCAAAAACAGTTTCGCTTGTGTGTCACTACTGGCAGGTGTGCATAGGTCATTAAAGAAGAGCAGCACATTATGAGTTGTAAAACTTTCCATGTATGAGTTAGTGTAATTTTTAATATCGTTGAATATTAAAATTTCTGCGTTTATACAGGGTGAGTCGCCTAACGTTACCGCTGGATATATTTCGTAAACCACATCAAATACTGACGAATGGATTCCACAGACCGAACGTGAGGAGAGGGGCTAGTGTAATTGGTTAATACAAACAATAAAAAAATGCACGGAAGTATGTTTTTTAACACAAACCTACGTTTTTTTTTTAAATGGAACCCCGTTAGTTTTGTTAGCACATCTGAACATATAAACAAATACGTAATCAGTGCCGTTTGTTGCATTGTAAAATGTTAATTACATCCGGAGATATTGTAACCTAAAGTTGACGCTTGAGTACCACTCCTCCGCTGTTCGATCGGGTGTATCGGTGAGCACCGAATTACGTAGGGATCCAATGGGAACAGTGATGGACCTTAGGTACAGAAGAGACTGGAACAGCACATTACGTCCACATGCTAACACCTTTTTATTGGTCTTTTTTACTGACGCGCATGTACATTACCATGAGGGGTGAAGTAAACGTACACACGTGGTTTCCGTTTTCAATTACGAAGTGGAATAGAGTGTGTCCCACTGGAAACGCTTAGACGTATGTGGTATCAGCATGATGGTGCACCTGCACATTCCGCAATTAACACTAGGCTGACCCTTGACAGGATGTTCGACGGGCGTTTCATAGGACGTGGAGGACGCATAAATTGGCCAGCCCGTTCTCCTGATCTTACACCTCTGGACTTCTTTCTGTGGGGTACGTTAAAGGAGAATGTGTACCGTGATGTGGCTACAACCACAGAGGATATGAAACAACGTATTGTGGCAGCCTGCGGCGACATTACACCAGATGTACTGCGGCGTGTACGACATTCATTACGCCAGAGATTGCAATTGTGTGCAGCAAACGGTGGCCACTACATTTAACATCTATTGGCCTGACATTTCGGGACACACTCTATTCCACCCCGTAATTAAAAAGGAAAGCACGTGTGTACGTGTACCTCACTCCTCATGGTAATGTACATGTGCGTCAGTGAAAAAGACCAATAAAAAGGTGTTAGCATGTGGACGTAATGTGCTGTTCCAGGCTCTTCTGTACGTAAGGTCCATCACCGTTCCCTTTGGATCCCTACGTAATTCGGTGCTCTCCGATACACACGATCGAACAGCGGAGGAGTGGTACTCAAGCGTTAACTTTAGGTTACAATATCTCCGGATGTAATTAACATTTTACAATGCAACAAACGGCACTGATTACGTATTTGTTTATATGTTCACATGTGCTAACAACACTAACGGGTTTCCATTTAAAAAAACGTAGGTTTGTGTTAAAAAACATACTTCCGTGCGTTTTTTTATGGTTTGTATTAATCAATTACACTAGCCCCTCTCCTCACGTTCTGTCTGTGGAATCGATTCGTCAGTATTTGATATGGTTTACGAAATATATACAGCGGTGATGTTAGGTGACTCACCCTGTATAGTGTCTGTATCTTACATTGCAAAGTCCTTCAGACATTCATGTGTAGATGCCTGGGCTGCGACTGATGCAGCGTGGTTTAATAGCCGTGTAGCCGTGTTACAAAGCTGCACCTGAAGGACCAAAAATTGTTTTGACAATTACAGCTATTGTAAATACTATAAAATTTGGTTGTTGCAGCGTACAAGAAAAAAGGGAAATTTCTGCTATGAAGAAAGTTCATATTGAATCCCTTTTCTCAGCGAAAAGTATTCCTACGTTATATAAGCCCATTTATGATACTATGTTTTCGTAAACTGTGTTCCTTAAATTGTACCTAATTGATATTTCTTATTTAATTGTTTTTATTTTCATCAATTACAATTTTGCATTTCATATTTTTGTAATACAAACTTGTTTTTCTTTTTTATTTTAACATAGGTACTAATTTTGCCTGACGGGTGCTCGAATGTCGTATTATATTATAGTAACTAAAAATATATATTATTTGAATAGGAAAAGTGGCTAAGTGTTACGTGAGGGGTCACAACAAAAACATCAAAAATTTCTAAAATAAAAAAAAGTGACAAAACGCTACGAATTAATTAATAATTACCTGGTAACATCTCTCATTCGACGAGAACAGAACTCTATGTCCATATTACTGTTGTGTGGACTATAACCGAATTTACTGGCAAAATTATTTGCTTGAAATATGAAGGACACCTATATTAATTCAATATAAGTTTTGTAGAATTTTTTAAGCTGATTTATCTTAAGTATTACATTTTTGAGTTGTGTCACTTCTTACTAAAGTGCGATATGAAGGGGCGTTTTCACGATGGGATTTTTTGTGTTCAACGTTGCGCATGCGCATAAATTTCCCATAGTACCACTACGCATGCGCATCTGTGCTTGCGTAGTTTCCTCGAAATGGAGGCCGTACGTAATTTCAATTGCTTCCCGGGTTAGGTGGAAATCCCTTTCCCACGAGTGTTTTGTTGTGTAGTTCAAAATGGTTCAAATGGCTCTGAGCACTATGGGACTTAACATCTGAGGTCATCATTCCCTTGAACTTAGAACTACTTAAACCTAACTAACCTAAGGACATCACACACATCAAATGCCCGACGCAGGATTCGAACCTGCGACCGTAGCGGTCGCGCGGTTCCAGACTGAAGCACCTAGAACCGTTCGGCCACATCGGCCGGCTGTTGTGTAGTATATTGAGCTTATGCTTTAAGGTGATTTTGTGGGCAATAATGGTTGCTGACTGCAAAGAAAGCGGACAGAAATTAGTAGATGATTACAGACAAAAAGAAGTCGTATGGAAAGCCGCATCTGAAGATTATTTGACTAGCAATTTGATACTTGATACCCTGAGAGTCAAGCGTTAGATGAAAAGTCTCCAATCATATTAGTGTAAAGAAGAAGATAAATCTCGAAGTAGGAAAAAAGGGAAGAAGTCTACAAATTTATGTAAAGTGTATGTGAAAACTGGACGGAATATTCATGGTATGAGAAGATAATAGCACAATAATCGAGGAGCCTAACATCCGAATAAAAAATTTGCTGGTATAGATGGAAGTACTCAAAAAACTACTATAAAGTGAAATGGAGGACACTGACGGTGCACAATACACAAAACTGGTAAATGTGACGTCCATTCTAGTGGTTGAAATGGTTCAAATGGCTCTGAGCACTATGGGACTTAACTTCTGAGGTCATCAGTCCCTTAGAACTTAGAACTATTTAAACCTAACTAACCTAAGGACATTACACACATCCATGCCCGAGGCAGGATTCGAAGCTGCGACCTTAGCGGTCGAGCGGTTCCAGACTGTAGCGCCTAGAACCGTTCGGCCACCCCGGCCGGCCATTCTAGTAGATTCTATGTTCTATGACCGTCCTCAATTTTTCGAGTTCGAGGATGTTATTTTGTAATGATATTTTATGATTAAAGTTGCGTAAACAACTTTAGTATTAAATAAATTACAAATGTCGTATTGAAAGCCAATTAACTTCCACCTAACTACTAAGAACCTCTGTTAAGCATTTCCCAGATTAAGGAATATTAAATCAAATCCTTTTTTTTTTTAATGCGAGATAAATATTTCGAACAGGTAAATAAGTCGCCTGTTATCAGCTGACAAAATGTTGTTGCCAGCCTTATCGCTCCAGTTTCCAAGCAGAAAATGTAATATCTCGCTTTGACCCCCGGAAATTTTCATACAAAACATCGCCGTCACTTTATGTTTCTCGAACCTATATTTTTACAACCATATTTACCCACGACCGCCTCTGTGTTTGCTATTCTGTTCTCCTTTTCACCATAATAAACGCAGTACAAACTCCCGAGCAAAGAAGGGAATGTATAGCAAACTGCCTGCGCAATGGGCAAGGGGGACGACACCGTGTATTCATAGATTCTTCCCAGTAATTTTTGTGCAGGATCTTTCATGCCCGTATGTCTACGATTGCGCGCGAGGAAGGAGGAATCTTGCGGACATACCTTTAATACACAGTAGTCATTAGGAGAAGTCAGAGAGTTCTATCGATACAAGGCTGCCCGCATCTCGTGGTCGTGCAGTAGCGTTCTCGCTTCCCACGCCCGGGTTCCCGGGTTCGATTCCCGGCGGGGTCAGGGATTTTCTCTGCCTCGTGATGGCTGGGTGTTGTGTTCTGTCCTTAGGTTAGTTAGGTTTAAATAGTTCTAAGTTCTAGGGGACTGATGACCATAGATGTTAAGTCCCATAGTGCTCAGAGCCATTTGAATCTTTGGTACAAGGCTAGTTTAACATTGCCAACACGTGGTTACTATCAACAAACGACATACGTTGAGTAGTATAGCCTAGATGATGCTACATGGAAAACATGGCAACCAAATAAATCGTAAGTCGTAAAAATTATGTCTTTTAACGTACATATTTTTGGTATAATAATAACACCAGCAGGAAAATGCTACTACAGGAGAATAGAAAATGTGAATATGTTCCTGTTTATTTAAAAGACTCTTGACTGAAAAGTGGGGTACCAGCTAGCTAATTCTACCATCCTCAGCACCTTTATAAATTTCTCAAAAATTTGGGGGAGGGGGGGGGGGTGTTTTGTTGTTTGGGGGAAGAGACCAAACAGCGAGGTCATCGGTCTCACCGGATTAGGCGGATTAGGGAAGGACGGGGAAGAAAGTCAGCCGTGCCCTTTCAAAGGGAACCATCCCGGCTTTTACCTGGAGCGATTTAGGAAAATTACGGAAAACCTAAATCAGGATGGCCTGACGCGGGCTTGGGAATATATCCGCGCTTTTTTTTAAAGTGTAATTCCCATAAGCTCCCATAGCTGTAACTCACTCACACCCACTAGTCCATCACTGTTAAGTCGCTCATACCCATCCACTCCCAGCTGTTCTTTCTCACTCAGTCATTCAGCTCAGCTCATTAGCATTATCTCTTTCTGTCTCTCTGTCAATGTTTCCTGTGTCACAGCCACAATCTCCTTTGTTCTGTCCTACTACTACAGTCTCCTCCCTCTGTCACTATCTCCCTCCTACACTCTGTTACTGCTAATATCTCATTCGTTCCTTCCCATGGCTGTTTCCTCTTCTCACTGTTATTATCTATCTCTTCTTCGTTGTCATTGTAATATACTCTGTCTCTCATTATCACTGGCTTTCACCCACTTACACTTTCTCTTTCTCCTTATGCCCCTCCCCCCCCTCCCCCATCCTCTCCCCGGGCACTATATCCTTCACTCTGCCCTTGTGCTTTTCTGTTACTGTCAACTACACTCCACCGTCACTGTGTTCCTCTCTTTCTCTCACACTGTCATTGTTCCTTCGCTCTTTCTCTAACATAACCAATGTTTACTCTCATCCAGTATTCATAAATTTTCCGACTCTTTGCCTCTGCCACTGTCTTCTTCTCTCTCAGTATTAAAAGGCACGAATATGTTCGCTTGCCAAAATTTTTCTGAAAATTTTTAAAGGTGCTGAGGAAAGTAGACTGAAGCAGGTGGTACCCCCCCGTTTCCGGTCAGTCTTTTAATCAAACAGGAACATATTTGCAGTTTTTGTGCTCCGAAGGGAGCATTTTTCCGCTGGTTCCTTTCTTTTCCCTGCTGAAACAGGGCATGCAATTCATATGAAAAGAAATGTATTGGACAGTTAGATTTAGATAGTTTACTTATGTATGATTGAAATAACGCAGAACTAGTTTTATACCTCTTAGAGAATCTTAAGTGCAAAAAAAAATTGCATTTGATACAGTATAAAACATGGGGTTCCCAGATGATAACGGACACACTTTACGCCACATTTCTCCGCGCTGCGTCACTTTATAACCAACATTTTCGCCTCACAATGGATTTCACATGCGTACTTTAAGAATACAAGTAGTGTAACTTTGAATCTCTGTATCTCGGAAACGGATAAAGATAACAAGAAAATATTCATGGTTGTTCGAGACTGGGATTATAGAAATACATTGTAAACATTACAGCCATTTTGTGACCATAGCCATCTCTGAATCCGCAGCTGGGTTTTGTTACCCAAAAGACATATTTTTGGGGTGCTTCTTGATAACGGGTAAATTTTTGAAAACGGGGAGATGGCCCTTCTAAATAAATGCCTAGAAAATACACCGTTGAAATTTGAGCAATTTACTGCTGTTATTTACTACCTAGATACCGCCTCATACTGGATCTTACGTGTAGAAGTAGGGTAACACTGAACTTCTGTATTTTGGAAACAGATAAAGGTATCAAGAACATTTTCAAGGCTGTTCGATATCGGGATCTTACGGATATATCGGTAAAATTTCAGCCATTTGCTGTGCGTAGCCATCTTGGAATCCTCGGCTGGGTTTTGGTCCACTTGTGATGGCGAAAATATGGTAAAAAAATCCTCATTTGGGGTTGTCCGAGCCACCTTCCGTGAACTAATGGTGACTCCACAAGTCCCATCAAATGCAAAAAGAACCAACTGATTTTCTCCATTTGCCTAAGCAGGAAGAAGTGTATAATATTCACAAAATGGTTCAAATGGCTCTGAGCACTATGCGACTTAACTTCTGAGCCCATCAGTCGCCTAGAACTTAGAACTAATTAAACCTAACTAGCCTAAGGACATCACACACATCCATGCCCGAGGCAGGATTCGAACCTGCGACCGTAGCGGTCGCTCGACTCCAGACTGTAGCGCCCAGAACCGCACGGCCACTCCGGCCGGCTATAATATTCACACTTTGACCCTATACTGTATGGAAGTGACAGTAAGACGATGTTTCTGTTGGGTACAGAAATGCTTCTTAGCCCAAGAGCTATCCAAAACAGTTAATCCTACCTTCTTGTCACCCACAGAAGCCGAGGTATGAGCACCAAAAGATCCTGTTTTTAAGCACGGCGTTTTGGAACATATTAGGTACCCATGCTGACGCATGCACACCCATTATATGAAAGACACTTTTAGACAGTAATTACAATCAATGAACTGTTCATCCAAGTAAGGCAATGACATAATTCAAATGGTTCGAATGTCTCTAAGCACTATGGGACTTAACATCGGAGGTCATCAGTCCCCTAGAACTTAGAACTACTTAAACCTAACTAACCTAAGGACATCACACACATCCATGCCCGAGGCAGGATTCGAACCTGCGACCATAGCAGCCGCGTGGTTCCGGACTGAAGCACATAGAACCGCTCAGCTACAGCCGCCGGTGACATAATTCCATATTTATAAAGAACAAAGTTGAATGGGCTCAGCTGATGGCTATAAAATGCTTTTCTTATAATACTCAGCAGCTGTAGCAAGTTACCTATAGAAAGTAATAATTTACAGTTCGTTTAAGGACCTAAATCACTTTAGGTTCTATGATAAATGTAAGTGGCATTTTAGGGGCACTTTTAAAATGTTTCCGCAATATTTCGTCACACAACTACTCTAAACTGCCATAAATCATCAAAAACAGCATCTGAATTTGTTATTCCTCTTAAAGGCAACTCGTTTAATGCACAATACAATACGCAAGGATCCCACCCAGGTAGCAGCTCGTGTTAACGCGACTGCTTCCATGACGGGGAGGTATGCCGACCCTCAATTGAATCCGCCCAGCGAATTAACGACGAAGGGTCGGTGTGCCGACCAGCCTGGATGTGTTTATTACGTGGTTTCCCACATACCACTAGGCGAGTATTGGACTGGTTTTCATGTTCCGCCTCAGACACATGCTATGCAAACATTTAGAATACTTTCACACGTTTGCACAAAGAATATGCTCTGTATGCAGACATACTGGGTACACTGCTTCTGACCTGAGGGGTGAACAGTAGACTGATGACATAAGCTCTTTGGTCGCCTTTACCACTTAAACTGTCCTCAGGCGAGACGAGGCAGCTAACACTGTCCTGTTCACGGACATCCGACCTCACGACAGACAGCGCCGTCGGCACACGGGACTAGCCGGTTAACGTGATTTTGCGCACTCAGGACGCTCCATCGGTCGTTGTCGGCTTTATTTGGCTCACAAATTACACAGTTTCTGTACGAAAATGGCTGCGTTAACTCCGTTAGCGATTGTCGAAGAAGAGCAGAGAAGATCGTGAAGAATATTCTGGACACATCGATGGCTTGAACAGCGAATTGCCGGTAGAGGAACACTACATAATGCTGTACAACGATCTGAGACGCATACTAGTATAAGTTATTCGTTAACTCAGTTGAATTTTCGTCCCATTTTCGGTGTTATATTGAATATAGTTTAGGTATACTGTCTAACGTCAGTTTTTGCATGAATAATATCCATATTCTCGAAATTGCATTGACTACCAACACTCCGAAATAACGTACTTCACCATATAGATTTCAAGGTCGAGATTTGTTTCGTGGTTTCATTCGAATGCACGAGGAAATACTTTCGAAGCTGCTCACCGTCATTGAAAAAGATATTTAGTGGCAAGATACAAACATGAGCCACTCCATAAACCCAGAGACAGGTATACATATTTTAGAGAAAATTTCATAATAGGAAAAACTTCTAGTGTGCAACATGTGCTTCCTTTCTGACATAGACTGGCGGTCACGTTAAGATTTCTAGCTACTTGACCTTTGCAACAAGAATTGCAGCAGATACATTATTTATGATAAATAACATTGACGTCTGAGATAATACTTCTATTAAATGAATAAGAAAGACTTACAATCTTTTGGAAAACAAAAGTTGGAAGAAAGTGGACGCGAACCTACTACCACTATCTTCTCTCTTCCCACCTCAGCAGCTCACGACACTGTCAGCTACGCTACAGCTTCGTCACAGCAGTCCCTCTCAGGACTCGCTCCAGGTATTTTGCCGCTACGTGCGAAAATTTCAAGGCCTCCTCCCCCACCCACCCCCACCTCCCCTGCCGGTCTCTCGCGCATTTTCAGATATAATCAACCTACTTCACAATGTCATTCATCCATTACATCTTATTTTCACATATCACACTTACTCATACATTTTTCTGACATTAGTATGGTATGAGGTACCAGACAGTGAAGCAGTAGTGAAACGTTAACAGTGTAATACATTTTGAATTAAAACTGTAAACATAATTGTGCAACCGAAATTAAGTTATGTTACTTGCAAAGTATATAACTAAAATCTGTTCAGTTTGTTTGCTTCCCTGGGGAAGCGCGGCGGGAGGAGCACCATGACCGCTAAGGGGAGAGTAACAAACGGGGAGTAGAATTCTCGTGATTATTCCAACGCTCGCGGTATGCACTTACATTGCTTGCTGTGGTGGAAATGACTCTTGAGAGAGACAGGTTTCGTGAAAGCTTTTATTTACGCATACGTCTATCTTCGCATGTGGTACACATTCGTAGCACTCCAGAAATACAAAGAAACAAACGCACACCTGTTCACTGCGCACTGAACGACCGTTAACTCCAGTGCTGAACCGTGGTAGATCACAGTTGGCGGAAGTTGCAGAAGGCACGAAACGTCCCAAATTATGTCAACAAGTTCCAATCAGAACTATGGGTCTCGGCGAACAAGAACGAAAACTAAACAACATGTAGTGTGTGAAATAGCACCTCCAACACTGGGTCTGCGCAAGCGGGCGACATTTGGCAACATATTTCGCCGTTAGACATAACAAACGTAGGCCTACCCTACAACAAACATTAAGTAAATGAATGAGAATGCAAGACATACATAAATAAATCAAAACTAAACTTAATGGTAAACATATGTTTACATACTTACCTGATATTACAGATAGTTTTCTTACTTTGGAGTCAGCAAATCCCTGTATACAACTAGCTCATGCCCAGACGACACTGTCGTCAGCCCACACAGTCGTGCCTTGTGCATTGCTAACCTCAGGTGCGTTTGAATTAGTTTCAGCATCGAAAATCTTTCTCCACTTGCCACTGTCACCGGATGTGTTATCAAAATTCGTAAGGTAACACTTAACGTTGCACGCAAAGCCAAATTCTGAATATGAGTTTCATAGGTTCCCTTGGTGTGACGTATGGCTTTACCGACGTTGAGACCAATTGAAGTTCAACTATAAAACTGATCTGACAGTTGTTCTTGGCCTGTCCATGCCTAAAACTGTAGCACAGTTTGGAACACTTATCATTTAGAACGTTACATGACATTTCATTCATTTTACTAATGTCGTACCAAAAATCAAACCTCGCTTTGACTTTTTAAGCTGTTTGGACCTTCAGTTTTCTCATATTTTCCCCTCATAGTGGAAGTGTGCCGTGACGAGGACCTCCTATTTTTACCGACAAGAACCGATCAGTGGCCACACAGTATACGTGAACAATCTTTCAGCGAATGACAGGAAATATAACACGACATGCTACTTTAAATTATCTCCTGACAATTGTTACCCATCACTTCAAATTTGAAGGAGTAAGCTATTGGTGAGCGTGCTTTGTCGTGCAACGTTTTGTTACACCAATAACCAATTGAGGTTTATGAATATCTGCGCACCTAGTGACATGGGAACATGGCGAGTAACTTTTTCGGTCCCTAATAGGGCAACATTTGAGAGACGGAACTCTCACCTTGTAGTCCTTCTTAGTGGGACAGTGTACACATGCAATAGTGTCGTCATTCAGTCGACTGTCAATTTATTTAATTTAGTCATAGTTTATTAGTAATGTCTGGATTTTGTTGACAAGCAGTCTTTCTTTCCTTGCGAGCTAAGCGTTGTTCACAAGTACTAAAATCCTGAATATTCTGGCTGTCAAAGTCAAAGTAGGCCAATAGCCAGGGAATGAGCGTAGAGGAGCAGATGCAGGAATCCTGCATCGCCGCTCTAGGCAATGTCCTAGTGGAGATGGTTTTGCGTTGCGTTCCTCCAACGTCTTACGAAGTGTCAAGAGTGTATCTGTGTCGTGCGGATGACTGTAATGAGTGCTTGAACAGTGTAGTGTTGCATTTGTGTTGTTATGGTTTAAAGGAATAGGAAGGGCACCAAGGGTGCCGCCGAGTTTAACGCCTCCATTGTCATATGCGCTCGCTCGATGACACTCTGCAGAGAGAGTTGGAATTTAATGCAAGACTTTGGCGCAAATACTGGTGGTCAGAAGTTTTACATCACCATCTCTTCCTTTTTCTGGTCACACGCTGATAGAGAAAAGTTTTCACCACCAGAATTGGAGTCGGCTTGCCTCCGAGTTGAGCACCACTACAAACACGTGCGTTAGGGAACTCGCTGTGGATGTGAGTCATTCTGGCTATAGAACTGTAAATTTAATTTTGAATTTTTCGTCGTATAGTGTAGTGCAGGATGATGTCACCCGGATTGAATTCCCGGTACTGTCAGGGAATTTTTCCATGCTGGAGGGGATGGAACGGTGTGCATTGAGCCTCATGAGGAAAACTGAGGACGTACGTGAATGAGAAGGAGCAGTTCCAATGTCTGGAAAGTCGGCTACGGATCGGAGAACTGTGTGCTGATTGCACGCCCCTCCATACCGCACTCCCATGACGTCACATGCAAGAAGATGACATGGCGGTTGGTCGATAGAGCTTAGTTTTCTGGAGTTTACTTTTTAGATGGAATTTTTAAGATTTTATTTCTTTTTTTACATGTTTGTGTTTAACATCCCTTAATAACACAACAATACGTTCTTTCATCGTTGCCAAGAACGAACAGTGCGCATATCTCCAGGAAAAATGCAACAATGTCTCTCAAGAATGTATGTCTACATTTTAAAACTAAGTTGATGGTTCATCTGACTAACGAAGTTATTGCGTCACTTACTGCTGTTAATTTATACCAGGTATGGGTTTTTAAAGTAAAATATACTGTTCCAAACTTAATGTCCATTTGTGAAACACCAATATTTGTTTTCCGATTTTTGTACATTCATTTTTGAAACTAAAAGAAAAATAGCGAAAAAGATTTTCCGGATGCAAGCATATGTTGTCCGACAACAGATGTTTCCTCATTTTCGAGATCCTCTGAATGCGGACGTTGCAATAGCTCTAATATGATTATACAACAATTTTTGTACATCGTCAAATGAGATTTTTTCAGAAAAACATAGTGATTATGAATTATACTTTTTGTAATTTCAGTCCCAATCTCCTACAAAGTTTTCCATTGCTCTGGTTCATTTTGTATCTCACTTTACATATGTTTTATATCATTGTTAGGTCATTCTAGCCATTTTAGTGACAATTTTCTAGCTATTTTAGATCATAAGAATCTGGGCTGCGTTTACAGTCCCATCATCATGTTTGTAAACTAAATGAATTCTCACTCAGGGCAGTTGCTCTCACTGCCACCCTTCACCCCCCCCCCTCCCCCGCCTCCACCACTGCGGGAGCCACTAGTACAATATCAACTAAGTGATGCAAAATCTATTTTTTGTGGTTTATGTGATGCTTGGGAGGTGCAAACATACTGTTTGAAAAACTAACAAATACTGCAGTCAAATCAGTTTTAGACAATTGCACAAAACATTATATGCCGGATCCAACCAGCTTACCCAAAAATTATCTTCAAATATCATATCATATATTAATATTAGTCAGATTCTACGTGCCCCCATTTAACAATATATAACAATTGTTTACTTTTGAGATTGCATCACGGAACTGCAATGATTTGCACAAGCTACGACATGGTGGTGAATGGAACAGTGACCCGAAAATGTAAAATAAATTTCTTTTATTTCACATCTATGGCCACAAACTTGTATGTTCTCAAACTACAGGTTTCGGTCAGCAACGACCATATTCAGATCTGCAGCAAAATATGGGAAAAAACACAAATACAGCTAGTACAACAAAGTGCCACTCACACACACACACACTTAGAAAATAGAACCAATAAAGAAAGAACGAAAACCATGATATTTCAAAGCAAAATGTCTCTACAAATAGAAAAATGTTCCAGGAAAACTACTGGAGATATAGCTTTCAAGTTAACAACACCCGAAAACTGCGAGTAAAACATAAATTGAAAAGGGCATATGACAAATTTGATGGCTCTGGAGTATACAGGATTGATTGTAATAACTGTAATAAATACTGTATAGGTCATGTATAGGTCAAACGGGCTGCTCTTTTAACGTATGGTTTAACGAACATTCACAGTCATGTAACAAAACCGCTTTGCGACAGCATCTATCAGAATCTGGTCACTCTTTAACCAGCATTGAGAATAGTATGCGCATTCTCAACTTGTTAGAAGAGCTAGAAATTTATGAAGCTAAAAAGTAAAACCCAACAAACACATTCAACTGAGAAAGCGATTTTGCACCCACTACCTACTTTCATTTGTTTCACAATGTTCTATTTTCGTCACTGAACGCCTCAGTTCTGTATACCTTGCTTATGGCTTTACCTAGTACAGAGTACCTTACGTATTTACTTAGTTTTCTTACGTTGAGCGTATAGCTGTAGTGTTTCCCCCTCTCTGCTTATTTAATGTACTTCATTAACTAGATGATCTTGTTAATGGGCTGGAATGGTGTTTTACCATTGTTTTCTTGGAACAGAGGGCGCTGCCGTCTGTTTTCATTCATTGGGCTTCTTTAGCCACTTATTTTCTCATTTTTATATTGTTCTGTGTACGCCGAAAGCTGTTTATTATTTATGGTATTATCTAAAATTCGCCATTAGAGCGTATCGGAATATTGTCATTTAACTTTTTTCCTTTTTAACAATCCAACATTCGCCGAGTTTTAATTTATTGCGTTTTATTACGGTAATTTTATTACTGTAGTTGACTTATAAGTCCACTACAGACCTTACTGATTGTATTCCTCTTTTTATTTTACATCGCACAGTTATCATTGAACAATATGTGTACATCTACAGTAGTGACATCAGGCGAGCTTGCGACACAAACGTTTTGTGGCTAATGTAATGCAGTTTGTTTAGAACAGTAGCGCTGTGAACAAGATAACTCTAGTATTTACTGTAGTTTATGTATGTGAGACGATGCTGGCACTGATTTTGTGTTTACCATTTGAAATTACCACTATGGCTCCCGTGTATTAGGACTTTTTTTTTAATAAAACATGTATACCTCGTCATATGTAAAGCTCATAATTTTCACATACTTGTCAGAAATACTTTTCATCATGGTTTATTTTACTGTTTTAAGGATACAGGGTACTTATAAATGGTGGAAAAATGGAAATTTTTTAATGTTTTTATTAAATTCTACAGTCTTTCCTGGTTACATTTCTATATACATTATAGGGTTTCAAATGAAAAATGACCGATATATACCAAATTTTAAAGTTACGATTATGTGTGCCGCCACGCCCCCTTTATTTCTGTTACAGAAACCAGTATTATTTCGAAAAGATGTTTATGGTGATAGATTGGTAACAAAACTGGAGTGTTGAGGACATGTGCAAAAGAGAACTGGTGCTAGATTGAGGAAGCTTCTGAGAGAAATGAAAGGAAAGTTGCTATCTGATGGAAAATCTCTGTCTGGCAGAGGCAGATTGACACAAACTGAAATAGACCATCTTCATAATTATTATGGACTGGCCATTAGACGAACTACACCTCTTAATGATGTTACAGCAATGAAAACAGCTGTATGGGCCACCTACGTTCATAAATTGTCCACAAATGACCACCCTGTTCACCAACTTTGACATAAAGGAGCAGATTTTTGTGTGGTTACCAAAAAGCAAAAGAAAGTGGTCAAATATGCAATCATAAGCATTCTCTTCCTGAGCCTGTTATGAATGAAATAAAACCAATTTTTAGAGACCTGAGTGAGCCTGTTTTTATCAGTAAATGTCTGCATGGGGGCACTCGGAACACAAATGAAAGTTTCAACCATTGCACATGGGAAAGATTACTCAAGAATTTTTTGTGGTACTAAATACATTAAAAGTTGGTGTACTAAATGCAGTGATATATTCCAATGATGGAGTGGTAGGAATGCTGGAATTCCTGAGAATTTTAGACATAAAATGTGGCTCTAATATGAAAGACCAACTCTTTGAGTGTGACAGACAACGGGTGCATGAAGCTGAAAGAGTCGCTCTTCAAGTTACCAAAGAAGCAAGAAGGACTAAAAGCAATGCCAAGAGGAAGCCTGAAGATGAAGAAATGCTGCAGGATGAAGCCTATGCTTCAGGAATGATCCGAGGCACAGTTTAATTGGACTCATACCTTCATTCGCAATTTCCCAGAAGTGGTATTTTTCAGAAGTCAGGTACAAATATTTCCTGAGGTTTATAAAGCATTGCTCTATTTTTGCTGTAACTTGCAATAGTCCATACTTATGTAGCAAACCTAAGCTTTATTGCAGAATCAACTAAATTATAGAAAAATAACATTTTTATTAGGAAAAAATTTAAAATGTAAGATGTGATATTTTTTATGCTTGTAATATACATAATAGGTGGAAGTAAATAGGTATTCTACCTCAGCCATCATGTCATGCATATCTAGTAAAATTTGGTCTCCTTCAAATATATAACATTGGATTAATTCCTCAATTTGAGGCAGCATTTTGGAAAAAAATGTTGCATCAATTACTTTGTAATTTTTTATAACCTTAAGCAGGTTCAAAAATATTCAAAATACTTCTAATTTGTTTACAAAGTGTGCTGTATTACCTGATACCAACAAAAAATCTGTAAAACAAATACATTATAAACAGTGCCTGAAAGAAATAGGTGTTGATTTTTACATAGTATTGAGCCGGAAAAGTACACTGTATCCTTAAGCTGTAGACAACATATTAGTTGTTTTGTGTGTTTCCCATATTTTGTGTAGATCCTAAGGAAGTCATTGCTAACCAAAACCGGTAGTCTGAGGGCCTACAAGTTTGTGACCATGGAGGTGAAATAAAAGACATTTATTCTGCAGTGCTTTTATCTTGTAAAATTCTTGGAAGAATATCAGAGCTTTGTACGATCTTCTTCCTAGAATATAAACATTAATTTAATGAACTTAAACTTGTCTCGATCTTCATATTAATTGTTATTTTGTCTGTTAACTGTTAGACAAAATTCAAAAGAATTTAGAAACCTCAAATATATGGGTCTCTATTGACGAAATCATTGAGTGTATGGGTCAACATATTTCAAATTAGATGGATGGAAAATTGATGACCGAATGGGACAACTTCATGTAGTGTGCTGCACATAATCGCAGATGTCTTTGATTAACGATTAGGTGGATAACTGTTAACAGAAACAACCTCATAGCCTTCAAATACACTCCTGGAAATTGAAATAAGAACACCGTGAATTCATTGTCCCAGGAAGGGGAAACTTTATTGACACAATCCTGGGGTCAGATACATCACATGATCACACTGACAGAACCACAGGCACATAGACACAGGCAACAGAGCATGCACAATGTCGGCACTAGTACAGTGTATATCCACCTTTCGCAGCAATGCAGGCTGCTATTCTCCCATGGAGACGATCGTAGAGATGCTGGATGTAGTCCTGTGGAACGGCTTGCCATGCCATTTCCACCTGGCGCCTCAGTTGGACCGGCGTTCGTGCTGGACGTGCAGACCGCGTGAGACGACGCTTCATCCAGTCCCAAACATGCTCAATGGGGGACAGATCCGGAGATCTTGCTGGCCAGGGTAGTTGACTTACACCTTCTAGAGCACGTTGGGTGGCACGGGATACATGCGGACGTGCATTGTCCTGTTGGAACAGCAAGTTCCCTTGCCGGTCTAGGAATGGTAGAACGATGGGTTCGATGACGGTTTGGATGTACCGTGCACTATTCAGTGTCCCCTCGACGATCACCAGTGGTGTACGGCCAGTGTAGGAGATCGCTCCCCACACCATGATGCCGGGTGTTGGCCCTGTGTGCCTCGGTCGTATGCAGTCCTGATTGTGGCGCTCACCTGCACGGCGCCAAACACGCATACGACAATCATTGGCACCAAGGCAGAAGCGACTCTCATCGCTGAAGACGACACGTCCTGTCGCGACACCACTGGAGGCGGGCTGCACGATGTTGGGGCGTGAGCGGAAGACGGCCTAACGGTGTGCGGGACCGTAGCCCAGCTTCATGGAGACGGTTGCGAATGGTCCTCGCCGATACCCCAGGAGCAACAGTGTCCCTAATTTGCTGGGAAGTGGCGGTGCGGTCCCCTACGGCACTGCGTAGGATCCTACGGTCTTGGCGTGCATCCGTGCGTCGCTGCGGTCCGGTCCCAGGTCGACGGGCACGTGCACCTTCCGCCGACCACTGGCGACAACATCGATGTACTGTGGAGACCTCACGCCCCACGTGTTGAGCAATTCGGCGGTACGTCCACCCGGCCTCCCGCATGCCCACTATACGCCCTCGCTCAAAGTCTGTCAACTGCACATACGGTTCACGTCCACGCTGTCGCGGCATGCTACCAGTGTTAAAGACTGCGATGGAGCTCCGTATGCCACGGCAAACTGGCTGACACTGACGGCGGCGGTGCACAAATGCTGCGCAGCTAGCGCCATTCGACGGCCAACACCGCGGTTCCTGGTGTGTCCGCTGTGCCGTGCGTGTGATCATTGCTTGTACAGCCCTCTCGCAGTGTCCGGAGCAAGTATGGTGTGTCTGACACACCGGTGTCAATGTGTTCTTTTTTCCATTTCCAGGAGTGTATTTTAGTAAGCCCAGGTGCCATTATTTCGATCGGTAAATGTGGTGGACCTTGTGGTGACACCTTTCTTCGTTATCTAACAGCATTTGCAAGTGGTTCCAAAGGCTTCATTTAACTGCATATCCATTACCTCAAAGAGTTCAGTATTTGAACATAAACTCCTTTATAATGCGATTCCATATTACTTCGTTACTTCAGAGTTCCTTGTGACATTTCTGCTATGGAGGATGATTGGCATGAAGTCTATATTGTCAGCACTGCGCGAAGTGACGGAAACTGATTCTCCTCGCACCAACCCCTCACCTTTTGAAAGTCCGTGTGCTCCATCCCCTCTTTTCAAAAACCAATGAGTCTGCCATAACGATTAAATTTTTATTGTATTTTAGACAAATAATTGCAAGAAATTTAAATTAAAATTGAGTCCTGTTGCTGGTAAGCAGTATTGTCTTGTAGATAATGAAGGCCGGGAGAGCAATTTATATATTTTGTCCAAACTTAAAGCACGTTACATGTTCAGCCCATTCGCTACATCTTGTAACTGAAACACTACATCTAAAGTATGAGAATGTGAATACGCTGGTATCCTCGTCAAAGAAGGTAAATCATACCACACAAAGGTTAGATAGTTCTGATACAGTAATTAAATCATATGCAGACTTTGTTCCCTATAAAAGTTATTCTTGAAAGCACCTGCCCACGTTGTCGCATTTACAATCATAACTGCCAGATTTAGCTTTGTCACGGCAAACCATTTTAATCAGATCGGGTACCTGGAATATGCTGCCATGTTTTACTGTGATAATTTTGATGAATTTCAGTCAGTAAGAGGGTAAAAATTGCCGCAGATTTATTGAAATTAACATCTGTTTGCTTCCTTCTTTTGAGAAGCCCTAAGTTACTGCCCCATAATAGATTTTTTGCTTCATGTCGTAGATACTTCTGAAGTCGCTGATGCAGGTTGCATTAAAGACACGTGAGTAGAATTCAAGAAAAATATTTGCAGTAATACCTGACGTACATTAAATAAGTCGTTTTGCATTGTCCTGCGGTAGTAACAAAGCTGGAAGCCACGGGTGGAATCTTTAACAATATTACTGAAGAGATTGAAAAATTTTGCAGTCATCCTATGGAAAAGTGGATTTCGCAGCAACAGATGAACTGAACAAAGTTATTGGAAAAAATTCTAATTTTAAGGTTATGAAGTTGACAATTAAAATACTTTGTGGCATAAATGTGAAATACTTCTAACTTGAACTAATTTTGTTCGTAATTTCTTCAATTAAGTAAGCACTTGTTACTTCTTGTGACGTAGAAAGATCATTTTTCTGTGTAAAAAAATGTTGTATCTGATTAATGCATGAGCCTCTTGAAGAAAATTTGTAGAAACTGGTTGTTGTATACTGCTGTAGAAGAAAATACATATACGAGTAAATGTAGTACTGTTCTGATACAGCATAATTTTGTTGTTTTGTTGCCTCATTGTGCATATTTAGTGATATGACACTGCATGAATGTACGCATGTATTGTGATTTGGTAGGCATAAAATCTGGGCTCTAGTAATTACACTCATGTTGTTCGAATAACCCAGCAAAACATTGCTTTTATTACGTCTATTTTCTTTCTTAGGAATACTCGTATGATCAGTAACAAGGTTTTCAGTTATATCTATGCTTGTCCTTACCATATTATACGACACAATAGTGCTAACTATTTTGTAACCATTCACATTTTTAAATTTAATTCTTGCATATTTGCAAAAAATCAAGACGAAGCCAAAATCGGAATCTGCACCAGTGTCCGAGTAAATAAATTCGGAAAACTGCCTAAATTATAGTCTCAATATAATTGCTATTGAATCCATTGGACCCTATAACAACGAAGGATATCAGTTACTTATAATTTAACTCGTGTTTTATGTGTTCGTGATTATCTAGCTGATCTGAACGATACTGCGACATCAATAGTTCTCTCTAAGATAATAAAAATGCATTTTCGGATGGAAACGTAAAATAGTCATAGGTATAAGTGCAGATTAGAACTAAATGACACCTCTATCATCGAATCACGAAATTTCAACCTTGGTATCTAAACTGCGTTTTATTTTTATTTTTTTTTTTTCGAGAATATGTATGATGACCTCACGTTTAGAGTTTTAACTTTACTCACATTAATCGGAAGCTTATAAGAAAATATTTATCAACCTTGTGTATAGTAAATATGAAGAAGCAGGAGACAGACGTGCGGGAAATAAAGGACACTCTTACAGTTCGCATTCAAGACGCAGACGTCGGCGCTCAACGGAGCCTAAGAGCGCGGGAAGTTACCAGGGTAACACGAAATCCGAGGAAGTGCGTGTTACCTCCTCGGGCACGATGATATCCTGGCACACTTACGTATGTGCGCTGCGCGTTCGGATGGAGCTCCAATCGATACGAGCAACAGATGCGTGAGGTCAGTAACGACAAAGAGGGAAGCTGGCGCATGCGCACGTCTGGACCACGAGCACCCAGCACGTGCAACCTCTCTTCCGCAGTAGGTCCGAGTCACACGTTGTCGTTTCCACATGTGTACTAATGACTTCACTTTTAATAGTTATGTCACATATCTACTACCTTTCTATTAATAATGCTTTGTGATGCACGGATTAAAGAACAATTTTTTTTAATTTTCTTTAAATTTTTCTTACAGTTACAGTAACCCTAATTGTCACTAATAAAATAGATTAGTAACATGCTTTCAGGTACATGTAGGAAAACGTAGGATATAATATTTTGGTCGCTCTATGCTTGAAGTTCACTTTTTTGTTGTTATTGTCTTGTGGGTACATTTTCTCTGCAGCCTTAAGCTGACGTATCCTATGCGGCATCTCTAGCTATGACGATTTTACGTTTATCTGCGTAAAGGCATTTTTGTTGTCTTAGAGAGGACTGTTGAACTCTTAGTAAAGTTCAGACTCTCCTAAGAAATCACTAACACATAAAACCCGAGTTAAATTTTAAGCAGCTGAGTGAAACATGTTTGCGAAAGGTAAATGACATAAACAGCTTAGAACAAGTGAGGACGGTGTAAAGAGAAATTATTCATTCTGTGTCCTAACCACCTATATAAAAATGATTGAGGAAAGGGAAACTGCCCCAGATACTGAGCATCTCCACGGTATACAATATCCTTTGTCAAACAGAAAGATCGCTCAGGAGCGTGCAATGACTGCAAAGAGAGTATGGCGTCCTGCAACACCAATACACTCCCAATAGGGACTAGTCTGAAATATGATTCGTCGGAGAAGACGACTTGGTGGTGGCGATGGTATTACCATCATTTTACTCTAAAGAGAAGTGAGATGGATATCAAAAAAAACAAATGTGTGTGACATCTTATGGGACTTAACTGCTAAGGTCATCAGTCCCTAACCTTACACACTACTTAACCTAAATTATCCTAAGGACAAACACACACACCCATGTCCGAGGGAGGACTCGAACCTCCGTCGGGACCAGCCGCACAGTCCATGACTGCAGCGCCCCAGACCGCTCGGCTAATCCCGCGTGGCGGATATCACAAACTGCTGATTTTACTTTCCTGTGAGGAACATTATCAATCTTGATTTTCCCCTCTGAAAACGTACAAGTTTTCTTACCTGACAGGTGACAAGTTCCGCAAGTTATGTTTTTGTAGAATATCCGATCATAAGTGTTGCTGAAATATGCCAGAACCTGGTAAAACCTTATAGTTTGAAGGAGGCTAGGTACAACTTCTGTTCGGTGAGAAAGGTAACTTCCTGGCTGTTTTTCATCTTCAAGTCTGATGATGCTTGGGCGATATCCTACCTGTTACTTGTTACTTTAAAATATAGTATGCAGATGTAGTCTACTGCAGTGGACGTATTTTGTGATTAGGTAGGAATTTTCTGCAACGATGAATTAAATAACTGCAAGAGTTGCATACAGCAACACCTAGTCAGTCTTTTTGTTTATAAATAACTCATCTGCTACCAGTCACGATTTTATTTATTTTACTTTTAGCACGACGCGTTTCGGGAATTGATTCCCATTTTCAAGTGTGATGTTGCCAATGTGTGACATAGGAATGACATAACAAACACAAAACACGCACTTGAAAATGGGAATCAATTCCCGAAACGCGTCGTGCGAAAAATAAAATAAAGAAAATCGTGACTGGTAGAAGATGAGTTGTTTATAAACAAACCTATTGTTTTCACAATCGCAGGCTTTCAGAACCATTTATAATGGATCAAATCAGAACACCTAGTCAGCTCTTTCCCTCTTGTTGACAATATGCTACTAAACTGAAATGAGATCGTCGGATACGCAACATGATCGCCTCACTCTGTCATTTGACTGCATGTAATAGGACCCTACAGCAAATGGATGCACTCTATTTTATTTTATGCGCCATAGAAATAGTTATTGAACGCTTGGGACTGTATAAACAATGGCTTTGATTTTAATGCGTCAAACATTGTAATGTACGTGGTTTGACAACATTTTATTTAAGTACTAAATGCAATATAGGTTCTTCAAAACAGAAGATACATTCTTAGCGTATTATGTCGTTGTGACTTGGAAGTCAAGATTTCAGTATTATCATTTAATACTTGAGAGAAAAACAGATACTTTGAAATATCATGTCATGTCAGTGTGTTTACTTGAAGAGAGAGTACCGCTTGTTTTGCTCGAAACCCCTACTGAACGCTATAATGCTACAGATGATCTGCATACGCATATGCTTCAGTTAAAAATTAAGGTGCGGGAGGCTGGCGAATACGTCTCTCTAAAAGAGTTAACAGTGGTCGAAAACAGACCTACTGCAGAGCAAACAGCTTTGTTCTCTAACACTGCGAATTCATTATATACTGCGATGACTCTTGGATAGCAAAACTGGCGTGATGCCAAGTATATACGCAAGCAGTGATTAAATATTGGTAGTTGAAATTCTCAGATTATACATTGATTTCGGAAACAGGATTCTGCCTTGATGAAACAAATTTTTCTTTTTTAACACCCACAAGTTTTCGGTAAAGTTTCACGATTATCAGTGGGTTCATTATCATTTTGTGCTGGATAACAGGTATTACATATGGTCGTTCGTGTAACTTTTTTACTGTCTGCAGGGCACAACTTGGTTTGTGTGTTCTGGGAGGGAATTTCAAACTTTGTGTTGCCAGCAGGCTCTGAGGCTGGTGTATATGTGAGTCTCCCTCTCTCTCTCTCTCTCTCTCTCTCTCTCTCTCTCTGTGTGTGTGTGTGGGGGGGGGGGGGGGGGGGAGTGGGGGGCGTGTTTTCTTAAATAGTGGCTGTTAGCATATGGAAATAACGTTGCGTGTACACTTACGTTTTGTATTTGTTCGGAAGTGTTCTCCTTGCCCTGTAAAATCCGTTAGGACCTTCGTATGGACCTAATTGGGAGGTGATTCACACAGATGTCGCTTAAATGCTCAGTTTTCGTTTAATGTTAACATTTATCTCACAAGTCTTGCTGTGATCGGTATCCTCAGATGATACGCAAATTGAGTTTCTCCCTATGCTCCGTGTCTGAATAAATGATTAAGTTCTCTCGGTGAACCTTTTTGGCTGTCTGTACAACAGGTTTCGTTCAGTCTTACAAGCAGTTTCACGAATTATCGTCATAACTTCCAAGTTGTGTGATGACTGTAGAGACCAGAATCTTTCTAAGCTGGAATATTCGTTTCCTGTTCACTAGGCAGAGTTTTTCCGCGAGAAAATGTGGCTATCACTGCTCGCAGAGGCGTACACTTACGAGCCAAAGAATTATGATCACTGCCTACCGCAGGACACTGAATGCCGTCTGGGAGCGTTGCGAGCAAGTGACGCGGTAAGAAAAGCATATAAGCCAACGATAGACGAATGGGGCATCATTCTCACAGATCACCAAAGAACTGGAAGAGCAAGAAGACGAATCAGTAGTAAAGAATAACAAAAAATACACACACAAATCTGAGAAATAAGCGCATCTCCGTAAAACAGCAGGGAAGAAGAAATCTCCATGAAGATTTGTCATCATAGTCATGAGAAAGCATTCTAGCAATGATTATGGCCGCAAGTGGGTAAATCCACTGACATTAGCAACTCTGACGAAGGGCACACTGTTATGGCCCGGCGCCTGGGAACAAGCATCTCGGAAACGTTGAGTTTGGTCGGCTGTTCGCGTGCTACTGTCGTAAGCAGCTACAGAAAGTGGTTGAAGGTCAGTGAAACCACGAGCAGGCGACGAGATGCTCAACATCCACACTTCATCATATAAATTGGAGGTTTACCTTCGCGCAGTTGAAGTTCAAGCAGTTGGATTTACACCATACCTGCGCCTCATACGCATTGTACCATCTGCTCTTTGTGACTGCGGCGAAATGGAAGACACAAATCACGTATTTTTTTGGCTGCAACAACCG
The DNA here is from genome assembly GCF_023898315.1 of Schistocerca nitens. Classification (NCBI taxonomy): domain Eukaryota; kingdom Metazoa; phylum Arthropoda; class Insecta; order Orthoptera; family Acrididae; genus Schistocerca; species Schistocerca nitens. The sequence continues at coordinate 400,141,972 of NC_064616.1, forward strand.
GTGGGACCTCTGATCGAAATTGCTAAGGAATGTTTTGAACAAGAAACATCATTTACCAACCTCTGTGCCAACAGTATTGCCAACGAAAGACTTTGCAGTGTATAAGGAACTTTACACCTCCCTCAAGAAAACGAAAAGAGATACATGAACTAACTCACATAAAATAAATTACTTTGTGTGATCTCCGTACGTTATTTTAAGGTGCTTTTATCTTTATGTCATCATCATTAATGTTAGTTTTTATCAGTTTGCTTTTGCATCTAAACCAGTTGGATGCCATTATGATTCACTGGCCGTGTGGCGAATACTCAAAAGCCAATAAAAAAAAGTGGAGGTCGGGGGCCTGCACACACTGTAAAGTAGAAAGTAGGACATTGGCGGTAAGTGATAGATCTGACGAGAGAGTGCAATGCTGGTGCAGCCACAAGTGCATTGGAGCGCACCATACAGACAACATTGCTAAACATGGGGCTTCGCAGCACACGACGCAACTAAATCGACAGTCACGACGGGCACAGGATCGCCGAGACCGGGCGTGGCTCAATGGCAACGTGCCGTCTGGTTGCTTGAATCACGTTTCTTGTTAGCCAGGTCGATTGTCGTGTCTGGTTGGCGCCATCCTGCCGAACGGCTGCTCGAAACGTGCACAGTGCTGCGAACGAATGCCGCTGGGGCACTACTATGTTGTGACAGACATTGGTCTGGGCTTCCCTGGGACCTGTGGTAGTAATCGAATGTACCGTGACAACTGTACACTAAGTGGCCATAGCTGCGGGCGACCAGCAACTCTTCTCGCTTGATGTCTTTTCCCACGCCAATGACGTCTTCCAGCAGGGTAAGTGACCATGTTACATGGCCAGTATCGTGCTATTGTGGTTCGAGGAGCATGATAGAGAACTCACGCTGATGTCTAGGCTTCTAAATTCACTTGAACGGAACGCAAAGGGACTGACCTGGTAGGCAATTTAAGGGAAATGCGTGACCTGTGAGAAGATATTTATTGTTACATACCTCTTGAAATATACGAAAGGCTTTTAGGATCTGTGTCACGCGAAATAAGTGTTGTATTACTTTCCAAAGGTGCACCAGCACTCTATTAAGCAGGTGCTCATAATGGTCTAGAACATAAGTATACAGAGTGAATCACCAAAAACTCCACGCGGTTCTAGGCGCTGCAGTCCGGAGCCGCGCGGCTGCTACGGTCGCAGGTTCGAATCCTGCCTCGGGCATGGATGTGTGTGATGTCCTTAGGTTAGTTAGGTTTAAGTAGTTCTAAGTTCTAGGGGACTGATGACCTCCGATGTTAAGTCCCATAGTGCTCAGAGCCATTTGAACCATTTTTGAACCAAAAACCTGCGCCGCAAATATTGCGGAAGTCGAAAGTGATATTTATGTCTGGTTTTTGCAGAATGGATTGGTAGTCACGGGCTCGTATTTTTATCCAATAAAGAGATTTTAATAATACCTAGAAAGTGTATTTTTGGTGCAAACATACACTTTTTTAAATGGAATAATGACTACTGATATCAACGAACCAAAAGTACGGTAAAATAGAATTTCAGTGATGTTTGTTCCAGGAGTCCAGTGCGAGTTGTTTTCGATATCTAGTTTTGCGCAAAACTTCCACACCGACACTCGTTAGTACCATTCAACTTCATTCGCTGCTAGGTTCGATGTTGTTATGTCTGCTTACAAAGAAATGGCTCTGAGCACTATGGGACTTAACTTCTGAGGTCATCAGTCCCCTAGAACTTAGAACTACTTAAACTTAACTAACCTAAGGACATCACACACATCCACGTCCGAGGCAGGATTCGAACCTGCGACCGTAGCGGTCGCGCGGTTCCAGACTGTAGCGCCTACAACCGCTCGGCCACCCCTGCCGGCTGTTTGCTTACAGTGTGATTGTGTGTTCCTTGAGGGAACTGAGACTTGCTAGTCAGTTAGTGTGTGATAGTGCCAGCAGTACGTCGTGACTGGACGATGGGATTTACCAATGCAGAAAAAGCCGACATGCTCGTGCTGTATGGAAATTGTAGGAAGAATGCGGTTTGTTCTTGTACGGTGTATGCGGCAAGTTTTCCCAACAGTCGTCAAACCATCGCGGCAATTATTTATCAACCTCTTCAACCACTTGCGTGAAAGTTGAAGTCCAACACCTAGAAAACTTAACAGAAGGAAACAAGTGACGAAAGAAGAGGGGGAAATTAATGTTCTTGCTGCTGTTGCAGTTGATCCGCGCATTTGCTCCTGCGTAATCGCACGAGGAAGTGGCATGAGTCAGGCAAGTGTCCTTATGCATTCTCCATCGACATTAGTTCCATCTCTATCACATCTGTCTCCATCAAGAGCTGAATGGAAATGATACTGAGAATCGTGTTAACTTCTGTACATGGGCAGTAAAGTAGGGTGCTCCAGATGTATCATGTGTCTTGCTCATTGAAGAAGCCACATTTACGAATTATGGCCAGGTAAATCCCCGTGGCTTCGTCAGATCGAGAGTCAACATCCATGGAGGGAAGACGTGTGGTGTGGGTTAGTGAACCATCAGCTCATTAGGCCCGTTTTTCACAGACGGAACACTGAAAGCACAGCCACCACCTAACAGACCTTCTTCCACGGATGCTAGAAGACGTTCCTCTGCAGACTAGGAAGAACCTGTGGGATCAACATGATGGCCGTCCAGCCCATAGTGTGCGAAGTACTACAGTATGTTTTCACGAATTGCTTCCGAAGCGTTGGTCTGGACGCAGAGAACCTGTACGTTGGCCGGCCTGGTCCCCGGATTTGGTGCCTGTAGACTTTTTCTGTGGGGCAAGTTGAAAGACGCTGTCTACTGCACCCGATGGTATGCAATGACGTATTAGTGCAGCCTACTAGGACGTCTCCGCTGAAATGCTAGCACATGCGCAGCAGTCGTTCCGTACCGGACTGGAAGCGTTTGTTGCAGCTGCAGGTGGTCATTCTGACCACAGACTGTGATGGTCAATTGTCTCGTTACCGGTCAGAACCCACATAACTAGTGGTTGCAGTTGTGTTGTTCTTTAGTGTGTTCTACCACAGGTATTGTGTAAGCCTCGGTGTGGGAAGTTTTCAAAATATGATACCTCGCAAACGACTCGCACTAGAATCCTGCGACAAACAACACTGATATTCTGATTTACCCAACTTTTAGTTTGTTAATGTGAACAGGCGTTAAAAAAGTGTGTGTTTGCACCAAAACGTACACTTTCTAAGTATTATTACAATCTGATGATTGGCTAACAATGCGAGCCCCTGACTACCAATCCGTTCTGTGAAAATCGCACATCAATAGCACTTTCCATTTCCACAATATCTGCGATGCAAGTTTTAGGTTATTCATCCTTTGTACGAGGCCTATTCGTTTACTAAAGTCCGATCGGTCCCGAAGTGGAAACCACGTTGAAAAGTCAATGAAGCTTTGCACAGATGTGTTGGGCAGTGTCTCTAGTATGCCTGTCGAAGCTCCTGCATCGTTTTCGACGGGAAGCGTTTGATCACCCACCATACAGCGCCGACTTCACTCCCTCTGACTTTCTTCTCATCACACGTGAAACGCTGGCTCTGGAGACAACATTTTGGCACAAACGACGAGCTGAGACCAGCGTAGAGAACTGGTGGGCATCACAGGTGGCCAGGCTGCTGCGTTCTATGACGAGGGTATTGGAGGGTTGGTACAATGCCACGACAAATACGTAAGTTGGGGAGGCAACTATGTAGAGAAGTAGCTGGAAGGTGTAGCTAACTGTTGCAAATAAAACAGTTTTTTATTTTGACTGTCGTTTCTATACCGAGATTGATCGAACCTTAGTAAACGAATCGCCCTTGTATATATGGTGATGAGGACAAACTGATGATTGGAGCAAAATAGGTCATATGGACATACGGCCAGAAATATGTTCCAACGGAGGTACACTAATCTGAAGGTGCAGATAAAAGATCTTTGACAGCGTAGATTGATTGAAGCACACATGATAACATACCAAGCAAGAGGAACTTTTCTGGCTGTTCTACTTTTTCCCGGGATTATTTTTCTAAATGGTTCTAAACTGCAGGGAACTATCCTAGAGAGGATAAGGACCAAAGAAAGTCAGATGGACGATGGCCAGAAATGCATGGTGTCTATGCTACGGGGTATTTATTAATTCATCATACCTGTACAGTACATGCTAGTGCACGACAAAGTGTCTGAAGTGGCCTCCACGCGCTTCTAAGCATACACAAACACGACGCAGCAGCGTTTGACGCCCACGTTCAAAAGTGCCACCCCGCAATCGAATCACGGCACACGCAGCATTAATGCCTTGTTCCACTAGCTCAACGTTCGGGATGGACCCCGCATACGCAAGTTCTTTCAGGTACCACCACAGATAGAAATCTAAATGGTTGATCTCTGGCGACCGGGTAGGCCATGCGCCCAGAGTAGATGTCGAGATGCCTCCGCACATTCCCACTTGCCTAGTGTGCTCTGATGTGTGCTTTCAGACATCGAAACCTACCAGTGTCAAAGAACTTTTCTCAGTCTGCAAGCTGATGAACCTCCCATGGAATGCATTTCCAGTCATATGGCAATCAGACCGTTTTTGGTTCTTTTCCTCTAAGGGATCGTTTCCTGCAATTTGTTACCATTTAGTAACGTTTCCGTATACATCTTTGACTCATACTTGTTACTTAGCTGAGCTGCACTACACCCAAAACTGCACGGAACTGGCAATTCAACTACTGCGAATTCGAGAACTGAGGGCAATCAGTGGGAAAAGTGTAGCATCATTACCACAGATACTACTACAACGTCGCGCCAACACAAGGTTGGCACCCCGTCGTCTGCCGAGCACAGCGCACTCTAGCGGGCTGTGCAGCTCGACGGAACTGGAGTGTGCCTCGTTCACTTCTTAGCTAGATTTCAACCTAGGCAGACGCACTTTCATAATCGGCCCTCAGCCAGTTCTGTAATGTTTGCATTGATTCTCTGAGGAGGGACCATCAGGCTTAGTCCCTAAGAATATGTTGTATTAGTTCATGGTATTCCATGTTACGAGATTGTCAGTTCATAGTCGCAGCTGCAGTCCTACAGACTACTGAAGATAAGTAATTTCATTGTACTATGTGTTTCTTGAATAATAATCCTTCTCTCTAACAGTGTGCCGCACCGCATATTATTGCAACCTGGACTCCTTCAGCTCCTATCAACTAGGCCTCTTATTTATTTGCATTTAGTAACGAGCTGAAAACACCCACGCGTTTTGTGCCTCTCTAAACAGTGAGACACAATAAAAAGCATATGTTTTCTGAAACCGAAGACGAGTGGATCATTGTTCAACAGTTACAAGAACTTGTTTTCCGTTGTTATTGTTATAGTGGCCAATAAAGACTAGTAATTGTTTTTTGTTCACAACTGCTCATTTGAAAAATATTCACACAGTACAAGTTTTTTAAAAATCTACCTGGTCGAAATGTCTGTACGAAAATACAATGTGCTATTCTATAACAGAGCCTGTTTGCTTACCCAGTGCCAGTTACATAGTAAGGCCGTCGTGTTTGTAAGTGATACAGCACTTGATCTCTCAAAACACCACTCAAAGTATAATGTTGTGGCACGAAAAAAATAAATGAAAACAAAGAATTAGTCACGGGCTGTAGGTACACTGAATGTTATTTTGTCAAATTGTTGAGTAAGAGGCGTGCGTTCCAGTGAGAAATTAACGTTAAACATCAATTATAAGATGATATAACTAAAGCTCGCTATATTCCGCACAATTATGCACACGGGAGAGTTTGTCACGAACTTGAAGGTGAATTTACTGTGAAAAGATATGAATCTGCCATAAACTTGGATGAAATTAAAAGAAATGTGTCAATAGCAAGAAACAGAGATGCATTGGGTAATCCATACGTATTATAAAAGTGGATTTATAAGAGGCAGAAAATGAAAACGAGACAGGTGGAAAAAAGTATGTTAACAGTTTATTATTTCAAAGTTATCACCAGAACTAATACGTTCATCCCACTATAAGACAAGATGATCAGTGCCTTCATAGAAAAATGTTTGCTGTTGCCTACGGAACAGTGATTGTACCATGCCTGTATTTCCTCGTCCGAAACAAATCAAAGGTCACGTATTGCTTTCTACAGCGGTCCAACTATATGGAAATCGCATGGGGAGAGATCGGGACAGTACGGAGGACGCGTGAGAGCTTCCCAGCGAAACTTCTGCGGCGCAGTCGAAACGCCATCATTCTGTTACAAGATAATGCTCCCCCACATGTTTGAAAGGTTGTTTTTAGTACGCTGCAGACGTTTCGCTGGGAAGTCCTTACACATCCTCCACACCTTCCTGATCTCTCCTCAAGCGATTCCCACATTTTTGAAATCCTGAAGTAAGATTTGCTTCGGACGAAGAGGTACAAGAGCGTCTCCGTAGGCAATGTTAAACGTTGTCCCATATAAACATTGAACGTCTTCCCTCAGAATGGGATAAATGTATTCGTGATTATAACGATTACCTTTGAAATAATAAACAGTTTATTTAAATTTCCCCTGTGTCTCGTTTCCATTTAATTCCCCTTATATGTGTGTATGTATGTATGGTCCACACCTCCTCCTAATCCACTAGATCGATTTCAACCAAATTCGGTACACTTGTCACTTACCGTCTGGAATGAACCTCTGTCGGGATAAGAACCACATAACTCTCAAAGAGGTGGGAGTGAAAAAGTATCGTAGCTCACGACGCTCAAGTAGCCAGATTATATTCACCCAGTATTTGAGAACGAGAGCACTTAGTGACTTGCAACTAACTTCACACATAATTTCAAACCCTTACGAGATTTTTTTCTCGCTGACACACCCCACAAAATTACGAAAGGACAAAGTTTATCGCTTATTATATTTTCGCTATTCGTACAGTAAAACTGCCGCATCAGACATGATCTTTTAGTTTATAACTTCTTTATTACTAACTGCATTTGCAAAACACTTTGCAGACTGCATTTTTATATACTGCTGAATGTACCTGCAAAAATATGTCACTATGCGACACTAAGTTTAGGAGCCACAACGTCATAAACAGTGATATGCGTCAAAAACTGCCGCATCATAAATAACGGTTTAATTCATTGCTTCTTTATTACTTACTATATTCGCGGTATATTTCGCAGACAATACCCATATACAGGGTGAGTCACCTAACGTTACCGCTGGATATATTTCGTAAACCACATCAAATACTGACGAACCGATTCCACAGACCGAACGTGAGGAGAGGGGCTAGTGTAAATGTTTAATATAAACCATACAAAAATGCACGGAAGTATGTTTTTTGACACAAACCTTCGTTTTTTAAAATGGAACCACGTTAGTTTTGTAAGCACATCTGAACATATAAACAAATACGTAATCAGTGCCGTTTGTTGCATTGTAAAATGTTAATTACATCCGGAGATATTGTAACCTAAAGTTGACGCTTGAAACCTCCGACGTTCAGTTGCGTGTTGTAACAAACACGGGCCACGGTCGGCGAGCAGCATCTGCAGGGACATGTTTACGATGATACTTCTTTCTGTGGGGTACGTTAAAGGAGAATGTGTACCGTGATGTGCCTACAACCCCAGAGGATATGAAACAACGTATTGTGGCAGCCTGCGGCGACATTACACCAGATGTACTGCGGCGTGTAAGACATTCATTACGCCAGAGACTACAATTGTGTGCAGCAAATGATGGCCACCACATTGAACATCTATTGGCCTGACATGTCGGAACACACTCTATTCCACTCCGTAATTGAAAACGGAAACCACGTGTGTACGTGTACCTCACCCTTCATGGTAATGTACATGTGCGTCAGTGAAAAAGACCAATAAAAAGGTGTTAGCATGTGGACGTAATGTTCTGTTCCAGTCTCTTCTGTACGTAAGGTCCATCACCGTTCCCTTTGGATCCCTACGTAATTCGGTGCTCTCCGATACACACGATCGAACAGCGGAGGAGTGGTACTCAAGCGTCAACTTTAGGTTACAATATCTCCGCATGTAATTAACATTTTACAATGCAACAAACGCCACTGATTACACATTTGTTTATATGTTCAGATGTGCTAACAAAACTAACGGGGTTCCATTTAAAAAAACGTAGGTTTGTGTTAAAAAACATACTTCCGTGCATTTTTTATGGTTTGCATTAACCAATTACACTAGCCCCTCTCCTTACGTTCGGTCTGTGGAATCGATTCGTCAGTATTTGATGTGGTTTACGAAATATATCCAGCGGTAATGTTAGGTGACTCACCCTGTATACCACTGGATGTACATGCAAAATTATGTCCTTGTACATAATTCAGGAGATATGACGTCACAAACATTGAGATGCGTGAAAACGAAATCGTAGGGCGACATTCGCTGGAGGTGAAGGTGAAATATGTGTGGAATATGTTAAATATACATGAAATATGGGTGTAAAACCATCGGTGAAAAAGTCATTCTAAACCCTTGGACCGATTCCAACCAAACTTGGTGCACATATTATTTACCTTCTGGAACGAAATACTGTGGGATAAGAACAAGAAACCTCCTACTGGGGTGGGGGAAATAACGTGGAGAGAGAGGGGGAGGAGGGGATGAACAGACACTGGGGACAAAGAGTGGGGGAGGAGGAAATGAACTTAGAGGGGGTAAGAAGGAGATACTGGGGTAAGGGGTGAACAGATGGGAAGGAGCATATGGAAAAAAGAGGAGCAGATGGAAAAAGAGATATGGAGGTTCAGATGGAGAGAGAAGGCAGGAGGAGAAGATGGACAGAGAGAGGGGAGGAGAAGATGGACAAAGAGAGGGCGGAGGTGGTGATGTATGTAGAGGGGGAAAGAGAAGATTGACTTAGTAGGGGAAGGAAGAAATGGACAGAGGGGGAGATGGATAGAGAGAGGGGGGAATGGGCAGAGAGAGGGGGAAGGAGGAGATGGACAAAAAGAGTAGAGAAGGAAATGGATAAAGAGATGGGGGAGGAGGAGATAGACAGAGGGGAAGGAGCAGACTGGTTCAAATGGCTCTGAGCACTATGGGGCTTAACATCTGTGGTCATCAGTCCCCTAGAACTTAGAACTACTTAAACCTAACTAACCTAAGGACGTCACACACATCCATGCCCGAGGCAAGATTCGAACCTGCGACCGTAGCAGTCGCGCGGTTCCGGACTGAGCGCCTAGAACCGCTAGACCACCGCGGCCGGCGGGAAGGAGCAGATTGATAGAGAGGGGGAAAGTAACAGATGGACAGAGAGACAGGTGTGGTGGAGATGGACAGAGAGAGTGAAGTGGAGGAGAGGGACTGAGAGAGGGACAGGAGGAGATGGACAGAGAGTGAGGGGTGCTGGGTGTTGACACAGAAAAGCGGGAGGGGAGAAAGAGGAGATGGACATAGAGAGGAGGCAGGTGGACATGGACTAATAGAAGGCTGGAATGCTTTCATACCTGGGAAACGTCAGAAACTCAGCTAGTTATATTTTAAGTGACGTTGGTGATGTGCTCTTAAAGGACAGTTACATGTGAAATGTTACACAGTATGAGCTATAACATTTATTTCCCTTTACATGTATAACTTCGTTCATTTGATTGTTCTATCTCGACTTTTGCTTTCTTTAATTGTAGCTGTGTCGCATAAAACATAATGAAGCAAACTATCTGCTGCTCACAATTTTAAACACGGCTGACAGCCGCAACCGTATGTAAACGTACAGTGAATGATGTACAGAGCGCAAATTTTTGCAACCGATTTGCTGCATACATTATTTATAGGAATCTGCTACTGTTGACTTCCTCAAACTACACAGAAATCCATTTCAGAGACTCGTTTGCTGAAAAGGGCTTAATTCGTGTGATACAAGGGAACCAATGACATTATTGCCGCTGCTCCAGAAACGAGAGTGGGAACAGAGTCCTTTATCGCACCTTTTAAATAATTGTGTGTGCTGCCACTACTGCTTTGTTCTTGTTGGTCAATAATTCCATTTGTTTTGCATGTTTAAAATAATATAATGAAGAGATTACCAGCACACTCCAGATTTTCCAGGTTAATCCGGGACTGAGGCTATACAGATAGCCGAAAACACAGATAATCCAAAATACGCATGTTTCCAACGCAAAGCGTTATTTACTTTATTTGCTGAACGTGCTGCATGTCATATTTGAAATCGCAATCCATTACTTAGCGCTACGCGCCGAAAACAACGGGTTGGAAATTATCGAACTTCAGCTCCTGTGGTAAGGGCTAAGCAGAGATATCAACAGGAAATCGGGCACTAACGCGTTTCAGTGGTAGAGTCAAAATGGAAAACCTTAACAATATATCCACTGCCAGGCACTTAATTGTGAATTGCAGGGTAATCATGTAGATGTAAATATATAAACGAAAAATGTACCTTCCAGTTACAACAAAATACGCTACGCTTCGTTATATATTTTTCAAAGATCACCCAAATATGCACGCATAATCTGTGAACTGGATAACCCACACGAGGATAATAGAGAACTTGCTGTATCTACTTAAGAGCCCGTTTTACACGAGGGACTTTCTGGTCAAAATAGACTATTCGAAGTGGATGCTTCTTTCTTGTTTGAGAAAAATAAGCAGCCAGCCACGTCCCGACTGTGTCTATGACTCAATGATTTCCAAATTGTGCCGAGTCATGCGTCCTCCCCGACCTCTCTCTCTCTCTCTCTCTCTCTCTCTCTCTCTCTCTCTGCCCTCTCACTCCCTCCCCCTCTCTCTTTTTCGCAGTTCCACCACAACTTCTCTAGTCAACCTACCACTCGTCTACTCCAGAGACTTTATTTCTAGTGTTACACCAAAGATACTGTTTTGCACCAGCACTCAAACTATTCCATGATTTATATAGTGCGTAGTCCCTGACGTTACAAGAGTGTAACTACAACGTTTTGTAAAATTGTTCTTACGTTTCACAAAATATTGCAGTTATAACATACACATAGCCCATAATTATGTGACAATTTTTGCATAACATTCGATTTAATCTGTCACAATGCGTAATAAACATTATTATATTAATAAAAAGAAAGAGAAAAATTAGTCTTCCAGTAATCTTACCTGTGTTGTAATGCCATACACTATCCGCCTGAATGGAGAAGCTAGAGTAAGCTCACATTCTAGCTCTTCTCCTCTGAGTAGCAAAGGTCGTTTTGCTGACTGAATAATGGCTTGACACGGTCATTCGCTGTAGTGGTGCAAAAATCTTTTGCCGAAAGTCATGTTTTCAGACATATGCCCGATATTGATCGCCTACTTATAGGGGTCACTACAGACTATTCGATAAAAACTTTAAATTATAGAGCGTATTCTCTATTGAGGCTAATTAATATAGATATAAACTATCTGATCAAAAGTATCCTGACACTTATTAATGAACATTAATATGGGCTGCGTCCAATATTCGCCTTTATGGCTACTGGAATTCTGCTTGGCACATTTTCAGTGACCTGCCTGAACGTCTACGGAGAAAACGCAGCCAGTTTTCCACCCAGAGATGAAATCTGAGAATTTAGTGATGAAAGGCGCTGCGGCCAGGACCGAAACTGATGTTCTAACTCAACCCAAAGGTGTTTCATTGGGTACAGATCGGGACTCTGGGGGCGCAGTCCATTTCAGGAATGATTTTGTTCACAATTTTCTCACAGATGCTGCTTTATCAGTGGGCGCACTGTCATACTGATACGAACAATAATTCTCTTAGAACGGTTCCTGGACTGTACGCAGTACACTATGTTGTAAAATGTGTTCATATGCTACCGCATTGAGCGTTCACCTAAGTACATAAGGAGACTACAGTTTAACCAGGAAAAACACCCACACCTTGTAACACCACCTCCTCCGTACTTCACTACTGGCACGACATATGATGGCAGGTAATGTTCTACGGATATTCTGTATTCATCGGATTGCCCCAGGCTATAGCGCGAGCCATCACTCAAAATCACTCGTATCCAGTCATCCACAGTGCAGTGGCGTCGCTCTTTGACCACTTCAATCGTCGCTTAGCATAGAATACAGAAATATGTGGCTGATGAGGAGTTGCTCGATCCTTGCACCCAGTCTTTATAACTCCTGACGTACAGTCGTTCTGCTAGCTTTAGAATTCACGAGTGATTTCTTCGGCTGACTTCATGCGATTTTTTATAACCAGCCTGCGCAGTGCTCCACGGTCCCTGTCAGTTAATGCATGACGTCTGGGTGGTCTAGATTTAGCTATGGTTGTTCCTTCACGTTTCTGTTCCACAATCACATCAGCAACAGTCGACATGGTCCGCCTTAGAAGGGTTGAAATTTTCCTAATTAATTTGTTAAGTAAGTGATATCCAGTGACTAGTCCACGTTCGAAGTCACTGAGCTGTTCTAACCGACACATTCCGTTACTGATTCTCTTGACAACACAGTACCTCTTTTATTCCGGCGGTTCCTCCTCTCGCTAGATCTAGTGGTCACTCCCACTTGACATATTGGTGCCTGGAAACTTATGATCAGATAGCGCACATCGTTATGACGCACGAAACAGATTTAGATTCTAAACAGCAGACCTGATTAATTCAATACGAAAATAAATTGAATGTACCTCTAATAACTAGTATATTGAAGCATGGTGGTAGTATGAACATCGCACTTAGTTGGAGCTCTCTTAAAAGCTTCCCCTTATCCCACTCGGTTGTCTTTGGTGTGACCCCTCAAGCCAACTTCCTTGCTGTTGCATTACTGATTACGATGAAAGAACAACTAAACACTGGCCAAAGAACTGTTAGTCTAATTTCGCTCAACGGAATAACGTCTTACAACCAAACATGTGGTGGAAAGTGATCTAACAGAGTGCATACAAATTCTTACCCCTTCCACGTAATTCAGTTTCGGCGTGGTGGAATACTGCAAGGGCATCACTATGAACCCCCTCTTACTCATGCTAATTAGACAAGGAGCGCTATGAGGAAAAAAGTTGGAAATGCTCGGGATATTTTAAGTAAACAGTGAAATTTCACTTATTTTTCAATTCCAACTTTTTATTTTCCTTTCCAAGAACACGGACAAGTGGTTCATTAAATATCAGAACGTCAACAACCAACATCAAGTGATCACCTAACACACTATGGTTAACATTTAGAAAGATAGTCATTTAAGGCGACGGGAAATGCACTCGTCGCTAAGAGACTGAGGTAATTTCTTGTGATAAAGGAAAGGTGTGTTATTGCCTCACATTCTTTTAAAATACCTTCAGGAAGCATCCTATATTGTTGTTTACTGTTCACTGCGGTAATACAATGATAACACAGCCGGGAGTCAGCACTGCCTGGGGAGAAAACTGGAGTTCCACGAAATTATTAAAAATTCCGAAATTCAGTGCTGTGACAAAACCCTCCCAGCATGTATGTCCTCATTCTGTTTGGTATCCAGAACTCCATGTACTGCATTGTGACAATAAATAGTATCGTGAGAATTATCATCATACACAGGTTACACTCTAGTAACTTTCTGTTGTCTTGACCACACTTTTTATTATTTCCAAAATCACCTTACGCGTTTCGACAGTCCGTCATTTTCAAAGACTATAAAATACAACACAAAACTGGTATCAAAAGATATGAAAATATGTTACATTTCAACATTGATTAGAGACATAGTATTAATGAGTAGAATATGGGATCCTAGGTTACCAGTCATGTAAAACTGTTCATTAGATACATTGTATCTCGTCAACTTTCTCAATCATGAGACAAGTGTAAACTGCTACGAAGGGACACATTGGAAACCAAGTGGAGTAAACCGCTAGGTGGCGCTGGATACGTGTTACACACTGCACTTCTTTGTTTATAAATTCATTTTCATCGTTACGTCGTATAATTTCATCGGTAAAAAATTCACGGAAATCACTTTACAGTGTTTTACAAGAAGTTATTTCTTTACAAAACAATTGCTGGAGCAGCAAGCTTAGAATGAAATCTTCTTGCATAAATAGTAAAAAGCCAGTCAGTTGCAAATTGAGAGGTTTATTGAAACCCTTTTACCATGATTTCAAAGTTTATAAAAACGTTTTCTTCCGAAGCAGATATAGACAACTGGATTACAGTGTCCGTAGCAAATTATGGATGCGCCGATTTGGATCATACAAAAGATTCGGTGTATTTGCACAAAACCTGTTAATAAGATGGCAAGGGAGAATATGCGGCTACAATGGTATATGTTGTTGTGTGTTGTGTTGTATGATTATTTTGGGTGTGTTGTGTTGTGTTTCAACGACTAATGAACATTGCATATATTCCATAAACAAAATAATTCGCATACGTTCATTTTAGTTCCTTGTCCATTTTCCCTACCCTTAGCCCCTCACCTTAATATTACATAGGACACACCCCTTGACTTGGCTACTTTTCCTGAAATCGTACCCGACAGTTGTTTTTTCCGTACGTAATATTCAAGTTACTTATTGCTCATCACAACATTTTATCACATGACCAAGATCTTGGCGTTTTGTGCAATGAACTCCCCACTACTTGGTAATCAATCTCTTACCACCACTGGGCAAAACTGAAAGTATAATTTTTTGTTGTATCTGTATAGCGGCTTGTAACGGGCCACGTAAGCAGTAACAACACTGTGTAAATGATGACAGGATTATATTGTTACATATATTAACTAACTCATTAATTATGCACAGGGGCAGAGTATGATCTGTATCATTTTCTACCACTGACAATGTCTACACTGAATCAGTACCTAACGTCACATTCGCATGCACACATAATTTAAATAATAGATGATGTAAAAAAACATTTAAAAGGAGACAACCGTATTTTACAAACTCATCGAAATTATCCAAATGTTACTCAGACGTGGTACTGGCTGGTGGTATGCATTACAGTTGTTCGTTACGTAAATATCAAGTGGAGCCTTGTATTATTAAGTTTCATTAGTTACTGATATTTACTGAGAACTTTAAAAATCACCAAAAAACAGCAGCAGTTTCTTAGTACATAATAATGCTAATCAAGAACTTTTGCAATAACTTGTACATTAACATTAAAGCTGAGTAGGACGTGACTGAAAAATAGCTAGCCAGCTGAATTAATCTGCACAAAGTTAATAGACTCTTTCACTGATCGCTTTTCATTAGTTGTTTGTACATCATTGCCTTAAAATGCATAAAGTTTTACCTTCTTGTCATCAGCATCTTCATCATCAACAACAACACTCCGCATTTCATAGATGAAAGTCGGTGACCCATCACACAATCCTCTTAACAGTCTGTCTCCATTTTCTCCTGTCTTCTGCATCTCGGAGTACATGTTTGGAGTGTGTTCTCTTTTATCTAGTCTATCCATCGTCTCGGTGGTCTTCTCTGCAATCTTTTCCCTTTGACTTTGCCTTGGATGATCATCTTTTCCAAGTTATCCTCCTGTTGTCAAATTATAAGACCAAAAAACTGCAGGAGTCGCTGGAAACAAATGCCGATCAACCTCTCCTCCACCGTGAGATCTTGAAGGATTGATTTGTTTGTCCGTTTGTCCATACATGATATTCTCAGCAACTTCCCATATGCCCAGATTCCTTCTTGTACAACATGGAGTATTTACAATAACATTCTCTTAACAAACTTGTAATACACTTATAACACATTTACCTTTCACAAATATTACTTCCTCCTGAATATATTTTTTTTCCATTCAAATCACAACAAAAATTTAACTACCGGATAGAAATTATTGATCATTGCTAACAGGATGGCTATTGTTGGATAAGGTTCAGGAACAATTATCAAGCAGTGTGAGATAACACAAAATGCGATAGAAAATATAGGTCTGAATATTATTTTGGCAAAGTATAAGCTTTAGTTATAGAGAGTAAGGATACAGTTCTAAATTTGCACAAATATTTATCTTCGTCTTCTTTGATATCGTATTCATTGTCAAGATAGTACTGTACAATTATTCAGTATAAAGTAATAATAATTTGTGTCAGTGAGAGAAATATTACCCGAATGTGTAGACATTCTTGGTATACTACGTCGGAGATAGTCTTCTGCACCAGATAATCGCTTACGAAATCAGTGTATATGCTTCATCTTTTATAACGACATGTGCATATTATTTCTGAACAGATGTTGGGACACGTCTGATTTGCAGCAGCCAACACCAGAATCTTTCTTTAACTTTACTCTCTCGCGTAAGCCGCGGCTACAACAAGTTATTTATGCCGTCAGTTTATTATTTCGATTTAACTACTGACTTTGGCCTTGTGGAACTTTCTTTTGTAAAATTGTGCAAAACTGTGTACAGTCATTTTCTAAACAATTTTGAAATACAACATGAAAGGATAATACAAAATACTAATATGAATAATGATTTTGTACACATAGTAATAAACGCTAGGTGAAGCACACTCAATTAAAAATTAAGAAAACTTGTGTACGGAATACCGAAATAAGAGCAAAACATTTAAATTCGTATTAGGGTGTGCTAAAATGTGTGTCGTAACCTCTAGGCTCACTTCAGTCCTGTTTTGAATGGTAATATAAAGCCACATTCGAAATATTCACTAGTATTTGCGTCTTCAAGGTTCTACTCTTACATCGTTTGTTTAAAAGTATTTGCATCTGTATCCTCTGTTGTACGAGGGTTGTCCTGAAAGTAAGTTCTGATCGGGCGCTAAATGGAAGCCACAGTGAAAATCAGAAACATTTTATTTGCAAGAGTTAGCTACACTTTCCAGATACTTCTCTACATGGTCGCCGCTCCGACTTAGACATTTGTCGGAGCGTTATACCAAATTTCCAACACCATCGTCATAGAAGGCAGCCGCCTGTGCTTTCCGATAATTCTCTAAGCAAGTCTATAGCGCGTAGCCTGCGCCCAAGTGTTGTCTTCATATGCAGCGTCTCATGTGAACAGAGATGATACTCAGGACGAGCCAATTAGGGCTGTGTTGTGGGTGATCGAACATTTCACATCAAAAAGGCTGCAGGAGCGTCTTCACTGCGCCTGCAGAGTGCGGCTCAGAATTGCCATGAAGAAGGAAGTGTGTGGCAATTGTGTTGGGTGGGCTGCGTTCATTAAGGCGACGCCTCTCAGCGGGCCCTCCTACTTGGCGGGAGACATCGTCGTTCTAGGCACCTTTACTCGCTCACAGTGCGCTCACCACTGCAAAGAGCGTCTTGATGCGATCGACGGTCGTACTAGAGACACTACCCAACACATCTGTGCAAATCTTCATCTGGTTTTCACAGTGGTGTCCATTTCGCGACCGATCGGAACTTACTTTCTGGACAACCCTCGTATTACACAGTATCATCAAAAATCTAGGCAGGTCACTTACTCATGTCTCTTTCTCTGTATGTTTTTCATCATCTTGTCGGTGTTATTTGATGAATCCGTTACCAGGATGAATATGTAATTAGTTTTCTTGCTTTTCGTTGTAGGTACTTCCTCTTTTCTGGACAATTGCTGTCTCGCTATTTCATTTGATGACGACTTTGTGAATGAGCTAATAACACTGGACAAAAAGTTTGCCAACCCAGGGGCTACACACCTATCCTTCATAATGGCATCAATTAGGCGTGTCAGAGAGTCCACAAGTATCTTCAGGTAATCCATATTCAGCGAAAGTCACTGATTGATGATACGATCCTGTAGAGGTATCACATTTCGAGGATGTTGATTGCTGCGTTTCATATGCTGTTACAAATAGTCCAATCCTGTTACTGTGGGCTTACGATCGGGTGATTTAGCAGTCAGACTACGTGCAATATGGAGCCTGAGTGTTTGTCAAACCAAGAACTTATGCGTACAGTCCTGTGAACGCGATTGGTGTCACCTTGCAACACAGGAGTGTCCACGCGATACTTATCATGAAGCCATCGTCATCATTGCGTTTGCATACATTTCCTATGTATCCAGTGTGGATTTTCTCTGAACTACAGTTTTTCTTTCGTGACTGCTGCAACTTGCCAATTAGGACCACATGCGCCATCGCCTACTAAGATATTTCATTTTTAACTCCGCTTCTAAATCACTTGCTCTTGCCATTGTAGATTTATTTCCTGACTGCTCGCTTTCACCATTAGTTCTTCACATCACTGTTGTACATTCAGAACATGTTGGTTTTTTTTTTTTTTTTTTTGAGAATCCCCATTTCCCGAACTATCCGTGTTGGTTGGCGCTATT
The DNA here is from genome assembly GCF_023898315.1 of Schistocerca nitens. Classification (NCBI taxonomy): domain Eukaryota; kingdom Metazoa; phylum Arthropoda; class Insecta; order Orthoptera; family Acrididae; genus Schistocerca; species Schistocerca nitens. The sequence continues at coordinate 400,160,198 of NC_064616.1, forward strand.
CTCTAACTGTTTTGCAATCCTGCTCACATACACTGCTCTATTTAATGGAAATCTCAGTGCAGTGCCCAGTTTGCCGCCCTTTTGTTATGACAGAGTCCGCAAGTGGCCGTGACCGTGCGTTGTTCTGGCTGGGTCGACAGTACCGTAGTCTGCTTGACTCCCCTTCGGTTCTTGATGCGCAACACGCAGACCTAGCACGAGCACCAACACGCTTTTAGAACCAACGGGGGAAAACAGTCCTTCCACGCAGGCGACAAAGGATAGCACTTAATGGTTTAATTACAAACACTGTCTTATTTACATATTATACATTTTTAAGTGCCATAAAATAAGTGACACTCGAAGCAGTCGTGGTCTCAGAAACCAGTCAGCAATAACTTAACTCCGCGCACGATATTGTCGTTTTAACACGGAGCCGACATCGAGCTGAGACTGACTGAGTGCCCATCTTTGATATATACTGCATCCATTCCTCTAACTGTCTGCCCATAATGAAGCACGTGTTGCGCCTTGTGCCTCAACATTTCCACTCGTTTAGAACTATTGGCCCAGCAATAGGTTAGTTTTACAACTAAAACTGTGATTCGTGTCATGGAGACCAATTATTAAAGTTCAAGACTTCTGTAACTAAGGGACTGTAGTCTGGGTTGGCTTAGAATATCTGCTCCATCCTGAATCAGACTGTGAAGGTAACCCTAACGCCAAAAATAACAATCTTTGCACACCAACATGTGCCATTTCCCATCACGTTCTCAGGACGGATGGTCATATGAATCAAACTGCAGTTCCTCAAATTATAACGCATTAAAATAGTCATCAGTTGGCAGAAGTGTTTGTTCCATAGGAGAGACGGAGAGCTATTTTTTATGAAGACTTGTGTAGCTTCGGAGAGCAGAATGTCTGACTGCAGTACATAAACAAAGTCTGTGTCAGTATTTACATATTAGACCCCTCCAATCACTTAAGGACGAGATGTAAAGTTGCTGGCATCGTGAAGCGACAACCTACATCGATGCGCTGTTTGAAGTCTTATGCACTTAAACTGTAGAATTTATCTTTAAACTGTCATGTACAGTGCGCGGCTAAATGCACAAAAAAACTAAGTTCGGTGTGCAATGGACATTGACGTGGAATAAACGCAGCATGCATATCCAACGGGTACATTGACATGTTGCTGATGCGCGGCAAATGGCGACACAATGCCATTGAAGCAGCCGTGCCTTATGCCGTGAGATAGCTAGTCGTGAATCTCCATCAGCCAATATGTTCTAACGTGATGGACAAAAACTTCGAGAAAGCCGCAAGCACAGACGACTTCAAACATCGCTTCGAGGGAGTTTGTCGCTCCAAGTCATCGGCTACTTCACATCTGGTCCGCGGGTCGTTTAGAAGGCGCATTGATCTGTGCATTCAGGGAAAAGGGCACACGTTTGAACACTTCACTAAAATGAACATTCCGTCCCCATAAGATCGATATGAACAGAGTGAAATATCTACACAACATTGCCTCCTTCCCTAATTAAAATTGGTACAAATTTTATTTGTACACAGTTGGTTTAAGTACATTAGCATCGTAGTAAAAATGATATATTTAAAAAACTTTTCTCGTTGCTGTAACTCTGTCGAAAATGGCTAAATAAACTATGTTCATATCTCTACAGAAAGAGAAACGTTTCTTGCGTTCACCTATTTAAATAAATATTCCTTTCGCCACCAATTTTGTAAGTTACACAGAGAAGCGCCTTACCTGAAACACCCCGCCTAAAGCACTTATAGTCTCCACATAACTGTAAATCAACGTTTAAAATGTCTCCTAGTCTGGTTGTATCTGAACAAAAAAAGGAAACTTTACCTAACTATTTCTTTGTTACATCCTATGGTATCAAGGGACCTATAATACTCGTATACGCAACGCACAATTCCATGTTTCACTTACGAAAAAAAGAAGCAGTTTCTTCTAATTTCTGTTGGGCGAAAAGCGGTCTTTAGTCTCTTCTCATAAACTATATCCATAAGGAGATTCCGGTGCTGGTTGACAGAAGAGGTGAGTTGGAATACATTGTTCCATTGCTATAAGGGCTTAGCGCTAATATCATCACGGTTAAAAAGTCTAAAGACGCTGTACCTTTCACTGTAATCTCAGTGAGTTGAGGACTGCCACTGGGCGACGCACCGCAAGTTTCCTAATTTCCACCCGTCTAAGTGTTTTCTTTTACTTCAAGTTTTTGTTTTTCGGTCAAGCTCTTGAAAACGTCGGGACGTCTTAAACAGTTGTGATTGGTAGAAGTCTTCATCATCTTCACTCGAAGCTCGCGTACCGATCTCACATGTTTCCCCCAAATGCTTCTGTCCTCTAATGCTTCTTGAAAATTATTTACGCCCATCGTTTGACACATTGTTTTATTTCATTTACCCATGTTCTCATAGGTCTCCTCCTTGCACTATGATCAAATGACTTCTCAATGAATATTCTTGAAACCACTTGATCCTCTCTTATTCTCATCAAATGGCCTGTCCGTTGAAGTCTTAGGGAATTTATTACACTCATTACTGTTGCTTGTTGTGATAGCATGTAGATTTGTGTGTTGTCTTTCCTTCCAGCTTTTATGATTCCTTATCACGGTATGGACCAAAGATTTTCATGTAAGGTCTGTTTTCAAATACTTTTAACTACTGTACTTAAGTTTTAGTTAAACTTCGCGTTTATAATCCATAGATCAGTACTGCTGTGATAATTGTGTTATACAGTTCCATTTTAGTTTTCTTTCTCAGTGGTTTCGATCCTAGACGTTTTTGTTTGAAGTAGTGGGCTGTATTAGCATTTTGTAGAGTCTTTTTCACTGATACTGGCCTGATTTTGCTCGTTTATAATTGCGCCAGAAAATTGGAGCTGTTCAACGCGTTCTAACTCATGTTTGCTGATTATTAGATACGATTGGCTGACTTATTTACCTCTACATCTTTGAACTGTCATGTATTTTGTTTCCTGATCGTTTGCTTGTAGGCCAAATTTGGATGCTTCTTCTACGAGCTTCTCAAATAACAGTCTAATCTCTATTTTACTTTTTCCCATGAGCACTATATCATATGCACACGGTAGATGTGTCAATAATAATTGTATCCAAGTACTGAATTGCTTCATAAAACTTTTATGCAACAGTGAGACAGTTCTGTTGGAGGGAGTTGGCAACTTAGTTTTGGGTCATGTTCGCACAGAGCATGTGAAGTATTCCAATTTACCCCTCACTCATATTTTTTGTACGTAGGTAACTGTTGTCGTATTTGTAACTACATTGCGCACCAAAATTAAAGGATACTTACTTCGAAACCCAGTAATTGTGTCTGAAATTTGGTTTAAAGGTGCCTACAATTTTCCTCTGTAATGATACAAATGCTTGGTGCACTGCGACTTCACCCTCCGGCTCGGAGACGCTTCAAACAGCAAGACGTCGACACATGCGAAAAAAAGGCCACAGCTCAGAAGTTCATGACATCTGTAAGGTGGGCTGATGCTGTCGCCTTGGCACCAAAATTCATCACAGTTATGTTCAACGCCACCGTGGACGTGATACACGATGGGAAGGTCGTCACATCCCCTCTTACCCACATTCCACCCCTTCTTTTGACGCCTCTGCGATGGAGGTCAGAACCGCGACACCCAAGCGGTGAAATCGTGGAGTTTTCTTATGGGTGGCCATTCCGCATCGACACGAAGAGACCACAGAGGGTGGCATACAGAGCTTCAATGAAACCAATCCTTTCCCTGGGAAGTTGATTTCCATACATTTCGAGGTCGGAGGTGACATTTCGCAGTGGGATGAGCAACAGGACAACGTTCTTGACAAATCTGGTCACTGCTGACACCTCCTGGGCGTTTCAATCCTACACTATGGACAATGCGGTGCCGCACCCACGCTGAACCTGATCTCACCCTTTTGGAGTGTAGCGCGACAGCAATTTTTTGCTGCCCATACCGTGTGGAACTACTACAGACCCTTTAAAGCCATTAGACTAAATGCGAACGTGACGCAAAGCAGAAAAGTGTTTTTATGTTTCTTCTTCGTTCCTTTCTTGGCGCCCTGTTGTAGCGTGGTCACGGGAGGGCTCGGCATTCTCACATGCATGAGTAAGATGTCCCTCTAAGACCATCCAGTTCGGCAACATTGTTGAGAAGACTGAAAATGTTCCTGTCACAAGCTTCGACACCAATTCAGTCTCGCGGCTGCTCTAGGTCCTGATGGTAGACAGAATCCACCTAAAGTAGTGTTAATGTTGAAGGGCTATGCCTACAGCTCTACACTCTTTACTGCATAGCTTGATGTGAATAGAGAGCTTTCAGGCGTGTCAAAAGGCTTTCGATGACACAGTATCATTCTTTTTCTTATCTTGCGGAAATCATTCAGGAATTCATCTCAAGTGGTTCCTTCTCAATCATAAATAATAAATATACTTAATTCTTAAAACTAATTTGGTTGGTTGGTTGTTTGGGGGAAGAGACCAAACAGCGAGGTTATCGGTCTCATAGGGTTAGGGAAGGATAGGGAAGGAAGTCGGCCGTGCCCTTTCAAAGGAACCATCCCGGCATTTGCCTGGAGCGATTTAGGGAAATCACGGAAAACCTAAATCAGGATGGCCGGACGCGGGATTGAACCGTCGTCCTTCCGAATGCGAGTCCAGTGTGCTAACCACTGCGCCACCTCGCTCGGTAAAACTAATTTCATTTTGTATGCATTCGCTATGAGTTCGACTCATGTTACCTCGAACGCGTGAATAATCTAGGACACGATATACATGCTACAGACTTTATTGAGGGAAGAACTAAATATCGACAAAATTCACTTACAGAATACGTCAAAACATATAACTATCTAGTGAAAGGGGTTCTTTTCAAAGCTTTCGTGTGACATGCTTTGGAATAGTTTGCAAATGTTTGGAACAACAGTAAAGTCCAATCAACATATAAAATTGAAATATATGTCTGCTAATGTGTTTGCCACATTCTCTTATGAATTGAAGGCATATACGAGTGCTATTCGGAAAGTAAGGAACGATAGGTCGCGAAATGGAAATCACAGTGAAACTCAAAAATGTTTTATTTGCAACAGTTAGCTACAACTTCGAGCTACTTATCTCCATAGTCGCCGAACCGACTTAGTCGTTTGTCATAGCGTTGTACCAACTTTCCAATACCCTCGTTATAGAAGGCAGCCGCCAGTGCTTTCCTCTAATTCTCTACCCTGGCCTACAGCTGGTTGTCCGTGCCAAAATTTTGTCTTCATAGCCAGCGGTTCATGTGAGCGAAGATGAAACTCAGAGGAAACAATTACGGGCTGTATTGTGGGTAATCAAACATTTCCAATTGAAAACGATGCAGGAGCTTCTTCATTGCCCCTGCAGAATGCGGCTGAGAATTGTCTTGAAGAAGAGCCCTCACGACAGTCATGTAATGTTGGCTGCATAGCTTCAGGCGAAATTTCTCACCCTCGTACTTGTCGGGAGACACTATTGTTCCAGGTATCTTTATGTGCTCCCTGTGTGCTCAGAACTATAAAGAACGACGTAACGCGATGGACGGTCATACTAGAGACACTGCCCAACACACCTGCGCAAAAGTTTCGGAATTTCACTGTGGTTTCCATTTCGCGAACGATCGTTCCTTACTTTCCGAATAACCCTCGTATACCGAGCGTGGTGGCGCCATTGTCAGTGCACTGGATTTGTATTCTGGAGGACGACGGATCAAATCAGGGTCCTACCGTCGAGATTTACATTTTCTACGATTTTTCCTATTTCGCTCTAGGCAAACGCCAGGATGGTTCCCCGGAAAGGTCACAGCCGATTTGCTTCCGCATCATTCCGGGTATGTGCTCCTTCTCTAATGACCCCAATATCGACGGGACGTTAAACCCTAATCTTCCTTTCTGGAGGAACTATATGCCAAAGGAATATACCGAAACTTGATCGTCGGTCAGGAATACATTATTTACCAAGCACAAAATTACTGGTAAGTTTGACGTAGTTTCAAGAAATTATTTCTAAATATTCAACTGTTAACTATTACGTAGACTTCATATAACTGTCTTAAAGATCAGGCAAAACACACAAGGAGTAGCTATATGTATGTGTGAGGAGAAAATTAGAACTAGTATGCCTAAACAGTAGCCTACGAAATACAGCTGTGTGGTTTGACCTGTGCATTAATGCCATACTTATTGTCTTACTGACCTATTAGTTACAGCGCTGATGTCAGATATATTTCAAGGGGAGGCCACGACGTTCGGATCACGGATTTACTTCAGACTTTGTACACGTTTATTAGTATTTGGAAATTTGCGGTGAGGTCTTATGGGACCAAACTGCTGAGATCATCGGTCCCTAAGCTTATTCGCTACTTAAGCTAACTTAAACTAACTTACGGTAAGGACAACACACACACCCATGCCTGAGGGAGGACTCGAACCTCCGACGGGGGGAGCCGCGCGGACCGTGACAAGGCTCCTGAGACCGCGCGGCTACTCCGCGCGGCCACGTTTATTAGTCTATTAGGGCAACATAATGTGCAACTAGTAATGCGTACTACTTATACGATTTCGAGAAAATCACAAGAGAAGTTTAACGCGTCAGTAGTGTACCGGTGCGTTGCGGCCCTCAGCACAAGATGTCGGCGCACATGTGGTTACCGATCAAGCTGCTCGATCAGGTCCCGCTCATGTTCTTTTTTTTATTTATATTTTCTCAGCACTAATCACATTATTCCATAGATATTATATTTGAAAGTTAATATGATGAAAAAGACACTGGTATTGGAATGAACTTTAATTGAATTTCCAATGTTACTTCTTAATTTGCTAATTTTTATTATCGCAACAATATTATATTTTAACTGTCGGCAAGTAAACGACCAAGCGCATGAAGTTTTCCTGAAAATGGATGCCTCTCGTGATTTCCGAAACCCTTATACCTGCAATCGGGTAAGGTACCGAGAACTGCTTTGTACCTGGACGCTTCGATTCTGCAGACAACGCTTTCAAGGACGAGGGACAGCCTTGGAAAGCCAAAATCTAAGGTCGATTAATAAAGGTGTGAATAACTTTATTGAATAACACAAATAGTTACAATACGACAGAATATGAGGGCAATGTACGATTAATCGTCGGATGTGCATTCGACATTAGAAGTTGCAAGATGATATTTTTCATACAAACACGGAAAACATAAATTCAAATGGGATATACCACATCGCATGAATACAGTTTATCCGGATGCACAAGAGATTTTCAGAGTCTCTGAGGAAAAACAAAGCTCATTGGCATCTTGAAAAATTTCTCTTTCTTCCGACAATCAGGATACAAACCGCGCGTAACGCAATATTTTCGTAAGTTTCGGTGCCGAAAGTCGGCAATCTAAACAATATCTTCACGGGAAGCAATGTCTCGTTCGTTGTCAATCAAATATGAACAAGTCTGAAGGCGTTTAATCAAATTTTTAACTGCTCTATAGCTATAAAAGTCGCATAATATTTGTTGTAATAAGAAATAGTAAACAACGTAATAATATATAAAGTCTATAAACGTTCATGTAAATACACGTGTCTTTTCATCACGTTATCTTTCAAATGCAATATGTACGAAATAATATGACTAGTGCTGAAAAAAAAAATTAAAAAAGAAAAAGATGAACGGGACTTGATCCACCGATTAGGGAGCTTGAACGCTAACAACATGGCCGCCGCCGGCTCGTGCGCAGGGTCGCAACGCACCGACACATCATTGACGCGTAAAACTTCTCTTGCGATTTTCTCGAATTCGCCTACGCCTTACCACTTGCATGTTATGTTTTCTTAATAATCTAATGTGCAAATTTTGAATGAACATCGTGATCGAAACATCGTGACCTCCCCTCGTTAGCCGTAAAGAGGAACAGAGGGGAGTTGTAACATCCGCCACCAGCAACTTGTCTCAATGCGCATGCGTCATTCCCGGTCATGCTCCTTGACAGGCACGCACCTGTTGCTAGTATTGATTTGCCGGCATCCCCACGCGCAAGGCACAGGCGTGAATGTATCAGGGCTGTAGAACAGTGAAGGAGGTCCATTACTTCAACTACCTTCTACATACTCATGTCTGTCTGTCCTCGGACCGCCTCTTCGCGCCAATTCGGAACGCCCGTTTCTTTGTACGAGACACAGTTACGCGTATCTGTTGCTAGTATTGATTTGCGAACATCCCCCACGCGCAAGGCACAGGCGTGGATGTATCAGGGCTGTAGGACAGAGATGGAGGTCGATTATTTCAACTACCTCCTACATGTTCATGTCTACCTGCCCTCTGCCCGCCTTTTCGCGGCATTTCGAAACGCCCATTTCTTCGTACGAGGCTTATAAATCACTTCTTTCTGATCACTGAGTCAACATTTCTCATTTTCTTCAGGGCATGTTTATCATTCTCATAGTTTTATATCATTCCATAACTGTACTAACAATATAACTTTCTTTGGCGAATTATGTATGTATTAGCCGATAGCTGTACATGCGGGGGAAAAAATTTTGTTCCAATGGCTTGCACTTTTTCAATTCGTAATAAATTGGCTCAAAAATGGCTCTGAGCACTATAGAACTTAACTTCTGAGGTCATCAGTCCCCTAGAACTTAGAACTACTTAAACCTAACTAACCTAAGGACATCACACACATCAACGCCCGAGGCAGGATTCGAACCTGCGTCCGTAGCGGTCGCGCGGTTCCAGGCTGTAGCGCCTAGAACCGCTCGACCACCCCGGCCGGCGTAATAAATTCCATTTGGTGTTAAGATATGAAGGAAAGTATGTTTTCTTCACACGTGCGTAGAAAATCTGACATTTCACATGGCAAACCGTTTCCTTTTACAAACTATTTATTTTTCGGTGGGGGGGGGGGGGGGGATGTGTCTTGCGTGGTACACGTTAGTGGACGCCGATGGCAAAATATAACTTCATCAGAAAGCACATTAGGTGATGTCTCCCACTACTCAACAGAGAACCATTCAGGGTGGTGGGAAAGGTTTTCTCTTATGGTGGGTGATAGAGACTGTGATATTTCTTGCACAACTTTCCATCTGCGAACCCGCTCTCCACTCAAATATATTTGGCGCAAAACTCATTTCACGTATGCACAATTAGTAAATAAAATATATTTACAGCAATAATGATCTTCTTAGGTTTTTCTGTTGTGTGCAAACTGACAACGTAATGTGTGGAAATTATCGAAAAGAATAGGTATCCAGGACCATATAGGAAAATTAGGTTGCTGCCTAGGGTGGCGAAATCTGATAAAGATGAAAAAGGAGTGGGGGGGTAAGGGTAGGGAAGAAGCAACAAATTTTGGGAGCGACAAATTTGAGGCTGAAGTACAGAAGATATTAACAAGTTGCACTTTCTGACTATTGACATTGTTAGTGTCACCGTCTTCTGACCAGCATAGCATAAAAACATTACTCTTGCAACGATGCACAGCAGTGACGGTACGTCGGTTAAGAAAGAGCCTGTGACAACTGGTACCCTCTTACTGGGTCGTTGTTACGACAAAATGCATCTTCTATTGCATCTCATTTTATGAAAAAAAAACAATATTCTAAGGGGGAAAAGGCTGCCTCATCACGTACATAAATGCTAGAAGAGACATTATTGTAACATTTATTTCTTTTGTGCCACGTGCTCTCCATCATGCGTTCTTCTTCTGCTGAAACTTGTACAGTCCAGCTATAATGCTGTTTCTACAAGTTTGATGACACATACGTCGATAGTAACAAAAGACTTGTAGTTTAGAGAAAGATTGTAGTGATTTTATATAGAGAAAGATTTATAATTATTTTATCTCATTCGCTTAATCATAAATTAGTAACTCGTTATTGATGGTTTTCTGTTGCAATATCACACTGTGTAGTATAACTAAACTTTTCTGTAAAACGTAAGTTCATGTGTTCAAATCGAATTTTTTCAGACACGAGGTCCATCGAATTCCACTTCGTAAAAACATGCAGTCTAAAAGCAGCTTGCGATACCTTTACTGTAATCACTATAGAACTTACATCTTAGTTTGCGTGTAAAATAGTACTAATGACATAAATGTAGAAATAAAATTAGCGGAAAAGACGCCACTGCCGTTTTACGTGGCAGCACAGGGCGAGTAATTATTATTATTATTATTATTATTACTATTATTAATAGTAGTAGTAGTAGCTGTATTAATACTACTAGTGTTATTATAGTTTTTGGAGTTCCCTTAGTTCTGACACCTCATTCATTTCTTACCGCTCTTCAGTTACTCTATCTACAATTACAGCTCGTCAATTAATATGTTCATGTATTGTAACTGTTTATTATTCGTATAAACATTATATATAATTTTTTTTCTTTGACTTGCAGTGTATCCTGTTACCTGATATTCAATAACAGGTCTATTTTGTGTTTATAGTAACATACATATAGCCACATTCAATTCAGTTTCAAGGAAGCTGTAGATACAAACAAAGTAAAATACTACCATTGTTACCGGAATTAATGCGATCGTCACCACTAGTAATACTACTACTATGTTATTATTTCTTCTAATAGATGATGGAGAACCACAGGTAAATGTCTACCCATACCATTATAAAGTGATCATTATTAGTATTCAGTAGTTTTCGCATTATAAATTGCTGACAGTCACTCAGTGACACCCCAGCTTGGAGGTTCACTTCTATCTCTCTGATCATTACAGGAACTTTGTCAGACAACTTGAATTCTTTGTTCAAGTCTTTGTGGGAAACAATCTCTCTCTGAACGTTTTTCCCTGTGCTCTGTTTTATTTATTTATTTATTAAACGTGCCCCTTGCAGTGCAAAATTATATTTATGAAAGTTAAAATAAACAGAATTTGAGATCAACAAGGGTCATAGAACCCACCTGTCTGTAGACTGTTGAATATTTTTGTTGAAATTAACTTACTGTCGATGATGACACCCATGTATTTTAGACGATCCATCTACTGAAGTTCTTTATTTTAAAGCAGGGGTGCTCAACCTATCTAATCTTGAGATCTACTACATGCAATTCAGTCCATTTAAATATCTACAGCAATACTGTAGCCAAAATTAATCAATTTAATTACACAAAATGCACGAATGGCAATTTTCTCTACACCAAACGTTTTAGGTCTGCCGCTCAATTTTCGAAATACTACATACGTGAAAAATAATTAAAGCATCCGCCATCAGAAGCGTTGGAAAAAGTTTAGTGAGATACTTGGATTTCCATATCATTTACAAATTTATTGTATTCTGGTGAATAATTTGTCAGGTCAGTTTATTACTACATTCAGATTTCACAGGGTTCATCTCTGATGACGTTGCATCACGTAGATAAGTTGATCCAAAAACGTTGAAATTGTTAGGGTAGGTTTTTACACTCACTAATTTCGAAAAGTTTTTTTATTGCATTGTAACTTTAAGGAAATGTCATTTTGAAATCTAATTGTTTCCTCTTCAAGTTGACTCTTACTACAAGTGAAAAGAGTACTCATTTTTCATGACGTATCTTCCACGTCCACTTTTTGGAAAGACTGAGCTTTGAAACCTAGAACAGATTCCATTGCCTTGCAATCTCGAAATCAATTTTCAAACTCTGTCTTCAGAGCTGCCACGTTGGCTGTATAGTTCTTTGCAGCTTCTTGATCTAATGATGTTTGTTGGTCCAACACTTCTGAGTGTATTTGAAGAAAGTGTTTCACACTTAATTACTGTAACTGTGCTATCCAAAGGTCAAGTTTTTGCATAAAACAGTTTGCGCAAGATATAAGAGTTATGTCAGTTTTTCTTTTTTTTCGTTTTGCAGACCACTTGCTTAAAGAAGGCCATAGTTATAAGGTGAAATATGAAGTGTTACGTCACATCCATAAGGGAAGTAAGATGAGCTATCTCGAAATAATGGAAATTAATAAACGTATGTCCATCAACCTAAGTTTAGCGCTGAATCACCAGATACAGTTCCTTTACTCGCAACTTCTAACTGCAGATATTTCTCATAATCCTATCTAGGCCATGTTGTAAAGTACCCCTATTACTCGTATGCCCTTTTTTTCCTTTATTTCAGGTACTATAATTTCTCTTGTTGTGTTGAAAAAGTTTAGTGTGTATATTACAGCTGCTTCACTTAATTGCTTAATCTCACTAGCATGTCTTATTCGTTTGTAACTTAGGACTTATCTAAGACAAGGTTATTTTGTTCAGCCACACATTTGGAACATGTCATCAAAGTTTATTGTTCCATTTATTTTCTTCTGTGAACAATTGTTATAATTTGTATATAGTTCATTAGTTATGTATCACATACTTTATCTTAGTTAGAAACCTTAAATCGCTCTTACACTGAAATAATCCCTCTTGTTTTATCCCTAAATGTGACATTAACATTTATAATCTCTGGAAATTGAGATACTCTGCAGACGCACTAGTGTAAAATCTTTACAAAATTTCATTGCACCACATACTTATCTCTGTACCTGATGATGGCGTAACAGCCGGAAACCGACTTGTGAAATACACAATAAATTTGGCATACTATTATACTAGTATTGCGTGTGTTTTCGTTCATAATGTTTTTCCTTAAAGTTCTTTGTTTAATTCATTTATTTTAACTATCATCTCAGTCACAACTGCCAGATCCAACAACCAGGTCAAATCACACAGTTGTGAATAACGTTCCTCTCTTTCAAAGATTTTGGCATTTGCAGTGTCTGTGTTATAAGGTGTACTATGCAATGTTATTCAGATATGCATGCATATCTGAAGGAAACTGCATAGTACATCATATAATACAGACACCTCACATACTATTGCATGCGTAGACAGGCCGCGACAATAATAATGAAAGTCTCCCACTGTGCAGGAATCGCAGCAACTGTGGAAATGCAGGACGAAGACACACAGTGGCACATCGAAGTTTGAATCAAATCCAGGTTCGGATCGCCGTGTGGCACAAATTTTCATTGGCAGTAATCCATTGTGTTGCTGGAGTCTAATAGTATTCGCAATTGAGAATACATTTAATTCATTTCACAATGCTGTAATTCGCCTGCTCCTTAAGACGTGCATGCATTTATGAAGAACAATGCATAGTACATCGTATAACACACACGCTATAAATACAGTTTCACTCCTAGACAAACGCGCGACAATAATACTGAATGTCTCTCCCTGTGCGGGAATCACAGCACCCGTGCGTGTGCAAGACATAGGCAGACAGTGACATGTGGAAATCTGGGTCAGTTCTGGAGGCGTGCAGGGGTAGCCCATGTGGGCTAAGTGGCCGTCTTACTTCCCCCATAGCGGTGTGTCAAGGCGTCCTTCAAGGGAGTCCATTATCTATGTCGCTCTACGTGCTGTTTCTGGAACCCTTATTGCAATCTATAGCTCCTCGTTTGGGTGGCTGGTCGCTGTTGGGAGAAAGGTTTACCGTTCGTGCATATGCTGATGACGTTATGGTTCTTCTCCCTACGCATGATGATATACCACTGTTGAAGGAAATTTTGGATGCCTTTTGTCGTCTTACGGGAGCGCGGGCTAATGACAAGAAATGGCGCTTACTCAGTATGTGAGGATTTGACGCTGTTGAAAATCCATGGGATTTGAAGGTCACTCGATATCGATCGTTAGGTGTTATAATTGACAGTTATCCGCTAAAGATGGCTACGATAAACTGGAAGTCTGTCACGGATAAGATTCAGGGAGCAATCATTGAACACGAGCGTCGCTGCCTCTAACTTCTTCATACGGTCCGAGTCATGGGAACATATGTGTTAAGTAAGGCTTATTTTATTGCACAAATCTTTCAACTTCCTGCGATGATGTACGCAAGTTGCAAAGTTTAACTGGCAGGTTTATCTGGCGCAACTCTATATTTCGCGTGCGTTATAGGGTAACAGTGCGTCCCCGTCTGCTGGGAGGTTTGGGCCTCCCTGACATTCAGGTTAAGGCTTTTGCCTCATTCATCCGTCGCACCGTTTTAACATGTCAACACGCCCCTGGTCACTTACAGCTCGCTTTCATGACTGTATCCGACCGGCGAGTTTAACACCTCCAGTAGATACTGGTAGGATTGGTTATAAACTACGGCACGTTAAGGAATTTTTTCTTGAACCCAGTTATGTAGGAGTAAATATCCTTTCCCAAGTGAATGTCTCCCTAAAAATGCTGTTAAGCCGCTGGACAATTCCACATACTATTCCCTGTGTGGCAGCCCTGTCGCCAGAAGCGAAATGGAAGATTGTTTGGTCTAACGTTAGCCTCCCGATTTTCCCGATGGAAGGGGCGTCGTCGTGGTGCCAAGTTGTTCATGATATTGTACCTACCAACGTGCGACTTTTTCGTATTGGTCTCAATGAGACGAATCGTTGCAATCGTTGCCGTGAAACTGATACATTATATCATTGGTTGGTCCCCTGCGACCATGACCATTGCACATGGCTTCGCCGACAACTGGCTTTTCTCCTCAGGACGTCGGAGGCGGCTATCTCGGGTAAGATTCTCGTGCGTCCCGATTCAACCTTCTTTCCCCGATCGAAGAACAATGCCATCATGTGGCTTGTTGGACATTATGTCCACTACGTGATGGTGAGTGGATATGACGCAGATCCGTGTGCCTTTTCCCAATATATGGCCACAGCCCATTGGACGTGGCTCGGGATGCCCCGTTATCGTGAGCTTTTTTGTAATATGCTGTATCTTGTTTTTCATCGACAAGGAGTATGATGAGTTGACATCCCCCCTTTTTTGTGGGCACTTGTTTGGATTTAGATGTTCCACGATGTAGAAGTGATGGAGGAAAGAAAGTGTGGGCATGTTAAAATTAACGCCGTATTCCTTCACATACCTTTTTCTGAATTAACCCTTTTGTTTTTGTCAAAATTACTTCTTTTGTTTTATTTTAATTTATTGCCTTAAATTAGTGCTTTGGAGGGGGGGGGGAAAGTGGCAAACGTTGGTGCCTATGGATCACAGGGTCCCTGGTTCGATTCTCGGCCAAGTTGGGGATTTTTTTCAGCACGTAAAAAAAAAAGAAGTGGTTAGCGTTCGTGCTCGGCAATACAAAGGTGTACAAAGCGACGATTCGACTGCCACTCCAACATAATTTTTATTCTGTATTTTTATCTTCAACGGTCATATTATTTAACGTATATGACATATGAGAGGAAATATTATTTTAAAAAAACCACTTGTATTTGCGCATACTTTTAGTGAATTTCATGTTACTAAAAAAACTGTGTTAAGGTGACCACGCGTTATAAGCGGGGAATCCGGGTTCGAGTCCCAGTCTGGCACAAATTTTAGCCGGTACTAATCCATTGTACAGCTACTGTTTGATCGTATTCGCAACTGCAAATATATTTAACTGACAAAAGATTTTATCGCTGGCAGAAGGTCTCTAAATCGTTTAGGACCATACCTCTACTGAGCCATCGAACTTCGGTATGCATTAGCACGTCTCCATACTGGCTATCCACTTCTTCTAATAGCCCTCTAAACTTTCTTCTCTGCAGTGATTGAAAGCAAACTGAACTCACGATTACTATGACATTACTCACAACATATGCCATTTTAAAATATGTCCACAAAGCACTTGCAAATGCACAATACAATAATACTTAAAGGAAGGCTGGAAAGAGTCGTCGTTTGGTGTTTGCCTGACATGCAATGTGCTCCATTGGCAGTAACAGATGAAAGTTTCTCAACTGGCAAATCATATTCAGAAATGAAGCATTTGAAGACTTCTTTTATACTGAAATACGAAAATTTCAAGCTTACAAAAATTATAACTTGAGGTGAATCGACTCCAACTACTGACTCGTCTGTCTGCAATAAGAAATACAAGCAGGATTGCGAATTCGTTGTGAGTTGACGTTTTATATTTTTTGCCATTAATTCAACTTTTCCTGTTATAGTAGATGTTGAAAGAGGCATGTCTCTGATGGCTGATATTATATCTGATTTTTTTTTAATATTGAAAACAAGACTCCCTAGCTGCCACAAAACACTCCTTAACAACTGTCCCATCGTCAAATGGTCCTGCATGTTTCGTCAGTATTAGTGATACACGAAATGATGCTATGTTTGATGAAAGACTTTTTTGTACAGGCATTACAAAAACACCACCCCTCTGATTGTAATTTACTTTTAAGATTAGAAAGTCTCTTTCCCCTCAGCTCACTAACAACAGCGGCTTCTGATTCAAACTTTCCTAAAACAGCGCTCAATATTTACCTTTTTAGGTATGGCTAAAATAGCATTACATACCGAACATATACACTTATCTTCATGCAAAAAAAATAGTTCAAATGGATCTAAGCACTATGGGACTTAACATCTGAGGTTATCAGTCCCCTAGACTTAGAACTACTGAAACCTAACTAACCTAAGGACATCACACACATCCATGCCCGAGGCAGGATTCGAACCTGTGACCGTAGCAGCAGCGTGGTTCCAGACTGAAGCGCCTACAACCGCTCGGTCACAGCGGCGGGCTATCTTCATGCAATGTAACAGAAAACTGTTCTTCCCGCTCCACCATAGAAATGGTTTATTTTCTTGTGTTCAGCTGCACTCGTTTTTCACAACTCGTTACTGAGCGAGTTCTATAATTTGGTGCTTGAACTCCGTAGTTCTGATCGGTAGCACTCGGCAGTGATCGAAAGACTTGGCGCCGCACTGTTTGGAGATGTTCATTGCCATATGTGTAGCATACTATGCGCTGGTGTTGACTATACTGTCGCTGAGCTGAGCTGTCGCTATGGTGTGTATTGTTGCGCCATTTTGATCGCGATTGTTTCGAAAATGAATGATGAGGCGGTTATCTGACGTGTCAGTATGAACAGCAATCTTAGTTTCAATAGCACAAAGTATTTAATCGATTATTACCTGCGAAGCTCGAAAACAGAGGCTCGTGTTGCCTATTGGAAGCACAGCTTGTTCCGCTTGTTCCTTCCCCCCCCCCCCTCCCCCTCACACACACACATACCGCACCTCATCCCACAACAATCCCCGCCTCACAACGCTCCACGCAATAGTTCACGAGTAATAACCTCACCATTTAGGAGGAAAGACTGTTGCTTGGCACGAGCGTTAAAGGCGGCGAAATGCAGATAGAGACTGAAAAGATGGTTACAGTATTGTCAGACTTACCATCTACAAATTCAGCGCGAAACACTAAAACATTAATTGCCAACTACAGCTCATTTAAACAGGCTTCAGTCAAAGGGTTTGAAAGATTGACTCATAAAGCCATCGCGATCCACCGAACGACTGCGATCGACGGGTTGAACACTCCTATTTGAAAGGGAAATGATAGTTTTTGATGAACCACATCGTCTTTTCCTTGTGATGAGCATAGCTTTTGATTTCTGTTCGTTGAATCGGAGTTTATTGTTATCAGCCTAAGTTGTGATTACTTGCATGGCTGTGTGGCTGTTACTCGCAGTTTCAAGAGGGTCTTTTTCTTTAGTCAGTAGAGTCAGATTGTCTGCAAACGCAGTTACGAGAGAGCTTTTTGAGTAAGACAAACTAAGTAATTAATTATATTTGAAAGACCTGGACCGCGACAAGACCCTTGCGGTCATTCTTGGTTGCTTTTCTGTCTTTTAGAAGGTTGTTGACAGGTAACGTTTCGATACTGTGGCTAAAGTAGGTCAAGTTGTACAGATTCCTGGTACATTCACATTCACGCAATGTTTTTATAACAGCAGGCCTCCAAGCTGCGTCGAAGGCTCGTTATACATCAACACTCACCATGATGACACACATATTGATTGTGAGACTGCTCACGACAAATTTTTTGAGTACCACTAAGGCATAAGTCGTGCCTGTTTGATGTATGAAACACAGCTGATTTTTATGTAGAAAATCTCTGGAATAGATTAGATGTATTATTCGGTTTATTATAAGATTTTTCCATGATCTTCGCATCTTTGTATAAAAAGACTTATTGGGAAGTTCGTGATTTCTGTACTGCTTTCTCTTCCAAGTCTGACTATATATAGTATCTTACCTGTCTTCCATAGTTACAAAAAGCATTCAGTTTGATAGCAACGTTTGTTGATTGTTGTAGGAAACTGAGGGAACGTGTTGAATATTCTAAGCAGAAATGTACTGTACCGCCATTTTCTCCTAGCGTCTCTGAGGATCCATATATTCTAGCATTTCAAACATTTCTTTATAGCAGGGATTCTCAAACTTTTTTCCGTCACGTCCCCTTTCTGAAACATAAAAATAATTTGCACCTCCCTACCCCGCCTCCGCCTTTTTTTCCTTGCTTAGTACTTCTCATACTTGGTACGAAAACGGCCCATGATTTGTAAGCTGGCCTATGATTGGGGTCTGGCGCCACTTGTCTATGTAAGATTATTGCGTGCCACCTTCCACACTCAAGAGTGCACCTCAGTTACGCACGATGATCGGGCTGTCAATTAACCCTCAGTAGAGCTCTGGGTGAGCTGGCTAACTTGACAGAACAAGTAATACTAATTCGATTGACCTACTGCCTACCTATCGAATTGATTTTCCCCTACAAAAAGGTGACAGGAGGGAAGTGTCAGGGAATAGCATATACAGATTGGATAAATGCTATAATTCATTAATAAACAACAACCTATTGACTAAATGACACTTTCTCATAAACTGTACATAAAGTTGGTTATGATTCGAATATTTTCTAGAAAATACGTTGAGATATCACATATACTGGCACTAGTACCAGAGCGCTCAGTAGGGCACTATCACACCTATGCTATCAATCTTAACGGACGAGTGGCAACTTACATCGTTGGCGCAGTGATCGAACGCTCCTCTACTGTTTGTTCTCACTACAAGGTGCTACTATGGAGGTCTACTAATTTGTGTGACGGTGGATTTGAATCTTGATCGAAATGCCTACAAGCCGGTGAAGCGTATACTACCATTTTCAGACGAAGCTGTGTCCTGCGGTGTGGCTGTGACGTGGACTGCTGCATGCTGCCGCTACCGTAGGTGACACCTGCTGATGCGCAATCCCGACTTTACCGAAAATTCTCAGTAGATGCGGACAAACAATTTTGAGAACTCAAACTCTTACGTAAAGTACACAAGAGTACAGAAAACGAGCGTCTCCTGCGACGACCCCGATAGATCTCCCCCAAACTTCTCTCCTCAGCACAACGAGCAACTTCTCTGTTTTTTCAAGAGAAGAGCCAATCGTTGCTCTGCAATAAACTTTCTACCAACCGAAACTCTTCCCGCCTTTGGTTCAAAAATGGTCCTAAGCACTATGAGACTTAACATCTGAGATTATCAGTCCCCTAGACCTAGAACTACTTAATCCTAACGACCCTAATGACATCACACACATCCATGCCCGAGGCAGGATTCGAACCTGCTACCGTAGCAGCAGTGCGGTTCCAGACTGAAGCACCTAGAACCGCCGGCGGCCCGATTCTAGTGCTGACGTGTAAGTCAAAAGGGCCGCTCACAACCTGAGCCAGAAGCGAGTGCGGGACTCTAGTGAAGCAACTTAAATCAGTTAATAAAAGCAAGTCTTCTGGTCCAGACTTTATACCAGTTAGGTTCTTTTCGGAGTATGCTGATGCATTACCTCCATACTCCACATCTGAAGTGTTGAGTGCAGTTGACAAGGGATTTCAGATCGATTCCGTATTTCTGGATTTCCGGAAGGCTTTTGGCACGGTACCACACAAGCGGCTCGTAGTGAAATTGCGTGCTTATGGAATATCGTCTCAGTTATGTGACTGGATTTGTGATTTCCTGTCAGAGAGGTCAAAGTTCGAAGCAATTGAAGGAAAGTCGTCGAGTAAAACAGAAGCGATTTCTGGCATTCCCCAAGGTAGTGTTATAGGCCCTTTGCTGTTCCTTACGATTTGGGAGACAATCTGAGCAGCCGTCTTCGGTTGTTTGCAGATGACGCTGTCGTTTATCGACTAATAAAGTTATCAGAAGATCGAATCAAATTGCAAAGCGATTTATAAAAGATGTCTGAATGGTGCGAAAAGCGGCGGTTGATCCTAAATAACGAAAAGTGTGAGGTCATCTACATGAGTGCTAAAAGGAACTAGTTAAACTTCGGTTACACGATAAATCAGTCTAATCTAAAAGCCGTAAATTCAACTAAATGCATAGGTATTACAATTACGAACAACTTAAATTGGAAGTAACACATAGGAAATGTTGTGGGGAAGGCTAACCAAAGACTGCGTTTTATCGGCAGGACAGTTAAAAGCTGCAACAGACCTACTAAAAGCCGGCCGCTCTGGCGGAGCGGTTCTAGGCGCTTCAGTCCGGAACCGTGCTGCTGCTACTGTCGCAGGTTCGAATCCTGCCTCGGGCATGGATGTGTGTGATGTCCTTAGGTTAGTTAGGTTTAAATAGTTTCAAAGTCTAGGGGACTGATGACCTCAGATGTTAAGTCCCATAGTGCTTAGAGCCATTTTTTGAGACCTACTAAGAAGACTGCCTATAATACGCTTGTCCGCCCTATTTTAGAATACTGCTGCTCGGTGAGGGATCCTAACCACATAGGACTTACGGAGTACATCGAAAAAGTTCAAAGAAAGACAGCATGTTTTGTATTATCGCGAAATATGTGAGAGAGTGTCACAGAAATGATACAGGATTTGGGCTGGACATCATTAAAAGAAAGGCGTTTTTCGTTGCGACGGAATCTTCTCACGAAATTCCAATCACCAACTTTCTCCTCGGAATGCGAAAATGTTTCGTTGACGCCGACTTACGTAGGGAGAAACCGTCACCATGCTGAAATAATTGAAATCAGAGCTCGTACGGAAAGATATAGGTGTTCATTCCTTCCGCGAACTGTACGAGATTGGAATGATAGAGAAGTGTGAAGGTGGTTCGATGAACCCTCTGCCAGGCACTTAAATGTGATTTGCAGAGTATCTATGTAGATGTAGATGTAGATATTCTGGAATGTTCTGTGCGACGCCGTGGCGCGAATAAAGGCGCCTGCTTGGCGGACATGAGTCCGACTTCCTAGGACTCGTTTCACTGTGCCTCGCCGACTCAAGTATCGTTCGCTGTCCCACTTCTTAAACCAGCGGTGGTTTTACAGCATCTGCAGTGTGAATGGAAAGCTATTTTGCGAGGCGCGAGGATTGCGGGCGTCGGAGCCTTCAAAAGAAACCGTCGGTGGATGGGGGAGTCCACAGTCCCCTTGCCACACGGCGCACATTTAGATGCCGGTGTCCACCGCCCGGCCCGGGGACGGCTGCAAGTTCGCAATGCGGCTTTGCAGCAGACGCAAGAGAAATATTTTTTTGAACAAGAGATGAATTTTCCCACTCATGCACGTGTAGATTCCTCAATCGCAAATTCTAAGCCTCCGTTCGCTGCTATTACCCTATCAGACTGACCTGATCGCGTTATGCAGATCGTAGGTTGATTTACAAAGAGACTCGATTATCGATAAATATGGCTGATAGATTGGCCTATATGGCTTTTCTACAACTTGTGGAGGAGTCAGAAGGTCTACCATCTTTCATAAACCCCCTTCTTACATCAGACGTTTTGTGAAATGTGCGTTGCACAATAAGTTAAAGTGGTGTAGTACAATTCCAGCAAATCGGCTTATAAAACAATGTGTCAGAATAAATTGTATGGGATAGAATGGTCAAATTAATTGAGAACTATTGCCAGCGAACATCTTAAACCACTAACTCCTCTCAATACTCATTCACTCATCGGTCACATACTACCTTGCATTCAGTCACCGACCGAGCAAGGTGGCGCAGTGGCCAGCACACTGGACTCGCACTCAGGAGAACGCCGGTTCAATCCCGCATCCGACCATCCTGATTTAGGTTTTCCGTGATTTCCCTGTATCGCTCCAGGCAAATGCCGCGACGGTTCCTGTGAAGGGCACGGCCGACTTCCTTCCCCGTTCTTCCCTAATCCGATGAGACCGATGACCCAGCTGTCTGGTCTCCTCCCCCAAACAACCCAACCCAACTCAGTCGCCGATTTGCACAGTAACTGCAACAGGCTGAAGGTCATGAGAATGTCACTATTTTTATAAAAAATGTTCAAATGTGTGTGAAATCTTATGGGACTTAACTGCTAAGGTCATCAGTCCCTAAGCTTTGTCACTACTTAACCTAAATTATCCTAAGGACAAACACACACACCCATGCCCGAGGGAGGACTCGAACCTCCGCCGGGACCAGCCGCACAGTCCATGACTGCAGCGCCCCTGACCGCTCGGCTAATCCCGCACGGCACTATTTTTATAACTTGGATGCTTGGATCCTAACAAATACAACATGAGTGGAACGATGAATACATTGGTGATGTGATAGTCCAGCTCGAGACATTTTATCCATACACTTTGCGACCCATAAAATTGTTGTGTGTGACAATGAAGTTAACAGATGTTTACAGGTCTACTGACATTCGTCATTGCTCGACAAGTTTGCGACATCCATACCTCATGCACACACATAAATACAGAAACAAAATAAAAAAGAAAAAGACTGAGAATATTTGAAAATTAACGAGTCAAGCAACATACAACCCAATAAACATAAAAAAACTGTCGTGTCAGCTTCATGTGAGTAAATGACAAGAAAATGAATTAATACTGTGTTCTACTAAAACACTGTTTACAGAAAGAAATTTTTACAACAAAAAATGTGTTGATTGGTGTCAGGCACAAAAAGGTATTAGTATGTTTTGTTCTCTCCTATTTTGATTGCACTGGATTTCACACGGGTACCTAACCACAGTTCACTCACATCACACGCAGAGACCCCCTTGCAGGTGGCGACGGCAGTGGCTGGACGTGGCGCAGGGCTGGCGGCGCGTGAAGTGATGCAGAAACCGGTCTGTCCCACATGTAAGCACCGTATGTGGCAGCCGTCGAGAGTGATGGGAGAGGGCCGGATGGCCCACCAGACAGCAGTGTGTTGCCGTCGGCGCTGCTGGCAGGCATGGCGCCGGCGTTGAGAGTGAGCGTGGCAGCTGTGTGGGCTCCCTTGCAGTGACGTCTCGGTTTGGCTCCCGGTCAGCGTCCTTGCGGACGCCGAGACCCCCTAGTTCCAACGTGGGTGTGACCTGACCGCAAGGCAGCCGACCTCCCCCACGACGCCACATCGCTGCATCCGCGCTGCCCTGGACCAACACCGACTCAAAGGAAGGCCTCGGCGCTTGTTCGTGACGTCACGTCAGCTAGACACGGTGAACGCAGGTCTGTTGCAGGCAGAAACGCCTGGGCGTGCTTATCACTATAAATCTCTTATTTTTGGACAAAATGTTTGGTATTGTTGTGAATTCTGCAGTTTTATTTAGATGAAAGGTTTTCTTACTATCGTAAAGCTACAAATGAAGGTCATAGTTCTGTATTACTGAATCCTGTCTAAACAAATGTAGACCAATATGAGAAGATGCTTTGCCCCATTGCAAGCTTCGGAAATTTTACATTCAAGTAACTATATTTACTTGATCCATTTTGTTATCGAAACGTACCCCAACCACCTTACAATGAACTCGTTTCTTTTATTTATTTATTTATTTTCGGTTGACATCGTCACTGGAAATGTGAACTAATTTACATGTGTAAATGTACAACTGTTGCTAGTCATTAGATTACAGTCGTTTTCAACGAAAGTAATTCTAAACAGGAAACAAAATAGCTTCATATATCGAAAATACTGCTGAGCTTAAACTTTTTTAAACATGCACATTAGAAAAGATCAATATTCCCCTCTTGCAACTGAAAGGAGAAACTTTATAAGATAAAAAAATTTTATTTGAGAAAACAAGTATCTTTCTTTTGCCTCTTCTTCTGTCCCCCACCCCCTCCCCCAACGTGTGCAATCGCAAGATATTTTATTAACATTCAGTGCTCCTCACCCGATAGTCAACCAAGATACCTAAAGAAGAGCACCAATATGTTCACAGTTTCTTGTAAAAGCAACCCGGCACAAACGTAACTTCGTTAGATTTACAAATAAGGTAAAGAAGCACGAATTCTGTTGCTGCTGGACCATGAAGTTGTTTTTTTACTTCAACCCTTAAAACAGGTGGAAATTTAAGTTCAGGAGTACACTATTTCTTAAGAAGTGTTATGAATTGCACAATTAATTGATTGCAGAAATCTCTCAGAATAATGTGTGTTGGTCAACTACCGCCAATAGTTTCACATTTTCCTGTGTCAGAGAGGGAGACACCACCATTATGAGTATGCCTCCAACAGACCTGGCGTTCGCCGTGCCTCGCTGACGTGACGTCACGAACAAGCGCCGAGGCCTTCCTTTGAGTCGGTGTTGCCTGGACACGGCGCATGCCGCAGGCGAGTGGTTGACACCGGGACCCGTCTTTTATATATAGGGGGTCGTTATCTGAAACTCAGACACACTCGTTAGCTTGTGCCTGATTGGTTGTCTCGCAGTACCAGTGTCTAGAATTCTACTCTGCGGCGCGCCCTCGAGAGTATGGATATCGCTATGGGGTGCGCTTCTCTTCTTCTATACTTCCTGGTGTCATTATCTCTCCCACCGACGCATCTGCACAGGGCGGACATGTGAAGCAAACAATAACTTCCGGCGACCCATCTACTGACGAGGGCGGGCTCCGCTTAAGGTCGCGTCCTACATGAGGGGCAGAAGCGACCGACAGGGCGCGATAGCTTCAGACAACGAAATACAACCGCAAGTGTAGTTAAAGAAGTGTCCGTGGTTGACGTCCATGGCGCTGCTTGTCCTGTGCTACAACTAGCGACGTTTGATTTCAAATGTGTGTGAATCTCGTCGCTGCAGCACGCGCCACAGTGAGAGCGACAGCTACGAGTCTTCTCGGCAAAACATTGGAGCGGAAGCGCTCGCAGCTATGATATACTTATCATCCAATTTTAAGAAAACTACTCGGTGAAAAAGTTCGATTTCCCGCATCTTACAGCTTGATATCTTCCGTCGATAAAGGTCTGGATTTATCTTCGTTATTCGTCATAGTTACTGTGCTACATGAAACTGACTATGTGGACACCATTGGAACAGGGGGTCGGCCGATGGCGACACTTTCGACTTGTTCAACATATTGGTTATTAAATAAGAAACGGATTGAGGTAAGCACAGGTACATCCCTAGTAACACCAACGCATTTTCCATAATGTGTTCTACCAAGGGATGGAGTAGTACTTTGTATCCACAAGAAACAAAATTTCATTGACTGTTGATAACTTTTATCAACAACATAATTTTTAAATACTTACTGATGAGTAAGTAGGGCCCAGAACCCGAAACTATCTTTTAGTATAATCTTAGCAATATAGCAAAGTATTTTCCATATAGTGTACTCCGAGGGAACCAGTATTTTATGACCACCACAAAAAATTTAAAAATGCCATCTTCGTTAACCATCGTTAACTTTTATTCACTGCATACTTTTTAAAGCTACATTGATGTCTAAAAGGATTTTGGACCTGAAAATCTGAATTTGACATTTGTTGTGAAAAATCACATTCGCTACTAACACGGTAGGTGTTTCAATTGTGTGAATCGTATTTGGGTGACACTCATATATTAGGCACATTTCGAGTCTGTGAACGCAGTGGAGAAGGTCTCCTGTTAAGGAAATGCCTAGTTTTCGAGCTCTAACTCCATGCATTCATGAGCAATATGTGAATTTTGCAGGCAAAGGGCCATGTTATTCCCTAACGAAAGTAGACACTACAATAGGCTGCACAGTACACAACGGAAATTGCTGTTTAAACACTAACGGAAACATTTATTTTCGTCCTTTAACATACATATATACGTACATAAATACATGCTAATTATAAGTAAAAAAGATACATGCATTCAGAATCAGAATGCGATACAACGTTTCTAAAAACATGGAGTTGTAATTGTCTACTGTAAAATGGCATTGCAATACTTACATATTCTGCTGCATCATACGATAGTGTTCATACGCGTATGAGGTCTTCTACAAAATGTTCTCGGCACAACTTTTGAGAACAGCACAAACAATTAATAACAGTACCGTCTTCACAATGTTTGATACCACAGTCAATATTTCCTAGCAATAACATTGATTCCAGTATGCTATTGAAATTTGTTACAGTTTTCTCTGTTACGTATCCACAGGTCTGCCACGCATAAATGAGCACGTTCTTGAAAACTGGTAGAGACATCTGGTGATAAAAATTTGACTCAAGTTTCATTATTAAACACACTCTACACATATAACAAAAAATAAAAATAAAAACTTTACAGTTTATTAGCTCAGAACGTAAAAGACGTACAAATCTTCTAACAGGAATATTCATTTTAATTGACACAACCAAATTATATACAAATATACCAGCACCAGAAATAATAGAGATCGTAAAGAGAAACCTCCTACACAACAAAAAAGTACTTGTCATCGAAAGTTATGAAATAATAAATTTATTTCAGCTTACTATATCTCAAAACTATTTTGAATTTGAAAACAAAAATAATACTCAATGAGACGAAGTAACTATGGGAAATTGTTTTGCAGGCATTATAGCAGACAAATTTAGTAACACGTTCCAAGAGAAATCCTTCAATTCAAATTGACCAACTCTAAACAAAGCTATCTATTATTACAGATGTATTGATGACGCACTAGGACCAGTAGACAGAGATGACCAAGACATAGAAACGGTCCATCAGCACTGAACAACTTGATTATCACCCAGATACGCATAAATACGCATATTTCAAATCACTGATTAACAGAGTTTTAAATTTACCTCTACAAAGTAATACTGTATAAGCTGAAATAAAAACACTATAATACATAGGGCAAGAAATGACTTCAATCACAAAATGGTGTTAAGATTATATGAACAGCATACAGAACCAGAAACAGATGGTATACATAAAGAAATAACACTAAAACCACAAAAATACACAAATAAACGTATTTATGTTACAGTCCCATACATAGAGCAAAGGTCGGAAAAGATGAACAACTTGTTTAAGGAAACAAAAATAAAAATAATATTTCTTACGAATAACAACTTGAAGGCCAAAATACGATCAACAAAAAATATCATCTCCACTTTTTAAAATCCGGCCGTCTACAAACATACTTGTGACGACTGGAATAAATTTTATATCGGAGAAATAGAAAGGAATTTCGGAATCAGATTTAAAGAACTGTGAAAATAACCAATCCACATTTTACGTGCATTTAAATGCCAAGAACATAAAGAAGAGAATATTGAAAATGCCATAAAAATTCAACATAAAATACGTTTCGAATACTAGGTATGTTCTTTACAAGGGACTACCACCACTGCAGTCAGCGACACGCCACGAGCCCAGTATGTATGTTTCATGCATGCATGTCTTCTCTTCATCTTGTCGCTGGTGTGGGGTGGGGGGGGGGGGGGTACTGTGAGCGTCGTTGGCATCCAACAGTGACCACCTATTTGCGCATGTGTAATTACTATTCCTGGCCTGATAAATGTCGACGCCGTCGCACGAATATCATGAGTCACCTCCTGGCAGCAGTGACGAAAGCAGTTATCAACGCCTGATGATTTCGAACAATTATTGCGACGTAATGTTGTGATACTTGCTCAGTGTTATCGAGCGGCAAACCAGGAAGGTTTATTTGCAACAGATCCGTTGGTAAAGCCTGAAGAGTCACAATATTTTTGTATATTGCAGTTAACACCCCACCTTCTATGGCATATAACCTGTCTTTTCGATATATGTTCCATGCGTCGTTAAATATTTCGTGACTTTCTACTTCGGGGTTTTATCCAACTCTGGATTTTCATTATAATTTGAGCGCAACAGCTTTGCTGGAGTGCGGTAAATTCAGGAACTGTGTTAGGAATGCCTTGGCAATTTACTGTTTAAATTGTGGCATTGGAAGTGTCCTTACTCTGTACATGATTTGATTTCACTCTCTGTGTATCGACTGGTGAGCGTCCAAGATGCTACTCCAGGCGGGTGTAAAAATGAATGTGCGCAACGGAAAATACTGAATGAGAAAATGAAGATTTCGCCGTGTCCGACTACCCTCTGAAGCAGATCTCAGGATCTCTTAATGGTGATGTTATTTACTTTTTGTTGCTCTTTAACATATAAATTACATAAATGAATTATTACTGGAACTAGTAACTACAAAATGATAAATGTTGATTCTGCTTATACATTTATTGTAGATTAAAACCCCTTTTATATATTACAAATGTCTATAAATCAATGTCCAATGGACATAAAGAGACAGCCGGCCGGGTGGCCGAGCGGTTCTTGACGCTACAGTCTGGAACCGCGCAACAGCTACGGTCGCAGGTTCGAATCTTGCCTCGGGCATGGATGTGTGTTAGGTTTAAGTAGTTCTAAGTTCTAGGGGGCTGATGACCTCAGAAGTTAAGTCCGATAGTGCTCAGAGCCATTTTAACCATAAAGAGACACAAATGAATTTCGTAACTAATATTACTGATCAGTTGCCCAAATCTGTTCTTTTTTATGGCTACGCGATCCAATATAAATAACGCGAGATGACTGACATCATCAACGTACCAAACACTAGAAGAAAATACTTTCAAAGATGATCCACAGTGGTGTGCAGCCTCATTGGAAATAAAACTTACGTGATCACAGCTGTTTAGCTTTATAGCCCTAATAAGCTGAAGCAATTAGCAATATCACCGTATGTACTTTGTCCGGTGAGTCCGAGTGACGGTTCTCGTACACGTCTGCGACGGTGGAAGAACTCCAGCCACAAAATAAAAAACTCTTTCGAACATTAGGACGGCAGAAGCCGGTCCTCTGACTAATGTGATCTAATACTGTCTTCTCCGCTCTGTGTTCTACAGACAAGAAACGCGAGCTCCCAGCCACAAGGACAGAATTCAGATAACGTCTCTACGTCAGCATAGTAAGAGGAAGTGCTCTCAATCACTGAACGCTGCATACTCAACGACGACTCCCTACCCGCAGGCAGTCCAAAATCGTATAAGTTCGCAACTGTACAGTGCCTAACCGTTCCAACTGTACTAACAAAAGCTGATACTAAGCGACCGTCAAACATGGGCGCTCAAAACGGAAGACCTATTCTCTCCACCGCTGACTTCCCAGCAAAGCTCGGCTCCCCTCCCTCGTAACTGCAGAAGGTGAATCATATTCTCGAAACCACGACATATTCTCCCTCTCTACAGATTCTTCCGAACGCCGGCAACCATATTTTAGTCTTTTGTCGTCCAGCTCGGAAAGTTTGCGAGGAAATACCTATCCACATTAATTAGGAATTCATACAATGGCACGCTTCTCAGAGTAAAAATCCTGGGAAATAACCCAGCCTGCGTTATTTACGAAGTAACGCTTCCTTCTTCGTCTCTGAGCTGCGTCCAAGATTTTTAGAGTTTCCGGTTATCCTACCGGCCCAGCTACAACACCGGCCAGCAGCCACTCTATTGTGCTTCAGCGCTCAGGTGCCGCGACCTTCCAGTTAGGGCTACTTCCTGTGTTAAACAGGACCAACATACCTGTGGGGGCTTCTCCACCGAGGGCCTGCCATTTCATTTCCACTGGCGTTCCAACCTCTACTAGTATAGGCAATCATTCATTACGCCATTTTGCCGGCCGAAGTGGCCGTGCGGTTAAAGGCGCTGCAGTCTGGAACCGCAAGACCGCTACGGTCGCAGGTTCGAATCCTGCCTCGGGCATGGATGTTTGTGATGTCCTTAGGTTAGTTAGGTTTAACTAGTTCTAAGTTCTAGGGGACTAATGACCTCAGCAGTTGAGTCCCATAGTGCTCAGAGCCATTTGAACCATTTGACCCATCATTACGCCATTTTGATGCTAAAGACAATCTATCACCTTTTTTGCAAAAAGCGGTAACAACTATTTACAAGGTGCACGTGACAATGTCTTAAATGTTCATATATACATTGTACAACCTATCAAATGATACCTTATTCCGGTTGTAAATCATGGCAAAGTATGTAGATGAGTACTTGTAAGGTGCGAAATTATAGCCATCATACAAGCGTTAATCAGTGGACCACAAACTACTACTTGGCCTAAAAACACCATGTACGTTACACAAGTACTCTGATACCTGTGTAAATGCTTCTTCAATGTAGTGAACCCCTGACCTATCAAGGAGAGTCCTAAAATTCTCTGCTCTATAATACAGGTCCAGAAATCAGCCGCCAAGACCGTCACAGAATGGAGGGAGCCTCTGGTTGAGACCCTGTACTTGGTTCCAAACAAAGGGATCCCGATCAGTTCTGGGTGAGTATAGATAAAATTAACATAGAAAATCCTGTGCAGCATAGGAAACTTCAGTAAGAGACTATGCAACTGGTGTGCCACACCTCATAGTGCCCATCAGCCATACCTGAATAAACGCCACTTTGCCTCTCAAAAACGTAAAATAGTAACTTTGGTCACAGAAAATAGTAGCAAAAATTAGAACCCAGTACCAGTATCATGCACTGCTTAAGAGCTAGTAACTGATAATTTTATATTATCTAATAATATTATAAGTCTTACACAGAAAATAAGCATGCTTTCCTTGTGAATAATCTGTTGCCTGTATGCTTAAAATGTAAGTCAAGTCAATGATGATAACATGATTTTGACGGCCAGTAGCAATGATATTCTCGGAAGCCTACACTGTATGCGACCAGTGGATAGTGGAGTAGGGGATCAATCTTTTGTGAGAGTTCTGCAGTGGGTTCGTTAATGGTTTAATGGCTACACAGTTTAAAATTTTAAGATTTTTCAGATGATGGTAGAATGTGAGTTATTTCTGGTCATAATTTGGACTCGAAATATTTCAAGGACCGCTTATTTTTCATATAATTTGGACACTGTTGATATCAGCGACGGTATAGTTGCGCATAGCTTGAAAACAGAGTCTATCCATTGCCATCAAGATCACGTGGTAGCTTAGATAAATTCACAGACTGTTGCTTTGCTTTCTTCAATAAATGAGTGTAATCTGTCAGTTGATTTCATTTGCACAATTTACGGTACGTTTATAGATATTGCTGCTTAATTGATCCGTATTTTAAATGACCTCAGCAAAATATAAGGACAGTTTAAAACTTGACAGAAGTAAATGTGGAGCAGATCCTGTCTGCCCCCCTCCCTCTCCTACTACGCACATATACACAAATCAATGCAGGTGAGTTTACAAGAGACCATAATTTTTTATTATAATTGGGGTCTCAGATTCGGAATGGGATTTATTGAGTAACCCACCGGGACGGAACCTCTCTGTAGGCAGTTTAATAGGGAAAAAATGTTACCGTAAACGAAACAATAGAAGACAGTGAACCGCACGCAGTGACTGATTCCAGGACCACGGCAGAGGAGAAGCCCACAGATGACGTGGTCAGCGGCTACCGTTTCTCGTCTACAACATAGCAAGGCACAGCGGCATGTGGGGACAGGCATTTAGTGACTACTGACAGAGCACCACTTAGCTGGCAATGCCAGACACGAATAGGCTATTTTCTTATGCTAAAAATATGGTTCGGATTGTTGTTATTCTCATTGTTTATAGCATTTAAATAGCATTTACAGTCAATGTTCTCACAAAGTATATGTTATTTTTATGTAATTAAAGCTTAAAAATCATTAAATATCAAGATCTGGTCATGTGATCTAAAACTTTCTGTTATTAGCTGTTGCTCTGATGACGTCACAGGTTAGGAGTAAGACGAAGCTATACGTGTGTTATAGGAGCGTTAGCCAAAGTTACGAGGTTTTTACGTACTTTTTCTGCAAACTGTGTAGCTATTTGGTGATGGAAAACTCAATTACAACTTCTAAGTAACAATACAAAGGAATTTTGTGAACGTTGATAGTGGAAGCCTTGCGAAAGTTAATGCGCTTATGCTCCACCCATTTAGAGCTGCCATAAGTGCAACGACGGGAATTCTTTTCCCTGCTCCCTGCAACATCATTAAACTCGCTCAAAACTATGGAACTGTAGAACTTTTGCAAATAGATTCGTATATTATAACTAGACAGTTGACTATTAGTCATGATCTATGACCCAAAGCACAATAAAATTATTCTTAGCAAAAGGTAGTGCTGAGTTCCTCTGTTGAAGACACTCAGCAGAGACCCTATTTCTAGCAGTCGTTCGGTGGCGCAACGGATAATGCATCCGACTGTAGGTAAACAGGTCACACGTTCGAATCTCGGGGAAGTTTGAGGCTGTGGCAGCTTCGACACACAACGGCCACAGCAACATCCTCCACAATTTATGCTTCCATGGCGATGATTACTTCTCCTTCAATCGGCACGGTAGCTCAGCGTGTTCGGTCAGAGAGTTAGCAGCTCTCTATAATTAAAAAAAACTGAGTGAATGGATCAATGACGAACTTGAACGAGTGTCTTGGGACGTCAACCCTCCAACAAATACAACGAACGAAATTAGATTTTAAAAAAAAGGCCCGGAGAGATGATACAATTCTAAAGTTTTACACGAAATACGAAAACAGTGTTAGCAAGAACTGATTGCAGTAGTTGTTTTGATTGTGGGATATATTGTACTATATAGCTTCACATTAGTCTTAGTCTGAGAAATGGACAACGGAGGATAATCGCATTTACTTTGTGCAAAAACAATTTACTTTTTTGGAAAGTACTGCTAATAGCGAAGATATCACCACACCCCCACAGTACAACGAGGTGTAGGACGATGAGGTTACACGGAAAGATACAAAGCGTGTACAACATGCTGTGATGTTTGTGAGAGTAAACTAACGTTGGCGTCTGAAGCAGACTTACTCCGTCTTTATGTAAGGTAATGAAACTGCAGAAGTTTGAACAATAAGGGTCCTAGCTGGACAGTACGAAGAGAAAAACATTGTTTCTAATAAAGTAAAAAGTATGTGATCACATTAACTAGAAAATATCTTTCTGAACGTAAAGTGTGTGAAAAGCGGTTGTAAATTTAAGCGCATGGCTCAAATGGTTCAAATGGCTCTGAACAGTATGGGACTTAACATCTGACGTCATCAGTCCTCTAGACTTATAAATACTTAAACCTAACTAACCAAAGGACAGCACACACATCCATTCCTGAGGCAGGATTCGAACCTGCGACCGTAGCAGCAGCGCGGTTCCGGACTGAAGCGCCTAGAACCGCTCGGCCACAACGGCCGGCTAAGCAAATGTAAGCAGAAAGGAAAACACAATAATATTTTGTTTCTGATCGGTGTGGGGAAGTTTTTTGAATGTGATTTGGTTTTCACATGAGAGGATTGTCGAGTCGTCGTACAAATAAGTTAAAAATGTTCTTCCGGGTTAGATTCTAACCAGCAATCTATGGACATCAATTGGTAAAATTTGACGGTCTACCGTTCTAACGGCTGAGTTACCGAACAACTGACGTGCTGTTGGGTAAAAAGACAATTTTTACTAGGAGTTTAATTTCGTTGAATGACGTTATCCTTCGTTGTAACAGTCGGAGAGCGTATCTCTGAAGTAAGTTAATGTTAACTTCAAAATCCAACACATTTTTAATTAAATTAGTGAACTTGTGCATAGATGAGGTGGCAATCTGCCGGAACAATGCAACCACATTTTATGCATCTTCTCGTTCTCTGGAACACTCAAAAACAACTTTTCAGGAGTTTTTATAGATGTATTTGTACACTGATGGACTACACACCATTTGCAACCAGTTTTCCGAAACTTAAATTCCAAAACAGGACATCACTGTGAATTAGCATTATGACAGTAGGAGCAGCGAGCTAGCCACTGATGTCACAGGCATCACTTGACTCGAATGAGGCGTTTTAGCGGGCGTTCAAATTATTCGAATTTCGTTTCCGTTTTTATCGAAGAATACTGAAATTCAAGAGGAAAATAATCACGTTAGGAGCATAAAATGACATAATTAATCATTTAAGGTAGATATAATGGCGAATTTGTAATTGTAGTATGATTACCGGCCACAGTGGAGTAAGAAATTAAAATATCACCAAGGGACACCGATTCTATGGCTAGCGATGAGTCTGAGGAAGACTGTTGTCAAAATGGACGTTGCGCTGAGTGCTATATTTATCTGCGTAATGTAAAGGATAAAGGTGTCATTAGGTGGTTAAGGTACTGACATAGGAGGCCTGAAATCAGAGTTCAAAGGTGAACTAGTGAATTTCGGCTCTGAAATAAGAATTCAAATAATGAATTGGAGGATGTTGTTGTTGTTGTTGTTGTTGTGTTCTTCAGTCCAGAGACTGGTTGGATGCAGCTCTCCATCCTACTCTATCCTGTGCAAGCTTCTTCATCTCCCAGTACGTAATGCAACCTACATCCATCTGAATCTGCTTAGTGTATTCATCTCTTGGTCTCCCTCTACGATTTTTACCCTCTACGCTGCCTTCCACTACTAGACTGGTGATCCCTTGATGCCTCAGAACATGTCCTACCAACCGATCCCTTCTTCTAGTCAACTTGTGCCACAAATTTCTCTTCTCCGCAATTCTATTCAGTACCTCCTCATCTGTTATGTGATCTACCCATCTTAAATTCAGTATTCTTCTGTAGCACCACATTTCGAAAGCTACTATTATCTTCTCGTCTGAACTATTTATCGTCCATGTTTCACTTCCTTACATTGCTACACTCAATACAAATACTTTCAGAAACGACTTCCTGACACTTAAAGCTATACTCGATAATAACACATTTCCCTTCTTCAGAAACGCTTTCCTTGCCATTGCCAGTCTACATTTTATATCCTCTCTACCTCGACCATCATGAGTTATTTTGCTTCCCAAATAGCAAAACTCATCTACTACTTTAAGTGTCTCATTGCCCAATCTAATTCCCTCAACATCACCCGATTTAATTCGACTACATTCCATTATCCTCGTTTTGCTTTTGTTGATGTTCATCTTATATGCTCCTTTCAAGGCACTGTCCATTCCGTTCAACTGCTCTTCCAGATTCTTTGCTGTCTCTGACAGAATTACAATGTCATCAGCAAACCTCAAAGTTTTTATTTCTTCTCCATGGATTTTAATTCCTATTCCAAATTTTTCTTTTGTTTCCTTTACTGCTTGCTCAATATACAGATTGAATAACATTGGGAATAGGCTACAACATTGTCTCACTCCCTTCATGCCCCTCGACTCTTATAAATGCCATCTGGTTTCTATACAAACTGTAAATAGCCTTTCGCTCCTTGTATTTTACCCCTGCAACCTCCGGAATTTGAAAGAAAGTATTCCAGTCAACATGATCAAAGGCTTTCTCTAAGTCCACAAATGCTAGAAACGTAGGTTTGCCTTTTCTTAATCTATCTTCTAAGATAAGTCGTAGGGTCAGTATTGCCTCACGTGTTCCAACATTTCTACGGAATCCAAACTGATCTTCCCCGAGGTCGGCTTCTACCAGTTTTTCCATTCGTCTGTAAGGAGTTAGTGTTAGTATTTTACAACCGTGACTTATAAAACTGATGGTTCGGTAGTTTTCATATCTGTCAACACCTGCTTTCTTTGTGATTGGAATTATTACATTCTTCTTTAAGTCTGAGGGTATTTCGCCTGTCTCATACATCTTGCTCACCAGATGATAGAGTTTTATCAAGGCTGGCTCTCCCAAGGCTCTCAGTAGTTCTAATGGAATGTTGTCTACTCCCGGGACCTTGTTTCGGCTTAGGCCTTTCAGTGCTCTGTCAGACTCTTCACGTAGTATCATAGCTCCCATTTCATCTTCATCTATGTTCTCTTCCATTTACATAATATTGTCCTCCAGTACATCGCCCTTGTATAGGCCCTCTAAATGGGCCTTCCACCTTTCTGCTTTACCTTCTTTCCTTAGAACTGGGTTTGCATCTGAGCTCTTGATATTCATACAAATGGTTTTCTTTTCTCCAAAGGTCTCTTTAATTTTCCTGTAGGCAGTATCTATCTTACCCCTAGTAATATATGCCTCTACATCCTTATATTTGTCCTCTAGCCATCCCTGCTTAGTCATTTTGCAGTTCCCGTCGATCTCACTTTTGAGACGTTTGTACTCCTTTTTGCCTGCTTCATTTACTGCATTTTTATATTTTCTCCTTTCATCAGTTAAATTCAATATTTCTCCTGTTACCCAAGGCTTTCCACTAGCCCTCGTCTTTTTACCTACTTGATCTTCTGCTGCCTTCACTATTTCATTTCTCTAAGTTACCCGTTCTTCTTCTACTGTATTTCTTTCCTGCGTTCTCGTCAATAGTTCCCTAATGCTCTACCTGAAACTCTCTACAACCTCTTGTTCTTTCAGTTTATCCAAGTCCTATCTCCTTAAATTCCCACCTTTTTGTAGTTTCTTCAGGTTTAATCTACAGTTCACAACCAATAGACTGTGGTCAGAGTCCACATCTGCCCCTGGAAATGTCTTACAATTTACAACCTGCTTCCTAAATCTCTTTCTTACCATTATATAAAATATCTGAAACTTTCCAGTATCTCCAGGCCTCTTCCATGTATACAACCTTCTTCCACGAGTCTTGAACCAAGTGTTAACTATGATTAAGTGATGCTCTTTGCAAAATTCTACCAGGCGGCTTCCTCTTTCATTCCTTAACCCCATTCCATATTCACCTACTACTTTTCCTTCTCTGCCTTTCCCTACTATCGAATTCCAGTCACCCACGGCTGTTAAATTTTCGTTCCCCTCCACTTTCTGAATAATTTCTTTTATCTCATCATACATTTCATCAATCTCTTCGTCATCTGCAGAGCTAGTTGGCATATAAACTTGTACTACTGTGGTAGGGGTGGGCTTCGTTTCTATCTTGGCTGCAATAATGCGTTCACTATGCTGTTCGAAGTAGCCCACGCGCACTCCTATTTTTATTCATTATTAAACCTACTCCTGCATTACCCCTATTTGATTTTTATTTATAGCCCTGTTTTCACCTGACCAGAAGTCTTGTTCCTCCTGACACCGAGCTTCACTAATTCCCACTTTATCTAACTTTAACCTATCCATTTTCCCTTTTAAGTTTTCTAACATAACTGCCCGATTAAGGGTTCTGACATTCCACGCTCCGATGCGTAGAGCGCCAGTTTTCTTTCTCCTGATAACGACGCCCTCGTGAGTTGTCCCCGCCCGGAGATTCGAATGGGGGACTATTTTACCTTCGGAATATTTTACCCAAGAGGACGCCATCATCATTTAACCATACAGTAAAACTGCATGCCCTCGGGAAAAATTACGACTGTAGATTCCCCTTGCTTACAGCCGTTCGTAGTATCAGAAAAGAAAGGCCGTTTTTGTAAGTGTTACAAGGCCAGATCAGTCAATCATCCAGACTGCTGCCCCTGCAACTACTGGAAAGGCTACTGTAGGATATGAAAGAGAATTTTGATGAAAACATAGGGGACATTGTAGAGGGGAATTAAGTACTAACAAAAGAAATTAATGTCAGGTTGGGAGCTGCTGAAGATGGTTTCGATGCAAGAATAGACTCAATAAAAATAGAAATTCAAGGGGAAATCTGTTCTTGCAGACAGTAGGTAAATGCTCATAATGTTTCAGCTAGGAATGCTCTGGCAGTGTTAGACCAAAAAGCTCAGAGGTTTAGTGACGAAAATAAGTTGGTTTTGAAGCTTGAAATGGTGAAGTCAGCTGTCCAGTTTGAGAACAAGTTTGACGGTGATATAAAACGTTAAAATTTAGAATTACAAGGTGGTGTGCAAATGTTCATTTTCCTTCTATACCAAATGTCATTTTCCTTGTATATCAAATGGAAACAGTGAAGTGTTTTTCCAACGAGAATAAGTATAACGCCGCTAATTACATAGCATCTTGTAAAGACATTTTCATGATCAAAATGAATTTTGAAGCTAAGTTCAAGTTTATTAAAGTAGGTAAAGTTTATTAAAAGTTTGCTAGAAGGTTCTGTTCGCACAACCGGGAATCAGAACACAACTGATATGGAATGTTTGAACAACTCTTGTGATATAATTACTGGAGCAAGGCGAAACAAAGTCGCCTGCAAAGTGAATTTTTAAGTGATTCAGTGTATCGTTCTGGCAGACAGTCGATGAGAGAGTTTTGTAATGAAGACAGACTAATAGGGGTTTTAACCGAGATCAGGAGATTAAGGAGGCAGTTACCAGAACAGCTGAAATTGGAGATGATTCAGTCTGAAAATTTAAGTCAAAAATTTTCCAGATGATATTTGAACGGTGGGTAAAGCATTGATATACAAACCGTCATGGGTAAACAACCGGCCTCAAATTTCAATCAGAGGTTCAAAAAGGGTCAAATGGCTCTGAGCACTATGCGACTTAACTTCTGAGGTCATCAGTCGCCTAGAACTTAGAACTAATTAAACCTAACTAACCTAAGGACATCACATACATCCATGCCCGAGGCAGGATTCGAACCTGCGACCGTAGCGGTCACGCGGTTCCAGACTGAAGCGTCTTTAACCGCACGGCCACACCGGCCGGCTCAATCAGAGGCAGGAGAAGCCTAAATGAACACAGAAAAATCAAAGGAGAGGTAAAAATAACTGGCGCGGAAAATAGATTAAGTGTGTTAACACAAACATCTGAAAAAGGACCGACTATCAGAAACACAATGACAGCCTCTGATGTGAAGAGAGAGTTGCAGAAGAAGGGAGCACCCAAAACTGGAAACATTAACTGCAGGGAAACTGAAATTTGTCTCAACTCTGGCCTGAGATGGGAGAATAGACTACACAGTGTACAGGACTAAGAGTGGGAAATACAGAAGGGACAGCGGCATCAGAAGCAATAACGTAGGAATTAGTCACATTGCTATAGTTCTAGGCAATGAAATGTGGGATGGTTGGAGCGAATTGAATTCGAGTAATTTTAAGAGGGTTAATGTGTGATGCGAATATGAACAATTAAATTTTGTGTGAGATGACGATGAAGTGGCCTGCAGTTTAAGGGTCTTAGCAACGAAGTAAATGTGATAGATGATAGTGTGCAGATGTCTAGCACATTGACATGCTCATAATTGACAGGTGCGGCTCTTGTAACAGATTATGTACCAGGTGTGATTGAGTGTGTTAGTCCCGTTGACATGCAAATTGGAAATAGTGTAATGGACGCAGTGGCATCAAGTTTAATTACTATCAATGAGGAAGTTAGTGGTGCCGCAGGAAATGTGGATAAAGAACTTTGTTGATGATGACGAACTTGCACATATGGAGCAAATGCCAATATGTTTTTATGTGAAGAAACTGCTGTGGATGATGCAGGTTATGTTTTAAATAGTACAGTGAATAAGCCGCTGGATGAAGCTACTAATGAAAAAGTTGGCAACTATCCTGAAAAAAAATTTGGAAGAGAGTGATGAGGTGCAGACACATTTAATTGTGGACGAGCAGGAAGTAATGGAAGATGTCAAATGGCTCTGAGCACTATGGGACTTAACTTCTGAGGTCATTAGTCCCCTAGACCGTAGAACGACTTAAACCTAACTAACCTAAGGATATCACACACATCCATGCCCGAGGCAGGATTCGAACCTGCGACCGTAGCGGTCTCGCGGTTCCAGACTGTAGCGCCTAGAACCGCTCGGCCACTCTGGCCGGCTGGAAGATGTCAAAGACTTGAGTACTGACTGAATAGAAAAACTTGT
Organism: Schistocerca nitens; assembly: GCF_023898315.1. Taxonomy (NCBI): domain Eukaryota; kingdom Metazoa; phylum Arthropoda; class Insecta; order Orthoptera; family Acrididae; genus Schistocerca; species Schistocerca nitens. Next base: position 400,199,828 of record NC_064616.1, read on the forward strand.
GTCAGAATATAAGGCCAATGACTGCTTATAGAGCGCAAAATTTTATCGTAGGTTAATACTAGAGGTACACAAGAAAGAGAAAAACGCCTATGATAGGGAACTGGAGAAATTCAAACGTGAAGACAAGAAGTTTAGAGTTGAAATAGATTTGATGTTCAGTGGCGAAGGAATGTAGATTTTAATGATAAATAAGTGTTAGAATAATGAAATATTTCATTCATAACATAGAGAAGGATTTTTTGGCTGAGGCAGAGTTATGTAAAGAACTGCTAAAAAATACCAACATGTGATAGAAGCTAAAGTATGAAACGTTGTGGAACATTGCCTTCTGGTCACAGGAAACAGTGTTTCAGGCACTGCGCTAAGTTTTTACAATACAGTTAAAAATAAGAAGACAGTGGAGTTTCCTGTGACGGGTACAAAAATAAGAAATGCTTCAGGTAGTTTAGCGGTAAGTAAACATGTCAAGAGAGAAGCAACCTTAGACGTGCATATGGATGGAGATAAAAGTGCAAGAGTCCTTTTTAGCAATTGCAAATCTTCCATAAGCATGATAAAAGGTAAAATTTTCTCTGTAAATATGAAGTGACTGTTTACTGTATTAGCAAGGTGTTAGTGATCTCTGCTGATGATGGAAGGAAAAGAAAAAAATTTTAAAACTGTGCTTGCCAGTGAAAATTTAATAGCGAGCCTCCAAGAAGAGGAGTAGGAAGAGTACACTGCAACGTTTAAGTCTGTGTTTTGCTTTCGCTAGAGAGTCTCTCTCTCTCTCTCTCTTTCTCTCTATTAAGTTTACGTATCTCGATGCGCTATTAATTGAACATACAGCACAATATCGTGTGTGGGGCTGAATAAACTACAAGTAGACTAATTTGATTTGTGTGTGCGATACATTACATTAATACTGTGAGTGTAGATAGAGAGAGAATGCTGCCTTTTCATTCTCTTTGTTTGTCATTATATCTCCAGGTGTTATTTATATCGTCCTCAAGGCTATGAACGAGTAAATGTATGTCAGTGTGGGGGTTAGTTAGCATATGTTCACGTGTAATACGTGAGTAGGAGTTTAACTACTTGGTTGACGTTACTGGTGCAGCTTTTTATTTTGTAAACCACATCAAATACTGACGAATCGATTCCGCAGACCGAACGTGAAGAGAGGGGCTAGTGTAATTGGTTAATACAAACCATAAAAAATGCACGGAAGTATGTTTTTTAACACAAACCTACGTTTTTTTAAAGGGAACCCCGTTAGTTTTGTTAGCACATCTGAACATATAAACAAATACGTAATCATTGCCGTTTGTTGCATTGTAAAATGTTAATTACATCCGGAGATATTGTAACCTAAAGTTGACGCTTGAGTACCACTCCTCCACTGTTCGATCGTGTGTATCAGAGAGCACCGAATTACCTAGGGATCCAAAGGGAACGGTGATGGCCCTTAGGTACAGAAGACACTGGAACAGCACATTACGTCCACATGCTAACACATTTTATTGGTCTTTTTCACTGACGCACATGTACATTACCATGAGGGGTGAGTTACACGTTCGACGGGCGTTTCATAGGACGTGGAGGACGCATAAATTGACCAGCCCGTTCTCCTGATCTTACACCTCTGGACTTCTTTCTGTGGGGTACGTTAAAGGAGAATGTGTACCGTGATGTGCCTACAACCCCAGAGAATATGAAACAACGTATTGTGGCAGCCTGCGGCGACAATACACCAGATGTACTGCGGCGTGTACGACATTCATTACTCCAGAGACTGCAATTGTGTGCAGCAAATAATGGCCACCACATTGAACATCTATTGGCCTGACATGTCGGGACACACTCTATTCCACTCCGTAATTGAAAACGGAAACCACGTGTGTACGTGTACCTCACCCCTCATGGTAATTTACATGTGCGTCAGTGAAAAAGACCAACAAAAAGGTGTTAGCATGTGGACGTAATGTGCTGTTCCAGTCTCTTCTGTACGTAAGGTCCATCACCGTTCCCTTTGGATCCCTACGTAATTCGGTGCTCTCCGATACACACGATCGAACAGCGGAGGAGTGGTATTTGATGTGGTTTACGAAATATATCCAGCGGTAACGTTAGGTGACTCACCCTGTATATAGGGTGAGACGGGAGGAAAGGTAAGTGCTTTGAGGGTTAATAGTATTAGTGACTCTGAACAAAAAAACTTCATATGAACGTATGCCCAATTCGGAATGGTTTCCAAGACAGAACGCATTTAATATCACTTTTGTACGTTTTTCCTGAATAACTCGAAAACCACACCTTCCAGCGAAAACGTGTCGCAGTACAAAACTAAACTATATTAAATTTCCTACAAAAGAGGTCCTATTCATCCTATTCACTTTTTTTCTCTAGAACTAATGGTTTGTGCGAAGAGAGCGCGAGAATGTCGAAAACCTCGCTCGACGCGCATTCACTGTAGCATAGGTAGTTTTTGTAGGCCAATTTGAGGCAAGTTTCCCGACTTGATAGACCACAAGTGTCAGTGTTAAACTGTTCGTCTCAACTTGCTACCTCAATATGCTTCCTCAAATTGGCGTATGAAAACTACGTAAGGTACAGCGCATGCGCGTCGAGCGAGGTTTTCAACATTCTCGCGCTCTCTTCGCACAAACGATTAGTTCTGGAGCAAAAATTAATGGGACCTTTCTTGTAGGAAATTTAATATAGTTTAATTTTGTACTGCGATACGTATCCGCTGGAGGGTGCGGTTTTCGAGTTATTCAAGAAAAACGTACGAAAGTGATATTAAATGTGTTCTATCTCGGAAACCATTCGGAACAGGGCATACGTCCATATGAAGTTTTTTGTTCAGAATCACTAATACTATCACCCCTCAAAGCATGTACTTTTCCTCCTGACTCACCTTTGTGTGCTGCAAATAATAAACTTGAATTACTACTCTTTTGTAAAGTGTTATAAAACTGTCCCCTTTTTCCAAAATAAAAAACAGCACCAGTAACATCAAACAAATAGTTACACTCTTACTCACGTATTACATGTGAATGTATGCTAATTAAGCCCCAAAACTGACATGAATTTACTCCTTCGTAGCGTTGTGAACGATATAAATAACACTTAGAGATATCATGACACACAAAAAGAATGAAACGGCAGCATTGTCTCTCTCTTTCTACACTCACAATAGTAATGTGATGTATCGCATACACAAATCGAATAAAACTGATTTTTACAAATAAAACTGTCGGCTAACAGTTTATATATATAAGCTGTTAGCCGACAGTTTTATTTGTAAAAAAAATGGTTCAAATGGCTCTGAGCACTATGGGACACAACTGCTGAGGTCGTTAGTCCCCTAGAACTTAGAACTACTTAAACCTAACTAACCTAAGGACATCACGAACATCCATGCCCGAGGCAGGATTCAAACCTGCGACCGTAGCGGTCTTGCGGCTCCAGACTGCAGCGCCTTTAACCGCACGGCCACTTCGGCCGGCTTTTATTTGTATTGGAGTATTTTTTGTTGGTGATATATTAGCACACAGTATGCAGCATACAAACTAGTTGAGTTTCATGTTGCGTTTCCTATCTACCTTCTTAAGAAGCTGAATAGTACAGAGTGGGCTGGGTAGAAAAAACTAAATGGTGGAATATCAGGTGACGCACTGGTTCAGTGTTTCATTTGGTTACCATCTTTCTATGTTTGTTAGAATCATGGAAGTGGCTGTCAAGAGTAGAGCAGAAGCACATGCAAGACACTGAGAATGTAAAACAGGAGGGGCAGAGAGCAATACAGATAATGATGATGATGGTGATGATAACAACAATGACAACAACCTTCGAGGTTATGCTGTGAGCTAGTACAGTGGGAAATATGAGAAAACCTCAGAAAAAGTGAATTATGAGTATAGCTTATTATAAGGGATTTTATGGTCAACGCAATTGATGACGTGTGGGATGGTCTCTCGGCCATTTTGATGCTTCTGTCATTGATCTTTTGACTATGAATCTACATGCCTGTTCAATTTTTTTTTTTTTTTTTTTTGTCTTTCATTTTACTCTGTCAACCAGTTCCCGACGCTATACTTTACCTCCTCCTTCTTCAGACTTTTTCTTTGCATATGTTCATATGAAGTATAGCACTTCCTTCTTAATCCGGTGAGACGGATATCCACTTTCTTCAATTTGATATTCCTGACACCACATTGTGACAACTGCTTTTGTATTAAGGTGCAAAATGTACGTAGTCATTTCCAATCATTGTAGTGATTTTATTTGATAAATGCCTTGCAATCAGTTACAGTAGGCTTAAAGGAAAAGTAATCTTGAAGGCAATGGGTTGGTTATATGTTTGTAAGTTTTATGGATGAATATTATTGTTGGCAGCAGGTAATGAATTACGAATTTTATGTCCATCTGCTTAGCTGAGTGATAACGTGCTTGCCTACCATGCAGCAGGCTCGGGATAGATTCCCGACCGGGTTGGAGATTTTCTCCGATCGTGGAATGGGTGTTGTGTTGTGTACATCATCATTTCATCCTCATCACCGGCGCGCAAGATGCCCAATGTGGCTTCGACTGAAATAAGACTAGCACTCGGCGGCCGAAACTTCCCCGGATGGGGCCTCCCGGCCAACAATGCCATAGGCTCACTTCATTTTTACGAATGTTATAGCATTTGACCTGTAACAAGAGTTAAGCAATGATGATTAAGTCAGCTATGATTTTATAGTGGAAAGCTACGTTCACAAGTGCAATATGTATGTGTGCATGGCAATATACACTGAAGCGCCAAATAAACTGGTATAGGCATGCGTATTCAAATACAGAGATCTGTAAACAGGCAAAATACGGCGCTGTGGTCCGCAACGCCTATATAAGACAACAAGTGTCTGGCGCAGTTCTTAGATCGGTTACTGCTGCTACGATGGCAGCTTATCAATATTTAAGTGAGTTTGAACATGGCGCTATAGTCAGCGCATGAGCGATGGGACACAGCATCTCCGAGGTACCGATGAAGTAGGGATTTCCCCATATGATCATTTCATGAGTGTTGCGAATATCAGGAAGCCGGTAAAACATCAAATATCTGTCATCGCTGCAGCCGGAAAAATATCCTGCAAGAACGGTACTAACGACGACTGAAGAGAATCGTTCAACGTGACAGAACTGCAACCCTTCCGCAAACTGCTGCAGCAATGCTGGCCCATCAACAAGTGTCAGCGTGGGAACCATTCTACGAAACATCATCGATATGGGCTTTCGGAGTCAAAGGCCGGCTCGTGCACCCTTGATGACGACACAACACAAAGCCTTACGCCTCGCCTGCTCCCGTCAACACCGACACTGAACTGTTGATGACTGGAAACATGTTGCCTGGTCGGACGAGTCTCGATTCAAATTGTTTGAGCAGATGGATGTGCAAGGGTATGAAGACAACCTCATGGCCCGCATCTCGTGGTCGTGCGGTAGCGTTCTCGCTTCCCACGCCCGGGTTCCCGGGTTCGATTCCCTGCGGGGTCAGGGTTTTTCTCTGCCTCGTGATGGCTGGGTGTTGTGTGATGTCCTTAGGTTAGTTAGGTTTAAGTAGTTCTAAGTTCTAGGGGACTGATGACCATAGATGTTAAGTCCCATAGTGCTCAGAGCCATTTGAACCATTTGAACAAGCTCATGAATCCATGGACTCTGCGTGTCAATAGGGGACTGTTGAAGCTGATGGAGGCTCTGTAATGATGTGGGGCATGTGCAGTTGGAGTGATATGTGACCCCTGATAGTCTAGATACGACTCTGGCAGGTGACACGAACGTAGGTTCAAAAATGGTTCAAATACCTCTGAGCACTATGGGACTTAACTTCTGAGGTCATCAGTCCCCTAGAACGTAGAACTACTTAAACCTAACTAACCTAAGGACATCACACACATCCATGCCCGAGGCAGGATTCGAACCTCCGACCGTAGCGGTCGCGCAGTTCCCGACTGTAGCGCCTAGAACCGCTCGGCCACCCCGGCCGGCTATCAAGTACGTAGGCATCCTGTCTGATCGCCTGTATCCATTCATATCCATTGTGGATTCTGACGGACTTGGGTAATTCCAACAGGACGATGCGACCCACCACACCTCCAGAATTGCTACAGTGTGGCTTCAGGAACACTCTTCTGAGTTGAAACGTTTCCACTGACCGCCAAACCCCCCCCCCCCCAGACATGAACATTATTGATAATATCTGGAATGCCTTGCAACATGCTGTTCAGAAGAGATCTCCATCCCCACATACTCCTATGGACTTATGGACAGCCCTGAATAATTCATAGTGTCAGTTTCCTCCAGCACTACTTCAGACATTAGTCTAGTCTATGCTACGTCGTTTTGCGGGACTTCTGCGTGCTCGGTGTACCAGTTTCTTTGACTCATTGGTGCATAACGTTAAGACAAGAAATACCTGTGAAACACTGAAGTTAAAACATAGAAGCACACACTTACAAAGCCACTGAAGTTCCGTCTGATGATGTAAAAGCTTGTTGTGATGTAGGGGACTAACTTGTACATATAAACAATCATTGCAGAAAAGTAGAGCCCAGGAGCTTAGAAATTACTATAGAATACTCTGTTACTAGACTAATGGTATACGCAGTTACTAGGAATTCTGTGAATTTGATAATGTCGAGTGAGAAAAATGGAGAGACATTTTATGACATTTTATATCATTTCGTTCATATGAGAACTTGACTTATATTTTTTTTTTCTAGCTGAGTACCAGGCATTGCCTTGACGAGTCTTCTATTAGTCCATCTTCTCCTTCCTTGTCTTTCTGTTCACCTCCTCCACCCCCTCACCCTGCCCACCTCCTCCACGCCCCACTCTCAGTCTATCTCCTTCTGCCCATTCTCTGTCCATCTCCTCCTCCCCCTGTCCCTGTAAAACTGCTCCTGCCCCCTCTGTCCGTCTGGTCCTTCCCCCTGTATTCATCTGCACCTGCCTCCTCTAATTCCATCTCCTCCTCCCCCTCTCTTCATCAATCGCCTCCTTCTCCTCTCTCTGTCCATTTGCTCCTCCACGCTCTCCATGTCCATCTCCTCTCCTCTTTCTCTGTCCATCTCCTTCTCTTCCCTTCCTCTGTCCATTTGCTCCTTCCCCTCTGTCTATTCATCTATTCGTCACTTATGTCTCTGTCTATCTCTGCCTTTTCATGTCTGTCTAACTCCTCGTCTTTCCTTTCTCTGTCCATCTCCTCCTCTTTCCTCTCTCTGTTCGTTTCCTTTCCCCAATCTCTGTCTTCCTCCTACTACTCCTATGTGTGCCTATCTCCTTCTTCCCCCTCACTGTCTGTCCATCTTCTCGTCCTACCTCCTCGCTCCTCATTATCACGCTCACCCCAGTAGGAGGTTGGTGGCTCATATCACTAGAGTATTTCTTTCCAGATTGTAAATAATATGTGTACCAAATAAGACTGAAATCGTTCCATGGGTTTAGGACGAGCTTTTTAGTCGTAGCTTTGCCTGCAGAAGGACATGCCAAATATATTTCACACATATTTAACATAGTACACGCGTATTGTACAAATATTTCACCTGTATATCTAGCGAATTTCGCAGTGCAGTTTCATAGCTCAACGTTTATGACGACGTATCCTCTGAACTATGTGTTGTACAGTGATACACTTCTGTAGATACATTCAGCGGCATACTGACTGCGAAATGTATTGCGAATAGAATTAGTAACAAGAAAGTAATAAATTAAAACGTCATGTATGATACGGCAGCTTATCACGTATCTCAGTGCTTATGACGTCATATCCCCTGAATCATGAGTCATACAATGCTATATATTTTTAAGGAGATTCAGCGGCGAATGTGGATACTGTCTGCGAAACGTGTTGCGAATAGAATTAGTAGCAACGAAGAAATAAATTTAAACGTCTTGCACGATGCCTTAGTTTTTCACGCATTCAGTGTTTATGACGTCGTATCTCCTGAACTACATGTCGTACAATGATATAATTTTTCTGGTACATTCAGTGGTACTTTTGAATACTGTACGAAAAATGGGTCACGAATAAATTTAGTAGTAAAGAAGTAATAAATTAAAACGTCATGCTTCATGTGGCAGTTTTATTGCAAGAACAGCGTAAATGTGGTAAGCGATTAACTTTTCTTCGCGAGCTACTATAATGCTCAGTTGCGGATGTTCCTCCGGCAGGATTGTTTGTACGAAGAGAACAGCTGAGTTGTACGAACATAGGTATACCCTACAGACGGTGTCCAACAAGAATGATAATTCAGTGAATGTGCAAAAACTTATCATTAGTAGGGCATTGGATTACTGCACAGAAGGAAAGTTGAATTCCTGCAACGAGCGGAGCGAACGAAATACATGTTTTGGCAGCTGTAACTCACAATCCACATGTTAGCTCCAGAGAAGCTGCGAGTGCCTCTCGGATAAATCAGTCCAGCGTTGTTCGCATTTTGCAAGCAAACAGCTTCCATCTGTATCGTGTGTCAATTCACCAGCAGACTAACCAGCGCGATTGCAGCAGACGCATTGAATTCTGTCGCTCGGTTCTGGTGCGGCATCTGGACAGTAGGTTATTCTCTTCAGCCATGAGGTTACCATTATAAATTATACGAAACTGAATGTAAGAAATATATATTACTGGGTCGCTGAGAATCCACGTTTACTGAGGCACGTTAAACATCAGAGGCAGTGGACTGTTAACGTTCGGTACGGATTGGAGACAACGTGATTGGCCCTTTCTTCATTGAAGAAATCTTAATCGGTATAAGAAACGTTCAATTTCTTACCGATGTGTTACTGGCTATCCTAGCAGGAGTATCACTTGAAATTCGTAGATCTGTGAGATACCAACGCTATAGGTGTCGTCTCAGCACTCTCTTGTTACAAGGAAAGCGCTGGTCGATGGCTCAGACGAGAAGGTGTTATCAGCTGGTCTACACGTTAGCTTGACTTGGCAAATGGTTCAAATGGCTCTGAGCACTTTGCGACTTAACTTCTGAGGTCATCAGTCGCCTAGAACTTAGAACTAATTAAACCTAACTAACCTAAGGACATCACACACATCCATGCCCGAGGCAGGATTCGAACCTGCGACCGTAGCGGTCGCTCGGTTCCAGACTGTAGCGCCTAGAACTGCACGGCCACTCCGGCCGGCCTGACTTGACAGAACGGGTGTTTTTTCTCTTGGCTAAACTCCAAGATGAAATCTATGCACACGTTCCGACGATCCGAGAGAAACTGAAACATCGAATTTTTGCAGCTTGTGTAATGGTCTGTCCAGAAATCCTTCCACCAGTGACTAAAAGCATGTATTGCAGTAGATGGAGGCATTTCGAAGACTTGACGACATAAAAAAAGAAACAGATAATGCCTACGGTGTAAATACTGTAATTTCTCCTAAACTACTAATCGGATTTTGAAGAGTGAAACAGCGTTGATTTCGTCTCTTTTAAAATTATGATTCTAGCAGCAGAATTTACTATATATATGTTTGAAAAATCGAATTGGTTACGGATATCTCTCTTATCAATACAGCTATGAAAAGGGACTAAACGGCATTTACTGAGGACCTTCTCACAATTCTCTTGTGTGAAAACAGGATTACGAATTTTGGGCTGCTCCGGAAATTATGAGGGGAACAGCTTAGCTTAATCAGTCTGCATATGCAGTATAAAAATCCCTATATTCAATGTAAGTGAATTGTAATATTCTTCATAGTAAACCTGGTTTATGTAGACAGTGGTTCCTATGCACATCAGTTAACTCCTCTAAAGAGCAACACGCAGCTGCCGATATATCTTTCGTCTCGACGACACATATTTCCTTCAGGAGTAGCGAAAACATTACTTAGGTTATATAGGTATGTATGTGCGGAAGAACAGACACAATACCTACATAATATATGCGCTTGACAGCATATCGATTTTTCAGTGCAGATGCACAAGAATGTCCGACATCTCGCGGGAAAACAGTTGGACTGCGAGCGAAGAGGAATAATGGACACGGGACTCTACTCTGTAACGTGTGGCATGTGGAGATTTGGGTCGGACTGAGACGTGCTAGGATAGCAGAAGCTGATTGGACTTGGGATTCTGAGAGCAACTACCCACAAGTTGGCGGGTTGCGGATGCCATTTTGTTTGTTTCGCCAGGACGGCGTTCTTAATTCCATTTCTGTTTTGTTTGTTACTGATGCTAATTGCACATCGATGTGAATCTCTTATACAGTTGCTCTTGTCACACTGGGAAGCTTTTGCTACACACACGCACGCACACGCACTCACACGCACTCACACACACGCACACACACACACACACACACACACACACAAATCTCTATTGTTATTCTGTAATCACCAATTTTTATTATTTTTCGCCTGGACGGCGTCCTATGTTGCTCTTAATTGTTTATTATTCTGGTGATGAACGTGCATAATGCATGAACCTATTGTACGTTTTCTCCTGTAAATTCCCTTTTGTTAAAAAAAGAAAAGGACCTGTTGAGCGGGATGCTCGCGTTAAGCGGCAATACCGGGTTCGGATCCCGGTCTGGCACAAATTTTCATCGGTCACCATTGAGTTGTTTCAAAGTCCGATGCAGCAAAAGTCGGGAATTTCTTTCGTCGAGTATACTACGCAAATATTGCCTAGGCCCTGCAACTTTTCACCTCAAACTGCTTTTGACCCGTTAAAGGCATTTTTATTCTGTTTTCACCTTGAAGAACAGCGACCGGGGCCTCATGAAACAAACAGCAATTCGTTCTCCTAACTTTATTAATAACCGAGATACAGGCACTAACATTGTATGCTATGCTGTTTTTTGCAGCCAGAATGACAGATATCGATGAGAAAAATGCAGAATTGTACGAGATCTAACAATAAAGGATTTTTGTGCTCTTCTTGCGTCCGTAAAATGTCTCGACAGCCAGAAATTTACGCCACTCTCAAAGGAATCTTGCACCACCAAGGCAATAATTACGTAATCGACATCTACATCTACATGGATACTCTGCAAATCACATTTAAATACCTGGAAGAAGGTTCATCGAACTATCTTCACAATTCCTTATTATTCCAATCTCGAATAGAGCTCAGAAAAAAATGGCTCTGAGCACTATGGGACTTAAAATCTGAGGACATCAGTCCCCTAGAACTTAGAACTACTTAAACCTAACTAACCTAAGGCCATCACACACATCCATGCCTGAGGCAGGATTCGAACCTGCGACCGTAGCGGTCGCGCGGTTCCATACTGAAGCGTCTAGAACCACTCGGCCACATCGGCCGTCGAGCGCAGAAAGATCGAACATCTATATCCTTCCGTACAAGCTCCGATTTCAATTATTTTAGCATGGTGATCGTTTCTCCCTATGTAAGTCGGCGTCAACGAAATATTTTCGCATTCGGAGAAGAAAGTTGGTGACTGGAATTTTGTGAGAAGATTTCTCCGCAACGAAAAACGCCTTTGTTTTAATGATGTCCATCCCTAATCCTGTATCATTTCAATGACACTCTCTCCCCCATTTCGCGATAACACAAAACCTGCTGCCCTTCTTTGAACTTTTTTGATGTACTCCGTCTGTCCTATCTGGTAAGGGTCCCACACTGCGCGGCTGTATTCTAAAAGAGGACGGACAAGCGTAGTATAGGCAGTCTCCTTAGTAGATCCTATACATTTTCTAACTGTCCTGCCAATAAAACGCAGTCTTTGGTTAGCCTTCCCCACAACATCTTGTATGTGTTCCTTCCAATTTAAGTTGTTCGTAATTGTAATTCCTAGGTATTTAGTTGAATTTATGGCCTTTGTATTTGACTGATCTATCGTGTAACAGAAGTTTAACAGATTCCTTTCAGTACTCACGTGGATGACCTCACACTTTTCGTTATTTAGGGTCAATTGCCAATTTTCGAACCATACAGATATATTTTCTAAATCGTTTTCCAATTTGTTTCGATCTTCTGATGACTTTGCTAGTCGATGAAAGACAGTTTCATCAGCAAACAACCTAAGACGGCTGCTCAGACTATCTCCCAAATCGTTTACGTAGATAAGGAACAGCAAAGGGCATATAACACTACCTCGGGAAACGCCAGAAATCACTTCTGTTCTACTCGATGACTTTCCGTCAATTGCTACGAACTGTGGCCTCTCTGACAGGAAATCACGATTCCAGTCACATAACTGAGTCGATATTCCATAAGCACGCAATTTCACTACATGCCTCTTGTGTGGTACAGTGTCAAAAGCCTTCCGGAAATCTACAAATACGGAATCAATTTGAGATCCCTTGTCAATAGCACTCAACACTTCATGGAAGTAAAAAGCTAGTTGTGTTTCACAAGAACGATGTTTTCTAAATCCGTGTTGACTGTATGTCAATAGACCGTTTTCTTCGAAGTAATTCATAATGTCCGAACACAATATAAGAGGGTAATCACATAAGTAAGATCTCCTATTTTTTTATAAGTACAGAACTTGTTTGTGTGGGAGTTGGTCACACTGCTATGAAGAGTGCTTCACGCCCTGTGTCTAAACATGCGTGCGCCGCGCTGAGTCGCTCAGTCTTGGCTTGGCAGCCGTTGAGAATGGAGCTCCCGCTGGATGTTTCCGCCAGTGCGAATTCGTGCAGTTACTCAGTTTTTAAACGCAAAGGCACTGCACCTATTGAAATCCATCGCCAATTGACGGAAGTGTCTGGTGAGTCGTGCATGGATGTCAAAAATGTTCGGAAGTGGTGTAGAGAGTTTGTAGCTGGTCGGACCGAAATTTCTGAGGAGACAGTGTTGAAGGTTGAGTAAAGCATGCGTGAAGATCGGCGGATCACCCTGGATAATCTCTGCACTTTGGTTCCTTAGGATTCCCGAAGCACCGCTCACAGAATTTTAACGGAAACATTGAACTACCGGAAGGTGTGCGCAAGTTGGGTGCCACGCATGCTGACTGAGGACCATATGTGGCAACGAGTTGATGCTTCCTGCGCATTTCTTCACTGCCTTGCAGCAGAACAGGACAGATTTCTCGACTCAATTGTCACGTGTGATGAAACCTGGGCATGCCACTTTATACCTGAGACCAAGCAACAATCACGCCAGTGGCGACATCCTTCGTCGCCAAATCCGCGGAAATTCAAAGAAACACAGTCTGCCGGTAAAGTCATGACAACCGTTTTTTGGGATCGGAAAGGGGTATTGTTGGGCGAATTTATGCCCACTGGGACCACAAGTAACGCTGATAGGTACTGTGAGACTCTGAAAAAACTCAAACGGGCAGTTCAGAACCGGAGAAGAGGAATGTTGAGCAAGGGCGTAGACATTCTCCATGACAACGCTCGCCCACACATCACTCTGCAAACCGTTGCTCTCCTGCAACAGTTTCAGTGTAACATAATCACCCACCCACCCTATAGTCCTGACCTGGCGCCCAATGACTATCACCTGCTCCCTAGGTTAAAAGAACATTTGGCCGGAAAACGATTCAGCTCCGACGACGAGGTGAACGAAGAAGTTCATAACTTTCTGAACAGTATGGCGGCGAGGTGGTATGACATGGGCATACAAAAACTGCCACAGCGTCTACAAAAATGCATCGACAGAAATGGTGATTATGTTGAAAAATAGCTAAATTTTCAAGCTGTAAACTGATGTAAACCATTGTAGAAATAAACAGGTCTATGTACTTATAAAAAAAATAGGAGACCTTACTTTTGGGATTACCCTCGTATGCTCCAAAATCCTGCTGCATATCGACGTTACTGATATGGGCTTGTAATTTAGTGGATTACTCCTACTACTTTTCTCGAATATTGGTGTGACCTGTGAAACTTTCCAGTCTTTGGGTACGGATCTTTCGTCGAGCGAACAGTTGTATATGATTGTTAAGTATGGAGCTATTGCATCAGCATACTCTGAAAGGAAACTAATTGGTATACAGTCTGGACCAGAAGTCTTGCTTTTATTAACTGATATAAGTTGCTTCACTACTCTGAGGACATTGACTTCTACGTTACTCATGTTGGCAGCTATACTCAATTCGAATCCTGGAATATTTACTTCTTCTTTTTTTGTGAAGGCATTTCGGAAGGCTGTGTTTAGTAACTCTGCTTTGGCAGCATTGTTTCACTGTTTTCGATAGTATCTCCATTGCTATCGCGCAGAGATTGTGTCTTGCCGCTAGACAATTCACATACGACCAGAATCTCTTTGGATTTTTGCCAGGTTTCGTGACAAGTTTTGTTGTGGAAACTATTATAAGCATCTCGCATTTCAGTCTGCACAAAATTTCGAGCTTCTGTAAAAGATCGCCAATCTTGGAGATTTTGCATCTGTTTAAATTTGGCATGTTTTTCTCTTTGTTTCTAACCCGTTTTGTGTATCAAGGAGGATCAGCTCCATCGTTTTATAATTTATTTGGTATAAATCTCTCAATTGCTGCCGCTACTATTTCTTTGAATTCTAGCCACATCTGATCTACACTTACATTGTTAATTTGGAAGATGTAAAGATGGTCTCTCAAGAAGGCGTCAAGTGAATTTCTATCTGCTTTTTGAATAGGTATACAGGGCTATTACAAATGATTGAAGCGATTTCATAAATTCACTGTAGCTCCATTCATTGACATATGGTCACGACACACGACAGATACGTAGAAAAACTCATAAAGTTTTGTTCGGCTGAAGCCGCACTTCAGGTTTGTGCCGCCAGAGCGCTCGAGAGCGCAGTGGACAAAATGGCGACAGGAGCCGAGAAAGCGTATGTCGTGCTTGAAATGCACTCACATCAGTCAGTCATAACAGTGCAACTACACTTCAGGACGAAGTTCAACAATGATCCACCAACTGCTAACTCCATTTGGCGATGGTATGCGCAGTTAAAAGCTTCTGGATGCCTCTGTAAGGGGAAATCAACGGGTCGGCCTGCAGTGAGCGAAGAAACGGTTGAACGCGTGCGGGCGAGTTTCACGCGTAGCCCGCGGAAGTCGACGAATAAAGCAAGCAGGGAGCTAAACGTACCACAGGCGACAGTTTGGAAAATTTTACGGAAAAGGCTAAAGCAGAAGCCTTACCGTTTACAATTGCTACAAGCCCTGACACCCGATGACAAAGTCAAACGCTTTGAATTTTCGGCGCGCTTGCAACAACTCATGGAAGAGGATGCGATCAGTGCGAAACTTGTTTTCAGTGATGAAGCAACATTTTTTCTTAATTGTGAAGTGAACGGACAATGTGCGAAACTGGGCGGTAGAGAATCCTCACGCATTTGTGCAGCAAATTCGCAATTCACCAAAAGTTAACGTGTTTCGTGCAATCTCACGGTTTAAAGTTTATGGCCCCTTTTTCTTCTGCGAAAAAAACGTTACAGGACACGTGTATCTGGACATGCTGGAAAATTGGCTCATGCCACAACTGGAGACCGACAGCGCCGACTTCATCTTTCAACAGGATGGTGCTCCACCGCACTTCCATCATGATGTTCGGCATTTCTTAAACAGGAGATTGGAAAACCGATGGATCGGTCGTGGTGGAGATCATGATCAGCAATTCATGTCATGGCCTCCACGCTCTCCCGACTTAACCCCATGCGATTTCTTTCTGTGGGGTTATGTGAAAGATTCAGTGTTTAAACCTCATCTACCAAGAAACGTGCCAGAACTGCGAGCTCGCATCAACGATGCTTTCGAACTCATTGATGGGGACATGTTGCGCCGAAAGGGGGAGGAACTTGATTATCGGCTTGATGTCTGCCGAATCACTAAAGGGGCACATATCGAACATCTGTGAATGCCTAAAAAAACTTTTTGAGTTTTTGTATGTGTGTGCAAAGCATTGTGAAAATATCTCAAATAATAAAGTTATTGTAGAGTTGTGAAATCGCTTCAATCATTTGTAATAACCCTGTATTTCTCGTTTACTTTTGGAGGATTTTGGGGTTACAATATTGAATCTCGCTACGACAACTCCGTGTTCACATATTCCTATGTCCGTTTTGATGTTCGCTATTAACTCAGAATTATTTGTTGTTAAGAGGTAAAGTGTGTTTTCACAACTGTTTAATATTCGCGTGGGCTCATGAACTAACTGTTCGAAATAATTTTCAGAGATTGCGCTTAGAACAATTTCGCATGATGTTTTATGCTTACCTCCGGAACTAAATATGTATTTTCGCCAACATATCGAGGCTAAATTAAAGTCAGTACCAAATATAATTGTATGAGTCGGGTACGTGTTTGAAATCAAACTCAAGTTTTCTTTGAACCTTTCAGCAATTGTACTATCGGTATTGGGAGGTCGATAAAAGGATCCAATTATTATTTTATTCCGGTTGCCAACAATGACCTCTGCCCATACTAACTCACAATAACTATTTACTTCAATTTCATGACAAGATCAAGTACTTCTAACAGCAGCAAACACGCCACCGGCATCCGTGTTTAGCTTATCCTTTCGGAACACTGTTAGGTTCTTCGCAAAAATTTCGGATGATCTTATCTCCGGCTTTAGCCAGCTTTCAGTGCCTATAACGATTTGAGCATCAGTTTTTTTCTATTAGCGCTTGGAGCTCTGGTACTTTCCCAACACAGATACGGAAATTTACAACTGTTATACCGATGGTTCCTGTATCTACGTTCTTCCTATCAGCCTGCACCCTTCGTGACTGAAGCCCTTTTTGTGTTTTCCCGAGGCCCTCTAAAACCACCCAGTCCACGTCACACAGCCCCTGCTACCCATGTAGCCGCCTCGTGCGTATAGTCGACTCCTGACCTAGTCAGCAGAACCCGAAACCCATGCACCCTAGGGCGTAAGTCGAGGAATCTGCAGCCTATACGATCGCAGAACCATCTGAGCTTCTGATTCAGACCCTCCACTGGCCGGCCGATGTGGCCGAGCCGTTCTAGGCGCTTCAGTCTGGAACCGCGCGACCGCTACGGTCGCAGGTTCGAATCCTGCCTCGGGTATGGCTGTGTGTGCAGTCCTTAGGTTAGTTAGGTTTAAGTAGTTCTAAGTTCTAGGGGACTGATGACCTCAGATGTTTAGTCCCATAGTGCTCAGAGCCATTTGATCCAGACCCTCCACTCGGCTCTGTACCAGAGGTCCTCAATCGGTCCTGCCGACTATACTGCAAATGGTCAGCTCTGCTTTCATCTCGCAAACAAGACTGGCAGCCTTTACCACTTCTGTTAGCTGCTCGTAACCAGAGAGAATCTCTTCCGATACAAAGTGACACACGTCTTTGGTACCGACGTGAGCTACCACCTGCAGTTAGCTTCACCCTGTGCTCTTCATGGCATCCGGAAGGACCCGTTCCACGTCTAAAATGACTCCACCCAGTATGCACACGGAGTGCACATTGGCTTTCTTCCCCTTCTTGGCAGCCATGTCCCTAAGGGGTCCCACAATGCGCCTAACGTTGGAGCTCTCAACTATCAATAATCTCACCCTTAGTGACTGCCCGGATCTTGCAGGCCGAGAAGTTTCCTCTGAAACAGGACAGGTGACGGCATGTGGCTGAGCGACGGTGTCAGCCACAGACAGCAGCTGGAACCTGTTTGTCAGACTAACCGGGGAGGCCTTATGTGCGGCACCGAGCGAGGTGGCGCAGTGGTTAGACACTGGACTCGCATTCGGGAGGACGACGGTTCAATCCCGCGTCCGGCCATCCTGATTTAGGTTTCCGTGATTTCCCTAAATCTCTCCAGGTAAATGCCGGGATGGTTCCTTTGAAAGGGCACGACCGACTTCCTTTCCCATCCTTCCCTAATCCGATGAGACCGATGACCGCGCTGTCTGGTCTCCTTCCCCAAACAACCCAACCCCCTTATGTGCGGCCCCGCGAGAAGTCTTACGCCGCCTGCCACGCCACGGGGCGACCTCCCATTCGACCACAGGTGAGGGGCAAGTAACTGGGCTGGCCACCGGTGAGAACCGATCGGAGGACTCGGACGAACGCTATTCCCAACACAAACTTTTGTTGTCGAGACAAGAGATACATCATCAGTTGCATGCTGCTCTTCAGAGCTATAAACCATGGTGCAGTGAAACCAGTGTCTACACAGAAATTAAAAACACCTTTAAATGTATTTCATTTATGCGACCAGTTTCGGCGTTTCAGTTCGTCATCTTCAGACCCCTGTGTAAAGACAACAATGATGACAGTGTGAACTACATGATAAAGGGGAGGTGTAAAATTTGAGAGTTCAATTATATACATTGATAATATATAGTAAACATTTAACAAAGACCAAGCTGCACAATGTGTGACATCTAAGTCAGTGATGAACTAAGAAATAAGGCAGAGATCAGTTACACAGAGTATGAACACAAACTCGGGAACAAAATATAGATATGCCACATATCAGTTAAGTGAAACGACTGGTCGATGGTCTTTATTACACGTCATTATTATGTGACCACGGTGTCACATAGTGTCAAACAGTTAGAGTGTAATGTTAATGTCAATGCCTGTGAATCAATTTAAGCAAAACTATCACAGATTGGTGAGTACAATCTGACGGTAAATTATTTATATATTGTCATATAGTAGTAAAATATAAAACCATTTATCGGAAGTCAACCCGACGTTAACCATCTGTATCATATGTTTCCCAAATAAGTCAAACTATCAATCATAAAACAAACATATGATCCATTAGTTGCCCTTGTTACCACCTTGAATGTTCCCTTGCAGTCGGTTTAATGCATAACGTGTAGATGCTTCCACACAATTCTTGACTTTATACGAAGTAGGCATAAGGCCTCTATATACTCTCTGTTTGCATTTTTACATCTGCTAGATACATTCGTTTGTCCACCTTTATAAACATTGCATTTTGATGTGTTGCTTACATATTCTGGGTAAATTACGACATAGATGATTACATATATCCAGTTCTGTAGCACACACATAAGTTTTGCCCTCATAAACGTCTTGTTATACCCCACATCAAAATCCGATATTTACTGCGCAACAAATGGAATCGTTCTCTATTTATGGTCCACTTTGCTGGTTTTTTCCTTTGTTTACCTGACTGCACTGAATATTTTTTTGATATACTGTGTACATATTCCACCACATTTCTTTAGACCTGCTTCATAGTTTACAGTTCGCTATATTATCTAGCCACATGCCTGTTTACCAGCAGACTTACCACTTCTTGATAATGTTGGTTACGGCCTCTACCATATGCTTTTTGGAAACTTCTTACATAATGGGAATTCGTTACGGTATATTACATTAGCTTTACAGTCTGTATCATTAAAAATGTTCTTATGAAATAGGTGGCACCTTATGAATCTGTGATTGATATGTTATTATGGCGTAAAATTGAATTCCTGCTTCTTTTACTGTATGGTACATGGCGGTATAGGTAGTTAACGTGGGGTTCACCCTCGATAAATGGTTTTATATTTTGCTAGTATATGACAACATATAAATAATTTACCTTCAGATTGTACTCATCACTATACAACTGTGATCGTTTTGCGTCATTTGATTCACGGGCATTGATATTAGTATTACATTCTAGTTGTTTGTAAATACGTGACACGTTAATTATCTAAGAATGATATGTAATACTGACCTCCGATTAGTAGGTTTATCTTACTGCTATACGAGATATGTATATTTTGTTCCCGAGTTTATATTCATACGTTGTGCAACTCTTCCCTCGTTTTATTCCTTAGTTTATCATTGACTCTGATGTCACACCTTATACAGTTTGGTTTTTGTTTTTAATTTTACATTTATACTGAACAGCTGAAGTCTTTCAACAATCTTGCGCAAAGATGGACTTACAGAGAATGTACACAAATCCGGGTTTTGCTGTGAGGAATGCTACTATTTACTTAGAGTGCGCTACTTGTAAGACATCAACATAATCGACTCGTTGGCAATGCGTAAACTGTTTTGAGTAGTACAGTGCCATTCACAAATGGAGAACTGGTCGACATGCCTTTAACTGATGACGAATGTCACCAAAATGTATCAAGAGTAGCAGAGCAGTACGCAGAACGATTCCCAGGTAGATGCCCAACTCATTTCACCTTCGTTAATACCATCAAATGATTTCATGAGACTGGAAGTTTTGCCCAATGAAGGCTTATATGAAGCAAGATTACTACCAACGAAATTGCTGAAGTAGCGTTTCCTGCAGCTGCTACAAGAAATCCGCATGTCACCGCTCAGCAAGTACAGAGAGAGATTTCAGCCAAAGAAATGACCAGCGCATTTTATATAGACATAAATTTCCCTCTTTCCATTTTTTTTACATCAAGAGCCACACCGTAGTGATTTCTAACATCGTTTTTAATACTATCAGTGGGTTCTCCAGCGAGATAATAATTTTGTGAAGAAAGTATTGCTTAGCCTAGTGATGAGGACACTTTCACAAATCATGGGAATGTAAAGTTGAGAAACATGCAATACTGATCAAAGGAAAACCCACACTGGTTTCGTTATGAGTTCAATCAACGATAGTGAAGTGTGAATGTTTGCTATGGTATAACAGAATAGTACGTGTCTGCTCTTGTTCCGTTGAACCTACAATGAACGGGAAAAAGTATACACATTTTTTGTAAATAGTCAACCTTTCTTATTAGGAAATGTGCCCTTGAAAACTCATCAAATGATATGGTTCCAACATGATGGATATTCTGTCCGTAGTTCTTCAATAGCAATAGATGCATTAAACTGCTTATTTTCACACTGAAGAGTGAGAAGAGGCAGTCCTATTCAGAACTATCTAACAAGATCGCCTGGCCTGACGCCGTTACACTTCGTCGTATGCTATCATCAAAAATTTGTGGTACACAGAGAGGTTCCAATGACTGTGGAGGACATGAGAGAGCGAATTACTGCCGCGAAGAATGTGATTAGTTAAGATACGTTGACAGCAGTGAGTTCACCCGTGATGCAGTGTATACAAAAGTGTTGTTACACAAATAGTTCTAACTTTGAACATACTCTTTACAAAATTAATCAAACAAAATGTGATGCTAAATAATAACGTCCTTATTGTTTTTGTTTCACAATTTTTGTTTTGTTTATTTCATTGATTATTTTTACGTACGATATATTATCGGTGTGGAAATGACACAGTACATATAAAAAAAGAATAAATTATTTTAATTTTTATTTAAAATAATAAATTTTACCCTGCAAATTCTAATAATTTTGTGGCTATCAAAAGTTTCTTTCTTGCCCATTAAATGTTCTCGTGGATATCTGACTAGGGTTGCAGGTATGTTCCGCTCATAAAATAGCTGACAGTTGCACCTTTTTCCAGAGTCAGCAATATCAGCGTTTAGCGTCAAATTAAAGATAAGGCAGTTACACGAATTATATTCAAGGTCACCTTCCCTACATACAAGGTGGTCAGACAGCCTGAAAAGCTTGTAAGGGTGTCCCAGGTAGATGGCGCTGAGAAATAATTGTTCAGAAAAAAATTCAATATGTGCACCATTTCCGAGTTAATTAGGATTGAAGTTAGCCAATCAGTCCGTTTCTGGAGCAAATTCAAGTGGCCTGCCAGAGATGGTGTCACCAAATGTGTTTCTTCATTTGGTTTCCTAAGACCGAACAACAGAACGATACATAAGTTGGACATGGGATTATAGTGAGGATCGAACCGGAGCCAAAGGCTGAGCAATCTCGTGAGCTATCATCTACGCTGTGAGAACAACTAAAATTGACCGTGTCTGGCGCGCCACTTGAATTTGTGTGTAGAACGAACTTAACGGCTAACTTCAAAGCTAATTAATCCAGAAACACCACAATATATAAAATATTTTTCTTAACAATTATTTCTCAGCACAACCTACCCTGCAATACCTTTATAAGCTCTTCATATTGTTTCTGGCTTCCCTGTATATTGACCGCTATTGATAAATTATTCATCGACTCGTGTGAAAAATCTCAAAAGGGAACCATGTCTAAGTGTATGGTAACATTCCCACCTGCAAGTCAGTTTCCATATAAGTCTTAGCCCCTCCTGCCGGAGGTTCGAGTCCTCCCTCGGGCATGGGTGTGCTTGTTGTTCTTAGCATAAGTTAGTTTAAGTAGTGTGTAAATATAGGGACCGATGACCTAAGCAGTTTGGTCCCTTAGAAATTCACACAAATTAGAAAAATTATAAGTCTTAGTACCAATGATGAGAATGTAGTTGGAACGAATATATACTTAACTAATAATTATTTCTCTCTTGTTTCCTTACAGTTACAGTGAACTCACTGCAGCAGCAGCTGCTTGACATGAAAATAATGTTGCCGGCCGTGGTGGCCAAACGGTTAAAGGCGCTACAGTCTGGAACCGCGCGGCCGCTACGGTCGCAGGTTCGAATCCTGCCTTGAGCATGGATGTGTGTGATGTCCTTAGGTTAGTTAGGTTTAAGTAGTTCTAAGTTCTAGGGGACTGATGACCTTAGAAGTTAAGTCCCATAGTGCTCAGAGCCATTTGAACCATTTTTGAAAATAATGATGTTTAACATCATTTATAGTTTAAATAACAGCGCGTGTGAGCATGTCAACGTGGGAATGATATGGGGTCATGAGTTCTATCTGGTGGTGGTACTCGAAAATCGTAGGTGTAGTGACGCCAGAGTTACACTGTTAATGTATAAGTGGGCCCGTTTATGTGGTGCTTCAATGCAAATTTCTGTTTTATTTCACAGGAAAGCTCAATCTCCCTCAGTGATTATGGGTGATAATACGATCACTGCAGCAGAATTCCCACAAAGTGTTAAACTATTTAATGAGAGAGAATGCACTCTTCTACAGGAGCTCATTTTTAAAAATCTGATATATGCCAGTCATGTAAACCAGCATGTTCTAGACTGTCGACTGTGCTGACAACCATATGTCTATCGATTCTACGAGAGAATGTCGAGTAATCCGTTGGAGATGATGCACAAAACTATTCACCCATCAGGAGAAACGAGCACTCAATTTTACGATTCACGTTGTGCATCGGTGCAAATAGAAATGTATGAACCAGCTGTTCCAGATGTAAGCACACAACTACAGACTTACTTAAGTATCTTCATACACTCTGCTACATGTAATATTTTATAAATAAACAAAAAATGTAACAGCTACATATGAGTGTTTTTCATTTCTCTACAAAGCCCCTATACGCTAATGAAAACACACAGTCGCCACCATGACTGAGTTGAAGCAACGTCCTTGTCACAAGGGTGTTGTAGTAACCACCTAACTTTCCAACCATCTTCCTTCTGATCGTACGTTGACGACACATTTTTGTCGTGGCCCCAA